>NC_135901.1:45642153-47037153 GCF_964194155.1 Cetorhinus maximus | reverse complement strand
TGGTGGCTGTCCAGACTGAACCCGATCACTGAACAGGACAGCTTGCGAGATTCTCCGGGCTTAGCGGCCTCTGAAGCTGGCTGGGTCAGCACGATGGCGGATTGGACATCTGTTAGCGAATGGAAAAATATAATTACATTAAAAAACAATCAAATCAGTGAATGAAACAACAACGCGAAATCAGTCAAGAAGCAGACCTCTGTTGTATCACTTATACAGTCAGGGATACTCACAGGTGGAGCAAGCCAAGAAGAAGCAAAGGCACAGCGCAAATCCCATCCTTCAGTCTCTGGGTATAACTGACTTGGGAGCGTGACTCTCCGTCGCAGCGACACCTGTGGATTGTGAACCAGGAGCTGAACTGCCCCGCTATTTATACCGGCTAGATCCAAATAAGAGAGACAGAGCTGGAGAATGGGAGTCACTCTCCTCCCACAGTTAACAACCTGACTCCTCCTCTCTTTTCCTGTCTGGGTCCAGCTGTATAAACAATTATTAACCATTAATAATCCGTGTTCCACAAATGTATCTTTTTTGATTGTCTATTTATCCTTTGGGATGAGATACTCTCTCTCCAAAGCAGGTTTAGTTTTAAATTGATTCAAGGCGAATCTTTGCATTCCCAATAAACACCTCACATGTGCTCAGTGTCCAATTCCTCTCAGATGGACGTAAACGCTCCCATGTAATTATTTGGAAGATCAGGAGAGATCTCCCCTGTGTCCAAGGCCAATATTTAACACTCAGGCAACATCCCAAAATCATATTATCTGGTGATTTATCGCAGTGCAGTGTATTCGATCTTGCTATGTGCTCATTCACGGCCATGTTTCCTTGCACTACATTGGTGATTATATATTTAGAAATAGAAAATCTTCAATGCCTGTAAAGAGCTTTAAGGTATCCTGTGGTTGTGAAATGCACTGTGGAACTGCAAGTCTTTCTTATTTCCAATGGCCCCTAACTGTGGGATCGAAGATGCAAATGTTATTGACATTTGTCCAGAGAGACCGATGATATTTGTCATAGGGCATAGAATGCTTCGGAGTAATATCGCTTAATTTCAGATATGATTCATCATGAAATGTGCAACTTCGCTTTAAAACAATCCTCCGTGAATCAAAGTTCCACTGGATCTCAGTTCACCTGTGTGAATATTGTTCTTTCATTTCACACTGGACTATTCTAAATGCGATAAGTTGAGATTCACACCGAAGAGTCTTTGTGTAATGAGACTGCACAGTCCAGCCGAACCCTATTTAGTTGAGAATTAAATCACTCGGCCTACCTTTCTTATTGATGTGACATATGCATCCCACAAACAATGGGGATATATTTTGCAATGCAGATAAAACCATATCGATCAGGCTGAAACCACTAAACCAGAAATTATATTCAGAGATTTGGGGCATCACGAGTTCGATTTTGTTTTTGATGTTGTTAATTTCACCAAGGAAGAGAAATCATTGAATTTATGCTGATATTAAAGCAGTTGTGTTCAGCCTTTCAGATGCCAAAACAAACTGTACCAACAGGTTACATATGAAAATATAAAGCCTGCCATTACAATTATACTAACATTTCAGTGAATAATTTGAGTTCCCAGTCAGTCAGTCTCCAGACTGGGATTGTAACTCCGCCGACTGCAGGTCATTGGGTAAAGTAGAAACTTATTAAAGGAATCAAACCTTGGTATTATAGTAGTTAATGCGTTCTTTATATCTGTGTGATACCAGCTCAGCTGGCATTTCCTTCTACAGGATTGTAAACGAACTTCGCAATTATCAGAATCAAATTGACCTTAATTAAGTAAAATCCCAAACTCATTGTATTGTTGTTGTCGCATTTATTTTGTTCTGCCCGTGCCATTCACAAAACGCAGTTTCCTTAATATCATCTCATGAGAAACACAATTTAGATCGACATTGCCTAACGATTCATTAGCTGATAAATTTATTCCCAGTTTGTCGCACAACACGTTCATCCCATATGTCTCCGCCACAGAAATTGCCAGGATCCCAGAAATCTATCATCAGGGAGGAGCGAGAAGTCACATTGCAATTTACAGGAAACATCTGTGGCTGCTGTGCAGAAATTTCAACAATCAGTTTCCGGCACGCTGATCAGAGATAGGAAGGCAACAAGAATCCAGGTGTTGGCAAAGGAGCCTACACAGATCTGCCCAGCAACAACATGCCCAAGCAGTCCAGACTCATCTCCCTTGGGTATATTGTCTTTCATTTCGAATGAATTAATAACTTGAGATTGATTCCCAGAACCTGTATCCTCTCTGAAGTACCAGGTTGTGAATCCTAGGAATGATTATGGGAGTATGAGGCTATTGTGGCAGAAACCGAAGGAATGATTTCGAGAGCCTGGGGCGCACCTGACGCTCACGGGAGCACAAATCCTGGATGTGATCCCTAGAGACTGGGGATATTAGAAGCACAGGGACGTAAATTCTGGGATTAGTATCAGACACCTGGACCCAACAGACTCACCAGAGAACATATACGCGGGGAATTGTCCCCAGAACCTGGCTTTTCTGATGCATGGCCGTTTAGTTGCTCAAAATCTGGGAATTGCTTCTAGGTGCAGGGATTATCTGATACGAAGTGCCCTTTAATCACAAGCCATATTAATGATTCCCAGGGGCTGGGCCCAAGTCACACAGGCACACATTGAATCGCAAGCCCTGCGCATTATCTCCAGGTGCTGGGCCTATATGACACAGGCAGTCTTCCATAAATAGGAGCTGAATCTAAATGCTCTTGCCCGTACCCTAATGCACACAAGTCCCGTTGGCCCATCAACCCCGTTGTCCCTGATACAAATCGCCTCTCGGTTAAGGAATGCATCAGAAATAAAATTATCACAGTTGTTCAACTCCCTCCATGGCCTCCACCACATCTCCGCCCGCCCTCACTACCACCACCTCCGTCCCTATCAGCTCCTTCAGCCTCACAGTCCACCGAGATCCCTTCCCTCCTCGAATTCCAACATCTTTTGCATCCGTGAATTTTGTCACTTGTTGCCAACTGCCTTGGCTCTAAGCCATGGAATTCACCCATACATCCCTTCTCCCTCTTTCCTCCTTTAATATCCTCGCTAAAAGTTACATCGTTGACCTAATGGATGGTCATCCATCCTTGTGTCTCCTTACGTGACTCGTTGTCAAAATTGGTCTGTTAATGGTCTTGTGAGTCAGCTTGGAGCGATTTACTACATTAAAGGTTCTATACAGTTGCAAATTGTTGTTGGATATAATTCGATTTCTTTCCGACTGAAGGAAATTATAAGTCAGAAGAATTACTGTTTTATTATTCTCAGGTCACGTATAGTGAAATTCTCACTTTTACTGCAACATGCCGAAATCAATACAAGGCCCCGTGTGATGCGCTGATGATCAACTAACAATCTGTCGCAAAGAACAATGTGTTCTTACACGTTATGCATGCTCAGATTTAATCACCTTTCCAAATGATTCCTGAGGACAGACAGACATTGCCTTGGTAACAGAATGGTCGGTGGGACAATGCGATCTAAATATGAGAACAAAATAAATGGATAATCAACGCACATTAAGGCTATTACAGGACCTAAAATTATATTTTGAAGCAAAGGGAATAAAATATTGAAATATAACTGGAAAATATAATCATTTATCTTTGCAGAATTCGCATAGAAACATTAAGAATGATGTGTTTAGACAAACACGCACAGGGACACAAGTAAACAAACAGACACACAGAGATACAGTCACACCAACAAAGACGTACACACACACACACACACACACATACCCACACACACACACACACAAACGCACACACACATACAAACGTTCCCTGATCAAAATTCCTCCCTTCAATTAACGCCAATAAATATACATTCATATAAATTAACAGGGTTTGAACCACTTTGTCCTTTTGTTAATGTTTCTTTACACAACAAAGCTTCACTCATACGGAATTCATTGAATTTTTTTATCCTTTGCCACTCCCTGTAGAATGTAATGACCTTGTATATCATTGTAGCTTGTTTCTAGATGCTTTAATATGAGAAACAATAACTGATAAAGGCATTTTCCAGTAACATCAATGCCAATCTTTCGCCACCAGGTGGCAGTGAAAGCGCGAGTGCTTCCATGAAAACATACATACACTGCCACAGTTATTACTGCTACATAGCATGTCTATGTTTATATCACAGCAGGCCTTCACTCAGTTATTGCTAGTTCTGCTTCATTCACAGATGTTGACATTTCTGTCAAGGCCGACATTTACTAGCCATACCTAATTGCCCTGGAGAATGTGTTGTTGAGCCACCTTGCGCGTGGCACAAATCCAAAAACAGTGCTGGTGGGAAGGGAGCTCTGGGATTTTGACTCAATAACAATGAACGAAAAAATCTATATTTCCAAATCAGAATACTGTGTTTGACTTGGAGAGGCACTAGCAGGTGTTGGTGCTCCCATTCACCTGCTGTCCTTGTCCTTCTATGTCGCAGAGCTCTCGGGCTCTGAAGATGCTGTCGAAGGTATTATCAGAACGGGGTGAGGGGCTTCCGTTATGTGGAAAAACGATATAAATCGCATCCTAGAGCAGAAAAAGTTAAGAGATGTTTTGAAGGAAGTGTTCAAGTTTCTGAAGGGTTTCGCAAGGCCATAACCTGACCATCTCTCCGTCCATATTATACTGGGTCCAGTCACGGACATTAGTGCAATAAACTCTGTGCCAATCCATCCTTTACACTAGGCGCTTTTTGAGTTATTGTTGCACTGAAGCATGTGTCTGGTTATATTGCACTCATCCATGCCATTATTTATATTACACTAGGCCCTTTCTCGTTTATTTCTGCACTATGTTATGCCCCCCTTTAAATTGCATGAGGCCAGCTCCCTGTTTATATTCTACGGGGTCTGCCATAGTTATTCATGCACTAAACTTCTCAGAGTGCAGGAGACCTTATCGCTGTTTATGTTAAATAAGGCCCCTTTCCTGTTATGACAGCACGGGACACTCTGTTTAAATTCATCTATTGCCAATGTCAGTTATTGTCGGACTGTAATGTTTTCTGTGTTAGATAAATAGGCAGATGGATGAAGGGAGAGGTCTGTCTCATAATTATTAAAGAACATATATTTGACTGGGTGGGAGGGTGGATTTTTTTTGTTTGAAAAATCGGTTTAGTCTTGGTCACAGCCATCAGTAGCTGTGTACAATTTCCCATTGCTCTGGTGTTATGTAACAGTTTTGTTGAAAGTACTGGTCGAATCTTATGACAATCTCGGAAATTTGAACTGGGTTGAGGGGCAGACGGAAAGGTGAGCCAGAGTGCACTGCAGTTTATACTGATTAGTGGAAATCTCTGTTGTGGCTATTGTACACCTTGTTTTAATGTTAAGGAATGTTTCTCCTCAGGGCCTTTACATTCACGTTTTTCATGGCTACTGGTTGTGTGACCGAGCCTGAACATATGTATATGCGTCTATTTGTGTCTGTGAGTGTGTCCATACAAAACACATCATTCCTAATGTTTGCAAGTTCCATCCACAAAGATGGATTTGCTTCACCAGTTATTTTCACAGCATTTAATTCCCTTTCATTAAAAATGCATTGAGTGGAACATAAGTGCAAATTTGTTTGTTGATACGTTTCTATTAACAACAGTACGAACGTCGACATTTTCACTTTAGCAGTAATGGCAATGACTGGCCACCAGATGACAGTGCAAGTTGGTTTGCCTAAATTATACCAAACCAGCACTGCCTCAGACGGCAATAACTGAAAAAGGGCCTAGTGTAATGTATGGATGGGCATGGATGGGTTATGTTACATTAGTAAGTCTCTAATGTTTTACTTATTTATTATCGATTGATTTGGAATAGTTGTTAAGTCAAACATCTCTACCCATTCCCAATTCTCCTTGAGAAATGGCGAATTGCCACCTTCTTGAAAGTATCAAGCGGTTTAATACCTTTGAAACTGCATAAATCCCAAGGCCCGCCCCCATTGTATCCTCTGCTGTTAAGGGAAACAAATGAAGAAATCACCATCACTGTATAATCCTTTGCAACTTCAGGCACTGAGACAGGGCGAGAGGATAGGTAACGTTGTGCCCTTGTTCAAAACATAAAATGGTATAGACTGAGTGATTACAGGACAGTGCATACAATCTTGGAGCCGGGAATAGTATTGGGAAGAGAACATTCTAAGGGACAGGGTGCATTTACATTTAGAATGACATTGACTAAGCAAAGCTGGACAGCAAGAATTTGTTAAAGGAAGGACGAGTCTGACTATTATGGTTAAATGTTTTGAAGGGATAATAAGGAGTGCCGATGGATACAGTGCATTCGATGTAGTCTATGTGGATTTTAAAATGACCAGGTTATACATGGCAGAGCGGTTCCGAAATTAAAAGCCAATGTGATCCAAGGCAAAGCGACGAGGTCAATCCAAAATTGGTTCAATGCCAGGAAGCAAACGGTAAATGACACGGGGTGTTTCTGTAAATGGGAGTGGTATCCCCCAGGCCTTAGTAATAGGACACTTGCCTTTTCTTGCATATATCAATTACTTGTACATGACTGAAAAGCGCATGATTAATAAGGCTTTAGATGATACACAAATTGGCTGTGTGATTAAGAATGAAGCAGAAAGCTGTATACTGCAGGAAATCGACCACTCAGGTAGACACAAGAAAGGCATGAAGATGATTGGGAGGTAGAGCATTTAAGGAAGGCTAGCAAGCTAAAGGAATAAACAGTAAAAAAGAATATGAGAACTAGGAGCAGGAGTTGGCAATTCAGCCCCTCGAGCCTGCCCCACCATTCATTACGATCATGGCTGATTTCATTTCGGCCTCAACTCCAATTTCCCGCCCTCTCCCCATAACCTTTCAACTCATTACTAATTAAAAATCTGTCTATCTCCTCCTTAAATTTATTCAGCATCCCGACATCCAGTGCATTCTGAGGTCGTGAATTCCACAGATTCACGAATGATACGACACTAAGAAGTAAAGTGGGATTATAGAATGCAGAGATTCCTAAAGGCGCCTGAATAGGTAGATAAGATGATCAAGAAACAGATGGGATTCTTGCCTTTATTCTCCGAGGCATAGAATATACGAGTTGAGACGTTCTGCTGGAACTGTGTAAAACACTAGTTAGGCCTGAGTTAGAGTGTTCGGTGCAGACCTGGGCCAGGAACTATAGGAAAGATGTGATTGGGCTAAAAACGTTACAGCGGAGATTTACGATGACATTGCCTCGCCTTGACTGGAGGTTTGCTAATTGGGAGGATAGGTTAGGTTTGTTTACTTTTGAACAAAGGAAGCTGAGGGAAGACAAGGCTGAAGTGTATAAACTATGAAGGGTCTAGAGAATGTGGATACAAAGCCCCATTTCTCCTTGGTTGAGAGTCAACGACAAGGAGGATCATAAGAAATAGGAGGAGCATTAACCCATTCAGACCATCGAGCCTGCTCTGCCATTCAGGAACATCAAAGCTGATCTGATTCTGGCCTCAAATCCAGTTTCTTGGTTGCCTCCCATGACCCATGAATCGCATTTTGATCAAATATCTGTCTAACTCAGCCATGAATATACTTAATGACTAGCCTCCACTGCTTTCTGGAGAAGTGAAGTCCAAAGTCTAATGACTCTCTGAGAGAAGAAATTCCCCCTCATCTCCGCCTTAAATTGAAGAACACTGATTTTGAATCTGTATCCCCTAGTTGCAGATTCCCCTGCGAAGTGGAAGCATGTTCTCAGCATTTGCTCTGTAAAATCCCCTCAGAACCTTTGAGGTTTCAATAATATTACCTCGCATTCCTCTGCTCTTCAATAAGTACAGGTTCAATCTGCTGAACTCTTTCTCATAAGGCAGCTCCTTCCTCCCAGGCATCAGCCTAGTGAGCATTCTCTGAATTGACTCCGATGCACGTATATTTCAAATAACAGAGACCATAACTGTACTCAATACTCCAGGCACTTTCTCACCAATGGCAAGTACAATTATAGAAAGAACTCCATGCTTTGAAAGTCCATACCCTTTGCAATAAAAGGGATTATTCTATTTGCCTCCCTAACTCCTTACTGTGCCAGCATGCTTTGTCTGATCCGTGGACAAAGAAACGCAGATCTCTCTGCACTGAAGAATTCTGCAGCCTCTCAATTTAAATAACATACTGCATTTCGACTTAACCTGCAAAATTAGGTAACCCCCTATTTTTCCAACCTTATCTTCCATGTACCAAATTTCAGCAAAATCACTTAACTTACCTAAATATTATTGTGGCCTTTTTGTATCCTCCTCAGAACCTGTTTCCCTTTCCAGCTTGGTGTCATCAGCAAATCTGGCTATCGTACTGTCGACCCCTTCATCCAAGAATAAATAGGTCATGGCAAATGTTTTCACCCAAAGGATGATGGGAATCTGAAACTCATGATGTGAAAGGGTTGTAGAAACTTGAAGTGAAACAACCTAAAAGGTTACAGACCAAGAGCTGGAAAGTTGGACAAGGCTGGTTACTGCTTGTTCGCTGGGATGAATGCCCCTCTTCCGTATTGTAGATTTTTATGACCCTATGATTCATTGTTGTTAGATATGGGATTTCAGGGTTTTGACCCAGCGACAGTGAAGAAATAACGATATTGGCCTTGAGGGGAACTTATAGTCTGTCCATGGGTCTGTCACACTTGTTCCTCTAGGTGCTAGCAGTCAGGGGCTTGCACGGCGCTGTCAAAGGACAGTTGGCGAGTTGCCACAGTGCATTTCGTAGATGGTGCACACTGCTGTATTTGTGCAGTGGTGCTGGAGGGAATGAGTTTATAAACGGCGGATGGGATTGCCAATCAAGCGCGGTGATTTTTACTGCATGGTGTCTTCCTTCTTCCGAACATAAGTAATAGTATTAGGAGAAGACCATGTGGTTCCTCGGGCCAGCTCTGGAAGTGTGTTGTTGGAACTGCCCTGATTCAGGCAAGCTGAGATATTCAATTACTTCCCTAAAGTTTGCATGGACATTGTGGACAGATTGTGTCTGGCACTTGTAATACGTTATGTCAATTTCCACTCATCAGCCAAAGGTTTAATATTGTCCAAATGTTTTGTTTTCCTCTGCATGGAGACATGAACTGCTTCAGTATCTGAGGAATCGTGAATGGTGCTGAAAATTGTGCCAACATTCGTGAACATCGCTACTTCTGGCATGATTATGGAAGTAAGGTCATTGATGAAGCAATTGAAGATGGCTGGGCCTAGGACACTTTCCTGAGGAACTCCGAGAGCGATGCTCTGGCGTGGGGAGTTTGGCCTCCAGCAACAGCAATCATTTTCATTTGTGCTAGGTATGACTGCAATGAGTTTACCCCCTGATTCCCATTGACTTCAATGTTGCTAAGGATCCTTGGTGCCACAATCTGTCAACTGCTACCTTGATGTCAAGGGCATTCACTCTCATATTAGAAGTTCAGCTGTGTGCCTTTGTTCAAATCAACAACGTGATGTAGTCTGAAACTGAAAGGTCCTTGTGAAGCTTAAACCATGCATTGTTGAGCAGCTTGTTGGCGATGAGCTGCTGTTTGATTGCTCCATCAATGACACCTTCCAACAGGTTGCTGGTGGCTGAGAGTAGAATGATTGAAGGTCAATGGGCCGCATTGGGTTTATTCAGCAATTTTTCACCATGTTACAGCTTGATCAGGCTGACACCCCATTTTTAGATGCTCTTGTTGCTGCATCTGGCCTACTCTTCTGAATTCATCATTGAACAATCGTTGATCCCCTGGCTTCATCCTTATGGTAGAGTGAGGATTATACATCCCATTACGTGCATATTGTGGGGGGATAAGAATATTGCTCAAGCTAATGGCCTCACTGACGCACAGTTCTTAACTGCCAAATATTCTCCAAATCTATCGCATTTAGCACAATGATTATGCCACACAGCGCGATGGGTAGAGCTCTCAGTCTGAAGATGGGTCTTTGTATCCAAAAGGAAAGTGCGGTGGGCACTCCCACCAGTACTGACGTGGAGAGATCTATCTGAGCCAGGTAGAGTGATGAGCGCCGTCTCAAGTAAGTTTTCCCCTTGTGTTCTCTCAACACCTTCCGGGGGACCGGTCTGGTAGATATGTCCTTCATGAGTCGGCCAGCTCAGTCAGTATTGGTATCGATCCATTCTTGCTGATGGGCATTGAAGTTCCATTCCCTTTTCTGCTCTTAGTGTTTCACCAGAATTGTGTTCAACATGGAGACGCGCTGATTCATTAGTTGAGGTAGGAAAGTAACTCGAATTAGAAAGGAAATGTTCCACTGTCGCCTGTTCTGCTGCCAGGAGTATTCATGACTCCTGGAGTCAATCTTGAGGACCCCCAGGCGCATTCCTTCCCGACTAATGTCCCGCCATCACTTGTGGGTCAATCAGGCGTGGGGATATTGGTTAGAAGGTATTAATATTGAGCAGGACTATGTCAGGCGGGTGTTCCACTAGTCTGCGTTCAGTGTTTCTCAGTTGTGTTCGATGTCCTCAGATGATTGTCTGGAGAATTTTATAGAGTTAATAGGCTGTCTGTATCTTTGCCTGTGTCTCGGTTGATGCCATTTGGCTTTTCTGACTGTGCTCAGGTTGCTGATTCTTGTAGCCGTTTAATAAAAATGAGTGCACACTGAGAAGTTTTAGAGGGAAATTAAAAGTTTATCTGGAATGCCATCGGGGAAAAAAAACATGAAAGGGGGGGAATGTATTTCCGAAACGGACATTTATATATCAGGTGTGTTTTGATGAGTCTGAGAGATGCGCGTTTCCCATTACTGATATTGGATGTATTTTTAATAGTTCAGGTGCATAAAATTAACTGAATTTAAATTCCCAAAAGCTTTGTTGAAAGTTGAACTCATGTAATATCTGTTTGTGTTACATAAGGCCCTTTCTCAGTTATTGCTGCACTAAACTGTTTATGTTTATATTTCATAGGACTTGTCTCAGTTTTTAATGTAATGGGCCATGTTTAAGATTATTTTAAACCAGGCCCTGTTTCAGTTATTAAAGTACTCGTGCAGCTTACCATTTAAATTATACCAGGCCCTATCTCTGGTTACATTACACTGGACTCTAACTCAGCCACGACCTGGCCGTGGCGCTGCCACAGATTCACAGCGCAGAAGAGGCCCTTCGGCCCATCGAGTCTGCACCGGCACCTGAGAAACACCTGACCTACCTACCTAATCCCATTTACCAGAACTTTGCCCATAGCCTTGAATGTTATGACGTGCCAAGTGCTCATCACTATCCCAGCCACCCAGAGGCCCAGGTTCACCTTCTGGGGACATGGATTCAAATCCCACCACAGCAGCTGGCGGAATTTAAATTCAATTGAGACAAGAGCCGTTCAGGAGGTGGGAATTCTGCAAATGCCTGTCCACAATCTACAAGGCAAATGTCAGGAGTGTGGTGGAATATTCCCCAATTCTCCGGGCAACCAGAGCAGCAGAAGCACAGGAACAACATCAACTGGAAAGTCCATGTTCCTTCCCTATTCTTCGGTCCAAATCACACAACTCCCTTCCTAGAAGTACTGTAGGTGTCCCTACAACACGTGGAGGGCAGCGGTACAAGAGGTTTGTTCACTACCACCTTCTCAAGGGCAATTGTGTTTGGCTATTGAATGTTGGTTCAGCTGGAAACGCCCAAATCCCATGAATGAATAAAAAAAATGGAAATGGAACTGGATCATTACAATTTTCATTGCTGTAAACGCATCTGGTTCACTAATGAACATTCGGCGAAGTAAATCTGCAACCTTCCCCAGTCAGGCCTAAATGTGACTCCAGGCCCACAGCACGTGGTTGACTCTTAACTATCCTCCGACTCTGAAATTGTTTAGCAAACTATTCAGTTCCAGGGCAGCGGAGCATGGAGGGAAATGCTGGCCGTGTCAGAGATCCTCACATCTCCTGGATGAATAGAGAGAAATAAATATTGCAGCCTAGTGAATGATTAAAAACAACATTTGTAAAAGTACTCCCTATTGTGTTTCCATGAGTATTGTACATAATTATTCTGGGTATTATGTTTTATAAAGCATTTGAAGGTCGCAGAGAGGATGAACAGGACGTTGACGCCAATGTTACAAGACCTTGGAGATCTTGAATCGTTTTCCTTAGAATAGTGGATGTTAAGAGGGGCTTTGTTAGAGGTATTTAAGACCATGAAGGCAGTTGATACGTAATGACTGGGTCATGCTTTCCTTTAAATTACACATGACTCTGCCTCAGATAATAGTGCAAAAGGCCTAGTCTCAATTTGTGTTTTACGCCAGGCCCTGTTGGAGTAAGTGCACTGATGCATACATCTGTTCACATTAGACAAAACCGTCTCCCTGTTTGTATCATTCGAGCCACGGAAAAGGTTATTTAGCATTAAACTGTCAATATTACGCTAGATGTTGTGTATCTCAGTCTCTCTATCTGTCTATCCATCTAGCTGCGTACCTGTCTATTTGTCTGTCAGTCTATCTATCTATACTTCGAACCATCCATCTCGCAATTTCAGATCATCTATTACCGTTAACATTTCTTGATGCTGACGTCTTTTTCGAGCTCTTGTGTGGCAAGTGCCTATTCAGATTCCAAAGTGAGTTTAGCTGCCCTCAGAATTCAGTTCGAAAATGGATTAAATCACATGGAGAATAAAGGACATCGACCCACCATTCTCTCTGTTTGTTGACAAGTGATCACTTGTGCGTCACTGGTGTGTGTGATGATCTGTGCAAGAGACGGTGAAAATGTAACTGTACTTACACCTGACGTGAGGATAATCAATCTGTAATTCTCTCACTTGGAAAGGAATGTAACACTTTCCACTCTCAATGAAATTCAATAAAAAAATAATAATTTGTTTCTGTTTCCATTGTCTTGTGCTGCATGTTAACTTCACTATTTCCTCACCAGTTTCCAATACGTTTGCCATGATATAATTCAATGTTTACTGGCGCGGGTAAAGTATTAGCTGAACAGAAACATGGTATAGGGCAGTCATAACTGAGAAGGGGCCCACTTTAAAATATAAAGACATATATTTTCCGGTGCAATTTTAACAGAAACAATAGTGTAAAACATTATAAATAGAGACAGGTTCCAGTGCAGTAACAACACAGTCAGGACCCAGGGTAATATTAACACATACATTCTCTAGTACAGTAATAACTGAGACGTGGTCGAACGCGATTTATACAGACACGGGGTAGGGTTCACTAATAACTGAAACAAAGCGTTATATAATATAAATAGAGAAATGCTCTAATGTAATAATAACTGATTCGGGGGCCGGCCTGAAACAGAGGCTTGATTAGCACAGAAATAACTGTGTCAGAGCCTTGTGTAATAAAAATACAAATACCAGATAATGTATCCATAAATTTCACAGGTTTCAGCAAAACTAAAACTGTGACTTGAACTCAAAGAGTAATAATTGCGGCAGGATCTGGTGTGATATAAAGTGAACTAGTTGCTAGAGAAATATTTCTCCTCATCGCCCGTTTACAAATCTGCCTATATATATATATATATATATATATATATTTGAAGCTATGATCAATGGATATTGACACAATGAACAGAAGGAATTGGTTTTCTCTGCTAATTCTCTCAAAACCTTTCATCATCTTGGAAATAGCGATTAGGTTTCTGCTTAATCTTCTTTATCACAAGCAGAATGCTCCCAATTTGTCCAATTTATTGTTGTTACTAAGGACCATTATCTTTGTTAGCAAACTGGTTACCCTCCTCTGTACACTTTCTGAGACCTCAACACACTTCATAGGATCTGAAAATCACAGATATGTGCGGCACAGAAATAGGCCATTCCGCACACCCTGCCCATAATGGCCTGAAATGAACTATCGAGTCTAATCCCACTTCCCAGCTTTTGCTCCAGGGCCCTTGAGGCTATAGTACTTCAAGCAAACATCCACATATATTTTGATATGTGATGAGGGATTCGGTCTGGAACACCATTTTATGCAGTGAGTCCGAAACACCATTAAACACTCCTCAGGATAGACACGAGACAGTTCAGACGCAGAGTAAAGCTGCCTCTACTTTGGTAAATTCCGGGGTGAGGCAGAGTAAAGCTCTCTCTAAACTATTCCACCAAACACTCCCAGGACATGTATAGCGCGGGATTGACACAGGACCCTCTACGTGATTCGATCGAATGCTCCCAAGAATGGTGCAGCAGCATCAGATGCAGAAAAAAGATCCCTCTACAATGTCCCATATACCATTCACAGGAAGGCATAGGAATGTTAATTTGCAGAGGACTGCTCCCTTTAGACTGTCCCGTTAAATACTCCCATGTTGCTGAGTGCACCAGACACATTTTAGAGTTAAGTTCCTTCTGCGAACAGCCAGCTATTTGGTTAAAAGTCAATGAATAGGGCTGAGATTAAACTTTGGTAAGATACTGACTTCATGTTATGAGTTACAGACGCTGACCCATTAATGAGAGGCCAGACACGGCCGGGATAGGGGAGAAAGGGATACAGAGCGGGAGAGAATGCTTAACATTTCAAACTCTTTCGAGTTATCAACAGTCACAGATTGCAACTCTTTCGAGTACAATCACAGTTCTTGGTTTCCGGGAGTGGGACACGAACCCACAACCCTCTGATTCAAAGGCGAGGGTGCTATGAACTGAGCCACAGCAGAGCGAGAGAGAATGCAGGAAACTCCGCAAACACATTTTCAATGCTACTATATACCGGATCAATGGAGGCTTCGCCAGTTTTGAACACAGATATCACCTTTACATAGTTATCCTATAACTTAGAGAAATGTTCCAAAAATTAGTCATTACTGGAATCCTTTGTGTGATTTGCATTTTTCTCTGTTGTTATTTCTATGTTCTGTTGGTGGGGAAACATATTGTATTTCTGTCGCTCAATATTCTATTCTGAGATTTCTATTTCTGTGTTTATTTACATAAACGCCTCACTGGTTTCTAAGTGGTGTTCACGGCAGCAGAATCAGATCAACAGTCACTTATTGATTATGTTCAGCTCAAAACAAGTTTATTTTAAGAATATTCACAGATGGTATAAGAAATGAACACAATTTTCAGAAAACCATTTGGTACAGATGTTATTTATTTTAAACAAAAGAAGCCATTAAATTTTTAAAAAATGTTTCTGTAAATTCTGCTGTTTAAATCAATTAACCATTTCTGAGCAGCTTGATATTCGGCTGAATATCGATTGGTGGAAGGACTAACCCCTTTCACGTAAACATGTGTGAATAATGAACAGAGAAATGGTCTATAATCACGTTCATCTCAGACTTTCTAACACATCAGCACGTGTGTTTTGAAATGTTCACTTTTAGTAAAATCTTTTTGATTATAGAGCACATTTCACCATCTCAGGATGTCCCAAATCACATATCTCATTAACCTTATTCATGTACATTATTTCGAATTATAATCTCTTCTGTCACGTTGGAACTACAGGAGGCAATTTGTGCACAGGAAGCTCCCACCAACTGAGATGTGATAAAAGCCCAGATCACCTCTTTATTAGGGATGTTAGTTGCGCATTAAATATTGGTCTACGATACCCCTGCTCTGTAAAATAGGGTCAGCGGAGATTGATGCTGAGTATTTCCAGATTTTCTGGCCTTATCTTAGATTGAGAACATCCGTAATAGTTTACAAAGCTTTGACCGTTGTTTTTATTTGTTCTTTTGTTGTGAACGTCGCAAGCAAGGCCAGCCTTAACTGTCCATCCACTAGTACCCTTGAGAAGGTGGTGGGGAGCCGACATCTTGAACAGCTGCAATTTGTGCCATGCACCTCTTATTTGACTTTCCAGGAAGTGCTTTGACCCAACTAAATGGCCTTCTGGGCCATTCCAGGAGCAGTTAAGAGTCAATCACGTTGTTGTGGTGCTGGAGTCTCGCGTAGGCCAAGCTGGTAAGGGTAAGATTTCCTCCCCGAATGACATTAGTAAACTAGTTGCAACTTCATGACAATTAGGTTCTTCGATTATTAATGCAATGAGTAATTTTATTCCAGTTTCGGTTTGAATGAATTAAATGAATGAAAATCCCGCCAGCTGACGTCGTGGCATTTAAATCATGTCTCTGGAGCATTTCTGATCTTCTCTGTATTACCAGCCCAGTTAATTTACCTCGATGCTGCTATTCCCTAAGACTGAGATGATATTACCAACGCCACATCGGAAGGATCACTCCACTGACCATGCTTCAAACCTGCAGTTATGGCTCTGAATAAATTCATATGGAATCAAAACGTTAACTCTGTTTCTCTCTCCTCAGACCCTGCCATGCCTGCTGAATTTTTACAGCACTTTCTGTTTTTAGTTCAGTAGTAGTTACTGTCCATGTATGAGAGCCATTAATGCAAGGCATTGGACATGTTGCAGTTGCTGTTTTGAAATGATAGCATTTGGTTCTATGTATCTAAAGTTCTGGAGCAGGCTCCAGTCTTACACACATCAATTTAGTTGTAAGGCATCCGTTGCCTTGTAGCCCCGTGTCTTCGCCTGACCCTGTTGTAACAGTGCGCTGTATTTCCACTGGGCCCATATAACAGTGTCAGCGATTGCTAAATGCTCATTTTGAAGCAACAAGACAGAAGATTTCCTGGAACTTAAGTTTGCACTGGCCCTCACTCTTTGCACAACAAGAAACTGGGATTTCTCTCCTCATCAAAGAGAATCTTAGGATAGGCTTATCAGAAAAAGTCCAACGTGTGAGGGGTGTTTTTGAATATTTGAGGAGAAGCTGTTCCACTGGCAAATGGATCAGTGATCCTGGGGCTTATATTAATTCGATATCAATACACTGATTATTTGCACAGTAAGATGTTTCTAATGATGTAACACTAAACCCTATATCTCTTTATAATACACTAGGTTATGTGTTCATTATAAATTCATTACTCTCTGTCCCTTTCAATATGCTGCAAAGCCCTGCATCAATTGTTTCCTCACTAGATTTATCCCAGGTTGATTTACACTCGGTGCTGTGTCAGCGATTATCGCTTTAGGCCCTGCCTCAATTTTATTAAACTGGGCCCAGTATCAGTAATCCTGTTCTGTAGCAGTTGATATTAACCTATACCATTTACCAGTAATCACTACACTAGATCCTGCCTCTGTTTATATGAAAACAGACTTTGTGTCAGTAATCACTCTAATATTCCCTACCTAAGTAGATATTAATCCATACCTTGTATCAGTAACTACTGAAAGAGATGGTGTCCCAGTTTTTATTAATACAAACCTTGTATTAGTAATCACTGTAAGAGACCCTGCCTCAGTTGATAGTAATCAATACCTTGTATCAGTAATCACTGAAAAAACCCTGACTCCATTTATATCAATATAGACCTTGTCTTGTTAATCACTGGAATAGACCCTTTCTCAGTTAATATCAGCCAAGACCGTGTATTGGTTATCACTGTAATAGACCCTGTATCAGTTTATGTTAATCATTACCATGTATCAATAATCACTATAAAATACCATTTCTCAGTTTATATAAATATAGATATTTGTATTGGTAATTGCTGTAATAGAGCCTGTCTCAGTTTATATTAATCCATGCCTTGTATCGGTAATCACTTGAATAGACCCTGTCGCAGTTTATATTAATGCAGATATTGTATTGGTAATCACTTCAATAGGCCCTGTCTCAGTTTATATTAACCTGGACCCTGTATCAGTGATCATTGTAATAGACTCTGTATCAGTTTATATTAATTGGGACCATGTATCAGTAATCATTGTAATAGAGCCTGCCTTAGTTTATATTAATCCAGGCCCTGTATCAGTAATTAATGTAACTGACCCATTCTCAGTTTATATTAATGCAGGACTCATGTCAGTAATCACATTAATAGACCCTTTCCTGTTTATCTTTATCCGTACAATGTATCAGTAATCACTGTAATTGGCCCTGCCTCAGTTTATATCAATCCAGGACCTGTGTCAGGAATTATTGTACTAGACCCAGTCTCAGTTTATATTAATCCAAGACCATTAATCCAGTGATCATTGTACTGGACCGAGTCTCAGATTATATCAATGCAGACCCTGCAGCAGTAGTCACTGTAATACATGCTGTCTCAGTGAACACCAGTCCAGACCTTATATCACTAATCACTGTATTAGACCTTGTCTCAGTTTATATTAATCTAGACCCTGTATCAGTAATCACTGTAATACACCATGACTCAGTTGACATTAATCCATATTTTGCATCAGTAACCACTGGAAGAGACCTTGCCTCACTTGATGTTAATCCACACATTGTATCAGCAATCACTGAAAGAGATTCTGCTTCACCTTATATTAACACAGACCTTGTATCAGTGTTCAATGTTTTCGACCCTGTCTGTGTTTATATTAACCTATGCCCTGTATCAGAAATCACTGTACTACACCCAGTATCAGATTATATCAACTCAGACCCTGTATCAATTGTCGCTGTCATACACCCTGTCTCAATTTACACCAGCCCAGGCCTTGTATCAGTAAACACTATAATAGACTCTTTCTCATATTATATTAACCCATGCCTTGTATCAGTAATCACTGTAACGGACCCTGCCTCAGTTGATACTAATCCATACCTTGTATCAGTAACCATTGAAAGAGACCCTGCCTCAGTTTATATTAATACAGGCCATGTATAGTAATCACTGAAATAGACCCTTTATCCATCTACATGAATCCATACATTGTAACAGTAATCATTGAAATAGGCCTTCCCTCAGTTTATATTAATCTAGGCCCTGTATCAGTAATTACTGTAATAGACCCTACCTCAGTTGATGTTAATCCATGCCTTGTATCGGTAACCACTAAAAGAGACCCCGTCTCCGTTTAGATTAATACAGACATTTTATCATTAGTCGCTGTGTAAGACCCTCTCTAGGTTTATATCAATCCAAACATTGTAACAGTAATCACTGTAACAGACCCTGTCTCTGTTGATATTAATCAATGCATTGTATCAGTGACCACTGAAGTAGACCATGACTCAGTTTATATCAATACAGGCCTTGTGTTGGTAATCACTGTAATAGATCATGTTTCTGGTTATCTTAATCCATACCATGTATCAGTAATCATTGTAATATACTGTTTCTCAGTATATATAATCCCCAGACCCTGTATCAGTAATCATTGGAAAAAACCCTGTCTCAGTTGATATGAATCCATAACTTGTATCAGTAGTCACTGTAATAAACCCTGTCTCAGTTTATGTCAATTGATACCTTGTATCAATGATAACTTTAAAAGGCCCTGCCTCAGTTGATATTAATCCATACCTTGTATCAGCAAACAATGTTAGAGACCCTGTCTCAGTTTACATTAACACAGACCTTGTCTCAGTAATCAGTGTAAAAGACCCTGACTCGGTTTATATCAATCCATACATTGTTACAGTAATCACTGTAACAGACCCTGTCTCTGTCGATATTAATCAATTCATTGTATCAGTAATCACTGAAGTAGACCCCGACTCAGTTCATATTAATACAGACCTTGTCTTGGTCATGACTGGGATAGACCCTATCTCAGTTTATATCAATCCAGGCCTTGTATTGGTAATCACTGTAATAGACTCTGTCACAGTTTCTTTTAATACATACCATGTGTCAGTAATAAATCTAACAGCCCTTGTTTCACTTTGTTTTAATCCAAACCTTGTATCAGTAATCATTGGAATAGACCATGTCTCATTTTATATTAATACAGACCTTGTATCATTAATCACTGTAAAAGACCCTATCTCAGTTTATATCAATCCATATATTTTAACAGTAATCACTGTACAGAACCTGCCTCTGTTGATATTAATCAATACATTGTATCAGTAATCACTGAGGTAGATGCTGACTAAGTCTATTAGCACAGACCTGGTCTCGATGATGACTGGAATAGACCCTGTCCCAATTTATATCAATCCAGACCTTGTATTGGTAATCAATAAAAGAGACCCTGTCTCTATTTACCTTAATCTAGACCATTTATCAGTAAGAAATTTAACAGATCCTGTACCAGTTTATTTTAATCCATATCATTTATCTGTAATTACTGTGATAGACCCTGTCTCTGTTTATATTAATAAGGACATTGTATTGGAAATTACTGTAATAGAACCTGTCTCAGTTTATATTAATTGACAACTTGTATCAGTAATCGTTATAATCAACCCTGTCCCATTTTTAATTAATCCATACCATGTATCAGTAAGAACTGTAACCGACCCTGTCTCAGTTTATATTATTCCAGGCCCTGTATCAGTAATCACTGTAATAGGCCCTGTCTCAGTTGATATGAAACCATAACTTATATCAATAATCACTCTTAAGGACCCTGCCTCAGTTTATATTGATCCATATGTTGCATCAGCAATCACTGTAATAAACCCTGCCTCAGTTTATGTTAATGGATACCTTTTATCAGAAATCACTGTCATAGACTCTGTCTCAGTTTCTATTAATCCATACCTTGGATCCGTTATCACTGTTATAGACCATGTCCTAGTTTAGATTAACCTAGACCCTGTATCATTAATCGACGTAATAAATCCTGCCTCACTTGGTATTAATCAATACCTTGTATCAGTGAACACTTTTAGAGAGCCTGTCTCAGTTTATATTAATGCAGACTTTGCCTCAGTAATCACTGTAAATGTCTACGTTGATATTAATCAATGCCTTGTGTCAGTAATCACTGAAGTAGGCCCTGTCTTTATTTATATTAATCGAGACCCTGTATCAGTAATCACAGTAATAGAGCCTGTCTCAGTTGATATGAATCGATGCCTTGTATCAGTAATCAGTGAATTGGACCCTTTCCCCCTTTATATTAATACAGACATTGTGTTGGTAATTACTGTAAAAGACCCTCTCTTAGTTCATATTAAATGTACCATGTATCAGTCATAACTGAAATAGACCCTGCTTCAGTTTATATGAATCCACACCTTATATCAGTAATCGCTGTAACAGACCTTCTCTCAGTTATTATTCATCTAGGCCCCTTATCAGTAATCACTGCAATAGACCCTGACTCACTTGATAATAATCCACATATTGCCACAATAATCAATATAACCGAGGCTGTCTCAATTGATATTCGCCAATACCTTGTACCAGTAATCAGTGAAGTAGACCCTGACTCAGTTTGTATCAATCCAGTTCTTGTATTGGTAATCACTGTAATAGACCCTGCCTCAGTTGATATTAATCCATACGTTCTATCGTTAACCACTGAAAGAGACCCTGTCTTAAATTATATTAATACAGGCCTTGTATCATTACTCACTGCAAAAAAACCTGTCTTGTTATATATCAATCTATACATTGTAACAGTAATCATTGTAACAGACTCTGTCTCTGATGATATTAATCAATACCTAGTATCAGTAATCACTGAAATAGATGCTGACTCAATTTATATTAATCCAGATCTTTTCTCGATAGTGACTGGAAAAGACCCTGTCTCAGTTGATGTCAATCCAGGCGTTGCATTGGTAATCACTGAAAGAGACCCTGTCTCTGTTTACCTTAATCTAGACTATGTATCAGTAATAAATGTAACAGACCCTGTCTCAGTTTATTTAAAATCATACCATGTATCAGTGATCACTGTAATATACCCAGTCTCAGTTTATATCAAAACGGACATTGTATTAGTAATTACTGTAATAAATCCTGTCTCCATTTATATTAATTCATATTTTGTATCAGTAATCACTGTAATAAACCCTGTCTCATTTTTTATTCATCCATGCTATGTATCAGAAATCACTGCAATAAAACCTGTCTCAGTTTATATTAATCCGGATTCTGTATCAGTGATCACTGTGATAAACGGTGTCGTTTTTATCAATCCATACCTTGCATCTGTAATGACAATAAAAGGACCTGCCTCACTTTATGTAAATGCAGACAATGTATTGGTAATTACTGTAATAGACCCTGCCTCAGTTTATATTGATCCATAAGTTGTATCAGTAATCACTATAATAAACCCTGTCTCAGTTTATATTAACCTAGACCCTATATCAGTAATCACGGTAATAGTCCCTGCCTCAGCTGATATGAATCCATCCCTTGTATCAGCAATCACTGTAATAGACCTTCTCTCAGTTTCTTTAATCTCGATCCTGTATCAGCAATCGTTGCAATAGACCCTGCCTCAGTTGATATTAATCCATAGCTTGCATTCAGCAACCACTGTTAGAGACCCTGTCTCAGTGTATATTAATACAAACCTTGTATTGGTAGTTACTCTAATAGACCCTGTCTCAGTTTATATAAATCTCAACACTGTTTCAGTAATCGCTGTTATAGACCCTGTCTCAGTTTATATTAATACTGACCTTGTCTCAGTAATCACTGCAACAGACCCTATCTCAGTTCAAATCAATCCATGCATTGTAACAGTAATCACTGCAACAGACCCTGTCTCAGTTGAAATTAATCAATACCTTGTATCAGTAATCACTGAAGTAGGCCCTGACTTAGTTTAGATCAGTCAAATCCTCCTAGTGGTAATCACTGTAATAGAACCTGCCTCTGTTTATATTAATTCAGACTCTGTATCAGTAATCACTGTAACAGATGCTGTCTCAGTTTATTTTAATCCATACCACATAACAGTAATCACTGTACTAGACCTTGTCTCAGTTTATATTAATACAGACCCTGTATCAGGAATCACTGTAATAAGCCCAGTCTCAGTTGATATGAATCCATATTTTGTATCAGTAATCACTGTAATAGACCCTACGTCAGTTAATATGAATCCATGCCTTGCATCAGGAATTACTGTGTTAGGCCTTCTCCCAGTTTGTATTAACCTTGACCCTGTATCAGTAATCATTGTAATAAGCCCTGTCTCAGTTGATAAAAATCCATGCTTTTTAGCAATATTCATCGTAATGGACCCTGTCTCAGTTGATATTAATCCACACCTTGTATCAGTAACCTGTCTCCGTTTACATTAATACAGACCTTCTGTCAGTAATCATTGTAAAAGACCCTGTCTCCATTTACATCAATCCATACATAGTAACAGTAATCATTGCAACAAGCTCTGTCTCAGTTGATATTAATACAGACCTTGTATCAGTAATCAGTGCAGTAGACCCTGACTCAGTTGATATTAATACAGACATTATATTGGTAATTACTGTAATTGACACTATCTCAGGTTATGTTAAACCAAAACTTGTATCAGTAATCAATTTAATAGACCCTGTCTCAGTTTATAGTAATTCAGACCTTGTATCAGTAATCAGTGTAATAGACCCTGTCTCAGTTCATATTAATACGGACATTGTATTGGTAATTACTGTAATAGAACCTGTCTTAGTTTATATTAATCGATAACTTGTATTAGTAACCACTGAAATAGACGCTGTCCTGAGTCCATATTAACCTAGATCCTGTATCAATAATCATTCTGATTGACACTGTCTCCATTTATATTAATCTAGTCCCTGTATCAGTAATCACTGTACTAGACCCTGTCTCAGTTTATATTGATACAGACTGTGTATTGATAATTAGTCTAATAGACCCTGACTCAGTTTATATTAATCTAGACCCTGTATCAATAATCATTGTAATAGACCCTGTCTCAGTTTATATTAATCTAGACCCTGTATCAGTAATCACTGTAATAGACCCTATCTCTGTTAATATTAATCCATGTCTTGCATCGGTAATCACTGTATTAAGCCTTCTCTCAGTTTATATTAATCTTGATCCTGTATCAGTAATCATTGTAATAGACCCTGTCTCAGTTGATATTAATCCATGCCTTGTATCAGTAACCACTGTTAGAGGCCCTGTCTCTGTTTACATTAATACAGACCTTATCTCAGTCATCATTGTAAAATACCCTGTCTTGGTTTATATCAATCCATACATTTTAATAGTAATCATTGCAACAGACCCTGTCTCAGTTGATATTAATCAAAACCTTGAATCAGTAATCACAGTAATATACCCTGTCTCAGTTTATATTAATAGAGATCTTGTATTGGTAATTACTCTAATAGACCCTGCCTCAGTTTATATTGATCTAGACCCTGTATCAGAAATCAATATAACAGGCCCTGTCTGAGCTTTTTATAATCCATACCATATATCAGTAATCACGGTAATAGACCCTGCCTCAGTTTATATTAATCAAAACCCTGTATCAGTAATCAATGTAATTGACCCAATCTCAGTTGATATTAATCAAAACATTGTATCAGCAATCACTTCACTAGACCCTGACTCAGTGCATATTATTACACAACTTGTTTCGGTACTCACTGGAATGGACCCCATCTCAGTGTATATCCATCCAGACCTTGTAGTGGTAATCACATTAATAGACACTGTCCCTGTTTACATTAATCTAAACCATTTTTCATCAATAACTGTAACTGACCTTCTCTCAGTTTATATTAATCCGGACCCTGCATCAGTGATCACTGTAACAGACGCTGTATCAATTGATATGAATCCATACCTTGCACGAGTAAACACTGTAATAGACCCTGTCTCAGTTTATATTAATACAGACATTGTATTGGTAATTACTGTAATAGACCCTGACTCAGTTTATGTTAATCTGAAGACTTGTATCTGTAGTCGCTATAATAAGCACTGTCTCAGTTTATATTAATCCTTACTTTGTATCAGTAATCACTGTAATTGGACTTGTACCAGTTTATATTAAGACAGACATTGTATTGGTAATTTCTTCAATAGACCCTGTCCTTAGTCTGTATTCATCTAGATTCTGCATCCATAATCATTGTGATTGACCCTGTCTCCATTTATACTAATCTAGACCGTGTATCAGTAAGCACTGTAATAGACCCTTCCTCAGTTGATATTAATCCATACCTTGTATCAATAACAACTGTTAGATACCCTGTCTCAGTTTATATTTATACATACATAGTATGTTGTAATTAATGTAATACACCCTGTCTCAGTTTATATTAAGCCATTACTTGTATCAGTAATCACTGCAATAAACTCTGTATCATTTTTATTAATCCATACCCTTCATCAGGAATGACTATAATACACCATGTCTCAGTTTATGTTAATCCATTACTTGTATCAATAATTAATCCAATAGACCCTGACTCAGTTTATATTAATCTAGACCCTGTATCAGTAATCACTGCAATAGACCCTGTCTCAGTTCATATTATTCTATCTATGTATCGGTAATTATTGTAACAGACTCTGACTCAGTTATATTAACCTAGACCCTGTATTAATAATCACTGTGATAGACTCTGTCTCAGTTTATATTCATCTAGTCACTGCATCAGTCATCACTGAAATGGACCCTGGCTCAGTTGATATTAATCGACACCTTGTATCAGTAACTACAGTAATAGAAACTGTCTCAGTTTATACTAAAGCAGACCTTGTCTCAGTAATCATAGTAAACGACCCTGTCTCAGTTGATATTTATCAATACCTTGTATCAGTAATCACTGAAGTTGACACTGACTCAGTTTGTATCAATCCAAGCCTTGTATTGGTAATTACTGTAATAGACCCTGTCTCAGTTTATATTAATCCATAATTTGTATCAGTAATCACTGTAATATGTCCTGCCTCAGTTTAAATTAATCTAGACTATATATCAATAATAACTGTAACAGACCCTGTCTCAGTTTATTTTGATACAGACCTTGTTTCAGTAATCACTGTGTCTCAGTGAGTCTCACTGAGACCATGTCTCAGTTTATGTTAATACAGACATAGTATTGATAAATACTGTAATAGACCCGGTGCTAAGTCTATATTAAAGTAGATCCTGTATCAATAATCACTGTGATTGACCCTGTCTCCATTTATATTAATCCAAACCCTACATCAGTAATCACTGTAATAGACCCTGTAATAGATAAAAACAAAAAGCTAAAAGCTACTGCGGATGCTGGAAATCCAAAACAAAAACAGAATTACCTGGAAAAACTCAGCAGGTCTGGCAGCATCGGCGGAGAAGAAATCAGTTAACGTTTCGAGCCTTCATGGCCCTTCGGCAGAACTGAAGCATAGTTAGAAGAAGGGAGAAATATAAATTGGTTTAAGGTGGGGGGGTGGGGGGGGAGAGAGAGACACATTGAGGGTGTGGTGATTGTGGAGATGAGCAGATAATCAAAAGATGTCACAGACAAAAGGGTCAAAGAGGTGTTTTGTCTGAGAAAAGTGCTAATTAAGAATGGAGGACAGGATATTCAAAGTACAGCTCTAGTGGGGGTGGGGTGGAAAGGCTAACAAGGTTTTAGTTTTAGATTTAAAAATAATGGAAATAGGTGGGGAAAGAAGAATCTATATAAATTATTGAAAAAAAATATAAAGCGGGGGGTGGGGGGGGGGGAAAGAAACGGGGTGGGGATGGGGGGAGGGGGAGTTTAAGATCTAAAGTTGTTAAATTCAATATTCAGCCCGGAAGGCTGTAAAGTGCCTAGTCGGAAGATGAGGTGCTGTTCCTCCAGTTTGCGTTGGGCTTCACTGGAACAATGCAGCAAGCCAAGGACAGACATGTTGGCAAGTGAACAGGGTGGAGTGTTAAAATGGCAAGCGACAGGGAGGTTTGGGTCTTTCTTGCGGACAGACCGAAGGTGTTCCGCAAAACGGTCGCCCAGTTTGCGTTTGGTCTCTCCAATGTAGAGGAGACCGCATTGGGAGCAACGAATGCAGTAGACTAAATTGAGGGAAGTGCAAGTGAAATGCTGCTTCACTTGAAAGGAGTGTTTGGGCACTTGGACGGTGAGGAGAGAGGAAGTGAAGGGGCAGGTGTTGCATCTTCTGCATGGGCATGGGGAGGTGCTATAAGTGGGGGTTGAGGAGTAGGGGGTGATGGAGGAGTGGACCAGGGTGTCACGGAGGGAACGATCCCTACGGAATGCCATCAGGGGGGGTGAAGGGAAGATGTGTTTGGTGGTGGCATCATGCTGGAGTTGGCGGAAATGGCGGAGGATGATCCTTTGAATGCGGAGGCTGGTGGGGTGATAAGTGAGGACAAGGGGGACCCTATCATGTTTCTGGGAAGGAGGAGAAGGCGTGAGGGAGGATGTGCGGGAGATGGGCCGGACACGGTGGAGGGCCCTGTCAACTAACCCAACCCTGTAATAGACCCTGCCTCAGTTTATATTATTATTGACAACGTATCAGTAATTACCGTAATAGACCCTGTCTCATTTGCTATTCATCAATACCTTGTATTAATAATCGCTGATGTAGTCCATGGCTCAGTTTATATCAATCCAAGCCTTGTATTGGTAATCACTTTAATAGACCTTGTCTTGCCTTATATGAATCCAGACCCTGTATCAGCAACCATTGTAATAAACCCTGTCTCAGTTTATATTAATCCATAATTTGTATCAGTAATCACTGTAATATACCTTGTCTCAGTTTATATTAATCTGGACCATTTATCATTAATAACTGTAAGAGGCCCTGTCTCAGTTAATTTTAATTGATACCATATATCAGAAATCATTGCAATAGACTCAATCTCAGTATATATTCTCCCCAGACCCTGCATCAGTAATCACTGCAATAGACCCTGTATCAGTTGATATGAAACCATAACTTGTGTCAGTAGTCACTGTAATAAACCCTGTATCAGTTTATGTAAATTGACCATTTATCATTAATAACTGTAACAGGCCCTGTCTCAGTTAATTTTAATCGATACCATGTATCAGTAATTACTCTAATAGACCCTGTCCCAGTTTATATTAATCCAGACACTGCATCAGTGATCACTGTAATAGACCTTGTCTCAGTTGATACGAATCCATTCCTTGTATCAGTAATCACTGTAATAGACCCTGTCTCAGATTATAATAATCCATACCTTGCATTGGTAATCACTGTAATAGTCTCTGCCTCAGTTTAATTTGACCCTGACCCTGTATCATCAATCACTGAAATGGACCCTGACTCAGTTGATATTAATCCATACCTTGTATCAGTAATCACAGTAATAGACTCTGCCTCAGTTTATATTAACGCAGACCTTGTTTCAGTAATCACTGTAAAAGACCCTGTCTCAGTTTATATGAATCCATATATTGTAACAGTAATCACTGTTACAGACCCTGACTCAGTTGCTATTAATCAATACCTTGCATCAGTAATCACTGAACCTGATCGTGACTTAGTTTATATCAATCCATATCTTGTATCGGTAATGGCTGTAATAGACCCTGTCTCTGTTCATATTAATCTAGACCCTGTAATAGTAATCATTGTAACAGGCCCTGTCAGGTTATTTTAATCCATACCATATATCAGTAATTACTGTAATAGGCCTTGTCTCACTTTAAATTAATCCAGACCCTGTATCAACAATCACTGTAATCGGCCCTGCCTCAGTCTCAGTTAATATGAATCCATACTTGTATCAGTGATCATTGTAATACACCCTGTCTCAGTTTGTATTAATACAGACATTGTATTCATAAATACTGTGATATACCCTGTCTCAGTTTATCTTAATCCATAATTTGTATCAGTAATCACTGTAATATACTCTGTCTCAGTTGATATGTATTCATACCTTGTATCAGTTATCTCTGTATTAGACACTGTCTCACTTTATATTAAAACACATATTGTATTGTTCATTACTAATAGACCCTGTCTCCGTTTATGTTAATACAAAACTTGTATCAGTCATCACAGTGATAAGCACAACCTCGGCTGATATCAATCCATACCTTGTATCAGTAATCAGTGTAATAGACTCTGTCTCAGTTTACATTACTACAGACCCTGTGTCAGTAATCACTGTGATAGACCAGGTCTCAGTTTATATTAATATAGACATTGTATTGGTAATTACTGTAAAAGACCATGTCCTCTGTCTATATTAATATAGATCCTGTCTCAATAATCATTGTGATTGACCCTGTCTCCATTTATGTTAATCAAGACCCTGTATCGGTAATCACTGTACTAGACCCTGCCTCAGTTTCTATGAATCTTTACCTTGCATGAGTACTCTCTGTAATAGATGCAGTCACAGTTTAAATTAATCTCGGCCCTGTATTAGTAATCAATGTAATAGGCCCTGTCTCCATTTATATTAATATCGGCCCTGTATCAGTAATCAATGGAATGGGCCCTGTCCCAGTTTATATTAACCGAGGCCCTGTATCAGTAATCATTGTAACAAACCCTTTCTTAGTTTATATTAACCAAGGTCCTGTATCCTGTATCAGTAATCACTGTAGTAGATGCTGTCTCAGGTTATTTTATTCTAAGCCCTGTGTCAGCATTCACTGTAATTGACCCTGTCTCAGTTTACAGTAACCAAGGCACTGTATCTATAATTACTGCACAAGGCCCCTTCTCAGCTTATAACACTTAGGGTCTGGTAAGTTATTACTGCACTAGACTCTATTTTAGTTAATACCAATCTCGTCCCTGTCTCTGTAATCATAGCACGAGGCACTGCCTTGGTTCAGATTAATCTAGGCCCTAAATCAGTAATCACTGCACAATGTTCTGTCTCGGTATAAATTCATCCAGCGACTGTTTCCTTCTTCTTAGTCATTCCATCAGGGTCGAGGATGACATGCTGCCATGCCACTTCGATATGTTCTGATGTGGCTGTTAAGCCCAATGCGTCTTCTGCAGACTCTGCTAAAGATGGATGGACCGAGGACATTGCTTTAATGAACTCCTGCAGTGATGTTCTGGAACTGAGATAATTGATCTCCAACAACCACAACCATATTCCTCTGTGCAACATATGATAACGGCCAAAAGAGAGTTTCCCCCCTGATTCCCATTGACTCCAGTTTTGCAGAGACTCCTTGATGCCACACTCTGACAGATGCTGCCTTGATATCAAAGGCAGTTGCTCTCACGTCACCTTTAGATTTTAGCTCAATTGTCCATGTTTGGACCAAGGCTGTATTGAGGTCAGGAGCTCAGTGGCCCTGGCGTGATTTCCCTGAAGGGCATTAGTGGACTACAGCCTTCCTGAATAAGCTTCATTGATTTTGGTCGGCCGCAAACTACGGACCCCATGAGTGGGCAGATCTGTTCGGCCTTTTCAGGGATGCTTTGAGCACATCCCTCAAGCACTCTAGTTGCCTCCTGCCGCGACAGAGTTCCAAGTGGAAAAATGACTTTGGGAGTTTTGTGTTAGGCATATGAATGATATGTTCCACCCAGCACAGCCGGTATTGAGTGATGAGGGCCTCGCTGTTGGGCATGTTGGTTTGAGAGTGGACACTGCTGTTTGACTGCCTTTCCTCACACTTGATTTGTAGAACCTTCTAACGGAACCGCTGATGTTAATTCTTCAGAGCTTAGAGGTGCCTACTCTACTTTGTCCAACTCTCCGAAGCATTTAGGTGCACGGAGATCACTGTTGCCCAGTATACCATGGCCAGAGACTTGGGTTTGGAAGTCTAGTCCTCAAATACCCTGATTGTCTGTCGGCCGAAGGCTGACCTGGCGCATTAGACTCAATGATTAATTTTGTTGCCAATTTCTGCCTTCCTAGAGAGGAGTCTTCGAAAAAATTGAAGAAGATCCACATTTTCAGGATCTTGCCAATGGGGGAGGTTTAGTGGTCTGGGGGCTGTTTGGAAGTGAGTCCTACCTTTCTTGGTGTTTAATGAAAAGCCATTTTATTCATATCCTTCAAAGAAGGTGTCAGCAATAACCTGGAGCTTAGTTTTCAGTTAGTGCGCACACAAGAGTCATCTGCTTACTGAAGCTCAATGAGTGATGCTGGGAGAGTTTGGCTTTGTATTCAAGTTGGTGTAGGTTCAACAGTTTCCCGTCTGTTCTGTAGCTTATCTCCACACCGGTGGGTAATCTGCTGGAGGGAAGGTGAATTATTACATAGAGAAAACAATGAGGAGAGGGTTGGTGCGATGACACAAGCCTGTCAGACCACAGTTTTCACTGAGGTAGGGTCTGTACAGGTTCCATTGGTGAGGATCAGGGCTTGCAATCCATCGGGGAACAGATGGAGGATGGTGAAACATTTCTGATGGAACCAAATTTGAGGCGATACTCCATGTGTCTTAATCGTCAGCAGAGGAAAAGACATTTCTGATGCGGAGCAAGTCCGTGTGCTGCTCCTGGCATTTCTGGTGGATTTGTCACACAGTGAAAACCTTTCGATGGGCGAAAATGTCACTGCGCCTCTCTAAAGAGCTCTGTGGTCATGGTAAGGGTGTGACTAAGCTGGATGCTTGCAATAATCTTCCTTCAGGAAGACAGCAAAGGGGCTTCTTTCCAGTTACTGCAATCGGGCTTGTCTCTCTTCTTGAGTACGCTCATGATAAGAGCATCCTTGAGGTCCCTCGGCATGCAGTCCCTTTCGCACGTGAGGGGCATGAGGATGTAAACCTATGTCAGGTGATGTATCGGTAATGACTGCACCAGATTCTGCTCTGTTCATTTTAACCCAGGCCCAGTATCAGTAATCCCAGAACTTAACCTTCCCTCACTTTATGTCAACCGACGTCTTGCATAAACAATCACTGCATCCACCACCCCCCCACCAGTTTATATTTACAAGGGCTCTTAATCAGTAATTCCTTCACGAGACACTGTCTCTGTTTATATTAATCTCTGCACAGTAACAGTCATCGCTGCACTAGGCACTGTCCCAGTTTATATCAATCTAGGTCCTTTATCAGTATAATCACTGCACTTGACCATGCCTCAATTCATTTAAACCTAGACCCTGTTACACTAATCACTGCAACTAGACATCGTCTCAGTTTATATTCATCCAGGGGCTTAACCAGTAATTCCTTCACTCAGCCCTGTTTCAATTGATATTAATCTAGGCCCTTTATCGTCAATTACTGCACCAGGCCCTCCCTCAGTTGTTATTGATCAAACCCTGTATCATCAGCCAGTGCACTTGACCATGTCTCCTTCGATATTGATCAAACTCTGTATCATTAATCAGTGCCCCGAGGCGCAGTATGAAATTATTTTCCTCTAGATACTAGATATCTAATGGCTGCAGTGGATTCTGCCTCAGTTTTACTGCTCTAGACAATGTCACTGTTACTGTTGCAGCTGAACATACTTCATCTAATACTAAAATAGTCCATATCTCTATTTCTATTAAATTATGTTAATCTCGGTTATCACCTTCAAGCCGGAGTGTTTTTAAATTACACAAGGTTGTTCCTCGGTTAGACTGATCCAAACACTGTTTATGTTAACACCACACAAGGCCTCAGCTCATTTAAGACTACACTAAACACCATCTCATAGACAGACAGACAGACAGACAGACAGACAGACAGACAGACAGACAGACAGACAGACAGACAGATAGATAGATAGATAGATAGATAGATAGATAGATAGATAGATAGATAGATAGATAGATAGATAGATACATAGATAGATAGATAGATAGATAGATAGATAGATAGATAGATAGGCTTCACGAAACACATTTAATCTTTCTCTCTCTGTCTCTCCCTGTCTCTCTCTCTCTCAACAGCTCAGCCTCTTGACATCTTTTCTTTCCAAAACAGTAACTTACTCACTTAAACTGTCTCAGACACAACCAAAATTGTTTAACTCCGCTCTCACACAGAGGCCAGTTAACTCTCTTAAACGCTCTATTCCCTTTCTCAAACAACACATGATCCATTTGAAACATTCTTTATCCGAAGAGTCATCCGTGAGGGATTATTTTAGTTTTTATTTTTTACTCCCAGTGATAATACTCAATCCACCTCCGCCTTCAATAAACATGCTACAACCAATAGAAACTCATAGGCTTTGTTCTTTTATATGGGAATGGAGGTGAATGCAATGTTAAAACTAGGAACAATCTATGCTGTGCTTCTTGATGCTGTCAGAGTGAGTTCACCCTCACAGGCAGGAAGACTGTTCATGGTGATAACATGAAACTGACGGCTGCTGTTTCATTCTCAGGTAACACCACTTCCTGTTTCTCTGCTGCTGGTTCCTAACCGCACATTTCACTTCTGAGCAGTAAATAAATCTAGGGCCACAATCTGGTGGACACATCTGTCAAGGCGGCCTACATCTGGCCAGAGTCAGTGCAGAGTCACACAGATCACATTGAGGTGAGATTTACAAATGGGGCTGCTGTGATCTATTAGAGTTGCCATTCCAGGACATAACTGGATGTGTCTGTCACTGAACTTCCCCTGTTCTCTAAAGCCGGGAAATGACCGCTTGCTCCCTTATATTTTGTGCCATTTCCTCTGTGTTACTTGTTAACTTTATTTCTCAACTGATCTCTTTTACCTCCTCTTCCTTCTTTCTATTTTCCCTCACTCAGTTTTATGCTCTGTGTCAGTTCCAGCATTTCTCGCCATCTCTGCGTCTCTTTCATACACATGTTCAAAATCATTAAGGGTTTGATGGAGTAAATAAAGAGAGCCCGGTTCAACTGGCACAACAATCAGTGATCAGAGATGACAGATTCGGATTAATTCAACTGGGTGGTGAGATGAGAACTCATTTTTTTAACACCGTGAGTTGTCATGAGCTGGAATGAACAACCTGAAATGGAGGTAGAAGAAAATTCAACTTTGGAAAGGGGCTAAATACTTTAAAGCTTAAACACTGCCCGATAATAGAAACATATGATCATAGAAAAGTTATGCTGCAGAAAGAGGCCATTCAGCCCATCGTGACTGCACCAAAAATAAAAGAAACTCGCCGCTCATTGTAACCCTGCTTTCCAGCACCTGGTCCGTAGCCTTGAAGGTTACAGCACTTCAGGTGCAGGTCCAGGTACCTTTTAAATGAGTTGACCGTTTCAGCCTCAATTGCCAACTTAGGCAGTGAATTCTAGATGCCCTTCCCCTCTGAGCGAAAAGGTTTTTCCTCATGTCCCCTCTAATCCTTCTAACAATCACCTTAATTCTGTTCCACCTGTTAATTGACTGCTCAGTTTGGAGAAACTACTCTTTCCTGTGTACCCTATCTATGCCCTTCATAATTTTGTACACCTGAATTAGGTCACCCCTGAGCCTTCTCTGTTCTAAGGAAAACAGCCCTAGCCTATATAATCTGTCCTCACAGGTGCTATTTTCAAGCCCTGGCAACATTCTTTAAATCTCCTCTAAGCTCTCTGCGAGCGATTATGTTTTCCTGTAACGTGGTGACCAGGATTGTACGCAAAGCTGCAGCTGTAGCTTAACCAGCGTTTTATTCAGTTCCATTATGACATCCTTGCTTTTCTGTTCAACACCTCGCCCAATAAAGGAAAACATTCCATATGTTTTCTTGATCACCTTGTCCACCTGTTCCGCCAACTTTTGGGGAGCTGTGAACATCCACCCCAAGGACTCGGACTTCCTCAACCTCTCAATATCTTCCTCTTTATTGAGAATTCCTTTGCTTTGTCCCCTCCCCCCTCTCAAATGCATTAGTTCACACTTTTCCAAATTCAATTCCATTTGCCACTTCACCTACTCAACCAAACCATTGATGTCATTTTGCAGTCAACACCTATTCTCTCCACTATCAACTACACGGCCAGTTTTTGCATCACCTGCAAATTTCTCAATCATGCCTCCCACATTTAAGTTTAAGTTATTAATAAACACAACAAACAGCAAGAGCCCAGCACTGAGCGTTGTGGAAAAGCACTGGGAACCATTTCCCTTTCGCAGAAACACCAATTGACCATCACCCTTTGTTTCCTGTCGTTAGACAAATTTGGATCCAACCTGCCACCTTCCCCTGTATATCCTGAGATCTCACTTTCCTGACCATTGGGGAATATAACTAATTGGACAGACCTTTAAAAGAGCCGACACAAGGCACGATCGGCTTAAGGCCTTTTTCAATGATTTTCTGCTTTTCTTACTGTTTATCTTTTTGTTTTTATGTATCTTCCTGTTGCAGTATCATTTCGGTACCTCCTCTGTCCTTTATTGGGCCCAAATAAAATATGATAATTACATAGTTTACCTGGTGAGCTAATCCTGTCGTCTGAAAGTGCCTCTACGTGTAATGCTGATAATTGCCAGGTACCTTTCAAGAGTTTATTTATAAACTTCAAGTGAATGTCACTGGATCGAACTCTGATCAGAAAATCACCACCTCCTGAATCTCTGTGGCACTGAATTTTGCCCTGGGGAAATTTTGCTATTTGACCTTTTCAGTCACAATGAAAATCAAGCATACGATTTGTCGGTTTCTTTGAGCTGTCAGATTCGGCCCGTGTGCCGCTGTGCAACTCTAAAACTGCAGGAAAAGCTGTGAAGGAGCAGATCCGTTTCTGTTCCTCTGACACGTGCGTCAGTGTCAGCTCAGATATCAGAAACCTCGGCAGTCTCCATGTCCTCATTGTCTCCCCCTTGGGTCTAACCACTCTTAGTGAGGTGGAGTCAGTCACACGGGCCTTTGTCATGATATCACCATGACTTTCTTAACACACAATTCCCTCCCCCACTCATCATTGCATAGGAGCCTGCACGATGCCCAAAACACCATTGTTTCCTTCCAGCTTGCTTTACAATTACATTCGGATGTTCCTTGCTCATCTATCTGGCTCAATGCAAGAGTACAAGCGGTAAAAACGGCCTCTGTCATTCATACATTGCAGGCGGCCTCTGTGATCATTATTATACCAGGCTCCAATCTGCCCGGGCCATGTAATCGCCACTTGTTTCATCAATATAAATGGAAGAGTTTTTTTAGTGAACGCGTACGTCAAACGTGTGATGGTGTCGCAGGAACCCCTGCCTGGCTGGACAGGGACACTGTGCCGAATTGTTCTGTCTGCTATATTCCCTCACCGCTACTGAGTTCAAGGAAATATTGCGCAAAAGGACGTAAAATCAATTAAACTTGAATTTATACTGACTCCTGGAGAATCCACCCAGATTATGGGGTCCAGTCTCTTTTTTTTATTTATTCACTGCATGCGGGCTTCGCTGGGCGGGCCAGCATTTATTGCCCATCCCATATTTCCCTTGAGAAGGTGGTGGTGGTGAGCTGCCTTCTTGCACCACTGCAGTCCATATGGTGTAGCTACACGCACAGTGTTGTTAGGGAGAGAGTCCTAGGATTTTAACTGGAACCCAAATATTTTGACCCAGGAGTGAGAGTGCTGCCAAATATTCAACACGGACATGATCTATTCACAGTTCACATTGCAAACCTTATTCCATTCAGAGTTCAATTGTCCTTGATTCTGTTATTCGGCAAACTATTTGCAACGTTTTAGGAATCACAGGCACTAATGTATGACACCCTAACTTCGATTTTAGTGCACTAGACAACGACTGTGCTCTCAGCACACTGGATTCAGTGATGTGTTCAGTAATACACTGCAACCTGCGGCGGATAGTATTGGATCGAACACTGTCCTCGTTACACTAAAATTAAACAACGCCTTTGCTGTAATCACATTGGGCTCTGAGTCCATTCTTAGTGCATTGCCTCCTATTTCGGTAATTATTACACTCCACTCCCGCCGCTGTTCCAGCCAGAAAATAACCTGCTTCTCGATCCAATTTAATATACGCCTATTATTATGGGAACATTGTTCCCGTCTATTTTCAACAGTAACATGTTCCTAACATTGATGAATTTGACAGTCCTCACTTAGTGATACACTGGTACCTATTTCGGATATCATTTTGTAAATTATTGTATCCATTATCATTAAACAAAGACTTTATTCTTCTATCTTTACACTAGGACCTGTCTCTGCTATTAATGCAGCTGTACACATCTGTGTTTATATTACACCGGGTCCTGTCTCTGTTATTACCGTACTAGATTATCTCTGTTTCCATGACAACATGCCATATCTTTGTTTTGCTGCACTAGCCCATATCTCTGTTTATAACACATCGACCCTGCATCTGTTTATGCTACAAAGGGCCTGACTCTTTACATGGAACAAACAGAATAGGAGCAGAGTATTCAGTGCAAAAAGGATTAGTGCAGTTGTAGTGGAAAGAGTGGAAGTAACACTCAAAGGTTGCAGAAACAAAAGAGTGAAAATTCCCTGGAGATCAAGGAATGTTTCAACCCTTTCCATCCCTCTGAGTAATAAATCATAGAATTACAGTTGTATTAACCTCACAACAGGTACAGTTTCAATTTGTCCACATTGCTTCCACAAATGATCACAGACTCATGGTATAAACAGGAACTTCTGTGAGATGCTGATGTGGTCATTTTCCAATAAACTGCCCTTATTCTCGAGGTGATGCAATTTCACCTGATCATCTGAGACAGCTTAGTCTAGCTGGGAAATGACATGGACAGTCTGAAATCACTTTATAAACAAGAGCACACAGCAGAATGGTTAATAATAAATAGTTACAATATTAAACGATCTTCAGTTGAAATACATGAATTGTTCTTTTTGGGGTGTTAACACAATCACTGAAGTTGCAGAAAGAGGGTGAGGTGTGTGTGTGTGAGTGAGAGAGAGACGGACAGACAAACAAGCGGACAGTGAGTTATGCGCTGCATCAGATAGAGGGCCGAGCGAGAGATTGGTAATTGGCACCTTCATCTTAGTAATGAAATGGCCAGGATGCCATGACTTTCTACACAATGGTACCGAATAGAAAATGCGACCAATATTTTTTTTTCTGCATTATAAGATCGGCAGCCATAATTTGAATAAGAGAACATGAAATGCCAAAAAAAATGGTGACGATTAATTATTTATATTTGAGGAATTACAGTACAAGTATGAAGAATGATTCTCTTCATGAAAACATACAGAACAGGTGGTATCTGATACATGATACTGTCGACTGTAATGAAACTGAATATCAGGCGCTGCATTGCATTGGCCGCCGATCTCATGCCGCCCATCTTTGGCCAAGGCCAGGGACCATTTTCTAGCTCATTACCTTCATTTATATTATCTCTCTATTTCACATAGACACAGCCTGGCGCAGTAATAACTCAGATTGGATCTAGCTTAATTTAAGCTAAGACATCGTCTTCTGAAGTAGTAATAGAGATCGGGGCTCGTGAAATATAAACAGAAAAGGGGTCTAGTTTAGCATTTAAAAGGCAGGGTCTAGTGCAGTAATAATTGCGACTGCATCTTCTGTAACTTGTAAGACATGGTCTGGTAGAGTACAGACAGAGATAGAGCTAATGTAATATAAGCAGAGACATGGAGTATTGCAGCAACAACTAAAACAAAGCTTAGTGCTGTATATAGAGACCCTTCGTCCAGCGCAGTAAGAACTGGGACTTTGCCGTATGTAATACAAAAAGAGACATGGTATAGTTCCAGAACAACTGAGATGGGCCCAAGTACTGATATAACTGAGGCAGGAACTGGTGTAATATTATGATAGGATCCATTTGGATATTAACCGAGACAGGGTCAGTTGCAGTAATACTGAGACAGGGCCGAGTGCACAAATTATTGCTACAACATCTTCAATAATAGAAAAGGAAACTGGGTCAAGTTCAATAACTACTGATTATTAATAATAGACGTGGTCTTGTGTAATATAATCACAGGCATGGTCTGCACTGCATTCAAAAAGACAGGGTCTACTTCAATATAAACACATGCAAGGAAACGTCCAGCGGAATGTCAGCAGAGACATGACCTAGTTTGACATGATTAGAGAGATGATCTAGTGTAACGTAAACAGAAATGTGATCTCGTGGATTATAAAGTGAGGCAGTGCTGAGTGCAGGAATAGATGAGACAGTAGCGTGTGTAATTTGAAGAGAGACATGGACTGACGGAGTAATAAAGGAGACAGAATCTAGTGTAAGGAAACTGACACAGGGTCTAGTGCCGTTTAACTTGATAAAGGGCCTTGTGCAATATAAATTAAAATAAGACCTAGTGCAATCAGTCCTAACCAAGTACCTAGATTAATATCAATAGAAACATGGACAAGTGCAGCAATGAGAGAAACTTGGCATAGTACAATAGTAACAGAGAAAGGACATTGTGTGATATAAACAGAGAAATTGATATGCGCAGCATTAACTGTGAAATTGTCAAGTTTAGTATAAACGTGGCAGAGTAAAAAGTGAGACACAGCCTCGTGTGATGCAAACATGAGCATGTTCTGTTTTAGTATTAAAAGAGACAGGGCCAAGTTCAGTAATAATTGAGACATGACCTAATGTCATGTTAGCCGAGAGATGATTCAGTGGAGTCATAACTGAGAGAAGGTTTGATATAATATAAAGAGGGCCCGGATCAGGTATATCAACAACAGAGATTGGGCTGAGTAAGGAAACAAATAGACATGATCTGCTGTAAAATGATCAGAAATATGACCCTGTGATATGATCAGAGACGGAGCCTAGTTTAATTTGAACAGAGATAAAGCCCATTCCGGTAACAATTGACACAATGACTGTTTAATGTAAAGCAACCTCGGCTTCACTGCCATCTGCTGGACAAATGCTGCTATAGTCAATGCCGTGTAAATGCCAATTTCAGTTCATGCTTGTGATATAAATCACTGAATCATGGAATGCTTGCAGCACAGAAGGAGGCCTGTAAAGCTTAGGAGATTTTGAGATATAAAACCATTTTAGTTAATATATCTACGTTCCGAATTCTTGATTTATATTAATGGAGTATTTAATTGTGCCTGACCTAAAAAGTTCCCAATAAGTGGTATTTATGGATCAAGTATAATTTATGAAGCAATATTTTCAGGAAGAGAGCTCCAAAGACTCACGACCCAGAGCGAGAAAGAAAAATCGCCTCATCTACGTTTTAAAGCGCCTTATGTTTAAACAGTGATCCCTGGTTCCAGATTCTCCCATAAGACAAAACATCCTCTGCACACCCTCGCTGTCAAGGACCCCCAGAATCTTACATGTTTCAACCAAGTCGCCTGTTAATCTTCTAAACTCCAGCCTAGCCTGTCTATTCTTTCCTCATAAAACAATCCGCCCACTCCAGGTATGAGTCTGGTAAACTTTCTCTGAACTGATTCTAACGCATTTACATCCTTCCACAAATAAGGCGACCAAAACTGCACACAGTACTCCAGATGTGGTCTCACTAGTGCTTTGTGTAACAGAAGCATAGCATCCCTACTTTTTAATTCAATTCCCCTTTCAATAAATGATAACTTTCTATTTACTAATTAATTGCTGTACCTGCATACTAGCCTTTTGTGATTCACACACTAAGACATCCACATTACTGATTCTCAGAGCACTGCAATCTCTCACCATTTAGATAATATGCTTCTCTTTTATTGTTCCTGCCAAAATGGACAATTTCAAATTTCTAATATTATACTCCGTTAGCCAGACCTTTGCCCACTCGCTTTACCTATCTATGTCTCTTTGTAGCCTCCTTATATCCTCTTCACAATTTACTTTCCGACCTATCTTTGTGTCATCAGCAAATTTAGCAACCATCCCTTCCATCTCTACATGAAACTCGTTTATATAAATTGTAAACAGTTGAGGTCCTAGCATTGAGTCCTCTGGCACACTACTCGTTACACCTTGCCAACCTGAAAATTCCATTTATTCCTGTTAGCCAGCCAATCTTCTATCCATACTAATATGTTACCCTATATATCATGGGCTTTTGTCTTTCGTAATAATCTTTGATGTGGCACTTTATCAAATGCCTTCTGTCAACCTTACTGCAGTATATCCATCAGTTCCCATTTATCCACAGGCCATGTTACTTGCTCAAAATCATGCTGGCACTCCCTGATTACCTTGAACTTATCAAAGTTATCTGATACAGCTTTTCTTCATAGTAGCTTCTAACTTTTTCCCCATAACAGATGTCAAGCTAACTGGCCTGCAGTTTCCCGCTTTCTGTCTCCTTCCCTTTTCTATCCCAAACTAAAGGGAACTCCGCTGAATCTAGTGAGCTTGGAAACACATTAAAGCAATGTATCAACTATCTCAATAGCCACTTCTTTTCAGACCCCAGGTTGAAGTCCATCAGGATCCGGGCAGTTGTCAGCCCACAGCTCCAACTATTTACTCAGTACCACTTCTCTGGTTATTGTAATTTTCCTGAGTTCCTCCCTACCTTCCATTTCCTGATTTACAGCTGCCTCTGGAATGTTAATTGTATCCTCTATAGTAACTACTGATGCAAAGTACCTGTTCGATTCATCTGCCATTTCCGTGGTTTCCATTATCAATTCTTCAGACTCACTTTCTCTGGTGCGAATGCTCACTTTGATAACTCGTTTCTTTCCAAAGAAATATTCATGGAAGCTCTTACTATCTTGTTTTATATTTGTGGCTAACTTTCTGTCGTATTCTATTTTATTCCCCTCCTAATTACACTTTTAGTCATCTGAAGCTGTTCCTTCTCTTCTGCTCAATCTACTGGCATTCCACCTATCAATGCACAATCATATATTTGTTTTCTTTAAGTTTTGTACTCTCGTTCACCTTTCTAGTTAACAACGGATGGTGTATTGTCCCCTGGACCTTTTTTTTTACTCACTGGAATATATCTATCCTGTGTATCTTGATATATCCACTAAAATGTTTACCATTACTTCTCAATGAACCTATCCCTTTACTTAATTTGTCAATTCACTTAAGTCAGTTCTGCTTTCATGCCCTCATAATTGCCCTCATTCAGTCTTAAAAACACAGCCTCGGACCCGCTCCTCTCTCCCTCAAACAGAATGTAAAATTCAATCATACGATGGTCACTACTACCGAGGGCCGCCTTCACCATAAGGTCATTAATTAATCCCATCTCGTTGCACAATACCAGGTCTGGATTTGCCTGCCCTTTAGTTTCCTCGAAAACTAAGAAACAATCCCGGAAGCATTCTATCAGCTCCTCATCTGGGCTACCTTTGCCCATCTTACTTTTCCCATCCATACGTTGTTTAAATTCTCCCAGGATTATGGTCGTGCCTTTCCGACAAGTTCCCATTATTTCTTCCTTCACGCTACCGTGTGGTTACTATTAGGAGGCCTGCACACGATTCCTACAAGCGATTTCTTTACTTTCCCATTTTTCATCTCTATCCAAACCGTTTGCACATCCTGGTTTCATGAGCTTGGGTCATCCCTCTCTATTCTGCTAAGCCATCATTAACTAGCAGAACCACCCCTCCGCCATTTCTTCTCTTCATGTCCTACCAAAATGTCCTTTGATATTCAAGTCCCAATCCATGTCCTCCTGCAGCAATGTCTGCAATAGCTATCAAATAGCACTTCTTTATTTGTGGATGTGCTGTTATTTGGAAAGAATCAAAATTAACCTCTTTCATTGGCTTGGGATGAGGCTCATTTGGTGTCAAATCATCTCTGTATCTAAAGCCATGAACACTGAAGACAAATCTGCATCTCTTATTCCCTGGGCCCCCGGATGTATATTCAACTGTGAGCAAATAACACACCATTGTAAATACAGAGCTATTGCAAACAATGTTACATCTTCTTATCAATAATACAACTTATCATATATAGCCACGTCAACACTTGTTTTAGCACCATACCAGTGATACGATACATTATTAGTAAATGTTAATAACACTTCCTACAGTTATGTCAAGACAAAGGCTGCCCTCCAATACAGATCTTCTGCTCTACGGACATGGTTAATCAATTGAACCAAGTCATAGATCGTTTAGTTTTAAGATGAGGTGTCGTGTTAAGTTAAAGCTGCTGAATTCACCTTTTTTGTTTATCCATTTGAAACTGACAAAGAATCCCTCAATTGCACAATTCAAATAAAACAAATATAATTCATTGAACTTAGGCTTCTCGGTACCTTAAAGTAATTAAGGCAATAACACCGGTTCCTGCTCCCAGCCTAAAATCTATATAGCCTCAGTACCAGAAACTCAAACTGAGCTGTAAAGATAACATAAATATTATTTCATATCAACATAAAACCCTATAATATTCGTAGTTTTATCACTCCTTAAAGGCCATTCCGTTCGTTCTTACTGTTCTTGTACTGTGATGGATTAGTTCATCTGCTGCCACCCTCTGTCTGCTCCCCGTAGGCCAGATGTTTCCCTCCTTTTCATATAATTATCCAAATCCATTTTGAATGCCTCGTTTGTCACGACCTCCACCACATCCTCACGCAGTCCATTCAAGTTCCTATCCACTCTCTACATGGGCAAAAGTGTTTCCTCGTGTCGCTAATGCTTATTTCCCCAATTACCTTAAATCTGTGCCCCTTGGTTCTCCATCCTTCCACCAATTGGACCGTTTTCTACTTTCTACTCTGTCCAGACACAACAAGATTTTGAATACATCTATAAATTCTGCCTCAACCTTTTCTTCTCTATGGAAAACAGTCCCAATTCCTCTAAGCTACCAGTTTAACTGAAGGCCCCCATCCCTGGAACCATTCTCGTGAATCTTTCCTGCTCTCTCACTGATACGTTCACACTTTTCCTAAAGTGTAGTGCCCAGAACTGGACGCAAATGCTCATGTTGAGACTTTAACAGTGTTCGAAAAACTCTTTGCTTTTGAACTCTGTGCCCCAATTTATAAAGCCTCAGATACAATATGCTTTATTAACCAGCCTGTCAGCACTAACAACAGAGATAGTGCATCGTGTTATATAAACAGAACATGGACTTGTGCAGCATTAACTGTGACTTCCTCTATCTTAATATAAACATGGCAGGGTCAACTCAACTAATAACTGAGGGAAAGCCTCGTGTAATGCAAACAGGCACATGTTCCAGTTTAGTCCAAAGGGAGACATTGTACAACGCATTAACAATTGGGACATGACGTTTTGTCATATAAGCTGAGGCAGGGTTCCGTGCAGTCATAACTGAGAGTGTCTCACAGAACAGAAAGAGGGCCTTAGTTGAGTATGCTAACAGCAGAGATTGGGCCGAATACAGAAATAAGTGAGACATGACCTCCTCTAATCTAATCAATGACACGACCTAGTGTTATTTAAACAGGCACGCGGTCTAGTTTGATATGAGTGGAGACAGGGCCAATGCAGCAACCATTGAGAAATGCCTGCTTCACGCAGTTTGAACAATCACGGTTTCGGTTCCATCTGCTGGACAAACCTTGCTATTGCAGATGCTGTGAAAATGCTGATTTAATTTACTGTTTCTGATATCAATCATAGAATCGAAGAATTCTTACAGAAAAGTAAGAGGCCATTTGTCTGGCCCGTGCTAACCCTCTAAAGGAGCAATTGACCTCGTTCCACTCTTTTCCCCCTAGCCCAGCATTTTTCCCTTTTCCGAAAATGATGCCATTTATTTTTGAAAGCATCAATTGAATCTGCCTCCACCACACACTCAGCCTGTCCACTCCAAATCCTAACCACTCACTGCGCGACAAAAAAGTTTATTTTTAAATATCGCCGTTGCTTCTTTTCCTGATTATCTTAAATCTGTGCCCACTTGTTCTCGAATCTTCCACCATTGGGAAATCTTTCTCCCTGCCTACTCTGTCCGGACCGTCATGATTCAGGACAACTTTAACAAATCCCCTTTGAAACAGAGTATGGCAAGGGAGAAAACGCTAATATATTTGTGTTGTTGTTGCAAGAGAATAACATAGGTGGAGTGAGAAAATATGATCGAGTGAGGGCAACACAACTGATGCTAGCCAGGCATAAATTGCGTTCAATATGTATTTTTGTTTCATCTTCTTTGAAAGAGGGAACAGTTAATATGTACATTTGATCCGCAAATGAGATCATAGGACTTTCAGTGGTGAATTGCTACATTTATTACGTTAGTACCAGCATGGTTGATGAAGAGCTGTGGAAATTCAGCTGAATCAATCCACGGCCCACATAAGATGCATCCGAGGATTTTTACGGAAATAAGCGAGAAATCTGCAGGTTCTCAGTCATAAATCTGTGAAAAATGATTGAATTCTGAAAAGACATCTGGCGAGCAAATAAAATAAAATGCAGCCTTCATTGTTCTTTGGTAATATGTTCGCAAAAGTGAGTCAGGAAATCACAGACCATGAGTTACCCCTCGTAAACCCATAAGAAAGGAAAGTTTGTGGGACATGTGGAGAGAAGGAGAACCTTTCATTGTAGCCAGTAAATGTCCATGAAGGAAAGGACTTGCTTATCTAGTTGGCTGATCACTGTGAACGTGAGCAAAACGAGCTTCATGGGCAAGATAGACAGTGGATGTGATGCATTTGGATTTCTGCAGGCTTTCTAAACAGGTCCTCTGGAAAGGATGCGACCCTGGAAGAAATATTTCCACAATCAGAGGGAGGACTGCAAGGGAATCGGAATTAGTTGATTGATAGATTCCAGATTGTAATGATACAGGGATTGTATTCGGACTGGAAGGATATTAACGCTGGGATCCCACATTGTTCTGTTTCATTCCGCATTAGTTTAAGATGATAAGAAATGAAGCCAGAAGATTAATGCTTACAACTGCAGTGAGGGAAAAGGCTAATGAAGATGATAGGTGCACATCTGATCAGGGTAAGCTATGGGCGGATTTAAATACTTGAAAAATAAGCAGAAAGGCAATGGATAACATTCCTCAGAGAGGAACTCAAAATTTGTCACATGCAGATAAGGAATTAAGGAAGGAAATATCACATATGGAAAAAAAAACCTGTACGGAAAAAGAAAAAAAAAACAGTGGTTTCTGACTGACAAGAGTTGATTATCTTTCAACAATGAGCAAAGCAAATGAGGCCCTGGGACGGACACAGATTCCCTCTCTCCACGTTTCCTGACGCCTTCCCCGGCATAGTGCCAGCCTTGCCGCCTTCCAGCCTGCCTCTAATGGACCTGGAAAGTTCAGACTGTTATTCCATTGGGTATTCGATTCATGGAGCAGACTCTTGAAAGCAGGAAAGCCGTTAACATTGATTCTTACAGGAACACAAGAATAGGAGCTGGAGTAGGCGGAATGGCCCGTCGAGCTGCTCTGTCATTCTGAACTTGTGCTTCAACTCCATGTTTCCGCCCTTTGCCCATATCCCTTAAATAGCCGAGCCACTGTAACTCTGCCTATCCCGAACTAAAGTGGATGGAGAATCCAGAGCTCTCTAGGGTAGAGAATTCCAAAGGTTCACAACCCTTTTCATCTCAGACCAAAATGTTCGGCCCCTTATCCTGAGACAATTCCCCGTGTTTTAGATTTTCTGACCAGGCTGTAAAGATGTGAAAATAAATTCTCCCCCATATATTGTTTGTGTTTGATATGTATAATTTCCCCACTAGGACAAAGAACGTGAGAAATTGAGAACATTATCTTGGAGACATAAGTGGTAAAAAAGCTTTAACAAGATCCATTGTGTCGGGTTGAACATTGGCAATGTATTGCAGAGGAATTACAGAGCACAGCAAAGTTTAACTCCTCCCATTCTGAAAGCGATTAGAGTCTGATAACTGTATCAAATGTGCACATTGCAGCCTGAAATAACTCCCAACAACCAGCTCCAGCCAATACCTCCAATGGGGAATGATGAGAGTGTTCATGTACAGGGTCAGGTGGTAAAAGAGCGAACGCTGCTGCGAACTTCAATCCCACACAGTATTGTTCCATATTCACAATTCATGAATATGTTTTCAAATGAGTATGCAGTAACTGAACTTCTTTGAAGCTGGCAAACAGCACCGCCTGTCGTGGCGGTGAGGTGCCAGCAGAGGGTGGGGTTGTATTACTTTAGTCACAAGACAATGAAACGGGTTTGAGTCGAGGCTTTGACCCTTTTAATTCATTCATGCAGTACTCTTTGCAACTTAATAAATTCATTTACCTAAAATTTTTCAGCTGGAATACTTGCATCATGTATCATAAATGCATCGTCAGCATCCTGGAGGTTGCCATTGACCAGAAACTAAACTGGTCTAGCCATATAAATACTGTGGCCACAAGTGCAGGTCAGAGAGGCTGGGAATTGTGCGATGAGTAACTCACCTCCTGACTCCCCAGAGCCTGTCCACTATCTAAAGGCACAAGTCAGGATTGTGATGGAGTAGTCTCCTCTTGCCTGAATGAGTGCAGCTCCTAAACACAAACTCAAGAAGCTTGACACCAAAGCATCCCACTTAATTGGCACCCCATCCACAAACATTCACTCCCTCCACCACCGACACACAGTGGCAGCAGTGTGCACCATCTGCAAGATGCACTGCAGGAATTCACCAAGTCTCCTTTGACAGCACCTTCCAATCCCATGACCACTACCATCTAGAAGGACAAGGGCAGCAGACACATGGGAACACCACCACCTGGAAGTTCCCCTCCAAGTCACTCACCACCGTGACTTGGAAATATATCACCGTGCCTTCACTGTCGCTGGGTAAAAATCCTGAACTCCCTCCCTTACAGCACTGTGGGTGTACCTACACCAAATGGACTGCAGCGGCTCAAGAAGGCAGCTCACCACTACCTTCCCAGGGGCAACTAGAGAAGTGCAATAAATTCTGGCCCAGCCAGTGATGCCCACATCCTGTGAAATGAATTAAACATGCCAAAGTACCAATAAGTCGACAACTGTCCCAGGTTTATGACGGTTGTTAATGTCACTGCAGTTGCATCCCTGTTAGCAAGTTAATGCTGTTCCATGTACGAGTCACTGATATGGGGCTGCAGTATGATTAACCAGCAAGCTGAGAGCTTGGTCACCCCCTGCTCACCAAATGAATATCAGGATCGCAGCTGCAGTTGACTGACTATCGCAATGGGGCCCTCCTCACTTGTGTCCATGACAGACTGAGGGGAATGGGAGGTTAGCCTGACAGATCTCAACCCCCTTGAGAATCAACTCTTCCTCACCCGTGTTCCCCTCTTTCAGTGAGATGGGCCGATTCCTGGCCAAGAGGAGGATCTGGAAACCAATGAGCCTCTATTTATTCTGAATGTATATGTCGGCCATCGTATTGCCTTCGAATTCATCACCACTCACTTGTGCTTGAACTTGTCCTTGGGCGACTGCTGGTGAAATGCAGAATGGAACGTCTTCTGTCCCATCGGCATCCGCCCGCCAACTTAAACTGTCCTCAGTGAAATATTGCTAACAGCCGAGTGTTTGCCAAGTACCATACACTCTCTCCTTAATGCATTCATGGCTCATATTTCTCACCAGGTCAGTTCATATTTTTTAAAGTTTCTTAAGTCGCTGCCTTCCATTTGTCCCTTTGATCTATATTCGGTCAAGTTGACCAGTTGAAATGACTTGAATGGCGAAGGTCTGTTCTGAATGACCTTGTCCATCGTTTCTGATATTGCTCGCGTGCTCTCTCCCTCTCACTGCCTGAACCTGTTCCCACATTTCCCATTACTGTTGGGCTCATCCTGGGGCACTGTATCCATTTGCGGTGCATGAGATTTTAGAATTTTTGAAATGTTTTAATCTTTTCTAAATATTAATGATTTTCATTGAAATTTACCCACCATGTGTCTTGCCTTTCGATCCTGAAATGTTTTACTCAGCGCAATGTGAGTGTGAAATAGTCTGCCAGGCCCTTAAATGATCACTTTAGCATTAGGTATTCTACCGAGGATGTCCGGATTGAAGCTCCACCCTAGGCCCAATAGGGCTGTGCAGTACTGAGCACTGAACTCTAGCAGGTGTCCCATTTTATTTTGTTTTTCTCTTTATGGTATGTGGGCATCACTGGCAAGGCCAGCATTTTCTGTCCACTCCTAATTGCCACTGAACAGAGTGGCCTGCTGGGGGCAAATTTCATGGGGCATTTAAGAGTCAGCCACATTTGTGGTGGGTCTGGCAACACATGTAGGCCAGACCGGGTAAGGACAACATGTTTCCTTCCCTAAAGGACACTAGTGAACCAGATGGGTTTTTACAACAATCGATGAGTTTCATCGGCGCCATTACTGAGACGAGCTTCATTTTCTAGACCTGGTGAACTTAAATTCCACGAACTGCTGTAGTGGGATTTGAGCCAATGGGCATTCGGTTGGCTGTTTAGATTACTAGTCCCGTGAGGTTACCACTAATCCCCCATCTCCCCCAGGTGGAATTCAGAGGCGGTTGAATTCAGAACCATGAGACAGGGTAAATTTTTATTTGTTTGCAGGATGTGGGCTTCACTGGCTGGGCCAGCATTTATTACCCATCCCTAATTGCCCTTGAAGGTGGTGATGACCTACTGCCTTGAACCAAGGACAGCATTTGCTGTCCACCCCTAATTGTGAGCGTCATGTCAGGGGACAGTTAAGTGTCAACCACACTTGCTGTGGGTCTGGAGTCATATGTAGGCCAGGTGAGGATGGCAGGTTTTTTTCACTAAAGGACAAATGAAACCAATCCATGTGGTGTAGATACACCCACAATGCTGTTGGGTAGTTCCGGGGTTTTGACCCAGCGACAGTGAAGGAACGGTTATATATTTCTAACTCAGGATGATGAGTGACTTGGAGGGGAACTTCCAGGAGGTGGTGTTCCCTTGTGTCTGCTGCCCTTGTCCTACTAGATGGCAGTGGCCGTGGGTTTGAAAGGTGCTGCCGAAGGATCCTCGGTGAGTTCCTGCAGTGCATCTTGTAAATGGTCCACACTGCTGCTACTGTGCGTCGGTGGTGTAGGGAGTGAGTGTTTGTGGATGTGGTGTCGATCAACCGGCTGCTTTGTCCTCGGTCGTGTCAAGATTATTGAGTGCAGTGGGAGTTGCACTCATGCAGGTAAGTGGGGAGTATTCCATCACACTCCTGACTTGTGCCTTGTAGATTGTGGGCAGACTTTAGGCAGTCAGGAGGTGGGTTACTCGCCACAGGATTCACAGCCTCTGACCTGCTCTTGTAGAAATGGTATTTATGTCGATAGTCCAGTTCAGTTTATGGTCAAGGGTAACCGCCAGGATGTTGATAGTCGGGCATTCAGTGACAGTAATCCCATTGAATGTCAAGGGATGGTTAGGTCCTCTCTTGTTGGACAGGGTCATTGCCTGACACTTGTGTGGTGTGATTGTGACTATCCACTTGTCAGCCCAAGACTGGATATTATCCAGGTCTTGCTGCATTTGGACATGGACTGCTTCAGTGTCTGAGGAGTCACGAATGGTGCTGAACATTGTGCAATCATCATCGAACATTCCCACTTCTGACCTTATGATGGAAGGAAGGTCATTGATGAAGTAGCTGAAGATGGTTAGGCCAAGGACTCTGCCCTGAGGAACGCCTGCAGTGAAGTCCTGGAGCTGAGTTGACTGACCACCAACAACTAAAGCCATCTCCCTTTGTGCTAGGTATGACTCCATCCAGCGGAGAGTTTTCCCCCTGATTCCCATTGACTCCAGTTTTGCTAGGGCTCCTTGATATCAAGGGCAGTCACACGCACCTCATCTCGAGAGTTCAGCTCTTCTGTCCATGTTTGAACTAAGATTGTAATGAGGTCAGGAGCTGAGTGTCCCTGGCAGAACCCAAACTGGGCGACAGTGAGCAGATTATTACTAAAGTGCTGCTTGATAGCACTGATGACCCCTCACTGATGATCGAGAGCAGGCTGATGGGGTGGCAATTGGCTGGGTTCGATTTGTCCTGCTTTTTGCGCACTGGGCAAAATTTCCACATAGCCGGGTAGATGCCAGCGTACTAGATCTACTGAAAGAGCTTGGCTAGGGGTGCGGCAGGCTCTGGAGCTCAAGCCTTCATTACTATAGCTGGAATATTGTCAGGGCCCATACCTTTTACAGTACCCATTGCCTCTTGGGTGAGGAATGGCAGCGGAATGGTGAGGTGGGGACATGAACGTTTTGACACAGCAAGTGGTAATGACCTGGAGCTCGCTGCTCACCAGGGTGATCCAAGTGGAAATGATTGATTTCTGAATGAAACTGGGCCCTTGAGGCAAGGCAGCTCTCTGGGCTATAGCAGCTGCATGGGAATGAATGAGGCTGCTCTGTGGGAGCTGGCATTGACAGTGGGCTGAATGGCCTGCAGCTGGGACATAAAGGACTGATTCCAGGTGTGAAGAGGAGGGTCTGTCGAAGGTTTAAAAATGAACTGATTCTCTGCTGTACTAACTTGGCCTAACACTCGTGCCTCTCTCTGAAGTCAGGAACGATCATTTTCCCTGGTGAGGGACCGTCGTGTTCGATGTTGGGGATCGGCGAGACCCTAATGTAAGAGTTGGAGTGACCCTGACTTAGAGTCAAAGTCAACAGGGCTGAGCGACATTGAATGTCGGATATCACTGATTTATTGTACCTAACATTTAGCATGTTGAGGGTAGATAGTGTCCTCATGGTAATGTTGGAATTGATTAATACAGCCAGGAATTATAAAGCTAGTCTCCATAATGCTGACCAGGACAATTGTAACTAACCACAACTTTTAAAAAAACCATCAGGTTCACTAATGTCCCTTTAGGGAAGGAAATCTGCCGTCCTTACCCAGTCTGGCCTACACGTGACTCCACACCCACAGCAATGTGGTTGACTTTTAAATGCCCCCTGAAATGGCCGAGAAAGACATTCAGTTCCAGGGTAGTTAAGGATAAGCAGCAAATGCTGGCTCTGCCAGCGACGCCCAGGTCCCGAGAAAGAATGAAGATAAGGGAAGTGCTCCCTGGCAATTGACCTTAAACAGCCTCGCTCCAATTTAAATTCAATTAAAAAGCCTGAAGCTCGCCTCAGTCATGGTGACCATGAAGCTATCGCACATTGTTGTAAAAACCCATCTGGTTCACTAATGTCCCTTTAGGGAAGGAAATCTGCCGTCCTTAACCGGTCTGCCCAACATGTGACTCCAGACCCACCGCTAATGTGGTTTACTCTTTTAATTGCCCCCTGAAATGACCCAGCAAGACACTCAGTCCTCAAGCGCGATTAGGGAGGGGCGTTATATGTCGGCCCAGCCGGCTCCGCTCCAATCCCGTGATCGAGTAACGCGAACAATAATAATAGATAATGAAAAATCTATAATCGCTGGCTTTGCAGAATTGACCAGAAACAGTTCGGTATGAGTGAGGCAGAGCGGTTGGAAAGCTCCCCAGCTTCTCAATCCACATGGACAGCGGCGGTTCAAGGAGACGGTCCACCATCACCTTCCTAAGGGATGGCCAATACATGGGTGGCCTCGTCAGCGATGCCAAACTCCTGTGAAAGAGGAACATAAGCTGAAAAGCGGAGAAAACTGAGACCCGTTTTACCTGGGACTGCGACAGCGGCGAGGGCGGTGTAGTATATGGCATAGAACGGGCCTCTTGGTGGAAAGTGCATCTTCTGAGAGGAGTAGCGGCGAGAAGCACCCAAACTCTGTTCGGCTATTGAAGTGGGCATTATTATACCTCAGATTTAAACCCCCCCCCCCGCCCACCCCACCCCCAGAGACACAATTAAGGAGCCTAGAATGTGCTTGTCTAACTTTGAACAAAGAAGTGAGGTTGTGTCACCCATTTATATTAATTACGGCCATTGAACAAACACATACAAGCGCAGCCCCTTGGACTGGAGTTTCCGATGCAGGAGAATGATCTCGGCTGATTCCCACAGAATGCTAGAAGGAAATGTCGAACACTTATCCTGAGGTCTGTCCGATCACATTGGAAGCCGCCCGTGATTCCTAGAATACTTTCAGGGCATAAATTCAAAACACTGATAATCTCCCAAAAGGTCATTAATCTATGGAATTCTCCCCCCATTACTGAAAATAAACCTACTATTCTAAAACATATGAAGTATGGCATTAGGCACCTAGAACACAAAGTTACTGTTAGATCTAAGTGTCAGGTGCATGTTCAATATTAGATCGGTATATCAGGTAGACATTTATTCATGGCCTCAAGTTAAAGTTAAAGGTGGCTGCTGGACCGGACTGTCAGGTACAGGTTCAACTGTAGATCTTGATATAAGTTACAAGGTCATTGTTGGACTGGAGTGTTGGGTACAAGAGCAGTAATACACCACATTTCAATCACATGGTCACCGTTTGACGGTGACATCACTTGGACCGGTTCATCAAATGGCAAAGTCATTGTTAGCACAGGGCACCATTTCCATAGACACCAATATTCCATGGTTATCAATTGCAAGGTTATTGTTAAACCGGAGTGTCACTTACAAGGGCAGATTTAATGTTAAACTAGATTATCAGCTCAATAATCACTGACAGTCCATGGGTCTTAGTTACAAGGTAGCTGTTAGAGCTGACAACAGTTTAAAATTATCAATCTATTACCAATTTTGAAGTTTCCTTTTTGATCATTAGATAATCAACACCCTTTCATCCTTTCAGACTATGACTGCTCCTGTCCATCCTGTGACACTTGTGCTATCTTCATCCCCTGAGAAATGATTTGAAAGGCTAAATTTGCTGGTATCATTTTATCTCAGTAATAATCAGAACTCCGGAATCGAAACTGTTCATTCCTGATCAGTGCTGTTATCCTGCAGGATTCCATAAGTCTGTTCTTTGTCACAGTGTAAGGTGCTGTATTCAGTTAATATTCAACAACAAACACGAATTACTGATTTCTGGCGGCTCGGAGGTTAAATGCTTTTGGTAGTGTTTCTGCCCCATTTTGTGCGCCTGTTGGGCGATTATGACAACCAGGACACTACAGGAACCCCGCGCAGCGGGTTAGCCAGAGGGGCTTGTATAGAATTTCAAACTGTGTCGTCATGCTGCAGTTCTGGATTATGCTGTGCAGAAATAGGATTGGGCTGGGATATTTAGGAACACCGGAGAGAAATTGATCGAGCAATGGAATTGTAAACGTTCACAGCTCATTAGGACCCATCGTGCCCTCGCCAGCTTTTTACAAAGAGCTGCCCAGTTAGTCCCAATATCTTTCTCTTTCTTCATAACCCAGCAGCTTTTCCATTTCAAATATTTGTCCAATTCCCTTTTGAATGTTAAGAAAAACAATATTGAAAAAGGTGCAGGAGCTCCGGCAGTGTCCATGCTCAGTGTGTGAAAACTAACAAAGTTTCCCTGACCCATTGTCGGCATTTTATTTTATTCAAAATATATTGCAGTTCATATAATATCATTAACATTTATTGAGATCACATTGACAAATCGACCACCAAGGAATCATGTCTGACCCCAGTGATCTGTGAAAAATGTAACCAGATCAAATGCAGCCACTAGCGGGCGCTCCAGTGGCGCAATCGGTTAGCGCGCGGTACTTATAGAGCAGTGCGATCAGCGGGCTATGCCGAAGTTGTGAGTTCGAGCCTCACCTGGAGCAGAGATTTTACTAGAGCTACTACATGTGGGACCACATTTGGATCCGAGATTCTTGAATGAATGGCACGGTTTTCAGCCGGCAGCATTGCAATGACAGAGCATAAGAGCACCCCTGACCCCCGTACTGGTTTATTAAATTCTGTTACACAGAGCTGTTGTACAGGAAGATCAACAGCGACTCATTTACCATCTCTTGCATGCTTGTAACTTGTTCCATTTGACTAAAAACGTCAAGAAAATCATGTTTAAAGTGTTGCACTTCCACCACTGATCACACTAGATAACACCCGGCTGGAAGTGGTTGGTTAATACTGCTCCCCAGTTTCCACGGTGACAGACTGTCTGCTCCTTGATGCAGTTCCTGATACACGCACGGGGAAAACACATATCACCTGACTCATGAACCGTACATGGATTAATGTCAAGCTGACCCTTTGGGCCAAGCTGATGGTGTATTAGGGCTGAGTCCTCAGTACCTTGTCTGGCTGTGAAACAAGGAGGACTTACACCAATCAAGGAAAGAAACTCCGCGACTTCCATCTGTGCTGTGTGCGGTGGTTATTGGGTATCTTCTGGCGGGACACAGTCAGGAAGCGGCAGTCCTCACAAAGACAGAGCTCCCAAGTCTGTTAGGCTCAGCAAACAGTTGGATTGCTCGGGCCCGTTTACAGGATGGAAGGTGGTCACATAGCTAAGGGCCAGGCGGCCAGTAAGAGGCCCAAAGCTCCGCTTGTATGACACTCACACGCATGATATGGAGGCCCTAATTCGCGATTATCATACATGAATTTCACTGGATGACGACAGAGGAAGATGACGATACTTCCTGTGGACTGTTGTGCATCACCATGATGTCCATTGGCTACAGCGGCTTGGCAACAGACGCCAAGACTGGAAACAACAACCCAGAACATCACTTGTAGCTTCACGTGAGACACTTGTGACAGAAACTGCCCCTCAAGGATTGAGCCCAGCCATCAGAAACTGTGCAGCACCTGGAGACAACCCATCGTTTGCTGCATGTCCATCATCTTTCATGAATGGAAGGATGACGAAGATCATTGTGAAATTCACTTGCAAACAATATGACGTGTCTCACACACAAACACACACTCACATACACATACACACACACACACACAGGCAAACACACACAGACGTACATGCGCACACATAAACAGACACACACCAATACATACATACAGACAAACACACACACAGGCACACACACACATACAAAGACACAGACGTACATAGGTGCACACAGACATACATGCATACATGCACAAAGACACACACACACACACAAACACACGCACATACGCATAAACGCACACAGAAATGCACGCTCATTCACAGACAGAGAAGCACACAAAGACACACACACACACAGGAGCACAACCTCAAGGACAAATACAAAAACACACACACAGACACATAAACACATACAAAAACACACACAACACAGACGCACACATATACACACAAAGACACAGACCACACACACTGACACACGCCGACACACACAGGCACACTCTCACATATGCAAAAATACACACACACAAACGCACAGACGCAAACAATGACCACATGTCCGTCCTTGGCCTGCTGCAATGTTGCAGTGAAGCTCAATGCAAACTGGAGAAACAGCACCTCATCTTCCGACTTTGCAGCCTTCCGAACTTAACATTGAGTTCAGCAATTTCAGATCACGAACTATCTCCTCCATCCTGACCCCCTTTCCGATCCCCCTTTTTCCAATAATTTATAATTTAAAAAAAATATTTTTCTTTTCCCACCTATTTTTAAATTTATTTCGATCTATTGTTTTATCGCCACCTTTTAGCCCATTTAGATCCCTTCCCCCCACCCCACCCCTACTAGGGCCATCTGTCACTTGCTTGTCCTGCTTGCTACCCTTAATGTCGCCATTAACACATTCCTTAGATAATATCACCACCGTCAACACCCCTTTGTCTTTTTATCTATGACATCTTTGGCAGTCTCTTTTTTGCCTCCACCTATAACAAGCCCCCTATCCAGCTCAACCTGTCCCACCTCCTCTACCAGCTTATATTTCACCTAATTTCTCAATTTCCTTAGTTCTGATGAAGAGTCATACAGACTCGAAACGTTAACTGTATTCCTCTACACAGATGCTGTCAGACCTGCTGAGTTTTTCTAGGTATTTTTGTTTTTGTTTCAGATTTCCAGCATCCGCAGTATTTTGCTTTTATCTGAGAGAGAGAACAATACGTTTCAGTGAGTTAGGCACTGTCTCAGGTAGAGAGATGACAGACATTAAGTGAATGTGGTGACAAACGTGCCCATCTTAGCAAAGAAATGGTTGGTACGACATGAATGTCTAAACGAGAACACACAACAGAATATACTGTCAATGAATATTTACATTATTAGACGATCTGTAGTTATAGTTTGATTAAGAGAAAATAAAATAAAATGAAACATTCTGGTGAAGATACATCTTTTATCTTTGTGGAATGACGCAGCATGATTTCTTTTCACACCGACACACAGAACAGGTGATGTCTCATATGTAATTCTGTTGGCTGTAATGAAACTGAATATTAGGAGCTGCGCGGAACAAACAGTCAATGGGAAACCTGTAGTTTTAGGCCAAAGTCAGAGGCCCATTTCTAACTCAACGTTCACCTTATAGAGACATAGAATAGTGTAGTAACAACAGAGATATAGCCTGGTGTGGTAATTACTGAGACAGGGCCTAGTGCAATTTAAGCAGAGACACTACTAGAGAGGCCATCTAATGTTACTTAAGGAAATACATGACCTATTGCACGAATAACAGAGGCGGTGACGAGTGCTATATTAACATAGACTGCTGTAATAGCGGAGACGGGGCTAGTGCAATTGTTAATGATACAGGGCCTGGGTCAACATCAATTGAAATAGGGCAGTTATTACAGGCAGAGGGCAAAGATTAATTGCTTCCTAGAGAGAGTCTAAGTCGTAATAACGGAGACTGCCTCCAGTGTAAGAGAGACAGATATGATCTCGTGAAGTAAAAACAGGGAAAGGGAGAGTGGAATAGAAGCAGAGACAAAGGTACAAAGACAAAGTCTTTGCAAAGACAGGATCCATTTTAAGTAAAAAGACAGACAATCTCGAGTGTGATACAGGCTGATACAGAGTCCAATGTAAATTGTCCTGAAATACGGTCTAGATGAATATAAGTGCAGACATGATTGAGTGTGTTATAAACAGCGCCGTGACCGAGTGAAACATAAGGCAGTGCCGAGTGCAGTAATAATTGAGACCGGACCTTGTGTAATACGAACCTGCCTAGTGTAGTAATAACACAGACCGGATCCAGTTTAAGAAAACTGATACACGGTCTAGTGCAGCTTCACATAATTCAGGGCTCTTTGTAATATAATCTGACGCAGTGCCTGGTGAATTAAATACCGGCAAATGTACGAGGTCAATAAAAACAGAGACATGAACAAGCCCAGCAATAACAAAGTCATGATAAAGGACAATAACAACAGAAATAGGGAATTGTGTGATATGAATGGAGGCATGTATTGGTGCAGCATTACCTGAGACAGGGTCCAGTTTGATAGACATGTGGCAGGTTCTACTGGAGTAATAGCTGAGACAGAGTTTGTGAAATGCAAATAAAAACATGTTCTAGTTTTCTATAACCAGAGACAAGCTCTTGTGCAGTGCCAACTGGGGCATGGCTTATTGTAACTTTAGCCGAGACCTGCTTCAGTGCAGTCATGACTGAGATAGTGCCAACTGTATTGTGGCCCTAGTCCAGTACATAAACAACTGTGGCTGAGCCAATTACAGAAACAACTGAGAGATGACCTTCTCTAATATGATCAGAGACATGTCCTAGTCTAATAGAAATAGAAACGGCGTCTAATTTAATATGAAACTCTTTCGAGTTATCAACAGTCACAGATTGCAACTCTTTCAAGTACAATCACAGTTCTTGGTTTCCGGGAGTGGGACATGAACCCACAACCCTCTGATTCAAAGGCGAGGGTGCTATGAACTGAGCCACAGCTGACACCTCTCTAAGTTATCATGAACAGAGACAGTGCCAAATGCAGTAATAATTGAGACCGCGTCTGCTTCATGTGATGTGAGCAATCACGGTTTCACTGCCACCCACTGGTCAAACGTTGCTACTGCAGGTGTTGTGAAAATGTCGATTGCATTTCCTATTTCTGACATCAATGGTTAAAATCAGAAATAATGGAAAACGTAGTCGGCAGGATCTGAACCTGCGCGGGGTAACCCCAATGGATTTCAATCCATCGCCTTAACCATTCGGCCACGACTACAGACCTTGGCAGCATGCCTGTATTATTTATATGAATTCATAGAATGGTTACTGCAGAGAAAGAGGGCCTTCTGCCCGCCCTGTCTCTGTCACAACCTAGCCAGGCATGCACGCGCGTTATTTCCTATGTGAAAATTCAGGGAGATCAATGTTGTTTCCTCTTGGAGCCTCAGCTTGTTCTAAATTTCAAACTGTGGAAAGTAATCGACCTACAAGAGCCACAAGGTTGCAATGCATTCCTCTCAATCATCAATAACGTCATTCACATCTTCCACTTCTTTGCTGCACCTCCTTCCAAACATTGCAAACTCCACTTGCATCGTTCATCCTGATATTTTTCTCTGACATTTTAATATGAAGCTGCACAACGAATGTTAATCAAGTTTGTGATGGTGAATATTTGTCCATCCCCTCGGGGAACTGAAGCACATTGACACACATAGAGATATACACCAAGAGTGACAGAGGCCGATGGAGAGAAAAACACTCAGAAAGCAAGGATCTCACCAACTTGGCCAATTATTGTTCCATTTCAGACTCCAAATGTAGTGAATGTTTGCAGATGAACAGGACTAAGAAACGCGGGGGTGTTTGGGTGGTTTAGTTATTCATTTGACTGATAATTTATTCTGCAGACAGTTTGTGTCCATCAGGAGTGGGAAGAAGGGGAGTTGGGAGGATTTGAACCAGGTGGAAAAACGCCTTAACCACCCGGCCAGGACAACTGGGTAAAGGCTGCATGTTGTTTGTTTAAAATAATAGAATGAATACAGGGAGTTCCAGTGAAAGAAGGTCTTCCAGTCCGTGCCATTGTCCCACCTTTTCCCAGTCACCCTGGGATTTACACAGCCTCTCCTCATTCTTCCAAATGAAATACAACACGGCACAATTCAGCTGCCCCTTCACAGCATGGAGAATTTTTGGGAATCGCCTCAAATAACAAAGCACCAGAAAGTTTGGCAGTGAAGCCCAAATCATCAGAGAGATCGAAACCTGAACCAGCAGCTGAGCCCACTCGGCCTCACTACCACATTCAGATTAGACACAAACATTGTCTTCACCAACATTGACACTGAATTAGAATATTAAAAATAATGTTCAGGAATAGGCCATTCGGCCCCTCGAGCATTCTCAGCTACTTAATAAGATCAGGTGAAAACTTCAATCATCCTCCGCTTTGTGACATCCAGAAGTTTAGTTGCTGAACAGTCTCCACTCAAAATAAAGAGAGAAATGTCCTGTTAACTGCTTTTTTTTTTTCGCTGATATGAAGTCAGAGAACTAACATGGATAATATTTGGGTGGTGAAAATAGGAAATTGAACCACATTGACACACACAAAATCACAAATATGCGCGTTGTTAAGATTTGAAATAGTGAATATTTTCACACTGTCATTCAATGTGCAGAAAGTGGAGCTGTGATCAGCTTATAGCTCAGAAGATGTACAACAAGAATGTATATAACAGGCTGATGCTCACGGTGCCTGTTTGCAGTCGGTGAGCTGCTTCTTACGATTGAGACCATTTAAATATCGTTCAACGAGTCCAGTTCCAAATTCTGTGCTCAAAATGATAAGAAAACTCGCTGAATTTGCCTATTGTCTTGAATTCAAAGCATCCCATGGAAGATAAGAAAGTTCATCTTAACCGTGGTGTTAGGAAACATAAAATGACAGAAAGTTACAGCAAAGAAAGAGGCCATTCGGCCCTGTATGCTGCTTTCAAAGAACAGTGTGATTGGTTGATCTGAATATTCAAAGATATTCGTCATTTAGGAAGAATGGGGAAAAAGGAAAACGAGGCGTGGTCGCGCTGTTAATAAGGAACGAGATCGGTACATTAGTGAGAGAGGATCTTAGATTGAAGGATCAAGATGTAGAATCAGTTTGGGTGGAGCTAAGAAACAGAAAGAGGCAGCAAACATTGATGGGAGTTGTTTATAGGCCGCCAAACTGTAGTGGAGTTTACTTTTATAAACTTCACCAAGGACAAGTTTCTTTGACCAAATGGTCTGTGTCGGATGAACACAAGTGTCCTCTTCAGCCAATGAGAAGAACCATTGCTGTTGGCTGGAACATGAAATCGATACTTTCCTCCTTTAAGGCAGTTCTTAAAGCTGCCCCCTTTGACCGAGCTTTTAGTCATCTGACCGAATATGTGGCTCGGTGTCACACTTTGTTATATAATGCACCTGGGGAACGCCTTGTGACGTTTCATGAGGTACAAGGAGCTTAATAAATATAATTTGTTGTTGTAGTCCATATATAGAAAGAGACAAACTCCTCTTGCCTCTTTCATCCTGATATTTTTCACTATAACTTTGTAATGTGAAGTTGCATAGCTAATGTGAATACAGTTTGTGTTCGTTAAAATGTGTTCACCTCCTCGGGGAACTGAACCACATTGACCCACACAGGGGAACACAAGCAGAGATATACACCGAGACTGACAGGGGCCTAAGGAGAGAAGCATGCCAGAAAGAAATCATGTCACCAAATTGGCTAATTTTTTTTTCCAGTTCCGACTGGAGATTTTCAGAAGGCAGAGAAATGAATGGAAATAAGAGACCACGGATGTGTTTGGATCTCTTTTCCTCGATTCAAACGTTCATTAATTCCGTCTGCGCGCGGTTAAAATCGGAAGTAATGGAAAACGTAGTTGGCAGGATTCGAACCTGCGTGGGGTAACCCCAATGGATTTCTAATCCATCGCCTTAACCACTCGGCCACGACTACAGAAGCTATTACGATTATCGCATTATTTATATGAATTCATACAATGGTTACAGCAGTGAAAGCGGTCTTTCTGCCCGTCTTGTCAACATTTTCCCCGAAACCCTGCAATTTATCATGTCTTTCCTCGTTCTTCCGACCAAACTGGGAATGAAAGAATGAGAATGATCCACCCTGGCCTGTAACCGCCCCATCAGTCTACTCTCCATCACCAGTAAAGATATGGAAGTGGTCATCAACAGTGCTATCAAGCGGCACTGACTTAGCAATGACCGGCTCAATGATGCCCCTTTTGGGTTCCATAAGGACCACTCAGCTCCTGATCTCATTACAGCTTTGGTTCAAACATAGATAAGAGAGCAGAACTCCAGAGATGGGGTGAGAGTGACAGCCCTTGACATCAAGGTAGCATTTGACCAACTGTGGCATCAAAGAGCCCTAGCAAAACTGGAGTCAATGGGAATCAGGGGAAACTCTCCGCTTGTTGGAGTCATACCTAGCACAAAGGAAGATGATTGTTGCTGTTAAAGGTCAGTCAGTGGGGAAGTTTGCCGATGATTGCACAATGTTCAGCCATGCCCCACTCCACAGATACTGCAGCAGTCCATGTCCAAATGCAGCAAGGCGTGGGAAATATCCAGGCTTGGGCTGACAAGCGACATGAAACATTCGCACCATACAAGTGTCAGGCAATGGCCATCTCCAACATGAGATAATCCAACCATCGCTCTTGATGTTTAATGGCGTTACCATATCTGAATCACTCACTATCAACATCCTGGGGGTTACCATTGACCAGAAACTGAACTGGATGGGCCATATAAACACTGACTACAAGATCAGGTCAGACACTAGGAATCGTGCAACGAGTAACTCACCTCCTGACTCCCCAAAGCCTGTCCACCATCTGCAAGGCACAAGTCAGGAGTGTGATGGAATTCTCCCCACTTGCCTGGATGAGGGCAGCCCCTGCAACACTGAAGAGGCTGGACACTGTCCAGGGCAAAGCAGTCCACTTGACTGGCACCACATCCACATTCACTCCCTTCACCACTGACGCACAGTAGCGGCAGTGTGTGCCATCTACAAGATGCACTGCAGGAATTCACCAAGGCTCCTGAGACACCAGTGTCCAAACCCACGATCATGACTAGCCAGATGGACAAGGGCAGAAAACACATGGGAACACCACCACCTGGAAGTTCCCTTTCTAGTAACTCACCATCCTGACTTGGAAATATATTGTCGTTCCTTCACTGTCGCTGGGTCAAAATCCTGGAACTCCCTTCCTAACAGCACTATGGGTGTCCCTACACCTCATGGACCGCAGCGGTTCAAGAAGGCCGACCACCTTCCCAAGGGCAATTAAGGATGGGCAACAAATGCTGGCCTAGACAGCGAATCTCACATCCCGTGAATGAATAAAAAAAGATCCAGGTTAGCCTGCAAATTATATTGCTTTGTTCTCCTTCACTGCAAACGTCAGTGCCTGGAGCAAGTCTGACGTATTGGCTCAGGTGAGGAACGAGCTGAAGCTTTCAATATTGGTTTTCTTAACACGGAGTTTCCAAATGGGAATTGTGCAGGGCGAAGGAGAAAGAGAAGGAAATTGTCATAAATTATAAAGCTCTTTGTACAAAACTGACATAGACAGGATGGGTGGAAGGTCCTCTTACTGCGCTGTGCCATTTGATGAGGACATTGTTGATCAGTCTGTCTCCAGCATTCCTAATGAGAACAGCCGAATTCCATTTCCTCAAAACAAAGACCCAAAGTGCTGCTGCATGACGTCACAGTTTAACATTCCAGACAGCTCCATTGGGATCTTTACAGCGCAGGGTTTGTGCAATGCAGTGGGGATCACAGTCACCTCATACACGAATGTTTCTCTGTTTGAAACCAGGAAGTAGCATTATCAAAATACAGAGTGGGGGAAAGTTGCATCGTTGCTGTCTTTTTGTGAAATAGTCAATTATCTCACAGCCATGTGACATTTATACTTCCCAGGTTTTGAATGATATTCTGAAAAATGCACTGTCCTTAAGGAATGGAGAAGGATGGGGGCCGAATTGCACTAAGATAGTTCGCACATGTGTGAGGTGTTGAATGAGCTGCTGATGTGCTGTGTTATCTGATGATTCTAACGTTAGATCAATTTCTCTGCCGCATGGCTAAGGTTTTCAGCCGCTTTATGCTTCCACACAGCAAGGTTCAGAAGTGCACTAAGACTGCATGGTTTGACATTCTCGGTCGTTTGCAAGGAGCTGGGCTTGTTTTTGATGTGTTGTGGTTATCACATTTGCTTTAGACACCGAGGATTCCCTGACTCGAAATTCACTGCAGAACAGCAGAACTGGCAACATTTGTGGAAATTTTTCTTGCTGTCATTGACAACCTGGGTCTGTGTGACAATGAATTTTGATGAGATGGGAGGAGGGGGAGGGGGGAGGGAAAACATTGAAAGCTTCATCTTTGAGTGCTTTTGAACCACCAAGCTTTCAGTTAACAGCTGAATGCACTGACCAATGGTACTACACAGACTGATGCAACTTCTGCATTCCTTATACAAAAAGTCTCTTTGAACACCAGAACATAACTTTCTCAGCTTTTGAAAAATGCGCTGCCTTGTTGGTTTTTTAAAAAAATAATTTTAAGACCTAGTGAGTAACTTCAGACTTGCTACATTTCCTGCTGTCTTGCTAACCAATCACCTAACCCATCTAACTTTGCAGCCTCTCATTGTCCAGCCCATCGCCCACTTTTCCACAGAACTTGGTTTCATCAGCTAAACCTTAGCCACAGGCTCCAGGGAGAGTTGAACTCGCGACGCCTGGTTTACGAGACCAGTGCTCTAACCACTGAGCTATGGGGCCAACTGCCAACTACAATGCATGGAAAGTTGACCATAATCAGTGGACGAGGACCAGGGTAAAGTTCCAAATGAATGACATTTGACCGGCCTGGAAATGTCTGAGATGGAGAACAGGAAGTTAAAAGATGCGACATGAAAGCGGCAGAATTTGATGTGTGTCAGTTTCTTTCAGTGATGAATTTCTGCCGCTTGTCGCCTTGTCAGTTTCACAGGAGCCGCAGGGATGAGGTTGGCGGCACCTGATTAAAATGAGGAATAATGGGAACTGTAGTCAGCAAGATTCAAGCCTCCAGGGGGAAAACCCAATGGATTTCAAATCCATCACCTTAAACATTGAGGTATGAGTAACAGCTGCTCCAGAGCTCAAATGTGTTCTTATCAAATCAGAGATGGCGACAAAATAAGTCATTCGGCCCATCGTGTCTTTGCTGGCTCTCTGGAAGAGCAACTCAATCAATTCCACACGCCCGCCTTTCCCGCACAACAATTTATATTGGGATCTTTACAGCGCAGGGTTTATAGAGGCGAGTGGGGTCATATTCGCTTCACATATGATGGAGCTGCGGTTTGAAACCTGGTAAGAGCATTATCCAAGCTTGTTTATTTGAGTGAGGGAAAGTTCGATGATTAACGTTTGTTGTAAATATGAACACGAGGGTTGGAATCCTGCTGACTAAAGTTTTCACCATTTGTGATTTTAACCAAATTAATTATCAGTAATTAGAAGGAAACCCATCCAAATAGGTCCGTATTTTCTGATTCCCATTCATTTGTCAACATTCAGGGAATTTGCTTTCGGAAATGGAACAAACACAGCCAAGTTGGTGACATCCTTGCTTTCTGGGTGTGTGTCTCTCCTTAGGCCTCTGTCACTCTCGGTGTATATCTCTCTGTGTCTGTTCCTCTGTGATTGTCAATGAGGTTCAGTTCCCTGAGGGGGTGAAAACGTTTTTAACGTCACAAACTTGATTCACATTAGTTCAGGTTAAAATGTCGGTGAGAAAAGTATCAGCGTGAAAGATAAAACAGGAGACTGGCCCTTTCTATATTTATCCTACAACAACAACAACTTGTATATATAAAGCGCCTTTAACCTAATGAAACGTCACAACGCGTTCCCCAGGAGCATTATATAACAAAGTGTGACACTGAGCCACATATTTGGTCAGATGACTAAAAGCTCGGTCAAAGGGGGAGGCTTTAAGAATTGTCTAAAAGGAGGAAAGTATCGATATCATGTTCCAGCTAACAGCAATGGTTCTTCTCATTGGTGAAGAAGTCACTTGTGTTCAACCTAAACAGACCATTTGGTCGGAGAAAGTTGTCTCTGGTGAAGGAGATCGGGAATAAAAAAAAAGTCAAAAGTTGCCTCCATAATCCAAATCTCAAGCTTTATTGGTAGTTTCCCTGATGTCCAGTGACTCGGGATTGGCGCTTCCATTGGACCAACAGCGAATAGGGTGGAGGGTTTTGGAAATTGTAAGTTGCACATGAGTAGCTTGTGGGACTATTTCACCTCACTGTCAATTTCATGTTCCAGCTCACAGCAATTGTTGTTTTCATTGGCTGAAGAAGTCATTTATCTTGAACCTAAACAAGCAGTTTTGTGGTGAAAGAGATCTGAACTCAAAAACAATAGGCAAAAGCAGCGTAGATAAGCCGAATCGAAAAAAAGCTGGTGCAACTTTCTTGGCGGTCTAGTGGTTAGGATTCGGCGCTCTCACCGCCGCGACCCGGGTTCGATTCCCGGTCAGGGAATGTCAATTTATTGAATTTGTCGAAACGAGTGTCGATCACTCATTGATTGGAAACGTTTAAAAACTCCACCAGAATCAGAGGAGTGAGAGTTTAAGTTTTGCCTCAGAGCCGGAAAACATCATACTCGTGAGTGGCAGTGAAGGAAGAGGAGAGGAGAAGGGCTGTTTGCAAAGCACTGACTATAGAAATGTTGGTGTGAGGCAAAATATGGGTGGGAGAAGTATGAATTTTGCTGCTTCCTGTTTACACTGGCACAAATATCACTCCTGATGGATCATCCAATCACTACTGCTCTTTAAAATCAGCACGCCCGGCCGAATGGCCACTTTCTGTGCTGTAACTTTCTATAATTTTATGTTTCCCAACAGCACGGGTCATTCTGCCATTTTATAACCCACTCGAGCGAGATGTACTTTCTTACCTTGTATTCGGCTCTTTTGAAACCAAAACACGGAGCAAATTCAGCGAGTTTTCTTGTCATTTCCAGCACGAGATTTGTCACGAGACTAATTGAGCGACACATTAATGGTGCCAATCCTTCACTGGAGCTCACCACGTCCAAAGAGCAATGTTATCATCAGCCTGTTATGTATCTTCTTGCATCACATCTGCTGAACAATATAAGCTTATCACAGCTCTGCTTTCTTCACATTGAAACCCAGTGTGAAAATCAGATTCAAAGCTGAACAACTGGGAGGAGAGTGACTGTGGATAATCGGCACTGTGCACATTCCTGTAATCAGTATCTGGGAGAACCAGGAAGATGAGATCCAGGTGTCTCTTTACCCACGAGTTTTACCCATTCCCACCAACTGGCTGTGTCTGCATCGAGCAGCTAATTGACCTGGGAGCTGGACGGGCAGAGGGAGCTGGAGGCGAGGCAGGGACAGGAGCAGAATGAGATGCGACAATAAAAGTGCTTTGAATTTGACGTGTGTCGGTTGCTTTCAGTGATGAATTTCTGCCTTGTAAGTTTCACAGGAGCCGCAGTGATTAGTTGGTGTTTTTTCAAGCAACAAGATTTAAAAGTAAAAAGATAAAAGCAAATTACTGCGAATGATGGAAATCTGCAACAAACACAGAAACTGCTGGAAAAACTCAGCAGCTGGAGGGAGAAACAGATCAATGTTTCCAGACCGTACGACTCTTAATCAGATTTTTAAAATATTACAGCACCCAACGTGGGGCTCGAACCCACGACCCTAAGATCAAGAGTCTTATGCTCTACCGACTGAGCTAGCCAGGGACATGTAAACACTGTTTTGTATCCCAACATACATGGATAAACCTGTTGCTTTCCAACTGATACCTCAGCTTGGTCGGAATTTTAAAGTTTGGAATGGAATCGGCCTACAAAAGCCCCAAGGCTGCCATGCATTCCTCTCAATCATCAATAACATCATTCACATCTTACACTTCTTAGCTGCACCTCCTTCCAAATACTGTGATCCATTTTCCTCAGGATTTTCTCCTGCATTTAATATTTACCTCCTTTCTGCCCTCATTTTGAAATCAGGTTCACTTCATTATCCAACACAAATTGAATTGCAAACCTGGCGGACAAACAATGGAAAACAAGTCACTCGGTAACACAAATCCCATGGTGCTCATTTTCAGATTCACAACAGTCAGCTTTTCAATAAAATGAAGGAATTTTACAGTGAAAGGAATTAGAACGTTTGGGTGACTTTTATTTGTGACTCACTCACTCGGGTATTCTGTAAATGCTACTAGGAGGTTTAGTGACCGGGATATATTGTACCTGCGCTTTCCTGAGCCTGTGCTCGGTGTATTGGGAGGTTTGGCCCGGGTTGGAGTATCTCGCGTCCCAGGGATGGGCAGTAACCCGCCGCTTTCTGCTGGCAGCGGGTGATTGGAGAGTGCGGGGCCGAAATATTGCTGCTTTTCTGCTTTTCCCTGTCTCACTCACTGTGGAGCTGAGGAAGAGAGAATAATTGATGGGTTCGTGTGATTGCAACAATTTCATGGATTTCTGATGTGTTAGATGAAGGTACAGAGTGGGTCCAAATCTTTTCTCATTGTATTTGACAGAAAACGTAATTTTAAAAAGAAGCTGTTTTTGTGGGAGCTCACTGGACAACAAAAGACCTGCCACCGTTTGGGGGGTGATATCTTGCAGCCCAAGTACCCAATGACAATCCAGAACTGCGTGGCAATGATTGGTGATGTGGGGGAGAAACGGTAAAAACCTTCACCCTCTGGGTGGTTTTGAATCACCAACCTTTCAGTTAACAGGCAAACACGCTGACCAATTGCGCCACAGACACTTACACAAACCTAACTGATAACGTATCCTAACCAGGGTGTCAGTGAGTCCAATCTTCAGATTGCCACTACCGAGAAAGCTATCCCGCTCTATCAGTTTTACTCTTCAAAAATAAAGAGTGAGACGTTCATTGTGGACACATGGTAACAGTTTGATCCCACCCACTTTAGACACATCCATGTCACCAGGAACCAGCTCTCCTACAACCGGTGCCATTTCCCTTCGAGCCTTTCATTGTCTTGTCTGTTACCAAGTATTCTGATTGTCCCAAAGCCAATATTAGGTTTGAATTCCTGCTGTGCAGTAACGAGAATCCTTTCACTGTCGCAGATCAGTTAATTTCATTGATAACATCAGAGTCAATGTTCCAGCGTCTTAAAGAAGGGAAAGATGCCTTGACTTTCTCTGGTTCACCCTTCATTCGCATTGGATTCTATTCCTCAAAGGGGATTTTCTTTTCCTTCTTGAGCTCCCTGACCACATCTGGCAACATCTTTGGATTGAGAGGCTTAATTAACATTTCAGATGCGGTGCAGTTCTAATGAAAGGCTACTGACCTGAAATGAAAACGATGTCTCTCTCTCCACAGACGCTACCAGATCTGCTGAGAATTCCTGCATTTTCTGTTTTTATTTCAGATAACCAGCATCTGCAGTGCTTTGCTTTTCTTTTCCTGATTAGTGAAACATATAAGACCCTGAGCAGTACTTGACAGGGCGGATTTGGAGAGGATGTTACCTCTTGTGGGAGAATCTAGAACTCGGGATCGCTGTTTAAAAATAAGGGGTCACCCATTTAAAACGGAGATGAGGCGATTTTATTTCTCTTAGTTGGTCGTGAAACTTATGAACTCTCTTCCTGAAAAGGCTGCGGAAGCAGAGTCGTTAAATATTTTTAAGGCAGAGGTGGATATATTCTTGGCAAGCAAGGGTGTGACAGGTTATCGGAGATCGGCGGGGTGCAGATTTCAGGTGACTATCAGATCAGCCATGATCTTAATAAATGGCGGAGTAGGCTTGAGGGGCCGAATGGCCTACTCCTGCTCCTTTTTCTTATGTAGTGCTAAGAATGTGGAACCCATTACCAGTTGATTTCAAGATCATGTCTGAGCTGAAAATGTGTAGGTAAATTCACACTGTAAACAGATTGTTCGCCAACTGGAATTGGAAAGGGATTCACTCTCATCCCATTTACTGACACAGCAACACAGTCTTGCTGGTGGGAGACCATTCAGATACTTCACGTGTGCAAAGGGCTTTATTCAGTTTTCCCACAAGTTAACACTCCAACTTTAAAAGTTCAAAGGATTTGATCCACAGTCAGAGAATTGATACTAACATGACACGGTTGAAATGTTCCACGTATAGGGGGAAAAGTCAGGAGCTCACCCCATCTGCTGAGACTGCACTGAGTTCAGATCTAACTGTAGGATCATTATATCCAGGAGAGAATTGTGGTTGAGCCCTGAGCAATTTGGCCGCTGCATCAAGTGATTCAACAATTTTATGTCTTGCCCCTATGTCACCCATCGTATTCTGATTACAGGACATAGGTTTCTGTTCTACAGTATGATTTTTCAATGGCGGAGCGGAGACCCAGGTTTCACTGCGAGAAAGAATATGCCCTCTCCCCACCCCAGCAGCTTCTTGCGCGTGCGCATTGCTGCGTGTGGTGGGGCATGCGCATTTCGTCTGTTTCATGAGCATGCGTAGTGCTGGTTTGTGACTGAAGCTGTTCAGAGCGGGTGAGACAATGTCGAGTGGAGCAAACTAACAGATTTAGTGGGTGTGTGAGGAGGAATGGAGCCAGCGGAGTGGGAAGGGAGGCTTCATAAAGACACAGTTCAGGCTGCAGACCCAAATAACAAGGTCTTGGGTTTGCCGAGAACGGACCGAAAAAGTCTGGATTTCTCCCTTCGCCAGGCCCGGGGTACCGGCCGCCATCTTTATAGGGGGCAATGTGCAGAAGGGCGCATGCGCGGTAATCCTGGTCCAGGTAGCAGGAGGAGAGAATGTTGTGCATTTCTATCCTGGACTGACGGATGGATTTTGGAAACTCCTTTCCCAGGGGGTTAGAAAGGGAGGATTTACACACAGCAAACTCAAACCAAGAGAAACGTTTGGCCTTTCTGAATTTATGTTCGGGATTGACAGTGATGGATTTTGTGAACTCTATTTACAGGATGCTAGAAGAGGAGGGCAAACTCGAGGGAGCTGAGAAACCAAAACCAGACATCACGCCAAAATCTGAAAGTCACTTGATTCATCAGGACCTGAATATTATCAGCCTTTGAATGTAAGCATTGAGTTCCAGGTCATTACCAGTCACTGGGTAAAAAAAATCTCTTCCTGGCATGCAATTCCCATTCCCAAAATCTTAAAACTCTGTCCCTTAATCCTTTCATAATCAGCTAATGGGAACGGCTTTTATTTAACTACCTTTCATAATCCTGTACACCTCTATCAAATCTTCCCTCAATCTCCTTTACTCCAAGGAGAACAACCCCAGTTTCTCCAACCTCATCTTACAGTTAAATCCCCTCATCTATCGAACCATTCTGGTTAATCTCCTCTGTACCCTTACATCCTTCACAATGTCTGGTGATCACTGGTTTGCACAGATCCAGATGTTCTGTTTTCGTGCCTGTGACATCATGGCACAGCGACAATTACACGGTGACATTATCACATATCGACAGTTACACGGTGACATCATCACATATCGACAATTACACGGTGACATTATCCGCTCCCCGGGTATTTCCTCATTGGAAGATTTTTCTCTGACTCCAGTGCTTCTGATATCTTTCCAGCTGCAGAATCCAGCAGGAGAGTTTAAAGTTGAAAACTGAAACTGTTTCAGAGTTGACTATTTTTCACCATCTACCTACAATTTAGAGGTTTTAGTTCTATGCTCTGTATCTGTGAGAGGCTCCATGGCTCTGGGGCTGGTGTGACTCCTTTACTGTGGATCTGAATCCATGTTCATCCATTGATCTGTTTCACCTCTGCCCTCCCTGATCACTTCTCTGCCAGCTTTTAACTTCCCCTGTCTCTAATAATGGATCTATTTGAGTTATGTTTAGTATTTTACTGTTACTTCTGTCGATTGTGTCTAAACGAAGTTTCCACCACTGTCCATGTTCAAAACCCAATGATATTCTGTTTCTGATAAATTGGGCGGCGCAGTCAGATCCTGATGTGATGTTTGGTTTTCAACATCCGACCATGTGCTGCTGGCTTCCCAGCTTTATCTTCCCACAGTATCTTTCATAGTCAGGAATTGCTTTTCCTGACCTTTAGTCAATTTCTATTCCACTTCTGAGCTTATAGTGACCATCAAATTCTGCACCATTTTTACTCCCTGGGAGGAGGCGATGCTGTAATGGTGTTGTCACTGGACGAGTAATCCAGAGACCCAGGGCAATATCCTGGGGACCCGGATTCAAATCCCGTCATGGCAGATGGTGGAATTCCAATTCCATAAAAAAAATCTAGAATTAAAAGTCTAATGATGACCAATGATGATTGTCATAAAAAACCCACCTGGTTCCCTAATGCCCTTTAGGGAAGGAAATCTGCCGTCCTTACTCTTGGCCTACACGTGCCTCCAGACCACAGCAGTGGTTGACTCTTAACTGCCCTCTGAATGCTGGCCTAGCCAGTGATGCCCACATGAATTTAGAAAAATCATTCTGCACACCTTGAAACGTTAACTCTGTCTCTCTCCACAGATACCAGCATCTATTGTGATCCCCAGTTACCTGTGGAGATGATGATGTTTGACCTTCTTGAACCGCTGCAGTCCGTGTGGTGAAGGTGCTCCCGCAATGCTGTTAGGTAAGGAGTTACAGGTTATTCACCCAGCGATGATGAAGGAACAGTGATATATGTCCAAATCAACAACAACAATTTGGATTTATATGGCACTTTCAATGTAAGACAATGTTCCAAGCATTTCACAGAAAGGTTAAAAGCAAGGTTTGACACTGAGCCAAATAAGGAGATATTAGGGCAGGTGACTAAACGTTTGGTCAAAGAGGTAGGTTTTAAGCAATGTCTTAAAGAAGAAAAATGAAGTAGAGAGGAAGAGAGGTTTGGGGAGAAAATTCCAGAGCTTGGGGCCATGGAAACTGACAGAATGCTCAGCAAGTCAGAACGAAAGGAGCACAAACATCTCAGAGGGTTGTGAGGCTGGATTACAGAGATAGGGAGGAGCGAGACCAACATGGAATTTCAAAAAGTGGATGAGAATTTTAAAATGAAGGTGCTTCTTAACCCGGTGCTTTTGTAGGTCAGTGAGCACATGGTTGATAGGTGAACAAGACTTGGTGTGAGTAAGCACACGGGCAGCAGAGTTTTGGATGAGCTCAAGGTTACAGGGAGGTTGAAAGTGGGAGTCCGGCTAGGAGTGCGTCAGACAGGTCAGGATGGTGTGTGACTTGAAGGGGAACTTGGAGGCGATGATGCTCATATACACCTGCTACCCTGGTCCTTCTGGGGGTGGAGGTTGAGGGATTGGAAGATTCTGTCAAAGTTCTGCTTATGTTATAGATATAAACAATCCACCTCCTACGCCTCCTGCGCTACCTACCTCTCTCTCTCTCACTCACTCTGTCTTTCCATAGAGGCCAGTGTCGATCCTGACTGAAGGACATTAGTGAACCAGTTGGGTTTTTATGACAATCCAGCAGTTTTCATGGTCACTTTTTCCTCGTGCCGGCCCCACAAATTCCCAGATTCATTCAGCTCAATTTCACAACCTGCCTTTGTGTTTTTGTGGGTTCTCTCTCACTCTCTTTTCTGTTTAAAATCAATTTCACAGGGTATTAGAAGGGGAGGATTTGCAGTCAGGAAACTGAAACCCAAACATCACATCAGGATCTGATTGCGCCGCCCAATTTATCGTAAACTGAATATCTTTGGATTTTGAACATGGAAGGAAAAAGCATCGTTCACAGCGGGGAGAAACCATACACGTGTTCTGTGTGTGGACGAGGCTTTAGGCGATCATCTGACCTGTCAAAACATAAATGCAGTCATAGCAATGAGAAACTGTGGAAATGTTGGGACTGTGGGAAGGGATTCACTTACCCATCTGACCTGGAAACTCATCGACGCAGTCACACTGGGGAGAGACCGTTCACCTGCACCGAGTGTGGGAAGGGATTCACTCAGTTACACCACCTCCTGACACATCAGCGAATTCACACTGGGGAGAGGCCATTCAACTGCTCTGAGTGTGGGAAGGGATTCATTAGTGTATCTAACCTGCTGAGACACCAGCAAATTCACCCTAGGGAGAGATGATTCAGCTGCTCCGAGTGTGGTAAGGGATTTATTGATCCATCCGTCCTGCTGAAATACCAGCGGGTTCACACTGGAGAGAAAACTTTTAAATGCCCAGACTGTGGGAAGTGTTTTAAAAGTTCCGGGAACCTGATGTCCCATCAACGTGTTCACACTGACGAGAGACCATTCAGGTGCTCTCACTGTGGGACTGGGTTCAGATGGTCATCTGACCTTACAGTACACCAGTGAATTCACACTGGGGAGAGACCGTTCACCTGTACGGAGTGTGGGATGGGATTCACTCGATCATCCAACCTGCTGAGGCATCAACGCGTTCCCAAGTAACTACAGTGATTGGGATTTGCTGATAATCACATCCAGGACTGAACTATGTTCATTGGGGTCAGTTTCTGTTGATCTTCATAAACCCCAGCCCAGTTATAGGGGGCCATTTGTATTTTTGAAGTGCAGCGTGTTAAAGTGTATTGAGTCTTTTTAGTACCTTTAACACAAGTTATTTTCTTTTGACGGACTCTCCCTCTCCCCTGTCACCTCCATCCTCACCTCCAACAACAAGTGTGAGGAGCTCATGGAGCTTCTTTGTCACTAAGATTGAGACAATCCGATCAGCTGCCTCTGCTGCTTCCCTCCCTCCCACTAGCCCACTGAGCCAAAGATCCATCCTCTCGGGACAGGGATGAATTGCATAGAATTTGCATCAGGAAGTGAATAAAATAGGTGCATTTCAGGGGGAAATGGATAGCTCTATGAGAAAGAAGGGAATAGATGATTACATTGGTAGATTTAGCTGAGAAAAAATGGGAGGAGGCTCGAGTGGAGCGTAAACACCAGCTTGGACTGATTGGGCTGAATGGCCTGGTTCTCTGCTGAATATCCCGTGAACTCCTGTGCAATCCAGTCTAAATCCATGGTATTATCTGTCTGGAAGCAGCATGGCATTAAACTGAAAACTAAAATCAAACTTTACCAGGCCATTGTCCTGACCACCCCGCTGTATGGAGCAGAATCCTGGGTCTGCTCTTGGAGCCACATCAAAGCTCTGGAACACTTCCAGCAAAGACACCCGAGGTCCATCCTGAGAATTAGATGGCAGGACAAAAATCACAAAAAACGAGGTTCTCCAGCACGCTGGGTTCAACAGCTTGGAGACCACCTTCCAGAAAATTCAGCTCCGATGGCCAGGCCAAGTTTCCCACATGGACAATCACAGAATTCCCAAGCTGATCTTCCATGGGGAACTGTATCAGGGAAAACAACATCAAGGTGGTCAGTACAACCGATACAAGGACAACCTAAAAAAGAGCCTCACAAACGTCTGCATTGCAGACCGTCTCTCCTCGGAAAACACTGCAGTCGACTGGCCGTGTTCTGGTCTCTACATTATAGGAAGGATGTGATAGCACTGGAGAGGGTGCAGAGGAGATTTACCAGGATACTGCCCGGGCTGGAGGGTCTGAGCTATGAGGAAATATTGGATAGGCTGGGGTTGTTTTCCCAAGAGCAGCGAAGGGGACCTGATAGTGGTTTATAAGGTTATGAGGGGCATAGTTGGGTGGATAGGAAGGCACTTTTTCCATTAGTAGAGGGGTCAATAACCAGGGGGCATAGATTTAAGGTAAGAGGTAGAAGGCGAAGAGGGGAGTTTAGGAGAATTGTTTTTTCACCCAGAGGGTAGTGGGAGTCTAGAACTCACTGCCTGAAAGGGTGTAAATGATTTGGGTGGTTGAGTCAGAAACGCTTCTAACATTTAAGAAGTATTTAAATATTCGCTTGCATTGCCTTAGCTTCCAGGGCTATGGGCCAAGCGCTGGATAATGGGATTAGTGTAGTCAGAACTTTGTGAGCAGCGTGGACACAATGGGCCGAATGGCCTTCTCCTGTGCTCTATGAGTTTATATTTGGAGGCAAGCACTGAAATTTGGTTCAGCGTGTTTCGAGGACCATCTACACCAAACTCAACATCTGACGTGCCCACAGGAAGGTCAGAGGTGGCGCAGCTGCAGAAGTTAACCCAAGCACCACCAACAACAATATGAACGGTCAGTTCTATGGATGTCCATGTCGATCCCACACTGAACTCTTCAGTCAGGAGAGGACCCACAGGAAATGATTAAATCATTTACAGTTTGGGCACTCGAACAATGAGGAGTCTACCCCAACATTATCCCTGTTCTCTGGATCAGGGAACTATACCCTGTCTGTATTACTGCGGTGCTGTTAATAAAGTCAGCGTGAGACAATCTGTTGTGAGCTTGATTATCTGGTCTCTGAATCCACAAGATTCATCATTTAGAGTCAACAAGATGAACAAGGAAACATATCACGGCCCAAAACTACAGCTGAACATTCCCAGGATAAAGTCTCTAATCTAACACCTCGAATGGACAGAACAGAGAAAGATCCCAACTGTAAGAAACCCTCGAATCATTTGTAAATGTCTTTCAAATGCTGACAGATTCCAGCTGTCAGTTTTTATCACATTGAAGTCAATGGAAGGTGAGAGCGCGGTTATTCTAGAACTATAAAAAACACTAGTTAGAGCACAGCTAGAGTACTGAGTCCAGTTGTAGTCAGCACATTACAGGAAGGATGTGATCACACTGGAGCGGGCGCAGAAGAGATTTGCCTAGATGTTGCCAGGACTGGAGAATTTTAACTCTGAGGAAAGATTGGAGAGGCTAGGGTTGTTTTCTTTGGGAGAGGGGAGATTTAATTGAGGGGTGTAAAAATAATGAGGGGTGTAAAAATAATGAGGGTCCCAGATAGGAAGGACCTATTTCATTTACAGAGGTCAGAACCAAGAGGATAGACATTTAAAGTAATTATTGGAAGGGTTAGAGAGGAGTTCAATAATGCTTTTACCCAGAGGGTGGTGGGTCTTGGAACTCACTGACTGAACGGGTGGTAGAGGCAGAAATACACAGATTTAAAAAGTACTGGGATATACACTGGATGTTCTGTAACCTACAGGATTATGGACCAAGAGCTGGGAAGCGGGATTAGACTGGATGCCTCATTTTCAGCCAGTACAGACATGATGGGCTGAATCGCCTCCTCTGTGCTACAATTTCTATGATTCTGTGGTGACAAGTGGTCCTCGTGTTTTTATCTGAGACAGGCCTCAGCCCAGTCATTTGCCCCGAGTGTTGATGTGATGGTTCAAGCGAAGAGATGCCGGGTACCGGGAGCAGCAGGAACAATAAATAAAACCGAGGTGTCAGTAAATACTGATATAGTTTATTTGTATCTAGTTCCATTTTTATAAATTCTGCTGAATGTGGCCCTCGCCCAGTGTCAGGATATTGGATCAGAGCCACCATGGAAAATGAATTTGACACCGGTGAGATAGACAATGTCAACCGGATCCTCAGTATCTCTAACCTCCTCCAGCCCCACAACCCTTCCTGTAAATACAAGGTGTTGCTTTTGGATTACACCCTGAGATAGACAATGTAATTATATTTTAACCTTTATTCTTAAAGTAAAGTATCTCTCTTCAGGCTGTTCTCAAGGTTGTGCAAGATGAAACCAAACAGTGATTTATTTGTACTTCTTGCAGTTTAGTTACTGTATTCACTGCTCACGATGTGATCTGCTCTACGTTGGGAAGACCAAACACAGATTGGGTGATCACTTTGTGGAACAACCTCCGTTCAGTCTGTGAGCTTGACCCTGAGCTTCCGGTCACTTGTCATTTTAATTCTCTGCCCCACTCCCACTCTGACCTCTCTGTCCTCGGCCTCCTGCAATGTTTCAATGAAGCTCAATGGGAGCTCAAGGAACAGCAGCTCATCTTTCAATTCGGCACTTTACAACCTTCCGCACTCAACATCGAGTTCAGCAGTTTCTGCACCAACAGCGAGTTGTCAGGATCTGGAACATTCTACCTGAAAAGGTGCTGGAACCTGATTCTATCAGGACTTTTAAAAGGGAGTTGACAGGGATTTGGGATTGAGGAACTTACAGGGTTACAAACAGAAAGTGGGTGTGTGGGAATAAACACGACTGCTCTTTCAAAGAGACAGCACAAGCACAAAAGGTTGAATGGCCTCCTTCTGTGCTCTAAGTTTCGATGATTCTGGGAGTTGGCCATTTAGCCCCTCGAGTCAGTCCCACCATGCAATCAGATCACAGCTGATCTGTGACCCTTTGTCTCCTGTCCCTTGATTTATACCTTGTGTTAGGAAGGATCTATCAATGCCAGATTGAAACTGAACATGGATCAAGCATGAACTGCTAATTCAGGAAGAGAATTCCAAACTTCTGCCAACTATATCTGAAGAAGATTTTCCTAATCTCACCCCTGAACGTTCTGGCTCTAAGTTTTAGACTATATTCCTCAGTCCTGGATTCTCCAACCAATGGAAATTGTTCCCCTCTATCTACCACACCATTTCCAATTTATATCATGAATACTTCGAGAAAATCCTCCTCAATCTTCTAAATTCCAGGGAATACAAACCTCGCCGTGAGATGATGAATATTGGCAGAATGGATAGGGTACTGAATGGGACAGTCCTAAAGGGTGTGAAGGGACTGGGGGAACTGGGGGTTTATGTGCATACACATTTGAAGGCGAAAGGACATATTGACAGAGAAGTTCGCAAAATATATGAGATCGTGGGCTTCATAAGCAGATTTAATGTGTATAAATGCAGGGAAAATAAGCTGACCCGTCATAAAGCTCTGGTTAGGTCACAACTGGAGTATTGCATCCAGTTCTGGTCTCCACACTTTAGGAAAGGGGTGAGGGTCCTTGAGAGGATGCGGAGGAGATTTACCAGAATGTTCCAGGAAAAAGGGAATTTGGTTACAAAGGGAGACTGGTGAAGCTGAAGTTGTTCTTCTTGGAGTTAGAGTTGAGGGGAGATTGGATAGAGGTGAACAAGATTGTGACAGGTTAAGATAAGGTGGACAAAGAAAATGTTGTTTCCATTTGGTGATGGTACAAGGATTAGGGGGACACAGATTGAAGGTTATGGGCAATAGATACAGGGCAAATGCAGGGAGGAACATTTTACGCAAGTGGTAATAACCCAGAACTCACTGCCTACGAGCAGGCTGGAAGCAGACATGATCAATGCTTTAAAATTAAATTGGACCAGCATTTAAGAGAAATAAACATGCAGGGGGTTGAAGACACAGCGGGGCAATGAGACAGACTGGACAGCTCTACAGAGAGCTGGCATGGGCTCAATGGACTGAATGGCCTCTTTCTGTGCTGTCATTACACTGATGCATTTGTTTGACCACTCCTCATAATTTAACCCTTGGAGTCCAGTTGTTATTCAGGTACATCTGCACTGCTCTCCCACTAAGGCCAATATAGTCTATCCTTCCTAAAATGTGATGCCCAGAACTGAACACAGTATTCCTGTCCTGATGAAAGGTCATGTTGACTCGAAACATTAACTCTGTTTCTCTCCACAGATGCTGCCAGGCCTGCTGAGTACTTCCAGCATTTTTTATTTTTATTACAGTGGTTCAGGTGCAGTCTAACCAGGATTTTGAAAATGTCGGTGCTTTTCCCACAAACAGAACAGACAAACTTTTTTCCTTCCACAATCAAAGTCCGATGATATTCAGGTCCTGAGGAATCGAGTGACTCTGTTAGATTTTGATGTGAAGTTTGGTTTGAATTTCCCCATCTCCAAATCAGTCCCATTGAAAATCCTGTACAAAGGACATTATAAAAAAATCCATCCCTGTCAGTCCAGGATAGAAATTAAGAGACAAACATTTCTCTGGGATGGAGTTTGCTGTGTGTAAATCCTCCCCTTCTAACCCCCTGTAAAAGGAGTTTCCAAACACTCGGTGTAAACTGGGCTCCGGGAGTTTGTAATCCGGGTTTGGAGTCCTACACCGGGTGTTTGTGAATCCTCCCAGTCCACCCACCCTCCGGCTCCATTCCTCTCCTGCACTCGGCCCTTTCTCACCCGCTGGACTTTCAACCCGACCGCCTTCATCCCGAACCCCACCCGCGCTGCGCATGCTCCAATTGAAGCTCGGCCACGCCCCTCATTCACTCCGATTGGCCGGAGGAACAGCCGCTCCCGCTGGTCCTCCAGTCTCGCCCCCTGTTCTTATTGGTCCAGAGCTGCCGTCAATCATTGTGAGCATGTGCAGAGCGTGAAATCAGGCGTGAGCAGAGCTGGAGCGAGCGGATTTAAAATGCGGGATTTACAAAGACCGAGTGTGGACTGAGAGCTGGAAAAAAAACCCCGTGAGCATAGATAAGGCTGGCGGGTGAGTTGGGAGGCTTTATGAATTCACGGTCTCTGTCTTAAACCCTCAATAAGGAACCATCCTTCCAACCACAGATTAGGCCATTTCTCCGGAAGTAGGCCCGAGTTAATGGCCGCCAACTTTATAGGGGGCAAGGAGCAGCAGAGCGCATGTGCAGTCACCATCTTTATAGGGGGCGATGTGCAACAGGGAGCATGCGTGGGCGCCATCTTTACAGAGGCTGCAGGCCCGGATGAATGACCCGCAGGAAGGACAATAAATCAGAGATAGAGTTTGGTGTGAAATCAATGGGTTGTTGTAAAACAGGAGATCAGGGTAACAGTCAGAAACAACAACAACTTCTATTAACATCATACATCATCCCAGTGAGCTTCACAGGGAAATTATAAAATAAAGTATAACATTCAGACACAGAAGGAGGTGACCAAAATACTTAAATAGTCGCTTGTTTGTACAGAATTTGATTATTAACGAAAAAAGAGACAAGCTGTCAAAGCTTTTCCTGTTGCACTCACCAGGACAGACGCAAGAATCCCAAATTTCAAAGGGAACCACAATTTATACTGCATGAGAAAAGGGTGCTGATTGGTTGGCCCGTCGGCTCTGATTGGTTGTTGCCAGGAGCTGTAATCCCCTCTGCTTTTGTTTAATTCCACAAAAGACCCCGTGCCTGGACTTGTTCCTTCTGCCTGCAGAGGACAGGTCCCTGTGGATGAACATACGTAGCTTCTAGCAAGTGCAAGTGAGACACATTACTAGCCTGACTGATAATTTTTGAAATTTGGTTTTCTTCCCTCCATCCTGATGAGTACAAGATAAAATGTTTTAACAGAATATCTTTTTTTTATTAATACTCAATTGTCTTAAAGGGGGAAAGTGTGGTAGATAGAGGGAGAGAATTTCAGAGCTTGGGGTCGAGGGAACTGAAGGTACGGACACTAATGGTGGAGCAATTAAAATAGGGAATGCTAGAATTAGAGCAGTGCAGATATCATAGAGGGTTGTGGGTCTGCAGGAGCCAAAGAGAGGAGGCCATTGGGGGATTTGAAAACAAGGATGAGAATTTTAAAATCGACTTGCTCCTTGAACGGGAGCCAAGGAAGGTCAGGGAACAGGCCTAGCTGTGAGTGAAGACACAGACAGCAAAAATATGAATGTCTTCAAGGTTACAGAGGGTAGAATGTGGGAGACTAGCCAGGATTGTGTTGGAATGGTCCAGTCTGGAGATAAAAATGGCAGTGATCAGGGTTTCAGCAGCAGATGAGACACTCCTGAGACAGGAGTGAGGTCAGGTGATATTACGGAGGTGGAAACAGGCGATCTTAGTGATGGCACAGACATGAGGTCAGCAGCTCATCCCGAGATCAAGTGTAACACCGAGGTTGTGAACAGACTGCTTTAATCTCAGACTGTTCACAGGGAGAGGGATGGAGTTGGTATCTGGGAAATGGAGATTGAAGCAGGGACTGAAAACAGTGTCTTCAGTCTTCTCAGTGTTTAATTGGAGTTAATTAGTCATCAAGAAGAGAAGCAGGAACCAGAATGGGCCATGAGACTGATCCCAGGTTTAACTCAGAGAGGGAGAGAAGGAAGGAAGGAAACCCTGGGACATTGGGACAAACCACCTTCATAATCGCTCATTAAATCTCCACAAAATAAGTTTTGGACACAAGGTTAACATCTGCTATTCTGTATGGTTGGTCAGGGGGTTTCAGATTAATGTTTTCTCATGAGCAACGACTGAACTGAATGATCAGACATATTGTCAACTCCAGTTGTAGAAATTTGTTAAAAATATACAGAAATAATTGTCCAAAACTCTGTTTGGATTTCAGCACAGGGAGGAGGGAGAGTGTGTGGGACGGGGATTTGCAGCTTTGGGAGAACAAGAGAGGAAAAAATGCTCCATAGAAACTAGAATTGTCTGTTCTGAATTTCTATCCTGTTCTTACAGTGATGGCTCTTGTAAACTCCTTTCACAGAGAATTAGAAGCGGAGTATTTTCAGGCAGGAAACTCAAACCAAACATCACATCAAGATCTTACAGAGTCACTCGATTCATCAGGACCTGAATATTATCATCTTTGAATGTGGACGGAGAAACGTTTGTCTGTTCTGTCTGTAGGGAAAGATTTCAAACATCAGTGTGACTGGAAAAGCACCGAGACACACACACACCCGAGTGAGAGTGTTCCAGTGAACTGACTGTGGAAAGAGCTTTAACCAGTTATAAAGCCTGAAATAACATCACACCATTCACAGTGGGGAGAAACTGTACACGTGTTCTCTGTGTGGACAAGGCTTCAACTGATCATCAAAGTTAGAGAGACGCAGGGACACCTGGACCATGGAGAAACCGTGGAAATGTAAGGACTGTGGGAAAGGATTCAATTGTCCATCCAAACTGGAAACCCATCGACGCAGTCACACTGTGGAGCAGCCGTTCACCTGCTCTGAGTGTGGGAAGGGATTCACTCAGTTATCCAACCTGCTGACACACCAGTGAATTCACACAGGGGAGAGACCATTCACCTGCTCCGAGTGTGGGAAGGGATTCACTCGGTCATCAAGCCTGCTGACTCACCAGCTAGTTCACACTGGAGAGAGACCATTCACCTGCACGGTATGTGGGAAAGGATTCACTGGGTGCCCTGACCTGCTGAAGCACCAGCGAATTCACACTAAGGAGAGGCCGTTCAGTTGTACTTCCTGTGGAAAGAGATTCAGGACTTCATCGAACCTCAAAGTGCACCAGCGAATTCACACTGGAGAGAGGCCTTTCACCTGCTCCGAGTGTGGGAAAAAATTCACTCAATCATCCAACCTGCTGAGACACCAGCGAATTCACACTGGAGAGAGACCATTCACCTGCTCTGAGTGTGGGAGGAAATTCACTCTGTTATCCAACCTGCTGAGACACCAGCGAGTTCACACTGGGGAGAGACCATTCACCTGCTCCAAGTGTGGGAAGGGATTCACTCAGTCATCCACCCTGCTGAGACACCAGCGAGTTCACACAAGGAGAGGCCATTCCGCTGCACTTCCTGTGTAAAGAGATTCAGCCTTCATTCCACCTCAGTGTACACCAGTGAATTCACATTGGAGAGAGAGCTTTCACCTGCTCCAAGTGTGGAAAGGGATTCACTCATTCAACCTATTGAGGCACTAGCGAGCTCACACTGGAGAGATGCTGTTCACCTTCTCTGAATGTAGGAAGGGATTCACTTAGTCATCCCACCTGCTCAGACACCAGCGAGTTCACAAGTGACAGCAGGGATTGGATTCTGCTGTTATTGCTGCTGTTAATCACATCCAGGACTGAACCATGTTCATTCTGACAGTTGTAGTTTGTTTCTATTGCTGTTCATAATCCCTGTAATTGGGCTGAAGTGTCCTGGAATTGCTGTGTTTTTGAGCAGGGGTTTAACATTTACAATCTGTCAGTCCTTTGACACCACTACTATATAAGAAGGATTGGAAGATTGTGACCAGAGCCTCCACAAGTTCCATGTGAAGGATGCTGTCTCTGACAGTGCAGCAGTCCCTCAGTGTCACCCTGGAGTGTCAGCCTAGATAATGTGCTCAGGTTTATTAATATTTCCTCTAGTTATTGATGTGGGTCATTAAGAAACAATGGACTCTTATGATGTCATCCAGTCCCAGTGCAATGATGTCATCCAGTCCCAGTGCGATGATGTCATGAAGACTATTCAATACCAGCGGAGCCTTAGTGGTGAAAACAGTTTTGTTCGAGATGACAGCAACTCCATTACTGATAGATCAGCAAATGGAATTAATGGGAAAGAAAGTGAGGCAGCTGATGAACATCAGGAATAGTGTTGTGAATTATGAAGATGAGAAACATGTACAGTATACATGTCCCATCTCCCGACACCCTGCTCCCATCTCCCGATACTCTGTCCCATCTCCCGACACGCTGCCCCCATCTCCCGACACTCTGTGCCCATCTCCCGACACTCTGCTCCATCTCCCGACACTCTGCTCCATCTCTCGACACTCTGCCCCCATCTCCCGACACTCTGCGCCCATCTCCCGACACACTGCCCCCATCTCCCGACACTCTGCCCCCATCTCCCGACACTCTACCCCCATCTGCCGACACTCTACCCCCATCTCCCGACACTCTGCCCCCATCTCCCGACACTCTGCCCCCATCTCCCGACACTCTGCCCCCATCTCCCGACACTCTGCCCCCATCTCCCGAAACTCTGCCCCCATCTCCCGACACACTGCCCCCATCTCCCGACACACTGCCCCCATCTCCCGACACTCTGCCCCCATCTCCCGACACTCTGCCTCCATCTCCCGACACTCTGCCCCATCTCCCGACACTCTGTCTTCATCTCCCGACACTCTGTCTTCATCTCCCGACACTCTGCCCCCATCTCCCGACACTCTGCCCCCATCTCCCGACACTCTGCCCCATCTCCCGACACTCTGCCCCCATCTCCCGACACTCTGACTCCATCTCCCGACACTCTGCCCCCATCTCCCGACACTCTGCCCCCATCTCCCGACACTCTGCCCCCATCTCCTGACACTCTGCCCCCATCTCCCGACACACTGCCCCATCTCCCGACACACTGCCCCCATCTCCCGACACGCTGCCCCCATCTCCCGACACACTGCCCCCATCTCCCGAGCAGCCTGTCTCTACCTCTGCTGAACCCACACAGGATACACTATGTTGAAGCCAGAGGAAAGGACTGGGCGAGAAATTGTAATTCACCAAGGGTGTGCACATGGGGGTTTGACAAAATATTAAGTTTCCCATTTTTAACAATGAAACTTAAAACGCATTGATTGGAACTACTTCCAGCTCTTGTCCATTCTGACATCCCGTGGGCCAGCTCACCCTCTCACTGGGTTCATGCTGAATGTCAATCCAGGCTGGGAGCCATTGGGTGGATGTGCAATGGGTGGGTGAGTGGGTGAAGGAATGTTCAGTTCACAGGGAGGGGGATGGGGGAGGGGGGTTGGTGCTGGTGGTGGGAAGTGTTCATTCTGAAGGAGTCCCACCTGAAACAGTGACCACTAACTTATCACTTTCCAATGGTGATTGACCTGCTGTGTATTTCCCCAGGTTTGTTCTGTTCAGTTTTTCAGTATTTATATATTTTTGTTTTTGCTAAAACATGTTCTTGTTTTGACACTGAAATCCAGAGGATTTTAACTCTGGTAAAGTCAATCTCCATCGAGTACACAGGAGGACTCAACTGGTCCAAACTTCTTATGGTATCAATAAACCAAGATCCTACAAGATGTTTATTTGGGGAATTGTTTTTCTCTGAGACCCGGGACAGTCAAACTATGACCCAAAGTTCAGATTTAGGCTTTGAGCTTGGGCTATGGGGCCCACATACATGGAGCACCATTACCGGATGTCCTTCATCCCCGATTTTAATCACTCCACCATTGGTGGCCGGGCCTTCAGCTAGCTGGACCCTAACCTGTGGAATTTCCACGCTAAACCTCTCCACCTTTCTCATTCACTTTCCCCCTTTCAGACACTCCTTATAACCGACCTCTTTGACCAAGCATTTGTTAGAAACTCGATATAAATATAAGTTGTTGCATTTGTTATTGTAATTCAGTCAGACCTGATCACTTATTGAGTCTGTATCAACGTAACTCAGATAGACACAGCTTGTGTCATAGTTCAGTAAGATCTGATCACTCACTGAGTGAGAGTCTCTATCAATGTAACTCAGATAGACACAGCTTGTGTCATAGTTCAGTGAGATCTGATCACTTCCTGAGTGAGAGAGTCTGTATCAATGTAACTCAGTTAGACACAGCTTGTTGGAACAGACCTGGGGAGAAAGAGGCTCTGAATTAATCACTGGATTTTCTGTTCTCCACAGTTGAGAAAAAAGGTGATTCTTTCCAAATATCCAAATGACGAATCAAGTCATTAAAGATGATTTGTTGTTTTGAGTTGAATTATTTGGTAGAAGTAGAGTGAAGGAATGGGATTGACCCACAGGCTGAGTCACCACTTTAAGGACAGGAAGAGAGAGAATCTGGAGAGGAGAAATGAATTAGTAGGAGACCAGGCACTGAATCTGGAACAATGAGCAGAGAGGGGGAGGAGTGTGTGGGACAGGGATTTAAAGATTTGGGGGAATGAAAGGAGAAAGAATAATCCATTGAAACTAGAATAGTCTGTTCTGAATTTCTACCCTGTACTGACAGTGATGGCTTTTGTAAACTGTGTTTACAGGGGATTAGAGGGAGAGGATTTTCAGATGGGAAACTCAAACCAAAAATCTTGCAAGATCTTATAGAATCACTGAATTCATAAATAATCAGCCTCTGATTATGGAAGGAAAAATGTTTGTCTTGTCTGTGGGGAAATATTTAAATCATCAGTGTGACTGGAAAATCAGCGGGACACAAACACACACACACACACACACACACGAGTTGGAATCGCATCTCGGGATCAAACCTGACATCACGTGTGCAAAAAGTCTGGTTTAGAGTCAGACAGTTGTGAGGAAGAGGAATGGAGTTGGTAGCTCGGGAATGAAAACAATGGCTTCAGTCTTCCCAATACTTAATTGGAGGAAATTTCTGCACATTCACCACTGGATATCAGACAAACAGTCTGATAATTTAATAAAAGTGGAGAAGTGGAGAGAGGTGGTGGTGAGGTAGAGCTGGGCACTGTCAGTGTACATGTGATTAATGACACCGTGTTTTCAGTTGATGTCATTTTGGGGAACATGTTGATGAGAAATAAGAGGAGGCCAAGGCTGGATCCTCTGGGGGACACCAGAGGTAACTGTGGGAGTGGCAAAGGAAGACATTCCGAGTGATTCTCTGGCTATGATTAGATAGAGAAGAATGTAACCAGGAGAGAGCAGCCCCACCCAGCTGGACGACAGTGGAGAGGTGTTGGAGCAGAATGGTGTGGTCAACATTGTCAAAGACTGCAGATAGGTTGAAGCTTGAGTAAATCAGTCTAAATTTGAGAGCTCTACATATACAGTTTTTAAAAAAGCATATTTTCAAGATTATTAAACGTTTTATGAGCCATAAAATGTTTGTAGAAGAGAAAACACCTTTCTGACTGTATATCACATCAATAGATTCTGTTCAAAAACAGAATTACCTGGAAAAACTCAGCAGGTCTGGCAGCATCGGTGGAGAAGAAATCAGTTAACGTTTCGAGCCTTCACGACCCTTCGGCAGAACTGTTGTCGATAACTGAAACCCTATTGTAGTGACTAATAAAATCTGCTTGTGTGTAATTGGTAGTTATTTATATGAAATATCCTGTACACACAGAAATGGAATTTCAAGTTTTTATTTAGTGAAGAATTATAGAGAGTTATAAAGAGAATTATTAAGAGTTAATTATACATGAGTCTAATTTACAATGTAGGCTTTACATATTAAATTTCCATTGAGCTTAGAGCAAGTATTTAGCTGCTTGAAGTGCTGTCTGCACAATAATGATTGTCCAAACTGTCTGTCTGAAGCCTCCTTCCCCCCACCCCTCTCAGCATCTCCTGTAACCCCCAGATTTTCACTCTAAGATCACACCAAGTCTGAGTCATTAAAATGAGCCCTCACTGGGAAAGGTTTGGGAAATGCTGTATTAATAGACTCAGCACTTTGTGTTTAACACAAAGCTGTTTTATTTGAATTTTATCCACAACATTAATCATTATATCTATCTGGAGTTTATTAACATCAGCAGAAACAGACAGCAACGAACATGGTTCAGTCCTGGATGTGATTAACAGCAAAATCCACTTACTGTCGTTACTCATGAATTCGCTGGTGCATCAGCAGGTTGGGTGCCTGAGTGAATTTCTTTCCACACTCGAAGCAGGTGAACGGGCTCCCCTCTAGTGTGAACTCGCTGGTGTCTGTGCAGTGCGGATGACTGAGTGAATCCTTTCCCACACTTGGAACAGGTGAATGGTCTCTCCCCAGTGTGAACTCGTTGGTGTCTGCGCAGTGTGGCTGACAGACTGAATTTGTTCCCACAGATGGAGCAGGTGAATGGTCTCTCCCCAGTGTGAACTTGCTGGTGTCTCTGTAGTGTGGATAACTGAATGAATCTCTTCCCACACTCAGAACAGGTGAATGACCTCACACCAGTGTGAACTCGCTGGTGTGTTAGCAGTGTGGATGACTGAATGAATCCCATTCCACACTTGGAACAGGTGAATGGCCTCACCCTAGTGTGAATTCGCTGGTGTCTCAGCAGTGTGGATGACTGAGTGAATCCCTTCCCACACTCGGAGCAGGTGAATGGTCTCTCTCCAGTGTGAGTTCGCTGGTGTTTCAGCAGTGTGGATGACTGAGTGAATCCCTTCCCACACTCGGAGGAAGTGAATGGTCTCTCTCCAGTGTGAGTTCGCTGGTGTCTCAGCAGTGTGGATGACTGAGTGAATCCCTTCCCACACTCGGAGCAGGTGAATGGTCTCTCTCCAGTGTGAGTGCGCTTGTGTATAGTGAGTTGATAAGTTTGCCTAAACCCAGCCCCACAGTGAGAGCACCTGAACAGTCTCTCATCAGTGTGAACACGTTGATGCGACATCAGTTTCTGGGAACTTTTATAGCACTTCCCACAGTCTGGGCATTTAAAAGATCTCTCATCAGTGTGAACTCACTAATGTGTCATTAGGTTCGCTGAATTAATGAATCCCTTCCCACACTTTGAGCAGGTGAATGGTCTCTCCCCAGTGTGAACTCGCTTGTGTGTCAACAGGGTAGATAACTGAGTGAATCCCTTCCTGCACATGGGGCAAGTGAATGGTCTCTCCCCAGTGTGAGTGCGTCGATGAGTTTCCAGCTCTGATGGGGATTTGAATTGTTTCCCACAGTCCTCACATTTCCAAGGTTTCTCCCGGTTGTGACTGCGCTTGTGTCTCGATAGGCCAGATGATTCGCTGAAGCCTCGTCCACACACAGAACACGTGTACGGTTTCTCCCCACTGTGAACGGTGCTTTTTCCTTCCATGTTCAAAATCCGATGATATTGAGGTTACGATAAATTGGGTGACTCCGTCAGATCCTGATGTGATGTTTGGTTTCAGTTTCCTGACTGCAAATCCTCCCCTTCTAATACCCTGTGAAATTGATTTAAAACAGTAAAAAGGGGAGTGAGAGAGAACCCACAAAAACACAAAGGCAGGTTGTGAAATTGAGCTGAATGAATCTGGGAATTTGTGGGGCCGGCACGAGGAAAAAGTGACCATGAAAACTGCTGGATTGTCATAAAAACCCAACTGGTTCACTAATGTCCTTCAGGGAAGGAAACCTGCCACCCAGTTTGGGCCTATAGATGACTGTGCCCTCCACAGGAGGAGAGAGAGACAGACAGGGGTTGGCATTGGGGGTGGGAGGGAGAGGAGAGCGAGACAGACAGGGGTTGGCGTTGGGGGTGGGAGGGAGAGGAGAGAGAGACAGAGATGAGTGAGACAGCATGAAAAGGAGAGGGATAAAAACAAAAAGTGTTGGAAAATCTCTGCAGGTCTGGCAGCATCTGTTGAGAGAAAAACAGAGTTAACGTTTTGAACCCGTATGACACTTTTTTGGAATAGGTGAAGCAGAGGGGATTTACATTTCTACAACTCGACCAGACCTTTCATAGAATGTCCCAAACCCTCAACCTCCACCACCTACAAGGACCAGGGTAGCAGGTGTATGTGAGCATCATCACCTCCAAGTTGACTTGTCTGACATTCAGTACTGGATGAACAACATTTCCTGCATTTAAACACTGGGAAGAGTGAAGCCGTTATCTTCCGTCCCCGCTACAAACTCCACTCTAGATCCACTGGCTCCCTGCAACTGTCAGAGGCCGAGCCAGTCTGTTGAAAAATCAGTGTCATATTTGACCCCGACATGAGCTTCCAGCCACATATCCACATCATCACCAAGACCACCTATTTCCACCTTAGTAACATCGCCCGACTCCACCCCAGTCTCAGCTCATCTGCTGCTGAAACTCTCATCCATTCCTTTGTTACCTCTAGACTTAACTATCCTTACACACTCCCGGCCGGCCTCACACATTCAGCCTCCCTGTAATCTTGAGGTCATCCAAAACTCTGCTACCCGTGTGCTTACTCACACCATGTCTTGTTCACCCATCACCCCTGTGCTCACTGACCACCAAAGACTCAGGGTTAAGAAACACCAAAATGTTAAATTCCTCTTCCATATTTTCAAATCCCTTTCTATGGAATCTCCTCCAGTCTCACACCCCTCCGAGATATCTGCGCTCCTCTAATTCCAGCCTCCTGGGCATTCCTGATTTTAATTGTCCCACCTTCAGTGGCCGCGCCTTCAGCTGCCAAGGCCATGAGCTCTGGAATTTGCCCCTAAACCTCTCAATACCTTTTTCCTCCTTTAGGATACTCCTTAAAACCTTTTGATTAAACATTCGCTCACCTGCGCTCATGTCTTGTTATGTGGCTCAGTGTCGAATGTTTCTTTATAACATTCCTATCAATCACTTTGGAGCTTCCTATTACTCAAAATGTGCAATGTAAATACAGAGTGTTGTTGTTGATTTGGACATATATCACTGCCCCTTCATAATCACTGGGTGAATAACCTGTAACTCCTTACCGAGCAGCATTGTGGGAGCACCTTCACCACACGGACTGCAGCGGCTCAAGAAGGTCAAACATCATCTTCTCCACAGGCAACTGGGGATTGGCAATATTTGCTGGTCTTGCTAGTGAAAGGACAGGGGAGGGACTAACTGATTTGCTCTTGGAGAGAGCCAGCATGGGCACAATGGACTGAATGGCCTCCGTCTGTATTGTAATCATTCAGTGATTCAGTGACTGGTTGAGAAAGGACCTACACTGGAGGCCAGGGACCAACTTGTGTAACCAACAGCCACCCTGATACAAACCGGCTCTTAATTGGTCCGTCTGTGTTTCTAGACTCGGTTCTGTGAGCAACGCCTGCAATAAAATAATAGCAAAATACTGCAGCTGCTGGAAATCTGAAATAAAAAGAGCAAATGCTGGAAATACTCAGCAGATCAGGCATCTGTCTCTGGAGGGAGAAACAGAGTAAACATTTCAGGGGGTGCAGGATGAATCAAGGGGAATAAAAATGGTGCAGAATTTGATGGTCAATAAAAGCTCAAAAGTGAAGAGGAATGGACTATAGCGCAGGAAAAACAATTCCTGACTATGAAAGATACTGTGGGAAGATAAAGCTGGGAAGACAGCAGCACATGGGCAGTGGTGGAAACCTCATTTAGTCACAGTCAGCAGAAGTAACAGTAAAATCCAAAATAGAGCTAAAATACACCCAATATTAGAAGCAGAGGAAGTTAGACGAAGGCAGAGAGGTGATCAGGGAGGGCAGAGGTGACACAGAGCAATGGATGGACCTGGAATCAGATCCACAGTGAAGGAGCCACACAAGCCCCAGAGACATGGAACTTCTCACAGAGATGAGAATAAAACTAAAAGCTCTAAATTGTCGATGAATGGTGAAAAATACTCAACTCTGAAACTGAAACTTTGAAAAACTCCCAAAATCACAGGGTGTCCAGGGGAGACAGAGGGGGTCCAGGGTGAGACCGAGGTGGTCCAGGGGGAGAAGGAAGGGGTCCGGGGGGAGACTGAGGGGGTCCAGGGGGAGATGGAGGGTGTCCGGGGGGAGTCTGATGGGGTCCAGGGAGAGAACGATGGGGTCCGGGGGGGAGACTGAGGGGGACGAGGGTGAGACTGATGGTGTTCGAGGGGGAGATTGAGGGTCTCCAGGGAGAGACTGAGGGGGTCCAGGGGGAGACGGAAGTTGTCCAGGGGGAGACTTAGGGTTTCCAGGGGGTGATTGAGGGGGTCCAGAGGGAGACCGAGGGTTTCCAGGGGGAGACTGAGGGTGTCCAGGGGGAGACCGAGGAAGACCAAGGGGGTCGGGGGGGAGACTGAGGGGGTCCGTGGGAAGACTGAGTGGTTCCAGGAGGAGACTGAGGGGGTCCAGGGGGAGACTGAGGGTGTCCAGGGGGAGACAGAGGGGGTCCGGTGGGAGACCGAGGGGGTCCAGGGGGAGACTGAGGATGTTCAGGGGGAGATTGAGGGTGTCCAGGGGGAGAATGAGGGGGTCCATGGGGAGACCGAGAGTGTCCGGGGGGAGCCTGAGAGTGTCCAGTTGGAGACTGAGGGTGTCCAGGGGGAGACCGAGGGGGTCCGGGAGGAGACTGAGGGTGTTCGAGGTGAGTCCGAGGGTGTCCGGGGGAGACTGAGGGTATTTCAGGGGGAGACAGAGGGTGACCAGTGGGGAGATTGAGGTTGTCCAAGGGGAGACTGTGGGTGTCCGAGGAAGACCAAGTGTGTCCAGGGCTGGAGACTGAGGGTGTCCGGGGGGAGACTGTGGGGGTCCGGGGGGAGACCGAGGGGGTCCGGGGGTAGACTGAGTGTTTCCAGGGGGAGACTGAGGGTGTCCAGGGGGAGACTGAGGGGGTCCGAGGGGAGACTGAGTCGGTCCTGTGGGAGACTGAGTGGGTCCAGGGGGAGACCAAGGGTGTCCGGTAGGAGAGCGAGGGGGTCCGGGGGGAGACTGAGAGGTCCGGAATGAGACAGAGGATGCCCAGGGGGAGACTGAGGGTGTTCGAGTGGGTCCGGGGGGAAACCCAGGGTGTCCAGGGGGAGATTGAGGGGGTGCAGGGGGAGACTGAAGGTGTCCAGGGGGAGTCTGAGGGCGTCCAGAGGGAGGCCGCGGGGGTCCCGGTGGAGAACGAGGGGGTACCAGGGGAGACCGAGCGTGTCCTGGGGGAGACAAAGGGGGTCCGGGTGGAGACCGAGGGGGTCCAGGGGGAGACTGAGGATGTTCAGGGGGAGATTGAGGGTGTCCAGGGGGAGAATGAGGGGGTCCATGGGAAGACCGATGGGGCCCGTGGGGAGACTGAGGGGGTCCGAGGGGAGACCATGGGGGTCAAGGGGGAGAATGACGGGGGCCAGGGGGAGACCGAGGGGACCGGGGGGACACCGGGAGGGTCCGGGGGGAGACCGAGGGGGTTCGGCGGGAGACTGAGGGGGTCCAGGAGGAGACTGAGGGTGTCCAGTGGGAGACTGAGGGTGTCCATGGGGAGACCGATGGGGCCCGGGGGGAGACTGAGGGGGTCCGGGGGAAGACTGAGGGGGTCCGAGGGGAAAATGAGGGGGTCAGGGGGGAGAATGAGGGGGTGCAGGGGGAGGCGAAGGGCGTTCGAGGGGGAGAATGAGGTTGTCCGGGGGAGACTGAGGGTGTTCGAGGGGGAGAATGAGGGTTTCCAGGGGAGACTGAGGGTGTCCAGGGGGAGACTGAGGGGGTCCGGGGGGGAGACCGAGGGTGTCCAGTGGGAGACTGATGGGGGTCCAGGGGGAGTCTGAGGCTGTTCGAGGGGGAGACGGAGGGTGTCCAGGGGGAGTCTGAGGCTGTTCGAGGGGGAGGCAGAGGGTGTCCAGGGGGAGACTGAGGGGTTCCAGGGGGTGACTGAGGGGGTCCGGTTGGAGACCGAGGGGGTCCAGGGTGAGACTGAGGGGGTCCAGGGGGAGACTGAGGGGGTCCGGGGGGAGACCAAGGGTGTCCAGGGGGAGCCTGAGGGTGTCCAGGGGGAGACTGAGGGTGTCCAGGGGGAGAATGAGTGGGTCCAGCGGGAGACTGAGGGGGTCCATGGGGAGACTGAGGGTGTCCAGGGGGAGACTGAGGGTGTCCAGGGGGAGATAGAGGGGGTCCAGGAGGAGACTGTGGGTGTCCGGGAGACACCGAGGGTTTCCAGGGGGTGACTGAGGTTGTCTGGGAGGGGGGGGGGGGGGAACTGAGCGGGTCCAGGGGGGGACTGAGGGGGTCCAGGGGGAGATTGAGGGTGTTCGAGGGGGAGACCGAGGTTGTCCAGGTGGAGACCGACTGGGTCCGGGGGGAGACCGAGGGTGTCTACGGGAGACTGAGGGGGTCCGGGGGAGACCGAGGTGGTCCAGGAGGAGAAGGAAGGGGTCCGGGGGAGACTGAGGGGGTCCAGGGGGAGACTGATGGGGTCCAGGGTGAGACAGAGGGGGTCCAGGGGGAGACCTAGGGTGTCCAGGGGGAGACTGAGGGTGTCCAGGGGTTGAATGAGGGTGTCCGAGGCTTAACTGAGGGTGTCCAGGGGGATACTGAGCAGGTCCAGAGGGTGACTGAGGGGGTCCAGGGGGAGACTGAGGGTGTCCAGGGGGAGACTGAGGTTGTCCAGGGGGAGACTGAGGGTGTTCGAGGGGAGAAGGAGGGTGTGCACGGGGAGACTGAGGGTGTCCAGCGGGAGACCGAGGGGGTCCAGAGGGAGACTGAGGGTGACCAGCGGGCGGCCGAGTGTTTCCGGGGGGAGACTGAGGGTGTCCAGGTGGAGATCAAGTGTTTCCTGGGGGAGACCGAGGGGGTCCAGTGGGAGACCGAGTGGGTGCAGGGGGAGACTGAGGGTGTCCGGGGGGAGACCGAGGGGGTCCGGGGGCAAGAGCGAGGGTGTCAGGGGGGAGATTGAGAGTGTCCATGGGGAGACTGAGGGGGTCGAGGGGGAGACTCAGGTTGTCCAGGGGGAAACTGAGGGGGTCCGAGGGGTGACCGAGGGTGTCCAGGGGGAGAGTGAGCGGTTCCGGGGGGAGACTGAGAGGGTCCAGGGGGAGACCGAGGCTGTCCAGTGGGAGACTCAGGGTGTCCACGGGGAGACCGAGGGTGTCCGGGGGGAGACTGAGGGTTTCCAGGGGGAAACTGAGGGTGTCCAGTGGGAGACCAAGGTTGTCCAGAGGGAGACTGAGGGTGTGCAGGGGGAGACCGAGGATGTCTGAGGGGAGACTGAGGGTGTTCGAGGGGGAGAATGAGGGTGAAAAGGGTGAGACAGCGGGTGTCCAGGGGGAGACTGAGGGTGTCCATGGGGAGACTGAGGGCATCCATGGGGAGACTGAGGGTGTCTAGGGGAGACTGAGGGGGGTCCAGGGGGAGACTGAGGGGGTCCAGGGGGAGGCTGAGGTGGTCCGGGGACAGACTAAGGGGGTCCGAGGGGAGACTTAGGGGGTCCAGGGGGAGACTGAAGGGGTCCGGGGGGAGACCAAGGGCGTCCAGGGCCAGACTGAGGGAGTCCAGGGGGAGACTATGGATGTGCAGGGGGAGACTGAGGGGGGTCCAGGGGGAGACTGAGGGGGTCCGAGGGGAAACTGAGGGTGTCCAGTAGGAGAATGAGGGTTTCCAGGGGGAGACTGAGAGTGTCCAGGGGGAGACTGAGGGTGTCCAGCTGGACACCGAGGGGGTCCATGGGGAGACGGAGGGCGTCCGTGGGGAGACTAAGGGGGTCCGGGGACAGACTGAGGGGGTCCGAGAGGAGACTGAGGGGATCCAGGGCGAGACTGAGGGGGTCCAGGGGGAGGCCGAGGGGGTCCGGGGGGAGACCGAGGGCATTCATGTGGAGACCAAGGGCGTCCGGGGGGGAGACCGAGGGGATCCAGGGACAGACTGAGAGGATAAAAGGGGAGACATAGGGTGTCCAGGGGGAGACAGAGGGGGTTCGGGTGGAGACTGAGGGTATCCAGGGGGAGACTGAGGGTGTCCAGGGGGAGAATGAGGGTGTCCAGGTGGACACCGAGGGGGTCCATGGGGAGACGGAGGGCGTCCGTGGGGAGACTGAGGGGGTCCGGGGACAGACTGAGGGGGTCCGAGAGGAGACTGAGGGGATCCAGGGCGAGACTGAGGGGGTCCAGGGGGAGGCCGAGGGGGTCCGGGGGGAGACCGAGGGCATTCATGTGGAGACCAAGCGCGTCCGGGGGGAGACCGAGGGGATCCAGGGACAGACTGAGAGGATAAAAGGGGAGACATAGGGTGTCCAGGGGGAGACAGAGGGGGTCCGGGTGGAGACTGAGGGTATCCAGGGGGAGACTGAGGGTGTCCAGGGGGAGAATGAGGGTGTCCAGGGGGAGGCTGAGGTGGTCCGGGGACAGACTGAGGGGGTCCGAGGGGAGACTTAGGGGGTCCAGGGGGAGACTGAGGGGGTCCAGGGGGAGACCGAGGGCATTCATGGGGAGACCGAGGGCGTCCAGGGGGAGACCGAGAGGATCCGGGGACAGACTGAGAGGATACAAGGGGAGGCATAGGGTGTCCAGGGGGAAACTGAGAAGTTCCTGGGGGTGACAGAGGGTGTCCAGAGGGAGACTGAGGGTGTCCACTGGGTGACTGAGTGGGGTCTAGGGGGAGACTGAGGGGATCCAGGGGGTGACTGAGGGGGATCCGGGAGGAGAGTTAGTGGGTCCAGGGGGAGAGTGAGGAGATCCAGGGGGAGGCTGAGGGGGTGTGGGCGGGGACTGAGCGGGTCCAGGGGGAGGCTGAGGTGGTCCAGGGGGAGACTGAGGGTGTCCGAGGGGGGACTGAGTGGGTCCGGGGTGAGACTGAGGGGGACCAGCAGGTGACTGAGGGTTTTCGAGGGTGCGACTGTGGGTGAAAAGGGTGAGACTGAGGATTTTCGAGGGGGAGACTGAGGGGGTCCGCGGGAAGACTGAGTGGTTCCAGGAGGAGAGTGAGGGGGTCCAGGGGGAGACTGAGGGTGTCCAGGGGGAGACAGAGGGGGTCCGGTGGGAGACCGAGGGGGTCCAGGGGGAGACTGAGGATGTTCAGGGGGAGATTGAGGGTGTCCAGGGGGAGAATGAGGGGGTCCATGGGGAGACCGAGAGTGTCCGGGGGGAGCCTGAGAGTGTCCAGTTGGAGACTGAGGGTGTCCAGGGGGAGACCGAGGGGGTCCGGGAGGAGACTGCGGGTGTTCGAGGTGAGTCCGAGGGTGTCCGGGGGAGACTGAGGGTATTTCAGGGGGAGACAGAGGGTGACCAGTGGGGAGATTGAGGTTGTCCAAGGGGAGACTGTGGGTGTCCGGGGAAGACCAAGTGTGTCCAGGGCTGGAGACTGAGGGTGTCCGGGGGGAGACTGTGGGGGTCCGGGGGGAGACCGAGGGGGTCCGGGGGTAGACTGAGTGTTTCCAGGGGGAGACTGTGGGGGTCCAGGGGGAGACTGAGGGGGTCCGAGGGGAGACTGAGTCGGTCCTGTGGGAGACTGAGAGGGTCCAGGGGGAGACCGAGGGTGTCCGGTAGGAGAGCGAGGGGGTCCGGGGGGAGACTGAGAGGTCCGGAATGAGACAGAGGGTGCCCAGGGGGAGACTGAGGGTGTTCGAGTGGGTCCGGGGAGAAACCCAGGGTGTCCAGGGGGAGACTGAGGGTGTTCGAGGGGAGAAGGAGGGTGTGCACGGGGAGACTGAGGGTGTCCAGCGGGAGACCGAGGGGGTCCAGAGGGAGACTGAGGGTGTCCAGGGGTGGACTGAGGGAGTCCAGGGGGAGAATGAGGGTGTCCAGGGGGAGAATGAGGTTGTCCAGGGGGAGAATGAGGGTGTCCAGGGGGAGGCTGAGGGGGTCCGGGGTAGACTGAGGGGGGTCCAGGGGGAGACTGAGGGGGTCCAGGGGGAGGCTGAGATGATCTGGGGACAGACTAAGGGGGTCCGAGGGGAGACTTAGGGGGTCCAGGAGGAGACTGAGGGCGTCCAGGGGGAGGCTTAGGGGGTCCAGGGAGAGACTGATGGGTTCCAGGGGGAGACCGAGGGGGTCCAGGGGGAGAATGAGGGTGTCCAGGGGGAGACCGAGGGCGTCTGGGGACAGGCTGAGGGGGTCTGGGGTAGACTGAGGATGCCCAGGGGGAGACTGAGGGGGGTCCAGGGGGAGACTGAGGGGGTCCAGGGGGAGGCTGAGGTGGTCCGGGGACAGACTGAGGGGGTCCGAGGGGAGACTTAGGGGGTCCAGGGGGAGACTGAAGGGGTCCGGGGGGAGACCGAGGGCGTCCAGGGGGAGACTATGGATGTGCAGGGGGAGACTGAGGGGGGTCCAGGGGGAGACTGAGGGGGTCCGAGGGGAAACTGAGGGTGTCCAGTAGGAGAATGAGGGTTTCCAGGGGGAGACTGAGAGTGTCCAGGGGGAGACTGAGTGTGTCCAGGTGGATACCGAGGGGGTCCATGGGGAGACGGAGGGCGTCCGTGGGGAGACTGAGGGGGTCCGGGGACAGACTAAGGGGGTCCGAGAGGAGACTGAGGGGATCCAGGGCGAGACTGAGGGGGTCCAGGGGGAGGCCGAGGGGGTCCGGGGGGAGACCGAGGGCATTCATGTGGAGACCAAGGGCGTCCGGGGGGAGACCGAGGGGATCCAGGGACAGACTGAGAGGATAAAAGGGGAGACATAGGGTGTCCAGGGGGAGACAGAGGGGGTCCGGGTGGAGACTGAGGGGGTCCATGGGGAGATGGAGGGCGTCCGTGGGGAGACTGAGGGGGTCCGGGGACAGACTGAGGGGGTCCGAGAGGAGACTGAGGGGATCCAGGGCGAGACTGAGGGGGTCCAGGGGGAGGCCGAGGGGGTCCGGGGGGAGACCGAGGGCATTCATGTGGAGACCAAGGGCGTCCGGGGGGAGACCGAGGGGATCCAGGGACAGACTGAGAGGATAAAAGGGGAGACATAGGGTGTCCAGGGGGAGACAGAGGGGGTCCGGGTGGAGACTGAGGGTATCCAGGGGGAGACTGAGGGTGTCCAGGGGGAGAATGAGGGTGTCCAGGGGGAGGCTGAGGTGGTCCGGGGACAGACTGAGGGGGTCCGAGGGGAGACTTAGGGGGTCCAGGGGGAGACTGAGGGGGTCCAGGGGGAGACCGAGGGCATTCATGGGGAGACCGAGGGCGTCCAGGGGGAGACCGAGAGGATCCGGGGACAGACTGAGAGGATACAAGGGGAGGCATAGGGTGTCCAGGGGGAAACTGAGGGGGTTCCAGGGGGTGACTGAGGGGATCCAGGGGGAGACTGAGGGGAGTCCAGGGGGAGACATAGGATGTCCAGGGGGAGACTGAGGATGTCCAGGGAGAGACTGAGAAGTTCCTGGGGGTGACAGAGGGTGTCCAGAGGGAGACTGAGGGTGTCCAGGGGGAGACCGAGGATGTCTGAGGGGAGACTGAGGGTGTTCGAGGGGGAGAATGAGGGTGTTCGAGGGGGAGACAGCGGGTGTCCAGGGGGAGACTGAGGGTGTCCATGGGGAGACTGAGGGCGTCCATGAGGAGACTGAGGGTGTCCAGGGGAGACCGAGGTGGTCCAGTGTGAGACTGAGTGTGTCCGGGGGGAGACTGAGGAGGTCCAGGAGGTGACTGAGGGGGTCAGGGCGGAGACTAAGGTGGTCCGAGGGGAAACTGAGGGTGTTCAAGGTGGAGACTGAGGGGGTCCGGGCGGAGACTGAGTGTGTTCGAGGGGTAGAATGAGGGTGTCCAAGGGGAGACCGAGGGGGTCCAGGTGGAGTCTGAAGGGGTCCAGGGGGAGATTGAGGGTTTCCAGGGGGGCACCAAGGGTGTCCGGGGGGAGATTGAGGGTGTCCAGGGGGAGATTGAGGGTGTCCAGGGGTGGACTGAGGGAGTCCAGGGGGAGACTGAGGGTGTCCAGGGGGTGACTGAGGGTGTCCGGGGGGAGACTGAGGGTGTCCAGCGGGAGACTGATCTGTCCAGGGGGAGTCTGAGTGTGTCCAGGGGGAGAATGAGGGTGTCCAGGGGGAGGTTGAGGGGGTCTGGGGTAGACTGCGGATGCCCAGGGGGAGACTGAGGGGGGTCCAGGGGGAGACTGAGGGGGTCCAGGGGGAGGCTGAGATGGTCCGGGGACAGACTGAGGGGGTCCGAGGGGAGACTTAGGGGGTCCAAGGGGAGACTGAGGGGGTCCAGGGGGAGACCGAGGGGGTCCAGGGGGAGAATGAGGGTGTCCAGGGGGAGACCGAGGGCGTCCGGGGAAAGGCTGAGGGGGTCTGGGGTAGACTGAGGATGCCCAGGGGGAGATTGAGGGCGTCCGGGGACAGGCTGAGGGTGTCCAGGGGGCGACTATGGATGTGCAGTGGGAGACTGAGGGGGGTCCAGGGGGAGACTGAGGGGGTCCGAGGGGAAACTGAGGGTGTCCAGTAGGAGAATGAGGGTTTCCAGGGGGAGACTGAGAGTGTCCAGGGGAGACTGAGGGTGTCTAGGTGGACACCGAGGGGGTCCATGGGGAGACGGAGGGCGTCCGTGGGGAGAATGAGGGGGTCCGGGGACAGACTGAGGGGGTCCGAGAGGTGACTGAGGGGGTCCAGGGGGAGGCCGAGGGCGTCCGGGGGGAGACTGAGGGTATCCAGGTGGGATTCGAGGGTTTCCTGAAGGAGACCGAGGGGGTCCAGGGGGAGACCGAGTGGGTGCAGGGGGAGACTGAGGGTGTCCGGGGGGAGACCGAGGGGGTCTGGGGGGAAGAGCGAGCGTGTCCGGGGGGAGATTGAGAGTGTCCAGGGGGAGATTCACGGTGTCGAGGGGGATACTCAGGTTGTCCAGGGGGAAACTGAGGGAGTCTGAGGAGTGACCGAGGGTGTCCAGGGGGTGACTGAGGGGGTCCGGGGAGAGACCGAGGTTGTCCAGGGGGAAACTGAGGGGGTCCGAGGGGAGACCGAAGGTGTCCAGGGGGAGAGTGAGCGGTTCCGGGGGGAGACTGAGAGGGTCCAGGGGGAGACCGAGGCTGTCCAGTGGGAGACTCAGGGTGTCCAGGGGGAGACCGAGGGTGTCCGGGGGGAGACTGAGGGTTTCCAGGGGGATACTGAGGGTGTCCAGTGGGAGACCAAGGTTGTCTTGAGGGAGACTGAGGGAGTCCAGGGGTAGACCGAGGATGTCAGAGGGGAGACTGAGGGTGTTCGAGGGGGAGAATGAGGTTGAAAAGGGTGAGACTGAGGGTTTTCAAGGGGGAGACTAAGGGTGTCCAGGGGGTGACTGAGGGTGTCCAGGGGGAGACAGAGGGGGTCCGGGTGGAGACTGAGGGTATCCAGGGGGTGACTGAGGGTGTCCAGGGGGAGAATGAGGGTGTCCAGGGGGAGGCTGAGGTGGTCCGGGGACAGACTGAGGGGGTCCGAGGGGAGACTTAGGGGGTCCAGGGGGAGACTGAGGGGGTCCGGGGGGAGTCCGAGGACATTCATGGGGAGACCGAGGGCGTCCGGGGGGAGACCGAGGGCGTCCGGGGGGAGACCGAGGTCGTCCGGGGGGAGACCGAGGGGATCCAGGGACAGACTGAGAGGATACAAGGGAAGACATATGGTGTCCAGGGGGAGACTGAGGGTGTCCAGGGGGAAACTGAGGGTGTTCCAGGGGGCGACTGAGGGGATCCAGGGGGAGACTGAGTGGGGTCTATGGGGAGACTGAGGGGATTCACGGGGTGACTGAGGGGGATCCGGGGGGAGAGTTAGTGGGTCCAGGGGGAGACTGAGGAGATCCAGGGGGAGGCTGAGGGCATTTGGGCGGGGACTGAGCGGGCCCAGGGGGAGGCTGAGGGGGTCCAGGGGGAGACTGAGGGGGTCCGAGGGGGGACTGAGTGGGTCCGGGGGGAGACTGAGGGGGACCAGCAGGTGACTGAGGGTTTTCGAGGGTGCGACTGAGGGTGAAAAGGGTGAGACTGAGGATTTTCGAGGGGGAGACTGAGGGTGTTCTAGGGGGAGACCGCGGGTGTCCGGGGGAGATTGAGGGTGTCCAGGGGAGACTGACGGTGTCCAGGGGGAGACCGAGGTGGTCCAGGGGGAGAATGAAGGGGTCCGGGGGGGAGACCGAGGGTGTCCAAGGGGAGATTGAGGATTTCCAGGGGGTGACTGAGGGTGTCCGAGTGGAGACCGAGGGGGTCCACGGGGAGACTGAGGATGTTCAGGGGGAGATTGAGGGTGTCCAGGGGGAGAATGAGTGGGTCCATGGGGAGACCAAGGGTGTCCAGGGGGAGCCTGAGGGTGTCCAGTTGGAGACTGAGGGTGTCCAGGGGGAGACCGAGGGGGTCCACGGGGTGACTGAGGGTGTTCGAGTTGAGTCCGAGGGTGTCCAGGGTGAGACTGAGGGTATTTCAGGGGGAGACAGAGGGTGCCCAGTGGGAGACTGAGGTTGTCCGGTGGGGGGGGGACCGAGGGTGTCCGAGGGGGGGACTGAGGAGGTCTACGGGGAGACTGAGGGTGTCCACGGGGAGACTGAGGGCGTCCGAGGGGAAAATGAGGGGGTCAGGGGGGAGAATGAGGGGGTCCAGGGGAGGCGAAGGGTGTTCGAGGGGGAGAATGAGGGTGTCCAGGGGAGACTGAGGGTGTTCGAGGGGGAGACTTTGGGGTTCTAGGGGAAGACTGAGGGGTCCAGGGAGAGACTCAGGGTGTTCGAGGGGGTGAATGAGGGGGTCCGGGGGAGACTGAGGGGGTCCAGGGGGCAGACTGAGGGGGTCCGGGGGGAGACGCAGGGGGTCCGAGAGGAGACCCAGGGGGTCCGGGGGGAGACGCAGGGGGTCCGAGGGGAGTCTGAGGGGATACGGCGGGAGACTGAGTGGGTCCGGGGGGTGAATGAGGGTGTCCGAGGCTTGACTGAGGGTGTCCAGGGGGATTCTGAGCGGGTCCAGGGGATGACTGAGGGGGTCCAGGGGGAGACTGAGGGTCTCCAGGGGGAGACTGAGGTGTGTCCGAGGGGAGACTGAGGGTGTCCAGGGGGAGACTGAGGGTGTTCGAGGAGGAGAAGGAGAGTGTGCACGGGGAGACTGAGGGTGTCCAACAGGAGACCGAAGGAGTCCAGAGGGAGACTGAGGGTGTCCAGCGGGCGGCCGAGTGTTTCCGGGGGGAGACTGAGGGTGTCCAGGTGGAGACCGAGGGTTTCCTGGGGGAAACCGAGGGGGTCCAGGGGCAGACCGAGTGGGTGCAGGGGGAGACTGAGGGTGTCCGGGGGGAGACCGAGGGGGTCCGGGGGGAAGAGCGAGGGTGTCCGGGGGGAGATTGAGAGTGTCCATGGGGAGACTGAGGGGGTTGAGGGGGAGACTCAGGTTTTCCAGGGGGAAACTGAGGGGTCCGAGGGGAGACCGAAGGTGTCCAGGGGGAGACTGAGCGGTTCCGGGGGGAGACTGATGGGGTCCAGGGGGAGACTGAGGGGGTCCAGGGGGAGACCGAGGGTGTCCAGTGGGAGACCGAGGGTGTCCAGGGGGAGACTGAGGGTGTCCAGGGGGAGACCGAGGATGTCTGAGGGGAGACTGAGGGTGTTCGAGGGGGAGAATGAGGTTGAAAAGGGTGAGACTGAGGGTTTTCGAGGGGGAGACTGAGGGAGTTCGAGGGGGAGACCGCGGGTGTCCATGGGGAGACTGAGGGTGTCCAGGGGAGACCGAGGTGGTCCAGTGTGAGACTGAGTGTGTCCGGAGGGAGACTGAGGAGGTCCAGGGGGAGACTGAGGTGGTCCGAGGGGAAACTGAGGGTTTTCAAGGTGGAGACTGAGGGGGTCCGGGCGGAGACTGAGTGTGTTCGAGGGGTAGAATGAGGGTGTCCGAGGGGAGACTGAGGGTGTCCAGGGGGAGACTGAGGGTGTCCAGGGGGAGATTGAGGGTGTCCAGGGGGGGACCAAGGGTGTCCGGGGGGAGACTGAGGGGGTCCGGGGGGTGACTGCGAGGGTCCAGGGGGAAACTGATCTGTCCGGGGGAGTCTGAGGGTGTCCAGGGGGAGAATGAGGGTGTCCAGGGGGAGGCTGAGGTGGTCCGGGGACAGACTGAGGGGGTCCGAGGGGAGGCTTAGGGGGTCCAGCGGGAGACTGAGGGGTTCCGGGGGAGACCGTGGGGGTCCAGGGGGAGATTGAGGGTGTCCAGGGGGAGTCTGAGGGTGTCTCGGTGGAGACTTATAATGTGAAACCACAGTCCTCCCTCCCACTGAGATACTGATCCTTCCAACATAGAGGAATTTGGGGAAAGAGTGGCTTTGATGCTCAGATTTTCTCTGTTTCCATATGATCAGATTGATCGAGAAGCACTGGTGAAGGTGCAAGGAAAATTTACTGGAATTTTGCCAGAACTGGAAAGTTATGTCAATCCACACAGATTGAACAGGTTGAAAAATGTTTTGTTGAGGAGAATGAGTAAGGGATGACCTGACCGAGGCCTTTAAGATAATGAGAGGGTTTGACAGGGTAGACAAGTGGAAGATGTTTCCACTTGCGAATGAATGAGAATAAACATAAGTTAGTCACAAATAAATCTAATTTCATTCACCAGAAATAAAGCAGAAAATGCTGGAAACATTCGTCACATCTAGGAACATCTGTGAATTGGGAAACAGTATTAACTTTTCAAGTCTGTTCACTGATGCAGTGCAATTGTGATGTAAAGTCATAGGCTATGTTTAGCTCTCCACAGACACTATCAGATCTGATGAAAATTCCAGCATTTTCTGTTTTTATTTCAGATTTACAGCACCAGATTTTCTCCAACTGTTGTCGGTTAAGAATGTAGAACTCATGATCAAAAGAGCTTGAGATCCCAGTGCGAGCTAGAAACTCATGGGCACAATCACACCATGAAAAGATCATTCACCGGCTGAATTGCTGGCAGTACGGAGTTTAAATGTTCTGTGCATGGGAAGAAAAGCCATTTGTTCACACCGCCTGCTGAGGCTCCAGTGAGTTAAGATCTAACTGTAGGAGTTTGTTCTGCTGTTCATTACATCCAGGAGAGAATTATGGTGGAGACATATTGAATTGAATTAATAATTTTATATCAAAAACAAAAATACCTGGAAAAACTCAGCAGGTCCGTATGACTCTACAACAGAACTAATTATTCTATTTTTCCTTAGTTTTGTTGAAGAGTTATACGGACTCGAAACGTTAACTGTGTTCCTCTCCGCAGATGGTGTCAGACCTGCTGAGTTTTTCCAGATATTTTTGTTTCGGATTTCCAGCATCCGCAGTTTTTTGCTTTTATAATAATTTTATATCTTGGCCCTGTGGCTCCATTCGTCATCGGATCACAGAACATAATTTTCTATTTAACAAAGGAGGTTTTCAATGGCGGCGGACGTACCCAGCATTCAATGGGAGGCAGGATGTGCCCGAACCTCACTGCGAGCTCCTCGCGCAGGCGCAGTACCGCTCATTGGTTGGAACATGCGCATTGCAGACTCCGACCGGAGCATCCGCAGTGCGGTCTGTACCTGGAGCTGTTCGAAGGGGCTGGGAAGTGACGAACACGAGCGAGTAAATAGAGCCGGTGAGTGGGGAGGAATGGAGGCGGCAGAATGGGCGGGGAGGCTTCATGAACATCCAGTGAAGGCCCGAAACTGCGAAATGAAGCGACCAGTCCCGCGGTTGCACCGAACGGGACGACGACAAAAACTGTGGCCCGAGTCTCCGCTCGGAGACTGGCCCGGGGTAACGGTCGCCATCTTTATAGGGGGCAATGTGCAGCAGGGCGCATGCGCGGTCATCCTATCCGGGTAGCAGGAGGAGAGAAAATTGTGCATTTCTATCCTGGACTGACAGGGATGGATTTTGGAAACTTCTTTTACAGGGGGTTAGAAGGGAAGGATTTACACACAGCAAACTCAAACCAAGAGGAATGTTTGCCTCTTCTCAATATCCATCCTGAACTAATAATAATGGATTTTGTAAATTTCTCTTACGAGTTCCTAGGAGTGGAAGATTGACAAACGGGAAAACTCAAACCAAAATCACATCAAGATCTGACAGAGTCAGAAATTCACAGCAATCTCTCTTCCTGCCCCCTGGGCAAGGATGACCATGCATGTGCCCTACTGCACATTTCCCCCAATAAAGATGTCGGCTGCTTGGTTTCATCTCAAAAATAGCCTGAAAGGAATACTTTATTGGAAGTTACAAAGTAAAGCAAACTGATTTTCAGAATCTTAAACTTCAGCCCAGTTACAAGGATTATTAACATCAGCAGAAACAGACCCAAACTGTCAGAAAGAACATGGTTCATTCCTGGATGTGATTAACAGCAGCAATAACAGCAGAATCCCACCCCTGCTGTCACTTGTGAACTCGCTGGTTTCTCAGCAGTTGGACTATCAATTAAATCCCTTCTCATACACGGAGAAGGTGAATGGCCTCTCCCCAGTGTGAACTCCCTGGTCTGTGTCTTGGAGATGATGGTTTTCCCATGCACCAGCTGCTCTTGTCCTTCCTGGTGGTGAGGAGTGTGGGTTTGGCAGAATCTGTCAACATTCTTGTTGCGTTGCAGTTGGATGAAGTCCATCTTGTATTCCTCCATTGCTCTCTCTCCTTCTCTCATGTTCTCTCTCTCTATCTCCTCTCACAGAGTCTTGTATAGGCCCAGACTGAGTGCAGGTTCCCTTCCCTGAGGGACATTAGTGAACCAGTTCGGTTTTTATGACAATCCAGCAGTTTTCATGGTCACTTTTTCCTAGTGCCGGCCTCACAAATTACCAGATTCATTCAGCTCAATTTCACAACCTGCCATTGTGTTTTTGTGGGTTCTCTCTCACTCCCTTTTTTCTGTTTTAAATCAATTTCACAGAGTATCACAAGGGGAGGATTTGCAGTCGGGAAACTCAAACCAAACATCAGATAAGACCAGACAGATGCATTGTATTCATTTGGATCAGAATATCATTGGATTTTGAACATGGAAGTAAAAGGCACCGTTCACAGTGGGGAGAAACCGTACACGTGTTCTGTGTGTGGACGAAGCTTCTGTCAATCATCTGGCCTGTCTAAACATAAGCGTAGTCACACTGGAGAGAAGCTGTGGAAATGTGGGGACTGTGGGAAGGGATTCAATTACCCGTCTGACCTGGAAACTCATCAGCGCAGTCACACAGGGGAGAGGCCATTCACCTGCTTGCAGTGTGGGAAGGGATTCACTCAGTCATCTGACCTGCTGAAACATCAGCGAGTTCACACTGGAGAGAGACCATTTACCTGCTCTGAGTGTGGGAGCAGATTCACTGAGTCATCCACCCTGTTGAAACACCAGCGAGTTCACACTGGGGAGAGACCATTCACCTGCTTGGAGTGTGGGAAAGAATTCACTACGTCTTCCCATCTGTTGAGACACCAGCGAGTTCACACTGGGGAGAGACCGTTTACCTGCTGCGAGTGTGGGAAGCGATTCACTCGGTCATCAGCCCTGCTGAGACACCAGCGAGTTCACAAGCAACTACAGTGAATGGATTTTGCTGTTAATCACATCCAGGACTAAACCATGTTCATTGGGGTTTGTTTCTGTAACTGATGTTAATAAACTCCAGTCCAGTTATAAGTGTTAATATTCTGGCCAAAAATCAAATACATTAGCTTTGTGTTAAACACCATGTGTCGAGGCTTTTTAATATCTCCAACACAAGTTAGTTCCTTTTGAAGGGCCCTCCCTCTCCCCTGTCTCCTCCACCCTCACCTCCAACAACAAGTGTGAGGAGCTCATGGAGCTTCTTTGTCACTAAAACTGAGACAATCCGATCAGCTGCGTCTGCTGCTTCCCTGCCTCCCACGAGCCCACCAGGACAAACTGTCTCTAAAATTCCCCCTTGTCCGAGCCCTGAACCCACATCTTTCCCCATTTTCCCTTCCATCTCCCCTCATGCCCTCTCAGTGCTCATCTTATCCATGAGACCCACCTTCTGCTGTACTGATCCCACTCTCACTGAATGACTGACCACCCAACTTCCCCGTATTCACTAATATTGTTAACGGTTCTTTCTCTAAGGTACTGTCCCTCTCTGCTCCAAATATCCAATCATCACCCCTTCCTCAAAAAAACAAACGTTTGTACCCACTGTCCTTTGCAAACTACTGCCCCATCTCCAAAACCCCTCTCCTCTCTACACTGTTGGAAGATGCTGTCACTTCCCAAATACTGGGATTGTCAGTGTGAACAGGGTGGGATGTGTTTGGAGACGGGATGCCCCAGTTTTCCACCCTGGGATTCTCAGTGTGAACAGGGTGGGATGTGTTTGGAGACAGGATGCCCCAGTTCTCCACCTTTAAAGGGACAGGGAGAGGACCAGTTGGGCTGAATGATGCTGCTTTATGACATCTCTGCAGTGCCTAGTAACCATTCTCCCTGAGCCCTGCTCATTATGGGCTGGCTTTAGCTCAGTGCTGTTACTGGGAGGGAAACAGGAGGAGGATTCGAGCTGTGTAGAGCTCAGGATTAATGGGGAGAGATACAGGATCAACTTCTACCTTACTGAGTGAGAAATGTCATTGTCCCGGACACTCCCTGTCCCTCAGTATCTGTATCCGGGGGACAGGCTGATGGGTTTACTCTGTATCTAATCCATGCTGTGTTTGACTGGAGAGTGTTTGATTCTGACAATGATTGTTCACTTCGATGATGATGAGATAAACCCATCAGCTTCTTCCCTGGACACAGATCCTGAAGGGCAAGGAGTGTCTGTAATATTTTGGACCATGTCCTTGACCCAGTTTTAAACTTCTTGCTCACATATCCTTTCATCCTGCTTTGTTCTACTGTAAAGACCCCCCAGTTTCTCCAGTCTCTCCTCAATGGAAACAGTTGAATTAAGTTAGAAACTTAAGCAGGAGCTTCACAGCAGACAGGTCACCATGAGAAAACATTTCATTCCACAGTCAGTTGTTATCATCTGGAATACACTGTCTGAAAGTTTGGTAGGTGCAGGTTCAACAGTAATTTTAAAAGGGAATTGGAGAAATGCTTGAAAGAAAACATTGACAGAACCATGGGGAAACAGCAGGGTAGAGGACTATTCAGATAGCTCATCCAAAGAGCTGGCAAAGGCACGATGGGGCGAATGGCCTCATTTTGTGCTGTATCTTCTCATCCATGGTATCATCTCTGTGAATCTCTCCTGCACCCTCTCCATGGCCCTGAGATCATCCTGTTGTAAGATGCGAGAATTTGACTCAATATTCTAAATGCAGCCTAATCAATGATTTACAAATTAATTTTGCAGAGAAAATTGGAGTAATAGGTTCAAACAGCATTTTAAACTTTTCCTTCACATTTAAAGATTTGTGTACCTGAACCCCTTGTAACATGGTTAAAAGACATTGAGGTAAAATGCTTGATATAATGTGTATTATGGGATAGAGAAGTTTAGTCTGAGTTCGAAACTCAAACAGGCTCTTCACTGCAGATAGGTCACCATGGCAACACTGATAAGACATTCCATTGCACAGAATCAGCTCATTGGAAACTCGAATCAGATCAGGGAAAAGGACAGAGTTTGTCTGTTATTAACCACAATAAAAACTGAAACCAGAGTGAGGAATAGAATAGATCAGATTATAACGTGTGATGTTCATACCTATAATTGTGAAACTATCAGAATTAACAGTGGGCAGGGGAGTTTAGGGAGAATGAGAAAATTCCAGAAGAAAAGTAACTGCTGGGGACCAGGGAATGTGTCCTTGTAAATCACAGATTAGAGAAATTCCAGCTCTCTTTTCCTCACTTCCTGCCAAAACCCAGCAGAGAAGACAAAGAAGAGCCAGGGGCCAGATCTGGATCACTACAGGGTATAAAAGTGAGCGGATACTGATGTAAGGGGGCAGTCGGGACTGGAGACACCAGAAATCAAACTCAGGGTGCCCGAGGTTCCATTCAGCGGGCTGACCTCATGTAAGTGACTGTGGACACACGGGACTTGCATGTTTACTCTGATTTATGGATCAATATGAGATACGGTAGAGGACAGAGAATCTGCTCAGCTTATATTTCTAAATAAAGTATTAAAGTTGCTGATACTGGACTCTCAAACCCACTGATCATGAAGAGAACGTTTAAGCTGGAATTTTCCACCTTTTTACTGTTCTGATCGTCTACTCCTTTAAACTGTTATTGTACCGAGAGAGAGAGAGAATTAATTTACAGACAAAAAGGAAGCCAGCTCGAGGGGCTGAATGGCCTACTCATGCCCATATTTCTTCTGCACTTTCATCGACTCCTCATTAAGGAAGGTTCTTGAATTGTTACTGTCAGGGCTTCACAGGTTTATTCAGTGTATATATTAGTAAAACCGCGCACTTTAATATGATATTGTCCCCAGCTCAGTGTTCAGATCGATCAGACCCTTCAAATCCAAACTCTCAGCACAATTCATGTACCTCCCTCTTGCCTCAATATATGATCATCAACTAATGTGATCTTCAACTTGTTCTCATACTACATTGTGATCCAAAAGTTAACAACTCATCCAAATAAGTGAAACTGCAGAGACTCTCTAACTTTAGAATAACTCAATGAATTAAACTGAATTCTTCACAAATGCAATGTTTTATGGATTCAATGGAACATCCTATTTCATTATCTTATTGCTCATTCCTCTCTTGTCATTTAATCATTGTTCTATAAGTGAAACATTTAATTCTGAGTCTGTTACAGAATCAAAGACATTCAGGCCCCACTACCCTTGTTGTAAGCTCTAATGAGAAAGATATTGTTTCTCAAAGTTATCCTTTCCTTATCATTATTTCACAAGCTCTCAAACTCTCTCACTGAAAAGTTTCAGTTTCAAATGGTGATGTCCTGCTCGAAGCTGCTGGTGCTGTGAGAGTCAATCTAAGTTTAAATCTTCAGGGTCACCATCTTATTGTGACTGTGGAGGTCTATAATGAGAATTACTTGAAGATATTACAACATTACAGTTTTAGAGTCATGCTTCCCTCTTTAACAAAGGTTAAAAGTTAAACAAATGATGATTTAAAGTTGAATCATCAGTGTTATTAGATCAACACCATCAGGTCATTTCAACTGAATTTTAAAACTCTGTTGCTGATATGATTAACCCTTTCCTTAAAGGAATAAAAAAAAACCCTGCACTAACCTTCTCTGTATCTCCAGATTATGACCCCAGCACTGAACACGTCACTCAATTCTCAGACCGTAACTGACCTCATTCCTTCTGGAGGAGAATCCTGTCATCATAGAACTGAATTTGGATTTGTCCAGCCTGAGCATGGGCCTCACTCACATCCTTGCATATTGTCTTCAAATCAGGAACACCCCTGGTTCCTGATGGTGCTCTGCTCCTTATTCAGGCTGCTGTCAGAATCTCTCTCTGCTTCTACAAGCTGCTGAGGACACAGACTGACCCCCAGACTGACATTTACTGCAGAAATATGGTGAACTTTCCCCTCTCAACCCATTTCCATTATCACATGACACACATGGCCTGTCTTTAGAAATAAATGGAAATTATTTATCTTTAACTTTAAACCACTTCTTTGATCTGAAAAGTATATGGATATTTTGAAACCATCTCTTGGTTACCAGTGGCCTTCAACTTTCTCTGATCTGGGGGAAATTATTAATAATATAAACCCTCACAGACAGTCCGTCTCCTCAAGAGACAGTTACCGAGACCTCCATTGTTTAACTTTTAACACCTCCCATTTTGTCTTCACGGACATAACATGGGACCTCACTTTGATCTGAAATTACCCCAGACCTGTTTACCTTCCCTTCAGGCCAGGTGCTCTTTCATTTATCCTACATTTAAAAATTACAATTTCCAAACCAAAAATAAGCTTATGCACATTTGTAACATAAGTCAGTCATTTTTATCAAAAAACAGCAGAGATCCTGGCGCTGAACCCTGGGAACTGCACTGTAAATCTCACTTCATTCCAAAGGAAATTCCATTCACCCTAGCTCTCTGATTGCTATCACTTACATATCTTTGTATCCATGCTACTGCTGATGTTTTGATCAGATGGGCATCAAGTTTACTAATAAAATTAATAAATGGTACTTGATCCAATGTCTGCAAACACAGCACAAACTGCAATGGCCTCAACCTCTCTCCCTGTTAAACTTGTCAAAAAGCTCCATCAGGTTATTTAACAAGTACTGAGACTCCATTCCCTCAGCATTTTATCAGAAGCTTATTAAAAAACAAATGAGGTTTGGAACACAAATCAGTGTCCCTTGGGTAGTAGGAGCGGCCCATTTCACATTCCATCTATACACTTACCTACCTTCACCTGTTTGGATCAGGATCACATTGAGAGGGACAAACAACATTTTGGTCATTCTTGTCTCTCTTCACTGGCAGGAAAATCTCTGTGTGGGTTAATCCCTGAGATGTGTATGAAATCTGTCCTGGCCGCTCTGTTCCAGGGTTCAGATCTCCTAGACATGATACAGAAGATTCCTTTACAGCTGTGTTTTGAGTCAGGAAGAACAACAGTGAATGCTGGAAAAGTGTTGTCAAATCAGAAACAAAAATACCCGGAAAAGCTCAGCAGGTCTGACAGCATCTGCGGAGAGGATTACAGTTAATGTTTCGAGTCCGAATGACTCTTCATCAGAACTAAGGAAAAATAGAAAAGAGATGAAATATAAGCTGGTTTAAGGGGGGGGGGGAAGGTACAGCTGGATAGAGGGCCAGTGATAGGTGGAGATAACCAAAAGATGTCATAGACAAAAGGTCAAAGAGGTGTTGACGATGGTGATATTAGCTAAGAAATGTGCTAATGATGACATTAAGGGTAGAAAGCAGGACGAGCAAGGTATAGATAGCCCTAGTGGGGATGGGGTGGGGGGAAGGAATCGAAATAGGCTAAAAGGTAGAGATAAAACAATGGGTAGAAATATATTTTAAAATAATGGAAATAGGTGGGAAAAGAAAAACCTATATAAATTATTGGAAAAGTGGGGATCGGAAAGGGGGTGGGGATGGAGGATAGAGTTCATGATCTAAAGTTGTTGAACTCAATATTCAGTCCGGAAGGCTGTAAAGTGCCTAGTCAGAAGATGAGGTACTGTTCCTTCAGTTTGCATTGAGCTTCACTGGAACATTGCAGCAGGCCAAGGATGGACATGTGGGCATGAGAGCAGGGTGGTGTGTTGAAATGGCAAGCGACAGGGAGGTCTGGGTCATGCTTGCGGACAGACAGTAGGTGTTCCGCAAAGCGGTCACCCAGTCTGCGTTTGGTCTCTCCAGTGTATAGGAAACTGCATTGGGAGCAGCAAATGCAGTAAACTAAATTGAGGGAAGTGCAAGTGAAATGCTGCTTCACTTGAAAGGAATGTTTAGGCCCTTTGACGGGGAGGAGGGGGAAAGTAAAGGAGCAGGTGTTGCACCTTCTGCAGTTGCGTGGGAAGGTGCCGTGGGAGGGGGTTGAGTTGTAGGGGGTGATGGAGGAGTGGACCAGGGTGTCCCAGAGGGAACAATCCCTGCGGAATGCCGCCCTGGGGGTGAAGGGAAGTTGTGTTTGGTGGTGGCATCTTGCTGGAGTTGGCGGAAATGGTGGAGGATGATCCTTTGAATGCGGAGGCTGGTGGGGTGATAAGTGAGGATAAGGGGAACACCATCATGGTTCTGGGAGGGAGAGGAAGGTGTGAGGGCAGATGCGTGGGAGATGGGCCGGACACAGTTGAGCGCCCTGTCAACCACCGTTGGTTGAAAACCTCGGTTAAGGAAGAAGGAAGAAATGTCAGAGGAACTGTTTGTGAAAGTGGCATCATATAACAGATGCGACGGAGGCGATGGAACTGAGAGAATGGGTTGGAGTCCTTACAGGAAGCGGGGTGTGAGGAACTGTAGTCGAGGTAGCTGTGGGAGTCGGTAGGCTTGTAATGGATATTGGTGGACAGTCTATCATCAGAAATTGAGAGAGAGGTGTCAAGGAAGGGAAGGGAAGTGTCAGAAGTGAACCATGTGAAAATTATGGAGGGGTGGAAATTGGCAGCAAAATTAATAAATTTTTCCAGGTCCAGACAAGAGAATGAAGCAGCACTGAAGCAGTCATCGATGTACTGGAGAAAGAGTTGTGGGAGGGGGCCTGAGTAGGACTGGAACAAGGAATGCTCCACATACCCCATAAAGATACAAGCATAACTGGGGCCCATGTGGGTACCCATAGCCACACCCTTTATTTGGAGGAAGGGAGAGGAGTTTAAGGAGAAATTGTTCAGTGAGAGAACAAGTTCAGCCAGACGGAGGAGAGTAGTGATGGATGGGGATTTTTCAGGCCTCTGTTCGAGAAAGAAGCGGAGAGCCCTCAGACCATCCTGGTGGGGGATGGAGGTGTAGAGGGGTTGGACGCCCATGGTGAAGAGGAGGTGGTTGGGGCCAGGGAACTGGAAATTGTTGATATGATGTAGGGTGTCAGTGGGATCGCGGATGTAGGTGGGAAGAGTCTGGACAAGGGGAGAGAGAATGGAGTCAAGATAGCAAAAAGGAACAGGCTGACATGATCGCTCTGCCAGGACAGTCCTGTTTGTGGATTTTGGGTAGGAGGTAGAAGCGGGCTGTCCAAGGTTGGGAGACTATGAGGTTGGAAGCTGTGGAAGGAAGATCTCCAGAGGTGATGAGGTCAGTGACAGTCCTAGAAACAATGGCTTGATGTTCAGAGGTGGGGTCATGGTCCAGGGGCAGGTAAGAGGAAGTGTCTGCGAGTTGACGCTCAGCCTCTGCGAGGTGGAGGTCAGTGCGCCAGACAACAACAGCACCACCCTTGTCAGCAGGTTTGGTGACAATGTCAGTGTTGGACCTGAGAGAACGGAGTCCCACCTGTACCACCACCCCCCCGCCCCCACCTTAAACTAGCTTGTATTTCACCTCTTTTCTATCTTTTCTTAGTTCTGATGAAGAGTCATTCGGACTCGAAACGTTAACTGTATTCCTCTCCGCAGATGCTGTCAGACCTGCTGAGTTTTTCCAGGTATTTTTGTTTTGGATTTCCAGCATCCGCAGTTTTTTTGCTTTTGTCAAATCAGACATTGGTGTAAAACTGTGATTTGTTCCTGACTGAAGGTTAAACGGCAGCTTTAAGTTTCCAGTCTGAAAATAACTGTATTAAGTATTCTATGAATTAATATTTCTGAATGAAAGAAAGATTTAATGTGTGTGTGTGTGTAACAGTCCTCTGTCTTTCATTTTAAGGCAGTTGTTAACTCTGACAAAGCCTAATGATTGAAATGTTAACTTTCTCTCTCCAGAAATGCTCCCTGACCAGCTGAGAGTTTCCAACATTTCCTGTTTGATCCCTGGGAAAATGGTTTGCTAAATAAACAGCCTCACTCCCCCGCCCCCAAATCCAGTATAAAAAGAGTATTGTTTTAGAAACAAATATTTTTCAACAGGCTTTTCACTCTTGGCGTGTGGGTGTTGGTAGCAAGTGTATTGCCTATCCCCAGTTATCCTTTGAGAAGGTAATGGTGGACAACCTTCTTCTCAACCCACTGTCTAGTGAAGGTGCTCCTACAAGGCCATGAGGTAAATTTCTGAGTTCCACCATTTTCACTCAGTAATGAAGAAGCAGTGAGAATATACCCAAGGCAGGATGGTGTGTGATTGAGATGGAAACTTGGGGATGAGGATGTTCCTCTGCTGCCTCTCTTCTATGTGGTGTAAACCTTTGGTTTGGGAGGTTCTGTCAAAGTTCCGGTTATGTTGCTAATATATAAAATCCTTCGTCTTCACCCTGTCGCATCTCCCTCACGTGGGCACACAGACCAGGTGGCAGGTTCCCCTCCCGTGCACTTGCTGGCTGCGTCAATTGATATTAAAATCATACTTTAGGCTCTAATCATGTCCGAATAGCACAGAAAATGATTTTGTATTCAACAACATCATAGTGGAATGCAGCGGTTCAAGAAAACAGCTCACCACCAATTGTTAAGGGCAACTAGGGATGGGCCAGCCAGCGAATCCCACATCCCATGGGTGAATATAAAAGCTACAATGGCGCTTCGGTTACCCAGCATTCACCGAGGGGCAGAATATGCTCCATCCTCGCTGAGGTAGATCACCGCGCAGGCGCAGCACAAAGCTGTGAACGGAGCATGCGCAATAGCGGTTCTGGGAGGAGAGTGGCTGATGTGTTGCATCAGCCCGGAGAGCAGAAGAAGTCAGGAATGCGGCTGGGTGAGGGCGAATGGGAGCCGACAAGTGGACGGGGAGGCTTCATAAACATCTACTGCAGGCCTCAAAGTGCGAATATTAACTTTCCGATCCCGCGTTTGGACCGAATTGGCGACCGCGGCGTTAATCCCGACAGCAGAGTTAGTGAGTGTGTTAGGAGGAATGGAGCCAGCGGAGTGGGCAGGAAAGCTTCATAAAGACACAGTGCAGACCTCAGACTACAAATGACAAGGTACCGGTCTTGTGTTTGCAGAGAACGGGCCGAAAAAGTCTGGATTTCTCCCTTCGCCAGGCCCGGGATAACGGCCGCCATCTTTATAGGGGGCAATGTGCAGCATGGCGCATGCGCGGTCATCCTGGTCCAGGTAGCAGGAGGAGACAATGTTGTGTATTTCGATCCTGGACTGACAGGGATGGATTTTGGAAATTCCTTTTACAGGGGTTAGAAGAGGAGGATTTACAGACGGGAAAGTCAGGCCAAACATCACATTAGGATCTGACAGAGTCACTCGATTCATCACGACCTGGATCCTCCTTTTCTAATGCTCTGTACAAACTGTTTCCCAAACCTGTCACTGTCAGTCCAAGATAGAAATTCAGGACCTGGATATTATTGGTCTCTGAGTGTAACCATTGAGTTCCAGGTCATCAACACTCATATTCTTCCTCGCATCCCTCCATACCGCTTGCCAAAAACCTGAAATCTCTGTCCCATAACCCTTTTACAATCAGTTGATAGGAACTGCTTTTCTTTACCTACCTTATCTAAACCTATCATAATCTTCTACATATCTATTACATCTCTCCTCGCTCTCCTTTGTTCCAAGGAGAACAACCCCAACCTAACCTTGTAACTAAAACCCCTCATCTCCAGACCCATTCTGGTAAATCTCCTCTGTACCCTCTCATGGAGCCTCCCAGCCTTCACAATATGTGGTGATCACTGGTTTGCACAGACCCAGATGTTCTGTGTTCGTGTCTGTGACATCATAAGAACATAAGAAATAGGAACAGTGGTAGACCATTCAGCCCCTTGAGCCTGCTCCGCCATTCAGTAAGATCATGGCTGATCTTCTTGTGTTTTGATTTCCACATTCCCATCTAACCCCAATAACCTTTGATTCCTTTGCCTAACAAGAATCTATCTACCTCGGCCTTAAAAATATTCAATGATCCCGCCTCCACTGCCTTCTGAGGCAGAGAATTCCGAAGTCGTACAATCCTCAGAGAAAACATTTCTCCTTATCTCTGTCCTAACAGGGCGACCCCCTAATTTTGATGCGCTTTTATTTTCCATAATAATCATTGATGTGGCACCTTATCATAAGTACATAAGAACTAGGAGCAGGAGTAGGCAATTCAGCCCCTCGAGCCTGCCCTGCCATTCATTACGATCATGGCTGATATCATTTTGGCCTCAACTCCAATTTTGAGAACCCCTAGTTCTGGACTCACCAACAAGGGGAAATATCCTTTTGAAGTTCACCTTGTCAAGGTTGTTCAGGATCTTGTATACTTCAATCAAATCACCCTCACTCTTCTAAACTCCAGTGGAAACAAGCCCAGTCTGTCCAACCTTTCCTCATAAGACAACCCACTCATTCCAGGTATCAATCTACTTAACCTCATTTGAACCGCCTCCAATGCATTTACATCCCTCCTTAAATATGGAGACCAAAACTGCACACAGTATTCGAGGTGCAGTCTTACCAATGCGCTGTATTACTGAAGTTTAACACCCTTACTTTTATGTTCAGTCCCTCTCATAATAAAGGATAGCATTCCATTAGCCTTCTTAATTATTTGCTGTATCTGTATGCTAACTTTTTGTGACTCATGCACTAGAACACCTAGATCCCTCTGCACCTCAGAATTATGCAGCCATTCTCCATTAAAGTAACACTCTGTTTTTATGTTCTTCCTGCCATTTGCCAGATTTTTGTCCACTCACTCAACCTATCTATATCCATCTGCAACCTCTTCATGTCCTCTTCACAACATACTTTCCTACCTATCTTTGTGTCATCTGCAAATTTAGCTACCATGTCTTCACTCCCCTCATCTAAGCCATTGATGTAAATCATATAAAGGTGAGGCCCCAGTCCAGACCCCAGTGGGGCCCCGTTCGTCACATCCTGCCAATCCAAAAAAGACCCATTTACGCATACTTTATGCCAGCCAGCAAATCTTCTATCCAGGTTCATATGTTACCCACTAGACCATGCGCTTTTATTTTCCATAATAATCGTTGATGTGGCACCTTATCATAAGTACATAAGAACTAGGAGCAGGAGTAGGCAATTCAGCCCCTCGAGCCTGCCCTGCCATTCATTACGATCATGGCTGATATCATTTTGGCCTCAACTCCAATTTCAGCCCATTACTAATTAAAAATTTGTCTATCTCCTCCTTAAATTTATTCAGTGTCCCGGCATCCACTGCACTCTGAGGTAGTGAACTCCACAGATTCACGACCCTTTGAGAAAAGTAATTCCTCCTCATCTCTGATTTAAATCTACCACCTCAAACTATGGCTTATCATTCTAGAATGCCCAGAAGGGGAAACATCCGCTCCACGTCTACTTTGTCTATCCCCTTTAGCATCTTATATACCTCAATTAGATCTCCTCTCATCCTTCTAAACTATAGCGAGTATAGGCCTAAACTGCTCAATCTCTCCTCATAAGACAAGCCCTGCATGTCTGGAATCAATCTAGTGAACCTCCTCTGAACCGCCTCCAGTGCAATTACATCCTTCCTCAAGTAAGGGGACCAACACTGTGCACAGTACTCCAGGTGCGGTCTCACCAATGCCTTGTACAAGTTACAACAACACTTCCCTGTTTTTATACTCTATTCCTTTAGCAATAAATGCCAACATTCCATTTGCCTTCCTTATTACCTGCTGTACCTGCATACTAGCTTTCAGTGATTCATGCATGAGGACACCCAGATCCCTCTGCACTGAAGCATTCTGAAGTTTTTCTCCATTTAAATATTAAGTCACCTTTTTATTCTTCCAACCAAAATGGATAACCTCACACTTCTCCACGTTAAACTCCACCTGCCAAATTTTGGCCCATTCACCTAACCTGTCCATATCCATTTGTAAATTTCTTATTTCTTCCTTGCAACTTACTTTCCCACCTATTTTGGTGTCATCTGCAAATTTAGCTCTAGTACCTTCTATCCCTAAATCCAAGTCATTAATATTGATTGTAAATAGTTGGGGCCCAAGGACTGAACCCTGTGGCACCCCACTAGTTACAGCTTGCCATCCAGAAAAAGACCCATTTATCCCAACTCACTGCTTTCTGTTGGTTAGCCAATCCTCTATCCAAGCTAATATATTACCCCTAACTCCGTGTGATCTTATCTTGTGTATTAATCTTTTGTGCGGCACCTTATCAAAGGCCTGGAAGTCCAGATATACGACATCTACAGGATCCCCATTGTCCACTTTGCTCTTCAAAGAACTCTAGCAAATTAGTCAAACACGATTTACTCTTCATAAAACCATGCTGACTCTGATGAATTGCATTTTGACTTTCCAAATGCCCCATTCCTACCTCCTTAATAATGAATTCCAACAATTTCCCAAGGACAGACATGGAACTAACTGGTCTATAATTTCCTACTTTCTGCCTTCCCTGCTTTTTGAATAAGGGCATTTTATTAGCATTTTTCCAAACCACTGGAACCTTTCCAGAATCCAGGGAATTTTGAAATGTTATAGCCAATGCATCCACTCCCTTTATGACCCTGGGATGCAGGCCATCAGGTCCTGGGGACATGTCACCCTTTAATCCCAATAGTTTGCTCAGTACTTTTCCTCTAGTGATGGTGATTGTTCTAAGTTCCTCCTCTATATTCTCTGCACTACCTGTTACTATTGGGGTGGTACTCGTGTCCTCCACTGTGAAAACTGAGGCAAAATATTGATTAAGCGTCTCTGCCATTTCTGCGTTTCCCCACTATTAAAACCCCAGTCTCGTCCTCTAAAGGACCAGCATTCACTTTAGCTACTCTCTTTCCTTTTATATACTTGTAGAAGCTTTTGCTCTCAGTTTTTACATTTTGCGCTAATTTTCTTTCATAATTTACCTTTGCTCTTTTTATTATTTTTTAGTAACTCTTTGTTGATCTTTAAACATTTCCCAATCTTCCAGCCTGGCACTGACCTTTGCAATTTGATATGCCTTAGTTTTTGCCTTTAAGTTATCTTTAACTTCCTTGCTTAGCCATGGATGATTTTTCCCCCTCTTACCATCTTTCTTCCTCATTGGGATATATTTCACTTGGGAGGAATTGAATATCTCCTTAGATATCTGCCACTGTTCATCAACTATCCTACCTTATCGTTTTCCTGCCCAGTCCACGAGGGCCAAATCTGCCCTCATGCCTATGTAGTTACCTTTGTTTAACTCCAGAACACTAGTGTGGGAATCATGTTTCTCACTCTCAATCTGAACCTGAAATTATATCATGCTATGAGCACTCTTCCTTAGAGGATCCTTTACTATGAAATCATTAATTAGTCCCATCTCATTACACAAAACCAAATCCAGAATAGCCTGCTCCCTGGTTGGTTCCACAACATATTGCTCCAAGAAACAATCTCTAATACACTTCATGAACTCTCCCTCACGGCTACCCTTGCCAATTTGATTAGTCCAGTCTATATGCATATTAAAATCCCTCATGATTATTGCCGTGCCTTTCTTACATGCTCCCAGTATTTCCTGGTTTATACTGTGCCCTACTGCTAAACTACTGTTTGGGGACCTATAGATTACTCCCACCAGGGACTTCTTTCCCTTGCTATTTCTTATTTCTACCCAGACTGACTCTATGTCTTGCTCTCTAGTGCCTATATCATTCCTCACTATAGCACTGATCTCTTCCTTTACTAACAAAGCTACATCACCTCCTTTTCTTTCCTGCCTATCCTTCCAAAACACTGAGTACCCTGGGATATTCAACTCCCAAACCTGTTCTCCCTGTAACCACGTCTCAGTAATCGCCACCAAATCATACCTATTTATCTCGATTTGCGCTGTTAACTCATTAGTCTTATTCTGAATGCTACGTGCATTCAGATACAAAGCCTTTAAGTTTTACCCATTGTCAATTTTCCCTACTCCTTATATGATTCTTTGGTGCAATATGGCGCTCACACACTCTATCCCTTCCTTTCACTTTTTGATAGCAATCAGCCTCGTCCCTAACCTGCACTCTTACCCCCTCCTTAAACTTTGATTTTTTACATTTCCATGCAACTGAACCCTCCCCCCCCACTATTTAGTTTAAAGCCCTATCCAAGACCCTAGTTATGCAATTCACCAGGACACTGGTCCCAGCCTGATTCAAGTGGAGCCCATCCAAACGGAATAGCTCCCTCTTTCCCCAGTACTGGTGCCGATGTCCCATGAACTCGAACCCAGTTCTCCCACACCAATCTTTGAGCCACGCATTTACCTGTTTAATCTTATTGACCCTGTGCCAATTAACTCATAGCTCAGGTAGTAATCCGGAGATTGTTATCTTTTTGGTTCTGCTTTTTAATTTAGCCCCTTGCTGCTCGTATTCCCTCAGCAGAACCTCTTTCCTTCTTCTACCTATATCATTGGTACCTACGTGGACCACGACAATTGCATCTTTCCCCTCCAACTCCAAGTTCCTCTGCAGTCCAGCTGAGATATCCTTAACCCTGGCACCAGGTAGGCAACACAGCCTTCGGGACTCTCCATCCTGGCTACAGAGAACAGTATTTATTCCCCTAACTATTCTGTCCCTGATTACAACTACATTTCTCTTTTCTCCTTCCACTTGAATGGCTCCCTGTACCACGGTGCTATGGTCAGTTTGCTCATCCTCCATACAGTCCCCGCTCTCATCCACACAGGGAGCAAGAATCTCGAACCTGCTGGATAAGGGCAAGGGCTGAGGCTACTGCAGTGCTACTTCCTAGATCCCTCTACCTGCCTCACTCATAGTCACACCCTCCTGTCCCTGACCACTGGCCGATTGCTCTCTCCTCTAGGTGCTGCTGGCTGCCTGTCCCAGAGTCCTCCCCTCGCTATCTCCTCTAGGTGCTGCTGGCTGCCTGTCCCAGAGTCCTCCCCTCGCTCTCTCCTCTAGGTGCTGCTGGCTGCCTGTCCTCCCCTCGCTCTCTCCTCTAGGTGCTGCTGGCTGCCTGTCCCAGAGTCCTTTTCTCGCTCTCTCCTCTAGCTGCTGCTCACTGCCTGTCCCAGAGTCCTTTTCTCGCACTCTCCTCTCGGTGCTGCTGACTGCCTGTCCCAGAGTCCTTTTCTCGCACTTTCCTCTAGGTGCTGCTGACTGCCTGTCCCAGAGTCCTCCCCTTGCTCTCTCCTCTAGCTGCTGCTGACTGCCTGTCCCAGAGTCCTCCCCTCGCTCTCTCCTCTAGCTGCTGCTGACTGCCTGTCCCAGAGTCCTCCCCTCGCTCTCTCCTCTAGGTGCTGCTGGCTGCCTGTCCCAGAGTCCTCCCCTCGCTCTCTCCTCTAGCTGCTGCTGACTGCCTGTCCCAGAGTCCTCCCCTCGCTCTCTCCTCTAGGTGCTGCTGACTGCCTGTCCCAGAGTCCTCCCCTTGCTCTCTCCTCTAGGTGCTGTTGGCTGCCTATCCCAGAGTCCTCCCCTCGCTCTCTCCTCTAGCTGCTGCTGACTGCCTGTCCCAGAGTCCTCCCCTCGCTCTCTCCTCTAGGTGCTGCTGACTGCCTGTCCCAGAGTCCTCCCCTCACTCTCTCCTCTAGGTGCTGCTGGCTGCCTGTCCCAGAGTCTTTTTCTCCCATTCTCCTCTCGGTGCTGCTGACTGCCTGTCCCAGAGTCCTCCCCTCACTCTCTCCTCTAGGTGCTGCTGACTGCCTGTCCCAGAGTCCTCCCCTCACTCTCTCCTCTAGGTGCTGCTGGCTGCCTGTCCCAGAGTCTTTTTCTCCCATTCTCCTCTCGGTGCTGCTGACTGCCTGTCCCAGAGTCCTCCCCTCACTCTCTCCTCTAGGTGCTGCTGACTGCCTGTCCCAGAGTCCTTTTCTCGCTCTCTCCTCTAGGTGCTGCTGACTGCCTGTCCTAGAATCCTCCCCTCGCTCTCTCCTCTAGGTGCTGCTGACTGCCTGTCCTAGAGTCCTCCTCTCGCACTCTCCTCTCGGTGCAGCCGACTGCCGGTCCCAGGGTCCTCCTCTCGCACTCTCTTGGTGCTGCTGACTGCCTGTCCCAGAGTCCTCCTCTCGCACTCTCTTGGTGCTGCTGACTGCCTGTCCCAGAGTCCTCCTCTCGCACTCTCCACCAAATGCCTTCTTGAAATCCAAGTGCAGTATGCCTACAGGCTCCCCTTTATCCACTGTGCATGTTACTCCTTCAAATAAACTCCAATAATTTGTTTAAAAATGACTTTCCTTTTACAAAACCATGGTGACTCTTCCTGATTGCCTTGAGCTCTTCTAAGTGCTCAGCTATAACCTTTTTAATGATCAATTCTAATAACTTCTCCACAACAGAAGTCAAGCTAACAGGCCTATAGTTTCCTGTTCTCTGCCTCCCTCCCTTCTTGAATAGAGGGGTTATATTTGCTGCTTTCCAATCTGATGGAACCTTTCCAGAATCTAGCGAATTTTGGAAAATTAACACCGACTACCTCATTAGCCGCCTCTTTTAAGACCCCAGGATGTAGTTCATTGGGTCCCAGAGGCTTGCCAGCCTGCAGCTCCATCAATTTGCTCAGTAACATTTCCCCAGTGATTTCAATTTCACCAAGTTCCTTTCTCCTATTCACCTTCTGATTTGCAGCTATTACTGGAGTGTTTTTTGTATCCTTTATATTGAACACAGAAACTAAATATTTGTTCATCTCTTCCACCATTTCCTTATCTACTATTAACTCCCCGTTGACACTCTCTGGAGGACCAACACTGACTGAACTCACTCTTTTCCTTTTTAAGTACCTGAAGAAACTCTTGCTATCCATTTTTAAATTTCATACTCTAATCTCTTTCTCCTGATAAACCTTTTAGTCATTCTCTGTTGTTCTTTATATTCTGTCCAATCATCTGTCCTGCTGCTCATCTTTGTGGAGTTGTCTGCTTTTTCCTTAAGTTTAATGCTTCCCTTAACTTCTTTAGTAAACCACGGATGTTGGGTCCTCCCCTTAGAATTGTTCTTTATTGTAGAAATGTACTTATTCTGAATGCTCTGAAGTATCCCCTCAAATGTCTGCCACTGCTTCTCTATTGATCTATTCTCTAGCCTAGTTTCCCAGTTCACTTCAGCGAGCTCAGCTTTCATCCCCACATAGTTGCCCTTATTTAGGTTTAAGATACTAGTCTTATTTGTATTTGTATCGCGCCTTTTGTGCAACAGAATGTTCCAAGGTGTTTCACAGGAGTGTTTCAAGAAACATTTGAGAACGAACCACATGAAGAGATATCAGGGCAGATTAACAAATGTGTAGTTGAAAAGGTAAGTTTTAAGGATTATCTTAAAGGAGGAAAGTGAGGTGGAGAGGTTTATGGAGGAAATTCCAGAGTTCATGCTCTTGGCAGCTGAAGGCACGGCCACCAAAGGTGGAGGAATTAAAATTGGGAATGCCAGGAGGTCGGAATTCACGGAGCGCAGACATCTCATAGGGCTGTGAGGCTGGAGGAGATTACAGAGGTAGGGAGGGAAAGACCATGGAGAGACTTGAAAACAAGGATGAGAATTTTAAAATTTAGGTTCTCCTTATCCCAGGGCCTTTGTAGATCAGTGAGCACAGGGGTGATGGGTGAACAAGACTTGGTGCAAGTAAGCACACGGGCAGCAGAGTTTTGGATGAGCTCAAGATTACAGGGAGGTTGAATGTGGGAGGCCGGCCGGGAGTGCATTAGGATAGTTAAGTCTAGAGGTAACATAGGAATGGATGAGAGTTTCAGCAGCAGATGAGCTGAGACTGGGGCGGAGTCGGGCGATGTTACTGAGGTGGAAATAGGTGGTCTTGGTGATGATGTGGATATGTGGTTGGAAGCTCATCTTGGGGTGAAATATTTTACCATGGTTGTGAACAGTCTGGTTCAGTCTCAGACAGTTGTCAGGGAGAGGGATGGAGTCGATGTGTAGGGAGTGGAGTTTGTAGCGGGAACCGAAGACAATGGCTTCAGTCTTCCCAATATTTAACAAGGAAATTTCTGTTCATCCAGTAATGGATGTCAGACAAGTCAGGACAGTGTGTGACTTGAAAGGGAACTTGGAGGTGATGTTGTTCACATACACCTGCTACCCTGGTCCTTCTGGAGTGAAGAGGTTGAGGATTCGGAAGATTCTGTCAAAGTCCTGGTTGAGTTGTAGATGATAAAATCCATTTTCTTTACCGAGCGACTCTGCCACACCTCTCCCTCCCTCTCTCTCTCTCCCCCTCTCTCTCTCTCTCTCCCTCTCTCTCTGTCTGTCTCTATTTTCTCTCCGAGAGGCCAGAGTCTTGTGTAGGCCCAGACCGGGTGGCAGGTTCCCTTCCCTGAAGGACATTAGTGAACCAGTTGGGTTTTTATGACAATCCAGCAGTTTTCATGGTCACTTTTTCCTCGTGCCGGCCCCACAAATTCCCAGATTCATTCAGCTCAATTTCACAACCTGCCTTTGTGTTTTTGTGGGTTCTCTCTCAATCCCTTTTTTCTGTTTTAAATCAATTTCACAGGGTATTAGAAGGGGAGGATTTGCAGTTGGGAAACTGAAACCAAACATCACACAGGATCTAATGGTGCAGCCCAGTTTATCTTAACTTGAATATCATCGGATTTTGAACATGGAAGGAAAAAGCACCGTTCATAGTGGGGAGAAACCGTACACGTGTTGTGTGTGTGGACGAGGCTTCAGCCAATCATCTGACCGATGCAGTCACAATGGGGAGAAACCATGGAAATGTGGGGACTGTGGGAATGGATTCAAATACCCATCTGACCTGGAAAAGCATCAGCGCAGTCACACTGGGGAGAGACCGTTCACCTGCTTCACATGTGGTAATGGATTCACTCAGTCATCCCACCTGCAGAAACACCAGCGAGTTCACACCAATGAAAGACCTTTTAAATGCCCAGACTGTGGGAAGTGCTATAAAAGTTCTGGGGAACTCATGTTCCATCAACGTGTTCACACTGACGAGAGACCGTTCAAGTGCTCTCACTGTGGGACTGGGTTCAAGACATCATCTCAACTCAATGATCATCAGCGAGTTCACACTGATGAGAGACCTTTCAGGTGCTCTCAGTGTGGGACTGGGTTCAATACATTATCTGGCCTCACTGTACACCTGAGAATTCACACTGGGGAGAGGCCATTCACTTGCTCCCAGTGTGGGAAGGGGTTCACTCAGTCATCCCATCTGCTGGCGCACCAGCAAGTTCACACTGAGGAGAGATTTTTCAAATGCCCAGACTGCAGGAAATGCTATAAAAGTTCTGGGAACCTGATGCGCCATCAGCGTGTTCACACTGATGAGAGACCATTCAAGTGCTCTCACTGTGGGACTGGGTTCAAGACATCATCTCAGCTCACTGTACACCAGCAAATTCATACTGGGGAGAGGCCCTTCACCTGCTCTGAGTGTGGCAAGGGATTCACTACCTCATCCCACCTGCTGAGACACCAGCGAGTTCACAAGTAACTGTAGTGATTGGATTTTGTTGTTAATCACATCCAGACTGAACCATGTTCTTCGGGGTCTGTTTCTGCTGATGTTCATCGACTCCTAATATTCCGGATGATGTTAAATAAATCAGCTTTTTGTTAAACACAGTGTGTGTTGAATCTTTTAAACATCTCTGTTAGTTCCATTTGAAGGGCTCTCTCTCTCCCCTCTCTCCTCCATCCTCACCTCCAACAACAAGTGTGAGGAGCTCATGGAGCTTCTTTGTCACTAAGATTGAGACAATCCAATCAGCTGCCTCTGCTGCTTCCCTTCCTTCCACTACCTCACTGGGACAAACTGTCTCTAAAGCTCCCCCTTGTCTGAGCCCTGAATCCACATGTTCCTTTAGTTTCTCTCCCATCCCCCCTGATGTCCTCTCAGTGCTCATCTTGTCCATGAGACCCACCTCCTGTTCCATCGACCCTATTCCCATGACAACGTTGATCACCCAACTTCCCCATGTTTGAAGACATGGTTACCGGTTCTCTCTCATTTCAGGTGCTGTTCTTTGCCTCAAATCTGCCATCATCACCCCCTCCTCAAAAATAAAGCTTTGATCCCACCGTGCTTGCAAATAACTGCCCCATCTCCAATCTACCTCTCCTTTCTACACTGTTGGAATATGCTGTCACCTCCCAAGTCCGAGGATTCTCAGTGTAAACAGGTAGGGATGTGTTTGGAGACAGGATGTCCCAGTTCTCCACCCTGGGATTCTCAATGTGAACAGGGTGGGATGTGTTTGGAGACAGGATGTCCCAGTTCTCCACCCTGGGATTCTCAGTGTGAACAGGGTGGGATGTGTTTGGAGACAGGATGTCCCAGTTCTCCACCCTGGGATACTCAGTGTGAACAGGGTGGGATGTGTTTGGAGACAGGATGTCCCAGTTCTGCACCCTGGGATTCTCAGAGTGAACAGGGTGGGATGTGTTTGGAGACAGGATGTCCCAGTTCTCCACCCTGGGATTCTCAGTGTGAACAGGGTGGGATGTGTTTGGAGATAGGATGTCCCAGTTCTCCACCCTGGGATTCTCAGTGTGAACAGGGTGGGATGTGTTTGGAGACAGGATGTCCCAGTCCTGCTGCTGTACTCATTGTACGGTGTATATTTTATTTTACTGTAACTTACAAAATGTTCATATTCGGCTGTGTTGAATTCAACCTGACATCTACCTGCCCCATTTACTAACCTGTGTGTTCACACTGAATCACTCACAGTCCTCTTCACAATTCCCCACACTCCCTATTTTCCTTCACCTTTGATGTAGTTGAATGGAATATTTCAACCTGGTATCACTGTCCGTTCTCGTGAATGGGAAGTGTAGTGGAGGCTCTTAGCTTGATAGCTTCTGGAGATATTTGTATCGTTGTTTATGAACTGTTTTGTGGCTGCATTTGATAGTCTGGCCACTACTGCAGACCAATGCAATGGGGGTAAAGTATAGATATTTTGACAAAGACCCAGTTTGACCCTCTGATAAGATCGCCTGAAAGACTAAGAACAGCAGGTCTGGCAGCACCGGCGGAGTAGAGCACAGTTGACGTTTCGAGTCCTCATGACCCTTCAACAGAATCTCCCAGTTGAGGAAATACCCGGAGAGCGGGGTGATGTCACCGTGTAATTGTTGATGTGTGATGATGTCACAGTGTAATTGTCGATGTGTGATGATGTCACAGACACAGAACATCTGGGTCTGTACAAACCAGTGATCACCACACATTATGAAGGATGTGAGGGTCCTTGAGAAGGGGCAGAGGAGATTTACCAGAATGGGTCGAGGGATGAGGGATTTTAATTGTAAGATTAAACTCAGGAAACTAAGGTCGTTCTCCTTGGAGTAAAGGAGCTTGAGGGGAGATTTGATAGAGGTGTACAGGATTATGAAAGGTAGTTAAATAAAAGCTGTTCCCATTAACTGATTATGAAAGGATTAAGGGACAGAGATTTAAGATTTTAGGTAAGATGCACAATGTGAGGAAGAGATTTTTTACCCAGTAACTGAAAATGACCTCAATGCTTACATTCAAAGGCTGGTGCTATTCAGGTCCTGGTGAAACAAGAGACTTTCAGATTTTGTCGTGATGTTTGGTTTCAGGTTCTCATCTCCCTCAAGTATCCCTTGAGTTCCTCCTCTTCTAACATCCTGTAAATGGAATTCAAAAAATCCATCACGGTCAATACAGGATTTAAATTCAGAAAGAACGAACATTTCTCTTGGTTTGAGTTTGCTGTGTGTAAATCCTCCCCTTCTAACCCCCTGTAAAAGGAGTTTCCAAAATCCATCCCTGTGAGTCCAGGATAGAAATGCACAATATTCTCTCCTCCTGCTACATGGACCAGGATAACCGCGCATGCGCCCTGCTGCACATTGCCCCCTATAAAGATGGCGGCCGTTACCCCGGGCCTGGCGAAGGGAGAAATCCAGACTTTTTCGGCCCGTTGTCTGCAAACACAAGACCGGTACCTTGTTATTTGGGGTCTGCGGCCTGCACTGTGTCTTTATGAAGCCTCTCTTCCCAATCCGCTGGCTCCATTCCTCCTCACACACCCACTCACTCTGTTAGTTTGCTCCACTCGACATTCTTTCACCCACTCTGAGCAGCTTCAGTCACAGACCAGCACTGCGCATGCTCATGGATCCGACCGCAATGCGCATGCCCCACCACTCAGAACTGCGCATGCGTATGGCGTTGCTGTTGTGAAGATAGGGCATATTCTGCCCCGCAGGGAATGCTGGGTGGCCGCTCCGCCATTGAAAGATCACGTTGTAGAACAGAAACCTCTGTCCTGTAATCAGAATACGATGACTGCCATAGGGGAAAGACATAAAATTGTTGAATCAATGAAACAGCGGCCAAATTGCCCCGGGGTCCACTGCAATTCTCGCCTGGATGCGGAACAAACCCCGACAGTTAGATCTGAACTCAGTGTAGTCTCAGCAGATGGGGTGAGCTACTAACATTTCCCCCGATACATGGAACATTTAAACCGTGTCTTGCCAGCACCTCTGCTCTGATTGTGGATCAAATTTTTTGAACTTTTAAAGTTGGAGTGTTAACATGTGGGCAAACTGAATAAAGCCCTTTGCACATGTGAAGTATCTGAATGGTCTCCCACCAGCAAGACTGTGTTGCTGTATCAGTAAATGGGATGAGAGTGAATCCCTTTCCAATTTTAACTGGTGAACAATCTGTTTACAGTGTGAGTTTACCTACACATTTTCAGCTCAGTCATGGATCTCGAAATCGACTGGTAATGGGTTCCATATTCTTAGCACTACATAAGAAAAAGGAGGAGGAGTAGGCCATTCGGCCCCTCAAGCCTACTCTGCCATTTAATAAGATCATGGCTGACCTGATAGTCACCTGAAATCTGTATCCCACCTATCACTGATAACCTATCACCCCCTTGCTTCCCAAGGATATATCGACCTCTGCCTTAAAAATATTCAAAGACTTTGCTTCCACAGCCTTTTCGGGAACAGAGTTCCAAAGTTTCACGACCCTCTAAGAGAAAAAAAATCGCCTCATCTCCATTTTAAATGGGTGACCCCTTGTTTTTAAACAGCGATTCTGAGTTCTAGATTATCTCACAAGAGGTAACATCCTCTCCAAATCCGCCCTGTCAAGTACCCCGAGGATCTTATATGTTTCACTGATCAGGTAAAGTAAAGCAAAAATACTGCAGATGCTGGTTATCTGAAATAAAAACAGAAAATGCTGGAATTCTCAGCAGATCTGGTAGTGACTGTGGAGAGAGAGACACGGTTTTCATTTCAGGTCTGTAACCTTTCATCAGAACTGCACTGCATCTGAAATGTTAATAATGCTTCTCAATCCAAAGATGCTGCCAGATGTGTTAAGGGAACTCAGGAAGGAAAGGAAAATCCACTTTGAGGAATGGAATCCAATGCGAATGAAGGGTGAACTGCCCGACTGACCAGAGAAAGTCAAGGCACCTTTCCCTTCTTTAAGACGCTGGAACAGTGACTCTAATGTTATCAGTGAAATTAACTGATTTGAGACATTGAAAGGATTCTCGTTACTGCACATCAGGAATTCAAACCTAATATCGGCTTTGGGACAATCAGAATACTTGGTATCAGACAAGACAATGAAAGGCTCAAAGGGAGATGGCACCGGTTGTAGGAGAGCTGGTTCCCGGTGACATGGATGTGTCTGCAGTGGGTGGGATCAGACTGTTTCCATGTATCTGGGATGAATGTCCCACCATTTATTTTGGAATAGTAAAACTGATAGTGTACGATAGCCATCTGGGTAGTGGCAATCTGAAGATTAGACTCACTGACACCCTGGTTGGGATACCTTGCCAGTTAGGTTTGTGCAAGAGACTGTAGCACAATTGGTCAGCGTGTTTGTCTGTTAACTGAAAGGTTGGTCATTCAAGACCACCCAGGGGGTGAAGATTTTTACTGTTTTTCCCCCTCATCACCATTCATTGCCACACAGTTCTGGATTGTTATTGGGTACTTGGGCTGCAAGATATCCCCAAACGGTGGCAGGTCTTTTGTTGTCCAGTGAGCTCCCACAAAAACAGCTTCTTTTTAAAATTACGTTTTCTGTCAAATACAATGAGAAAAGATTTGGACCCACTATGTACCTTCATCTAACTCATCAGAAATTCATGAAACGAACCCCTCAATTATTCTCTCTTCCTCAACTCCACAGTGAGTGAGACAGGGAAAAGCAGCAAAGCAGCAATTTTCCGGCCCCGCACTCTCCAATCACCCGCTATTAGCAGAAAGCAGCAACTGCAGCTTCAATCAGCGGGTTACTGCCCATTCCTGGGACGTGAGATACTCCAAACCGGGCCAAACCTCCCAATACACAAGCACAAGCTCAGGTAAAACACAGGTAGATTCTATCCTGGTCACTAAACCTCCGAGCAGCATTTACAGAATTCTCGAGTGAGTGAGTCACAAATAAAATTCACACCAACTTTCTAAACTTTTCACTGTAAAGTTCCTTTCTTTTATTGAAAATCTGACTTGTGAATCTGAACATGAGCATCATGGGATTTGTGTTACCGAGTGACTTGTTTTCCATTGTTTGTCCGTCAGGTTTGCAATTCAATTTGTGTTGGATATTGAAGCGATTCTGATTTCAAAAAGAGGTCACAAAGCAGCTAAATATTAAATCCAGGAGAAAATCCTGAGGAAATTCGATCACAGTATTTGGAAGAAGGTGCAGCTAAGAAGTGGAAGATGTGAATGATGTTATTGATGATTGAGAGGAATGCATTGCAACTTTGGGGCATTTGTAGGCCGATTACGTTCCGCACTTTAAAATTCCGGTCAAGCTGACGTATCAGGTAGAAAGCAGCAGGTTTAACCATGTGTCTTGGGATACACAACAGTTTTTCATGTTCCTGACTGACTTAGTTGGCAGAGCATGAGAATGTTAATCTCTGGGTCATGGGTTCGAGCCCCACATTGGGTGCTGTAATACTTTAAAAATCTGAATAAAAGTCGTACAGACTGGAAACATTGACCCTCGCTTCAGCTGCTGAGTTTTTCCAGCATATCCTGCTTTTGTTTCAGATTTACATCATTTGCAGTAATTTGCTTTTATCTTTTTACTTTGAAATCTTGCTGCTTAAATAAAACACCAACCGATCACTGAGGCTCTTGTGAAACTTACATGGCAGACATTCACCACTGAAAGCAATTGACACACGTCAAATTCAAAGTACTTTCATGTCGCATCTCTTTCTGCTTCTGTCTTGCCCCCAGCTCCCTCTGCCTGTCCAGCTCCCAGGTCAATTCGCTGCTTCATGCAGACACAGTCAATTCATGGGAATGGGTAAAAGTCGTGAGTAAAGAGACACCTGGATATCACCTTCCTGATTCTCCCAGATACTGATTACAGGAATGTGCACAGTGGCCATTATCCACAGTCACTCCCCTCCCAGTTGTTCAGCTTTTTAATTGATTTTCACACTGGATTTCAATGTGAAGAAAGCTGAGCTGAGATAAGCTTATATTGTTCAGCAGATGTACTGCAAGAAGATACATGACATGCCGATGATAACAGTGCTCTTAGGACGTGGTGAGCTCCAGGGAAGGATTGGCACCATTAATGTGTCGCTCAATTAGTCTCGTGTCAAATCTCGTGCTGGAAATGACAAGAAAACTCACTGAATTTGTTCCGTGTCTAGGTTTCAAAAGAGCCGAATACAAGGTAAGAAAGTACATCTCGCTCGAATGGGTTATAAAATGTCAGAATTGCCCGTGCTGTTGCTCTAAAATTATAGAAAGTTACAGCACAGAAAGAGGCCATTCGGCCGGGCGTGCTGGTTTCAAAGAGCAGTCGTGATTGTTTGATCCATCAGGAGTGATATTTGTGCCGGTGCAAACAGTAGGCAGCAAAATTTGTACTTCTCCCACCCATATTTTGCCTCACACCAACATTTCTATCGTCAGTGCTTTGCAATTTTTCCTCTTCCTTCATTCCCTCTCCACTTGAACCAAGTGTGATGTTTTCCAGCTTTGAGACAAAACTTAAATTCTCACTTCTCTGACTCTGGTGGAGCTTTTAAACGGTTCCAATCGATGAAAAATCAACACTCATTCTAACAAATTCAATAAATCGACGTTCCCTGACCGGGAATCGAACCCAGGCCGCCGAATCCTCACCACTAGGGAATCTGCAGTAGCAGTTTTCAATTCTGCTTATCTACGTTGCTTTTGTCTATTGTTTTTCAGTTCAGATCTCTTTCACCACAAAACTGCCTGTTTAGGTTAAAGATAAACGACTTCTTCAGCCAATGAAAACAACGGTTGCTGTGAGCTGGAACATGAAATTGACAGTGAAGTGAAATAGTCCCACAAGCTGCTCATGTGTAACTTTCAATTTCCAAAACCCTCCACCCTATTCGCTGTTGGTCCAATGGAAGCGCCGATTCCCAGTCACTGGACATCAGGGAAACTACCAATAAGGCTTGACATTTGGATTATGGAGGCAATTTATGACATTTTCTTTTTCATTCCTGATCTCCTTCACCAGAGACAACTTTCTCCGACTAAATGGTCTGTTTAGGTTGAACACAAATGACTTCTTCACCAATGAGATGAACCATTGCTGTTAGCTGGAACATGAAATCGATACTTTCCTCCTTTAAGACAGTTCTTAAAGCCTCCCCCTTTGACCGAGCTTTTAGTCATCTGACCGAATATGAGGCTCGGTGTCATACTTTGTTATATAATGCTCCTGGGGATCGTCTTATGACGTTTCATTAGGTTAAAGGCGCTTTATAAATATAAACTGTTGTTGTTGTAGGATAATTGGAGAAAGGTTCAGTCTTTTATCTTTTTACTTTTAAAATCTTGCTGCTTGAAATAAAAAAAAACACCAACTAATCACTGTGGCTCCTGTGAAACTTACAAGACTGTCATTCATCACTGAAAGCAACTGACACACATCTAATTCAAAACACTTTCACGTCGCATCTCTTTCTGCTTCTGTCCCTGTCTCGCCTCCAGCTTCCTCTACCCGTCCAACCCCCAGGTTAATTAGCTGCTTCATGCAGAGACAGTCAGTTCATGGGAATGGGTAAAACTCGTGGGTAAAGAGAGAACTGGATCTCATCTTCCTGGTTCTCCCAGATACTGATTACAGGAATGTGCACAGTGCCGATTATCCACAGTCACTCCCCTCCAAGTTGTTCAGCTTTGAAACTGATTTACGCACTGGGTTTCAATGTGAAGAAAGCTGAGCTGTAATAGGCTTATATTGTTCAGCAGATATACTGCAGGAAGGTACATGACAGGCTGATGATAGCAGTGCTCTTTGGATGCGGTGAGCTCCCGGGAAGGATTGGCAGCATTAATGTGTCGCTCATTTAGTCTCGTGACAAATCTCGTGCTGGAAATGACAAGAAAACTCGCTGAATTTGCTCCGTGTTTTGGTTTCAAAAGAGACGAATACAAGGTAAGAAAGAATATCTCGCTGGTGTGGGTTATTAAATTGCTGAATGACCCGTGCTGTTGGGAAACATAAAATTATAGAAAGTTACAGCATAAAGTGGCCATTCGGCCGGGCGCGCTGCTTTCAAAGAGCAGTAGTAATTGGTTGATCCATCAGGAGTGATATTTGTGTCAGTGTAAACAGTAGGCAGCAAAATTCGCACTTGGCCCACCCATATTTTGCCTCACACCAACAATTCTATAGTCACTGCTCCTCTCCTCTTTCTTCATTCCCTCACTCCACTTGAACCAAGAGTGATGTTTTCCAGCTCTTGAGGTGAAACTTGAACTCTCACTCCTCTGATTCTGGTGGAGCTTTTAAACCTTGCCAGTCAATGAGTGATCAATTCCCGTTCCGAAAAACTCAATAACTCAACATTCCCTGACCGGGAATCGAACCCGCGCCGCGTTGGTGAGAGCGCCGAATCCTGACCACTACACCACTAGGGAAGCTGTGCTAAAATTTTTCGATTTGGCTTAACTACGCTGCTTTTGCCTATTGTTTTTCAGTTCAGATCTCTTTCACCACAAAACTGACTGTTTCGGTCCAACACAAACGACTTCGTCAGCCAATGAAAACAACGGTTGCTGTGAGCTGGAACACGAAATTGACAGTGAGGTGAAATAGCTCCCAAGCTGCTCATGTGTAACTTTCGATTTCCAAAACCCTCCACCCTATTCGCTGTTGGTCCAATGGAAGCGCCGATTCCTGGTCACTGGACATCAGGGAAATTACCAATAAGGCTTGACATTTGGATTATGGCGGCAACTTTTGACATTTTCTTTTTCATTCCCGATCTCTTTTACCAGAGACAACTTTCTCCGACCAATTGGTATGTTTTGGTTGAACACAAGTGACTTCTTCACCAATGAGAAGAACCATTGCTGTTCGCTGGAACATGAAATCGATACTTTCCACCTTTAAGACAGTTCTTAAAGCCTCCCCCTTTGAACGAGCTTTTAGTCATCTGACCGATTATGAGGTCCGGTGTCACACTTTGTTATGTAATGATCCTGGCTACGCCTTGTGACGTTTCAACAGGTTAAAGGCCTTTTATAGACATAAGTTGTTGTTGTAGGATATATATAGAACGGGCCAATCACCTGTTTTATCTTTCACGCTGATACTTCTCTCTGCGACATTTTAACATGAATTCGTACAACTAATGTGAATCAAGTTTGCGACGTTGAAAACGTTTTCACCCCCTCAGGGAATCGAAGCAAATTTACAATCGCAGAGAAATAGACACAGATAGATATACACCGAGAGTGACAGAGACCTAAGGAGAGACACACACCCAGAAAGCGAAAATGTCGCGAACTTGGCTCAGTGTTTGTCCCATTTCCGAAAGCAAATTTCCTGAATGCTGACAAATGAATGGAAATCAGCAAATTCCGACGTATTTGGATGGGTTTCCTTCTAATTAACTCATTTGGTTAAAATCACAAATGGTGAAAACTTTAGGCAGCAGGATTCCAATTCTCATGTTCATATTTACAACAAACGTAAATTATCGAACCTTCAATCACTCAAATAAACAAGCTTGGATAATGCTGTTATATAAAAGCAAAATACTGCAGATGCTGGAAATCTGAAACAAAAACAAAAATAGCTGGAAAAACCCAGCAGGTCTGACAGCATCTGCGGAGAGGAATATAGTTAACGCTTCAAGTCCGTATGACTCTTCATCAGAACTAAAGAAAAATAGATATGAGGTGAAATATGAGCTGTTTGAGGGGGTTGGGACAGGTTGAGCTGGATAGAGGGTCAGTGATAGGTGGAAGCAGAGAAGAGATTGCCAAAGATGTCATAGACAAAGGGTGTTGACATTAGCTATGGAATGTGCTAATGGAGACATTAAGGGGAGAAAGCAGGACGAGCAAGTGACAGGTGGCCCGAGTCGGGATGGAGTAGGGTGATGAGATCAAAATGTTTAATGCTTTTGCTAGTTTCAAACCGCAGCTCCATCATTTGTGATGTGAATATGACCTCACTCGCCTCTATAAACCATGAGCTGTAAAGATCCCAATGGAGCTGTCTGGAATGTTAAGCGGTGACGTCATGCAGCAGCACTTTGGGTCTTTGTTTTGAAGAAATGGAATTCGGCTGTTCTCATTAGGAATGCTGGAGACAGACTGATCAACAATATCATCATCAAATGGCACAGCTCAGTAAGAGGACCTTCCACCCATCGTGTCTATGTCAGTTTTGTGCTAAGAGCTTTATAATAAATGACAATTTCCTTCTCTTTCTCCTTAACTGTATGTTTTCTCGCTTTCAAGCCATTGTCCAATTTCCGCCTGGAAACTCGGTGTTAAGAAAACCAATGTTGAAAGCTTCAGCTGGTTCCTCACCTGAGCAAACACGTCAGACTTGCTCCAGGCACTGACGTTTGCAGAGCTTTCCTTTGGTCAGAGGAACAAGGCAATATAATTTACAGGCTAACCTGGATCTTTTTTTTAAAATTCATTCACGGGATGTGGGCTTTGCTGTCTGGGACAGCATTTATTACCCATCCCTAATTGCCCTTGGGAAGGTGGCCAGTCTTCTTGAACCGCTGCAGTCCATGTGGTGTAGGCACACCCACAGTGCTGTTACGAAGGGAGTTCCAGGATTTTGACCCGGTGACAGTGAATGAACAGTGATACATTGCCAAGTCAGGATGGCGAGTGACTTGAAGGGGAACTTCCGGGTGGTGGTGCTCCCATCCATCTGCTGCTGTGGAAGAAGAAAATACATCTACAGGACAACTAAGTGTTAAACGGTTAAAACCATAGTGGAATATTACAGCACACCTGCAGCTGCCAGCTAATTGAGCAGGAAAGGAGAAAAGGAGTATCATAAACAAGCTTCCTAGAATCCTTGAGACAAGGCTAGGATGTCTGCTCCCAACACAAAGAGACAGGATCAAGCAATGGTCATCTGTTCTCTAGAGTGTACACCCCCTAGCACTAAAGATAAGGTCAAGCATGGTTATCTATTCTCTGTTTCACTTTTTATCACCAGATGGACTCCTCCTAATATCCTGTGTAGTCATAAACTAGAATAGAATAATTGTGTGTTGCATGCCAAAGATAATGATTCTCAACGTAATTAATTATTGAAGGTTAGGCAGTTTTATCATCTTCATGCTCTTTAATATGTACGACTTTTACTATAACTATGTGTGTACTCTGATGCTTCCTCAGAGTGTCAGCTAGCTACCTTGTATGCTACTGGGCTCTCCGCGATATCACGATTAAATAAAGGCTTCCGAGACAAACCTCCTGGGTCTGAGTGTTCACTCTGATTTCCGCGACAAATTGGCGACGAGGATGGGATCCGACTGAAGTCCGGTAGCCTCTTAAGTTGAAGGGGTATTTGAAATCCTGGGCCGTCGGATCTCTAAAAAAAAGAACCCTCGCGGAAAAAAGAGAGGAATACCTCTCCTAAGTTAGGGAGAGTGCGAACTGCATCCTAGCTGAAAGGGGGATTGCAGTGAATCAGCGTCCCAGCTGAGAAGGGGACGGCGAGTGAAAGGGTAGCTACCGACCAAAGAGACTTGAGTGACCCAATGAATCGGAGGACTTGTTAAGGAACACTTAAACACCGGTGAGCGCATAGGGTAGAAAATGCGCCGCGCTGCCAGCTGTGTTTCCTTTTCAGATAAATGGGAGGTCTCAGCAGCAGAGCGGGCTCTGCCACTCCCCCTGCCTCTCAAAGTACTAAGACAAAACCGGAACTGAAAACGGGACCTTTAAAGATGGGTAAGAAAACGGAAAAACGAAGGATAATGGTAACCAAAGCTCGTCAGCAGGTAGGAGATCCGCTGGTCCCTCCGGGGTCGCCAGCCGACGTTATAATACGGGAAACGGGCGATGATCGGTATGCGGTGCCTTTTAGCAGCGACCTGTACGGGTGGACGCGGGGAGAATGGCCGTATGGGGGAAGTTTTAAAATACCCCTTATCCAGGCCTGGTGGGATGGGGTAGCTAATGGGGCTGGAGATCCCAACTGGGATTTCGACTATATGATGGGTTGTTTTAGCAAATGGATGGAGGTGGCGAAATGCCACCAACCCCCCAAAGTAAAAAATAAAAAGGAAAATCAGACTGAAAGCAGTGAAAAGCTGCTAGAAGCACTTCCAGCTGCAGCAGAAGCACTTCCAGCTGCAGCATCTGCCCCTCCACCATATCCCCTCGACACCGACCAAAGGGGACCTTATACCTCGTTTCCAAGACTCCCAGCATCTGTTAACCCTCCCTGGCCTCCCCTTCCCGACTCTTTAACGGACCAACTCATAGAAATAGCCGCGGCCTGGCGACAATCCAATAGGGCTGCTGCGGCCGGTTTGGGGGTGGCAGCGGAAGCGGGACCATCCAATGATGTCCCAGACAGTACCCAGCCTGACCCCAGCCCCCCCCACAAGGGAATCTGGCATCGATAGTCAGAGCAGTGGCGAACGTCAAGTGAGGGTCACACGAAATCTTTTTAAGAGGGCAGCGGCTGATACTAGCTCTCATGTACTTCACAACCCTAAAATAATGATTGGTGACACGGCAATACTCAAACCCTGGACTCCAGCGGAAGCTCGAGCTATGATAGCTGAAGCGCCAAATCCTATAAAACGCCCGGCTGCATTTTTAAATTGGCTGGAGCAGATGTGTGAAATTTACCAGCCCCTTCCGGGCGATTTGCAAGCTTTATTAAAGTTCGCTTATGGTAGCTCCTGGGCCGCCTTAATAAGTACCATCCCGGTGCCGCCGGGGGAGAACGGGGATTGGCGGCAAGACGATGAGCTAGCAGAGGCTGGGAATGAGAGTTTAAAACATTGGCTGCAAGGCAGGGGCAAAAATGCTTTTATGGCAGCAGCACAAAGACACGGGGACATGGGGGAAGTAACTCGGTGCCTGCAAAGGAAAGAGGAAAGTACCCCTGATTTTTTGGCCCGATTCCGTAATACTTGGGAGGAGTATGCGGGCGTTCCCCTGGAAGGCAACGGACCCTTAGCCATACAAACGCTGCTAAATTGCATGCTCTCCCAACATGCCCAGTCTTTCAAAATGCGAAACTTAAACTGGCAAACTTTAAATTGGTCTGAAATAACCACTGCTTTGGTTAACATGGACCGAGAGGGGCTGTTTGTTAGCAACTGGGAGGGCTCCAAACAGCAGCAAACCCAACTTTGTCGTCAGAATCAGAATACACGTAAGGGACAAGTAAGAAGCCAGAGAAGAGATAAATCCCTTGACACTTGCCGCAAGTGCGGAAAGAGGGGACACTGGGCTAGAGAATGTCGATCGGGTCCCCCTAGGAAACCTGCTGTGGCCCATGGCCAGCAGGCAGTGGCGACTCCCCCCTTTACTTACAATAACCCTTTTCCCCAAGAATAGGGAGGCCCAGGGGAGGTTATGGTACAGGGAGCAGTTATATCACTTTCTCAAGACTCTGAAGCGCACCCTATGGTAACCCTTAAAATAGGAGATACACATTTACAAGCCTTGGTAGACACTGGCGCTACCCTTTCCTCTGTACCTCCCTCCCTGGGATTACCCCTTAGTCAAAACAGGGTAGTAACTGTAGGAGTGGCAGGCGTTCCCCTGTCAGAGCCTCTGTCTCAGCGAGTTGCCTTGTCACTGGAAGACAACCGTGTGGAAGAGACTCTGATAGTTTCGAAAACCACTCCTTTACCTTTACTGGGACGCCAAACTCTGTGTAAATTAGGGGCCACTATTTACTGCACGCCACAAGGCATGTACATGGAAGTGCCCACACCCCAAACTCACCAGTTAACATCCCTGCTCCTTGCCCCTGAGACTAAGTCTGAACCAATTTTATACTGCTGGCAACTTGAAGATAATCCTTACATGGCAGGGATGGGCCGATTGTGGAAGGAACTGGATAGATTACCTAGCCGCCGCCTGTTGAAACCCTAAAAAGCTTGTTACAGGTAGAGCTAAATTACTCTCGCCTCCATTGTACCGCATGGTATACAGTGAAAGATAACCCCGAATATCATCAAAGGGTCGGCACTCTCATAGGAACCGTGACTCCCATCTGCCCTGATCCCTACCTTTACTTAGGTGAGGTGGGCTTGGGCGTACTGGTACACTTGACCACAGAGCAGCAGCCTCTGTTTCAAGTAAACTCTGTGTCTGTGCCTCATCTGACCCTAGCTATTCGGCCCCCCTTTCGGTCACACCATATAGGTCCCATGATAAAAAGACTTCAACAGACCCCTACCTCTGAATGCATTGGGTCGGTGGAATGGTTCGGATCTGTTGAGGGTAGGATCTATCTCCCAGGGATTTCCGGGGTCTCCTGTAAAGTAATTGACCCCCCAGCCAAATTTCAGCGACAACAGCCCCCCGAGCAATCTGACTTTGTCGGTCCTTATGCTTTAAATGTAGTCGAGAGTGGCCTGTGGGCGTTGCATAAAAATAATGTCGGTCGAGTACTCTCCGCCCCAGATCATTATGTTAAGCTGCAGAAAGATGCTGTCCTGCCCTGCGTTCGGCAGTACCGGTTAACCCCTGACGCTGAGGCAGGCATAGCTCCCGCCGTAAATGCTCTGCTCCAACAAGGGGTTCTTAAACCCACTGTTAGCCCCTGTAACACACCCATATTACCGATACCTAAAATTGGACGGCCAAACGAATGGCGTTTTGTACAGGACTTGCGAGCCGTAAATAGCATTGTGGTCCCCCTAGCGCCGGTAGTACCCGATGTAAATGTAATCCTGTCCTCCATCCCGCCTACCGCCGTGGCTTATACCGTGATAGACCTATGCTCCGCTTTCTTTTCTATCCCCCTCCATCCCGACAGTCAGTATTTGTTCGCTTTTACCTATAAAGGGCAACAATATACCTGGACGAGGCTTCCCCAGGGATACACTGAAAGTCCTGCGGTATACGCTGCTGCAGTAAAGCGAGACTTGGACGAATGTTATTTAAATGGGAACTCCACACTGATACAGTATGCCGATGATCTTTTAGTGGCCTCACCCACACTGACAGACTGTGTGAAAGACTCAGTAACTTTACTTCGATTCCTAGCGACGAGAGGCCATAGAGTATCTAGAAGTAAACTGCAGTTCTGCCAGCCACTAGTACAGTACCTGGGATTCACTTTAAAAACAGGGACTCGGCAGATCGGACCCGAACGTGTACAAGCCATCCTGCAGATACCTGCCCCTAAAACAAAGAGAGAGATTCTTTCCTTCCTAGGTATAGTGGGCTATTGCAGACAGTGGATTCCCGATTACCGTCTACATGATGCTGTCCTCCGTGCAGCGACGATGAAGGAAGCACCTGCGATTGTCCAGTGGACCTCAAAGCAGGAGACAGCGTTTAAAGCTCTCAAAGCAGCTGTGACCACGGCCCCGGCTCTGGGGCTACCCAACTATGAGCGTCCCTTTCAGCTACACGTTTGCGAAAAGAAGGGATTCGCCACCGGAGTTCTTACGCAAGACCATAATGGAGGTAGGCGACCGACTGCTTATTATTCTACGGCCCTTCCCGCTGTGGTGATGGGGATGCCTGCGTGTCTCCGTGCTGTTGCCGCCGCGGCTACAATGGTTGAAAAGTCGTTGCCGTTAGTCCTCGATCACCCTTGTCAGGTATGAGTGCCCCATGCCGTCATGCTGCTACTAAATTCTGCTGCTACACAACATTTTACTGCCTCACGACGAACGGAGTATGAAGTTATTTTATTATCGCATCCCAACTACACCTATTGTCGACCGCCGGCCGTTAACCCCGCCACTTTTGTTCCCGAGTCCCCTGAAGAGGTGGAGCATGACTGTGTTGCCATGGTCGAGCAATCCACTTCTCCTAGAATGGATTTGCAGATGGATCCTCTTCAGGACCCAGACGTTATTTTTTACACCGACGGCTCCTCTCATCGACCTAGAGACTATTTGCTCCTCACCGGTTATGCTGTTGTGAGCCAACACCACATCATGGAAGCTTACGCACTACACCCTGGCACTTCAGCACAGGCAGCAGAACTGTTTGCCCTAACCAGAGCTTGTATCCTGGCTACAGATCAAACGGCCAATAATTATACTGATTCCCGATATGCCTTTGGCGTCGTCCATGATTTCGGCCAAATATGGAAAAATCGGGGCTTTATTACGGCAGCAGGCCGGTCTATTAAACATTCCCAGCTCGTGCTGAACGTCCTAGAAGCAATTCAATTGCCTAAACGTTTGGCCGTCATTAAATGTGAAGCACACAATAAACTGACTGATGATGTCTCTGTAGGGAATGCTCGCGCTGACCAAGCAGCTAAAGAAGTCGCAGTTGCGCAGACCCCTCTTTTGCAAGCGCTCCGTCTTCCATATCACGACCCCCTTCCTGCTCTGGAGTCTGCCGAGTTACAGGCAGCCCAACAAAATTGTACTCAGCAGGAAACACGGGCATGGGAGAAGGCACAATGCTATTGTAAAGACGGTTTTTGGTTCCATTCAGATGGTCGACCGGTTTGTCCTCGAAGTCTGTTTTTGCCCTTGTGTCGCCTAGTGCATGCACAGGCACACATGGGCAAAGAGGGGATGCAACATGCAATAAACCAACAATGGTTTGCGCCTGGTATCACTCCAATGATACAAAAAATCACATGTTCTTGTCTGATTTGCCAGCAGAATAATAAAGGAGCAGCAGCAGCTAAGTACGATCACCTACCAATGCCTAAAATGCCTTTTGAAAACTTGCAAATTGATTTTGTACACATGCCCCCGGCCTCAGGGTATAAGTACTTGTTAGTAATAGTAGATATGTTCACCCGATGGGTTGAAGCCTACCCCACCCGAAGGGATGATGCGCGAACAGTAGTGAGAATATTATGGAAAGAACTGATACCTAGATATGGAATACCTATGGGAATAAACAGTGATCGAGGAACTCACTTCACTAGGAAAATAGTAAAGGATTTGGTGCAGATACTGGGTTTTCAGTGGAAGCTGCATATTCCTTACCAGCCACAGTCCTCAGGAATAGTTGAAAGGGTAAATGGGGAATTAAAGAACGCCTTGTCTAAGGTTTGTCAGGATACTAGTCTTTCGTGGCCCGAAGCGCTCCCGGTAGTGCTCTTCGCTATGCGAAACCGAAAGAATAGAGTTACTGGAATAACACCCCATGAAGCCCTAATGGGACGCCCCATGACGACCGGAGCCCAACCTCCTGTATGTGCAGAGAAATTAGCCTTAATTTGGAATGATGAACAGTCCCTGGCTTACGCCCAGGCAATTTGTAAAACAGCAGCTGAACTACATGAGAGGGTCAGGCAGGCTCAGGCAACCGTGGGAGATACACCTTTACATACCTTTCAGCCGGGTGATCAAGTGTATGTAAAAAATTTAAATAAAGATTTTCTTTCTCCTAGGTGGAAAGGACCCTTTCTAGTACTGCTGACTACTCGAACGGCCCTGAAGGTTAAAGGGAAGGAAGATTGGATCCACGCCACTCGTTGCAAGAAACATTGTCCAGCAGTCTTATAACCGTTACTAATAGTGTATTAATTTGCATTATGTATCAAATACTACTTTTTGCTATATGTTATCCTTTTGCCTTTTGTTATGGAGTGTACCTAAGGGATTCCCACCCCAACACTTTTTTGTCTTTATGCCGCACCTATGCTGGACAAGTAGGACAGGGCGCCTGTTGGATATATGCTCGGATTCCCCATCATGGAGCTGAATCAAGCACCTATCAGGCAAAACCCCTAACTGAGGAAGAAATGAGGGATCTCACAGACTTCCATGCCCAATCAGATGATGTAGAACCCAACATGTTTAGAGGGTGGTTCCGTCACTCGCCCCCTGCTAGGAGGTGGAACTACACGAATCATGGGATAAAAATCAGGCCCCCTCCGGAGCCGATAAACACCACCTGTTGCTGTTCGACCCTTGCAACCGGTACCTATAGCCTGGGAAACAGCAGCTGTCAAAATACCATATTTATTAGCCCTGGTAGTTATGACCCTCCAAATCCTCTAAACGGTACTTACTGGGTTTGTGGAGAAAGAGCGTATCCCTGGCTGCCTGGGATGCCACAACTATCTTCCTTTTTTAATCAAGATACCGATATTTTGGGGAAAGGCGCTACCGCTCCCACCTGGAGTGGTTGCTGCTACATGGCATATTTGAATCCGTACCTCCGTTATATAAGTAGAGTAGATATTAACCCGCATCTGCGTTTGCATCGCCATGGCATCTCGGAAACCGAGCGATTCTGGATGATTGCCTTCCCCTCATGTGGGACTGCTCATAATTCCCGAGAGATTATTAACCTGGCAGCTGCACTTGAAAAGTTTGCTAATTCAACAGCTGATGCTTTGTTTGGGACACAGGAACAGATTTCAGCCATCACTACTGAAATGATAGCCCTACGCCTGACAGCTCTGCAGAATAGAATGGCCCTTGATTTCCTCCTAGCCGAGAAGGGTGGCACTTGTGCCGTGATAGGTTCAGAATGCTGCACTTATGTGCCTGATGTTTCTGAGAACATTACTAACCTGGGACAGCACGTTATGGATAAAGTGCAAGAGATAAAGAAAATTGGGGAAAAATTAAGCCATTTTTATAACAAGGACTCCTGGTGGGCTACAGCAATGGGGTGGGTCTCCGGTTGGGGAAGTTGGCTGCTGTATGCTTTAATTGGGTTAGTTTTACTAGGTGTTATAGGGTGTTGTGCTTGTGTTACTTTGAGAATTTGCTGTGTCCAATGTATTAATGCAGCTATGAATGGAGTCACTACTGGATTAGGAGGAGCTCAAATCGTTCCTCAGTTGGTACGCACTGGCCCCAGCAAAACCCACTGGTGGGGAGAAAAAGTTTACCCTGCCAGGGATCGGCCTTTCCCTTATGGTTATGAGCCCCCTTATGATGATGAAGATACTATTCCTCATTGGTGTTAATCTGAAAGATTAACAAGGAGGGATTGTGGAAGAATAAAATACATCTACAGGACAACTAAGGGTTAAACGGTTAAAACCACAATGGAATACTACAGCACAGTTCCCTCTTTTCAGCTAGCAGGCACATACCTGCAACTGCCGGCTAATTGAGCAGGAAAGGAGGAAAGAAGTATAATAAACAAGCATCCTGCAGTCCTTGAGACAGGGCTGGAATGTCTGCCCCCAGGATCAAGCAAGGGTTATCTATTCTCTAGAGTGTCGACCCCCTAACACTAAAGATAAGGTCAAGCACGGTTATCTATTCTCTAGAGTGTCCACCTCCTAACAATAAAGATAAGGTCAAGCATGGTTATCTATTCTCTGTCTCACTTTTATTACTACGTGGGCTTCCCCCAATGTCCTGTATAGTCGTAAATTTAGAGTAGACTAATTGTGTGTTGCATGCTCAATGTAATTGATCACTGAAAGTTAGACAGTCTTATCACCTTCAAGCTCTTTTGATATGTACAACTTTTACTATAAGTATTTGTGTAAGTCTGATGCTTTTTCAGAGTGTCAGCTAGCTGCCTTGTATGCTGCTGGGCTCTCCGTGATATCACGATTAATAAAGGCTTCCGAGACAAACCTCCTGGGTCTGAGTGTTCATTCCGATTTCCGCGACAGGTGCGACAGTAATAATAGTCAGACCATCAACCTGGACATGATTAACAGCAGAATCCAACACCTGCAGTCACTTGTAAATTCGCTTTCTGAGCAAATATCGTGACTGAGTGAATCCCTTCCCACACCCAGAGTATGTGATCAGACTTTTCCCAGTGTGAACGCGATGGTGTGCACTGAGGACAGAAGAAGGCTGGAACCTCTTTCCACTAGAAGTGCAGCTGAATGGCTTCCCCTCAATGTGACTTCGCTGGTATCTCAGCAGACAGGACGACTGAGTGAATCTCTTCCCACACATGGAGCAGGTGAATGGCCTCTCCCCGGTGTGAACACGTTTGTGTGCACTGAGATTAAATGGAGATGTGAACCTCTTTCCACAGGAAGTGCAGCTGAATGGTCGGTCCTCAGAGTGAATTTGCTGGTGTAACATGAGTCTGACTGACCGAGTGAATCCCTTCCCACACACAGAGCAGGTGAATGGCCTCTCTTCAGTGTGAATTCGCTGGTGTAAAATGAGGCTGCCTGACTGGGTGAATCCCTTCCCACACACCGAACAGGTGAATGGCCTCTCTTCAGTGTGAATTCACGTGTGTGAGCAGATTGGATGATCGAGTGAATCTCTTCCCACACACAGAGCAGGTGAATGGTCTATCCTCAGTGTGAATTCGCTGGTGTATCATGAGGCTGGATGACTGAGTGAATCCCTTCCCACACATGGAACAGGTGAATGGCTTCTCCCCTGTGTGAATTCGTTGATGGTTTCTCAACAGGGATGGATAATTGAATCCCTTCCAAAGTCCCCACATTTCCACAGTCTCTTCATGGTGCCAGTGTCCTTTAGTTTCTCCAGTTTGGACAATCAATTAAAGCCTTGTCCACACACAAAACACAGGTACGGTTTCTCCTTGCTATTAATGACGTGATGTTTCTTTGGGCTGTGTAACTGGTTAAAACGTTTTCCACAGTCAATTCACTCCAATGTGCGTATGTGTCTTGTTGCCTTTCCAGTCACACTGATGTTTGAAATATTTTCCCTCCGACAGAATAGACAAACAGTTCTCCTTACACATTCAAAGGCTGATTCAGGTCCTGATGAATTGAGTGTTTCTGTCAGATGTGGATGTCATGTTTGGCTTGAGTTTCCTGTCTGCAAATCCTCCCCTTCAAATTACCCTGTAAAATGTGTTTACAAAAGTCATCACAGGCTATAAATTCTGAAAAAACAATTCTAATTTTCATCCAACATTTCTCCTCCTTTGCTCCCCCAAAGCTGTCCCACACACTATTGCTTCTCCTGTGCTGAAATCCAAACACATCACACCATCGCATCCATTTATTTTCTCCACTCCGAGATTGTTCCCTCTCTCTACTGTAGCTGGGTTCAGTTCTCCAGCCCCTGTGTGAAGAGTGAGAATAAAATCAAATAATCAATAATTTCTCTGATGAAGAGTCACACGGACTCAAAACAATAACTTTGTCCTTCTCTCCACAGAAGCTGTCAGACCTGTTGAGTTTTTCCAGCATTTTTGTTTTTGTGTCAGGTTTCCAGCATCTGCAGTATTTTGATTGAATCAATCATTTCTCCCCTGGTCACTGGGACCATGAAGCCCCGCCCACTCTCTGTTGCGTCACCAAGACAACCGCGCATGCTCCCTGATCCCCGCTGGAACAAGATGGCGGCCGCTAACCTGGGCCTGCTCCCGGGTAAAAGCCTCGGAGCTGCAGGATTTTATTGGGGTTTGCGGGTGTGAATGAACCCTCCGCCCCCTCGCCGGTTCCTCTGGAACAAATCGCGGGCCTGGAAGGATTGACCTGAGTTGACCAATCAAGTTTCAGGTTTTTCAAGATCATTCATTGCCCTTTTTCCATGTTGCTGTTAATTAAAGATACCGAGATTGATCCCCTCACTCTGCATCCATTTGTGATATTTAGACGAACAAACTCTCACCCTGCTGCACATTCATTGTTTAAAAGGGCAGCTGTTCTGTTTGTGGTACTGTGGGGTGATGTCTGTTGGCTGAAGCCTTTTAAAATCTCATTCTTCTCTTCAATTCTCTCCGTAGGGGTTTGTTCTGTTGTTAATTACACCCAGGATAGAAGTATGGTAGAGGCCGATGCAATTTATTGTATGTTATTGTATAATTTTATATCTTGACTTTAAAGTTGCAATTACCATCGGATCAGAAAAATTTATTTGATATGTAATTACGTCCTCCCACCCAGCATTCAATGCGGTACAGAATGTGCCCTATCCAGAGCGCCAGGGCCTTACGCATGCGCAGTGCGGAGTCTGATTCGCACCTGCGCATTGTGGGCTCTTACCTGAGCATGCGCAGTGCTGTCCTGTGACTGGAGCCGCAGAGAGTGGTGAGGAAATGGCGATTGGAGCAGAATAACAGAGTTAGTGGGTTTGGGGGAGGAATGGAGCCAGCGGAGTGGGCAGGGAGGTTTCATAAATACTTGGTGCAGCCCGCAGAGCCTTAATAAGAAACTACAGGCCCCGCGTTTGCAGCGAACAGACCGGAAATGGCTGGGTCTCTCCTTCTGCTCGGCCCGGGGGAGCGGCTGTGCAGTAGGGCGCATGCGCGGTCATCCTGGTCCAGGTAGCAGGAGGAGACAATGTTGTGAATTTCTATCCTGGACTGACAGGGATGGATTTTGGAAACTCCTTTTCCAGGGGGTTAGAAGGGGAGGATTTACACACAGCAAACTCAAACCAAGAGAAATATTTCTCAATTTCTGTCCTGGACTGACAGTGATTGATTGTTTTATAATCTTTTCATAGGATATCACATGGGAATGATTTGCAGACAGGAAACTCAAACCAAACATCAGATCAAGATCTGAAAGGCTCACTCGATTCATCAGCCTTTGAGAGTAAGTAATGAGTTTCAGGTCATTATCACTCATTGTGTAAAATTTTTGCTCACACCCCTCCTGTAAATCTTGCTTCATAACTTAAATCTGTGTCCCATAACCCTTTTATGATCAGATAATGTGAACAGCTTTTCCTTAACTACCTCATGTAAACCAATCATAAACTTGTATACCTCTATCAAATTTCCCCTCAATCTACTTTGCTCCAAGGAGAACAACACCAGTTTTTCCAAACTAATCTAAAATCCTTCACCCGTTGAACCACTCTGGTAAGTCTCCTGCGCACCCTCTTAAGGACCCTCACATCCTTCATAATGTGTGGTGATCAGTGGTTTGCACAAACCCAGATGTTCTGTGTCCATGTCTGTGATATCATCACACATCGATAATTACCCTGTGACATCAGCACACACCGACAATTGCGCGGTGACATCACCCCGCTCCCAGTGTATTTCCTCAACTGGGAGATTTTTCTCTGACTTCAGTGCTTCTGATATTTTTCCAGCTACAGTCTCCGGCAGGAGTTTCAAAAGCTGAAAAGAGTTAAATTGTTTCACAGGTGAGTAGTTTTGACAAGTCATCTACAATTTGGAGCTTTTAGTCCTCTGTTATCTGTGTGAGGTCAGACAGCTCTGTGGCTGGTGTGACTCCTTTATTGTGGATCTGATTCTGTGTCCATCCATTGCTCTGTTTCACCTCTGCCCTCCCTGATCACCTCTCTGCTGTTGTCTAACTTTCTCTGTCTCTAATAGTGGGTGTATTTTAGCTCTGTTTAGCATTTTAGGGTTACTTCTACCAACTGCTGCCTTGACCATGTGCTGCTGGCTTACCAATTATAGCTTCCCACCATGTCTTTCATAGTCAGGAGTTGTTTTTCCTGTGCTAAAGTCCATCTCACTTCTACCCCTGAGCTTATATTGATGATCAGATTCTGCATCATTTTTATTCCCTGTAGTTCATTCTGCACCCCTGAAAGGTTAACTCTGTTTCTCTCTCCACATATACTTCCTGACTTGCTGAGTATTTCCAGCATTTTCTCTTTTTATTTCAGATTTCCAGCAGCTGCAGTATTTTGCTATTTTATTGGCAGGCAAAGTTACTGAGGTGGAAATAGGCGGTCTTAGTGATATGTAGTTAGAAGCTCAACTTAGGGTGAAATATGACACTAAGGTTGTGAACAGTCTGGCTCAGCCTCAAAGTTGTCAGAGAGATGGATGGCATTGATGGTTAGGGAGTGGAGTTTGTAGCAGGGACTGAAGACAATGGCTTCAATCTTCCCAATATTTAAATGGAGGAAATTTCTGTTCATCCAACACCGGATGTTAAACAAATCAGGATGGTGTGTGACTTGGAGGGGAACTTGGAGGTGATGGTGTTCACATACATCTACCCTGGTCTTTCTAGGGGATGGAGGGTGAGGGTTTGGGAGATGTTGGAAGAATTGCAGATGCATAAAATTCCTTTCCTTCACCCCCTGCCTCTCCCATCTCCCTCTCTATTTCCCCCAGTAGGTGCTGGTGTTTTGTATAGTCCCTGACCAGTTGGCAGGTTCCCTTCCCTGAAGGACATTAGTGAACCAGTTGGGTTTTTATAACAATCCAGCAGTTTTCATGGTCACTTTTTCCTGGTACTGGCCCCACAAATTACCAGATTCACAACCTGTTTTTGTGTTATTGTGGTTTCTCTCTCATTCACTTTTGTCTATTTAAACTATTTCCCCAGGATTTTCAATTGGGAAACCCAATGTTTCATCAGAATCTAACGGTGTCGCACAATTAGTCGTAACCTGAATTTCATCAGATTTTGAACATGGAAGGAAAAAGCACCGTTCACCGTGGGGAGAAACCGTACACGTGTTCTGTGTGTGGACAAGGCGTCAGCCGATTATCTGGCCTGTCAAAACATAAATGCAGTTACAGTGGGGAGAAACCATGGAAATGTGGAGACTGTGGAAAAGGATTCAATTATCCATCCAGGCTGGATACTCACCAGCGCACACACACTGGGGAGAGGCCTTTCACTTGTTCTGTATGTTTGAAGGGATTTATTGATTCATCCACCCTCCTGAGACACCAGCTCATTCACACTGAAGAGAGGCCGTTCACCTGCTCCGAGTGTGGAAAGGGATTCACTTGGGCATCCAGCCTGCTGAGGCACCAGCGAATTCACTCTGGGGGGATGCCATTTACCTGTTCCGAGTGTGGGAAGGGATTCATTCAGTTATCCAACCTGCTGACACACCAGAGAGTTCACACTGGGGAGAGGCCATTTACCTGATCCGAGTGTGGGAAGGGATTCAGTCAGTCATCCACCCTGCTGAAACACCAGAGAGTTCACTCTGGGGAGAGACCGTTCACCTGCTCCGAGTGTGGGAAGAGATTCACTCAGTCATCAAACCTGCTGACACACCAGAGAGTTCACACTGGTGAGAGGCCATTTACCTGCTCCGAGTGTGGGAAGGGATTCAGTCAGTCATCCACCCTGCTGAAACACCAGAGAGTTCACTCTGGGGAGAGACCGTTCACCTGCTCCGAGTGTGGGAAGAGATTCACTCAGTCATCAAACCTGCTGACACACCAGAGAGTTCACTCTGGAGAGAGGCCGTTCACCTGCTCCGAGTGCGGGAAGCGATTCACTCAGTTATCCAACCTGCTGACACACCTGCGAGTTCACACTGGGGAGAGACCATTTATCTGCTCCGAGTGTGAGAAGGGATTCGTTAATTTATCCGATCTGTTGAGACACCAGCGAATTCACACTGTGGAGAGACAGTTCACCTGCTCCCACTGTGGGAAGGGCTTCACACAGTCATCCCACTTGCTGAGACATCAGCGAATTCATACTGGAGAGAGGCCGTTCATCTGTCCTGTATGTGGGAAGGGATTCACTGTGTCCTCTGACGTCCTGAAGCGCCAGCGAATTCACACTGAGGAGAGGCCGTTCAGCTGCTCCAAGTGTGGGAAGGGATTCACCTGGTCATCCCAACTGATGAGACACCAGCGAGTTCACAAATAACAAACAGGATGTTGCTGTTAATCACATCCAGGACTGAACCTTGTTCATTGTAGTCTGTTTCTGCTGATGTTAATAAACTCTAGCCCAGTTATTGGGGCTAATATTCTGTATAAGGACAAATAAAATATATTTGTGTTAAATATAGCATATTGAGTCTTGTTATTATCTCTAACACAAGTTAGTTTCTCTGGAAGGGCTCTCCCTCTCCCCTCTCTCCTCCATCCTCACCTCTAACAACAAGTGTAAGGAGCTCATGGAGCTTCTTTGTCACTAAGATTGAGACAATCCGATTAGCTGCCGCTGCTGCTTCCCTCCCTTCCACTAGCCCACTGGGACAAACTGCCTCTATAATGTTCCACCTTGTCCAAGCCGTGAACCCACATCTTTCATTAGCTTCTCCCCCATCTCCCTTCCTGCCCTCTCAGTGGTCATCTTGTCCATGAGAAACACCTCCTGCTCCATCGACCCTATTCCCACTAAACTGCTGATCCCCCAACTTCCCCATGTTCACTGATATTGTTCACAGTACTCATTCTTCTGGTTCTATCCCTCTCTCCTTCAAATCATCACACTTTCCTCAAAAAACAATTACTTAACTCTACTGTCCTTGCAAAGTATTGACCCATCTTCAATCCCCAGTTCCTCTCTGAACTCTTGAAAAGTGTTCACACCTCCCAAATCCGTCTCCATCTTTCCCAGAACTCCCTGTCTGAATCCCTCCAATCAGCTTTCTGGCCCGCAACTGCACTCAAACAGCTCAGATCAAAGCCACCAATGACATCCTATGTGACTGTGATAAAGGTAAACTATCCCTTCTCGACCTGCCTGCAGCCTTTGACAAGGTTGACCACACCATTATGCTCCAACACTTCTCCACTGTCGTCCAGCTGGGTGGGGCTGCTCTCTCCTGGTTCCATTCTTCTCTATCTAATCATAGTCAAAGAATCGCTTGGAATGTCTTCCCTTCCCACTCCCACAGTTACCTCTGGTGTCCCCAGAGGACCCAGCCTTGGCTTCCTTTTATTTCTCATCAACATTCTCCCCACAGCGACATCATCTGAAAACACAGTGTCAGTTATCACGTGTACACTGACAGTGCCCAGCTCTACCTCACCACCACCTCTCTCCACTTCTCCACTTTTGTTAAATTATCAGACTGTTTGTGGATGTGCAGAAATTGTCTCCAATTAAATTTTGGGAAGATTGAAGCCATTGTTTTCATTCCTGAGCTACCAACTCCATTCTTTATCCTATTTCTATCAGGTCATCTCTCAGCCTTCTCTTTTCTAGAGAAAATAGCTTCAGGCTGTTTAGCCTTTCCTGGTGATTATAATGTATCTGTTTTTGGAACATTTGTGAATGAACTTTTATGTCCCTGGCCTTTGCGACGCCTGACAGCAGTTTCAAGTCTGTCTGACCCTTCTTCAGAGGGTGTCTCTATTGGACAGAGCGGTTTCTGGGCCACAGATTATTGTGGGATTTTGAAAATGGGAGAAGAAAGCACCATTCACAGTGTTCTGCGTGTGGATGAGGTTTCAGCCGATCATCTGACCTGGTCAAAACATAAATGCAGTCACAACTGAAAGCAGTTGTGCAAATGTTGACAATGGGAAGGGATTCTTTTACCCATCGAAATTGGAAACTCATTGGACCGTTCACACTGTGGAGAGGCCATTGACTTGCTTAAAGTGTCAAAAGGGATTCACTCCGTTATCCCACCTGCAGACACACCAGCGAGTTCACACTGGGGAGAGGCCATTCATCTGCGCTGTGTGGAAAGAGATTCATTAATTTATACAATCTGATTGCACATCAAAGAGAGCTTTTAAATTTCAAGACTGTGGGAAGTGCTTTACAAGTTCTCAGGAACTGATCCGCCAGCAATGTATTCATTCTGATGAGAGACCGTTCAGATTCCTTCTTTATGGGACTGGATTCAGGCAATCATCCCACCTCTCTCTACACAAGCGCTCTCATACTGGGGAGATGCTGTACACCTGCACCGAGTGTGGGAAGATATGCATTCAGTCATCCCACCTGCCGAGACATCAACGACTTCACAACGAACTACAGTGATTGGATTTTGCTGTTAATAATGTACAAGAATGAACTATACCCATTGGGGTCTGTTTCAGCTGATGTTAATAAACTCCAGCCCAGTTATAAGGTTAATATTCTGGATAAAGCTCAAATAAATCAACATTCTGTCAAACACAGAGGATGTTGAATTTTTAAAAACATCTCTAACACAAGTTAGTCTTTGTTTCGGACTCTCCCTCTCCCTTGTCTCCTGCATCCACACCTCCAACAAGTGTGAGGAGCTCATGGAGCTTATTTGTCACTAAGACTGTGACAATTGAGATCAGCTGCCTTTTCTGCTTCTCTCCCTCCCATGAGCACATCCTTGTCCCCGACATCCTTGCAATTCGCATCCAATCTCTGACCACTCTTCCGTCTCCAAAATCATGCTTACCTCCCAAATCCACACACAATGGTCCTGGAACTTAGGGGTAAAATGACATTGTGAAAGGATTGTTCACCGGCTGAATTGTCACGTTCTTACTGACAAGACAGAGTTTAAATGTTCTGTGTATGGGAAGAAAAAATAATTGTTCACACCGCCGACTGAGACTCCAGTGAGTTCACATCTAAATGTCGGTAGGTTAACTGCAGTTATTTACACCCGGGACAGTATTATGGCAGAGGACCCATGCACTTTGTTTGTCATACCAATTGACTGAATAATTTTATATATTGGTATTGGGCTTCGTTCGTCATCGGATCACAAAACATAATTTTCTATTCAAAAAAACACCTCTCAATGGCAGCCTGGTTACCCAACCTTCAACAGGGGCCAGAATGTGCCCTATCCTCACAACAGGAGCTCCCTACACATGCGTATTAGGGTGTGTGCTTGGAGCATGCGCAGTGCCGCCCGTTTCATGAGCATGCGTAGTACTGGTCTGTGACTGAAGCTGCTCAGAGCGGGTGAAAGAATAAAAACAGAATTACCTGGAAAAACTCAGCAGGTCTGGCAGCGTCAATGGAGAAGAAAAGAGTCGATGTTTCGAGTCCACATGACCCTTCAACAGAACTGAAGTATAGTTAGGAGAGAGGTGAAATATAAGCTGGTTTAAGGTGGGAGGTGGGGGGTGGGGGTGGGGTGGAAAGACTGACACTTCTCTTCCCTTCCTTGACCTCTCTGGCTCAATTTCTGATGATAGACTGTCCACCAATATCCATTACAAGCCTACCAACTCCCACAGCTACCTCGACTACAGCTCCTCACACCCCGCTTCCTGTAAGGACTCCATCCCATTCTCTCAGTTCCTTCGCCTCCGTCGCATCTGTTCTGATGACGCTACCTTCAAAAACAGTTCCTCTGACATGTCTTCCTTCTTCCTTAACCGAGGTTTTCCACCCACGGTCGTTGACAGGGCCCTCAACTGTGTCCGGCTCATCTCCCGCGCATCCGCTCTCATGCCTTCTCCTCCCTCCCAGAAACATGATAGGGTCCCCCTTGTCCTCACTTATCACCCCACCAGCCTCCGCATTCAAAGGATCATCCTCCGCCATTTCCGCCAACTCCAGCATGATGCCACCACCAAACACAACTTCCCTTCACCCCCCCTGGTGGCATTCCGTAGGGATCGTTCCCTCCGGGACACCCTGGTCCACTCCTCCATCAGCCCCTACTCCTCAACCCCCACCTATGGCACCTCCCCATGCCCACGCAGAAGATGCAACACCTGCCCCTTCACTTCCTCTCTCCTCACCGTCCAAGGGCCCAAACACTACTTTCAAGTGAAGCAGCATTTCACTTGCATTTCCCCTAACTTAGTCTACTGCATTCGTTGCTCCCAATGCGGTCTCTTCTACATTGGAGAGACCAAACGCAAACTGGGCGACCACTTTGCAGAACACCTGCGGTCTGTCCGCAAGAAAGACCCAAACCTCCCTGTCGCTTGCCATTTTAACACTCCACCCTGCTCTCTTGCCCACATGTCTGTCCTTGGCTTGCTGCAATGTTCCAGTGAAGCCCAACGCAAACTGGAGGAACAGCACCTCATCTTCCGACTAGGCACTTTATAGCCTTCCGGGCTGAATATTGAATTCAACAACTTTAGATCTTAAACTCCCTCCCCCCATCCCCACCCCGTTCCTTCCCCCTCCCTTTTGTTTTTTTTTCAATAATTTATATAGATTTTTCTTTTCCCACCTATTTCCATTATTTTTAAATCTACAACTAATACCTTGTTAGTCTTTCCACCCCACCCCCACTAGAGCTGTACCTTGAGTGTCCTGCCTTCCATTCTTAATTAGCACTTTTCTTAGATAATATCACCACCTTCAACACCTCTTTGATCCTTTTGTCTGTGACATCTTTTGATTATCTGCTCCTATCACTGCTTGCTTGTCCCTACAACCACCCCACCCTCAACTTCTCTCTCCCCCCCCCCCCCCCCCCCCACCTTAAACCAGCTTATATTTCACCCCTCTTATAACTATACTCAGTTCTGTTGAAGGGTCATGAGGACTCGAAACGTCAACTGATTTCATCTCCACCGATGCTGCCAGACCTGCTGAGTTTTTCCAGGTAATTCTGTTTTTGTTTTGGATTTCCAGCATCCGCAGTAGCTTTTAGCTTTTTGTTTTTAAACAAAACCAGAATTACCTGGAAAAACTCAGCAGCATCGGCGGAGGAGATGGCAGCCGCTAACCTGTTTATGAAGCTTCCTCACCCACTCTGCCCACTCCATTACCCTCCTACAATCTGCCGTTTATACCTGTTTGCGGAGCTGCGATCACCACTTCCCTGTCGCTGCAGTACCCACACTGCGCATGCTCCTGTCGGAAACCTCCACTGCGCATGCTCAGTTCACCACCGATCACTGCGCCTGCGCAGGGCACTCCTGCAGTGAGGATAGGGCACATTCTGTCTCGCTGCGAATGCTGGGTTAGAGCCCCGCCATTGAAACCTGATACTGTTGAATTTACAATTATATTTTGCGATCTAATTACGATTGGAAGCATAGTGCCAAGATATAAAATTATTGTTAAAGTAACGAACACAACAACCCAAGTGCTGATGCACCATATTTCTTTCCAGCAGAACAAGCCCTGATAGTTAGATATGAACTCACTGGAATCTCAGCGGCTGTGATGAACAGGCGATTGTTTTTATGGAACTTTAAAACTGTGACCTGCCAGTAAGAAAGTGCCGATTGTGGATCAAATGCTTTCAACTTTTAAAGCTGGGGTGTTAACAAGTGGTGAAACTGAATAAACCCGATCGCACAAATGAACTATTTGAATGGTCTCTCTCTGATGTTACTGTGCTGCTGTGTCAATAGGTAATCAATTCTGGCCTAGCCAACGACGCCCACATCCCTTCAATGAATAAAGAAAAAGGCTTGAAATATTATTTACGTTTATCAATCTACAGATGCTGCCAGATATGCTGAGTACTTGGTGCATTTTCAGTTATTATCTCTGATTGCTCCTGATTTCACATTAGATTTATCAATGACTGACTTATATTTAATCCCACCCATCCACACATGAACACTTCTCTATCTTGTCTACCCTGTTAAACCGTTTCATAGTCTTTAAGGCCTCGATCAAGTCATCCCTCACTCTCTTTTTCAGAGAAACCATGTTCAGCCTGTTCAGTCTTTCTGGATGGGAATTAACATTCCAGTTCTGGCGTAATTCCAGTCAACTTCTGTGCAAACACAGCATTGGCAGCACCCGCCCTTTCACCTCCTCCCTTTCCAAGTTCCAGGGCTCACTTCCTGAATGACACAGGACATACTTATACTTCTTGAAATTTGTTATTGTGTACTAGTTGCTCCCGATGTGATCTCTACACCGAGAAAACCAAATCCAGATTGTTTGCCTGCTTTGTGGGAGGTGGTCCTATCACAAGACTATTTGTTCTTGCCTCCTCTCCCGCTCTCCTTTCCCTGACTCTGTACTTGTTTGTAAATTATTAAATCTCTAAATTATTCCAGCTTGGATAAAAGATCACCGACCTGAAACATTCACTCTGTTCCCCTCTCTATCGGAGCTGTTTGACCTACTGAGTGTTTCCAACATTTTCTGTTTTGAGTTTGGATTCCAGTGCCTGCAGAATCTTGTTTTTGTGTCACAGTCAGAGATGTAACAGGTGAAAAACAATTCCAGAGGCGTAAGGAGGGGAGTAAAAGGACAAAAGGGAAGGAATGATAAGTTACAAGGCATGAGAGAGAAACTGACTAAATCAATGATGGCTCAAAGCAAAATGTGGGTGGGAATGGGACAAATTTTTCTTCCTACTGTTGAAACTGACACAAATATGACTCCTGATCAACCAATCGCAACTGTTCTTTCAAAGCAGCATGCTGGGCCGAATAGCCTCTTTCTGTGCTGTTGCTTTGTATCGTTTCATTTCCATCCCCACTGCTGCTATCCTTACAATCATTCCATCATCTTACAACCCATCACCAGATACAAGTTTCTCCTACAAAAACTGCACGTTTAGATAGAACACAACCGACTTCGTCAGCCAATGAAAACAACGGTTGCTGTGAGCTGAAATAGTCTTACAAGCTGCTCATGTGTAACTTTCAATTTGCAAAACCCGGCAACCCAATCAAACCCGGCAAAGCGGTCACCAAGGAAACTGCATTGGGAGCAGCGAATGCAGTAGACTAAATTGAGGGAACTGCAAGTGAAATGCTACTTCACTTGAAAGGAGTGTTCAGGCCCTTGGATGGTGAGGAGAGGGGAAGTAAAGGGGCAGGTGTTGCACCTTCTGCGGTTGCATGGGAAGGTGCTGTGGGAGGGGGTTGAGGTGTAGGGGGTGATGGAAGAGTGGACCAGGGTGTCCCGGAGGGAACAATCCCTGTGGAATGCCACCGTGGGGGTGGGGGAGGGGCGGTGAAGGTAAGATGTGTTTGGTGGTGGCGTCATGCTGGAGTTGGAGGAAATGGCGGAGGATGATCCTTTGAGTACGAAGGCTGGTGGGGTGATAAGTGAGGACAAGGGGGACCCTATCGTGGTTCTGGGAGGGAGAGTGGATGCACGGGAGATGGGCCAGACACAGTTGAGGGCCCTGTCAACCACCGTGGGTGGAAAACCTCGGTTAAGGAAGAAGGAAGACATGTCAGAGGAACCCGTGTGCTGTTTTCATTTTCACATTCGTAAAATAATAGACTTGCATTGGAAACGGTGCAGGGAAGGTTCATTAAATTGGTTTCTGGAAGAGCTGGTTATCCTATGATGAGAGGCTGAATAAATTGGGCTTTTATTCTCTGGAGTTTAGAAGAATGAAAGGCAATCTCATTGAAACCTACATAATCTGAGGGGGATTGTTAGGTTGGACACAGAGATTGTTTCCACTGGTCAAGGAGTCTAAAACACTGGGGCACAGTCTCAGGGTAAAGGGCCGATAATTTAGGGCTGAGATGAGGAGAAATTACTTCACCCAAAGGGTTGTGAATCTTTGAATTCTCTCCCCAGAAAGTTGTGGATGCTCCATCATTGAATACATTTAAGGCCGGGATGGACAGATGTTTGGTCTTTTGGGGAACTAAGGGATATGGGGAACGGGCAGGATAATGGAGTTGAAGCCAAAGATCAGCCATGGTTGAACTGAATGAAGGACCAGGTTCGATGGGCCATGTGGTCTATTCCTGCTCCTAGTTTTTGTGTTCATGTGCATGATAAAGACAGTAATTCATGCTATAACTAAAACAGAAACTGTTGGAAGTTCTCAGCAGGTCTGACAGCAAATGTGAAGGGAGAAACAGAGTGAAGGTTTCAAGTTTAATATGACTTATTTTCAAACCATGAGTTGAGTGCTAGTTACGACATCTTGCACAACATCGAGACAGGGAATGGAACCCAAGCGGTGAAAGCACAGAATCTGAACCATTAGGGTGTTTCTATAACATACATTTTGAACGAAATTAGCTTCCAAATGAAGGTTTAATGGTTTAAGGCCGCCAAGGGTAAAGTAGACTCCCTGTCTTCCTGCTTCTACTTATGTTACCGACATCGTTCTGCTTTGTGTGCTTTGGCTACCAAGGAAATCTTGCCCAAACTTTGCCAGTTCTGCTGTTATTCAGTAAGTTTCCACACAAATAGATTTATGAATATTCATTTCAAAAAAGCGAGAAAATTGAGGAAACGTGTGCATAACATCTAACCTATTAGACAGATTGGGTTCAAAGCAACGAATAGAAATTGATTCTCTAATTGCATATACCGAACTGGAGCACACCATAACACCGAGTGAATCCACTGTCTGTTTAAATGTTGCTCAGTGGTGGGATTGACATATGAGGGGAGATTGAGTCGGTTAGGATTATATTCGCTGGAGTTCAGAAGAATGAGGGGGGGATCTCATAGAAACCTATAAAATTCTAACAGGACTGGACAGGATCGATGCAGGAAGGATGTTCCCAATGGTGGGGGAGTCCAGAACCAGGGGTTACAGTGTGGATACAGAGTAGAACATTTAGGACTGAGATGAGGAAAATTTTCTTTACCCAGAGATTGGTGAGCCTGTGGAATTCGCTACCACAGAAAATAGTTGAGGCAAAAACATTATATGCTTTCAAGAAGGAATTAGATATAGCTTTTGGGGCGAAAGGGATCAAAGGATAAGGGGAGAAAGTGGGAGCAGGCTATTGAGTTGGATGATCAGCCATGATCATAACGAATGGCTGAATGGCCTACTCCTGCTCCTTTTTTCTATGTTTCTATGTAAACTTCGATCTTCCTCCACTGTGTAACGTGTGAGAACTGAATCAATAAGCAGTCTCCAATTAAATAAACACAGAAAGGTTCAATCCCCTCTTGCAACTTATCGGCCTGTTGTTATTCTCTGTACCATTTACCATGAACGTTATAATGAAAGTAAATACATTTTGCAATGGTAACAATGTGCTCACCCCTCAGTGAACTGAACCACATTGACACACACAGATGAACGCACACAGACATATACACCGAGAGTGATAGCGGGCAAGTTTTTCTCTAAGGAGAGGCAAACTCTCAGAAAACAAGGATGCCACTAATTGGCACAGCTTTGTTCCATTTCTGACTGCAAATTCTGTGATTGCTTATGGATGAACAGAAACGAAGGAACATAGAAGTGAAAGAGGGAAAACAGACAGGAGTGTCTGGAAGGTTTTAACTCCATTTAGCCAATAATTAATTCTGGAGGCACCAAAAGGAAGGAACACTGAGCAGAACAGTTGGCAGGATGCAAACCTGTGTGGGCAGATCCCAGCGGAGTTAGAATTCATCGCTTTAATCAGCCAACCATGACTGGAGACCGTACACTGGTGTAAATGTTGTTCATGTAAAATCATGGAATCGTTACAGCAGAGAATGAGAGCATTCAGCCCCACCTATTCCCAGTCATCCTGCAATCCCTACAGTCTCCCTTGTTCTTATTACCAAGACAACCATGTCAAATGTCAAATGCCCCAAGGCTATCCTAAGGGATTTGATGAAACGTCTGAAATGACAAAGCAACTGAAATTTTGGCAGTGATGAGATTCAAATCCACGATTCAATAGAGACTGCAGCCTAAATCCAACGCCTTCGACCACTGAAACATGCTGCTGCTGGCAATATGATAGTAACCATTGCCTTGTGTAGATCAAAACAAATAGGAATAGGTATAGAACATTTTGTCGCTCAATCCCCCTCACAGTACCATAAAATCAGAACCAAGGCAACACCACATATAGAGGTCATTCAGCCCAGGTCAGGGGAATATCGGCCATTCAGCTCCTTGATCCTGCTCTGCCATTCAATAAGATCATGGCTGATCTGGTTGTGGTCTCAACTCCTCTTTCCTGTCTGTCCGTTCCCATGTCCACCGCCCCCCACCCCCCCCCCCCCCTCCACACTGCCCCCCATAACCCTTGACTCACTTGTCTATCAAAAATCTGTTTAATTCTGCCTTGAATAAATTCAGTAATCCAGCCTCCACTGCCTTCCAGAGAACATTCTTCAGACTAACGACCCTCTCAGAAAAAAGAAATCTCTTCATCTCCGTCTGAAAAGGGAGACCTATTACTCTTCTGGAAACTAACTCACCTGGTCCCACTCCCCGCCTTTTCCCTGGACATGCTGCAGGTTTTGGTTCAATTCCCTTTTGAAAACCATGACTGAATCTGCCTCTGCCACACTCTATCTAACCCAGCCACCGGCTCCATCCCTCCCCGCTCACCGGGCAGTTTCTCACCCAATAAACAGCCATCGCACCACTTGGTGCGACCCCGGGAGTTTCTTATTGAGAGTTTGCGGATTCCACTGGTTATTTGTGAAGCCTCACCATCCACTCAGCCGCCGCAATTCCTCCCCACCTACTCGGCCCCTCCATTCCTCCCCTAGCACTCGGCCCCTCCAGTCATCCTCACTCACTCGGCCCCTTCAATCCTCCCCACCCACTGGCTCCATTCACTCGTCTCGACAACCTGTTGCTCAGCTCAAGTTAGAGCCCACAAAGCCTATGCTCCTGGCAGAGTCCGGTACTGCGCCTGCACGGGGAATTCCTGCAGTGAGGATAGGGCACATGCTAACCCGCAGTGAAGGCTGGGTAGGATCACCGCCATTGAAAGGCCAGGCGGTTGAATAGAAAATTATGTATTGTGATCAGAACACAATTAAGCCATTAGGCCAAGATACACAATGATTTTTGAAAGACACTTGTTCATTTCAGCTGCTGAGACTCCAATGGGTTCACATCCAAATGTTGGGGTTTATTCTGCTGTTGATTACTCCTGGAACAGAAGTGGAGGTTTCATGCACTTTGGTTGCTGGAACAAATTATTCAGTAATTCTACATATTATCTCCATGGCTCCAATTGTAGTCGGAGTGGAAAACATAATTCTCTATTTAACACATTGCACTTTTCATGGCTGGGGTATTACCCAGCATTCGCTGCGGGATAGAATGTGCCCCATCTTCACCACAGGGGCTCCTCGCGCAGGCGCAGTGGTGGGGTTGGGAATGGAGCATGCGCAGAAGGTCCAGGCTAGCGCACGCGCAGTCTGGATGCTGCAGTTGTGGGGAGGCGATTATCTCCACTCGGCAACTCGAGAGAAATGGCCGATTGTAGGAGGAATGGAGGCGGCCGAGTGGGTGGGGAAGATTCACAAACACCCAGTGGAGCCGCCAAACCTCAAAGGAAACTCCCGGTCCCGCGGTTACACCGAGCGGTTATTTATCGGGTGAGAAGCTGCCGGGTGAGCGGGGAGGGATGGAGCCGGCGGCTGTTTATCGGGTGAGCGGGGAGGGATGGAGCCGGCGGCTGGGTTAGACAGGAGGGATCACAAACACCCCGTGTAGACCCCAAACCCCCAGTAAGAAGATCCCGGGTCCGGGTTTGAACCGGCGGCAGCTGCTCAGGGTTTTCCCACTGACAGGCCCGGGGTTCAACGGCCGCCATCTTTATTGGGGTCAGTGTGCGGCGGAGCGCATGCGCGGCCACCGAGGGCTCAGCCCCGCCCCTCATTCACTCCGATTGGCTGGAGGACCAGCCGCTGCCGCTCGGTCCTCCGGCCCCGCCCCCTTCCTATTGGTCAGAGTCACAGAGAGAAACAGCAGAGAAACAGGCCCTTCGGCCCATCGTGTCTGTGCCGGCCCGCAAGCCCCCATCTATTCTAATCCCATTTTCCAGCACTTGGCCCGTAACCCTGTAAGCTGTGGCGTTTCAGGTGTTCATCTAAATCTTCTTAAATGTTGTTGCCTCTACCACCCCCTCAGGCAGTGAGTTCCAGTCTCCAACCACCTCCTCCGGGTGAAAAGATTTCCTCAAATGCCCTCTAAACTTCCTGCCCCTTACCTTAAATCGATGACCCCTGGTTATTGACACCTCTGCTATGGGGAAATGTTTCTTCATTTCTACCCTATCTCTGCCCCTCGTAATTTTGTATACCACTATCAGGTCCCCCTTCAGCCTTCTCTGCTCTAAGTAAAACAACCCTAGCGTATTCAGTCTCTCTTCATAGCTGAAACTCTCCAGCCCAGGCTACATCCTGGTGAATCTCCTTTGCACCTCTCCAGTGCAGCCAGAGAGGCCGGAGCTGGAGCCAGAGATGCCACCAATCACTCACCAGTCATTTTGAGCTGGAGCAAGAGCAGTGCGGAAGCCCTAGGACGTGGTTGGGGAGGATTCAGGAACACCCGCTGGAGGCAGGAAACTGCCAATAAGAAGTGGCAGCTCTGGGGCTTTTCACCGTGAACAGGCCCAGGTTAATGGCTGCCATTTTGCTTCAGCAGCGAGCTTTGCGCATGCCCAGCTATCCTGGTGAAATGAGAGTAGGCGGGGCTTCAGGGTCCCAGTGAACAGGAGAAAAAGTGATTCATTCATTGATTTTATTCTCACTCCGGACACAGGGGTTTGAGAACTGAACTGAACCAGAGCAGGTGGAAGGAGAAACTGGGAGTGGAGCAAATATATGAGGGAGATGGTATGATCGGTTTGGAATTTAGCACAGGAAATGGGACATTGTTTGGGCTGAGGATTAGCAGCTTTGGGAAACGAGAAAATAAAAATGAGAATTGTCTGCTCTGAATTCCTATGCTGTACTTAGTGATTACTTTTGTAAACTCTCTTTATAGGTCTTAGAAGGGAGGGATTTGGGGATGTGCACTGAAACTAAGCATCTTGGTTGAGTCAATTGGTTATCCAGAACCTGAATACCATCGACCTTTGAAGGTGGAAGGGAAAATGTTCGTCCGTTTTGTCTCCAAGAAAATAATTGAAACATAAATATGACTGGACAAGCATCGAGACACATATCCCCGAGTGAGAGTGTTTCAGCACACTGACTGTGGAAGGAGCTTTAACCAGTTACACAGCCTGGACAAACATCACACCATTCACAGCAGAGAGAAATTGTCACCTGTTCTGTGTATGGACAAGGCTCACCTGTAGCAACACAAAGATATTGGCATCATGGAAAAACCTTGGAAATGTGAGGACTGTGGTAAAGGATTCAATTATCCATCCCGGCTGGATTATCATCGACGTAGTCATACTGGGGAGGGAAGGGATTCACTCAGAAAACCTCCCTGATGTTACACCAGAGAATTCACACTGAGGAGAGGCCCTTCAGCTGCACTTACTGTGGGAAGAGGTTCAGGTATTCATCCACCCTCACTACACACCAGCGAGTTCACACTGGGGAGCGACCGTTCACCTGCTCCATGTGTGGGAAGGGATTCATTCAGTCAGCCAGCCTGCTGAATCACCAGCGAATTCACACTGGGGAAAAGCCGTTCACCTGCTCTGTGTGTGGGGAGGGTTTCATTCGGTCATTCAGTCTTTGGTCACACCAGCAAATTCATACTGAGGAGAAGCCTTTCAGCTGCACCTCCTGTGGAAAGAGTTTCGGGCATTCATCCACACTCGCTGTACACCAACGTACTCACACTGGGGAGAGACCATTCACCTGCTCTGTGTGTGGGAAGGGATTCACTCAGTCATTTGATCTGGTTAGACACCAGCGGCTTCACACTGGGGAGAGACCATTCACCTGCTCCGTTTGTGGGAAGGGATTTGCTCGATTATTCAGCCTCCAGTTACACCAGCGAATTCATACTGAGGAGAGTCCATTCAGGTGCAGTACCTGTGGAAAGAGTTTCAGACAGTCGTCTGTCCTCATTGAACACCAGCGAATTCACACTGAGGAGAAGCCGTTTGGCTGCACTTCCTGTGGAAAGAGGTTCAGACATTCTTCTGCCCTCACTGTACACCAGCGCACTCACACTGGGGAAAGGCCGTCCACCTGCTCTGTGTGTGGGAAAAAATTTGCTCAGTCATTTGATCTGGTGAGACACCAGCGAATTCACACTGGGGAGAGACCATTCACCTGCTCCGTGTGTGGGAAGGGATTTGCTCAGTTATCCAGCCTTCAGTCACATCAGCGAATTCACACTGAGAAGAGCCCATTCAGCTGAAATATCTGTGGAAAGAGTTTCAGACAGTTATCTAAGCTGACTGTACACCAGCGAATTCACATTTAGGAGAGACCATTCACCTGCTCTGTGTCTGGAAAGGGATTCACAAGGTCCTTCAACCTGTGGTCTCACCAGTGAATTGATAAATGACTGTGGAGTTGGATTCTGTGGTTACTGCTTCTGTTAATCACGTCCAGGATTGATAGTCTGACAATAATTAGGTTTGTTCCTGCTGATGTTAACAGCTGTATAACTGTCTGGAGTTTAATCTTCTGTTTCTGTCACTGATTTTCTGGACTGCAGTGTGTCTCTTAAAAGCACCATCTGTGATCTTACACTTAATTCAAGAACCCATGACAGGGACGCATTTATAATAAAATTATTAACTTTTACTTTATCCTAAATTTATCTTTGGTACGAACTCTTCAATTCAGTGTCTGAGAGGTTCCACTGATTAACATCTCCAATTCGAAAGTGCTGATTAATCCTTGCTGACAATTCTTACTGACTTGTACATTACTCACAGTGACATCTCCGTTATGTAATTAAATTATCAAGGAAGATAAACAAAATAATGAAGTATTTTATAGGCTCATCAATGAAAGCTTCATCAGTCAATGTTGATATCGATGAGTCTTGGAAGTGGCTGAGTTTAATCATTTCTGACCCAGCAGCAGCAACATTTGGGAAAGCTGGAACCCACAACAAAGACTGGCTTGAGACCCACTCAGCAGAGATGAATCTGTCATTGAAGCAAAAAGCAAAGCCTACCTGATTACAACATAAACCCAACAGCTAGAGCACTGCGTAACTTGCAAGTAGCTGAGACAGTCGTCTAAAAAACAGGGAGATATGTGCAAATAAACACTGGATCAGCCCACGTCAAGAAATCCAAACTGCCTGTGACAATGGAAATCTACGTGCTGTGTATGATGGGATCAGGAGGACGCTTGCTCTGACCATCACCAAAGTTACCCCCTGAAATCAGCAGATGATGAAGTTCTCACCCACAGAAGTAAACAGATGTCCCGCTGGGGTGAACTTTACTGTGAGCTATACTCCCATGAGAAGGACATCTCCCAGTCTCTGTTTGACTCGCTCCTGCAGCTTCCTGTCATGGTTGAGTTGGATGAGGACCCTCATCAATTGAGCTCGAAAAGACCATTGATTGTTTAGCAAGCAGAAAGATACCCGGCAAGGATGGAATTCCAGCTGAACTGCTCAACCCTAGAAAGTCCCATCTACTTTCACAGTTTCATGAGCTCCTCCTTCTCTGTTGGGAGGTAGGATCCATTCCACAGGACAGGTGTGATTGAAGCATGATAACAATATACAAAAAGAAAGGTGACAGAGCAGATTACAACAACTACAGGGACATCTCACTCCTCAGCATCACAGGGACGTCCTTCACTAGGGTCAGGCTTAAAAGACTCCATCTACTTGCAGACCGAGTGTATCCAGAAGCACAGTGCGGTTTCTGTGCTGGCAGATCTACAGTGGACATGATCTTCTCCATACGCCAGCTACAAGAGAAGTTTACAATTGGGATTGAATCTAAAATGCTGTCAGCTTCTGTGCTGAGAAAAGTGAAAGGTTATAATTACTGAGTGAAAGTAAACCTTTAAGTAGGAATCACAATGAACTTGTACAATTGTAAAAGGCATCGAAAAGTTTGATTCCCTGAAGATAAGCTTCAGCCTTGAGGTTATGATCTGGAGCTCACAAGCTGTGGGAAGCTCCACCCTCTTTAACTCTTTTCAGTCTCAGAAAGTTGAAGCTCCTTTTGCCTGTGAAAACTTTTTCAGTTTTACTTTTCTTCAGTTTTATTACCGTCATTTGGAAAGGTGTCCGAAGAAAGAAGAAAAAAATAACATTTTTGAAAAGCTGAGAAAAATATCAAGAGAATTGGGAAATCAAAGATTAAAGTGGGATTTGCTTTATCCTTGATCTTAAAATGAAGCTACATAAAGTTGACACAAGTGTGCACATTTGAGAATGTTTCTTCAGCCCCTTTGCTAACAAGCTGAGAAGTTAACCCTTTCCACTGACAGCCTGGTGACAATTTAAACAAAAGGCTTTGATTTTTAAAGATTTGGCTTCATCCCTTTTGTTATCATTCAGGACGAAGTGCCTGAGAATGGGAGATATGGGAGTGATCTACAATCTGATTGCAATTATCTGTACTTCTGTCTCTGATCTACAAACACCACATTATGAGTATTAAATGGGACAATAAAGTTCCTCCAGTTTTCCTGAATGAGATAGAATGGTAATTAATGGAATGACACATTTAGAATAAAAGAGAAAATCACACCACCAGTTGGGAAATGGAATAATTCACCTGGGTATAATTCAATGGAATAGTTCAATCTGATGTACATGTATATTCAAGTGAAAGTCAGGAAAGTTTTTAAGATGAGACCAGTAAACAGGGATTTCTCATGGTGATGTTTGTGTCCTTGCCTCTGTATTTAAAAGAAACTGAATTTGACAGTTTGGCCACTATCCAAGGCATCAGAACCAGGCCGGGTTAGAACAGCAAAGATCTTCAGACAGACGCCCCATTGATATTTTGATAAGATCACTTGAAAGGCCAAGGGCGACTTGCATAGGTTGGCACATGCAGCATGGTATTGGGATACTGGTGTGAGTGTGCAGATGTGATATGTCACATGTGGTGTAAGTAACATGTGGGAAATGCATGTTGACCCTGCACTGATGAACAGGTCCCAGACATGCTCAGCTACTTGACAACAGAACAACATGAAGTGATTATTGTGGAAAATTGAAGGAGACATTTTAAATCATCAAGGCATTAACATATATTCCATAGTGAAACTAACTATAAAACAATCAGCATTGAATTAAACACACTGGTACCCATCAGAGGGAGTAAAGTTAAAGTGAAGAGGGAAATTGAATCTGAATTTAGAAAATATCCACAAGGTGGATGCAGGTGAACAGAGAGCTGGAGAATCTTTAAAAACCGTGCATGAATTTCTGTTTGAACCAGATGTATTTACAACATGCCAATAATTTAGAATTGTGAGAGATGATCAGCAGGTGGTGAGAATGAATCTAAGTTGATAGTTATCACATTTTAGTGGAAAAGTTTTGACATTTATTCTTGGTGGCAGCTCAAGTGTTTGTGTTGCTGATTCTGATCATTCTAGTAGCTTTAGTATGTTATCTACAGTTTGTCATCAAGAAATTAGGAAAAGAAGCTCGTAGCTTAGAAATAGTGAGGTTAGTCAGAAATCAGTTGTGAGAAGTCAGAAAGGATATTCCCTTCTCAGGGTGGGGAGATCTGTGAGAAATCACTGTCTAATTAACCTTATAAAATATTCAGAAATTTATTGAATATTATAGGAATAGCTCTAACTTTCGCTTAGGGAGAATGAGGGGAGATGGGAGAGAAACTGGAGAAAAATGTGGGTTCACGGCTCAGACAAGGGGGAATTTTACAGACAGTTTGTCCCAGTCGGCTAGTGGAAGGGAGGGAAGCAGCAGAGGCAGCTGATCGGATTGTCTCAATCTTAGTGACAAAGAAGCTTCATGAACTCCTCACACTCGTTGGAGGTGAAGATGGAGGAGACGGTGAGAGGGAGAGCCCTTCAAAAGGAACTAACTTGTGTTAGAGATATTAGAAAGACTTGACACACGGTGAGTTGAACACAAAGCTGATTTATTTGACTTTTATCCAGAATACCAACCCCTATCACTGGGCTGTTGTTTATTAACATCAGCAGAAACAGCCCCAAATGAGCATGGTTAGTCCTGGATGGAATTTCACAACAACATCCAATCACTGAAGTTACTTGTGAACCCGCTGGTGTCTCAGCAGGTGGGATGACTGAGTGAAACCCTTCCCACACTTGGAGCAGGTGAATGGTCTCTCCCCAGTGTGAACTCGCTGGTGTGTCAGCAGGTGGGATGACTGAGTGAATCCCTTCCCACATTCTGAGCAGGTGAAAGGCCTCTCCCCAGTGTGACTGCGCTGGTGTGCAGTGAGGTGAGATGACCACCTGAACCCAGTCCCGCACTGAGAGCACCTGAACGGTCTCTCGTCAGCGTGAAGACGTTGATGGGACATCAGATTCCCAGAACTTACATAGCACTTCCCACAGTCTGGACATTTAAAAGGTCTCTCCTCAGTGTGAACGCGCTGGTGTGTCAGCAGGTTGGATGAATCCGTAAATCCATTCCCACACTCAAGAGCAGATGAAAGGTCTCTCCCCAGTGTGAACTCGCTTGTGAGTCAACAGGTGGGATAACCGAGTGAATCCCTTCCAACACTCGGAGCAGGAGAACGGCCTCTCTCCAGTGTGACTGCGCCAATGAATTTCCAGCAGGGAAGGGTAATTGAATCCCTTCCCACAGTCCCCACATTTCCACGATTTCTCCCCAGTGTGACTGCGTTTATGTTTTGACAGGTCAGATGATCGGCAGAAGCCTCGTCCACACACAGAACACGTGTGCGGTTTCTCCCCAAGGTGAATGGTGTTTTTTCCTTCCATGTTCAAAATCCAATGATATTCAGGTTACAATAGAATGGGCGACTCCATCAAATTCTGAAGTGATGTTTGGTTTCAGTTTCCTGACTATAAATCCTCCCCTTCTAATAACCTGTGAAATTGATTTAAAACAGAAAAAAGGGAGTGAGAGAGAGCCCACAAAAACACAAAGGCAGGTTGTGAAATTGAGCTGAATGAATCTGGGAATTTGTGGGGCCGGCACGAGGAAAAAGTGACCATGAAAACTGCTGGATTGTCATAAAAACCCAACTGGGTCACTAATGTCCTTCAGGGAAGGGAACCTGCCACCCGGTCTGGGCCTACACAAGACTCTGGCCTCTGTGGGAGGAGAGGGAGAGAGAGGTGGGAGGGGCAGGGGGTGAAGGGATATCTAAAACACAACAAAAACTTTGACAAAATTTCCAGAAACATCAACCTCCACCCCCTAGAAGGACCAGGGTAGCAGGTATATGTGACACACCATCACCTCCAAGTTCCCCTGGAAGTCACACACCATCCTGACTTGTCTGACATCCCGTACTAAATGAGCAGAAAGTTCCTCCATTTAATTACTGGGAAGACTGAAGCCATTGTCTTCAGTCCCAGCTAAAAACTCCACTCCCCAGACACCGACACCATCCCTCTCCCTGGGAACTGACTGAGACTGAACCAGACTGTTCATAGGAATAGGAGTAGGCCATTCAGCCCATCAAACCTGCTCCACCGTTCAATCTGATCAATGTCTTTTTCCCCACACTGTCCCCAAATCCCTTTATGTAATTGCTAAGCCTGTCATCCATTCCTTTGTTCCCTCTAGACTCAACTCCTGGCCGGCTTCCCACATTCAGCACCCCTGTAATCCAGAACTCTGCTTACTCGCACCAAGTCTTGTTCACCCATCACCCCTGAACTCACTGACTTACAAAGGCTCTGGGTTAAGGAGAACCTAGATTTTAAATTTCTCATCCTTAGTTTAAATTTGTGCAAGGTCTTTCCTTCCCTACCTCTGTAATCTCCTCCAGCCTCACAACCCTCCAAGGTATCTACACTTCTCTAATTCCGACCTCATCAGCATTCCTGATTTTAACTGCTCCACCTTTGGTGTCTCCCCCTTCAGCTGCCAAGGCCACAAGCTCTGGAATTTCCCCCCTAAACCTCTCCACTTCTCTTTCCTCCTTTAAGATACTCCTTAAAACCTACCTCTTTTAGTAGACCTTTGTTCATCTGCCCTGATATCTCTTCATGTGGCTTGGTGTCAGATGTTGTTTTCTAACACTCCTATGAAACAACTTAGAGCGTTCTATCACACAACAGAATTAATTAATTAACGTTTCAGGGTGGACAGTATGTGATGGTCAATATAAGCTCAGAACGGAAGAGAAATTGACTAAATCACAGGAAAAACAATTCCTGACTCTGAAAGATACTGTGGGAAGATAAAGCTGGGAAGCCAGCAGCACATGCTGAGGGAGTGGGCTGCAGTGGAAACCTCGTTTAGACAGAGTTGGCAGAAGTTACAGTAGAGTACTAAACATAGTTAAAACACACCCGGTAGTAGAGGCAGGATAAGTTAGACAATGGCAGAGAGGTGATCAGGAAGGGCAGAGGTAAAACAGGGCAAGAGGTGGACATGGATTCAGATCCACAGTGGAGGAGTGACACCCAGAGCCATTGAACTCTCACAGATAACACAGCACAGCACTAAAGGTCTCAATTGTAGATGAATACTCAAAAATATTAACCTCTGAAACTATTTCACTCGTTCCAACTTTAAAATCTCCTGCTGGAGCCTGCGACTGGAAAGAAAACAGAAGCACTGGAGTCAAAGAAAAATCTCCCAGTTGAGGAAATACCCGGGGAGCGGGATGATGTCACCGTGTCATTGTCGATGTGTGATGATGTCACATTGTAATTGTTGATGTGTGATGACGTCACCGTGTCATTGTCGATGTGTGATGATGTCACACACACGAACACAGAACATCTGGGTCTGTGCAAACCAGTGATCACCACACAATATGAAGGATGTGAGTACAGTGTAGATTTGCCAGAATAGTGAGTACAGTGTAGATTTGCCAGAATAGTTTTAGGGGTGGGGGATTTTAATTGTTAGGTTAGGTTCGAGAAACTGTGGTTTTCCCCCTTGGTGTAAAGGAGATTGAGGGGAGATTTGATAGAAGTGTACAAGATTATGAAAGGTATGTATGGGGTAGTTAGATAAAATCTTTTCCCATTAGCTGATCATGAAAGGATTAAGGGACGGAGATTTAAGATTTTAGGCAAGATCCACAAGGAGGATGTGAGGAAGAGATTTTTTACCCAGTGACTGGTAGTGACCTGGAACTCAATGCTTACATTCAAAGGCTGGTGATATTAAGGTGCTGAGGAATCAAGTGACTTTCAGATGTTGATGTGTTGTTTGGTTTGAATTTCTCGTTTCCCCTCCTCTTCTAACATCCTGTAAGTAGAGTACACAAGATCCATCACTGTCAGTCCAGGACAGAAATTCTGAAAGGATTCTCTTGGTTTGAGTTTGCTGTGTGTAAATCCTCCCCTTCTAATCCCCTGTAAAAGGAGTTTCCAAAATCCATCCGTGTCAGTCCAGGATAGAAATTCACAACATTGTCCCCTCCTGCTACTTGAACCAGGATGACCGCGCATGCGCCCTGCTGCATATTGCCCCCTATAAAGATGGCGGCCGTTACCCCGGGCCTGGCGAAGGGAGAAATCCAGACTTTTTCGGCCCGTTTTCTGCAAACACAAGACCGGTACCTTGTTATTTGGGGTCTGCGGCTTGCACTATATCTTCATGAAGCCTCCCTGTCAACTCCGCTGGCTCCATTCCTTCTCACACACCCACTAACTCTGTTAGTTTGCTCCACTCGACATTCTCTCACACGGTCTGAGCAGCTTCAGTCACAGACCAGCACTGCGCATGCTCATGGAACAGACGCAATGCGCATGCTCTAAACACACACACACACACACACACACACACACACACACGCACCGCAATGCGCATGTGTAAGAGCTGCTTTAATGCGGATAGGGCACATTCTGCCCCGCAGCGAATGCTGGGTGACCATCCCGTCATTCAAAGGTGATAATGTGCAACAATAACATATGCCCTGTAAGCAGAATACGATGCCAAGGGGGCAAGATATAAAATTCTTGAATCAATCAATGCAGTGACCAAATTGGTCTGGTCTCCATCATAATTCTCTCCTGGATGTAATGAACAGCAGAACAAAGCCCTACAGCTAGACCTGAACTCAGTGGAGTCTCAGCGGTTGGGGTGAGCTGGGGCCTTTTTTTCGCTCCCAAACATGGAACATTAAATGCCTCTTGCTAGTAGCAATGCCCTGACTGTGGATCAAACTCTTTGAACATTTCAAGTTGGAGTGTTAACGTGTGGGCAAACTGAATAAAGCCCTTTGCACTCATGAAGTATCTGAATGTGAGACTGTGAGACTGTGTTGCTGTGTTGGTAAAAGGGATAATGAATAAATCGCTTTCCATTTCCAGCTGGTGAATGATCTGTTTATAGTTTGAGTTTACCTATATGTTTTCAGCTCAGAGATGGATCTCGAAATCTACTGGTAAAAGGTTCGTCCATAACAACAAGGAGCAGGAGGAGGCCATCTGGCCCCTCAAGCATGCTCCACCATTCAATAAGATCATGGCTGATCTGAAAGTAACCCGAAATCTGTATCGTGCCTACCCCCGATAATCTATCACCCCCTTGCTTACCAAGAATATATCCACCTCTGTTTTAAAAATATTCAAAGACTTTGCTTCCACAATGTTTTCAGGAAGGGAGTTCCAAAGACTCACGGCCCTCTGAGAGAGAAAAAAAACTTTGCTTCAGCTCTATTTTAAATCGGCGACCCTTTATTTTTAAACAGCAATCCCTAGTTCCAAATTCTCCCACAAGAGGCAACATCCTCTCCATATTAAACCTGTCAAGTCCCCTCAGGATCTTATATGTTTCACTAAGGAGTTAAAGCAAGGCAAAATACTGCAGGTGCTGGCTATCTCAAATAAAAACAGAAAATACTGGAATTCTCAGCAAATCTGTTAGCGTCTGTGGAGAGATAAACATACTTTTCATTTCAGGCCTGTAACCTTTCATCAGAACTGCACTGCATCCGAACTGTTAATTTTGCTTCTCAATCCAAATATGCTGCCAGGTGTAGTCAGGGAACTCAAGAAGAAAAAGAAAATCCCTTTGAGGAATGGAATCATAGGAAAATGAAGGATGAAATGCCCGACTGACCAGAGACGGTCAAGGCATCTTTCCCTTCTTTAAGACGTTGGAACATTGACTCTGATGTTATCAGTGAAATTAACTGATCTGAGACATTGAAAGGATTCTCGTTACTGCACATCAGGGATTCAAACCTAATATCAGTTTCGGGACAATCAGAATTTGGTAACAGACAATACATGGGAAGGCTTTAAGGGAGAGCTGGTTCCCGGTGACATGGATGTGTCAGCAGTGGGTGGGATCAGACTGTTTCCATGTATCCACAATGAGTGCCCCACCCTTTATTTTGAAAGAATAAAGCAGATAGAGAGTGATAGTCATCTGGGTAGCGGCAACCTGAAGATTTGACTCACCTTCACCCTGGTTGGGATACCATGTAGGCTGACCTTTCATAAATCTCTGTGGCGCAATTGGTCAGCGTGTTTGCCTGTTTATCGAAAGGTTGGTGATTCAAGACCATCCAGAGGCGAAGTTGTTACTGTTTTCCCTCCATCAGTATTCATTATCACACAGTTCCGCATTGTCACCGGGTACTTGGGCTGCAAAATAATATTCCCAAAATGGTGCCAGATCTACTGTTATCCAGTGAACTCCCACACAAAAAGCAAACACGCAAACACATATAATGAGAAAAGATTTGAACCTACTAAATTCCTTCATCGAATCCATTAGAAATCTGGGAAATTATTGGATTCAAACAAAGCCATCAATTAATCTGTCTTCCTCAGCTCCACAGTGAGTGAGACAGGGAAAAGCACAAAATCAACCCGGGCCAAACCTCCCAATACACTGAGCACAGGCTCAGGGAAACGCAGGTAGATTCTTCCCTGGTCACTAAACCTCCGAGCAGCATTTACAGAATACCCAAGTTAGTGAGTCACAAATAAAAGTCACACCAACTTTCTAAAGCTTTTCACTGGATTCGTTCGCAAGTGTAAGATTTGCAGCTGAGGCAAAGCTTCAACCCTCACTCCACTGATTCCGGTGGAGCTGTTAAATGTTTCCAAGAAATCGTTTTAACAACTTCACAAGATCAATAAATTTTCATTCTCTGACTGGGAATTGAATTACGAGAGCATCGAATCCTAACCACTAGACCACCATGCTAGCTGTCCAACGTACTTTCGGTTTGGCTTATCTACAGCTTCTGCCCTTTTTTTCATTTCAGTTGAGGTTCAGATTCAACAAAAAACGACTTATTCAGCCAATGAAAACAACGATTGCTGTGAGCTGGAACATGAAATTGACAGTGAGGTGAAATAGTCCCACAAGCTGCTCATGTGCAACTTTCAATTTCCAAAACCCTCCAACCTAAATGCTGTTGGTCCAATGAAAGTGCCGAATCATAGTCACTTTGCCAGGAGGGAAACTACCAATAACGCTTCAAATTTGACTTATGGAGGCTACTGTTTACATGTTTTTTTTCATTTCAGATCTTTTCCACCAGAGACAACTTGCTCCGACCAAATGGTCTGTTTAGGTTGAACACAAGTGACTTCTTCACCAATGAGAAGAACCATTGCTGTTAGCTGGAACATGAAATCGATACTTTCCCCCTTTAAGATAGTTCTTAAAGCTTCCACCTTTGACGGAACTTTTAGTCCTGATATGTGGCTCGGTGTCACACTTTATTATATAATGATCTTGAGGAACACCTTGTGACGTTTCATTACGTTAAACGTGCTTTATAAATATAAGTTGTTGTTGTAAGACACACATAGAAAAGGCCAATCTCCTCTTTTATCTTTTATGCTGCTGCTTCGCTCGGCAACTTTTTAACATGAAGTTGCACAACTAATGTAAATAAAATTTGTGATTTTAAAAACGCTTTCACCCCTCAGGGAACTGAACCACATTGACAATCGTAGAGTAACACACACAGATATATACACCGAGAGTGACAGAGGCCTAAGGGGAGACAGGGGCGAATAAAGCATGGATTTCACTAACTTGACTCAGTTTTTGTTCGATTTCCAAAAGTAAATTTCCTGAATGGAAATCAGAAAATACGTGTGTATTTGGATGGGTTTTCTTCTATTGAAATGATAATTACTTCGGTTAAAATCACAAAAGGTAAAAATCTTCGTCAGCAGGATGTTTATATTTACAACAAAGGTAAATAATTGCACTTCCACTCACACTTAAATAAACACGCTTGGATAACGCTCTTGCCAGGTTTCAAACTGCTAAACTATCACATGTGAAGCGAATATGACCACACTCGCCTCTATAAACCCTGCGCTGTAAAGATCCCAATGGAGCTGTCTGGAATGTTAAACGGTGACGTCATGCAGCAGCACTTTGGGTCTTTGTTTTGAAGAAATGGAATTCGGCTGTTCTCATTAGGAATGCTGGAGACAGACTGATCAACAATGTCATCATCAAATGGCACAGCTCAGCAAGAGGACCTTCCACCCATCGTGTCCATGTCAGTTTTGTACACAGCTGTCTAATTAATCTCAATTTCCTTTCTCTTTCTTCTTAACCCTGTTTTTTCTCGCTTTCAAGCCATTGTCCAATTCCCATTTGGAAATTCAGAGTTAAGCTTCAGCTGTCCTCACCTGAACAAATACGTCAGGGTTGGTTTTCCGGGCACTGACGTTTGCAGTGCTTTATTTTGGTCGGAAGAACAAGGCAGTATAATTTTCAGGGTGATCTGGAATCAATCGGGCCGAATGTCCTCTTCCTCTGCTGTAGCCATCCCAAGATTTTATATGAACAACATTAATACTCGTTGAAGGCTCATTGTTGTGGCTGAGTGGTTAAGGTTGGATTCGAAACCCATTGGGAATCTCCTCACATAGGCTTGAATCCTGCCGACTGCGCTGATCCCTTTTCTTACCTTTCGGTGCCTCCAGAATAAATTATTGATGAAATGAAGTCAAAAACCTTCCAAACTCTCCCGTGTGTTTTTCCTGCTTCACTTCCATGTTCCTTCATTCCCGTACATCTGCTAACATTCACCAAATCTCAAAATGAGCACCGTGGGATTTGTATTGCACAGTGACTCGCTTTCCTGTTTCCAAGATAAATACTTATCCTGTATAACATTCCATTCCCAGATCTAAATTATTTTAAACCAATTAAACTATCTGTTTAAGCATGTGATCAAACCGGACCTTTGGATATCTGTAACAATCATTTATCCCTGTTCTATAAAGAGGGACAATCTGTAACAATTATTCATCCCTTAGTTCTGATGAAGAGCCATACGGACTCGAAACATTAACTGTGTTCCTCTCCGCAGATGCTGCCAGACCTGCTGAGTTTTTCCAGGTATTTTTGTTTCTATCCCTGTTCTGTAACAGACTCGGTTGGCAGGTTGAAGAGGAAACGTAATGAGAATGTAGACATAAACTCAGAAATAATAAGGACATGCTGCATCAGAATAAACGGCTTTTATAAATTCAATATGAAATCAATTGTGTAAATTAGTAATTATTATATCAAAACCAGTATCAGGAACCTAAGTCTAACTCACCATGTTACTGGATCAGTGAAACTATTTTAATTGAGGCAAACTGCATGGATTCTGCAGAAACTGCTTCTTCAGAAGTGAATTGGACAGTTATTGAAATGGATAAACATCACGTTTATGAAAAGAGAGAAGTGAATTGAGACTAATTGGTTCCTCTTCACAACAGAAGCTGGCACGGGTCGGTTTAATGGTTAGGATTCAGTGCTCTTACCGTCGTGCCCCGGGTTTGGATACATATGATGATTTAATGATTTTCCAACATGTTGTGCCATTTGATGATGGCATTGTTCATCAGTCTGTCTCCAGCATTCCCATCGATAACAGCTGAAATCCCTTTCTTCAAATCAAAGACCCAAAGTGCTACTGCGCGACTGCATTGTAATCAGGGGTATGGGTTGCTGTGTCCTGCTGTGTTTCTGTGGTGTAGTGGTTATCACATTCGCCTTGCACAATAAAGGCGCCCTGGTTGGAATCCGGGGCAGAAACGTTGTCAAGTGGTTGAATTGTTCCTGTTTACTGTGGAACATTAACTGAACGCAGTATCCTACAACCACGTTATGTTTTCTCTTCATCATTTCACAGAATAAACACTCAGCAAAGTAAACGTACTTTTAAACTGGCAGCAGGTGAGTGCGGGCCCAGATTTTGCTGCTTTTCCCTGTCTCACTCACTGGACAGCTGAGGAAGCGAGAATAATTAATGGGTTTATTTGAATCCAATAACATCATAGATTTGGAATGTGCAATGATACATGGTTGTTCAGTTGTTAAATTATATTTGAAATTGATCCTCAGAAAAAATCATAACTGTCGGAACTCGCTGGGTAACAGGAGAGGTTGCAATTTCTTCTCTTTCTTTTGTCGCTTAAGGACCCAGTGTCACCCTGAACTGTGTGACAATGAATGTTGTTTGTGTTTTACATAAACGTGTCATTTTGTGGGAGAAACGTGCCTCTGGTGAAAGAGGCCTGAAATGAAAATAGAAGATACAGGCATCAGGCCAGGTTGTAACACTTTCAAGTATCATCCCTGGTGGTCTAGTATTCAGGATTTGGCACTTTCACCGCTGCAGCCTGGGTTCGATTCCCGGTCAGGGAACGGTGATTTACAGCCCTCGTGCAAATTGCTAAAATTTAGTTGATTAAAACCTCAAAACGCATAAAAGCTCCGCCAGAATCAGTGGAATATTGCATCAGTGCCGGAAATGTCATCCGTGCAACAGGTCAAAACCAAATACAGAGGTGAAGAAATGGAATGAGGGAAGGGTTGTGATAGGTAGCATAGCACCAACTGTCGGGATGATGGTGCAAGGCAAAATATAGAGGTAATAGGGGAGCTTTTACTGTTTACACCGGCACAAATATCTCCCAGATCTGCTTCCAACTCTCGTGTTAAAGGAGAAGAAAACTTCTCGCTGAATCTTCCACTTTTTAAACTGCACCTCCTTCCAAAAATTGCAAACTCCTCCTGCATCTTCCATCCTGATATTTTCCTTTGTGACATTTTGATATGAAACTGCACAACTAATGTGAATAAAGTTTGTGATGGGAAAAATGTGTTCAACCCCTCGGGGAACTGAACTACATTGACATAGACAGAGGAACACACACAAACACATACACCGAGAGTGACAGAGGGCAAAGGAGAGGCAAACACCCCGAAAACAAGGATGTCACCAACTTGGCCAATTATTGTTCAATTTCATATTGCAAATTTAGTGAATGTTTGCAAACGAACAGAAATAAGAAATGCGGAAATGATTGAGTGGTTTTTATTTCAATTAACTGATAATTAATTCTGAAGGCAGTTTGCTAAAGTTAGGAATTGCTGATGATGCTTTCATTAGTCTCTGTGGCGCAATTGGTCAGCACGTTCAGCTGTTAACCAAAAGGGGGACATTCATTGTGGATACATGGAAACAGTCTGATCCTACCCACTGAGGACACATCCATGTCACTGGGAACCAGCTCTCCTACACCCAGTGCCGTCTCCCTTCGAGCGTTTCTGTGTCTTGTCTGTTACCAAGTATTCTGATTATCCCGAAGCTGATATTAGGTTTGAATTCCTGATTTGCAGTAACGAGAATCCTTTCAATGTCACAGATCAGTTAATTTCACTGATAACATTAGAATCAATGTTCCAATATCTTAAAGAAGGGAAAGGTGCCTTGATTGTCTCTGTTCAGTTGGACAGTTCACCCTTCATTCTCGTCGGATTCGATTCCTCAAAAGGGGCGTCCTTTTTCTTCTGAGTTCCCTGACCACATTTGGCAGCATCTTTGTATTGAGAGCCATAATTAACAGTTCAGATGCAGTGCAGTTCTGATGAAATGTTGCAGACCTGAAATAAAAGCTATGTTTCTCTCTCCACAGACGCTATCAGATCTGCTGAGAATTCCAGCATTTTCTGTTTCATTTCATATAGCCGGCATCTGCAGTATTTTGATTTTATTTAAATGATTTGTGCTAAGAATGTGGAATCCATGACCAGTAGACTCCGAGATCCACGTTTGACTGGAAACCGTATAGGTAAACTAACAATGTTAACATATTGTTCACCAGTTGGAAATGGAAAGTGATTCACCATATCAACTCATTTACTGAGACGGCAACACAGTCTCCGTGGTGAGAGACCATTCAGATCCTTCATGCATGTGAAAGGATTTATTCAGTTAGCCCACCAGTTAACACTCGAGCTTTAAAAGTTCAAAGGATTTGATCCACAATTGAAGCATTGCTACTGGCAAGACACGGTTTCAATATTCCATGTATATTCAAGAAATATCATCAGTTCACCCCATCTGCTGAGACTTTAGTGAGTCCAAGCCTAACTGTAAAAGTTTGTTCTGCTGTTACTAGTTACATCCAGGAGAGAATTGTTGTGGATGTCAGTGCAATTTGGTCGCTGCATCAGTTCACTCAACAATTTTATATGTTGGCCCTATGGCCCCCATAGTATTCTGATCAGAGGACATAGATTTTGATTCTATATATCGACGCTCAATGGCGGAGCGGTCACCCAGCATTCGCTTCGGCTCAAAATGTGCCCTATACTCACTAGAGAATCTAAATGCGCATGCGCAAATCGGCTAGTTTTTGGAGCATGCGCGGTGCTGGTCTGTGACAAGCTGTTTAGAGTGGGTGAGAGAATGTCGAGTGGAGCAAACTAACAGAGTTAGTGGGTGTGTGAGGAGGAATGGAGCCAGCGCAGTTGGCAGGGAGGCTTCATAAAGACACAGTGCAGGCCGCAGACCCCAAATAACAAGGTACCGGTCTTGTGTTTGCAGAAAACGGGCCGAAAAAGTCTGGATTTCTCCCTCCGCCAGGCCCGTGGTAACGGCCGCCATCTTTATAGGGGGCAATGTGCAGCAGGGCGCATGCGCGGTCTCCGCGGTACAGGTAGCAGGAGGGGTGAACTGGACTGACAGGGATGGATTTTGGAAACTCCTTTTACAGGGGGTTCGAAGGGGACGATTTACACACAGCAAACTCAGACCAAGAGAAATGTTTCCTTCTTCTCAATTTCTACCCTAGGCTGATAGGAATGGATTTTGAGTACTCCATTTATAGGATGCTAGAAGATGAGGTTTTGCAGGTGGGAAATTCAAACCAAACATCACCTCAAAGTCTGATAGAATCACTCGATTCATCAGGACCTGGATATTATCGGCCTCTGAGTGTAAGCAATAAGGTCTAGGTCATTAGCACTCACTGTGTAAAATTTCTTCCTCATATCTCTCCGGTAGATCTTGCCCAAAATCTTGCCCAGTTACAGGATTTATTAACATCAGAAGAAACAAACCCCAACTGTCAGAATGAACAGAATCCAACCCCAGCAGTCACTTGTGAACTGGCTACATTCTCAGCAGATTGGACAATCAATGAAATCCCTCCTCACACACGGAGAAGGTAAACGGCCTCTCCCAGTGTGAACTCGCTGGTGTCTGTCTTGGAGGGGATGGTTTTCCCGTTCACCAGTTGTCCTTGTCCTTCCAGGCGGTGGGGGGTGTGGGTTTGGGAGATTCTGTCAACGTTCTGGTTGAGTTTCAAATGTTTGAAATCTATGTTATTTTCCTCTCCTGCACCTTTCTGTCTGTCTGTCTCTCATTCTCTCTCTCTTTCTCTCTCATTCTCTCTCTCTTTCTCTTACATCTTTGATGGCAACAGGACACATTAAGAGAGCAGTTAGCAAAGTTAATGGGATGTTGAGTTTCAGAAACAGAGCTATTGAGTACAAAAGTAGGGAAGCTGTGCTAAATCTTCATAAAGCTCTGGTTAGGCCACAACTTGTGTCGGTCCAGACTGGGTGGCAGGCTCCCTTCCCTGAAAGACATTCCAAAGAACCCTAGACCCAGAGAAAAGTTACGGCACAGAAACAGGCCATTCAGCCCATTTTGCCTGCGCCGGCCAAAAAAGAAGAAACTAGCCAATCATTCAGATACTGAAGCAGCCCATGTCCGAAGCAGCAAGACGTGGACAATATCCAGGCTTGGGCTGATAAGTGGCAAGTAACATTCGCACCACACAAGTGCCAGGCAATGACCATCTCCAACAAGAGAGAATCCAACCATCGCCTCTTGATGTTCAATGGCATTAACATCACTGAACCCCCCTCATTATCAACATCCTGGGGGTTACCATTGACCAGAAACTGAACTGGACTAGCCATATAAATACTGTGGCTACAAGAGCAGGTCAGAGGCTAGCAATAGTGTGACAGGTAACCCACCTCCTGACTCCCCAAAGCCTGTCCACCACCTACAAGGCACAAGTCAGGAATGTGATGGAATACTCCCTACGTGTGAGGATGGGTGTAACTCCCACAACACTCAAGAAGCTTGACACCATCCAGGATAAAGCATCCACTTGATTGGCACCACATCTACAAACATTCACTCCCTCCACCACCAACGCACAGCAGCAGCAGTGTGTACCATCTACGAGATGCACTGCAGAAATTCACCAAGGCTCCTCCAACAGCACCTTCCAAACCCATGACCACTATCTCTAGATGGACAAGGGCAGCGGATAGATGGGAACACGTCCACCTAGAAGTTCCCCTCCAAGTCACTTACCATCCTGACTTGGAAATATATCGCCGTTCCTTCACTGTCGCTGGGTCAAAATCCTGGTACTCCCTTCCTAACAGGACTCTGGGTGTATCACTGTGGCCTTGATGTCAAGGACAGTGACTCTCTCCTCACCTCAGGAGTTCAGCTCTTTTGTCCATGTTTGAACTAAGGCTGTAATGAGGTCAGGAGCTGAGTGGCCCTGGCGGAACCCAAACTGGGCGTTAATGAGCAGGTTATTGCTAAGTAAGTGCTGCTTGATAGTGCTGTCATTGACCCCTTCCATTACTTTACTGATGATCGAGAGTAGACTGATGGGGCGGTAATTGGCCGGGTTGGATTTGTCCTGCTTTTTGTGTACCTGGGCAATTTTCCACATAACTGGGCAGATGCACTTGTCCTCTCCAAAAGTATTAGCTCACATCTTTCAGGATTGAACTCCGTTTGCCACTTCTCCGCCCACTCAACCATAAGATTGATATCATTCTGGAGACAACAGTTGTCCCCTTCACTCTCAACTACACTGCCAATTCTTGTGTCATCTGCAAATTTCCCGATCATGCCTCCTTCCTAAGGCTTAGCCACCAGAAGTGGACGCAATACTCAAGTTGTGATTTAACCAGAGGTTTGTAAAGATTCAGCACAGCTTCCCTGCTTTTGTACTCAATTTCACCGTTTATGAAGCTCAAGATCCAATTTGCTTTGCTAACTACTCTCTTAATCTGTGCTGTCACCTTCAAAGATCTCCGCACATGAAGTCCCAGCTCCCTGTACACTCTTTAGAACTAGGCCATTAATCTCTATTGCCCCTCTCTGTCCCTTCTGCCAACATACATGACCTCCTATGAGGGTTTCAATGATCAGTGAATTCCCTTCTCTCACACACGGAGAAGGTGAACAGTTGATTCCCCAGTGTGAACTCGCTGGTGTGTGTCTTGGAGATGATGATTTTCCCTGCACCAGCTGCTGTTGTGCTTCTAGGTGGTGGGGGTTGTGGGTTTGGGAGATTCTGTGATTCTGGTTGAGTTGCAAATGGATGAATTGCATCTCCTTTTTCCTCTCCTCCACCTCTCTCTCTCTCTCTCTCTCTTTCTGGCTCTCTCTCTCTCTTTACCCCCCCTCCTCCCTCTCTCTCTCTTTTTCTCCTCCAGTAGAAGCCAGAGTCTTGTGTTGGCCCAGACCGGGTGGCAGGTTCCCTTCCTTGAAGGACATTAGTGAACCAGTTCGGTTTTTATGACAATCCAGCAGTTTTCATGGTCACTTTTTCCTAGTGCCGGCCCCACAAATTCCCAGATTCATTCAGCTCAATTTCACAACCTGCCCTTGTGTTTTTGTGGGTTCTCTCTCATATTTCCTTTTCCTTGTTTTAAATTAATTTTTCCAGCATATTGCAAAGGGAGGACATGCAGTCAGGAAACTGGCATCAAACGTCACAGAATCTGACAAAGAGTCATTCGATTCATCAGGACCTGAATATCGTCGGCCTTTGAACATGGAAACAAAAAACACTGTTCACTATGTGCAGAAACTGTGGAAATGTGGGGACTGTGGGAAGGAATTCAATGGCCCGTCTGAGCTGAAAAAGCATCACCGCACTCACACTGGGGAGAGAGCGTTCACCTGCTCCGTGTGTGGGAAGGGATTCACTCAGTCATCCCACCTGCTGACACACCAGCAACTTCACACTAATGAGAGACCTTTTACATGTCCTTACTGCGGGAAGTGCTATAAGGTTCCGGGGAGCTGATGTCCCATCAACTTGTACACACTGATGAGAGACCGTTCAGGTGCTCTCACTGTGGGACTGGGTTCAGGCGAGCATCTCAACTCACTGCACACCACCGAGTTCACACTGGGGAGAGACCATTCACCTGCTCAGTGTGTGAGGAGGGATTCACTCAGTCATCCCACCTGCTGAGACTCCAGTGAATTTGCAAACAGCTACAGTGATTGCCTCTCCCCTGTCTCCTCCATCCTCACCTCCAACAGCAAGTGTGAGGAGCTTGTGGAGCTGCTTTGTCACTAAGATTGAGACAATCTGATCAGCTGCCTCTGCTGCTTCCCTCTCTTCGATTAACCCACCGGGACAAACTATTTCTTAAGTTCTCCTGTTTTAGGGCTGAACTCATGTCTCTCTCTAGTTTCTCTGCGATTTCCCCTTGGGCGGGTTTCCTATTCTCTCTCCAGATTGGACAATCGGTTGAAGCCTCATCCACACAGAGGATTGGAAGAGTTGTGTGAGTGGACTGCCTAGAAAATCCATGAGAACTTTCTTTGTTTCTTCTGCTCTTTAATGTGTAATTTATACTTAATACTGACTACAATCTGACTTTTAAGTCATATTTCATTGATCTTGATTTTGGATTGATTGTTAAAGTAAAAGGAATAAGAAATGAAATCTTGTCCATTGGTTTTCTTTTTGGGGTCGTTTGGTTAATTTGGTTCATTGATCTCCACAGGGAACAGAACATGGTGGATACATTGGATTTAATCTTCCAGAAATACTTAGATTCTGGAACTATTCCCAAGGATTGGAAGTTAGTAAACATCACCTCACTATTCCAGAAATGGGAAAGAGAGAAAATGGGGAAGTTTTGACCAGTTAGCGTAACATCAGTCATTGGCAAAATGCTGGAATCTATTATTCGGGATGTGGTAACAGGGCATTTAGAAAACCATTAATTGATCAAGCAGAGTCGGTACAGATTTCTGAAAGTGAAATCATGTTTGACAATCTGTGTGGAGTTTTTTGACGGTGTAATGAGTAAGGTGGATAACGAGGAAAACGGTTGATGTCGTGTATTTGGACTTTTGAAAAGCATTCGACAAGGAGCCTCACAAGAGGTTATTACACAAAATTAGGTTTTGCGTGATTGGGGTAATATCTTAGTATGGATTGAGAATTGGCTAAAGGGTAGAAATCAGGCAGTAGGAATAAATGGGACATTTTTGTGTTGGCAGACGGCAACTAGCAGGATACCACAAGGATCAGTAATTGGGAATCAGCAATTTACAATCGATATCAATGACTTGGATGACTGAGTGTAACATATCCAGGTTTGCTGATGATACCAAGTTAGGTCGGAAAGTGAGCAGTGAGGACACAGAGTCTGCAGAGGAATGGAGACAGGCTGGATGTGTGGGTAAGGACATGGCAGATGGAATACAATGTGGTGAACTTATCCATCTTGGTTGGGAACTTTTTAAAAAGGCAGAAAGTTTTGAATGGTAAGAGCCTGGGAAATGTTTGCATTCAGAGGTTTCCTCGAACATGTATCACAGGAAGTTAACATGTTGATCCAGCAAGCAATTAGGAAAGGAAATTGTTTGAGAGCTTTTAAGAAGAGGAAAGAAAGAAAATTACAGCACAGGAACAGGACCTTCGGCCCTCCAAGCCTGCGCCGATCATATTGCCCGTCAACTAAAACATTTTGCACTTCCGGGGTCCGTATCCCTCTATTCCCAACCTATTCATGTATTTGTCAAGCTGCCTCTTAAACACCACTATCGTACCTGCTTCCACCACCTCCTCTGGCATCGAATTCCAGACACTCACTACCCTCTGGATAAAAAACTTGCCCCGCACATCACCTTTATAGTTTTCTCCTCTCATCTTAGATCTATGCCCCTAGTAATTGACTCTTCCACCCTGGGAAAAAGCTTCTGACCATCTACTCTGTCCATGCCACTCATAATTTTGTAAACTTCTATCAAGTCGCCCCTCAATCTCCGTCGCTCTAGTGAGAACAATCCAAGTTTCTCCAACCTCTCCTCATAGCTAATAACCTCCAGACCAGGCAGCCTCCTGGTAAACCTCCTCTGCACCTTCTCTAATGCCTCCATATCCTTCTGGTAATGTGGTGACCAGAATTGCACGCAATATTCCAAGTGTGGCCTAACCAAGGTTCTATACAGCTGCAGCATGACTTCCCAGCTTTTGTACTCAATACCCCTGCCAATGAAGGCAAGCATGCCATATGCCTTCCTGACTACCTTATCCACCTGAATTGCCACTTTCAGTAACCTGTAGACCTGTACACCCAGATCCCTCTGCCCGTCGATACACTTAAGGGTTCTGCCATTTACTGTGTAATTCCTGTCTGTATTAGACCTTCCAAAATGCATTACTTCGCATTTGTCCAGATTAAACTCCATCTGCCATTTCTCCGCACAAGTCTCCAACCGATCTATATCCCATCGTATTCTTTGACAATCCTCTTCACTATCTGCAACTCCTCCAACCTTAGTCTCATCTGCAAACTTACTAATTAGCCCAGTTACATTTTCCTCCAAATCATTTATGTATACCACAAACAGCAAAGGTCCCAGCACTGATCCCTGCGGAACTCCACAAGTCACAGCTCTCCATTCAGAAAAGCACCCTTCCACTGCTACCCTCTGTCTTCTATGACCAAGCCAAGTCTGTATCCATCTTGCCAGCTCACCTCTTATCCCGTGCGACTTTACCTTCTGTACCAGTCTGCCATAAGGGACCTTGTCAAAGGCCTTACTGAAATCTATGTATATAACATCAACTGCCCTTCCGTCGTCGATCATCTTTGTCACTTACTCGAAAAACTCGATCAAGTTAGTGAGACACGACCTCCCCTTCACAAAACCATGCTGCCTCTCACTAATACACCCATTTGCTTCCAAATGGTAGTAAGTCCTGTCACGAAGAATCTTCTCCAATAATTTCCCTACCACTGACGTAAGGCTCACCGGCCTGTAATTTCCTGGATTATCCCTGCTACCATTCTTAAACAATGGAACAACTTTGGCCATTCTCCAGTCCTCTGGGACCTCACCCGTAGCCAGTGAGGATACAAAGATTTCTGTCAAGGCCCCAGCAATCTCCTCCCTTGCCTCGCTCAGTACTCTGGGGTAGTACCCATCTGGTCCTGGGGACTTATCCACTATAATATTCTTCAAGACGCCTAACACCTCTTTTTTAATCACAACATAATCCAGGCTATCTACACACTCTTCCCTAGACAAATCGATCGCTAAGTCCTTCTCTTTGGTGAATACTGATGAGAGTATCTCTCCCATTTCTTCTGGCTCCACAGATTCCCACCTCTGTCCCTGAGTGGGCCCACCCTTTCCCTGGCTACCCTCTTGCCCTTTACATATGTATAAAAGGCCTTGGGATTTTCCTTAATCCTGAGTGCCTTTATTCCAAAGGGACGGGAGTACACGAGCAAAAAAATCTTACTATAATTTGACAGGGCAGTGGTTCGGCTTCAGCTGGGGACTGTGTGCAGTACTGGTCTCCTTATCTAAGGAATGACATACTTGCCCCAGACGGAGTGAAACAACTCTTCACAAGACTGGTTCCTGGTATGAGGAGATTGTCCAATGAGGAGAAATTGAGGAGACTGGACCTATATTCATTGGAGTTTGGAAGAATGAGAGGTGATCTCATTGAAACATGGAACATTCTTAGGGGGCCTGGAGGGTAGATGCTGAGAAAATGTTTCCCTCTGGCAGGGGAATCTGGAACGTGGGGATTACACTCTCGGAATAAGTTGTGAATCTTTGGAAGCTTCTACCCCAGGAAGTGGTGGATGTTCAGTTGTTGAATAGATTTAAGACGGAGGTTGATAGATTTTTCAGTGTGAAGGGAATTAAGGTATATGGGGAGAGTGCAGCTAAGGTAGAAGATCAGCTGTGATTGTAAGGAATGGCAGGGCAGGCTCTAAGAGCCAAATGGCCTATTTCTGCTCCTATTTCTTATATTCATTCAACCTCAGTCTGGATCCCCATGAGCTGCTGAGAAAGTGAATTAAATCTTTCTTCACAAATCACCCAAACACCAGACTACAAGTCATGACATTAACTTGTTTATTGGTTACAAATCACAACTTACAGTTAAATCTGAGCACACAGGTTCTGTATAGACATGTGTAAATGTCATCAGAGTTATCCATCAGGTCAGCACGAATGGGGAGAGATATTTCACAAAACAAGGAACACAGATTCCACAGGCTATTCACAGATTCACACTAAGTCAGCACAAATGGATACTGAGTATTAATCACCGCAGGGACCAGAGTCTGAGGTTATAAATTGGTGAATTTTCTTTAAGATGAATTCCTTCAATATTTGACAAATTAACAGCTTTGAACAGCCTGTCTATCAAATAGCTCAAGTCTACTTGTGATTACAAACATTCAAAACTCACATCCTCATCCTCCAGTTACAGAACACTTTCTCCTGTCAATATAGAGCTGCAGGACTGGACTGTGATCTGTGCTCATCTTCACTTCAATACAGTTTGTGAGTGGATTTGAATTAAAAAGCTTTGTTGACATAGTCATCTATTGACACATGAATGAGAGAGGCTGTGGGGCAAACACAAATCTAATGGGGCAACGAATATCAGAAGTTAACTCCAACTGTCAGAATGAACATGTTTCAGCACTGGATGTGATTTACAGCTGCAATAACAGCAGGATCCAACTCCTGCTCATACTGATGAACTCGCTGATGTCTCTTAAGGTGGGAGGAACAAGTGAATCCCTTCCTACACTCGGAGCAGGCGAATGGCCTCTCCCCAGTGTGAATACGCTGGTGTATAGTGAAATCAGATGATCGCCTGAACCCAGTCCACAGTGAGAGCACCTGAACGGTCTCTCGTCAGTGTGAACACGTTGATGGTACACCAGCTCCCTTGAACTTTTATAGCACTTCCCACAGTCTGGACATGAAAAAGGCCTCTCATCAGTGTGAACCAGCTGGTGTTTCAACAGGTGTGATGAATCAGTGAATCCCTTCCCACACTTGGAGCAGATGAACGGCCTCTCCCCGGAGTGAACTCGCTTGTGTGTCAGCAGGTTGAATGACCAAATGAATCCTTTCCCACACTGGGAGCAGATGAATGGTCTCTCCCCAGAGTGAACTCGCTGGTGTGTCAGCAGGTTAGCTGACCGAGTAAAGCCCTTCCCACACTTGGAACAGGTGAACGGCCTTTCCCCAGTATGAATACGCTTATGTATTTCCAGCTTGGATGGATAATTGAATCTCTTCCCACAGTCCCCACATTTCCACGGTTTCTCCCCAACATGAACGGTGGATTTTGCTTCCATGTTTAAAAGCGGATGATATTCAGGTCTTGATGAACCAACCAATGTCGTCAGATCCTGATATGATGTTTGATTTCAATTTCCCAACTGCAAGTCTTCCCCTTCTAATACCCTGTGAAATTGATTTAAAACAGAAAAAAGAGAGTCAGAGAGAACCCACAAAAACACAAAGGCAGGCTGTGAAATTGAGCTGAATCAATCTGGGAATTTGTGGGGCCGGCACGAGGGAAAAAGTGACCATGAAAACTGCTGGATTGTCATAAAAATCCAACTGGTTTACTAACGTCCATCAGGGAAGGGAACCTGCCACCCAGTCTGGATCTACACAAGACTCTGGCCTTCAATGAGGAGAGAACAAGAGAGAGAAATAGAGAGGGAGATAGAGAGAGAGAAAGAGAGGTGAAAAAGTTTGGGGTTGAAGGAGAGAGTTTTTATATATCTACAATGTATCCAGGACTTTGACAGAATTTCACAAATTCTCAACCTCCACCATCTCGAAGGACCAGGTAACTCAGGGTAACTCAGCAGCTCCTGGGGATCCAGACTGAGGTTGAATGAATTTAAGAAATAGGAGCAGGAATAGGCCATTCAGCCCTTCGAGCCTGCCCTGCCATTCATTCGGATCACGGCTGATCTTCTACCTTAGCTGCACCCTCCCCATATCCCTTAATTCCCTTCGCATCATGTATGTGAAGACCATCGCCTCCAAGTTCCCCTCCAGGTCACACACTGTCCTGAAATGTCTGATATCCAGTACTCAGTACACAGCAGGCCTGGCAGTATCAATGGAGAGAGAAATAGGTGTGCAGAATGAATTACAGGGAATAAAAATGGTGAGTCTGACGGTCAATATAAGCTTAGAATTGGAAGAGAAATGGATGATAGCGCAGGGAAAATAATTCCTGAATATGAAAGATACTGTGGGATACTCCCCCTGTTTCCTGGCCCAGGATGGCTGGACATGCATCCTGCTGAACATTGGCCCCCATTGTGGTCATCATCAGTCCCTCGATCTGAGAATGACGTCTCCTCAGAGTTGTGAGTTTCTGCCACGGGTGTGTGACTGAACAGACCAACAGATCTTTGGACACATGGGGCAGAGACATCCCATGAGGTAGTGGGATCCAGAGTGCAGGATTTGCTTCCTTTTCTTTCCTACTGTGCCTTATCAATCAGACATTGGGACGCAAAGGGTATTGCAACTTGATGGACAAGTTGTCTCCATTCTGAACAATGGGGAACAAGCTCCTCCTAGTCATTCAAAACATTGCCCCCTACAAAGATGGCGGCCGCGCATGCGCTCAGCTGCCCACGGCCCCCAATAAAGATGGCGGCCGTTAACCTGGTCCGATCGATGGGAGTTGAGACCCCGCTCGGTGCAAACGGGGGAGCGGGAAGTTCTTTTGGGAGGTTTGCAGATCACACAAAGTGTTTACGAAGTTGCCTCGCCCATCTGCCAGGTCCATCGCTCCCTCCCTACGGCTAGTTACTTCACTTACCGATTGTTGCTCCGCGAAAGAAGAGTCTCTCCATTGCCATTACTCACACTGCGCATGCCTCACTCCCAGCCCGGCCCCACCCCTCATTCATTCCGATTGGCTGGAGGACCAGCTGCTCCTGCTCGGTCCTCCAGTCTCGCCCCCTCTTCCTATTGGTCCGGAGCTGCCGTCGGGGCATTGTGACGGTTTCAAATGGTGAGAGCGGCCACAGACTCAGCCTGACTTGCTGATTCTTGGCAGCATTTTCTGTTTGGGAATTAGAGCTAGAGATGGATGGTCAGTTCCCTTCTTTGCTTCATGCGAGGTCTTCTTAACAGAGACTTTGTTTTCTTTCATGGAATAAAAGAGACAGTAGAACGTCGATACAAAATTGGCTGAGGGTAAGAAACTGAGAGTAATGGTTAATGGGTATATTTTGGGGTGGAAGAAGGTTTGTCGGGGAGTTCCCCAGGGGTCGCTATTGAGACCCTTGCTTTTCCTGATACATATAAATGATCTACATCTTGGTGTGCAGAGGGCAATTTCAAAGTTTGTGGATGACACAAAACCAATTGTAAACCACAGACCCAATCCACGTTTGCATGGGGGTCAAGCAAGGCTGGTTCAGCGCACTGACACTCTTCTCACTCTTCCTTGCTGCAATGCTCCATCTCACCCTCAGCAAGTTTCTCGGTGGAGTGGAGCTAAACTGCAGAACAAGCAGGAACCTGTTCAACCTCCGCCAACTTCAGGCCAGATCCAGGGTTGTCCCATCCTCTGTCATTGAGCTGCAGGATGTAGACAATGCCTGCGTCTGTGCACACCCTGAGGCCAAGCTCCAAGCCATCAACAGCACCTTCACTGAGAGCACGGGCCATACACTGAACATCAGCAAGACAAAGGCCCTCCACTAACCCAGTTATCAAAATCCAGAACGAGGCCTTGGACCACTCTCCAAACCTTGAGAGGCTACTGTCTACAAGAGCAGACCTCGATGACGAAGTTCAGCAGACTTAACATTTCAAGTCCATATGACCTTTCTTCAGCTCTGAAGAAGGGTCATACGGACTCGAAATGTTAACTTTGTTTCTCTCTCCACAGATGCTGCTCGACCTGCTCAGTTTTTCCAGCATTTTCTGTTTTTGTTGTCGTGAACCTTCACCGCTGTCCTTGTGCTTTTAGATGGTAGTGGTCGTGGGTTTGGAAGGCGCTGTCAAAGGAGCCTTGGTGAATTCCTGCAGTGCATCTTGTAGATGGTACACACTGTTGCTATGTTGCATCGGTGATGAAGGGAGTGAATGTTTGTGGATGTGGGGACAATCAAGCAGGCTGTTTTGTCTTGGATGGTGTACAGCTTCTTGAGTGTTGTGGGAGCTGCTCTCATCCAGGCAAGTGGGGAGTATTGCATCACAATCCTGACTTGTACCTTGTAGATGGTGGATAGGCTTTGGGGAGTCAGGAGTTGAGCTACTCGTTGCAGGATTCCTAGCCTCTGACCTGCTCTTGTAGCCACAGTATTTATATGGCTAGTCCAGTTCAGTTTCTGGTCAATGGTAACCCCCCAGGATGCTGATAGTGGGGGATTCAGTGATGGTAATGCCATTGAACGTCAGGGGCGCTAGTTAGATTCTCTTTTGTTAGAGATGGTAATTTCCCGGCACTTGCTACTTGTCAGCCCAAGCCTGGATATTGTCCAGGTCTTTCTGCATTTGGACATGCACTGCTTCAATATCTGAGGAGTTACGAATGGTGCTGAACAATGTGCAACATCCCAAACATCCCCACGTCTGACCTTATCTTGGAAGGAAGGTCATTAATAAAGAAACGGATGAATGTTGGGCCAAGGACACTACACTGAGGAACTCCTGCAGTGATGTCCTGGAGCTGAGGTGACTGACATCCAACAACCACTACCTTTGTCCTTTGTGCTAGGTATGACTCTATCCAGCAGAGAGTTTTCCCCCTGATTCCCATTGACTCCAGTTGTGCTAGGGCTTCTTGATGCCACACTTGGTCAAATGTCACCTTGATGTCAAGGACAGCCACTCTCACCTCACCTCTGGAGTTCAGCTCTTTTGTCCAGATTTTAACCAAGGCTGTAATGAGGTCAGGAGCTAAGTGGCCCTGGCGGAACTCAAACTGGGCATCAGTGAGCAGGTTAGAGATGAGCAAATGCTGCTTGAAAGCACTGTTGATGACTCCTTCCATTACTTTACTGATCATCGAGAGTAGACTGATGGGGTAGAAATTGGCCAGATTAGATGTGCCCTGCTTTTTGTGTACAGGACATAGCTGGGCAATTTTCCACATAGCCAGGTAGATATTAGTGTTGTAGCTGTACTGGAACAGCTTGGCTAGGAGTACGGCAAGTTCTGGAGCACAAGCCTTCAGTACCATTGCTGGACTATTGTCAGCGCCCATAGTCTTTGTACTATCCAGTGCCTTCAGCCGTTTCTTGACATCATGCGAAGAGAATTGAATTGACTGAAGACCGTCATCTGTGATGCTGGGGATCTGCGGAGGAGGCCGAGATGGGACATCTACTCGACATTTCTGGCTGAAACACTTCAGCCTTATCTTTTGCACTGATGTGCTGGGCTCCCCCATCATTGAGGATGGGGATATTTGTGGAGCCTTGTGAGCTGTTTAATTGTTCACCACCATTCATGGCTGTATATTGCAGGATTCCAGAGCTTAGATCTGATCTGTTTGTAGTGGGATCGTTTAGCTCTGTCTATCACTTGCTGCTTTTGCCGTTTGACACACAAGTAGTCCTGTGTTGTCGCTTCACCAAGTTGACACTTCATTTTTTAGGTATGCCTGGTGCTGCTCCTCCTCCTGTACTCTTCATTGAAGCAGGGTGGATCCCCTGGCTTGATGGTAATGATAAGGTGAAGGATATGCCGGGCATGAAGTTACAGATTGTGGTTGAGTACTATTCTGATGCTGCTGATGGCCCACAGCACCTCATGGATGCCTAGTCTTAAGTTGCTAGAGCTTTTAGAAATTGATCCCATTTAGCACCGTAGTCGTGCCACACAACATGATGGGGGGTATCCTTAATGTGAAGGAGGTACTTAGTCTCCACAGTGACTGTGCGGTGGTCATTCCTACTGATCCTGTCATGGACAGATGCGTCTGCGGCAGGCAGGTTGGTGAGGATGAGGTCAAGTATGTTTTTCCCTCTTGTTGGTTCCCTCACCACCTGCTGCAGACACAGTCTAGTGGCTATATCCTTTAGGACTCGGCCAGCTTGGTCAGTAGTGGTGCTACCGAGCCACTCTTGGTGATTGAAGTCCCCCACCCAGAGTACATTCAGCGCCCTTGCACCCTCAGTGCTTCCTCCAAGTGTTGTTCAACATTGAGGAGCACTGATTCATCAGGGAGGGATGGCTGTACATGGTAATCAGCAGGAGGTTTCCTTGCCCATGTTTGACCTGATGCCAAGAGACCCACAAACGATGTTGAGGACTCCAAAGGCAACTCCCTCCCGACTGTACGTCACTGTGCTGCCACCTCTGCTGGTGATGGTGGTGTCTGGGACATTATCTGTGAGGGCTGATTCTGTGAGGATGACTGTTGCTTGACTAGTCTGTGGAGGCAGCTCTTTTGACACTCGCCCTCAGATGTTAGTAAGGAGGACTTTGCAGAGTCGACAGGGCTGAGTTTGCCATTATCATTTCCAGTGCCTATGTCGATGCTGGGTGGTCCTTCCAACTTCATTCCTTTTTTGAGACTTTGTAGCAGTTTGATACAACTGGGTGTCTTGCTAGGCCACCTCAGAGGACATTGCTGTGGAGTCACATGTAGACAGATTTCCTCCCCCTGGAGGACATTAGTGAACCAGATGGGTATTTACAACAATCGACAATTGTTTCTTGGTCCTCATCAGACTTCTAAATTCAGATTTTTATTGAATGAAAATTCAAATTCCATGGTGGGATTTGGCCCCGATTCCAGTGTCAATACCACTACATCATCACCTCTCAGACTGGAAGGCCTGAGACATGAACAGACTGCAGAGATGTTGTTGCAAGGCTCAAAGTAGGGGGTAATGGAACTGATTTTACTGCTGGCTGTTTAAAGTGGTACAAATATCACTCCTGATCAACCAATCACAACTGCTCTTTGAAAGCAGCACTCTAGGCCGAATGGCCTCTTTCTTTGCTGGAACTCTCTGTCATTTTATGTTCCCCAACACCACGGATGCTCTTTCCCAGTCATTCTGCCATTTTCTAACCCATTCTATCGAAATGTACTTTGTTACCTTGTGTCCTGTCTTTCTGAAGTCAAGACCCGGAGTGAATTCAGTGAGGAATTTCCTTGTCATTTCTAGCAGGAGATTCGGAAGCAGACCAGTTGAATGATAGTTTAAATGGTGCCGACCCTTCACTGCAGCTCATTGTGTTTTTGAGTGGAGATGATTTCTGTTTGTTACAAAGCGCAGGATGATCTGATTAACTGATGGAGCAGGTTTGAGGTTCTGAATGACCCCTTCCCACTCCTTTGAAACAAAAACAAGAAATGCTGGAAAAACTCAGCAGGTCCGACAGCATCTGTTGGGAGAAAGACAGAGTTAACGTTTCAATTCTGTATGATTCTTCTTCAGAGCCACACGGACTCGAAGCGTTAACTCTGTCTTTCTCTCCACAGATGCTCTCAGAGCTGTTGAGTTTTTCCAGCATATTGTGTTAATGTTTCAGATTTACAGCATCCGTAGTATTTTGCCTACTCATTTGACTTTGCTGTCGTTCAGTGGCAATACCAGTGAATGACATGATTAACAAACTTTATTAATGTGTTTGTGTGGTCGAACAACCTAAGGTGCTGGAGTACAACTCAGAGTTTCTATGGAAACTTGGGTTTGAATCCCAGCACTACGAAACATCCTGGTGATCTCTGTTTTGGGAACCGCAGCAGCTTCATTGGGACAAACTCACATTAAATCCAGGGCAATGTGCCTTTTTTTTTGATAGGAAAAACGAGGAGAGACAACATAAATATGAGTTGCTGTGGGGAAAAGGCGGGGTGTGGAATTACAGTGGTTGAATTGCTCTTCCAGAGAGTCGGCTTGTGAACGACATGCTGAATGTCCATCTGATGTAGCCGTCTATGATTTTATACAAACATTAGTGACGTCAGTGCAGGTCCTGTATTCACGATGGAGTGGATAAGGTGACAGGTTATGAATGCGCTGGGGTCTCCACAGGTAGGCTGGGATCCTGCCAACTACTCTTCTTATCATTCCTGAATTTTACTGTGTGCCTGCAGAGTTAATTATTGGTTAAATTGAATAAAAACCACCCAAAAACCTCCAGTTTTCTCCAAATTCCATTCGTCTGCAAGCATTCAGAAAAGCTGCAGCCTGAAATGGAACAAAAACGGAGCCAGGTTGGTGTTATGCTTGCTTTCTGGGTGTTTGTCTCTCCTTACAGACAAACCCATGACCTCTGTCATTCTCGGTGTATATGTCTGTGTGTGTTCCTCCGTGTGTGTCAATGTGGTTGTTTCCCATTTTGCAATCCAAATATCCACGTTACCTTTATGGCTTTATATTAAATGGCACAGGAACAATGAAGAGCAGTTTTAAAAGATGCAAGAGAAGGTTTATTTCTGTTTTATTTTTTGAGTGGAGACATTTCAGCTTCTAAGTGCCCAAAAGTTTCAAGGTGGAGGATGGTGGAAATTGTCACTGAGCAACATTTAACCAGACAGACACCGAGTCCTTGTGGTCAAGTGGTTAAGGCAATGGACACATTGAGAGGATGAATTGGTAAATACAAATAGACCAAACTGAAATCCCTCGGACATTGGGAACTGTTTATACTGCTGTTGGACGTCTCAATGAACAGGAAAATAAAAGTTCAATCACAAATGTTACAGGAACGGATAGGTTATAATCACCAGGAAAGGCTGAACAGCCTGAAGCCCTTTTCTCTAGAAAAGAGAAGGCTGAGAGATGACCTGATAGAAATAGGATAAAGAATGGAGTTGGTAGCTGGGGAATTAAAATAATGGCTTCAATCTTCCCAATATTGAATTGAAGGAAATTTCTGCACATCCATCACTGGATATCAGACAAACAGTCTGATAATTTAACCATAGTGAAGTGGAGAGAGGTGGTGGTGAGGTAGAGCTGGGCACTGTCAGCGTACATGTGATAACTGATACTGTGTATTCAGATGATGTCGCTGTGGGGAACATGTTGATGAGAAATAAGAGGAGGCCAAGGCTGAATCCTTTGGAGACACCAGAGGTAACTTTGGGAGTGGGAAGGGAAGACATTCCAAGTGAATCCCTGGCTATGATTAGATAGAGAAGCATGGAACCAGGAGAGGGCAGCCCCACCCAGCTGGACGACAGTGGAGAGGTGTTGGAGCAGAATGGTGTGGTCAACATTGTCATAGGCTGCAGACAGATCGAGAAGAATGAGAAGAGATAGTTTACCTTTGTCACAGTCACATAGGATGTCATTAGTGGCTTTGATCAGAGCTGTTTCAGTACAGTGGCAGTGGCAGAAACCTCATTGGAGGGATTCAGACAGGGAGTTCTTGGAAAGACAGACATGGGTTTGGGAGGTGTGAACATGTTCAAGGAGTTTGTAGAGGAATTGGGGATTGAAGATGGGTCAATACTTTGCCAGGACAGTAGAGTCAAGTAATTGTTTTTTGAGGAAAGGGTGATGATTTGAAGGAGAGAGGGATAGTACCAGAAGAGAGAGAAAATTGAACAATATCAGTCAACATGGGGAAGTTGGGGGATCAGCAGTTTAGTGGGAATAGGGTCAATGGTGCAGGAGGTGTGTCTCATGGACAAGATGAGCACTGAGAAAGCAGGATGGGGGATGGGATCGAAACTAAAGAAAGATGTGAGTTCACGGCTTGGACAAGGAGGAACGTTATAGAGACAGTTTGTCCCAGTGGGCGAGTGAGAGGGAGGGAAGCAGCAGATCAGATTGTCCCAATCATAGTCACAAAGAAGCTCCATGAGCTCCTCACACTTGTTAGAGATGAGGATGGAGGAGGCAGACGAGAGAGAGAGCCCTTCAAAAGGAACTAACTTATGTTAGAGACGTTGACAAGACTCGAAATGCTGTATTTAACGCAAAGATATTTTATTTGACCTTATCCAGAACTTTAGCCCCTGTAACTGGGCTGGAGTTTATTATCAACAGCAGAAACAGACCCCAATGAACATGGTTCAGTCCTGGATGTGTTTAACAGCAAAATGCTGTTTGTTATTTGTGAACTCACCGGCGTATCATCAATTGGGATGACCAGATGAGTCCCTTCCCACAGCTGAACGGCCTCTCCTCAGTGTGAATTCGCTGGTGTCTCAGCAAGTGGGATGACTGAATGAAACCCTCCCCACACTGTGAGCAGGTGAACGGTCTATCCCCAGTGTGAACTCGCTGGTGTGTCAGCAGGTTGAATAACTGAGTGAATCCTTTCCCACACTCGGAGCAGGTAAATGGCCTCTCCCCAGTGTGAACTAGCTGGTGTGTCAGCAGATGGGATGACTGAGTGAATCCCTTCCCACACTTGGAGCAGGTGAATGGCCTCTCCGCAGTGTGTGCGCGCTGATGAGTTTCCAGCTGGGATGGATAATTCAATCCTTTCCCACAGTCCCCACATTTCCATGGATTCTCTCCAGTGTGACTGTGCTTGTGTTTTGACAGGTCGGATGATCGGCTGAAACCTCGTCCATACGCAGAACACGTAAACGGTTTCTCCCCACCGTGAAACGCGCTTTTATCTTTCATGCTTAAAATCCGATGAAATTCAGATTATGACAAATTGTGCAACATGGTCAGATCTGATGAAATGTTGGGTTTCCCGATTGAAAATCCTGGGAAAATAGTTTAAGACAAATGTGAATGAGAGAGAACCCACAATAACACAAAAACAGGTTGTGAAATTGAGCTGAATGAATCTGGGAATTTGTGGAGGCGATTCCAGGAAAAAGTGACCATGAAAACTCCTGGATTGTCATAAAAACCCAACTGGGTCACTAATGTCCTTCAGGGAAGGGAACCTTACAACTGGTCAGGGACTTTACAAAGCACCAGCACCTATTAGAAGGAATAGAGAGGGAGATCGGAGAGGCAGGGGGTGAAGGATGGGGTTTTATGCATCTGCAATTCTACCAAAGTCTCCCAAACCCTCATTCTCCACCACTTAGAAGGACCAGGGTAACAGGTGAATGTGAATACCATCACCTCCAAGTTCCCCTCCAAGTCACACACCATCTTGACTTGTCTGACATCCAGTACTGGGTGAACAGAAGTTTCCTCCATTTAAATTTTGGGAAGATTGAAGCCATTGTCTTCACTTCCTAACCATCAATGCCATCCATCTCTCTGACAACTTTGAGGCTGATCCAGGCTGTTCACAATCTTGGTGTTATATTTCATCCCAAGTTGAGCTTCTGAATACTTATCACTAATTCTGCCTGTTTCCATCTCAGTAACTTTGCCTAACTTCACGCCTGCCTCAGCTCATCTGTTCTGAAACTCATCCATTCATTTTTCCCCTCTAAACTGGACAATTCCTAGCTGTCCATATAAAGATGGGGTCATTCAAAACTCTGCTTCTGGTGTCCTTGCTTGCAGTAAGGCTCATTCATCCAATGCCATGGTTCTCATTGAGCTACATAGGCTCCTGGTTAAGCAACATATCAATGTTCAAATTCTCAACCTTGTTTTCAAATCCCTCAGTGACCTCGACCCCTCACTATCTCTAGAATACCCTCAAATCTACATCCCTCCCAGATGTCTGGACTCATCCAATTCTGGCCTATTGAGCATCCCTGATTTCAATTGACCCACCATTGGTGGCCGTGCCTTCAGATCCCCAGGCCATAAGCTCTAGAATTCCCTATTTAGACCTCTCTGCCTCTTCCTCATCCTTTAAGACTCTCCTTACAGCCTACCTCTTTGACCAAGCTGTTGATCATCTGCCGTGATATCTCCTGATGTGCTTCAGGGTTAAATATTCCAATATACTTTGGACCATTTTATTATATTTAGCTTGCAATATAAATGCAGCTTGCTGTTGAATTGGACTTATATCATCATCATCAGTCAGTGATCCATCCAGCTCCATCTGGCCCACCACTACCGCCCACCACCCCCTCTCCCCCCACCACCACTTAAACAGTATAAATTTCATCACATTTCACTTTTCTTGAGCTCTGAAGAAGGGTCATATGGACTTGAAGCGTCAACTCTGTTTCTCTCTCTTTAGATGCTGCTAGACCCACTGAGTTCTTCCAGCATTTTCTGTTTTTCTTTCAGATTTCCAGCATCCGCAGTATTTTGTTTTTATCGTACCATTGTGGGAGCACCTTCACCACAGTGACTGCAGTGGTTCAGGAAGAAGGCCCACCAACACCTGACCAACAGACAACTGGGGATTGACAATATCTGCTGGTCTTGTTAGTGACACCAAATACCAAGAATGGAGTTAACAATAAATCTGATAAAAGGGCACTTTAGAAATACTTGTTTCCAAAACAACATCCTTAAATTGAATGGATAGTGTCCGTTTAGCAACTCGATCACCCCCAGAATCTACCTCCCGTCACAGTCTCACATTGGAAATTGCTGGGCCTGACTGGTTTCCAAAGTCCTCGGGGTTAACCCCAGCAGCTTCTCCTCCAGCTCTACTCCAGCTCAAAACTGATGCAGCAAAAAGATCCCCATTCAACACCCACCCTAATTCAAACCGGCTCCTATCTGGTCTGTCTGTGTTTCTGGACTTGGTTCCATAAAACAATAAATAGAAAGCAAAGTACTGCAAGGCTGGATCTGAAATTAAGAGATAGACTATTTTAAATATCCAGCAGGTCAGGCAGCATGAACAGATTAAGAAACAGAAGTAGGAGCTCAGGTCGCTGACCTGCCTTCAGGCTGCACGAAAACTCTAGGCGACGGCCGCCAACTAATGGCGGGCAATGTTCCCACAATGCTATGCGCCCCAGAAACCGCTCTATCTAAAAGTTGTTAATTTCCTGATCGAAGGTCAGTTGCCGCAATCGGCAGGTGGCAAATATGGCGCCGGGAGAGTCAAGGAGGTGAAGAACTGCAGCAAAATACAGGAGAACGATCACCCGCCATTATTACAGAATAATAAGCCGCGCATCTGCGCTTGCGCACCCACACCAGGGCCGGGACTAACAACTGTCCCGCATCCAGAATCACCGGGACCTGCAGCCTGGAACTGGGAGTGGGAGAAGCGGGAAGAATGAGGAGAAACAATATAATCCAACACTCACAGCAACCTCCAAACCACCTCCATTCCCGGGATAGTGAGACAGAGCTTAGAAACACTCACCAACACGATTCCAGTGAAACTTCCACGAGGAAAAGGGGGAGCAGTGACTGCCTGCTCTGATAAAGCCCCAGACATGTCACTCAAACCCCCCAACTCCGCCCAGTTCATAGCTCAGCCTACCAGCTTGCAGCTTCCTGCACCTTAACCCCGCCCGGCCCAGGTGTGGGACAGTCCAAGGTGAGTCCTTCGTGTGACCAGGACAGTGGGGGAGGGGTGACCTCCCACCCTGTGCTTTGTCCCAAATGGCTCCATCACCCCCTGCCCCAGGGCCCACTAAACATTGCATGCAGACGGCTGAAGGACCTTGGATATCCTCACTGACCTGCACAGGTACATTATGCTGCACCCAACCCCCGATACACTCTGTAAACAGGTTGCTTTTCTTTTTTTCTGCTGCCCCTTCGCGTAAACATCTTGTTTCATACAAGTTTTGATTAAGACTTGTTCAATCATGTTTAATTGCAGGGCTATAGGGCAAAGGCAGGGACGTGGCATTAGGTAAATTGTCCCTTCAGGGGCCTAATACAAACACGACTGGCTGAATGGCCTCCTTCTTTGCTGTAACCATTCCATGATTCTCTGACTTGTCTCTATCACGCTGCTCCATTCAAAGTGATTCCCACCTTCTGCTTTTGTCCCTGTCTCCCTGTTTAACCAAATAATTCCTCCCCATTCCCCTGCTCACCCTGTGCAGTGTGTATGTCAGACGTCCTCTGGACACCTACCCCCGCCACCACCCCGGCCCCTTCAACCATCAGTAGCTTTCTGCTTATCTGGTTTTAGTTTAAATTTACAGAATTCCTGGATTTAGCTTCAAACTCGCCTTAATTGAAATCAGCAAAACTGAAAATTTTTGTCCCACACAACAGGATAGATTCTTGTGTTTAAATTCAGAGCCAAAAATGCAGTTACTGTCCTCAATTAAAGAGGCTCTTCATTTTATTCCGCACCAGACCAGCATCTAAAACAGTAAACATTATCCTCCCAGACCCGAATATAAAACAGTGAACATTATCCTCCCAGACCCGAATATAAAACAGGGAACATTATCCTCCCAGATCCGAATATAAAACAGTGAACATTATCCTCCAGACCCAAATATAAAACAGTGAACATTATCCCCCAGACCCGAATATAAAACAGTGAACATTATCCCCCTAGACCCGAATATAAAACAGTGAACATTATCCCCCAGACCCGAATATAAAACAGGGAACATTATCCTCCCAGACCCGAATATAAAACAGTGAACAGTATCCCCCAGACCCGAATATAAAACAGTAAACATTATCCTCCCAGACCCCAATATAAAACAGTGAACATTATCCCCAGACCCGAATATAAAACAGTGTACATTATCCCTCAGACCCGAATATAAAACAGTGAACATTATCCCCCAGACCCGAATATAAAACAATGAGACTGGAGTTTCATGAGACCGAGACTTCTGTTATCGATGTGGCAAATTAATTTTGGACAATCTCTAACTTTACAAACTCTCACAGTCTACAATCCCGGCATGAATCTGAAATTGCTGGAATTCCTCAGCAGGTCAGGCCTTCATCTGTCGCAACAGAAACAGAGTTAACGTGACTGCTCTGTGACCTTTCATCTGACCAGAGAATATATAGAAATCTAACAGTCCATTACCAGGTCAAAAGGAGACACTTTACAGACTTCGGGTATCAAAATTGAGTTCAACAATTTTCTTTCACACTCTCTGCCCTCATTGTTTTCTTGTTTATTTGAGTCCTTTTATTCCTTTCTCATCTCTATCATTATCTTCACGTTACATTCAGAAAGTTATCTTGCCGTTCACACCTCATTTCGGCACGTCTTTTGTGTTGTTAATAGTCCCATTGCCACTCCCTTTGACCTTGCATCATGAAACCTTTTGTCAGTTAATCTCTCCCACCCTGCAGACTTTCATAGACCTTTCCTTCTGTTCCTCTTCCATCTCCCCCCTTTCAATGGCTCACAGGCCTGAAACGTTAATTCTCTTTCTCTCTCTACAGATTCTTCCTAACCTGCTGGGTGTTTCCAGTTTTTACTCTTTTCATTTCATGTTTTAAGCATTGCAGTAATTTTCGTTTCTCCATTCCAAGCACTCTACCTGACATTATTAACAATTCAATTCAGTTATTCATAAATTAATTTATCTGTACTTTATGTCTTGAAATCTGATTAATTATTGAGCTATTTATCAGTTATGTGTCTTTAAATTTAGTTACAATTTCACAACTCCTCACATTCTCCTCACGCTTCCTGGCACTAATATTAAATCCTTAGTAATCTTAAATGGAAGGGTCAGCCCAGCATTGACAGACCAGTCAGTTTAACCTCTTGTGTGGGAAAGCATTTAGAAGCGGCAATTCAGGTTAAAATTACGCCACTTGTACAATTTGTTCAGAACAATCGTGTTGAACTAAATTTCTTGAGTTTTTGATAAGGTAACAGAGAATGTTGATGAGGGTAACACGGTTAATGTGCACATGAACTGCTAAAAGGCATTTGATGCAATGCCAAGTAAAAGGCTTGTCTGCAAAGTTAAACTCCATGGGGCAGAGGCAGCATTGGCTGCGTGACAGGAAACAACACGCATGGTGAACATGGAGCTCTGTTGAAGGGTCATGAGGACTCGAAACATCAACTCTTTTCTTCTCCGCCGACGCTGCCAGACCTGCTGAGTTTTTCCAGGTAATTCTGTTTTTGTTTTGGATTTCCAGCATCCACAGTAGTTTTTTGTTTTTATACGCATGGTGAACTGTTGTTTTTTTCAGATTGAGGAAAAGTATACAGTGGGATCACAAGGGGTCGGTGGTCAGACCACTGATTCCTTGATATATATTAATGATCTAGACTTGTGTGTGCAGAGAAACATTTCAAAATTTGCAAATGACACCAAATTTTCAAGTTCTGTTTACAGTGGGGAGAATGGTGGTAAACCTCAAGAGGACACAGACAAGATGGTGGAATGGGCAGACAGGTGGCAGATAAAATTTCATTCAGAGAGGTGTGAAGTGATTCATTTTGGTAGGAAGAACCAGGAGCGACAATATAAAATAAAGGATACAATTGTAAAAGGGTGCAGGAGCAGCGTAATCTGGGACTATATGTACACAAATCATTGAAGATGGCGGGGCAGGCTGAGAAAGCAGTGAATAAAGCATGTGGAATCCTGGGCTTTATGAATGTGGGAATAAAGTACAAAGTCAACCAAGTTAGAATAAACCTGAATAAAACACTGTTTTGGACCCAACTGCAGTATTGTGTCCAATTCTAAGCTTTAGGAAGAATGTGAGGCATTAGGGAGTGTGCAGGAAAGATCCACAAGAGATGGGAGCTTCAATTAGGTTCAGTGAAGTTAGGCTTGTTATCCTTAGAAGGGGAACCGTTCTCTTGCATCTTTTCTGGACCCTCTGCCTTCACTTCCTTCCAAAATTGTAGCCATTCAGTGGCGGTGGTGTTATAAACTTTCTTTCATGGAATGTGGGCAGGGACCGCATTTGTTGCCCTTGAAGCAAATGCTTGCCACACCATTTCAGAGGACTATTAAGAGTAACCACATTTCAGTGTGGATCTGGAGTCACATGTAAGACCAGGTAAGGACGGCAGATTTCCTTTCCGAAAGGACATTTGTGAACCAGATGGGTTTTTATAACAATCGACAATGGCTTAATTGTCACCCTTATTGAGACTCGCTTTCAATTCCAGATTAAATAATTGATTTTTAATCCCTCCAGCTGTTGTGGTGGGATTTGAACCCCTGTCCCCAGAGTATCAAACTGGTTGTCTGGATTATTAGTCCAGTAACATTCCCACCGTCTTCCCTAATATATATTTTATGTATACATTGTTTAATCATGTTCCCACCTTTCAGTAACAATTGTTGAAATGTCTGCTCCACACCCACAGGGTTTCATCTGTTTCAAGTCACAAACAGAAAGGTCCAATTTGCTCCTGGAGTTTGAGACAAATCAGTTTTCAGAATGATGCAGAGTTTCAGCCAATGAGGGAGATCCGGACTCAGCCCCGCCCCTCATTCACTTTGATTGGTTGGAGGAGCAGCTGCTCCAAATCGGTCCTCCAGCCCCGCCTACTCCTCCTATTGGTCCGGAACTGCCGTCAATCAGCCGCGCATTGTGAGCTGACAGGTGAGAGGTCAGTGTCGGGGGGCGGGGTTTACAAATCCCGAATGCGGCCCCAGAGCCGAATCTGAACCAATGAACATTCTCTACTCTCACCATCCGCCGCTTCCGGCTTCTCTCCGGCACCAACCTCAAGCAAAGAGAGCAGGAGGCTCCGAGCATGCGCTATCGACTCGGACAATCCACGGCAGATAGAGCGGTTTCTGAGGCGCATGGGATTATGGGTATTCAGGCCGCCATTAGAGACCCAGTCTCAGTTAATCTTTGTCTGAATCTGGGAAAGCAAGGGGAAGATTCTGTTCGCATTTGTGGAAAGAAATAAAAAACAATTAATGTTACGGACTCGAAACGTTAACAGATTTTTTCTCTCTCCACATATACTGTTAGGCCTGCTGAGTTTTTCCAGCATTTTCTGTTTTTGTTTAAGGCTTCCAGCATCCGCAGTATTTTGCTTTTACTTTAAAGTTGTGAAGTCACCTGAGCCAAGTGAGATGCACCCAAGGGAGAAATAACAGTGAAAGTTAGAGAGGCATTGACCATAATATTTCATTGTGCCTTAGACTCAAGTGCCGAAGGACTGGAAAATTGCAAACGTTCCACCCTTGTTCAAAAATAGGTGTAAGGATAAGCCCAGAAACTGCAGGCCAGTTAGTTTAACTTCAGTGGTGGAAAACTTCGAGAAATTATAATTTGGACGAAGTTAACACTCACATGGACAAATGGAGGTTAATTAAGGGAAGACACCATGGACTTCTTATGGGAAAATAATGTTTTATTAACTTCCTGGAGTTTTATGAAGAGGTAACAGAGAGGGTTGATGAGGGCAATGCTGTTGATGTGGTGTACATGGACTTTCAAAAGGCATTTGGTACAAGGCTGCACAACAGACTTTTACGCAAAGTTGTAGCTCATGGAATAAATGGGACAGTAGCCACATGGATACGGAATTGGCTCAGTGGAAGGAAACAGAAAGTAGTGGTTAATGGATGTTTTTCAGGCTGGTGGAAGGTTTGTAATGGCGTTCGCCTGGGGTCAGTATTGGTACTCGGGCTTTCCCTGATATATATTAATGACCTAGATCTTGATGTAAAGGGAAACATTTCAAAGTTTTCAGAAGATGCAAAACGTGGAAGCATTGAGAACAGTGATGAGGACAGTGCAGAACTTCAAAAAGAAATAGACAAGTTGGTGGAATAGGGCAATCGTGTGGAAGATGGAGTTCAATGCAGAGAAATGTGAGGTGATACATCTTGGTAGAAAGAACATGAAGGGCAATATAAATTAAGGGGCACAACTCCAAACGGGTTGAAGGAGAAAGGAAAGAAAGGAACCTGGGTGTATATGCCCATAAGTCATTGAAAGTGGCAGGAGAGTCATTGAGAGGGTGTTTATTAAAATATACAGTATCCTGGGATTTACTCATAAGGGCATAGAGTACAAGAGCAAGGAGGTTATATTGAATTTATATAAGTCATTAATTTGGCCTCAGGTGGTTTATTGCATCCATTTCTGGGCACCGCACTTCAGGAAGGATGTGAATGCATTGGAGAGGGCACTGTAAAGATTCGCAAGCCTGGCTCCTGGGAGGAAGAACAGTGCTTAGGAAAGTGAATTGGAGAAATCAGGACTGTTTTCATTAGAGAAAATAAAGTTTAGAGGAGATTTGATAGATGTTTTCAAGTGGGGGCTGGACAGAGCAGATAAGGAGACACTGTTTCCACCGATCAAAGGACTGAGAACAGTTCTAAAGTGATCTGTAAAAGAATCAACAATGATATGAGGAAAAACTTTTCACGCAGGGTCTGGTATGCTTTGTGTGGGAGTGTGGTGGAGGCAGGTCCAATTGAAGCATTCAGGAGGAAATTAGGCTGTTATCTGAAAAGGAAAAATGTACAGGTTTATGGTGAATAGGCAGAAGAATAGGACTGGGTGAATTGCTCATTTGGAGAGCCAGTGCAGATACGATGGTCCAAATAGCCTCCTTCAGCGCCAAACCAAATCAGTGATTCGGTAAAAATTGATAATATTCGATAAAAATAAAAATTGAATTGAATGTGTTAGAGATATCAAAACGACTCAACACACTGTGTTTAATGCAAAACTGATTTATTTGAATTACATACAGAATCTGTAACTAGGCTGGAGTTTATTAACATCAGCAGAAACACACTTCAATGAATATGCTTCGGACAAAAATATCATTGGCAACTAAATCCAACAAGAGCAGTTACTTGTGAACTCGCTGGTGTCTCAGTAGACTTGATAAGGGTACAAATCCCTTCCCACACTCGGAGCAGGTGAATGGTCTCTCCCTGGTGTGAACTCGCTGGTGTTGTAAAAGATGGAATGACTGAGTGAATCCCTTCCCACACTCGGAGCAGGTGAATGTTCTCTCCCCAGTATGAAACCGCTGGTGTCTAAGTAGATAGAATGACTGAGTGAATCCCTTCACAAAATCAGAACAGGTAAATGGTGTCTCCCCAGCGTGAACTCGCTGGTGTCCCAGTCGGTTGGATGAATCAGAAAATCCCTTTTTACACACTATGCAGGAAAACGGTCTTTCCCCAGTGTGAACTCGCTGATGCTTCAGTAGGGAGAATGAATAAGTAAATCTCTTCTTGCACACAGAGCAGGTAAATGGTCTCTCCCCAGTGTGGACTTGCTGGTGTCTCAGCAGGCTGGATGACTGAGTGAATCCCTTCCTACACTCGGAGCAGGTGAATGGCCTCTCTCCAGTGTTAGTGAGCTGATGAATTTCCAGCTGGGACGGGTAATTGAATCCCTTCCCACAGTCCCCACATTTCCATGGATTCTCTCCAGTGTGACTGCGGCTGTGGTTCGACAGGGCAGATGATTGGCTGAAGTCTCGTTCACACACAGAGCATGTGTACGGTTTCTCCCCACTGTGAACAGGGCTCTTAACTTCCATATTTAAATTTCGATGATTTGTGGGTTACGATAAATTGGGTGACACCATCAGATCCTGATGTTATGTTGGGTTTGAAATTACGGACTGCAAACCCTGTGAAAATAGTTTAAAACAGGCAAAAGGGAGTGAGAGAGAACCCACAAAAACACAAAGGCAGGGTGTGAAATTGAGCTGTATGTGTGGGGCCGGCACAAGGAAAAAGTGACCACGAAAGCTGCTGCATTGTCATAAAAATTCAACTGGTTCACCAATGTCCTTCTGGGAAGGGAACCTTCCACCCAGTCTGGGCCCACTCAACTCTACCAGAACTTTGGCAGAATCTCCCAATCCCTCATCCTCCACCCCTTAGAAGGACCAGGGTAGCAGGTAAATCACCTCCAAGTCACACACTGCCCTGACTTGCCCGACATCCAGTGCTGGATGAACAGGAATTTCCTCCATTTAAATGTTGGGAAGACTGAAGTCATTGTCTTCAGTCTCTGCTACAAACTCCACTCCCTAACCATCAATACCATCGATCTCTCTTGCAACTTACGAGGCTGAACCAGACTGTTCACAATCTTGGTGTCATATTTTCACCCCAAGCTGAGCTGACTTCGTATCGCAAAGACCATCTCTTTCCACGTCAGTAACTTCACTCCTGCCTCAGCCAATGTGCTGCTGAAAGTCATCAATTCCTTTGTTACCACCAAACTGGACCATTCCGAGCCAGCCACATAAACGATGGGGGTCATTTAAAACTCTGCTTCCGTGTCTTTACTCGCAGTATGTCTCCATCATCCAACACCTCTGTGCTCAGTGTGCTACGTAGGCTCTTCATTAAGCATCACCTCAATGTTCAAATTCTCATCCTTGTTTTCAAATCCTACAGTGACCTCGTCCCTCACCATCTCTATCATATCCTCCAATCTCCATCCCTCCCAGATATCTGGGCTCATCTAATTCAGGCCTGTTGAGCATTCCTGATTTTAATTAACTCACTATTGGTGACCGAGCCTTCAGCTGCCCGGGCCATAAGCTCTGTAATTCCCTACTTAGACATCTCTGCCTCTCTCTCTTATCCTTTCAGACTCTCTTAAAATCCTACCTCTTTGATCAGGCTATTGATCATTTGCCCTGATATCTCCTCATGTGCTTCAGTGTTAAATATTCCAGTATAATATTCCAGCGATATACTTTGGAACGTTTTATTCCAATCAGTGTGCTACATAAATGCATCTTGTTGTTGTTGATTTGGATATTTATCATCGCTCAGTGAAAATCCTGTAACTCCTTACCAATCAGCATTGTGGGAGCACCTTCACCACAGTGACTGCAGCGATTCAGGAAGAAGGCCCACCAACCTGACCAACAGACAACTGGGGATTGACAATATCTGCTGGTCTTGTTAGTGACACCCGAATACCAAGAATGGAGTTAACAAAAAAAATCTCGGATAAAAGGGGACCGTAGAAATACTTGTTACTAAAACAACACTCTTAAATTGAATGGACAGTTTGTTTGTCAATCTGATCCCCCCCAGGATCTACCTCCCTTGACAGTCTCACACCGGAAATTGCTGGGTCCGACTGGGTTGCAAACTCCTCGGGGTTAAACCCAGCAGTTTCTCCTCCATCACAAAACTGATGCAACAAAAAAAGTCCCCCATCCAACACCGACCCTAATTCAAACCGGCTCCTAATTGGCCTGTCTGTGTTTCGAGACTCGGTTCTAAAAAACTACATGAAAGCAAAGCTCTGCAAGGCTGGATCAGAAATTAAGAGATAAAATATTTTAAATATCCAGCAGATCAGACAGCATGAACAGATAAAGAAACATAAATTGGGGCTCAGGTCGCTGACCTGCCTTCAGACTGCACGATAACTCTCGGCGACGGCCGCCGACTAATGGCGGGCAATGTTCCCACAATGCTAAGCGCCCCAGAAACCGCTCTAACTAAAAGTTGTTAATTTCCTGATCGAAGGTCGGTTGCCGCAATCGGCAGGTAGCAACTATGGCGCCGGGAGAGTCAAGGAGGTGAAGAACTGCAGCAAAATACCGGAGGACAATCACCCGCCATTATTACAGAACAAGAAGCCGCGCATCTGCGCTTGCGCACCCACACCAGGGCCGGGACTAACAACTGTCCCGCATCCAGAATCACCGGGACCTGCAGCCTGGAACTGGGAGTGGGAGAAGCGGGAAGAATGAGGAAAAACAATATAATCCGACACTCACAACAACCTCCAATCCACCTCCAATCCCGGGATAGTGAGACAGAGTTTAGAAACACTCACCAACACGATTCCAGTCAAACTTCCACGAGGAGAGGGGGAGCAGTGACTGTGCCTGCTCTGATATAGCACCAGACCTGTCACTCAAACCCCCAACTCCGCCCAGTTCACAGCTCAACCTACCAGCTTGCAGCTACCTTGACCCCGCCCGGCCCAGGTGTGGGATAGTCCAAGGTGAGTCATTTGTGTTATCAGGACAGTGGGGGAGGGGTGAGCTCCAGCAATGTGCTGTGTCCCAAATGGTTCCATCACCCCCTCCCCCAGGGCCCACTAAACACTGAATGCAGACGGCTGATGGACCTTGGGGATCCTCACTGGCCTGCACAGGTACATTATGCTGCTCCCCACCCCCGATACACTCTGTAAACAAGTTGTTTTTTCTTTTTTTCTGCTGCTCCTTCACGTAAACATCTTGTTTCATACAAGTTTTGTTTGAGACTTGTTCAGGGCTATGGGGCAAAGGCAGGGACGTGGCATTGGGTAAATTGTCCCTTCAGAGGCCTAATACAGACACGACTGGCCGAATGGCCTCCTTTTGCTGCAACCATTCTATGATTCTCTGACTTGTCTCCATCCCGCTGCTCCACTCAAAGTGATTCCCACCTTCTGCTTTTGTCCCTGCATCCCTGTTTAACCAAGTAATTATCTCTGCCCTCATTTGTTCCTTATTTCTTTGAGTCCTAGTTTTCCTTTCTTATTTCTCCCATTTGCTTCAGGTGCATTCAGACTGTTGTTATCGTGCCATTCACGCCTAATCTAGAAACAGCTTTTGTGTTTTTAATTGTCCCATTACCACTCCCTTTGACCTTGCATTATGAAGCCTTTTGTCAGTTAATCTCTCTCGCCCTGCAGCCTTTCATAGACCTTCCTTTCTGTTCCTCTTCCACCTTTCAATGGCTCACAGACCTGAAACGTTAATTGTGTTTCTCTCTCTACAGATTCTTCCAGACCTGCTGAGTGTTTCCAGTTTTTAATCTTTTCATTTCATATTTTAAGCATTGCAGTAATTTTCGTTTCTCCATTCCAAGCACTCTACCTGACATTATTAATAATTCAATTCAGTTATTCATAAATTAATTTATCTGTACTTTATGTCTTGAAAACTGATTATTTATTGAGCTATTTATCAGTTATCAGTGTCTTTAAATGTTACAATTTCACAACTCCTCATGATTTCCCCACACTTCCTGGCACTAATATTAAATCCTTAGTAATCTTAAATGGAAGGGTCAGCCCAGCATTGACAGACCAGTCAGTTTAACCTCTTGTGTGGGAAAGCATTTAGAAGCGGCAATTCAGGTTAAAATTAGGTCACTTGTACAATTTGTTCAGGACAATCGTGTTGAACTAAACTTCTTGAGTTTTTGATAAGGCAACAGAGAATGTTGATGAGGGTAACACGGTTGATGTGCACATGAACTGCTAAACGGCATTTGATACAGTGCCAAGTAATAGGCGTGTCAGCAGAGTTAAAATCCATGGGGCAGAGGCAGCATTGGCTGTGTGACAGGCAACAACATGCATGGTGAACGGTTGCATTTTAAAATTGAGGAAAAGTCTACAGTGTGATCACAAGGGGTCGGTCGTCAGTCCACTCATTTCTTGATATATATTAATGATTTAGACTTGTGTGTGCAGGGCTGCATTTCAAAATTTGCAAACGACACCAAATTTTCAAGTTGTCTTTACAGTGGGGAGGATGGTGATAAACCTCAAGAGGACATAGACACGATGGTGGAAAGGGCAGACAGGTGGCAGATAAAATTTCATTCAGAGAGGTGTGAAGTGATTCATTTTGGTAGGAAGAACAAGGAGAGGCAATATAAAATAAAGGATACAAGTGTAAAAAGGTGCAGGAGCAGCGTAATCTGGGGCTTTATGTGCACTAATCATTGAAGATGGCGGGGCAGGCTGAGAAAGCAGTGAATAAAGCATGTGGAATCCTGGGCTTTATGAATACGGGAATAAAGTACAAAATCAACCAAGTTAGAATAAACCTGAATAAAACACTGGTTTGGACCCAACTGCAGTATTGTGTCCAATTCTGAGCTTTAGGAAGAATGTGAGAGTGTGGAGGAAAGATTCACGAGAGATCGGAACTTCAATTAGGCGAGGTGAAGTTGGTTTGTTATCCTTGGAAGGGGAACCATTCTCTTGCATCTTTTCTGGACCCTCTGTCTTCACTTCCTTCCGAAATTGTAGCCATTCAGTGGCGGTGGTGTTAAAAACTTTCTTTCATGGATTGTGGGCAGGGACAGCATTTGTTGCCCTTGAAGCAAGTGCTTGCCACACCATTTCAGAGGGTATTTAACAGTAGCCACATTTCAATGTGGATCTGGAGTCACATGTCAGACCAGGTAAGGACGGCAGATTTCCTCCCCGCATTAGTGAACCAGGTGGGTTTTTATGACAATCGACAATGGCTGAATTGTCGCCCTTATTGAGACTTGCTTTCAATTCCAGATTTAATAATTGATTTTAAATTCCACCAGCTGTTGTGGTGGGATTTGAACTCCTGTCCCCAGAGCATCAAGCTGGTTTTCTGGATTATTAGTCCAGTAATATTCTCACTGTGGCACCGTCTCCCCCAATATATATTTTTATTTATTTGTAGCCAACAGTTGAGTATTTGTCAGTATTTTGTTCCATGTGGTTTCTATTCTGAGTTTCAGACAGTTTCTGTGCCAAGTGGACGAGGTGTTTAAAGTTCATTCATTTGCCCCTTTTCCATCTCCAGGTCCGGGAAAGACACAGAGAATAATGTCCCCTCATTAAGTATCTATTGACGAGACTGAGATGGACAATTCCCACTCCCCATCTTTCCGGTGGATAATGGATGTTCCGTTACATTCAGGTTTCTCTATCATTTCATCTCTAATTTTGTTGAGTTTTTTTATTTTTATCCCCGAGACCCAGACACAGGATAACAGCCGCCATCTTGTTTCAGTAGGTAGCAGGGCGCATGCAGTAACAGTGAGTGGGCGGGGCTTCAGGGCCCCGTTTCTCAACAGGGTCCTTGTGCCCAGTAGCGGTTACACTGAGTAAGTGGTTTTTCAGCAGCTTCACCCGCTCCCAGGCTACAGGTGATGTTTGCGGCCCAGAGGACTCCATGGACCTTGTATATATTCAGGGTGAGAGGCTGCGGCCCCTGTGGGGCTGATCCGAAGCCCTTGGTGACACTTCAGCCCCACAATCCTAATCCCTGGCTGCCCAGTTAAGGGGGGTGGTGGGTGGGGTGGGGAGAGGCTGGCCTGGGAATAAGTTGGAGAATCTTCTCCTGTAACTGCTCATGGGCTTGTTTAAAACAGGAATTTGTAGATCCAGGATGGGTGACACACATGGGGGTGGTCACATTGGCTGCCAATCTCTCTTCCGTGGTCCTGTCCGTGCCCGGGTGTCCCTGGTGAGGGAACATGCGGTGTCCACCGGTACGCTTGATACCTCCCACAACCGGTGGGCACCTCAGGGTACAGAGTGTCTCATAGACACTGGAAACAACATTCTGGTTTACTTAGGAAGGTTCCCTTTGCTTTTATTGGGACTTTGTTGCTGATTTGAACTTCTTTCAGTTGGATTGGACCACATGTTTGAGTGAAGAGTGTACCAAAGAAACTCGAATTTTCTGTTTTGAATTTCTACCCTGTACTTACAGTGAAAAGTTTTGTAAACTCCTTTTACAGGGTACAATAGGGATATGATTTGCAGATAGGAAACTCAAGCCAAACATCACATCAAGATCTGACAGAGTCACTCAATTCACCAGGAAACATAGAAACATAGAAAATAGGATCAGAAGGAGGCCATTCGGCCCTTCGAGCCTGCTCCACCATTCATTATGATCATGGCTGATCATCCAACTCAATAGCCTGCTCCCACTTTCTCCCCATATCCTTTTATCCCTTTCACCCCAAGAGCTGTATCTAACTCCTTCTTGAAAACATACAATGTATTGGCCTCAACTACTTTCTGTGGTAGCGAATTCCATAGGCTCACCACTCTCTGGGTGAAGAAATTTCTCCTCATCTCAGTCCTAAAACCCCATATCCTCAGACTGCTACCCCTGGTTCTGGACTCCCCCACCATCGGGAACACTCTTCCTGGATCTACCCTGTCTAGTCCTGTTAGAATTTTATAGGTTTCTATGAGGTCCCCGCTCATTCTTCTGAACTCCAGAGAGTATAATCCTAACCGACTCAATCTCTCCTCATATGTCAGTCCCGGCATCCCAGGAATCAGTCTGGTAAACCTTTACTGCACTCCCTCTATAGCAAGTACATCCTTCCTCAGACAAGGAGACCAAAGTTGCACACAATATTTCAGGTGTGATCTCACCAAGACCCTGTATAATTTCAGCAAGACACCTCTGCTCATGTACTCTAATCCTCTCGCTATGAAGGTCAACATACCATTTGCCTTCTTTACCACCTGCTGCACCTGCATGCTTACCTTCAGCGACTGGTGTACAAGGACACCCAGGTCTCGTTGCACATTCCCCCTCTCAATTTATAGTCAATGGGATAATAATCTGCCTTCCTGTGTTTGCTACCAAAGTGGATAACCTCACATTTCTCCACATTATACTGCATCTGCCATTCATTTGCCCACTCACTCAGCTTTTCCAAATCACACTGAAGCATCTCTGCTTCCTCCTCGCGGCTCACCCTCCCACCCAGCTTTGTGTCATCTGCAAATTTGGAGATATTACATTTAGTTTCCTCATCTAAATCATTAGTATATATTGTGAATAACTGGGGTCCCAGCACCGATCCCTGCAGTACCCCACTAGTCACTGCCTGCCATTCGGAAAAAGACCCATTTATTCCTACTCTTTGTTTCCTGTCTGCCAACCAGTTTTCTATCCAGCTCAATACACTAGCCCAATCCCATGCGCTTTAATTTAACACGCTAATCTCTTATTGTCGAAAACCTTCCGAAAGTCCAAATAAACCACATCCACTGGATCCCCCTCAGCAACTTTATGAGTTACATCCTCGAAAAATTCCAGTAGATTTGTCAAGCATGATTTCCCTTTCGTAAATCCATGCTGACTCTGTCCCATATTGTCACTGATTTCCAAGTGCTCAGCTATTAAATCTTCCATAATGGACCCTAGAATTTTCCCCACTACCGACGTCAGGCTGACTGGTCTATAATTCCCGACGTTGGACCTGAATATCATTGATCATTGACTGTGGAAGGAGAAATATTTGTCGGTTCTGTCTGTGGGAAAATATTTCAAACATCAGTGTGACTGGAAAAGCACCGAGACACAGACACGTCCTAGTCAGAGTGCGCCAGTGAACTGACTGTGGAAAGAGCTTTAACCTGTTACACTAACTGAAAAAAAAATCTCACCATGCACAGCGGGGAGAAACTGTGCAAGTGTTGTGTGTGTGGACAAGGATTCAACTGATCATCCAACATGGAGAGACACGGGGACAACGACACCATGGAGAAACCGTGGAAATGTGGGGACTGTGGGTTAGGATTCAGATCCCCATCTGTGCTGGAAATTCATCAGCGCACTCACACTGGGGAGAGGGCTTTCATCTGCTCCGAGTGGGTGGGAAGGGATTCACTCGACTAACTAACCTCACTTTACCTCAACTTTTTCACTCTGACATGAGACCTTTTAAGTGTTGCGACTATGAGAAGAGCTTTAAAAGCAAAAGGAATCTGCTGAGAAACGAGCGAGTTCACACTGGGGAGAGGCCGTTTACCTACACTGACTATGGAAAGGGATTCACTCTGATAAGTACCCTCACTTCACATCAACTTGTACACTCTGACAAGAAACCTTTTAAATGTTCTGACTGTGAAAAGTGCTTTAAAAGCAGAAAGATTCTGTTGATACACCAGTGAGTTCAAACTGGGCAGAAACCATTCAACTGCTCCAAGTGTGGGAAGGGATTCACTCAACTAACCCAGCTCACTTCACATCAACGTGTTCACTCTGAAAAGAGACCTTTTAAACGTGCCGACTGTGTGAAAAGCTATAAAAGCAAAATGGGTTTGCTGACACACCAGCGAGTTCACACTGGAGAGAGGCCTTTCACTTGCTCCATGTTTGGGAAGGGATTCATTCACCCATCTCTCCGGCTGACACACCAGCGAGTTCACACTGGAGAAAGGCCATTCACCTGCTCCGTGTGTGGGAAGGGATTCAGTCATTCATCCACCCTGCAGACAGGCCAATGTATTCACAAGTGACTCCCAGGGTTGTATTCTGCTGTTATTGTTGCTGCAAATCACATCCAGGACTGAACCATGCTCTTTCCGACAGTTGGGGTTTGTTTCTGCTGATGTTAATAATCCCTGTCACTGGGCTGGAGTTTAATATCCTGTAGAAAGCTTAAATCAATCAGCTTTGTGTCAAACATTGTTGACATATTAGTCGAGGCATTGAGTGCAAGAGCAGGGACGTTATGATGGAGCAGTATAAAGCATTAGTTAGGCCACATTTGCAGTAGTCTGTGCAGTTCTGTTTGCCACACTATAGGAAGGATGTGATTGCACTGGAGAGGGTGCAGAGGAGATTCACTCAGGATGTTGCCTGGGCTGGAGAGTTTCAGCTATGAAGAGAGACTAGATAGGCTGGGGTTGTTTTCCTTGGAGCAGAGAAGGCTGAGGGGGTACCTGGTAGAGGTGTACAAAATTATGAGGGGCATAGATAGGGTGGATAGGAAGACATTTTTCTGTTTAGTGGAGGGGTCAATACTCAGGGGGGCATAGATTTAAGTTGAGGGGCAGATGGTTTAGAGGGGATCTGAGGATTTTCTTTTCACCCAGAGGGTGGGGTCTATCTGGAACCTGCCCATGAAGCCTACATCCCATGAATGAATTTTAAAAGAAAGACAACGCTTTCATCCCAGAAATCAACTGAGTGAACCTTCCCTGAAATGCTTCTAATACAACTCTATCCATCCTCAAGATTACCCATAACTATGTTATCATAAGGTGCGAATGGTATGAGCTGGAACTTGGTCCTTTTTATTTTTCAATCCATTTGCTAACAGAATCTGCCCCTCCCATCCCCAGATTCAGACAATGATTAACTGAGACTCAGTCTCTAATGGCGGCCTTAAAAGTGGATAAATCCCCAGGCCCAGGTGAAATATGGGACTCAGTGCCTGAGGGAGTGGTAGAGACAGGAACCCTCACAACATTTAAGAAGTATTTAGATGAATACTTGAAACACCACAGCTTACAGGACTACGGGCTAAGTGGTGGAAAATGGATGAGAGGAGATGGGGTTTGATGACGAGCACTGCAGGAATTCACCAAGGCTCCTTCGACAGCACCATCCAAACCCATGATCAATAACATCTAGAAGGATAAGGGCAGCAGGTAGATGGGAACACCTCCAGCTGGAAGTTCCCCTCCAAGCCACTCATCATCCTGATATAGAAATATATTGCCATTCCTTCACTGTGTTTGGGTCAAAATCCTGGAACTCCCTTTCTAACAGCACTGTGGGTGTACCTACACCACATGGACTGCAGTGGTTCAAGAAGGCAACTCACCACCACTTTCTCAAGCGCAACTAGGGATGGGAACAAATGCTGGCCCATCCAGCGAAGCCCATATCCCATGAATAAATAAAAAATAAACAGAACATGAGTGATTATTGTGGCCTGTAGAATGAAACAACGCTTTAAATTATCAAGACATTAACACATATTCCACAGAAAAATTGTCTCTCAAACATTCAGGAAAAAATTAAACACATTGAACATATCAAAGTGAGTCAAATTAATTTGAAGAAGGAAATAGAATCTGGATTTAGAAAATATCCACGAAATGGTTGCAGGTGAACAGAGCTGGAGAATCTATAAAAACTGTGCATGAACTTTTCTTTGAACCAGATGTAATTACAACATGTCTATAATTTAGAATTGTGTGAGATGATCGGCAGATGGGGAGGATGAATCTAAGTCGATAGTTATCACATTTTAGTGGGAAAGTTTTGACATTTATTCTTGGTGGCAGCTCAAGTGTTTGTGTTGCTGATTCTGATCATTCTAGAAGCTTTAGCATGTTATCTATGGTTTTTCATCAAGAACTTAGGGAAACAAGCTCGGAGCTTAGAAATAGTGAGGTTAGTCAGGAATCAGTTGTGAGAAATCAATAAGGATATTCCCTTCTCAAGCTGGGGAGATCTGTGCGAAATCACTGTCTAATAACCTTATAAAATCTTCAGAAATTGATTGAACATTACAGAAATAGCTCTCTCTCTCTCTCTCCCTCCCTTGTTTAGGAAGAAAGATTCCTGGCTTGATAAACATCGGATAATGTATCCCTATGATAACTCATCGGGATGGTCTCAGTAGTTACGGGATGGAATTTGTAGTAGTGATTGAAGACAGTGGCTTTTGTCTTCAATTTTTAATTGGAGTAATTTTATGCTCATCCAGTAATGGGTGTGGGATAAGCAGTTGGATAATTTAGTAACAGTGGAGGAATGGAGAGGGATGGTGGTGAGGTAGAGCTGGGCGTTGTCAGTGTACATGTGTAAAGTAACACGGTGCTTTTGGATGATGTCACCTAGTGGCAGCATGGAGATGAGAAATAGGAGGGGCCTAAGATAGATCCCGTTTTTAGGATGGGTCAGGACGGTGGGTTTAAAGGTGAAAGGGACAGTACCAGTAGAGAGAGAGACAAAAATGTGAATATCAGCTAACATGGGGAAGTTGGGTGATCAGTAGTTCAGTGAGAGTGGGGTCAGTACAGCAGAAAGTGGGTCTTATGGACAAGATGAGCACTGAGAGGGCATGAGGGGAGGTGGGAGAGAAACTGGAGAAAGATGTAGGTTCAGGGCTCAGACAAGGGGGAATTTTAGAGACAGTTTGTCCCGGTGGGCTAGTGGAAGTGAGGGAAGCAGCAGAGGCAGCTGATCAATTTGTCTCAATCTTAGTGACAAAGAAGCTCCATGGGCAGAATTTTGCCCTTGGTGTGTGGGCTCGGTGGGGGCGAGTGGGGCGGTCCGGAAGCTGACCGCTGCCTGCAATCAGGCCCGGAAGGCAATTTCATGCTGGGGGCCAATTAAGGCCTGTGTTGCGTGAAACGTGAATAGCAGTGCTCAGCCCTGCCTGTGCGGGCGGGGGGAGTGTGACCTTTGTGCATGCATGCGAGAGTGAGCTACATAATCTCCCTGAGGCAGAGAGGTGTCTCAGGGAGATGGAATGATTTGAAAAAATATATACATGAAGATTTTATACAGGTTCTGAAACATTTCCCCTCATGTCACTCTGTCACATGAGCAGGGACATATTTTTAATTAATAAGATAAAAGCAAAATACTGCAGAGCAGTACTTCTTCAAGGTATTCCTGGAAGAGAAGTGGCAGTGAATTAAATAAGATAAAAGCAAAATACTGCAAAATAGTTTTGCAAAAAAACAAAACTCTGTTTGTCTCTCCAGAGACGCTGTTGGAACGGCTAAAGTTTTCCAGCATTTTCTGTTTTTGTTTCATGCTTTTAATTCAAGTGTAAACCAGGCGATCTTAGTGATGGCAAAGGTATGAGATCAGGAGCTTATCCCAAGATCAAATGTAACACCGAGTTTACGAAGAGACTGGTTTAATCTCAGAATGTTCCCAAGGAGAGGGATGGAGTTGGTATCTGGGAAATGGAGATTGGAGCAGGGACTGAAAACAGTGTCTTCAGTCTTCTCAGTGTTTAACTGGAGTTAATTAGTCATCAGGAAGAGAAGCAGGAACCAGAATGGACCACGAGACTGATCCCAGGTTTAACTTAGTTAGAGGGGAAGAGAAGGAAGGAAGGAAACCCTGGGAGGTTTGAAGAAACCACCTTCACAATCACTCATTAAACCTCCACACAGTAAGTTTTGGACACAAGGTTAACGTCTGCTATTCTGTATGGTCGGTCAGGGGGTTTCAGATTAATGTTTTGTCACGAGTACTGACTGAAGTGAATGATCAGACATATTGTTATCTCCAGTTGTACAAATTTGTTAAAAAAGATACAAAAAAAACTGTCCAAAGCTGTATTTGGATTTCAGCACAGGGAGGAGGGAGAGTGTGTGGGACGGGGATTTGTAGCTTTCGGGGCACAAGAGAGGAAATAATGTTCGACGGGAACTAGAATTGTCTGTTCTGAATTTTTATCCTGTACTGACAGTGATGACTTTTGTACACTCCTTTCACAGAGAGTTAAAGGGGAGGATTTGCAGACGGGAAACTCAAACCAAACATCACATCAAGATCTGACAGAGTCACTCGATTCATCAGGACCTGAATATCATCGGCCTTTGAATGTGGACGGAGAAATGTTTGTCTGTTCTGTCTGTGGGAAAATATTTCAAACATCAGTGTGACTGGAAAGCACTGAGACACACACACATCAGAGTGAGAGTGTTCCAGTGAACTGACTGTGGAAAGAGCTTTAACCAGTTACACAGCCTGAAATAACATTGCACCATTCACAGCGGGGAGAAACTGTACACGTGTTTTCTGTGTGGACGAGGCTTCAACTGATCATCCAACCTGGAGAGACACAGAGATACCCACACCATGGAGAAACCGTGGAAATGTAAGGAGTGTGAGAAAGGATTCGATTACCCAACCCAGCTGGAAAAGCATCAGCGCAGTCACACTGGGGAGAGGCCGTTCACCTGCCCTAAATGTGGTAAGGGATTCACTCACTTATCCCAACTACTGACACACCAGCGAGTTCACACTGGGGAGAGATCATTTACCTGCTCTGACTGTGGGAAGGGATTCACTCAGATAAGTACCCTCACTTCACATCAACTTGTTCACTCTGACAAGAGACCTTTTAAATGTTCTGACTGTGAAAAGTGCTTTAAAAGCAGAAAGATTCTGCTGACACACCAGCAAGTTCACACTGGGCAGAAATGATTCAACTGCTCCAAACGTGGGAAGAGGTTCACTCAACTAACCCAGCTCACTTCACATCAACGTGTTCACTCTGAAAAGAGACCTTTTAAATGTGCCGACTGTGTGAAAAGCTATAAAAGCAAAATAGGTCTGCTGACACCCAGCGAGTTCACACTGGAGAGAGGCCTTTCACTTGCTCCATGTGTGGGAAGGGATTCATTCATCCATCTCTCCGGCTGACACACCAGCGAGTTCACACTGGAGAATGGCCATTGACATGGTCCGTGTGTAGGGTGGGATTCATTCATCCATCTCTCCAGCTGAAACACCAGCGAGTTCACACTGGAGAGAGACTGTTTATCTGCACGGTGTGTGGGAAGGGATTCAGTCATTCATCCACCCTGCAGACACACCAGTGTATTCACAAGTGACTCCCGGAGTTGGATTCTGTTGTTATTGCTGCTGCAAATCACATCCAGAACTGAACCATGCTCTCTCTGAGAGTTGGGGTTTGTTTCTGCTGATGTTAATTATCCCTGTAACTGGGCTGGAGTTTAATATTCTGGATAAAGGTTAAATCAATCAGCTTTGTGTCAAACATTGTTGACATATTAGTCGAGGCATTGAATGCAAGAGCAGGGACGTTATGATGGAGCACTATAAAGCATTAGTTAGGCCACATTTGATGTATCCTGTGTAGTGCTGTTTGCCGCACTATAGGAAGGATGTGATTGTAATGGAGAGGATGCAGAGGAGACTCACTCAGGATGTTTCCTGGGCTGGAGAGTTTCAGCTATGAAGGGAGACTAGATAGGCTGGGGTTGTTTTCCTTGGAGCAGAGAAGGCTGAGGGGGTACCTGATAGAGGTGTACAAAATTATGAGGGGCATAGATAGGGCGGATAGGAAGACATTTTTCTCTTTAGTGGAGGGGTCAATACTCAGGGGGGCATAGATTTAAGGTAAAGGGCAGAAAGTTTAGAGGGAATTTGAGGATTTTCTTTTCACCCAGAGCGTGTGGGCTATCTGGAACCTGCCGGTGAAGCCTACATCCCATGAATGAATTTTAAAAAAAGACAACGCTTTCATCCCAGAAATCAACTGAGTGAACCTTCCCTGAAATGCTTCTAATACAACTCTATCCATCCTCAAGATTACCCATAACTATGTTGTCATAAGGTGTGAATGGTATGAGCTGGAACTTGGTCTTTTTTATTTTTCAGTCCATTTGCTAACAGAATCTGCCCCTCCCTTCCCCAGATTCAGACAATGATTAACGGAGACTCAGTCTCCAATGGCAGCCTTAAAAGTGGCTAAATCCCCAGGCCCAGGTGAAATGTGGGACTCAGTGCCTGAGGGAGTGGTAGAGGCAGGAACCCTCACAACAGTTAAGAAGTATTTAGATGAACACTTGAAACACCACAGCTTACAGGGCTACGGGCCAAGTGGTGGAAAATGGATGAGAGTAGATTGGCTTTGATGATGACCACTGCAGGAATTCACCAAGGCTCCTTCGACAGCACCATCCAAACCCATGATCACTAAAATCTAGAAGGATAAGGGCAGCAGATAGATGGGAACACAACCACCGGGAAATTCCCCTCCAAGTCACTCATCATCCTGAAATGGAAATATATTGCCATTCCTTCACTGTCGTTGGTTCAAAATCCTAGAAGTCCCTTCCTAACAGCATTGTGAGTGTAGCTACACCACATGGACTGCAGTGCTTCAAGAAGGCAGCTCATCACCACCTTCTCAAGCGGAACTAGCGGTGGGCAATAAATGCTGGCCCAGCCAGCGAAGCCCATATCCCATGAATGAAGAAGGAAAAACAGGGCATGAGTGATTATTGTGGCCAGTAGAATGAAACAACGTTTTAAATTATCAATACAGTAAGACCTATTCCAGATAAAAATTGCCTCTCAAACATTCAGGAAAGAATTAAACACATTCAGCATGTCAAAGTGAGTCAAATTAATTTTAAGAAGGAAATAGAATCTGGATTTAGAAAATATCCACAAAGTGGATGCAGGTTAACAGAGAGCTGAAGAATCTTTAAAGTCTGTGCATGAACTTTTGTTTGAACCAGATGTAATTACAACATGTCAATAATTTAGAATTGTGTGGGATGATCAGCAGATAGGGAGGATGAATCTACGTCGATAGTTATCACATTTTAGTGGAAAAGTTTTGACATTTATTCTTCGTGGCAGCTCAAATGTTTGTGTTGCTGATTCTGGTCATTCTAGTAGCTTTAGTATGTTATCTACAGTTTGTCATCAAGAAATTAGGAAAACAAGCTCGTAGCTTAGAAATAGTGAGGTTAGTCAGAAATCAGTTGTGAGAAGTCAGAAAGGATATTCCCTTCTCTAGGTGGGGAGATCTGTGAGAAATAACTGTCTAATTAACCTTATAAAATCTTCAGAAATTTAATGAACATTACAGAAATAGTTCTCTCTCTCTCTTCCTTGTTTAGGAAGAAAGATTCCTGGCTTGATAAACATAGGACTACGTACCCTCATGATAACTCATCGGGATGGTCTCAGTAGTTATGGGATGGAATTTGTAGTAGTGATTGAAGACAATGGCTTTTGTCTTCAATTTTTAATTGGAGGAAATTTCTGCTTATCCAGTACTGGATGTGGGATAAGCAGTTTGATCATTTAGGGACAGTGGAGAAATGGCGAGGGATGGTGGTGAGGTAGAGCTGGGCGTTGTCAGTGTATATGTGGAAAGTAACACGGTGCTTTTGGATGATGTCACCGAGTGGCAGCATGGAGATGAGAAATAGGAGGGACCAAAGATAGATCCCGTTTTTAGGATGGGTCAGGATGGTTTATTAAAAGGTGAGAGGGACAGTACCAGAAGAGAGTGAGACAAAACTGTGAATAATATCAGCTAACATGGAGAAGTTGGGTGATCAGTAGATCAGCGAGAGTGGGGTCAGTACAGCAGAAAGTGAGTCTCATGGACAAGATGAGCACTGAGAGGACATGAGGGGAGATGGGAGAGAAACTGGAGAAAATGTGGGTTCAGGGTTCAGACAGTTTGTCCCGGTGGGCTAGTGGAAGGGAGGGAAGCAGCAGAGGCAGCTGATCGGATTTTCTCAATCTTAGTGACAAAGAAGCTCCATGGGCAGAATTTTGCCCTTGGCGTGCGGGCTCGGCGGGGGCGAGTGGGGCAGTCAGGAAGCCGCCCGCTGCCTGCAATCAGGCCCGGAAGGCAATTTCATACTGGGGGCCAATTAAGGCCTGCGCTGCGTGAAACGTGAGCAGCAGTGCTCAGCGCTGCCTGTGCGGGCGGGGGGAGGAGTGCGAGCTGGGCGAGTGTGACCTTTGTACATGCACACGAGAGCGAGCTACATAATCTCCCTGAGGCAGAGAGCTGTCTCAGAGAGATGGATTGATTTGAAAAAGAAATTAAAGATCTTATACAGGTTATGAAACATGTCCCCTCGTATCACTCTGTCACATGAGCAGGGAGATGTTTTTAATTAATAAGGTAAAAGCAAAATACTGCAGGGCCGTACTTCTTCAAGACAGGCATTCCTGGAAGAGAAGTGGCAGTGAATTAAATAAGATAAAAGCAAAATACTGCAAAATACTTTTGCAAAAAAGCAAAACTCTGTTTGTCTCTCCAGAAATGCTATCAGACCTGCTAAATTTTTCCAGCATTTTCCATTTTTGTTTCATGTTTTTAATTCAAGTGTAAAATTTGATTTGCTTCAGGCGACCTCGTCCCGCCCATGGATGAGGTTTCCTGAAAAAGGTAAAGGCCGCTTGGCCTTTTCGCCCGGCCGCCAACCATTAGGTTCGATGGGCAGCGTAAATTTGAATTTAATTAACTTCTTAGTGGCCTTACAGGTTTCTTAATTGTTGCTGAAATATTGCGGGACTGCGCGATGACGTCGGGACACTCGCCCACCGAGCGTAATTTTCTGCCCCATGAGCTCCTCACACTTGTTGTTGGAGGTGAGGATGGAGGAGATGGGGGTAAGGAAGAGCCCTTCAAAAGGAACTAACTTGTGTCTGAGAGATTAAAAACACTTGACACATGGTGAGTTTAACACAAAGCTGATTTACTGGACTTTTATCCAGGATATTACTCCCTATAACTGACCTGGAGTTTATTAACATTAGCAGAAAGAGACCCCAATGAACATGGTTCAGTCCTGGATGTGATTTCACAACAACATCCAATCACTGTAGTTACTTGTGAACTTGCTGGTGTCTCTGTAAATGGTATAAGCGAGTGAATCCTTTCCCACACCCTGAACAGGTGAACGGCCTCTCCCCAGTGTGAACTCGCTGGTGTGTCAGGAGGTAGGATGACTGAGTGAATCTCTTCCCACACTCAGAGCAGGTGAACGGTCTCTCCCCAGTGTGAACTCGCTGGTGTGTCAGCAGGCGGGATGACTGAGTGAATCCCTTCCCACACTCGGAGCAGGTGAAAGGTCTCTCCCCAGTGTGAACTCGCTGGTGTACAGTGAGTTGAGATGATCGCCTGAACCCAGTCCCGCACTGAGAGCACCTGAACGGTCTCTCATCAGTGTGAACACGTTGATGGGACATCAGTTCCCCGGAACTTTTATAGCATTTCCCGCAGTCTGGGCATTTAAAGGGTTGCTTGTCAGTGTGAACTCGCTGGTGTCTCAGCAGGTTGAATGAGGTGGTGAATCCCTTCCCACACTCAGAGCAGATGAACGGTCTCTCCCTACCGCTGGTGTTTAGTGAGTTGAGATGATCGCCTGAACCCAGTCCCACAGTGAGAGCACCTGAACGGTCTCTCGTCAGTGTGAACATGTTGATGGCACATCAGTTCCCCGGAACTTTTATAGCATTTTCCACACTCTGGACATTGAAAAGGCCTCTCCCCAGTGTGAACTCGCTGGTGTATCAGTAGATTGGATGAGGTAATGAAGCCCTTCCCACACTGGGAGCAGGTGAACGGTCTCTCCCCAGTGTGAATTCGCTGGTGTACAGTGAGATGAGATGAACGTCTGAACCCAGTCCCACAGTGAGAGCACCTGAACGGTCTCTCATAAGTGTGAACACGTTGATGGCACATTAGTTCCTCAGAACTTTTACAGCACTTCCCACAGTCTGAGCATTTAAAAGGCCTCTTATCAATGTGAACTCGCTGGTGTGTCTTCAGGCTGGATGACTGACTGAATCCTTTCCCACACTCGGAGCAGGTGAACGGCCTCTCCCCAGTGTGACTGCGGCGATGAGTTTCCAGCTCAGACGGGAATCTGAATCCCATTCCACAATCCCCACATTTCCACGGTTTCTCCCCACTCTGAGCGGTGCCTTTTCCTTCCATGTTCAAAATCCGATGATATTCATGTTATGGTAAATTGGGCGACACCGTCAGATGCTGATGTGATGTTTAGTTTCAGTTTCCCGACTGCAAATTCTCCTCTTCTAAAAACCAGTAAAACTGATTTAAAACAGAAAAAAGGGAGTGAGAGAGAACCCACAAAAACACAAAGGCAGGTTGTGAAATTGAGCTGAATGAATCTGGGAATTTGTGGGGCCGGCACTAGGAAAAAGTGACCATGAAAACTGCTGGATTGTCATAAAAACCCAACTGGTTCACTAATGTCCTTCAGGGAAGGGAACCTGCCACCCAGTCTGGGCCTACACAAGACTCTGGCCCACAAGGGAGCAGAGGGAGAGAGAGGTGGGAGAGGCAGGGTGTGAAGGGATACCTACAACACAACAAGAACTTTGATAAAGTCTCCAGAAACCTCAACCTCCACCACCGAAAGGACCAGGGTAGCAGGTGTATGTGAACACCATCACCTCCAAGATCCCCTCCAAGTCACACACTGTCCTGACTTGTCTGGATGAACAGAAATTTCCTCCATTTCAATATTGGGAAGACTGAAGCCATTGTCTTCAGTCCCCACTACAAACTCCACTCCCTGACCACTGGCTCCATCCCTCTCCCTGACAACTGTCTGAGGCTGAATCAGACATTCATAGGGACATAGGAGCAGGAATAGGCCATTCAGACCGTTGAGCCTGCTCCAACATTCAATCGGATCAAAGTCCTTTCCCACACTCTCCATATATCCCTGTATGTAATTGCTCAACCTGTCATCCATTCCTTTGTTCCGTCTAGACTTAACTCTCCGAACACACACCCGGCCGGCTTCCTATATTCAGCCTCCCTGTAATACAAAACTCTGCTTATTCACACCAAGCCTTGTTCACCCATCACCCCTGTATTAACCGACTTACAAAGCCTCTGGGTTAAGGAGGACCTCAATTTGAAATTTCACCTCCTCGTTTTCAAATCCCTCCATGGTCTCTCCCTGCCTACCTCTGTAATCTCCTCCAGTCCCACAGCCCTCCAAGATATCTACACTTCTCTAATTCCGACCTTCTCAGTGTTCCTGATTTTAACTGCTCCACCTTTTGTGTCTCCCCCAGCAGTTGCCAAGGCCACAAGCTCTGGAATTTCCCCCTTAAACCTCTCTACCTCACTTTCCTCCTTTAAGATAATCCATAAAACCTACCTCTTTCAGTGAATTTTTGTGCATCTGCCCTGATATCTCTTCAGGTGGCTCAGTGTCAAATGTTGCTTTCTAACACTCCTGTGAAACACCTTGGTACGTTCCATTACACAATAGAATTAATTCATTACCATTTTAGGGTGGGCAGAATCTGATGGTCAACATAGGCACTAAAGTGGAAGAGAGATGGACTATAGCGCAGGATAAACAACTCCTGAAAGATACTGTGGGAAGATAAAGCTGGGGAGCCAGCAGCACATGGTCAGGGGATGGGCAGCAGTGGAAACCTCATTTAGACACATTTGGCAGAAGGAACATTAAAATCCTAAACATAGTTAAAATACATCCATTATTAGAGACAGAGGAAGTTAGACAATGGCAGAGAGGTGATCAGGGAGGGCAGAGGATGAAACAGAGCAATAGATGGACATGGATTCAGATCCATAGTAAAGGAGTCACGCCAGCCCCAGAGCCATGAAATCTCTCATAGATAACAGAGAACAGCACTAAAAGCCCTAAACTGTTGATGAATAGTCAAAATATTCAACTCTGAAATAATTACAGTTTTTAAATTTAAAATCTCCTGCTGGATCCCGCAGCTGGAAAGATATCAGAAGCACTGGAGTCAGAGAAAAATCTCCCAGTTGAGGAAATACCCGGGGAGCGGAGTGATGTCACCGTGTAATTGTCGATGTGTGATGATGTCACAGTGTAATTGTCGATGTGTGATGATGTCATAGACACGAACACAGAACATCCGGGTCTGTGCAAACTAGTGATCACCACACATTGTGAAAGACGTGAGGGTCCTTGAGAAAGTGCAGAGGAGATTTACCAGGGTCAGGGATGAGGGATTTTAGTTGTAAGGTTAGTTTGGAGAAACTGGGGTTGTTCTCCTTGGAGTAAAGTGGATTGAGGGGAGATTTGATGGAGATGTATAAGTTTATGATAGGTTGAGATAAGAAACATGAAGATGTTCACATTAGTTGATCATAAAAGGTTTACGGATACAGACTTAAGATTTGAGGCAAGATCTATAAGGGGGATGTGAGGAAAAAACTTTACACAGTGAGTGATTGAGTGATCCGGAACTCAGTGCTTACACTCAGAGGCCGATAATATTCAGGTCCTGATGAATCAAGTGACTCTGTCAGCTCTTGATGTGATGTTTGGTTTGAGTTTCCCGTCTACAAATCCTTCCCATTGAACATCCTGTAAAAAGGAGATTATTAAAAAACTCTGTCACTGTCAGTCTAGGATAGAAATTGCGAAGAGACAAATATTTCTCTTTGTTTGCGTTTGCTGTGTGTAAATCCTCCCCTTCTAACTGTAACAGGAGTTTCCAAAATCCATCCCTGTCAGTCCAGGATTCACAATATTCTCTCCTCCTGCTACCTGGACGAGGATGACCGCGCATGCGTCCTACTGCACAGCCGCTGCCCCCGGGCCGAGCAGAGGGAGAGACCCAGACATTTCCGGTCTGTTCACCGCAAATGCGGGACCGGTAGTTTTATATTAAGGCTCTGCGGCCTGTACCAAGTGTTTATGAAACATCCCTGCCCACTCCACTGGCTCCATTCCTCCCGCCCACCTACTAACTCTGTTATTCTGCTGCAGTCGGCATTTTCTCATCACGTCGCTGGCTCCGGTCACGGGACAGCACTGCGCATGCTCAGATAGGAGACTGCAATGCGCGGGTGCCAATTACGCTTCGCTGTGCGCATGCGCAAGGCCTTGGCGTTCTGGGTAGAACACCTTCTGTCCCGCTCTGAATGCTGGGTGAATGGTCCGCCATTCGAGAGCGATATTCTTGCATGTAAAATTATGTTTCATGTTGCGATGATGATCGGACGCTTGGAGAGAAAATTTAAAATTTTTAATTGGATTAATAGAACAGTCAAAGTACACGGGCCATAGTACAAAGTTCCATAGTTCTGTCCTGGGTGTAATTAACAACAGAACAAACCCCAACAGTCCAAGGTGAATTCACTGGATTCTCAGCAGTCCGGGTGAAGAAGTGATTTTTCCTTCCATACGCCGAGCATTTAAACTCTGCTTTGTCATTCAGAACGTGACTGTTGCGAATTAAATCCTTTGAACTTTTAAAGCTGGATTGTTAACAGGTGGCCAAACTGAGAAAATCCCTTCGCAGAGTTTTCTCCAACAGTTGTGACTGCTACTGTGTCAACTATTAAAGTGACACCTCAATTAAACCTCATTGGCTACAATACTGCCACTTCGCAAAGCTAATGGAGTTTCCCCAGACAAGCGGTGGTCTAGCAAACGCAAACTGTTCACACTTGTGGTGAGCAAAATGAATTGATTTCAGCGCATTGCACATTCTCGCCTGGGATTGAGTTTATCAGTTATAGCCTATTTTCTACAATTATATTAGCAGATTGAAACATTATTTATCTGCTGGAATGTTGAAATGAGAAGGAAAGGCTGATGGGATGGGAGTATGCTAATCCTCCCTCTGATACCTTGTGAAGTGAAATGATGCCCTGTCTACAAGGAGCACGTGTCCAAGCTTCCCAGAGGGTAGTTTAAACGGTTGTGTTAACCCACTCTAACATAACTAATAGTAACACTACTTTGAACGTTATTTATAAATAATAATTTTAGGAAACTCTGGACACCTCCTTATGCATTGTACCCAGTTCAGACTCAGTGAGGGGCAGTGGGAGCAGAGAGAAGAGAGTTTCCTGCTTCATGTTGACACATTATACCCAGTTCAGACTCAGTGAGGAGGAGTGGGAGCAGGGAGGAGAGAGTTTTCTGCTTGATGTTGACACATTATACCCAGTTCAGACTCAGTGAGGGGCAGTCGGAGCAGGGAGGAGAGAGTTTTCTGCTTCATGTTGATACATTGTACCCAGTTCAGGCTCAGTGAGTGGGAGTGGGAGCAGAGAGAAGAGAGATTCCTGCTTCATGTTGACACATTGCCCCCAGTTCAGACTCAGTGAGGAGGAGTGGGAGCAGGGACGAGAGAGTTTCCTGCTTCATGTTGATACATTGTTGGGAACTCGACAGAGCAGTTCTTATGAATCATGCAGCCTCAGCTGCTGATGCTGCTGAATGCTTACAGCTTTGTTTTTTTACTTTTAAATTTCATGATTCATCTTCTGCAATTATTATTTTTACAGATCTGTATTTCAATTGATCCCAGGCTTGTTTTCAATTTGTGATTAGTATTTTTTCTGTTTTGTGTATCCATGCACAGAATGTGAGACAGCATTTACTGCCAATCCCTACTTGCCCTTGAGAAGGTGGTAGTGAGCTGCCTTCTTGAACGGCTGCAGTCCTTGTGGTGTAGGTACACCCACAATGTTGTAATTAGGATACAACCTTTCAGAGCCAATAATTAAACTTGGCTCAAATATATTAAGAGGAGAAATGAAAGCAAAATGTTACTTCAAAGGTACTGAAACATGATATTTATTCATGTGCTGATACAATTAATTGATTTATTAACCTGTGTGCGCTGCTCCACCTGTGTTTTCCAACCCATCTTTTGAAGACTCCAGCCGAGCAAAGAAAGCAATCAAATTTAAATCAGCAACCTCGAACTTTATATTCACCCCCTTTCAGAATCAGGTGATTTTTTTTGTGCTTCATACAATCCAAAGGAAAACATTTTATTAAATGGAAGTGACTTCCATTCCATCTTAACTGGATATTCGTAAGTATTGCGCACGTGTCCTCTGAAGGCTGCAGCACATTTGTAACATTTAACTGTTAAACTGGCCTCTGAGTTTAAGATCACTGCTGTAAATGGAGAAATCCAACTAAGATGATAGTTGTAACTGTTTGTAAATATCAGGCTCCAGGTCAGTAGCTGGAATTGTTTATTTTAGATTTTGTATGAGTAACACATTGTGACATTTGTTGTATGATGTTTGATGTGTAACTTCTGGACGCTGGCTCCAATACTTTAAGCATATTTGTGAAGTTAAATGCTGGTCTGTTTTATAATGATTGGTGCACTAACCACCTAGTGTTCGTTTTCTTATTTTGAATGCAAAGTTGGGGCTGTTTTCAGGATGAGCTGTCTTTCTAGAGCCGGGACATCCGTACGAGTAATCCAGAGGCCCAGGCTCATGCTCTGAGGACACAGGTTCAAATCCCATCACGGCAGCTGGTGGAATTTAAATTCAGTTAATAAATCTGTAATCACAAGCAATGAGACTATCATCAGTTTTCGTAAAAACACATCTGATTACTTATGTCTTTAGGGAAGGAAATTTGCCATCCTCACCTGATCTGGCCTACATGTGACTGATAAATAACAATAAATAAGATAAGCAAAATAAATTAAATAAGAACTAGAAAAAATGTGCTAAGTAACTGATTTCCTGGTGGTAATTTAACCTGGAATCACCATGGGTGACATTAATAATTAACACATTCCCATGACATCTCAGTTTACCAAAGTCTGTCCCAATGATGTGAATGATAAATGGGTTCTCACAATAGTGGGAGGCGAATTTATTAGTGAAGCTTCATCTACTGTACCCAATATTTCATGCTGCCTTTTATCCATTGATGCGTTTTTGACATCTAAAAGTTTCAGAAATATTACCAAACAGAAACAGACTGTCACCTCCAACAAGTCTATGTTTAGATTCCCAAAAGAATTTGTCCTAATCTCACAGACCCGCTAATCTGCCACGCTCTTTCTCCCCTTGCCATTCCATCACCTTTTTAACATGTTCTTCTATGTTGCCCTGGTCTCTGCTTCCATCATTGACTCTGTCACTACATTTCATAGTCTCCATGGAGAAAACAACTCATCCAGCTCAGGAATAGAGCCCAAATGTTCAAGTATCTCTCCCTGGCTGTACTTCCACACACGAGGCAGAATGCCACTGACTGAGCTGGATCCTTTCTGTCCCCTCAGCTACATTCCTGCCGTGTGGAGCTGAACAACAACAATTTTCACTGATTGACATTTAATCCAATAAAACATCGCAAAGCAATTCACAGGAGCATTCCCAAAGTTTGATCGTGACCCACCCAGAAGGAGATATTAGGATGGGTGGCCAGGAACGTGGTAAAAGGGGTAAGATTTAAGGAGCATCTTAAAGGAGTGGAGAGAGAGTGGACAGAGGTGGAGAGTTTGAGGGAGTGAATTCTATCACTTGGAGCCTCGGAAGCTGAAAGTGAATGAAGGATGAACGTGAGATGAGAGCTTAATAGTGAATTGACTCTAACTTTCTGAAATGGTCTGATCCATTTTTCAGAAGTGAGTCAAATTGCGGAGTCACAGGAAAGTACAACAAAGGAGCAGATGGTTTGACCCACTGTGCCTAAAAGGGCAGAGCAACCAGTCCCAGTTCCCCACCCTTTCCTCACACAGAAGGCGGTTTGACCCATTGTGTCTGCAAGAGCTGTGTAACCAGTCCCGCATCCGCACCTTTTCCCCACACAGAATGCGGCTTGACCCACTGTGCCTGCAAGAGCTGTGCAACCAGTCCCGCATCCGCACCCTTTCCCCACACAGAAGGCGGTTTGACCCACTGTGCCTGCAAGAGCTGTGCAACCAGTCCCACTTCCCCACCCTTTCCCCACACAGAAGGCGGTTTGACCCACTGTGTCTGCAAGAGCTGTGCAACCAGTCCCACTTCCCCACCTTTTCCCCACACAGAAGGCGGTTTGACCCACTGTGTCTGCAAGAGCTGTGCAACCAGTCCCACTTCCCCACCCTTTCCCCACACAGAAGGCGGCTTGACCCACTGTGTCTGCAAGGGCAATGCAACCAGTCCCACATCCTCACCCTTTCCCCACAATGCTGCAGATTTTCCTCCTTCTCGTCTTCCTTCAAGGCTGCAATTCACTCTGTTTGCATCATTCCATTAGGCAGTGATTTCCAATAAATCACTTTCAATTTTAAATAAAACATCTTATTGCCTCTGGTACTTCGGATACTCATCTTAAATCGGTGCCATCTGGTTATCGACCCTTCATCCATTTGAAGCAGTTTCTCTTTAATTTCTCTAACTGAACCTTTCATGATTTTAATCAGCTCAATCACAATTCCTGTTTTTCCTTCTCAGCTTTAAGAAGAACAACCTCAGATTCTTCAGTCTATGAACTAAACTATACTTCCTCATTTCTGAATTTGAACGCGGGTTTGTATCGTCACAACCACGTTTTCTCCATGTCCCATTTGGGGGGGAAAAAAACAAGATTTTTTTAGCTGAAGAGTTAATGGATAACAGCAGCATTGGCAAATTTTAGGGAATATTTTCTGGCAGTGAAAGAACACATATAAAAGCCTGGAACTGTGTGGCAGCCAATATCCAAGGGGGTAAAAAGAGAAAATATTTGGCTGTTATCGATCTTCCGTCCTCTCATACAATTGTTACATGTAGTAACTAATTACACCACAGGAATATGTACCAAGTTGAGTTGCAAGATACCCTAAAGCTGGTATTAACAAGCTGAAGTTTCAGTTGTTGCCACAATAATTGCAGTTGTCCTCATTCCGTTTCTGTTACTGATGGACAGTGATAAGATGCAAGGCACAAGGAATAAACTGACTAAAGGGATGACGCTGCAAGGCTAAATGTGGGTGGTAAAGGGATAAGTTTTTCTGCTTGATGTTCAAACCGGCAGAAATATCACTCCTGATCAAACAATCACAGCCACTATCTCAAAGCAGCACGCCAAACCGAGAAGTGTAACTTCCTATAAATTTATATTTCCCAACAGCATGGTTGTTTTTTCACGCTCATTCTGCCATTTTATAACCCAATCCAGCGAAATATATTTTCTTACCTTGTATCCTGTTCATTTGAAGTCAAGACATAGAGCAAATTCAGTGTGTTTTCTTGTCATTTCTCGAATGAGATTTTGAACCAGGCTAGTTGAAGGACACTTTTATCGGTGCCAATCCTTCACTGTCTCTCGTTGTTTAAAACAGGCACTGTTATCATCAGCCTGTTATGTACATTAGATTAGAAAATAAGAACTAGGAGCAGCAGTTGGCAATTCAGCCCCTCGAGCCTGCCTTGCCATTCAATACGATCATGCCTGATCTCATTTCGGCCTCAACTCCAATTTCCAGCCCTCTCCCCATAACCTTTCAACCCATTACTAATTCAAAATCTGTCTATCTCCTCCTTAAATTTATTCAGCGTTCCGGCGTCCACTGCACACAACCCCTTAAGAAAAGTAATTCCTCCTCATTTCTGATTTAAATCTACCACCCCTTAGCCTAAAGCTATGGCCTCTCGTTCTGGAACGCCCCAGAAGGGGAAACATCCGCTCCACGTCTACTTTGTCCTTCCCCTTTAGCATCTTATATACCTCAATTAGATCCCCTCTCATCAGTGATGAATTTCTGCCTTGTGTCCCCTTTTCGGTTTCACAGGAGATGCAGTGATGAGGTTGGTGGGTTTTGGAAATTGAAAGTTGTACATGAGCAGCTTGAACAGCAGGTCGAACAAGTACCAGCTCAAATTGACAGAATCAATATAAATTGCTGTGAGGAAAAAGGCGGGTTAATGGAATTCGTTAAGTTGCTCTCCCACAGAGCCGGCATGGACAAGGTGGGCCCAATGTCCTCCTTCTCTGCTGCAGCCATATATGATTTTATACTAACAACATCATCCTGTGCACAGGGCCAGTGGTCGTGGCCGAGTGTTTAAGGCGATGGAGCCCAAATCCATTGGGGTTTCCCATTTCTCATTATTCCTGGTTTTAACTCTGTGTCTACAGAGTTAATTATCGGTTACATTGAATCAAATCGATCCAAACGCTCGGGAGTTTTCCAATTTCTGTTCATTCACGAAACTTGCAGTTGGAAATTGAACAAAAACGAAGCCAGGTTGGTGTGATGCTTGCTTTCTGGGTGTTTGTCTCTCCTTAGAGACAAACCCTTGTCCTCTGTCACTCTCTGTTTGTGTTCCTCTGTGTGTGTCAATGTGGTTCAGCTCCTAGTTTTTACCATCCAAACATTATTCACCTTAGTTCTGCGGCTTCATATTAAGATGGTCCAGATGGAAAAAAAACAGAGCAGATTTCAAAGATGCAATAGGATATTTATTTCTGTTTATTTTTGAGTGGAGAATGTTCAGCTACTAAATGTCCAGATGTTACAAAGCGGAGGATGATTGAAGATTTCACATGATCTTATTAAGTAGCTGAGAATGCTCGAGGGGCCGAATGGCCTATTCCTGATCATAATTTTGCATATTCTAATTCAGTGCCAATGCCAGTCAAGGTAATGATTGTTTCTGCTCTGACTGTGGTTGAGTGGCCGAGTGGACCAAGGTGCTGATCGAGGTGCCTGTGATTTGGGCTCCACTCCCGCGGTTGTTAAACTTTCTGGTGGTTTGTTTTTGAGACACTTTCAAAAAATCCTCCGTGTGGCTGGGGGACTGCTGATCTGTGCAGTGTTGCATTTTGGTTTGGAGGATGGGGAGAGACAGTCTAAGTTGGGTTAATGGCAGGGACTGAAAGTCTTTTTTCTCTGTTACTCTCTGTATCCATTCTATTGTGTTATACAAACAACATATCAATTTTACTAAGTAGTTGTGGCCAAGTGATTTTAACTGACGGTCTGCAGAATTAATTATCGGTTACTTGGAATAAAAACCATCCAAATAGCCCGTGTTTCTTATTTCTGTTCATCTGCAAACATTCCCTAAATTCGCAGTGTGAAATGGAAGAGTAATTGACCACTCCTGATCAATCAATCACAACTGCTGTTTGACAGCAGCACGGCAGGCCGAATGGCCTCTTTCTTTCCGGTAACTTTCCATAACTTTATGTTCCCCAATACCACGAATGCTCTTTCCCGGTTATTCTGCCATATTATAACCCATTCTATCGAAATGTACTTTGTTACCTTGTGCCAAGACCCGGAGTGAATTCAGTGAGAAGTTTTCTTCTCATTTCTAGCAGGAGATTCGGAACCAGACCAGTTGAATGACAGTTTAAATTGTGCCAGCCCTTCACTGCAGCTCATTGTGTTTTTGAGTGGAGATGATTTATGTTTGTCACAAAGTGCAGGATGATCTGATTAACTGACGGAGCTGGCTCCAGGTTCCGAATGGTCAATTCCGACTCCGTTGCTTTTGTTCTATTTCAACACCAGTGAAGGAAATGATTAACAAAATCAGGGACGTGGTGGTAGCGTGGCCGAGCGTTCTAAACCGCTGGATTAAGGCTTCAGTCTCTATGGAAGCGTGGGTTCGAATCCCACCACTGCCAAATATTTAGCAGCCCCAGATGGACAAGCAGATATCACCTCATATTCAGTGTGTGTCCTTGTATTCTGACAGGAAGAACGAGGAGACGATAGAAATATGGGGTAAGGTGGGATGTGGAATTGTTGCTGAGTTGCTCTACCAGAGGGTCGGCAAGTGAATGACCATCTGATGTATCCGTCTGTGACTTTTTCAAACAGCAGTGATGTCAGTGTCGGTCTGGTGTTCACGGCGGAGTGGATAAGGGGATAGAGTTGGAATCCTACGGGGTCTCCTCACAGAGGTACAAATCCTACTGGTTCCAGTTCTCATCATTCCTGATTTTGATAAGATTCCCGTGGAATTAATTATTGGATAAACAACATCAAAAACAGGCAAACAATCCCATGGTTTCTTCTATCCGTTCGTCTGTGTGAGTGTCAATGTTGTTCAGTTCCCCAAGGGAATGGACACATTTTGAACAGAACAAACTTTATTCACATTAGTTGTGCAACCTCAGATCAAAAAATATCAGGGTGAAAGGTACAAGAGGAACTTTTCTTGTTCTCTGCGTGTCCCATTACAATAACAGCTTATATTTAGATAGTGCCTTTAATGAAACCTCCAAAGATGGCTCACAGAGTCATTATATAAAACAGTCTGACACTGACACACATAAGGAGATGTTAGGCCAGGTGACCAAAAGCTTGGTCAGAGAGGTAGGTTTTAAGAAGAATCTTAAAGGACGAAAGTGTGGTAGAGGTGGAGAGGTTTAGAGAGGGAATTCCAGAGCTTGGGGCCTCGTTAAATGAAACCACGGTCACCAATGGTGGAGCGATTCTGATTCAGAATGTACAAGAGGCCAGAATTAAAGGAGCACAGGCATCTCAGAGGTTGTGGGGTTCGAGGAGATCACAGGGATATGGAGGGGCAAGAACGAGGAGGGAATTGAACTCAAGGATAGGAAATTTTGAAGTAGATACATTATTTGACCGGGAGCCAATGTGGGTCAGCGAGCAGAGGAGTGAGAGAGGATTGGGACTTGCTGTGAATGAAGACACAGGAAGCAGTTTTGGATGACCTCAATTTACGGCGGGGAGAATGTCCACTTACATTCCAGAACTGACATTCTGCTGGATCAGCACTGCCCTGTTTCCAAGACCAATATTAATCCTTTTATAAGGTGCGGTTCCCAGAACTATACACAGTTCTCCAGGTGTGATCTAACCAGGGCTTTGTATAGCTGCAGCAAAACTTTCCCTCTTTTCTATAACAGCCTCTGTCACAGGTTGTCTAGCACGGGGAGTTAGATTGTATATATCGACTGAGAAAAATGAGGAGATGCTTGGTCAGAATGAACTTCTTTCAAATATTCAATGTGATGTCAATTGCACAAATAAATATTTATTTTTATTTCGAAGACAACACATGAATCCCCAGTCCAACTCTCCGTGTCACTGAGTCAGGGAAGCTTTGTTAATTTTCACACACTGAGCATGGACACTGCAGAAGCTCCTGCACCTCCTTCAGCATTAGTTTTCTTAACTCAAAGTTTTCAAAAGGGGATTGGGTACTTATTTGAAATGGAAAAAAAACCTGCAGCTTTAAGAAGGAAGAGAATGATATTGGAACTAAGTGGATAGCTCTTTGAAGAAAGCACACACCCGATGGGTCGAATGACCACCTGATGAGCTGTGTCAGTTTACAATTAGATCAATTTCTCTGCAGCATTCCAAAATGTCCCACCCCAGTTCTATTCCTGTAAAACAGGATCTTGCAGTGCAGCAGGTCTACACAGTTTGAAATTCAATACAAGTCCCTTTGACTTTTTCTCGCAAATTGTTTCTGTGGTGTAGTGACCTAGCCAGCAATGCCCACATCCCATAAATGAATAAAGAAACAAATAGTGATTATCACATTCGCTTCACATGTGCAAGGTCGCCAGCTCGAAAACTGGCAAAAATATTATCAAAACTGGATCATCTAATTGTGAGAAGTTGCACAATTCCCGCTTGTTGGCAAATAATAGCCGAATACATTATCTCACAGCCATGTGACATTGGCACTTCCCCAGGCTTTGAATAAATTTCTCCAAAAGGTACGTTTATGAGAAAGAGACAATAAATGAGACGAATTGCAGTGAGATAGTTCACACATGTGTGAAGTGTTGAATGACCTGCTGATGTGCTCTGTCATTTTATGATTCTAATGTCAGGTCATTTTTTCTGCCGCATGGTTATGTTTTTCAGCTGAATTGTACTTCCACAAAACAGGGTTTGGAAGTGCAGTAAGGCTGCACGGTTTGACATTCTAAGTCAGTCCCTGTGGTTCTGCCCATTGTTTCTGTAGTGCAGTGGTTATCTCAATGCAAGGGAAAAACATTATCTCCCAGTTGTGTGGAGAAGTTGCATCACTCCCATTCCTGTTTGTTGTTGAATATGAACTGAATGCTGGATCTTGCAGCCACATTAGATTCGCTCTCCACCATTTCTGAAGATAACATTCAGCAAAATAAGATGTTTCCACTGGCAGCGGGTGATTGGAGAGTGTGGGGCTGGAATATTGTTACTTTTTCCTGTCTCACTCACCGTGGAGCTAAGGAAGAGGCGATTAATTGATGTGTTTGTTTCAACCAATAGCCTCATAGATCTCTATTGATTTAGATGGGGGTACATGATCGTTCATATTCTTTGTTATATCTGAAATGAATATCCATAAACAGAGCTTGGTGTGGGAACTCAATGGGCGACAGCCGAGTTTTCAACGTGAGGGTGGGGGATTTTTTTGTGGTTTCAGGGCCCCAGAACAAAGCAGAGCGTTAATGAGTGATGATGGGGAGAAAACAGTGGCAGTTTCGTCCCTGGGTGGTCTCGAACCACCAACCTTTCAGTTAACAGCCGAACACGCTGACCAATTGCGCCACAGAGACTTAATAAAAGTACCTGCGCTCTGTAAGGTATCCTAAACCAATGGCTCAGCGAGTGAAAGCTTCAGATTGCTGAAAAGCAATGACAATTATTCCCTATCAGTTTTACTCTTCCCAAATAAAGGGTGGGACATTCATTGTGGATACATGGAAACAGTCTGATCCCACCCACTGCAGACACATCCATGTCCCCAGGAACCAGCTCCCCTACAACTGTTGCCGTCTCCCTTCGAGCCTCTCAGTGCTTTTCTGTTACCAAGTATTATGATTGTCCCGAAGCCAATAATTCTAAAGGGGTTTCTCTGTTACACAGCGAGTGGTTAGGATCTGGAATGCACTACCTGAGAGTGTGGGGGAGGCAGATTCAATCACGGATTTCAAAGGAGAATTGGACAGAAAATGCACGTCTCCGGGGAAAACGCGGGGAAATGCAGGTTAGTTAGTTTCCAGAAGAGGAAGAGATCTCCCTTTTCCGATGGAGTTAAGGAGATTTTTTTTCTCAGTGGGTCATTAGCCTGCGGACTTATTTTCATCAGAGGTTTGGTCATTGAATTTACACAAGGCTGAATTAGACAGATTTTTTATAGACAAGGGGGTCGAAGGTTATGGGGGGCAGACAGGAAAGTGGAGTTGAGGCCACAACCAGATCAGCCATGACCTCAATGAATGGTGAAGCAGGGTCAAGGAGCTGAATGGCCTACTCCTGCCCCTGAGTCCTTTGTTCCTATGACCCGGGCTGAATGGCCTCCCCTTAGCTCTGACTCTCTGACACGATGAGGTGCTCGAGGTGCAAAATGGTCAATCCCTGCTCCTGTTTGTTATGTTCTAATTTGGAGCAGTTACCACCCAAGGCAATGGTTAGTTTACCTTTGATAGTGGGAGCGTGACCTGGAAACTCATCGACGCAGTCACACTGGGGAGAGACCGTTCACCTGCTCCGAGTGCGGGAAGGGATTTACTCAGTTATCCTCCCTGCTGAGACAGCAGCGAGTTCACAACGGGGAGAGACCGTTCACCTGCTCCGAGTGTGAGAAGGGATTCACTCAGTTACACCACCTCCTGACACATCAACGAATTCACCATGGGGAGAGACCGTTCACCTGCTCCGAGTGTGGGAAGTGCTTCACTCAGTTACACCACCTCCTGACACATCAGCGAATTCACACTGGGGAGAGGCCTTTCAACTGCTCTGAGTGTGGGAAGGGATTCATCAGTGTATCTAACCTGCTGAGACACCAACAAACTCACACTGGAGAAATACCCTTCACCTGCTCAGAGTGTGGGAAGAGATTCACTCAGTTATCCAGCCTGCAGAGACACCAGCGAATACAAACTGGGGAGAGACCATTCAGCTGCTCCGAGTGTGGTAAGGGATTCATTGATCCATCCATCCTGCTGAAACACCAGCGAGTTCACACTGGGGAGAAAACTTTTAAATGCCCAGACTGCGGGAAGTGCTTCAAAAGTTCCGGGAACCTGATGTCCCATCAACGTGTTCACACTGACGAGAGACCATTCAGGTGCTCTCACTGTGGGACTGGGTTCAGATGGTCATCTGACCTTACGGTACACCAGAGAATTCACACTGGGGAGAGACCGTTCAGCTGTACGGAGTGTGGGATGAGATTCACTCGATCATCCAACCTGCTGAGGCACCAACACGTTCACAAGTAACGACAGTGATTGGGATTTGCTGATAATCAAATCCAGGACTGAACTATGTTCATTGGGGTCGGTTTCTGTTGATCTTCATAAACCCCAGCCCAGTTACAGGGGGCCATTTGTATTTTTGAAGTGCTGTGTGTTAAATACAGTGTATTGAGTCTTTTTAGTACCTTTAACACAAGTTATTTCCTTTTGAAGGACTCTGCCTCTCCCCTGTCACCTCCATCCTCACCTCCAACAAGTGTGAGGAGCTCATGGAGCTTCTTTGTCACTAAGATTGAGACAATCCGATCAGCTGCCTCTGCTGCTTCCCTCCCTTCCACTAGCCCACTGGGCCAAAGATCCATCCTCTAGGGACAGGGGTGAATTGCATAGAATTTGCATCAGGAAGTGAATAAAATAGGTGCATTTCAGGGGGAAATGGAGAAAGAAGGGAATAGATGATTACATTGGTAGATTTAGACTGGAAAAAATGGGAGGAGGCTCGAGTGGAGCGTAAACACCAGCATGGACTGATTGGGCTGAATGGCCTGGTTCTCTGCTGTATATCCCTTGAACTCCTGTGCAGTCTAGTCCAAATCCATGGTATTATCTGTCTGGAAGCAGCATGGCATTAAACTGAAAACTAAAATCAAACTTTACCAGGCCATTGTCCTGACCACCCTGCTGTATGGAGCAGAATCCTGGGTCTGCTCTTGGAGCCACATCAAAGCTCTGGAACACTTCCAGCAAAGACACCCGAGGTCCATCCTGAGAATTAGATGGCAGGACAAAAATCACAAACAACGAGGTTCTCCATCACGCTGGGTTCAACAGCTTGGAGACCACCCTCCAGAAAATTCAGCTCCGATGGCCAGGCCATGTTCCCACATGGACAATCACAGAAATCCCAAGCTGATCTTCCATGGGGAACTGTCTCAGGGCAAACAACATCAAGGTGGTCAGTACAACCGATACAAGGACACCCTAAAAAAGAAGCCTCACAAACTCCTGCATTGCAGACCGTCTCTCCTTGGAAAACACTGCAGTCGTCCAGCCGAGTTCTGGTCTCTACATTATAGGAAGGATGTGATTGCACTGGAGAGGGTGCAGAGGAGATTTACCAGGATACTGCCAGGGCTGGAGAGTCTGAGCTATGAGGAAAGATTGGATAGGCTGGGGTTGTTTTCCCTAGAGCAGCGAAGGGGACCTGATAGTGGTGTATAAGATAATGAGGGGCATAGTTGGGTGGATAGGAAGGCACTTTTTCCATTAGTAGAGGGGTCAATAACCCGGGGGGCATAGATTTAAGGTAAGAGGTTGAAGGCTAAGAGGGGAGTTCAGGAGAATTGTTTTTTCACCAAGAGGGTGGTGGGAGTCTAGAACTCACTGCCTGAAAGGGTGTAAATGATTTGGGTGGTTGAGTCAGAAATGCTTCTAACATTTTAGAAGTATTTAAATATTCACTTGCAATGCCTTAGCCTCCAGGGCTATGGGCCAAGCACTGGATAATGGGATTAGTGTAGCCAGAACTTTGTGAGCAGCGTGGACACAATGGGCCGAATGGCCTTCTCCTGTGCTCTATGAGTGTATATGTGGAGGCAAGCACTGAAATTTGCTTCAGCGTGTTTCAAGGACCATCTACACCAAACTCAACATCCGACATGCCCACAGGAAGGTCAGAGGTGGCACAGCTGCAGAAGTTAACCCAAGCACCACCAACAACAATATGAACGGTCAGTTCTGTGGATGGCCTTGTCGATCCCACACCGAAATCTTCAGTCAGGAGAGGACCCACAGGAAATGATTAAATCATTTACAGTTTGGGCACTCGAACAACAAGGAGTCTACCCCAACAATATCCCTGTTCTCTGGATCGGGGAACAATACCCTGTCTGTATTACTGAGGTGCTGTTAATAAAGTCAGCGTGAGACAATCTGTTGTGAGCTTATCTGGTGTCTGAATCCACAAGATTCACCATTTAGAGTCAACAAGATGAACAAGGAAAAATATCACAGCCCAAAACTCCAGCTCGATATTCACAGGAGAAACTCTGTTATCGAACACCTCGAATGGACAGAACAGAGAAAGATCCCAACTGTAAGAAACCCTTGAATCATTTGTAAATATCTTTCAAATGCTGACAGATTCCAGCTGTCAGTTTCCATCACATTGAAGTTAATGGAAGGTGAGAGCGCAGTTATTCTAGAACTATAAAAAAAACACTAGTTAGAGCACAGCTAGAGTACTGAGTCCAGTTGTAGTCAGCACATTACAAGAAGGATGTGATCACACTAGAGTGGGCGCAGAAGAGATTTACCTGGATGTTGGCAGGGCTGGATAATTTTAACTCTGAGGAAAGATTGGAGAGGCTGGGGTTGTTTTCTTTGGGACAGGGGAGGAAGAGGGGAGATTTAATTGAGGTGTAAAAATTATGAGGGTCCCAGATAGGAAGGACCCATTTCATTTACAGAGGTCAGAACCAAGAGGATAGAGATTTAAAGTAATTAGTGGAAGGATTAGAGGGGAGTTCAATAATGCTTTTATCCAGAGGGTGGTGGGTCTTGGAACTCACTGACTGAAAGGGTGGTGGAGGCAGAAATACACAGATTTAAGAAGTACTGGGATATACACTGGATGTTCTGTAACCTACAGGATTATGGACCAAGAGCTGGGAAGCGGGATTAGACTGGTTTGCTCATTTTCAGCCAGTACAGACATGATGGGCTGAATTGCCTCCTCTGTGCTACAATTTCTATGATTCTGTGGTGACAAGTGGTCCTCGTGTTTTTATCTGAGACAGGCCTCAGCCCAGTCATTTGCCCCGAGTGTCGATGTGATGATTCAAGCGAAGAGATGCCGGGTATCGGGAGCAGCAGGAACAATAAATAAAACCGAGGTGTCCGTAAATACTGATATAGTTCATTTGTATCTAGTTCCATTTTTATAAATTCTGCTGAATGTTGCCCTCAGCCAGTGTCAGGATATTGGATCAGAGCCACCATGGAAAATGAATTTGACATCGGTGAGATAGACAATGTCAACCGGATCCTCAGTTTCTCTGTAACCTCCTCCAGCCCCACAACCCTTCCTGTAAATACAAGGTGTTGTTCTTGGATTACACTCTGAGATAGACAATGTAATTATATTTTAACCTTTATTCTTCAAGTAAAGTATCTCTCTTCAGGCTGTTCTCAAGGTTGTGCAAGATGGAACCAAACAGTGATTTATTTGTACTTCTTGCAGTTTAGTTACTGTATTCACTGCTCACGATGTGATCTTCTCGACATTGGGAAGACCAAACACAGGTTGGGTGATCACTTTATGGAACAACCTCCGTTCAGTCTGTGAGCTTGACCCTGAGCTTCCGGTCACTGGTCATTTTAATTCTCCGCCCCACTCCCACTTATAATCTTCCACACTCAACATCGAGTTCAGCAGTTTCTAAACCAACAGAGAGTTCTCAGGATCTGGAACATTCTACCTGAAAAGGTGCTGGAACCTGATTCTATCAGGAATTTTAAAAGGGAGTTGACAGGGATTTGGGATAGAGGAACTTACAGGGTTACAAACAGAAAGTGGGTATTTGGGACGAAACACAACTGCTCTTTCAAAGAGTCAGCACAAGCACAAAGGGTTGAATGGCCTCCTTCTGTGCTCTAAGTTTCAATGATTCTAGGAGTTGGCCATTTAGCCCGTCGAGTCTGTCCCACCATGCAATCAGATCACGGCTGATCTGTGACCCTTTGTCTCCTGTCCCTTGATTTATACCTTGTGTTAGGAAGGATCTATCAATACCAGATTGAAACTGAACATTGATCAAGCATGAACTGCTAATTGAGGAAGAGAATTTCAAACTTCTCCCAACTTTACCTGGAGAAGATTTTCCTAATCTCACTCCTGAAAGTTCTGGCTCTAATGTTTAGACTATGTTGCTCAGTCCTGGATTCCCCAACCAATGGAAATAGTTCCCGTCTTTCTACCACACCATTTCCAATTTATATCATGAAAACTTCGAGAAAATCCTCCTCAATCTTCTAAATTCCAGGGAATACAAACCTCACCGTGAGATGATGAATATTGGCAGAATGAATAGGGTACTCAATGGTACAGTCCAAAAGGGTGTGTAGGGACTGGGGGACCTGGGGGTTGTTGTGCATACACATTTGAAGGCGAAAGGACATATTGAGAGAGCAGATCGCAAAATATATGAGATCGTGGGCTTCATAAGCAGATTTAATGTGTATAAACGCAGGGAAAATAAGCTGACCCGTTATAAAGCTCTGGTTAGGTCACAACAGGAGTATTGCATCCAGTTCAGGTCGCCACACTTTAGGAAAGGGGTGAGGGTCCTTGAGAGGATGCGGAGGAGATTTACCAGAATGGTTCCAGGAAAAAGGGAATTCGGTTCCAAAGTGAGATTGGAGAAGCTGAAGTTGTTCTTCTTGGAGTTACAGAGTTGAGAGGAGATTAGATAGAGGTGAACAAGATTGTGACAGGTTCAGATAAGGTGGACAAAGAAAATGTTGTTTCCATCTGGTGATGGTACAAGGATTAGGGGGACACAGATTGAAGGTTATGGGCAATAGATACAGGACAAATGCAGGGAGGAATATTTTACACAACAAGTGGTAATAACCCAGAACTCACTGCCTACGAGGGGGCTGGAAGCAGACATGATCAATGCTTTAAAATTAAATTGGACCAGCATTTAAGAGAAATAAACATGCAGGGGGTTGAAGACACAGCGGGGCAATGAGACAGACTGGACAGCTCTACAGAGAGCTGGCATTGACTCAATGGGCTGAATGGCCTCTTTCTGTGCTGTAATTACTCTGATGCATTTGTTTGACCACTCCTCATAATTTAACGCTTGGAGTCCAGTTGTTATTCAGGTACATCTGCACTGCTCTCCCACTAAGGCCAATATAGTCTATCCTTCCTAAAGTGTGATGCCCGGAACTGAACACAGTATTCCTGTCCTGATGAAAGGTCATGTTGACTCGAAACATTAACTCTGTTTCTCTCCACAGATGCTGCCAGGCCTGCTGAGTACTTCCAGCATTTTTTATTTTTATTACAGTGGTTCATGTGCAGTCTAACCAGGATTTTGAAAATGTTGGTGCTTTTTCCACAAACAGAACAAAACTTTTTCCTTCTACAATCAAAGTCCGATGATATTCAGGTGCTGAGGAATCGAATGACTCTGTCAGATCTTGATGTGAAGTTTGGTTTGAGTTTCCCCGTCTCCAAATCCGTCCCATTGAAAATCCTGTAAAAAGGAGACTATAAAAAACATCCCTGTCAGTCCAGGATAGAAATTAATAGACAAACATTTCTCTGGGTTGAAGTTTGCTGTGTGTAAATCCTCCTCTTCTAACCCCCTGTAAAAGGAGTTTCCAAACACTGGGTGTAAACTGGGCTCCGGGAGTTTGTAATCCGGGTTTGGAGTGCTACACCGGGTGTTTGTGAATCCTCCCAGTCCAGCCTCCGGCTCCATTCCTCTCCTGCACTCGGCCCTTTCTCAGCCGCTGGACTTTCAACCCGACCGCCTTCATCCCGATCCCCACACGCGTTGCGCATGCTCCAATTCATACCCGGCCACGCCCCTCATTCACTCCGATTGGTCGGAGGAACAGCCGCTCCCGCTGGTCCTCCAGGCCAGCCCCCTGTTCCTATTGGTCCGGACCTGCCGTCAATCATTGTGAGCTGAAGCATGTGTAGAGCGTGAACACAGACGTGAGGAGAGCTGGAGCGAGCGGATTTAAAATGCGGGATTTACAAAGATCGAGTGCGGACTGACAGCTGGAAAAAAAACCGGTTAGCATTGATAGGGCTGGCGGGTGAGTTGGGAGGCTTTATGAATTCACGGTCTCTGTCCTAAACCCTCAATAAGGAACCATTCTCCCAAACACAGATTAGGCCATTTCTCTGGAAGTAGGCCCGAGTTAACGGGGCAAGGAGCAGCAGAGAGCACGTGCGGTCACTATCTTTATAGGGGCAAGGAGCAGTAGAGCGCATGTGCGGTCACCATCTTTATAGGGGGCAAGGAGCTGCAGAGCGCATGTGCGGTCACCATCTTTATACGGAGCGAGGAGCTGCAGAGCGCATGAGCGGTTACCATCTTTATAGGGGGCAAGAAGCAGCAGAGCGCATGTGCGGTCACCATCTTTATAGGGGGCAATGTCCAACAGGCAGCATGCGTGGTCGCTATCTTTACAGAGGCTGCAGGCCCGGATGAATGACCCGCAGGAAGGACAATAAATCAGAGATAGAGTTTGGTGTGAAATCAATGGGTTGTTGTAAAACAGGAGATCAGGGGAACAGTCAGAACCAACAACAACTTCTATTAACATCATAAATCACCCCAGTGAGCTTCACAGGAAATCATAAAATAAAGTATAACATTCAGACACAGAAGGAGGTGACCAAAATACTTAAATAGTCGCTTGTTTGTGCAGAATTTGATTATTAACGAAAAAAGAGACAAGCTGTCAAAGCTTTTCCTGTTGCACTCACCAGGACAGACGCAAGAATCCCAAATTTCAAAGGGAACCAAAAGTTATACTGCACGAGAAAAGGGTGCTGATTGGTTGGCCCGTCGGCTCTGATTGGTTGTTGCCATGGACAATACAGCCAGGAGCTGTAATCCACTCTGCTTTTGTTTAATTCCACAAAAGACCCCATGCCTGGACTTGTTCCTTCCGCCTGCAGAGGACAGGTCTAGCAAGTGTAAGTGAGCCACATTACTAGCCTGACTGATAATTTTTGAGATTTGGTATTCTTCCCTCTATCCTGATGAGTACAAGATAAAATGTTTTAACAGAATGTCTTTTTTTATTAATACTCAATTGTCTTAAAGGGGGAAAGTGTGGTAGACAGAGGGAGACAATCTCAGAGCTTGGGGTCGAGGGAACTGAAGGCACGGACACTAATGGTGGAACATTTAAAACAGGGAATGCTAGAATTAGAGCAGTGCAGATATCATAGAGGGTTGTGGGTCTGCAGGAGCCACAGAGAGGAGGCCATTGGGGGATTTGAAAACAAGGATGAGAATTTTAATATCAAGTTGCTGCTTGAACGGGAGCCAAGGAAGGTCAGGGAATGGGCCTAGCTGTGAGTGAAGACACAGACAGCAGAAATATGGATGTCTTCAAGGTTACAGAGGTTAGAATGTGGGAGTCCAGCCAGGTGTGTGTTGGAATGGTCCAGTCTGGAGGTAAACATGGCAGTGATAAGGGTTTCAGCAGCAGATGAGACACTCCTGAGACAGGAGTGAGGTCGGGTGATATTACGGAGGTGGAAACAGGTGATCTTAGTGATGGCACAGACATGAGGTCAGCAGCTCATTTCGAGATCAAATGTAACACCGAGGTTGTGAACAGACTGGTTTAATCTCACACTGTTCCCAGGGAGAGGGATGGAGTTGGTATCTGGGAAATGGAGATTGGAGCAGGGACTGAAAACAGTGTCTTCAGTCTTCTCAGTATTTAATTGGAGTTAATTAGTCATCAGGAAGAGAAGCAGGAACCAGAATGGGCCATGAGACTGATCCCAGGTTTAACTCAGTTAGAGAGGGAGAGAAGGAAGGAAGGAAACTCTGGGACATTGGGAGAAATCACCTTCATAATCGCTCATTAAATCTCCACACAGTAAGTTTTGGACACAAGGTTAACATCTGCTATTCTGTATGGACGGTCAGGGGGTTTCAGATTAATGTTTTGTCACGAGTAATCACTGAAGTGAATGATCAGACATATTGTCAACTCCAGTTGGAGAAATTTGTTAAAAAGATACAGAAATAATTGTCCAAAACTCTGTCTGGATTTCAGCACAGGGAGGAGGGAAAGTGTGTGGGACGGGGATTTGCAGCTTTCGGGGAACAAAAGAGGAAAAAATGTTCCATAGAAACTAGAATTGTCTGCTGTGAATTTATATCCTGTTCTTAAAGTGATGGCCGTTGTAAACTCCTTTTACAGATAATTATAAGGGGAGGGTTTTCAGGCAGGAAACCCAAACCAAACATCACATCAAGATCTGACAGAGTCACTCGATTCATCAGGACCTGAATATTATCACCTTTGAATGTGGACGGAGAAACGTTTGTCTGTTCTGTCTGTAGGGAAAGATTTCAAATATCAGTGTGACTGTAAAAGCACCGAGACACACACACACCCGAGTGAGAGTGTCCCACTGCACTGACTGGAAAGAGCTTTAACCAGTTATAAAGCCTGAAATAACATCACACCATTCACAGTGGGGAGAAACTGTACACGTGTTCTCTGTGTGGATGAGACTTCAACTGATCATCAAACTTAGAGAGACACAGGGACACCTCGACCATGGAGAAACCGTGGAAATGTAAGGACTGTGGGAAAGGATTCAATTATCCATCCAAACTGGAAACCCATCGACGCAGTCACACTGGGGAAAGGCCATTCACCTGCTCCGAGTGTGGGAAAGGATTCAAGCAGTTACCCCACCTGCTGACACACCAGCGAGTTCACACTGGAGAGAGACCATTCACCTGCTCCGAGTGTGGGAAGAGATGTACTCAGTTATCCACCCTGCTGACACACCAACGAATTCACACAGAGGAAAGACCATTCACCTGCTCCGAGTGTGGGAAGGGATTCACTCGGTCATCATACCTGCTGACACACCAGCTCGTTCACACTGGAGAGAGACCATTCACCTGCACGGTATGTGGGAAAGGATTCACTGGGTCCCCTGACCTGCTGAAGCACCAGCGAATACACACTGAGGAGAGGCCATTCAGTTGTACTTCCTGTGGAAAGAGATTCAGGACTTCATCGAACCTCAAAGTGCACCAGCGAATTCACACTGGAGAGAGGCCTTTCACCTGCTCCAAGTGTGGGAAGGGATTCATTCAGTCATCCCACCTGCTGAAACACCAGCGAATTCACACTGGAGAGAGACCATTCACCTGCTCTGAGTGTGGGAAGAAATTCACTCTGTTATCTAACCTGCTGAGACACCAGCGAATTCACACTGGAGAGAGACCATTCACCTGCTCTGAGTGTGGGAAGAAATTCACTCTGTTATCCACCCTGCTGAAACACCAGCGAATTCACACAAGGACAGGCCATTCCGCTGCACTTCCTGTGTAGAGATTCAACCTTCTTTCCACCTCAGTGTACACCAGTGAATTCACATTGGAGAGAGAGCGTTCACCTGCTCCGAGTGTGGAAAGGGATTCACTCATTTATCCAACTTGTTGACACACTAGCGAGTTCACACTGGGGAGATGCTGTTCACCTTCTCCGAATGTAGGAAGGGATTCACTTAGTCATCCCACCTGCTCAGACACCAGCGAGTTCACAAGTGACAGCAGGGGTTGGATTCTGCTGTTATTGCTGCTGTTAATCACATCCAGAACTGAACTGTGTTCATTCTGACAGTTTTGGTTTGTTTCTATTGCTGTTCATAATCCCTGTAACTGGGCTGAAGTTTAATATCTTGATGTCTGTTAAATAAATCAGCTTTGTTTCAAACTCTCAGAATGTCGAGTCCTTGATTTCTCCAGGATAAGAGGAGACTGATTGATGTCCTGTTCCTAATGGCTCCATTTTTGGATCTTTTCTCCTCTCTTAACTCTAGATTCTTTCAGTTCTCAGACCTTTGGTTACTCTCATGGATACGTCCCAGCTCCCCACACCTCCCAGAGAGCCTTGGGATCCAGGGAAGTATCAGTGTTAGAACCAGAAAATGCTGGAAATAACCGATACTTTTCCAAGTGCCAATTGATTTTCTCCCAGATTATTGTCTCCAGCCTTTCCCCACAACTGATATGAAGCTGATTGTCCTAGAATAGCTGTGTTTTTGAACAGGGGTGTAACATTTACAATCTATCAGTTCTTTGACACCACTACAGTATAAGGAGGATTGGAAGATTGTGACCAGAGCCTCCACAAGTTCCATGTGAAGGATGCTGTCTCTGACAGTGCAGCAGTCCCTCAGTGTCACCCTGGAGTGTCAGCCTAGATAATGTGCTCAGGTTTATTAATATTTCCTCTTGTTATTGATGTGGATCATTAAGAAACAATGGACTCTTATGATGTCATCCAGTCCCAATGCGATGATGTCATCCAGTCCCAGTGCGATGATGTCATGAAGACTATTAAATACCAGCGGAGCCTTAGTGGTGAAAACAGTTTTGTTCGAGATGGCAGCAAGTCCATTACTGATAGATGTGGATTATGAAGCTGAGCAACACGTACAGTATATATCCCATCTCCTGACACTCTGCCCCCACCTCTTGACACACTGCGCCAATCTCCCGGCACTCTGCCCCCATCTCCCAACTCCCGACATGCTGCCCCATCTCCCGACACTCTGCCCCATCTCCCGACACACTGCCCCATCTCCCAACACTCTGCCCCCCATCTCCCGACACTTTGCCCCCATCTCCCGACACTCTGCCCCCATCTCCCGACACTCTGCCAGTCTCCCGACACTCTGCCCCCATCTCCCAACACTCTGCCCCATCTCCCGACACACTGCCCCATCTCCCAACACTCTGCCCCCCATCTCCCGACACTCTGCCCCCATCTCCCGACACTCTGCCCCCATCTCCCGCCACTCTGCCAGTCTCCCGACACTCTGCCCCCATCTCCCGACACTCTGCCCTCATCTCCTGACACTCTGCCCCCATCTCCCGACACTCTGCCCCCATCTCCCGACACGCTGCCCCATGTCCTGACACTCTGCCCCATCTCCCGACACTCCGCCCCCATCTCCTGACACGCTCCCCCCATCTCCCGACACTCTGCCCCATCTCCTGACTTGCTGCCCCCATCTCCCGACACTCTGCCCCCATCTCTCGAGCAGCCCGTCTCTACCTCTGCTGAACCCACGCAAGATGCACCATGTTGAAACCAGAGGAAAGGCCTGGGTGAGAAATTTTAATTCACCAAGGGTGTGCACATGGGGGTTTGACAAAATATTAAGTTTCCTGTTTTTAACAAGGACACAGAAAATGTATTGATTGGAACCACTTCCAGCTCTTGTCCATTCTGACATCCCGGGGGCCAGCTCACCCTCTCACTGGGTTCATGCTGAATGTCAATCCAGGCTGGGAGCCATTGGGTGGATGTGCAATGGGTGGATGAGTGGCTGAAGGAATGTTCAGTTCACAGGGAGGGGGATGGGGGAGGGGGGTTGGTGCTGGTGGTGGGAAGTGTTCATTCTGAAGGAGTCCCACCTGAAACAGTGACCACTAACTTATCACTTTCCAATGGTGATTGACCTGATGTTTATTTCTCCCGGTTTGTTCTGTTCAGTATTTATTTATTTTTTTATCTTTGCTAAAACATATTGTTCTGACACTGAAATACAGAGACTTTTAATTATGTTAATGTCAATCTCCATCGAGTGCACAGGAGGACTCAACTGGTCCAAACTTTTTATGGTATCAATAAACAAAAATCCTACAAGATGTTTTTTTGGGGAATTGTTTTTCTCTGAAACCAGGGATGGTCAAACTATGTCCCAAAGTTCAGATTTGGGCCTTGAGCCTGGGCTATGGGGCCCACATACATGGAGCACCATTACCAGATGTCCTTCATCCCCGATTTTAATCACTCCACCATTGGTGGCCGTGCTTTCAGCTGCCTGGACCCTAAGCTCTGGAATTTCCTCCCTAAACCTCTCACCTTTCTCATTCACTTTCCCCCTTTCAGACAGTCCTAATAACTGACCTTTTTGACCAAGCTTTTGGCCATCTGGCCTAATATGTCCTGCTCCTGTGAAATTCCTTGGGACATTTTATCATGTTAAAAGCTTGATATAAATAGAAGTTGATGTTGTTCTTCACAGTATCACATTATCTTTACAGTGTAGAAGGAGGCCAATTTGTCCATTGAGTCTGCACTGACTCGCTGAAAGAACATTCCACCTAGTCCCACTCCCCTGCCTTATCCCCGTAACCTTGCACATTCTCTCTCTCCATGTAACAATCCAACTCCCCTTTGAATACCTCGATCGAACCTGCCTCCACCACCCTTTCAGGAAGTTTGTTCCAGAATCCAACCACCCTCTGGGTGATTTTTTTTCCTCATATCACAATTACTTCTTTTTTCAATTATTTTGAATCTGTGCCCTCCAGTTCTTGATGTTCTCTTGAGTGCGAACATTTTCTCACTACCCTGTCCATACCCCTCAGGATCTTGAATCCGTCTATTAAATCTCCTCTTAGCCTTCCTTTCTCCAAGGAAAACAGTCCTAACCTCTCTAATCTATCCTCATAGCTACAGTTCTTCATCCCGGGAATTATTCTTTTTAATCTCCTATGTATTCTCTCCAAAGCCTTCACATCCTTCCTCAAGTATGGTGCCCTGAACTGGACACAGTACTCCAGGTGAAGCCTGACAAGTGTCTTATACAAGTTCAACATGACCTCCTTACTCTTGTACTCAATACCCATATTAATGAAGTCTAAGATACTAAATGCTTTATTAACTGCTCTCTCAACATTCCCTGCCATCCTCAATGACTTAAGTACGTACACACCGAGTTCCCTCTGTTCCTGCACCTCCTTTAGAGGCTCTCCCTTTATTTTATGCTATCTCACCATACATTTCCTGCCAAAACAAATCACCTCACACTTCTCTGCATTGAACTTCATCTGCCACTTGTCTGCCCAATCCACCAAAATGTCTATGTCCTTTTGAAGTTCATGACTTTCCCTATCACAGTTGACAACATTTCCAATCTTCGTATCGTCTGCAAATTTTGAAATCATGCCCTGCACACCACAGACTTGGTCATTAATATATATCAGGAAGGGCAAGGGTCCCAACACTGACCCCTGAGCAATTCCACCACAAATCTTCCTCCAATCTGTAAAACAACCATTTACCACTACTCTCTGGTTCCTGTCACTCGGCTAGTTTCTTATCCAAGTTCCTACTTTCCCTTTTATTCCATGGCCAAGAATTTTGCTGAAAAGTCTTTTGTGTGGCACTGTATCAAATACCTTTTGAAAATCCATATACACATCAACGTTTCCCTTATTAACCCTTTCTGCTACCTCCTCAAAACACCCCAGCAAGTTAGTTAAACATGATTTTTCCCTTGATGAATCCATGCTGGTTTTCTTTAATTATCCTGCACTTGTCTAAGTGATGATTGATTTTATCCCGGACTATAGTTTCCAGAAGTTACCCTGCCACTGAGGTCAAAATGACTGGCCTGTAGTTGCCAGCTTTATCCTCGCATCTCTTTTTGAACAAGGGTGTAACATTCACAGATCTCCAGTCCACTGGCACCTCCTCTGTGTCTGAGGAAGACTGGAAGATTATCACTCATGCCTCTGCACTTGTAGTGCCTCTGTTCTTGCAGTTCAGTGAGATCTGATCACTTACTGAGTGAGTGAGTCTGCATCAATGTAACTCAAATAGATACAGCTTGTGTCATAGTTCAGTGAGATCTGATCACTTACTGAGTGAGTGAGTCTCTATAAATGTTATTCAGATAGACACAGCTTGTTGGAACAGACCTGGGGAGAAGGAAGCTTTGAATTAGCCACTGGACTTTCTGTTCTCCATAATTGGGAATAGTTAATGCTTTCCGAACATTCAAAACGATGCATCAAGTCATTAAGGAGCATTTGTTCTTAGCTGAATTATTTGGTAGAATTGGAGTGAAGGAGTGGGATTGGCCTACAGCCTGAGTCACCACTTTAAGGACAGGAAGAGAGAGAATCTGGAGAGGGGAAAAGAATTAGTTGGAGACCATGCACTGAATCTGGAACAATGAGCAGAGAAGGGGAGGAGTGTGTGGGACAGGGATTTATAGATTTGGGGGAATGAAAGGCAAAAGAATATTCCATAGAAACTAGAATTGTCTGTTCTGAGTTTCTAACCGGTACTGACAGTGATGACTTTTGTCAACTGTGTTTACAGGGGATTAGAGGGAGAGGATTTTCAGATGGGGAAACTCAAACAAAAAATCTCGACAAGATCTTATGGAATCATTGAAATCAGATATTATCAGTCTCTGATTATGGAAGGAGAAATGTTTGTCTGTTCTGCCTGTGCGGAAAGATTCACAAAATCAGTGTGACTGGAAAATCACCAGGACACAGACACCCAAGTCACAACATATATCGGGGTCAAACCTGGCATCAAGCATCCAAAAAGTCTGGTTTAGTCTCAGACAGTTGCCAGGGAGAGGAATGGAGTTGGTAGCTCGGGAATGAAAACAATGGGTTGAGTCTTCGCTATATTGAATTGGTGGAAATTTCTGCACATTCACCACTGGATATCAGATAAACAGTCTGATAATTTAACAAAAGTTGAGAAGTGGAGAGAGCTGATGGTGAGGTAGAGCTGGGCACTGACAGTGTACACGTGATAACTGACACTGTGTTTTCAGGTGATGTCGTTGAGGGGAGAATGTTGATGTGAAATAAGAAGAGGCCAAGGCTGGATCCTTTGGGGACACCAGAGGTAACTGTGGGAGTGGGAAGGGAAGACATTACAAGTGTTTCTCTGGCTGTGATTCAATAGAGAAGAATGGAACCAGGAGAGAGCAGCCCCACCCAGCTGGACGACAGTGGAGAGGTGTTGGAGCAGAATGGTGTGGGCAACATTGTCAAAGGCTGCAGACAGGTCGAGAAGGGATAGTTTCCCTTTGTCACAGTCACATAGGATGTCATTGGTGGCTTTGATCAGAGATGTTTCAGTACAGTGGCAGGGCAGAAACCTGATAGGAGGGATTCAGACATGGAGTTCTGGGATAGATGGGCACAGATTTGGGAGGTGTGAACATGTCCAAAGAGTTTGGAGAGGAAAGGGAAATTGGAGTTGGGGCAGTAGTTTGCATGGATAGTGGTGTCAAGGGTTTGTCCCTTGAGGAAGGGGTTGATGCTTTGAGGGAGAGATGGACAGTATCTGAAGAGCGAAAACTGTTAACAATATCAGTGAACATGGGGAAGTTGGGTTATCAGCAGTTCAGTGGGAATAGGTCAATGAGGCAGGAGGTGGGTCTCATGGACAAGATGAGCACTGGGGGGGTGGGGGGGCATGAGTGGAGTTGGGAGAGAAACTGGAGAAAGATGTGGGTTCAGAGCACGGACATGGGAGATGAACACTGGGAGGAGGGAAGCAGCAGAGGCAGCTGATCAGATTATTTCAATCTTAGTGACAAAGAAGCTCCATGAGCTCCTCACACTTGTTGGAGGCGAGGATGGAGGAGACAGGAAAGAAGAAGAGCCCTTCGAAATGAACTAACTTGTGTTAGATGTGTTAAAAAGATTCAATACACTGTATTTAACAGAAAGCTGATTGATTTGTCTTTTGTCCAGAATGTTAACATGCATAACTGGGATGAAGTTTGTAAGGAATATATCTTTTCATTTCTGTTGGACTGTTGTAAAAGCACTTTTTTCCCAATTTTCTTGGACTGTGGCTTGGCTTTAAAAACTAACATGGCTGCAGTTGAAAGGCATGTTCCCTTGAACAGGATGTGGAATATACAATGTTGCTATCTCTTGGAACAGTGTGCCTGGTTGGACAAAATGATATTGGAATGGAGGCCTAGGGAACTGCCTAGCGATGGAGTTTTGATTGGCTCCTGACCAAGTGGCCAGGTTCTGTGTGGCGATTGTGCAGTACATCAGCTCCTAGCCTGGAAAGAGGAAAGACCTGAAACCTCTCTCTCCTGTGTTTTGTGAGATTCCAGTAATCCTGCCATTGCAGCCAGCTGGCTATTCCTCATACCACTGTATCCTGCTTTCTTTGAGAAGCCTCTGTCAAGAGGAAAAGAGGGGAATGTCATCAAATATTTTTCTTTTAAAATAGAGGTTTAGTCTGTGGGTGTCTTAATTGGACAAAAGCCAGCTGGTCTGGGTGCTTTAATGTGTAATAGTTGTGAGATGTAAGAGAGAAAGAGTGCATTTCCATTTTTTGAATAGACCATTCAAAAAGTGGGGTGAATTCTGATACCTAGCTTGCAGAGACCAAGCAATATATTTATATTACTAATAAAATTGGTACTATGAAAGGGGTTTTATTGTTAGAGAGGTGGAGTTCAAAGAGGTTGGTGATACAATGAGAATTGACATTCAATGAGCTGTGCTAGGTATAACAAGACAGCCGTGTTGTGTGTGTAGGACAGAGGCAATGTAAGAAAAGCAGCTGTAAGCCTCCAACTGTCTCCACAGGAACCAAAGTGAAACGAACCTCATTTTGAATTTGTAAGGTGAAAATGCTTTGCCTGCTGTCTGGTTAAGTCTATGGGTTGCTGTTGCCTTCATGGAGAATAGTTTGGGAATTTAAAAGTTATGATCTTAGTAATTTGTAGCCATGTGCATACATTTAACTTGTGTAAATTAATAAAATGTTTCCTTTAGCTTAATATAAAACCTCTCGAGAACTGGTGGTCTGATTCCTGAATTTAGAGTTGCACCTTAAACATAATATTTAATATTATAGGTTATGATATTTGGTTAAAGTCTCCCTCTGGGATTTTTAAATAACTCAGCTTTATCAACTGCATGGTCGTAACAGAGAAATCACCAGTAGAAACATTAAAATCAAGTGTCAACCATAGAACTACAGACAGCAAGTGCTGGGAGACCACCTCATGTCAGCCACAACAACCTGCAAGGAATTTGGAAGAAAGCAATCAAAGTCAATCCATCTAATCCTGAACTCTGGATTAGTGTTATTGAACTGTTTTATCTCACTCTTAAAATCCATGTTTTGTGTGTCTTACGTGTGCTTGTGTGTGTGTTTGCTTGTGTGTGTTTGCGTTTGTATTTGTGTGTTTATATTTGTGTGTTTGTATTTGTGTGTGTGTGTTTGCGTTTGTATTTGTGTGTTTGCGTTTGTATATGTGTGTGTGTTTGCATTTATGTGTTTGCGTTTGTATTTGTGTGTGTGTGTGTTTGCATTTGTATTTGTGTGTGCTTGCGTTTGTATTTGTGTGTGTGTTTGCGTTTGTATTTGTGTTTATTTGCGTTTGTATTTGTGTGTGTGTTTGCATTTGTATTTGTGTGTGTGTTTGCGTTTGTATTTGTGTGTGTGTGTTTGCATTTGTATTTGTGTGTGTGTTTGCATTTGTATTTGTGTGTGTGTTTGCATTTGTATTTGTGTGTGTGTTTGCACTTGTATTTGTGTGTGTTTGTATTTATGTGTGTGTTTGCATTTGTATTTGTGTTTGCGTTTGTATTTGTGTGTGTGTTTGCGTTTGTATTTGTGTGTGTTTGTGTGCAGGGGTTTAAGAAGGGGTACACCTTGTAATAGAGTTAAAAATTAGCAGTTCATGTTGCTTTTTCCAGTGGTTAAAGACGATTTGTTTAATAAACAGTTATTTACTTGTTAAGTTTACAAACCTGGTGCTCGTATTCTGTTAACCTAAATTAGTTATTAGTTAGGTAGAATTGGGGCAATCTGGTGGTCTAATAAAACTTTTCACATTTGTCTTGGCTCGGGCAGCAGTGGGGCTTGATATTACAGTGCACCATCCCCAGTGAGTTGTAACAAGTTTATTAACATCAGCAGAAACAGACCCCAATGAACATGGTTCAGTCCTGGATGTGATCAACAACAAAATCCAATCACTATAGTTACTTGTGAACTCGCTGGTGTCTCAGCAGATAGGGTGAAGTAGAGAATTCCTTCCCACACATTGAGCAGGTGAACGGTCTCTCCCCAGTGTGAGTTCTGTGGTGTGTCAGCAGGTTGGATGACTGACTGAATCTCTTCCCATACACAGAGCAGGTGAATGGCCTCTCCCCAGTGTGAATTCATTGGTGTGTGCGCAGGTTGGATGACTGAGTGAATTCCTTCCCACACACGGAGCAGGTGAACGGCCTCTCCCCAGTGTGAATTCGCTGGTGTGCAGTGAGTTGAGATAATTGCCTGAACCCAGTCCCACAGTGAGATCACCTGAACGGTCTCTCGTCAGTGTGAATACGTTGATGGAACATCAGTTCCCTGGAACTTTTGTAGCACTTCCTGCAGTCTGGGCATTTAAAAGGTCTCTCATTAGTGTGAACTCGCTGGTGTGTCAACAGGTTGGATGCATCAGTGAATCGCTTCCCACACTCGGAGCAGATGAACAGTCTCTCCCCATTATGAATCCTCTGGTGTGTCTGCAGGTGGGATAACTGAGTAAATCCTTTTCCCACACTCAGGGCAGATGAATGGTTCCTCCTGAGTGTGAATTCGCTGGTGTCTCAGCAGGTGGGATGAATTTATGAATCCCTTCCCACACTCGGAGCAGGTGAACGGCCTCTCCCCAGTGTGACTGCACCGATGAGTTTCCAGCTCAGATGGGGATCTGAATCCCTTCCCACAGTCCCCACATTTCCATGGTTTCTCCCTGTTGTGACTGCATTTATGTTTTGACAGGTCAGATGATCGGCTGAATTCTCGTCCACACACAGAACACGTGTATGGTTTCTCCCCACTGTGAACGGTGCTTTTTCCTTCCATGTTCAAAATCCTTCCAATAACCCGTTGATTTAAAACAGTAAAAAGGAATGAGAGAAAACCCACAAAAACACAAAGGCAGGCTGTGAAATTGAGCTGAAAGAATCTGGGAATTTGTGGGGCCGGCACGAGGACAAAGTGACCATGAAAACTGCTGGATTGTCATAAAAACCTAACTGGTTCACTAATGTCCTTCAGGGAAGGGAAACTGCCACCCGGTCTGGGCCGACACAAGACTCTGGCCTCTATAAGAACATATGAAATTGGAACAAGAGAAGACCTAACACCCCGTCGAGCCTGCTCCACCATTCAATACGATCGTGGCTGATCTTGGGCTTCAACTCAACTTTCCCGCCCACTCGCCATATCCCTCGACTCCCTGAGAGACCAAAAATCTCTCCATCTCAGCCTGAAATATATTCAGTGATGGAGCATCTGCAACCCACAGAGAATTCTCTGTGATAGAGAGAGGAAGATAGACAAGGGGAGTGGGAGAGGCAGAGAGAGAAGGGCAGTGGGAGAGGCAGAGAGAGGACAGTGGGAGAGGTAGAGAAGAAAGGGCAGTGGTAGATGTAGAGAAGAAAGGGCAGTGGTAGAGGCAGGGGGTGAGGAGGGGGTTTTTATAAACCGACCACTAAACCAGAACTTTGACAAAACCTCCCAAATCCTCAACCTCCACCACCTGGAAAGCCCAGGGTAGCAGGTGAATGTGAACACCATCACCTCTAAGCCACATACCCTCCTGACTTGTCTGACATCCGGTACTGGATGAACAGAAATTTCCTTCATTTAAATATTGGGTAGACTGAAGCCATTGTCTCCAGTCCCCGCTACAAACTCCACTCCCTATCCACCAACTCCATCCCTCTCCCTGACAACTGTCTGAGACTGAATCAGGCTGTTCACAACCATGGTGAAATATTTCACCCCAAGATGAGCTTCCAACCACATATCCACATCATCACCAAGACGGCCTATTTCCACCTCAGTAACATTGCCCGACTCCAGCCCAGTCTCAGCTCATCTTCTGCTGAAACTCTCATCCATTTCTTTGTAATCTCTAGACTTAACTATCCTAACACGCTCCCGGCCGGCCTCCCACATTCAACCTCCCTGTAATCTTGAGGTCATCCAAAACTCTGCTGCCCGTGTGCTTACTCGCATCAAGTCTTGTTCACCCATCACCCCTGTGCTCAGTGACCTACAAGGGCTCTGGGATAAGAAGCAACATTTTTAATTTCTCATCCGTATTTTCAAATCCCTCCAGGGTCCCACCCTCCCTATCTCTGTAATCCAGCCTCACAACCCTCTGAGGTAGCTCAGCTCCTCTAATTCTGGCCTCCTGAGAATTCCTGATTTTAATCGCTCCACCATTGGTGACTGTTCTTTCATTTGCCTAGGCCACAAGCTCTGGAATTTCCTCCTTAAACCTCTCCACCTCTCTTTCCTCCTTTAAGATAACACTTAAAACCGACCTCTTTGACCAAGTTTTTGGTCACCTGACCTCATATCTCCTTATGTGACTCAGTGGCAAATGTTGCTTTGGAACATTTCTGTGAAATGCCTTGGAACATTGTGTTTCTCTAGCACTTTCCATGTAAGACAAATTGTTGTTGTTGATTTGGAGATATATCACTGTTCCTTCATCATCGCCGGGTGAATAACCTGTAATTCCTTACCTAACAGCATTGTGGGAGCACCTTCACCACACGGACTGCAGCGGTTCAAGAAGGTCAAACATCATCTTCCCCACAGGCAACTGGGGATTGGCAATATATGCAGGGACCTGTCACATAGGCTAGACAAGCAACAGCCTGATATGGTCATCCTCACAGAATCATACCTTCCTGATAATGTCCCAGACTTCACCATCACCATCCCTGGGTATGTCCTTTCCCACCTGCAGGACACGCCCAGCAGAGGTGGCAGCACTGTGGTATACAGTCGGGGGGGGCAGTTGCCCTGAGGGTCCTCAGCATCGACTCTGGACCCCATGAAGCCTCGTGGCATCAGGTCAAACATGGGCAAGAAAACCTCCTGCCGATTCCCACATACTAAATGGGAGAGATTTCGAACAGATCCAGCAGCTCAAGACTGGGTATCCATGAGGTGCTGTGGGCCATCAGCAGCAGCAGAATTGTACTCGAACACAATCTGTAACCTCATGGCCTGGAAAATCCCCCACTCTACCATTACCATCAAGTCAAGGGGTCAACCCTGGTTCAGTGAAGAGTGCAGGAGGGCATTCCAGGAGCAGCACCAGGCACACCTAACAATGAGGTGTCAACCTGGTGAAGCTGTATGTCGCGGAAATCGGAGTGAACACTCAGACCCAGGAGGTTTGTCTCGGAAGCCTTTATTAATCGTGATATCACGGACAGCCCAGTAGCATACAAGGTAGCTAGCTAACACTCTGAAAAAGCATCAGACTTACACAAATATTTATAGTAGAAGTTGTACATATCAAAAGAGCTTGAAGGTGATAAGACTGTCTAACTTTCAATGATCAATTACATTGAGCTTTGGCATGCAACACACAATTAGTCTACTCTAAATTTATGACTATACAGGACATTGGGGGAAGCTCACGTAGTAATAAAAAGTGAGACAGAGAATAGATAACCATGCTTGACCTTATCTTTAGTGCTAGGGGGTGTACACACTAGAGAATAGATAACCCTTGCTTGATCCTAGGGGCAGACATCCCAGCCCCGTCTCAAGGATCCAGGATGCCTGTTTATTATACTCCTTTCCTCCTTTCCTGCTCAATTTGCTGGCAGTTGCAGGTATGTGCCTGCTAGCTGAAAAGAGGGAACTGTGCTGTAGTATTCCACTATGGTTTTAACCGTTTAACCCTTAGTTGTCCTGTAGATGTATTTTATTCTTCCACAATCCCTCCTTGTTAATCTTTCAGATTAATACCAATGAGGAATAGTATCTTCATCATCATAAGGGGGCTCATAACCATAAGGGAAAGGCCGATCCCTGGCAGGGTAAACTTTTTCTCCCCACCAGTGGGTTTCGCTAGGGCCAGTGTGTATCAATTGAGGGACAACTGGAGCTCCTCCTAATCCAGTAGAGACACTGTTAATAACCTGGGAACAGCAAATCCGCAAAGCAATACATGCACAACACCCTTTGACACATGCTACAACCAACCCAATTAAAACATATAGCAACCAACTTCCCCAACCGGAGAACCAACCTAGTATTACAGACCACCAAGAATCTTTTTTATAAAAATTACTCAAACCTTCCGTTTCAATACATAATACAAGTTAGATCACTTGGTAACAGCTGCTATATTGTTGCCGGACAATGTCTTTTACAGCGAGTGGCGTGGACCCAGTCTTCCTTCCCTTTAACCTTCAGGGCCGTTCGAGTTGTTAGCAGCACAAGGTAAGGTCCTTTCCACCCTCTCAAGCAATTCAGCTGCTGTTTTGCATAGAGGAAAATGAGTACAAATCCAACATTTAGTCCGATTAACTTTCGAGGCTACGGCCTGCATTCATTGAACCGCAGAATTGGTATTCCATGCCCCCGCAAGGACCACGCAGGACAGGATCCAAATCAGAGTCAGCATTCCGACGGCTCAGTTAAAGTTCTTGCACAAGCACTTCCGTCCGAAGTCAGCGTCCGCTTGACGTGCGATGCGTGGATCCACAAGGGCGTCCTTCAACCTTTACGGCCATATGGGTGGTGAGCAGGACTTGGAAAGGCCCTTCCCATCGAGGTTCCAAACAGTTCTTTCTCCTGAAGGTCTTTCCTAGGACTACGTCCCCGGGCTGGTATTGATGGCAGTCTTCAATGGTGGGCTTTTTCTGAGCTTCTACTACCTGTATATGCAAGCTCTTGAGAGAATTAGTGAGCACTATACAGTGTGTAATCATTCCCTCATCCATAGCGTGGATGTCCATTTCCCTAGCAGACAAGGGTGGGGTCACTGGGAGGCGCATAGGACATCCCATTACAACTTCATAAGGAGAGAGGGAGGTGGTACACTTAGGGTGAGAGCGCATAGTCATGAGCACCAAGGGTAGAGCTTCAGGCCCTTTCAAACTAGTTTCTTCACATAATTTAGTTTGTTTTTTTTCAGAATACCATTTTGTCTTTCCACCGCTCCAGTAGACTGGGGGTGGTATGGGCAGGAAAGGTGATGGTTGCATTGTAAGGCCTTCAACAGTTCCTTTATCACTTTAGCAGTAAAATGAACAACAATTTTACAACAACAACAGCATCATTTCCTCGGGTGGGATACGCCTCCACCCATCGCGAGAACAAACATACTTGAACTAAAACATAATTATATTCCATACATTTAGGCATTTGTATAAAGTCCATTTGTAGGTGTACAAATGGGCCCCATGGCTGGGGTCCCGTACCAGCAGTCAATGTGGGCGTCTTGCCTGGGTTATGTCATTGACATAGGTATGACAGGTATTACTAATACAATGCCTATTAGCATATTACTATTCATTATACATTCAACATTCATTCTACATACACGTGTTAAACCCTTGAGCTGGCAAACGGTCAAATCATGATTCTTGTGTCGTGAGAGATTCAATAGATGCTCATTAGTTACCCATGAAGGGACTACCCCTTCTTTAGTCTGTCTTAAATTTTCTCCTGCTTGTTCAAGTGCCCAAGATCCATAGGTGTTGCAAACATCATTTCTGCTCGCTTTGTCTGAAATATTTTTTCCTATTTCAATTAATTTATTGATAGTCCCCACATGACTTTCGAGCACGGTAGCCAGACTTTGGATTAACCAAGGATGTCCTATACTGAATATCAAAGTGGCATCATTTATCAGGCTGCGCTTAACGTGGTTCCCTCCCAAGCCTGATCGCATCTCGCCACTGAACTGAACTGCTTCAGTCATCAATTGGTGCGTCAGAGCCGTATAGAGTGCTTGGGTATGGGTTGAGCACCATTGGGGCAGGACGACACCGGATACATTCAAGAATACGGGTAGCAGCTCATGGTGTACATTATCATACAAAACTTCTGATTAACCAGTACCAAACCATTCGTCGGTCCTGGATGCATAGTCAGACAAGATGGATCAGTCGGTGTGGTTTGAGGGGCTTCAATTATCTCTACTCAGACTGTGAAAGTAGAGGTGGGAGGTGGCTGGGTAGTGGCGGACCTCCCATGCTCGATCTGAAGCAAACCCTTACTACAATTTGAAAGCACTTGTTCTCCTACTGTTACATTTATCATTCCCCGTTGCGTCGCATTCGGTACTGTCCATGCTGTACCAAAGTTCCTCCTGCGGTGCAGGATGAGCAGTGATGATCCCCGACCTTGTTGCCAGTACTGATAGGCCCACGACCAGGATCATAGATCTGTGGAGACATTAACTTCGGCTCCTGTTCTCTGGGTTACCGCTTGGTCAATTGTCATGTATCTTTAACTGTGTGTAATGCCTCCATTTACTTCCCGTTCTCATATCTACAAGTGCGCATGTATCACCTGTCATAATTACCTGGTATGGTCCATTGTTGCTCTTTGGATTTGCCTGTTTCCATATCCTTAATCATCTGTCAGTCTCTAACTTCCTCTCTCAACTCATGTAATCACCTACTTAATTCCCTTTCATTGTCCTGTATTTTTCCTTTCTGTGGCCCTACACCTCCTACTACAATACCTTCAGGTAATTGCATGGCCCTTACCTGTTATCATTTCAAATGGGGTGAACCCGGCGGTCCTGCTTGGGGTAGCCCACAGTGCATTCGAATTTTGGGCTGTTCCCTGTCTCTTGATTGATGTTTTTTTTTTAAAGTTCAGTTCATCCTTTCCACCATCCCTGGACTCTGGGGGCGGTAAGGAATATGGAATTTCTGTTTAATCTTCATAAAATTACACAATTCTTTAATTACTGTCCCTGTGAAATTAGTTCCCTGATCTGAATCCATGTGGGTAGGCTCCTTCCAGTTTACTCTTTCCTGCTGCTGTCTCATGTCAGGCCTCAATTCCTTAAACAACTCAACAATGCACCTTCTTATCCTATCTTTCAATGACTCAGAATTTTCACTTCCAGTGATGGTTCTCTCTGGGATCCGCTTAATTCTGCCTGTCATCAAGGTGTTAATCCTGTGGTTTTACTTTTTGTAGCTTGCAGGCACATTAATATAGTCAGTAATACATCTATTTAGCCTTTTTTCAGCTTTCCCTTTACCTCTAAGTTTTTTTTTCTGACCATGATCATCCTAAGGTTCTCTGGAGTTCAGTTTCTCTATTGTCTTGATTGTTTAAAATGTTTACTTACTCTTTAAGCCATATTAACTATTCCATTTCAACGGGGATCTCTGTCTCTAGATCTTTGCTTATCTCCCCTGTGCAGTTCCAATGCCTCAGTTGATGGCCAGATTATCAAATTCATTTCCCTTAAAACAGTTTGTACATTATGTCCTCTTTCCCTAACTCATTCTCCCACTTGCCTCATACCATATTACACTTGCAACAGCTACCATCTTATCTTGTTCAGGTTGCCTGGAGAGACTTTAAAATATTCTCATAACAGTTTTAAAAACAGAAATCAGGTATTAACAAGTTTTGCTTCCTTTTCTTCTTCTCAAAGATTTTATTGTCTTAAAAGAAACCCACTAAATTGTGTCTGACCCGTTTCTTTTAGAATTATCCCAGATCCATTAACTCGGCCAAAAATTGGATTTCTGCCAAACTTTGTCAAGGTCTTGAGCTTAGCTTCATATTTTGGGAACAGACTTACAAACACAAAAGCTTGCAGCATTTGAATTAGTGCCAATTGTTGTCAGACCTTTTCAAATGAAAATTCCCTTTTGAAAACTTTATCAAGAACCAAACCTCAAATTTTTAAACTTTGTAAGAACTGTAATTTACACTATCAAAATTAAAACAACCTCTTTTTCACGTGTAACGATTTGTATCCAAGTTATAATTTCCGTATGTTTATTGACACATTCTTTATCTTAGATAGCATCCTAGTGATTCAAAAGTAACCTGTTAAATTACACTGCACTTTACATCTCAAGATTGTCCCAAATTCAAATTCCAGTGCTTTTGGAAAGCAGATTTCCTTTAATATTTAATTCATCTCTTCTTAAGAAACCCCTTTTTATCCATTGGAACCATCTAGACCTTGTGTTTACGTCTTTTAATTTTCCTAGAATCCTTCTGAATTTCAAGTAATTTCTTTTTCTCAGAATTTTAGAATACAAACTCGTATGTATTAATCCCAATCAACTTGGAAGCTGATGATGAGGGTTATTCCCTACTAGTCTGCGAGGGGGTGGTACAAGGATTGGTTCATCTCAAGGATGAAATAAAGGCAAGCCCTGTTTTATCTTTACAATCCCTTCAAATTACGATTTTTGCCAGAAATCTCAACTCAAACATTATACTCAAGACTTTGGAATATTTGAATAAACTTTTCCTTTAATCTAATATGGGGCTTTCGACTCTAACGTGCTCAACTACACACACAAAAAACAATCCAGGGAAGAAAACACATTAAAGCTCACATACAAATGCTTCATTGCACACAAAAAAACACATATATAAAGGTATGTATCGATACTCCTATAATATTGAACTTAACTCTAAAGAAGCTTCGAGTAGCAGTGGGGAATAAAGGGATCTTGAAGGCTCCACCTATAGGGACCTTCAAACTGACGAAAGCTCACATTTTCTCTGCTGCTGCTTGTAAATTGCTCATTAACTCCCTAGGGGTACCCCCTCTCTCTCTCTCTCTCTTCAGCACAAACAGCTCTTGTAACTTAGATCAATTATTTTTTTTAAGTTACAGAAAATTCAGTAGCGGACTATCTACCTCCCTTAAAACATATTATACGTGCTCAATTTGTCCCGATTAAAAGTTCCAGCTGGTGGGAAGCTCTCTCCTTCACTTTGAGTCCATTTAACCCAATCAGAAACATTCTGGACAATTTCAGGACTGTAATGGACACAAAGAAAAACACAGAAATTACTTACTTTTCACCTCCAGGGGACTCGAACCCCTTGGTATACTACTACTACTTTTTTTTTTTCCGTTTTCTTACCCATCTTCAAAGTTCCTGATTTAAGCTCCGGTTTCACCAGTTTCGGTTTGTTCTTAGTACTTTGCGAAGCTGGGTGAGTGGCAGAGCCCGCTCTGCTGTTGTGACCTCCCATTTTTCTGAAAAGAAAACACAATTAACAGCGCGGCGCGTTTCCTACCCTGTGCGCTCACCGGTGTTTAAGAGTTCCTTAACAAGTCCTCCGAATCTTTGGGTCACTGAAGTCTCTTTGGTCGGTAGCTACCCTTTTACTCGCACTCCCCCTTTCAGCTAGGTTGCAGTTCGTACTCTCCCCAACTTAGGAGAGTTGTTCCTCCCTTTCTCCGCGAGTGTTCTTTTTTTAGAGATCCGACGGCCCAGGATTTCAATCACCTCTCCAATATAAGAGGTTACTGGACTTCAGTCGGATCCCATCCTCGTCGCCAATTTGTCGCAGAAAATGGAGTGAACACTAAGACCCAGGAGGTTTGTCTCAGAAGTCTTTATTGAATCATGATATCATGGAGAGCCCAGAAGCATACAATGGAGCTAGCCGGCACTCTGAGGAAGCATCACAGTACACACATATTTATTGTAAAAGTCGTACATATCAAAGAGCTTGAAGGTGGTAAGACTGTCTAACCTTCAATAATTAATTACATTGAGAATCATTGTCTTTGGCATGCAACACACAATTAGTCTATTCTAATTTATGACTATACAGGATATTGGGGGAAGCCCACCTGGTAATAAAAAAAGTGAGACAGAGAATAGATAACCATGCTTGACCTTATCTTTAGTGCTAGGGGGTGTACCCTCTAGAGAACAGATGACCATTGCTTGATCCTGTCTCTTTGTGTTGGGGGCAGACATCCTAGCCTTGTCTCAAGGATTCTAGGAAGCTTGTTAAAGATACTCCTTTCCTCCTTTCCTGCTCAATTAGCTGGCAGCTGCAGGTGTGCCTGCTAGAACAAAAGAGGGAACTGTGCTGTAGTATTCCACTATGGTTTTAACTGTTTAACCCTTAGTTGTCCTGTAGATGTATTTTATTCTTCCACAAGATGCAAGAGGACATTTCTCTCTTTTCTTTGAGTGGAGACTGTTCTGTAACTAAATGTCCGGCTGTTATAAAGTGGAAGATGATTGAAGTTTTCACATGATCTTATTAAGTAGCTGAGGACACTCGAGGGGCCGAATGGCCAATTCCTGAACATTATTTTTTATATTCTAATTCAGTGTCAATGTTGGTGAAGACATTGTTTGTGTCTAATCTGAATGTGGTAGTGAGGCCGAGCGGGCTCAGCCGCTGGTTCAGGTTTCGATCTTTCTGGTGATTTGGGCTTCACTCCCACCACTGCCAAACTTTCTGGTTCTTTGTTATTTGAGGCACTTCCAAATAATTCTCCGTGCGGTGAAGGGGCAGCTGAGCTGTGCAGTGTTGTATTTCAGTTGGAAGAATGAGGAGAGACAGTCTGAATCCCAGGGAGACTGGGAAAAGGTGGGGCAATGGCACGGACTGGAAGACCTCCTTTCACTGGAACTCCCTGTATTCATTCTATTATTTTAAACAAACAACATGCAGCCTTTACTCAGTTGTCCTGGCCTAGTGGTTCAGGCGCTTTTCCATGTGGTTCGAATCCTGCCAATTCCCCTTCTTCTCAATCCTGATTGACACAAACTGTCTGCAGAATAAATTATCAGTCAAATGAAAAAGAAAACCACCCAAACAGCCCCATGTTTCTAACTTCATTTCAGCTGCAAAACATTCACTACATTTGGATCCTAAAATGGAACAATAATTGGCCAAGTTAGTGACATCCTTGCTTTCTGGGTGTTTGTCTCTCCTTTGGCCCCTGTCATTCTCAGTGTATATGTCTGTGTGTGTTCCTCTGTGTGTGTCAATGCGGTTCAGTTCCCCGAGGGGATGGACACATATTCACTTCATAAACTTGATTCACATTAAGTCTGCAGCTTATTAAAATGTCAAAGAGAAAAATATCAGGATGAACAATGCGAGAGGAGTTTGCAATGTTTGTACGGAGGTACAACTAAGAAGTGGAAGGTGTCACTGATGTTATTGGTGATTGAGAGGAATTCATTGCAACCTTGGGGCTTTTGTAGGTCGATCACCTTCCACACTTTGAAATTGAGAACAAGCTGAGGCTCCAGGGAGGAAGCAACATTGATCGCCCTCAATTTTCATATAGGAAGCAAAGTGTGCCCGTGCCCAACTAGGTCAGTCAGTAGAGCATGCGACTCTTAATCTCAGGGTCATGGGTTCGAGCCCCACGCTGGGTGCTGCCGTTTTTTTAAAGCTTTGCTGCTTTCATGGGTGATCCCCAGCTCTCCATCACTCCGGCAGTGTCACCGCTCAAACTGAGTCTTTCTCCATTTTGCTTTGTTAATATCACAGCTGCTGGTTTCTGAGTGAAAATGACCCTCCCCTTCACTAGAAATCAGAGAGTTTCATGCTTCGCATTTGGTGCTTTGCCCGCCACAGCCGAGGCTCCACTCCTGATCAGGGGAAAACTGTTTTTCTTACCGCAGTGTGAACTGTCATAATGCACAGGAATTCCTCGTATGAACTGTTAAAACGAACCTGAAATTTAATGCATGGAAGCGTGAAGTTATTCATGTTGGTCGGAAGAATGAGGAGAGGAAACATCACATAAAGTGTACAATTCTGAAGGGGCTTCTGTGTTACAGAGTGAGTGGTTAGGATCTGGAATGCACGGCCTGAGAGGGAGACAGATTCAATAGCGGATTTCAAAAGAGAATTGGACAGAAAATGCAGTTCTCCGGGGAAAAGGTGGGGGACAATAACATTCTAACATGAAGTTGCACAACTAATGTGAATGAAGTTTGCGATGGTAAAAAAGTGTTCATCCCCTTAGGGAACTGAACCACATTGACACACACAGAGGAACACACACAGACATATACACCGAGAGTGACAGAGGCCTAAGGAGCCACACACACCCAGAGATAAGGATGTCACCAACTTGTCCAATTATTGTTCCCTTTCAAGCTGCAGATTTGGTGAACACTTGCAGATGAACTGAAATGAAGAAACGCGGAATAGAAGCAGGAGAAACACACGGGAGTGTTTGGAAGGTTTTTATTCCATTTCGCCAATAATTAATTTTAATTCTGGATTCACCTAAAGTCAGGAGCAGCAGGCAGCGAGGTCGGCAGTATTCAAACCTACAGGGGGAGAGTCTAATAGATTTCAAACCTATTGTCTTAACCACTCATCCATGATTACAGAACTGCATCAATTTTAATCTTGTTCGTATGAAATCACAGGTTTATAACAGAGAAAGAGGGCATTTGCCCCCACATATTCCCAGTCACCCTGCAATTCATACTGTGTCTCCTTGTTCTTCCTGCCAAGATGAAGGTCTTAATACATCGACGGCCGTGAGCCTATGCTCAGGTGAAGTGACTGAATGAACAAATCGACTGAAGCTTTGATTCGATCCCACGAAGAGAACAGAGCCCAAACAAAACACCTTAACCCAGCCGGCCACGCTGCCACTGTCAAAGGTAAACTAACCATTGCCTTGGGTGGTAATGGCTTCAAATTAGAACATAACAAACAGGAGCTGGGATTGACCATATTGCACCTCGAGCGCCTCATAGTGTTAGAGAATCAGTGCTAAGGCTACACACAGATGGAGGCCATTCGGCCCGGGTCATAGGAACAAAGGACTCAGGGGCAGGAGTGGGCCATTCACCCCCTTGACCCTGCTTCACCATTCATTGAGATCATGGCTGATCTGGTTGTGGTCTCAACTCTACCTTCCTGTCTGCGCCCCATAACCTTTGAATCCCTTGTCTATCAAAAATCTGTCTAATTCAGCCTTGAGACAATTCAATGACCAAACTTCTGATGAAAATAAGTCTACAGGCTCAAGACCCTCTGAGAATGAAAAATCTCCGCGGAAAAGGGAGATCTCTTACTCTTCTGGAAACTAACTGACCTGGCCCCACTCCCCCATCTTTTCCCCGGAGACCTGCATTTTCTGTCCAATTCTCTTTTGAAATCCGCAATTGAATCTGCCTCCCCAACACTCTCAGGTAGTGCATTCCAGATCCTAACCACTCGCTGTGTAACAGAGAAACCCCTTTAGAATTATCGGCTTCGGGACAATCAGAATACTCAGTAACAGACAAAACACCGAAAGGCTCGAAGGGTGATGGCTCCGTTTGTCGGAGAGCTTGTTCCCGGGGACATGGATGTGTCTGCAGTGGGTGGGATCAGACCGTTTCCATGTATCCACAATGAATGTCCCACCCTTTATTTGGGAAGCGTAAAACTGATAGGGAATAATTGTCATTGCAGTCACGGCAATCTGAAGCTTTCTGTCGCTGAGCCATTGGTTTAGGATATTTTGCAGAGTACAAGCTCCCCTATCAAGTCTCTGTGGCGCAATTGGTCAGCGCGTTCGGCTATTAACCGAAAGGTTGGTGGTTCGAGACCACCCAGGAATGAAACTGTCACTGTTTTCTCCCCATAATCACTCATTAACGCTCTGGTTTGTTCTGGGGCCCTGAAACCACAAAAAAAATTCCCCACCCTCACGTTGAAAACTCGGCTGTCGCCCATTGAGTTCCCACACCAAGCTTTGAGGCGATTGGATTGAAACAAACCCATCAATTAATCGCCTCTTCCTTAGCTCCACGGTGAGTGAGACAGGAAAAAGTAAGAATATTCCAGCCTCGCACTCTCCAATCACCCGCTGCCAGCGGAAACATCTTCTTATTTTGCTGAATATTATCTTCAGAAATGGCGAAGAGTGAATCTAATGTGGCTGCAAGATCCAGCATTCTGCTCACATTCAACAACAAACAAGAATGGGAGCGATACAACTTCTCTACACAACTGGGAGATAATGTTTCTCCCTCGCATGGAGATAACCACTACACCACAGAAACAATGGGCAGAACCACAGGGACTGAGTTAGAATATCAAACCGTGCAGTCTTACTGCACTTCCAAACCCTGTTTTGTGTAAGTACAATTCGGCTGAAAAACATAACCATGCGGCAAAAAAAATGACCTGACATTAGAATCATAAAATATCAGAGCACATCAGCAGGTCATTCAGCACTTCACACACGTGCGAACTATCTCACTGAAATTCGTCTCATTTATTGTCTCTTTCTCATGACCGTGCCTTTTGGAGAAAGTTATTCAAAGCCTGGGGAAGTGCCAATGTCACATGGCTGTGAGATAATGTATTCGGCTATTATTTGCCAACAAGCGGGAATTGTGCAGCTTCTCACAATTAGATGATTCAGTTTTGATAATATTTTTGCCATCTTTCGAGCTGGTGACCTTGAACATGTGAAGCGAATGTGATAATCACTATTTGTTTCATTCATTTATGGGATGTGGGCATCGCTGGCTAGGTCACTACACCACAGAAACAATTTGCAAGAAAAAGCCAAAGGGTCTTGTATTGAATTTCAAACTGTGGGTAGACATGCTGCACTGCAAAATCCTGTTTTACAGGAATAGAATTGGGGTGGACATTTTGGAATGCTGCAGAGAAATTGATCTAATTGTAAACTGACACAGCTCATTAGGAGGCCATTCGACCCATCGGTGTGTGCTTTCTTCAAAGAGCTATCCACTTAGTTCCAATATCATTCTCTTCCTTCATAACCCTGCAGAATTTTTTTCTATTTCAAATAATTGTCCAATCCCCTTTTGAAAACTCTGTGTTCAGAAACACAATATTGAAAGAGATGCAGGAGCTTCTGCAGTGTCCATGCTCAGTGTATGAAAATGAACAAAGTTCCCTGACCCAATGACACGGAGAGTTGGACTGGGGATTCATATGTTGTCTTCGAAATAAAAATAAATATTTATTTGTGCAATTGATTTCTTATTGAATATTTGAAAGAAGTTCATTCTGACCAAGCATCTCCTCATTTTTCTCAGTCGATATATACAATCTAACTCCCCTTGCTATACAACCTGTGACAGAGGCTGTTATGGAAAAGAAGGAAAGTTTTGCTACAGCTATACAAAGCCCTGGTTAGATCACACCTGGAGGACTGTGTGTAGCCCTGGGAAAGGCACCTTGTAAAGGATAAATATTGGTCTTGGAAACAGGGCAGTGCTGATCCAGCAGAATGTCAGTTCTGGAATGTAAGTGGACATTCTCCCCTCCGTAAATTGAGGTCATCCAAAACTGCTGCCTGTGTCTTCACTCACAGCAAGTCCCATTCCTCTCTCACCCCTCTGCTCGCTGACTGACATTGGCTCCCGGTCAAATAATGTATCTACTTCAAAATTTCTTATCCTTGTGTTCAATTCCCTCCTTGTTCTCGCCCCTCCCTATCTCTGTGATCTCCTCGAACCCCACAGCCTCTGAGATACCTGTGCTCCTTTAATTCTGGCCTCTTGTACATTCCCAATCAGAATCGCTCCACCATTGGTGACCGTGGTTTCATTTAACGAGGCCCCAAGCTCTGGAATTCCCTCTCTAAACCTCTCCGCCTCTACCTCACTTTCCTCCTTTAAGACTCTTCTTAAAACCTACCTCTTTGACCAAGCTTTTGGTCATCTGGCCTAACATCTCCTTCTGTGTGTCAGTGTCAGTGTCAGACTCTGTTATATAATGACCCTGTGAACCATCTTTGGAGGTTTCATTGAAGGAGCTATCTAAATATAAGCTGATGTTGTAATGGGGCATGCAGAGAACGAGAAAAGTTCCTCTTGTACCTTTCACCCTGATATTTTTTGATCTGAAGTTGCACAACTAATGTGAATAAAGTTTGGTCTGTTCAAAATGTGTCCATTCCCTTGGGGAACTGAACCACATTGACACTCACACAGACGAACGGAAAGAAGAAACCATGGGAATGTTTGCCTGTTTTTGATGTTGTTTATCCAATAATTAATTCCACGGGCATCTTATCAAAATCAGCAATGCTGAGAACTGGAGCCGGTAGGATTTGTAACTCTGTGAGGAGACCCCACAGGATTCCACCCCCATCCCCTTATCCACTCCACCGTGAACACTGGATCGATTCTGACATCACTGCTGTTTGTGTGAAGTCACAGACGGATACATCAGACCGTCATTCACTTGCCGACCCTCTGGAAGAGCAACTCAGCAATAATTCCATGTCCCGCCTTTACCCATATTTCTATCGTCTCCTCGTTCTTCCTGTCAGAATACAACACCGCACACTCAATTTGAGGTGATATCTGCTTGTCCATCTGGGGCTGCTAAATATTTGACAGTAGTGGGATTTGAACACACGCTCTATTGAGACGAGAGCCTTAACCCAGCGCCTTAGACCACTCAGCCACGCTACCACATCGCTGGAGTTTGTTAATCATTTCCTTCACTGGTGTTGAAATAGAACAAAAGCAACAGAGTAGGAATTGACATTCGGAATCTGGAGCCAGCTCCATTAGTTAATCAGATCATCCTGTACTTTGTAACAAACAGAAATCATCTCCACTCAAAAGCACAATGAGCTGCAGTGAAGGGTTGGCACTATTTAAACTGTCATTCACCTGTTCTGGTTCCAAATCTCCTGCTGCAAATGACAAGAAAACTTCACACTGAATTCATTCCGGGTCTTGACTTCAGAAAGACAGGACACAAGGTAATAAAGTACATTTCGATAGATGGGTTATAATATGGTAGAATAACCAGGAAAGAGCATCCATGGCATTGGGGAACATAAACTTATATAAAGTTACAGGAAAGAAAGAGGCCATTCGGCCTGGCGTGTTGCTGTCAAAGAGCAGTTGTGATTGGTTGATCAGGAGTGGTCAATTACTCTTCCATTTCCAATTGCGAATTTAGTGAATGTTTGCTGATAACATAAATAAGAAACAGGGGGTATTTGGATAGTTTTTATTCCAACTAACCGATAATTAATTCTGCAGACCGTCAGTTAAAATCATTTGGCAACAACTGCTTAGTGAAATTGATATGTTGTTTGTATAAAATAATAGAATGGATACAGGGAGTAACAGAGAAAAAAGACTTTCAGTCCCTGCCATTAACCCAACTTAGACTGACTCTCCCCATTCTCCCAACCAAAATGCAACACAGATCAGCCGTTCCTTGGCCGCGCAGAGGATTTTTTAGAAGCGTCTCAAAAACAAACCACCGGAAAGTTTAACAACCGCGGGAGTAGAGCCCAAATCACAGGAACCTCGACCAGCACCTCAGTCCATTCGGCCACTCAACCACAGTCAGAGCAGAAACAACCATCACCTTGACCGGCATTGGCACTGAATTAGAATATACAAACCTATGATCAGCAATAGGCCATTCGGCCCCTCGAGCATTCTCAGCTACTTAATAAGATCATGTGACAACTTCAATCATCCTCCGCTTTGTAACATCCGGGCATTTAGCAGGTGAACACTCTCCGCTCAAAAATAAGCAGAAAGAAATATCCTCTTGCATCTTTGAAAACTGCTCTTTTTTTTCCATCTGGACCATCTTAATATGAAGCCGCAGAACTAAGGTGAATAATGTTTGGATGGTAAAAATGAGGTGATGAACCACATTGACACACACAGAGGAACACACACAGACATATACACAGAGAGTGACAGAGGACAAGGGTTTGTCTCTAAGGAGAGTCATACACCCAGAAAGCAAGCATCACACCAACCTGGCTCCGTATTTGTTCCATTTCCAACTGCAAATTTCGTGAATGAACAGAAATTGGAAAACTCCCGAGCGTTTGCATCAATTTGATTCAATGTATCCGATAATTAACTCTGTAGACACAGAGTTAAAACCAGGAATAATGAGAAGTGGGAAACCCCAATGGATTTGGGCTCCATCGCCTTAACCACTCGGCCATGATCACTGGCCCTATGCACAGGATGATGTTGTTAGTATAAAATCATAGATGCCTACAGCAGAGAAGGAGTACATTGGGCCCATCGTGTCCGTGCCGGCTCTGTGGGAGGGCAACTTAACGAATTCCATTATCCCACCTTTTTCCTCACAGCAATTTATATTGATTCTGTCAATCTGAGCTGGCACTTGTTCGACCCGCTGTTCAAGCTGCTCATGTACAACTTTCAATTTCCAAAACCCACCAGCCTCATCACTGCAGCGCCTGTGAAACTGACAAGGTGACACAGCAGAAATTCAGCACTGATGAGAGAAGAGCTAATTGAGGTATATAAGATGCTATAGGGGATAGACAAACTAGATGTGGAGCGGATGTTTCTCCTTTTGGGGCATTCTAGAACGAGAGGCCATAGTTTTAGGCAAAGGGGTGGTAGATTTAAATCAGAGATGAGGAGGAATTACTTTTCTCAAAGGGCCGTGAATCTGTGGAATTCACTACCTCAGAGTGCAATGGATGCCGGGACGCTGAATAAATTTGAGGAGGTAGACAGATTTTTAATTAGTAACAGGTTGAAAGGTTATGGGGAGAGGGCGGGAAATTGGAGTTGAGGCCGAAATGAGATCAGGCATGATCGTATTTAATGGCGGGGCAGGCTCGAGGGGCTGAATTTCCTACTCCTGCTCCTAGTTCTTATTTTCGTATGTAAGGTACATAACAGGCTGATGATAACAGTGCCTGTTTAAACAGTGAGAGACAGTGAAGGACTGGCACCGATAAAAGTGTCCTTCAACTAGCCTGGTTCCAAAATCTCATTCGAGAAATGACAAGAAAACACATTGAATTTGCTCTATGTCTTGACTTCAAACGAACAGGATACAAGGTAAAAAAATATATTTCGCTGGATTGGTTTATAAAATGGCAGAATGAGCGTGAAAAAACAACCGTGCTGTTGGGAAATATAAAATTATAGAATGTTATACTTCTCGGTTTGGCGTGCTGCTTTGAAATAGTGGCTGCGATTGTTTGAGCAGGAGTGATATTTCTGCCGGTTTGAACATCAAGCAGAAAAACTTATCCCTTTACCACCCACATTTAGCCTCGCAGCATCATCCCTTTAGTCAGTTTATTCCTTGTGCCTTGCATCCTATCACTGTCCATCAGTAACTGAAACGGAATGAGGATAACTGCAATTATTGTGGCTACAATCCGAAACTTCGGCTTGTTAATACCAGCTTTAGGGCATCTTGCAACTCACCTTGGTACATGTTCCTGTGGTGTAATTAGTTACTACATTTAAGAATTGCATGAGAGGTTGGTAGATCGAGAACAGCCATATTATGTTCTCTTTTGACACCCTTGCATATTGAGGCTGCACAGTTCCAGGCTTTTTTATGACACATAAACTGCCAGAAAATATTCCCTAAAATTTGCCAATGCTGCTGTTATCCATTAACTCTTCAGCTAAAAAATACCTTGTTTTTTCCCCCCAAATGGGACATGGAGAAAACTTGGTTGTGACGATACAAACCCGCGTTCAAATTCAGAAATGAGGAAGTACAGCTTAGTTCATAGACCGAAGAATCTAAGGTTGTTCTTCTGAAGGCCGAGAAGGAAAAACAGGAATTGTGATTGCACTGATTAAAATCATGAAAGGTTCAGATAGAGAAATTAAAGAGAAACTGCTTCAAATGGATGAAGGGTCGATTACCAGATTGCACCGATTTAAGGTGAGTATCGGAAGTACCAGAGGCAATAAGGTGTTTTATTTAAAATTGAAATTGATTTATTGGAAATCACTGCCTAATGGGATGATGCAAACAGAATGAATTTCAGCCTTGAAAAGGGAAGACGAGAAGGAGGAAAATCTGCAGCATTGTGGGGAAAGGGTGGGGATGTGGGACTGGTTGCACAGCTCTTGCAGACACAGTGGGTCAAACCATCTCCTCCTGTATGGGGAAAGGGTGGGGAAGTGGGACTGGTTGCTCTGCCCTTGTAGGCACAGTGGGTCAAACCATCTCCTCTTGTGCTTTCCTATGACTCCGCGATTTGACTCACTTCTGAAAAGTGGATCAAACCATTTCAGAAAGTTAGAGTCAATTCACTATTAAGCTCTCGGCATAAAATTCATCTCACTTTCATCCTTCATTCACTTTCAGCTGCCGAGGCTCCAAATGATAGAATTCACTCCCTCAAACTCTCCACCTCTGACCACTCTCTCTCCACTCCTTTAATATGCTCCTTAAAACTTACCCTTTTTACCACGTTCCTGGCCACCCATCCTCATATCTCCTTCTGGGTGGGTCACGATCAAACTTTGGGAATGCTCCTGTGAAGTGCTTTGCAGTGTTTTATTGGATTAAATGTCAATCAGTGAAAACTGTTGTTTTTCAGCTCCACACGGTGGGATTGGAGCTGAGGAGACAGAAAGGATGCAGCTCAGTCAGTGGCATTCTGCCTCGTGTGTGGAAGTACAGCGAGGGAGAGATACTTGAACATTTGGGCTCTATTCCTGAGTTGGATGAGTTGTTTTCTCCATGGAGACTATGAAATGTATTAGCAGAGTCAATGATTGAAGCAGAGACCAGGGCAACATAGAAGAAAATGTTAAAAAGGTGATGGGAAGACACGGGGAGAAAGAGCGTGGCAGATTAGCGGGTCTGTGAGATTAAGACTAATTCTGTTGGGGAATCTAAACATCGACTTGTTGGAGGTGACAGTCTGTTTCTGTTTGGTAATATTTCTGAAACTTTTGAATGTCAAAAACGCATCAATGGATAAATGGCAGCATGAAATATTGGGTACAATAGATGAAGCTTCACTAAGAAATTAACCTCCCACTATTGTGAGAAATTTATCATTCACATGGATTGGGACAGGCTTTGGTAAACTGAGACGTCATGGGAATGTGTTAATTATTAATATCACCCATGGTGATTCCAGGTTAAATTACCACCAGGAAATCAGTTACTTAGCGCATTTTTTCTTATTCTTATTTTATTTATTTTGCTTATTTATTGTTATTTATCAGTCACATGTTGGCCAGATCAGGTGAGGATGGCAAATTTCCTTCCCTAAAGGACATGAGTGATCAGATGTGTTTTTACGAAATCTGATGATAGTCTCATTGCTTGTGATTGCAGATTTATTAATTGAATTTAAATTCCACCAGCTGCCGTGATGGGATTTGAACCTGTGTCCTCAGAGCATGAGCCACCCTCTGGATTACTCGTACGGATGTCCCGGCTTTAGAAAGACAGCTCATCCTGAAAACAGCCCCAACTTTGCATTCAAAATAAGAAAACGAACACTAGAAGGTTAGTGCACCAATCATTATAAAACAGACCAGCATTTACCTTTACAAATATGCATAAAGCATTGGAGCCAGTGTCCATAAGTTACACGTCAAACGTCACACAACAAATGTCACATGTGTTAAAAAAAACAATTCCAGCTACTGACCTGGAGCCTGATATTTACAAACAGTTACAACTATCACCTTAGTTGGATTTCTCCATTTAGAGCAGTGATATTAAACTCAGAAGCCATCTTAACAGTTAAATGTTACAAATGTGCCACAGACTTCAGAGGACACGTGCGCAATAATTAAGATTATCCAGTTAAGATGGGATGGAAGTCACTTCCATTTAATAAAATGTCTTCCTTTGGATTGTATGAAGTCTGCTTAGCACAAAAAAAAATCACCTGATTCTGAAAGGGGGTGAATATAAAGTTCGAGTTTGCTGATTTAAATTTGATTGCTTTCTTTGCTCGACTGGAGTCTTCAAAAGATGGGTTGGAAAACACAGGTGGAGCAGCGCACACAGGTTAAAAAATCAATGAAATAGACGCGTATTATATCAGCACATGAAAAAATATCATGTTTCAGTACCTTATAAGTAACATTTTGCTTTCATTTCTCCTCTTAATATATTTGAGCCAAGTTTAATTATTGGCTCTGAAAGGTTGTATCCTAATTACAACACTGTGGGTGTACCTACACCACAAGGACTACAGCCGTTCAAGAAGGCAGCTCACTACCACCTTCTCAAGGGCAAGTAGGGATTGGCAATAAATGCTGTCTCACATTCTGTGCATGGATACACAAAACAGAAAAAATACTAATCACAAATTGAACACAAGCCTGGGATCAATTGAAATACAGATCTATAAAAATAATAATTGCAGAAGATGAATCTTGAAATTTAAAAGTAAAAAAACAAAGCTGGAAGCACTCAGCAAAATCAGCAGCTGGGGGTGCATGATTCATCAGAACTGCTCTGTCCAGTTCCCAACAATGTATCAACATGAAGCAGGAAACTCTCTCCTCCCTGCTCCCACTGCTCCTTACTGAGCCTGAACTGGGTACAATATGTCAACATGAAGCAGAAAACTCTCTTCTCTCTGCTCCCACTGCCCCTCACTGAGCCTGAACTGGGTACAATGTATCAACATGAAGCAGAAAACTCTCTCCTCCCTGCTCCCACTCTCCCTCACTGAGTGTGAACTGGGTACAATGTGTCAACATGAAGCAGGAAACTCTCTTCTCTCTGCTCCCACTCCTCCTCACTGAGTCTGAACTGGGTACAATGTGTCAACATGAAGCAGGAAACTCTCTTCTCCCTGCTCTTACTCCCGTCACTGAGTCTGAACTGGGTACAATGTGTCAACATGAAGCAGAAAACTCTCTTCTCTCTGCTCCCACTCCTCCTCACTGAGTCTGAACTGGGTACAATGTGTCAACATGAAGCAGAAAACTCTCTTCTCTCTGCTCCCACTGCCCCTCACTGAGTCTGAACTGGGTATAATGCACAAGGAGCCATCACTGTGTCCAGAGTTTCCTAAAATTATTATTTATAAATAACGTTCAAAGTAGTGTTACTATTAGTTATGTTAGATGGGTTAACACAACCGTTTAAACTACCCTCTGGGAAGCTTGGACACGTGCTCCTTGTAGACAGGGCATCATTTCACTTCACAAGGTATCAGAGGGAGGATTAGCATACTCCCATCCCATCAGCATTTCCTTCTCATTTCAACATTCCAGCAGATAAATAATGTTTCAATCTGCTAATATAATTTTGGAAAATAAACTATAACTGTTAAACTCAATCCCAGACGAGAGTGTGCAATGCGCTGAAATCAACTCATTTTGCTCACCACAAGTGTGAACAGTTTGCGTTTGCTAGACCACCGCTTGTCTGGGGAAACTCCATTAGCTTTGCGCAGTGGCATTATTAGAATAAATAAGGTTTAACTGAGGTGTCACTTTAATAGTTGACACAGCAGCAGTTACATCTGATGAAGAAAACTCTGTGAAGGGATTTTCTCAGTTTGGCCACCTGTTAACAATCCAGCTTTAAAAGTTCAAAGGATTTAATTCGCAACAGTCACGTTCTGAATGACAAAGCAGAGTTTAAATGCTCGGCGTATGGAAGGAAAAATCACTTCTTCACCCGGACTGCTGAGAATCCAGTGAATTCACCTCTAACTGTTGGGGTTTGTTCCATTGTTAATTACACCCAGGACAGAACTATGGTACTTTGTACTATGGCCCGTGTACTTTGACTGTTCTATTAATCGAATTAATAATTTTAAATTTTCTCTCCAAGCGTCCGATCATCATCGGAACATGAAACATAATTTTACATGCAAGAATATCGGTCTCCAATGGCGGACCTAACACCCAGCATTCAGAGCGGGACAGAAAGTGTTCTACCCACAACGCCAAGGCCTTGCGCATGCGCATAGCGAAGAGTAATTGGCACCCGCGCATTGCAGTCTCCTACCTGAGCATGCGCATTGCTGTTCCGTGACCGGAGCCGGCGACCTGGTAAGAAAATGGCGAGTGCAGCAGAATAGCAGAGTTAGTAGGTGTTGCGGGAGGAATGGAGCCAGCGGTGTGGACAGGGAGGTTTCATAAACACTTGGTGCAGGCCGCAGAGCCTTAATATAAAACTACCGGTCCCGCGTTTGCGGTGAACAGACCGGAAATGGCTGGGTCTCTCCCTCTGCTCGGCCCGTGGGCAGCGGCTGTGCAGCAGGGCGCATGCGCGGTCATCCTGGTCCAGATAGCAGGAGGAGAGAATATTGTGCATCCTGGACTGACAGGGATGGATTTTGGAAACTCCTGTTACAGTTAGAAGGGGAGGATTTACACACAGCAAACGCAAACAAAGAGAAATATTTATCTCTTCGCAATTTCTATCCTAGACTGACAGTGACAGAGTTTTTTTATAATCTCCTTTTTACAGGATGTTGAATGGGAAGGATTTGTAGACGGGAAACTCAAACCAAACATCACATCAAGAGCTGACAGAGTCACTTGATTCATCAGGACCTGAATATTATCGGCCTCTGAGTGTAAGCACTGAGTTCCGGATCACTCAATCACTCACTGTGTAAAGTTTTTTCCTCACATCCCCCTTATAGATCTTGCCTCAAATCTTAAGTCTGTATCCGTAAACCTTTTATGATCAACTAATGTGAACATCTTCATGTTTCTTATCTCAACCTATCATAAACTTATACATCTCCATCAAATCTCCCCTCAATCCACTTTACTCCAAGGAGAACAACCCCAGTTTCTCCAAACTAACCTTACAACTAAAATCCCTCATCCCTGACCCTGGTAAATCTCCTCTGCACTTTCTCAAGGACCCTCACGTCTTTCACAATGTGTGGTGATCACTGGTTTGCACAGACCCGGATGTTCTGTGTTCATGTCTATGACATCATCACACACCGACAATTACACTGTGACATCATCACACATCGACAATTACACGGTGACATCACTCCGCTCCCCGGGTATTTCCTCAACTGGGAGATTTTTCTCTGACTCCAGTGCTTCTGATATCTTTCCAGCTGCGGGATCCAGCAGGAGATTTTAAATTTAAAAACTGTAATTATTTCAGAGTTGAGAATTTTTGATTATTCATCAACAGTTTAGGGCTTTTAGTGCTGTTCTCTGTTATCTATGAGAGATTTCATGGTCTGGGGCTGGCGTGACTCCTTTACTATGGATCTGAATCCATGTCCATCTATTGCTCTGTTTCATCCTCTGCTCTCCCTGATCACCTCTCTGCCATTGTCTAACTTTCTCTGTCTCTAATAATGGATGTATTTTAACTATGTTTAGGATTTTAATGTTCCTTCTGCCAAATGTGTCTAAATGAGGTTTCCACTGCTGCCCATCCCCTGACCATGTGCTGCTGGCTCCCCAGCTTTATCTTCCCACAGTATCTTTCAGGAGTTGTTTATCCTGCGCTATAGTCCATCTCTCTTCCACTTTAGTGCCTAAGTTGACCAACAGATTCTGCCCACCCTAAAATGGTAATGAATTAATTCTATTGTGTAATGGAGTGTACCAAGGTGTTTCACAGGAGTGTTAGAAAGCAACATTTGATACTGAGCCACCTGAAGAGATATCAGGGCAGATGCACAAAAATTCACTGAAAGATGTAGGTTTTATGGATTATCTTAAAGGAGGAAAGTGAGGTAGAGAGGTTTAAGGGGGATATTCCAGAGCTTGTGGCCTTGGCAGCTGCTGGGGGAGACACAAAAGGTGGAGCAGTTAAAATCAGGAACTCTGAGCAGGTCGGAATTAGAGAAGTGTAGATATCTCAGAGGGCTGTGAGGCTGGAGGAGATTACAGAGGTAGGGAGTGAGAGACCATGGACGGATTTGAAAACGAGTATGTGAAATTTCAAATTGAGGTCCTCCTTAACCCAGAGGCTTTGTAAGTCGGTTAATAAAGGGGTGATGGGTGAACAAGGCTTGGTGTGAGTAAGCAGAGTTTTGTATTACAGGGAGGCTGAATGTGGGAAGCCGGCCGGGTGTGTGTTCGGAGAGTTAAGTCTAGACGGAACAAAGGAATGGTTGACAGGTTGAGCAATTACATACAGGGATATTTGGAGGGTGTGGAAAAGGACTTTGATCAGATTGAATGTTGGAGCAGGCTCAACGGTCTGAATGGCCTATTCCTGCTCCTATGTCCCTATAAATGTCTGATTCAGCCTCAGACAGTTGTCAGGGCGAGGGATGGAGCCAGTGGTCAGGGAGTGGAGTTTGTAGTGGGGACTGAAGACAATGGCTTCAGTCTTCCCAATATTGAAATGGAGGAAATTTCTGTTCATCCAGACAAGTCAGGACAGTGTGTGACTTGGAGGGGATCTTGGAGGTGATGGTGTTCACATACACCTTCTACCCTGGTCCTTTCGGTGGTGGAGGTTGAGGTTTCTGGAGACTTTGTCAAAATTCTTGTTGTGTTGTAGGTATCCCTTCACACCCTGCCTCTCCCACCTCTCTCTCCCTCTCCTCCCTTGTAGGCCAGAGTCTTATGTAGGCCCAGACTGGGTGGCAGGTTCCCTTCCCTGAAGGACATTAGTGAACCAGTTGGGTTTTTATGACAATCCGGCAGTTTTCATGGTCACTTTTTCCTAGCGCCGGCCCCACAAATTCCCAGATTCATTCAGCTCAATTTCACAACCTGCCTTTGTGTTTTTGTGGGTTCTCTCTCACTCCCTTTTTTCTGTTTTAAATCAGTTTCACTGGTTTTTAGAAGAGGAGGATTTGCAGTCGGGAAACTGAAACTAAACATCACATCAGCATCTGACGGAGTCACCCAATTTACCGTAACATGAATATCATCGGATTTTGAACATGGAAGGAAAAGACACAGCTCAGAGTGGGGAGAAACCGTGGAAATGTGGGGATTGTGGAATGGGATTCAGATTCCCATCTGAGCTGGAAACTCATCGCTGCAGTCACACTGGGGAGAGGCCGTTCACCTGCTCCGAGTGTGGGAAAGGATTTAGTCAGTCATCCAGCCTGAAGACACACCAGTGAGTTCACATTGATAAGAGGCCTTTTAAATGCTCAGACTGTGGGAAGTGCTGTAAAAGTTCTGAGGAACTAATGTGCCATCAACGTGTTCACACTTATGAGAGACCGTTCAGGTGCTCTCACTGTGGGACTGGGTTCAGACGTTCATCTCATCTCACTGTACAACAGCGAATTCACACTGGGGAGAGACCGTTCACCTGCTCCCAGTGTGGGAAGGGCTTCATTACCTCATCCAATCTACTGATACACCAGCGAGTTCACACTGGGGAGAGGCCTTTTCAATGTCCAGAGTGTGGAAAATGCTATAAAAGTTCCAGGGAACTGATGTCCCATCAACATGTTCACACTGACGAGAGACCGTTCAGGTGCTCTCACTGTGGGGCTGGGTTCAGGCGATCATCTCAACTCACTAAACACCAGCAAATTCACACTGGGGAGAGACCGTTCATCTGCTCTGAGTGTGGGAAGGGATTCACCACCTCATTCAACCTGCTGAGACACCAGCGAGTTCACACTGACAAGCAACCCTTTAAATGCCCAGACTGCGGGAAATGCTATAAAAGTTCCGGGGAGCTGATGTCCCATCAACGTGTTCACACTGATGAGAGACCGTTCAGGTGCTCTCAGTGCGGGACTGGGTTCAGGCGATCATCTCAACTCACTGTACACCAGCGAGTTCACACTGGGGAGAGACCTTACACCTGCTCCGAGTGTGGGAAGGGATTCACTCAGTCATCCTGCCTGCTGACACACCAGCGAGTTCACACTGGGGAGAGACCGTTCACCTGCTCTGAGTGTGGGAAGGGATTCACTCGCTTATACCATTTACAGAGACCCCAGCAAGTTCACAAGTAACTGCAGTGATTGGATGTTGTTGTGAAATCACATCCAGGACTGAACCATGTTCATTGGGGTCTCTTTCTGCTGATGTTACTAAACTCCAGGTCAGTTATAGGGAGTAATATCCTGGATAAAAGTCCAATAAATCAGCTTTGTGTTAAACTCACCCTGTGTCAAGTGTTTTCAATCTCTCAAACACAAGTTAGTTCCTTTTGAAGGGCTCTTCCTCACCCCGTCTCCTTCATTCTCACCTCCAACAACAAGTGTGAGGAGCTCATGGGGCAGAAAATTACGCTTGGTAGGCGAGCGTCCCGACGTCATCGCGCAGTCCCGCAATATTTCACCAACAATTAAGAAGCCTGTAAGGCCACTAAGAAGTTAATTAAATTCAAATTTACGCTGCCCATCGAACCTAATGGTTGGCGGGCGGGCGAAAAGGCCAGGCGGCCTTTACCTTTTTCAGGAAACCTCATCCACGGACGGGACGAGGTCGCCTGAAGCAAATCAAATTTTACACTTGAATTAAAAACATGAAACAAAAATGGAAAATGCTGGAAAAATTTAGCAGGTCTGATAGCATTTCTGGAGAGAGAAACAGAGTTTTGCTTTTTTGCAAAGGTATTTTGCAGTATTTTGCTTTTATCTTATTTAATTCACTGCCACTTCTCTTCCAGGAATGCATGTCTTGAAGAAGTACGGCCCTGCAGTATTTTGCTTTTACCTTATTAATTAAAAACATCTCCCTGATCATGTGACAGAGTGACATGAGGGGACATGTTTCATAACCTGTATGAAATCTTTAATTTCTTTTTCAAATCAATCCATCTCTCGGAGACAGCTCTCTGCCTCAGGGAGATTATATCGCTCACTCTCGCGTGCATGCACAAAGGTCACACTCACCCAGCTCGCACTCCTCCCCCTGCCCGCACAGGCAGCGCTGAGCACTGCTGCTCACGTTTCACACAGCACAGGCCTTAATTGGCCCCCAGTATGAAATTGCCTTCCGGGCCTGATTGCAGGCAGCGGGCGGCTTCCTGACTGCCCCACTCGCCCCCGCCGGGCCTGCACGCCAAGGGCAAAATTCTGCCCATGGAGCTTCTTTGTCACTAAGATTGAGAAAATCCGATCAGCTGCCTCTGCTGCTTCCCTCCCTTCCACTAGCCCACTGGGACAAACTGTCTGAACCCTGAACCCACATTTTCTCCAGTTTCTCTCCCATCTCCCCTCGTGTCCTCTCACTGCTCATCTTGTCCACGAGACTCACTTTCTGCTATACTGACCCCACTCTCACTGATCTACTGATCACCCAACTTCTCCATGTTAGCTGATATTATTCACAGTTTTGTCTCACTCTCTTCTGGTACTGTCCCTCTCACCTTTTAATCCACCATCCTGACCCATCCTAAAAACAGGATCTGTCTTTGGTCCCTCCTATTTCTCATCTACATGCTGCCACTCGGTGACATCATCCAAAAGCACCGTGTTACTTTCCACATTTACACTGACAATGCCCAGCTCTACCTCACCACCATCCCTCGCCATTCCTCCACTGTCCCTAAATGATCAAATTGCTTATCCCACATCCAGTACTGGATGAGCAGAAATTTCCTCCAATTAAAAATTGAAGACAAAAGCCATTGTCTTCAATCACTACTACAAATTCCATCCCATAACTACTGAGACCATCCCGATGAGTTATCATAAGGGTACGTTGTCCTATGTTTATCAACCCAGGAACCTTTCTTCCTAAACAAGGAAGAGAGAGAGAGAACTATTTCTGTAATGTTCATTAAATTTCTGAAGATTTTATAAGGTTAATTAGACAGTTATTTCTCACAGATCTCCCCACCTAGAGAAGGGAATATCCTTTCTGACTTCTCACAACTGATTTCTGACTAACCTCACTATTTCTAAGCTACGAGCTTGTTTTCCTAATTTCTTGATGACAAACTGTAGATAACATACTAAAGCTACTAGAATGATCAGAATCAGCAACACAAACACTTGAGCTGGCACCAAGAATAAATGTCAAAACTTCCACTAAAATGTGATAACTATCGACTTAGATTCATCCTCCCCATCTGCTGATCATCCCACACAATTCTAAATTATTGACATGTTGTAATTACATCTGGTTCAAACAAAAGTTTATGCACAGACTTTAAAGATTCTTCAGCTCTCTGTTAACCTGCATCCTCTTTGTGGATATTTTCCATATCCAGATTCTATTTCCTTCTTCAAATTAATTTGACTCACTTTGACATGTTCAATGTGTTTAATTCTTTCCTGAATGTTTGAGAGACAATTTTTATCTGGAATAGGTCTTACTGTATTGATAATTTAAAACGTTGTTTCATTCTACTGGCCACAATAATCACTCATACCCTGTTTTTTCTTCTTCATTCATGGGATATGGGCTTTGCTGGCTGGGCCAGGATTTATTGCCCACCGCTAGTTCCACTTGAGAAGGTGGTGATGAGCTGCCTTCTTGAACCACTGCAGTCCATGTGGTGTAGCTACACCCACAATGCTGTTAGGAAGGGACTTCTAGGATTTTGAACCAACGACAGTGAAGGAATGGCAATATATTTCCATTTCAGGATGATGAGTGACTTGGAGGGGAATTTCCAGGTGGTTGTGTTCCCATCTATCTGCTGCCCTTATCCTTCTAGATGGTAGTGATCATGGGTTTGGATGGTGCTGTCGAAGGAGCCTTGGTGAATTCCTGCAGTGGTCATCATCAATGCCCATCTACTCTCATCCATCTTCCACCACTTGGCCCGTAGCCCTGTAAGCTGTGGTGTTTCAAGTGTTCATGTAAATACTTCTTAACTGTTGTGAGGGTTCCTGCCTCTACCACTCCCTCAGGCACTGAGTTCCACATTTCACCTGGGCCTGGGGATTTATCCACTTTTAATGCCGCCATTAGCGACTGAGTCTCAGTTAATCATTGTCTGAATCTGGGGAAGGGAGGGGCAGATTCTGTTAGCAAATGGATTGAAAAATAAAAAAGACCAAGTTCCAGCTCATACCATTCGCACCTTATGATAACATAGTTATGGATAATCTTGAGGATGGATAGAGTTGTATTAGAAGCATTTCAGGGAAGGTTCACTCAGTTGATTTCTGGGATGAAAGCGTTGTCTTTCTTTTAAAATTCATTCACGGGATGTAGGCTTCACCGGTAGGTTCCAGATAGCCCCCACCCTCTGGGTGAAAAGAAAATCCTCAAATCCCCTCTAAACCTTCTGCCCCCTACCTTTAATCTATGCCCCCCTGAGTATTGACCCCTCCACTAAAGAGAAAAATGTCTTCCTATCCGCCCTATCTATGCCCCTCATAATTTTGTACACCTCTACCAGGTACACCCTCAGCCTTCTCTGCTCCAAGGAAAACAACCCCAGCCTATCTAATCTCACTTCATAGCTGAAACTCTCCAGCCCAGGCAACATCCTGAGTGAATCTCCTCTGCACCTTCTCCAGTGCAATCACATCCTTCCTATAGTGCGGCAAACAGCACTGCACAGAGTACATCAAATGTGGCCTAACTAATGCTTTATACTGCTCCATCATAACGTCCCTGCTCTTGCATTCAATGCCTAGACTAATATGTCAACAATGTTTGACACAAAGCTGATTGATTTAACCTTTATCCAGGATATTAAACTCCAGCCCAGTGACAGGGATTATTAACATCAGCAGAAACAAACCCCAACTGTCGGAAAGAGCATGGTTCAGTCCTGGATGTGATTTGCAGCTACAATAACAGCAGAATCCAACCCCGGGAGTCACTTGTGAATACATTGGTCTGTCTGCAGGGTGGATGAATGACTGAATCCCTTCCCACACACGGAGCAGGTGAATGGCCTTTCTCCAGGGTGAACTCGCTGGTGTGTCAGCCGGAGGGATGGGTAAATGAATCCCTTCCCACACATGGAGCAAGTGAAAGGCCTCTCTCCAGTGTGAACTCGCTGGTGTGTCAGCAGACCCATTTTGCTTTTATAGCTTTTCACACAGTCGGCACGTTTAAAAGGTTTCTTTTCAGAGTGAACACGTTGATGTGATGTGAACCGGGTTAGTTGAGTGAATCTCTTCCCACACTTGGAGCAGTTGAATGTTTTCTGCCCAGTGTGAACTTGCTGGTGTGTCAGCAGAATCTTTCTGCTTTTAAAGCACTTTTCACAGTCAGAACATTTAAAAGGCCTCTTGTCAGAGTGTACAAGTTGATGTGAAGTGAGGGTACTTATCTGAGTGAATCCCTTCCCACAGTTAGAGCAGGTTAATGGCCTCTCCCCAGTGTGAACTCGCAGGTGTATCAGTAGATTCCTTTTGCTTTTAAAGCTCTTCTCATAGCCACAACATTCAAAAGGTTTCATGTCTGAGCGAACAGGTTGATGTGAAGTGAGGTGGGTTAGTAGAGTGAACCCCTTCCCACACTCGGAGCAGATGAAAGGTCTCTCCCCAGTGTGTGCGCGCTGATGAGTTTCCAGCACAGATGGGGATCTGAATCCTAACCCACAGTCCCCACATTTCCACGGTCTCTCCAAGGTGTCTGTGTCCTCGTGTCTCTCCATGTTGAATGATCAGTTGAATCCTTGTCCACACACACAACACTTGCACAGTTTCTCCCCGCTGTGAATCGTGAGATGTTTTTTTCAGATGGTGTAACAGGTTAAAGCTCTTTCCACAGTCAGTTCACTGGAGCACTCTCACTTGGGCGTGTCTGTGTCTCGGTGCTTTCCCAGTCACACTGACGTTTGAAATCTTTTCACACAGACAGAAAACACAAATATTTCTCCTTCGACAGTCAAAGATCAATGATATTCAGGTCCAACGTCGGGAATTATAGACCAGTCAGCCTGACGTCAGTCATGCGGAAAATTCTAGAGTCCATTATAAAAGATTTACTAGCTGAGCACTTGGAAAAATAAAGTGGCAGAATGGGACAGAGTCAGCGTGGATTTATGAAAGGGAAATCATGCTTGACAAATCTACTGGAATATTTCGAGGATGAAACTACTGGAGTTGATGAGGGGGAACCAGTGGATGTGGTTTATTTGGAATTTCAGAAGGCTTTCGAAAAAGTGCCACATAAGAGATCAGCGTGTAAAATTAGAGCACATAGGATTGGAGGTAGTGTATTGAGAGGTATAGAAAACTGGTTGGCATACAGGAAACAAAGAGTAGGAATAAATGGATCTTTTTCCAAATGGCAGGCAGGCAGTGACTAGTGGGGTAGCGCAGGGATAGGTACTGGGACCCCAGTTTTTCACAATATATATCAATGATTTAGATGAGGGAATTAAATTTAATATCTCCAAATTTGCAGATGACACAAAGCTAGGTGGGAGGGTGAGCAGTGAGGAGGATGCAGAGATGCTTCAGTGTGATTTGGACAATCTGAGTGAGTAGGCAAATGCATGGCAGATGCAGTATAATGTGGATAAATGTAAGGTTATCCACTTTGGTAGCAAAAACAAGAAGGAATATTATTATCTGAATGGCTATAAATTGAGAGAGGGAAATGTGCAACGAGACATGGGTGATCTCGTACACCTGTTGCTGAAGGTAAGCATACAGGTGCAGCAGGCGGTAAAGAAGGCAAATGGTATGTTGGCCTTCATAGCGAAAGCATTCAAGCACAGGAGCAGGGATGTCTTGCTGCAATTATACGGGGCCTTGGTGAGACCACACCTGGAATATTGTGTGCAGTTTTAGTCTCCTTATCCTAGGTAGGATGTTCTTGCTATAGAGAGAGTGCAGCGAAGGTTTACCAGACTGATTCCTGGGATGGCAGGACTGACATATGAGGAGAGATGGAGTTAGTTAGGATTAAATTCGCCGGAGTGCAGGAGAATGAGGCGGGATCTCATAGAAATCTATAAAATTCTCACAGGACCAGGCAGGGGAGATGCAGGAAGGATGTTCCCGATGGTGGGGGAGTCCAGAACCAGGATATGGAGTAGACCATTTAGGACTGAGATGAGGAGAAGTTTCTTCACCCAGAGAGTGGTGAGCCTATGGAACTCGCTACCACAGGAAGTAGTTGAGGCCAAAACCTTGAATGTTTTCAAGAGGGAGTTACAAATAGCTCTTGGAGCGAAAGGGATCAAAGGATATGGGGAGAAAGCGGGAGCAGGTTATTGAGTTGGATGATCAGCCATGATCATAATGAATGGTGGAGCAGGCTCGAAGGGCCGAATGGCCTGCTCCTGCTCCTATTTTCTATGTTTCCTGCTGAATCGAGTGACTCTGACAGACCTTGATGTGATGTTTGGTTTGAGTTTCCTATCAGCAAATTATCTCCCTCTTGTACCCCGTAAAAGGAGTTTACAAAAATATTCAATCTAAGTACAGGATAGAAATTCAAAGCAGAAAATTCGAGTTTCTTTGGTACATTCTTCACCCAAACATGTGGTCCAATCAAACTGAATGAAATTCAGATCAGCAACAAAGTCCCAGCAAAAGCAAAGGGAGCCTTCCTAAATAAACCAGGATGTTGTTTCCAGTGTCTATGAGACACTCTGTACCCCGAGGTGCCCACCGGTTGTGTGAGGTATCAAGCATACCGGTGGATAATGCATGTTCCCTCACCAGGGACACCCGAGCACAGACAAGACCATGGAAGAGAGGTCGGCAGCCAATGTGACCAGTCCCATCCTAGAAATCCCTGTGTTAAACAGGCCCATGAACAGTTACAGGAGAAGATTCTCTGATTTAATAACCACCCCCCCTCCCCCCCCCCACCCCGCCCCCTGCCCGTTACACTGGGCAGCCAGAGATTTGGATTGTGGGGCTGAAGTATCGCCAGAGGTTGAGGATCAGCAACTCTCACCCTGAATATGTAAATGTCCCATGGACTCACTCACTGTTACATCCACAAGAAGGCCGCGCATGCGCCCTGCTCCCTGCTGAAACAGGATGGCGGCCGTTACCCTGGGTCTGGGTCTTGGGGAAAAAAATATATAAAAACTCAATAAAATTAGTGATCAAATTAGAGGGAAACATAAATGTAACAGAACATCCATTATCCACCGGAAAGATGGGGAGTGGGAATTGTCCATCTCAGTATCATCAATAGATACTTAATGAGGGGACATTATTCTCTGTGTCTTTCCCGGACCTGGAGATGGAAAAGGGGCAAATGAATGAACTTTAAACACCTCGTCCACTTGGCACAGAAACTGTCTGAAACTCAGAATAGAAACCACATGGAACAAAATACTGACAAATACTCAACTGTTGGCTAAAAATAAATAAAAATATATATTGGGGGAGATGGTGGGAATGTCACTGGACTAATAATCCAGAAAACCAGCTTGATGCTCTGGGGACAGGGGTTCAAATCCCACCACAGCAACTGGTGGGATTTAAAATCAGTTATTAAATCTGGAATTGAAAGCGAGTCTCAATAAGGGTGACAATTCAACCATTGTCGATTGTCATAAAAACCCACCTGGTTCACTAATGCCCTTTCGGGAAGGAAATCTGTCGTCCTTACCTGGTCTTACATGTGACTTCAGATCCACATTGAAATCTGGTTACTCTTAATAACCCTCTGAAATGGTGTGGCAAGCACTTGCTTCAAGGGCAACAAATGCTGTCCCTGTCCACATTCCATGAAAGAAAGTTTATAACACAACCGCCACTGAATGGTTACAATTTCGGAAGGAAGTGAAGACAGAGGGACCAGAAAAGATGCAAGAGAACGGTTCCCCTTCCAAGGATAACAAACCAACTTCACCTCGCCTAATTAAAGTTCCTATCTCTCGTGAATCTTTCCTGCACACTCTCACATTCTTCCTAAAGCTCAGAATTGGACACAATACTGCAGTTGGGTCCAAACCAGTGTTTTATTCAGGTTCATTCTAACTTGGTTGATTTTGTATTTTATTCCCGTATTCATAAAGCCCAGGATTCCACATGCTTTATTCACTAATTTCTCAGCCTGCCCTGCCATCTTCAATGATTTGTGCACATATAGCCTCCGATTACGCTGCTCCTTTTATAATTGTATCCTTTATTTTATATTGCCTCTCCTTGTTCTTCCTACCGAAATGAATCACTTCACACCTCTCTGAATGAAATTTTATCTGCCACCTGTCTGCCCATTCCATCATCTTGTCTGTGTCCTCTTGAGGTTTATCACCATCCTCCCCACTGTAAACACAACTTGAAAATTTGGTGTCGTTTGCAAATTTTGAAATGCAGCCCTGCATACACAAGTCTAGATCATTAATATATATCAAGAAATCAGTGGTCAGACTACCGACCCCTTGTCATCCCACTGTATACTTTTGCTCAATTTGAAAAAGCAACCGTTCACCATGCATGTTGTTGCCTGTCACAAAGCCAATGCTGCCTCTGCCCCATGGATTTTAACTCTGCTGACAATCCTGTTACTTGGCACTGTATCAAATGCCGTTTAGCAGTTCATGTGCACATCAACCGTGTTACCCTCATCAACATTATCTGTTGCCTTATCAAAAACTCAAGAAATTTACTTCAACACGATTGTCCTGAACAAATTGTACAAGTGACCTAATTTCGACCTGAATTGCCGCTTCTAAATGCTTTCCCACACAAGGGTTAAACTGACTGGTCTATCAATGCTGGGCTGACCCTTCCATTTAAGATTACTAAAGATTTAATATTAGTGCCAGGAAGTGTGAGGAAAACGTGAGGAGTTGTGAAATTGTAACATTTAAAGACACTGATAACTGATAAATAGCTCAATAAATATCAGTTTTCAAGATATAAAGTACAGATAAATTAATTTATGAATAACTGAATTGAATTATTAATAATGTCAGGTAGAGTGCTTGGAATGGAGAAACGAAAATTACTGCAATGCTTAAAATATGAAATGAAAAGAGTAAAAACTGGAAACACTCAGCAGGTCTGGAAGAATCTGTAGAGAGAGAAAGAGAATTAACGTTTCAGGTCTGTGAGCCATTGAAAGGGGGGAGGTGGAAGAGGAACAGAAGGAAAGGTCTATGAAAGGCTGCTGGGCGGGAAAGATTAACTGACAAAAGGTCATAATGCAAGGTCAAAGGGAGTGGTAATGGGACAATTAAAAACACAAAAGCTGCTTCTAGATTAGGTGTGAATGGCACGATAACAACAGTCTGAATGCAATGTGAAGAAAATGAGAGAAATAAGAAAGGAAAACTAGGACTCAAAGAAATAAGTAACAAATGAGGGCAGAGATTATGATAGAAAATTGTTGAACTCAAATTTTGATCCCCGAAGTCTGTAAAGCGTCTCCTTTTGATCTGGTAATGAACTGTTACATTTCTATATATTCTCAGGTCAGATGAAAGGTCACAGAGCTGTCACGTTAACTCTGTTTCTCTCTCCACAGATGAAGGCCTGACCTGCTGAGGAATTCCAGCATTTTCAGATTCATGTCGGGATTGTAGACTGTGAGAGTTTGTAAAGACAGAGATTGTCCCAAATTAATTTGCCACATCGATAACAGAAGTCTCTTTCATGAAACTCCAGTCTCATTGTTTTATATTTGGGTCTGAGGGAGAATGTTCACTGTTTTATATTCGGGTCTAGGGGATAAAGTTCACTGTTTTATATTAGGGTCTGGGGGATAATGTTCACTGTTTTATATTAGGGTCTGGGGGATAATGTTCACTGTTTTATATTCAGGTCTGGGGGATAAAGTTCACTGTTTTATATTAGGGTCTGGGGGATAATGTTCACTGTTTTATATTCGGGTCTGGGGCATAAAGTTCACTGTTTTATATTAGGGTCTGGGAGGATAATGTTCACTGTTTTATATTCGGGTCTGGGGGATAATGTTCACTGTTTTAGATGCTGGTCTGGTGCGGAATAAAATGAAGAGCCTCTTTAATTGAGGACAGTAAGTGCATTTTTCGCTCTGACTTTAAACAAAAGAATCTATCCTGTTGTGTGGGACAAAATTTTTCCGTTTTACTGGATTCAATTAAGGCGAGTTTGAAACTAAATCCTGCAATTCTGTAAATATAAACTAAAACCAGACAAGCAGAACTCTGCTGATGGTGGATGGCGCCGTGATGGTGGTGGGGGGAGGTGTCCGGAGGATGTCTAACACACACACTGCACAGGGTGAGCAGGGGAAAGGGGAGGAATTACTTGATTAAACAGGGACCCAGGGACAATAGCAGAAGTTGGGAATCACTTTGAATGGAGCAGCGCGATAGGGACAAGTCAGAGAATCATAGAATGGTTACAGCAAAGAAGGAGGCCATTCAGCCAATCGTGTCTGTATTAGCCCCCTGAAGAAACAATTTACCTAATGCCACGTCCCTGCCTTTGCCCCGTAGCCCTGCAATTAAACAAGATTCAACAAGTCTTTAACAAAACTTGTATGAAACAAGATGTTTACGCGAAGGGGCAGCAGAAAAAAAGAAAAACAATTTGTTTACAGAGTGTATCGGGTGTTGGGTGCAGCATAATGTACCTGTGCAGGTCAGTGAGGATATCCAAGGTCCATCAGCCGTCTGCATGCAGTGTTTAGTGGGCCCTGGGGGAGGGGGGGATGGAACCATTTGGGACAAAGCACAGGGTAGGAGGTCACCCCTCCCCCACTGTCCTGGTAACACGAAGGACTCACCTTGGACTGTCCCAAACCTGGGCCGGGCGGAGTCAAGGTGCAGGAAGCTGCAAGCTGGTAGGTTGAGCTGTGAACTGGGCGGAGTTGAGGGGTTTGAGTGACAGGTCTGGGGCTATATCAGAGCAGGCACAGGCACTGCTCCCCCTTTCCTCGTGGAAGTTTGACAGGAGTCGTGTTGGTGAGTATTTCTAAACTCTGTCTCACTATCCCGGGGATGGAGGTGGATTGGAGGTTGTTGTGAGTGTTGGATTATATTGTTTCTCCTCATTCTTCCCGCTTCTCCCACTCCCAGTTCCAGGCTGCAGGTCCCGGTGATTCTGGATGCGGGACAGTTGTTAGTCCCGGCCCTGGTGTGGGTGCGCAAGCGCAGATGCGCGGCTTATTGTTCTGTAATAAAGGCGGGTGATCGTCCTCCTGTATTTTGCTGCAGTTCTTCACCTCCTTGACTCTCCCGGCGCCATAGTTGCCACCTGCCGATTGCGGCAACCGACCTTCCAACAGGAAATTAACAACTTTTAGATAGAGCGGTTTCTGGAGCGCATTGCATTGTGGGAACATTGCCCGCCATTACTCGGCGGCCATCGCCGAGAGTTATCGTGCAGCCTGAAGGCAGGTCAGCGACCTGAGCCCCTATTTCTGTTTCTTAATCTGTTCATGCTGCCTGACCTGCTGGATATTTAAAATATTTTATGTCTTAACTTCAGTTCCAGTCTTGCAGAGCTTTGCTTTCATTTTATTGTTTCATGCAGCCGAGTCTGGAAACACAGACAGACCAATTAGGAGCCGGTTTGATTAAGGTTGGGTGTTGAATGGGGGTCTTTTTTGTTGCATCAATTTTGAGCTGGAGTGGAATTGGAGGAGAAGCTGCTGGGGTTAACCCCGAGCACTTTGCAACCCAGTCTGGCCCAGCAATTTCCAGTGTGAGGCTGTTAAAGGAGGTAGATCCTGGGGGAGAACAGAGTGACAAATGTCCATTCAATTTAAGAGTGTTGCTTTAGTAACAAGTATTTCTACGGTGCCCTTTTTTCCGAGATTTTTTGTTAATTCGATTCTTGGTATTTGGGTGTCACTAACAAGAGCAGCAGATATTGTCAATCCCCAGTTGTGTGTTGGTCAGGTGTTGGTGGGCCTTCTTCCTGAATCGCTGCAGTCACTGTGGTGAAGGTGTTCCAACAATGCTGTTTGGTAAGGAGTTACAGGATTTTCACTCAGCGATGATAAATGTCCAAATCAACAACAACAAGTTGCATTTATGTAGCACACTGATTAGAATAGAATGTTCCAAAGTATTTCACAGGAATATTATACCGGAATATTTAACACTGAAGCACATGAGGAGGTATTGAGGCACATGATCAACAGCTTGGTCAAAGAGGCAAGTTTTAAGGAGAGTCTTAAAGGATGAGAAAGAGAGGACTAAATAGGGAATTCTAGAGCTTATAGCCTGAGCAGCTGAAGACACGGTCACCAACGGTGAGTCAATTAAAATCAGGGATGCTCAATCGGCCTGAATGAAATGAGTCCAGATATCTGGGAGGGATGTAGATTGGAGGATATGATAGAGATAGTGAGGAGCGTAGTCACTGAGGGATTTCAAAACAAGGATGAGAATTTGAACATTGAGGCGCTGCTTAACGAGGAGCCTATGTAGCTCAATGAGAACAGGGGCGTTGGATGAACGAGACAAAGTGCGAGTAAAGACATGGGAAGTGGAGTTTTAAATGACTCCACTGTTTCTGTGGCAGGCTAGGATGATTCCAGTTTAGAGGTAGCAAAGGAATGGATGCGTTTCAGCAGCAGCTGAGCTGAGGCAGGAATGAAATTCGGCAAAATGACTGATGTGGAAATGGACGGCCTTAGTGGTATGTAGTCAGAAGCTCAGCTTGGGGTGAAATATGACACCAAGATTGTGAACAGTCTGGTTCGGCCTCAGAGTTGTCAGAAAGGCATTGAAAGTTGGGGAGTGGAGTTTGTAACAGGGAATGAAAACAATGGCTTCAGTCTTCCCAAAATTTAAATGGAGGAAGTTTCTGTCCATCCAGTAATGGATGTCAGACAAATCAGGGCGGAGTGTGACTTGGAGGTGATGGTGTTCACATTCATCTGCTACCCTGGTCCTGATGGAGGTTGGAGGATAAGGGATTGGGAAATGCTGTCAAAGTTCTGGTAGAGTTGTGTAGGCCCAGACTGGAAGGTAGGTTCCCTTCCCTGAAGGACATTAGTGAACCAGTTGGGTTTTTATGATAATCCAGGAAATTTCATGGTCACTTTTTCCTAATGCCAGTCCCACACATTGAGCTCAATTTCACACCCAGCCTTTGTGTTTTTGTGAGTTCTCTCTCACTCACCTTTGTTTGTTTTGTCCCATTTTCACAGGGTTTTCAGTCCAGAATCACAAACCCGATATCACATCAGGATCTGACGGTGTTGTCCAATTGATCGTAACCCAAATACCATCGGATTTTGAATATGGTGATTAAGAGCCCTGTTCACAGTGGGGAGAAACCGCACACATGTTCTGTGCGTGGGCGAGGCTTCAGCCGATCATCTGACCTGTTGAAACACAGTCACAATGGAGAGAATCCATGGAAATGTGGGGACTGTGGGAAGGGATTCAATGACCCATCCCAGCTGGAAATCCATCAGTGTACAAGCACTGGAGAGAGGCCATTCATATGTTCAGTGTGTGGAAAGGGATTTTCTGATTCATCCAACCGACTGAAACACCAGCGAGTTCACGCTAGGGAGAGGCCGTTCACCTGCTCCGAGTGTGGGAAGGGATTCACTCAGTCATTCCACCTGCTGAGACACCAGCAAGTTCACACTAGGGAGAGACTGTTTACCTGTTCTGTGTGTAAGAAGGGATTTGCTGATTCATCCTCCCTAATGAAACATAAGCGAGTTCACACTGGGGAAAGACCATTTTCCTGCACTGTGTGTAAAAAGGGATTTGCTGATTCATCCAACCGACTGAAACACCAGCGAGTTCACACTGGGGAGAGACCATTTACCTGTTCTGATTGTGGGAAGGGATTCACTGATTCATGCACCCTGCTGAGACACCAACGAGTTCACACTGGGGAGAGACCATTTACCTGTTCTGATTGTGGGAAGGGATTCACTGATTCATGCACCCTGCTGAGACACCAACGAGTTCATACTGGGGAAAGACCATTTACCTGTTCTGATTGTGGGAAGGGATTCACTGATTCATCCAGCCTGCTGAGACACCAGAGAGTTCACACTGGAGAGAGACCATTTACCTGCTCCACATGTGGAAAGGGATTTGCTGATCCATCCAACCTCCTGGAACACCAACGAGTTCACACTGGGGAAAGACCATTCACCTGCTCCAAGTGTGGGAAGGGATTCACTCGGTCATTCCATCTTTCATTTCATCAGCGAGTTCACACTGGGGAGAGACCGTTCACCTGCTCCAAATGTGGGAAGGGATTCACTCGGTCATTCCATCTACTGAGACACCAGAGAGTTCACACTGGGGAGAGGCCATTTACCTGCTCAGAGTGTGGGAAGGTATTCATACAATTATCCAATATGCTGAGACACCAGCGGGTTCACAAGTAACTGCTGTGGTTGGATTTAGTTCCCAATGATATTCTTGTCTGAAGCATATTCATAAGAGTGTGTTTCTGCTGAGGTTAATAAACTCCAGCCCAGTTACAGATTCTGTATAAAATTGGAATAAATCAGCTTTGCGATAAACAGTGTGTTGAGTCGTTTTGATATCTCTAGCACAAGTTAGTTCCTTTTGAAGGGCTCTCCCTTGCCCTGTCTCCTCCATCCTCAGCCCCAACGACAATTATGAGGAGCTCATGGAGCTTCTTTGTCACTAAGATTGAGACAATCCGATCAGCTGCCTCTGCTGCTTCCCTCCCTTCCACTAACCCACCAGGACAAACTGTCTCTAAATTTCCCCCAACGTCTGAGCCGTGAACACATCTTTTTCCAGTTTCTCTCCCATCTCCTCTCATGCACTCTGTGTGCACCACCTGCTCCATCGACCCTATTCCCACTAAACTACTGACCATCCAACTTCCCCATGTTTGCCGTCATTGTCAATGGTTCTCTCTTTTCAGATACTGTGCCTCTCTCCTTTAAACCTTCCATCGTTACAACGTCCTTAAATAAAAACAAGCCCTTCACTCTTCCATCTTTGCATGCTGCTGCCCCATCTCCAGCCTCACTTTCTATTCAAAAATCCTGAAACGTTTTGTAATCTGCCAAATCCGTGTCCATTTTTCAGAGAACTCCCTGTTTGAATCCCTCCAATCAGGTTTCTGCCCTGCCTCAGTTCGATAACAGTTCTTATCAGTCACAAGTGAGATCCTATGTGGCTGTGACACAGGTAAACTTTCCCTTCTGTTCCTTCCCGACGTGTCTCACCTTCTGGGAGAGGAGACAGCCAGACCTGTGAGGAGCACCTCTACTCGGGCAGTGGGCTGAGTTTGAAAATAAACCCAAGAGCGACATCGCAGGAAAACTTGGTTGGTGAGAAGTTGCTGTTCGGGAGTGTGTTTAAATATATTAAAACTAGAAACAAAACCATAACATTTATAAAGAGGTAGCTGCCTGGATTTCAGTAAGGAACACCAGCAATAGGGAAGTAACATTAAATCAAGTCAAAGTGAAATATAGTCATAAAGTAAACTAAAGTAAGGTAAAGTTAGGAGAAGTGTAGCAAAGTGAAGTTACTGTTAATTTATTCTACTCATCCTCCTTTAAGTGTAAAATGAGAAGGAAGTAAAATGGGTAACAGGAAGTAGTAGTGAGGCTACAAGGCAGGAGAAACAAAGCAGAGCATGGAGTCTGCTTTGAATGCAGAATTATGTTAAAAGGACAAAATTAAAGGTGCTCTCCCTGAATGCGCACAGCATTCACAATCGATGATCAAAAGGCACAAATAGTAAGATATAGGGGTAAGATATTATTGCCATTATGGAAACATGGCTGCATGGTGACAAAAACTGCAAACTGAATATTCATGGATACTGGAAGTTTAGTAAAGACAGACAAAGAGGTGGAGTTGTGCTGATAATAAGGGATGAGATCAGTGCATTAGTAAAGGGGATCTCAGTTTGGAAGAACAATGTGTGGAATCTGTTTGGGTGGAGCTAAGAATTAGCAAAAGGTAGCAGACATTGGTTGGAGTTGTTCATAGCCTACCAAATAGTAATGGTAATAGTAATGTATTAATCAAGAGATGATAGAAGCATGTAGCATAGGCTATACATTGATCATGGATGACTTCAATCTACGTGTACACTGGGTAAACCAATTGAGCACTGATGCAGTGGAAGATGAATTTCTGGAGTATGTTGGGAATGGTTTTCTAGAGCAGTATGTTGAGGAGCCAACTCGAGGACAGGCTATTTTAGATCTAGCATTATGTAATGAAAAAGGACTAATTAATAATCTTCTTGTAAAAGAACATTGAGGGGCGAGTGAACACAATATTATAGTATTTTATACTATGTTTGAAAATGAGGTAGTTCACTCTGAAGCAAGGGTGTTAAAGTTGAATAAAGGAAATTATGAAGGCGTGAGGGAGAAATTGGCTGAGATAGAATGTGAAAATACGTTAAAATGTACAGAGGCAATGGATAGTCTTCAAAGAATTATTACATAGCTTACAGCACATACACCTTCCTTCAAGGTGCAGAACCCCCAAAAAGTCAGTCAACCGTGGCTGACAAAGGAAGTTAAGGATGGTATAAGATTTAAAGATAAGCTTATGAAGTTGCCAGAAGTGGTAGTAAACCTGAGGATTGGGAGGCTTTTAAAATACAGCAAAAGAAGACCAGGAAACTGGTAAAGAAAGGGAGAATAGCATATGAATGCAATCTAGAGAAAAGATAAAAACAGACTCTAAAAGCTGCTTTAGGCAAATGTGGGTCCATTGCATGCAGAGTCGGGGATTAGAGAAATGGCAGTGAAGCTAAATGATAATTCTGAGTCTGCCTTCACTGGGGAAGATACAAGAAATCTCCCAGGTTTGGAGATCCAAGGGAGTAGGGAGAATAAGGAGTTGAAGGAAATTAATATCAGTAAGAATGGGATTGAACGTTGATAAGTCACTGGGACCTGACATATTAATTAGCAAAATAAACCCACATGGGATAGGAGGCAATACACTGACATGGATTAAGGATTGGTGAACAGGCAGAAAACAGAGAGTAGGAATAAACAGGTAATTCTCGTGTTGGTAAGCTGTGATTAATGGGGTACCACAAAGATCAGTACTTGGGTCCCAGTTGATCACAATATATATTAACAATTTGGATGTGGGGACCAAATGTAATCCTTCCAAGTTCGCAGATGATACAAAGCGAGGTGGGAATGTGTTGTGAGGTAGATGTAAAGCAGCTATGGGAGGATTTGACTTAGTGAGTGGGCAAGAACATGGCAGATGGAATATATTGTGGAAAAATGGCAGAAGGAACAGACGTTCAGAGTATTTCCTAAATAATAAGAGATGAGAAAGTGTAGATGTACAAAGGGACCTGGGTGTCCTTGTCCATAAGTCGCTGAAGGCTAACATGCAGATGCAGCAAGCTATTCGGAAGGCTCGTGGAATGTTAGCTTTTGCCACAAGAGGATTTGAGTACAGGAGTAGTAAAGTCTTGCTTCAATTGTTTAGAATCTTGTTTAGACCGCACCTGGAGTAGTGTGTGCAGTTTTGGTCACCTTGCCTCAGAAGGATATTATTGCCATAGAGGGAATGCAATGAAAGTTCATAGGTTTGTTCCGGGGATGGTGGGACTGTCTTATGAAGAGAGATTGGGCAAATTCACTCTCCTTAATCAGTACATATTTCACCACATCTCTACCTCCTTTTAGATCTGAAGAAGGGTTATACGGACTCGAAACATTATCTCTGTCTCTCTCTCCGCAGATGCTTTCAGACCTGCTGTGTTTTTCCGGCATTTTTTGTTTTCGTTCCCCTGTTCCTATGTCTGCGGTGGATCCCCCTCTCCCAGGCCTGGGCTTCCATGTGATGTTCTGAATGATGACAGGATTAACCTTCTCCCTAACCTGTCCTAACCCTTCTGCCCGTTCATTTATTGAAACCAGGGATTCTACTTGTTCTAATGGTGACTTTCCCTGCCTGGCTAGTCATTCCTTGAAGTGAGCCCTTGAATTATTTGTATGTTGTTTTATCATGTTCCCACATTTCAGTAACAAATGTTGAAATGTCTGCTCCACACCCACAGGGTTTCATCTGTTTAAAGTCACAAACAGAAAGGTCCAGTTTTCTCCTGGAGTTTGAGACAAATCAGCTTTCAGAATGATGCAGAGTTCCAGCCAATGAGGGAGAACCGAGATCAGCCCCGCCCCTCATTCACTCTGATTGGCTGGAGGAGCAGCTGCTCCCATTCGGTCATCCAGCCCCGCCCACTCCTCCTTCGCTGCTGGAAAAACTCAACAGATCTGACATCATCTGTGGAATGAAAAAAAAATGTTTCGAGTCTGTATGACTCACTGTTTTGTTCTCTCTCCACAGATGCTGTTAGACCTACTGAGTTTTTCCAGCATTTTCTGCTTTTGTTTCAGAATTCCAACATCCGCAGTATTTTGCTTTTACTTTAAAGTTGTGAAGTCACCGGAGCCAAATGAGATGCACCCAAGGATACTGGGAGAACTGGATTAACAGAAATTTCCTCCATTTAAATATTGAGAAGACGAAAGCCATTGTCTTCAGTCCTCGCTACAAACTCCACTCCATAGTCACTGGCTCCATCCCTCCACCTTGCTGGGAGTTGGAGTGGACCGGACCTGTGGGAGATACTCAGGAGATGAGAAGTGCTTATAAATACAGGTCGGGGATTCGAGTGAGGCCTACCTTGCTGGGAGTCAGAGTGGAGCGGACCTGCAGGAGACAGTGGGGAGCTGAGGAGCACCTATAAATACAGACCGAGGATTTGAGTGAGGAATGTCTATAAATACAGACCGAGGATTTGAGTGAGGAGTGGCTATAAATACAGACCGAGGATTTGAGTGAAGAGTGTCTATAAATACAGACCGAGGATTAGAGTGAGGAACATCTATAAATACAGACCGAGGATTTGAGTGAGGAGCATCTATAAATACAGACCGGGGATTTGAGTGAGGAGCGTCTATAAATACAGACCGAGGATATGAGTGAGGAGCGTCTATAAATTCAGAGTCAGGATTTGAGTGAGGAGCCTCTATAAATACAGAGTGAGGATTTGAGTGAGGAGTGTCTATAAATACAGACCGAGAATTTGAGTGAGGAGCATCTATAAATACAGACCGGGGATTTGAGTGATGAGTGTCTATAAATACAGACCGGGGATTTGAGTGAGGAACGTCTATAAATACAGAGTGAGGATTTGAGTGAGGAGTGTCTATAAATACAGACCGGGGATTTGAGTGAGGAGCGTCTATAAATACAGAGCGGGGATTTGAGTGAGGAGCGTCTATAAATACAGACCGAGGATTTGAGTGAGGAACGTCTGTAAACATAGACGGGGGATTTGAGTGAGGAGCGTCTATAAATACAGAAGGGGGGTTTGAGTGAGGAACGTCTATAAACACAGATGGGGGATTTGAGTGAGGAACGCCTATAAATACAGATGGGGGATTTGAGTGAGGAGCGTCTATAAATATAGAGCCGGGATTTGAGTGAGGAACGTCTATAAACACAGACGGGGGATTTGAGTGAGGGACGTCTATAAATACAGACAGGGGGTTTGAGTGAGGAACGTCTATAAACACAGACGGGGGATTTGAGTGAGGAACGCCTATAAATACAGACGGGGGATTTGAGTGAGGAACGGGCTGTTTCACTATTGCAGCTGCTGTGAGGCAGCAGGAGAGGGGGGGAAAGAGGCAACTGTGATGTCACAGGAAGCAGGTACGTTGATTGGTCGGTAAGTGCTCAGTCTAAGGGACAGTGTGTGAGAAACCAGCTTAGGACAGGCAAGTTCAGGTAGATCTATAAATAAAAATAACTTTACACTAATAAACCAAAATTTGAAAACTTTAAAATTCAAATAAAACAACAAAGATTTTAAACAAGCAATAAAATAGAGTTACTTAAATAAACATCTAATACACATCCCTTGTAGTTAAGAAGCATATAATCTTTAGTTGTCAGTGATACTAGCATTCAGTAAACACAGTAAATTGTAGCATACATAGGAAGAAAGTAATTAAAGTAAATTAACTAAATAACATAAGTTAGAATGGTGGGACAGGGGTTATGTTGCAGCTGTGAGATGTGGGAGCTTTTGGATGCCAAGGCGATCCATGACAAACACGTCTGCAGGAAGTGTAAGCAGCTTGAGGAATTCCGGATCAGGATTATTGATCTGGAAACCGAAATGCAGACACGCAACAACATAATGGACGGGGAGAAATACCTGGATACTTTGTTCCGGAAGACAGTCACACCTCTTAGAAGAGGGTCATCTGTTTGATCAGCAGTGAGGGACAGGAGGATGTGACTGTCAGTGAGGCAGGTAATGGGACTGAGCAGGCAGTAGTGGAGGAGTCTCAGGCTTTGCAAGTGTCAAACAGGTTTGAGATGCTCACAACCTGTGTGGATGAAAGTGAAATGTGCAAGGTGGATGAGCTGGCTGGCCATGACACTGTGGTACAGGAAGCCATTCACGCAGTGGGAGCAAAACGGAATGTAGTGGTAGTAAGGGATAGTATAGTGAGAGCATTGACACTGTTTTCTGCAGCAAAAAGTGAGAGTCCAGACGGCTGTGTTGCCTGCCCAGTGCCAGGGTTCCGGACATCTGCTCAGGGCTGGAGAGGGACTTGCAATGGGAGGGGGAGAATCAAGTTGTCGTGGTCCATATACGTACCAATGACATGGGTAGAACTAGGAAAGAGGTTCTGTAAAGTCAGTGTAAGGAGCTAGGTAGCAAATTATGTAGCTGAAACTCAAAGGTAATAATCTCTGGATTATTACCTGAGCCACGTGCAAATTGGCATCGGGCAAATAAGACTGGAGAGACCAATGTGTGGCTCAAAGATTGGTGTGGGAGAAGTGGGTTCCGGTTTGTGGGGCACTGGTATCAGAGCTGGGGACAGTGGGGGCTGTACCGTTGGGACGGTTTACACCTGAACCGTGCTGGGATGAGTGTCCTCACAAATCGCATAGCTAGGGAAGTAGAGAGGGCTTTAAACTAAACAAGAGCAGTGAGGGATCAAGCTTGGGTAGAGGTATCAATTCAAGGTGTAGAGTCAAGAAAGGAGAGCAAAATAGTAATATGAGAAACAAGGTCAGAGAATGGCAGGAAAGGACTGAGAGAAAGAAACCTGAGAATAAATCAACAGTCAAGACTAAATGTTACAACGGTAACAAAAAGACAAGACTGAAGGCTCTCTATCTGAATGCACATAGCATTCAAAACAAAGTAAATGAATTGACGACTCACACAGAAGTAAATAAATATGAGCTGTTAGTAATTATGGAGACGTGGCTGCAGGACAACTAAGATTGGGTCCTTAATATTGAGGGGTACATGACATTCAAGGAGAATAGGAAGCTAGGTAAAGGTGGCGGGGTTGCATTGTTAATCAAAGAGGGCATTGGTGCAATAGTTAGAGATGACCTTGGATCAGGAGATCAGGATGTAGAGTCGGTTTGGGTGCAGATGAGGAATAGTAGGGGAAAAATAGTCATTAGTGGGAGTGGTTGATGGGCCCCTAACAGCAGCCATAGTGTAGGACAAAGTATTCAAGAGAAAATATTGTGTGCTTGTGATAAAGGGACGGCAATAATCATGGGTGATTTTAATCTACACGTTAACTGGAAAAATCAGATTGGCAGTAATAGCCTGGATGAGGAGTTCTTGGAATGCTTTTGAGATAGTTTCTTAGAACAGCATGTTCAGGAGCCAATCAGAGAGCAGGTTATATTTGACGTGGTATTGTGTAATGTAACAGGATTAATTAATGACCTCAGAGTAAGGGCACTACTAGGTAGCAGCGAGCACAATATGGTTGAATTTTACATCCAGTTTGAAAGGGAGAAGAGTGGGTCAAAGACTAATATCTTAAACTTAAATAAGGGCAACTATGTGGGGATGAAAGCTGAGCTAGCTGAAGTGAACTGGGAAACTAGGCTAGAGGATAGATGAATAGAGAAGCAGTGGCAGACATTTAAGGGAATATTTCAAAGTATTCAGAATGAGTACATCCCAACCATAAAGAAAAATCATAAGGGGAGGACCCACCATCTGTGGTTAACTAAAGAAGTTAAAGAAAGCATCAGCTTAAGGAAAAAGCATACAAATCCACAAAGATGAGCAGCAGGACAGATGATTAGACAGAATATAAAGAACAGTCAAAAATGGCTAAAAGGTTAATCAGGAGAAAGAAATTAGAGTGTGAGAGGAAGTTTGCTAGAAATGTAAAAATGGAGAGCAAGTGTTTCTACAGGTGCTTAAAAAGGAAAAGAGTGAGCAAAGTGAGTGTTGGTCCTCTAGAGGGTGACAGTGGGAAGTTAATAGTAGATAAGGAAATGGTAGAAGAAATTAATAATATTTTGCTTCTGTGTGCAATATAGAGGATACAAAAAACATTCCAGTAATAGCTGCAAATCAGAAGGTGACAGGAGAAAGGAACTTGGTGAAATTGAAATCACTGGGGAAATGGTACTGAGCAAATTGAAGGAGCTGCCGATGTCAAGTCTCTGGGATCCAATGAACTACATCCTAGGGTCTTAAAAGAGGCGGCTAATGCGGTAGTCGGTGCGCTGGTGTTAATTTTCCAAAATTCGCTCGATTCTGGAAAGGTTCCGTCAGATTGGAAAGCAGCAAATATAACCCCTCTATTCAAGAAGGGAGGGAGGCAGAAAACAGGAAACTATAGGCCAGTTAGCTTGACGTCTGTCGTGGGGAAGTTATCAGAATCAATCATTAAGGAGGTTATAGCTGGGCACTTAGAAGAGCTCAAGGCAATTGGGAAGAGTCAGCATGGTTTTGTGAAAGGAAAATCCTGTTTAACCAATTGATTGGAGTTATTTTGAAGGAGTAACATGCGCAATGGATAAAGGGGAGCCTGTAGACATACTGGACTTGGATTTCCAGAAGGCATTTGATAAGGTGCCACATCAAAGATTATTACAGAAAATAAAAGCGCATGGTGTAGGGGGTAACTTATTAGCATGGATAGGAGATTGGCTGGCTGGCAGAAAGCAGGGAGTATGTGTAAATGGGTCTTTTTCTGATTGGCAGGATGTGACGAATGGAGACCCACAGGGGTCTGTATTGGGGCCTCAGCTTTTTGTGATTTACATCAATGTTTTATTTGAGGGGAGTGAAGACATGGTCGCTAAATTGGCAGATGGCACAAAGATAGCAAGGAAAGTATGTTGCGAAGAGGACATGAGGAGGTTGCAGATGGATGTAGATAGGTTGAATGAGTGGCCAAAGATCTGGCAAATGGAGTGAAATGTGGGAAAATGTGAAGTTGGTCACTTTGGCAGTAAGAACAAAAAAGCAGAGTATTGCTTAAATGGAGAATGGCTGCATAATTCTGTAGTGCAGAGGGAGCTAGGTGTTCTAGTAAATGAGTCACAAAAAGTTTGTATGCAGGTACAGCAAGTAATTAATAAGGCTAATGGAATGCTATCCTTTGTTAGGAGAGGGGTTGAACATAAAAGTAAGGATGTTATGCTTCAGTTATACAGGACTGCACCTTGAATACTGCGTGCAGTTTTGGTCTCCTTATTTAAGGAAGGATATAAATGCATTGGAGGCGGTTCAAAGGATGTTCACTAGATTGATATCTGGAATGAGCGGGCTGTCTTATGAGGAAAGGTTGGACAGACTGGAGTTTAGAAGAGTGAGGGGTGATTTGATTGAAGTATACAAGATCCTGAATGGCCTTGACAAGGTGGACGTTGAAAGGATATTTCCTCTTGTGGGTGAGTCTAGAACTAGGGGGCACCGTTTCAAAATTAGGGGGTCGCCCTTTTAGGACAGAGATGAGGATAATTTTTTTTTCTCAGAGGGATGTGCGAATGGAAACTCTCTGCCTCAGATGGCGGTGGAGGCGCGATCATTGAATATGTTTAAGACAGAGGTAGATAGATTCTTGTTAGGCAAGGGAATCAAAGGTTATCGAGGTTAGATGGTAATGTGGAAATTCAAACACAAGAAGATCAGCCATGATCTTATTGAATGACACAGCAAACTTGAGAGGCCAAATGGTCTGCTCCCGTTCCTATTCCATATGTTCTTATGGTCTCTCTCCAGTGTGAATTCACTGGTGTATTCACAAGTGGGATGACTGAGTGAATCCCTTCCCACACATGAAGCAGGTGAATGGTCTTTCCCCAGTATGAAATCGTTGGTGTCTCAGCAGGCCAGATGGCTGAGTGAATCCCTTCCCACACTCGGTACAGGTGAATGGTCTCTCTCCAGTGTGAAACCGCTGGTGTATTCGCAGGTGGGATGACTGAGTGAATCCCTTCCCACACTCGTAGCAGGTGAATGGTCTCTTCCCATTGTGAAACCGCTGGTGTGTTCGCATGTGGGATGGCTGAGTGAATCCGTTCCCACACTCGGAGCAAGTGAACGGTGTATCTCCAGCATGAATTCGCTGGTCCCTCTGCAGGTGGTATGACTGAGTGAAACCCTTCCCACACTCGGAGCAGGTGAACGGTCTCTCCCCACTGTGAACTTGCTGGTGTATCAGCAGGTCAGATGACTGAGTGAATCTCTTCCCACGCTCAGAGCAGGTTAACGGCCTCTCCCCACTGTGAACCCACCGGTGTCTAAGCAGGTCAGATGACTGAGTGAATGCCTTCCAACACTCAGAGCAGACGAACGGTCTCTCCCCATTGTGAATTCGCTGGTGTGCTCGCAGGTTGGTTGAGTAAGTGAATCCCTTCCCACACTCAGAGCAGGTGAATAGCTTCTTCCCATTGTGAACTCGCTGGTATCTCAGCAGCTCAGATGACTGAGTGAATCCCTTCCCACATTCAGAGCAAGTGAATGGTCTCTCCTCAGTGTGAATTCGCTGGTGTGTTCGCAGGTTGGCTGACAGAGTGAATCCCTTCCCACACTCGGAGCAGGTGAACGGCCTCTACCCGGTGTGACTGCGTCGATGGATTTCCAGCTGGGATGGGTAATTGAATCCTTTCCCACAGTCCTCACATTTCCACAGTTTCTCCATGGTACGGGTGTCCATGTGTCTCTTCAGGTTTGATGATCAATTGAATCCTTGTCCAAACAGAGAACATGTGTACAGTCACCCCCACTGTGAATGGTGTGATGCTATTTCAGGCTGTGTAACTGGTTAAAGCTCTTTCCACTGTCAGTTCACTGGAACACTCTCACTCGGGTGTGTGTGTGTCTCAGTGCTTTTCCAGACACACTGATGTTTGAAATCTTTTCCCACAGACAGAATAGACAAACATTTCTCCTTCCACATTCAAAGACTGATGATATTCAGGTCCTGATGAATCGAGTGACTCTGTCAGATCTTGATGTGCTGTTTGGTTTGAGTTCCCCCTCTGTAAATCCTCCCCTTCTGATACCCTGTAAAAGGAGTTTACAAAAGTCATCACTGTAAGAACAGGATAGAAATTCAGAGCAGACAATTCTCATTTCTATGGAACATTATTTCCTGTCTTCTTCTCCCAAGGCTGCAAATCCCTGTCCCACACATTCTCCCTCCTCCCTGTGCTGAAGCCAAACAGAGTTTTGGATAATTCTTCCTGTATCTTTTTAACAAATTTGTCCAACTGAAGATAACAAAATGTTTGATGATTCACTTCAGTACTCGTGACAAAACATTAATCTGAAACCCCCTGACCGACCACACAGAATAGCAGATGTTAACCTTGTGTCCAAACCTTACTGTGTGGAGATTTAATGAGTGACTGTGAAGGTGGTTTCTCCAAACCTCCCAGGGTTTCCTTCCTTCCTTCTCTCCCTCTCTAACTAAGTTAAACCATGGGAACAGTCTCATGGCCCATTCTGGTTACTGCTTCTCTTCCTGATGACTAATTAACTCCAGTTAAATACTGAGAAGACTGAAGACACTGTTTTAAATCCCTGCTTCAATCTCCATTTCCCAGGTACAAACTCCATCTCTCTCCCTGGGAACAGTCTGAGATTAAGCCAGTCTGTTCACAACCTCGGTGTTACATTTGATCTCGAGATGAGCTTCTGACCTCATATCTGTGCCATCACTAAGACGGCCTGTTTCCACTCGACCTCACTGTGTCTCAATGCTTCTGCTGCTGAAACCCTCACCCCTGCCATTGTTACCTCCAGACCTGAACGACTATCCCAACACATTCCTGGCTGGTCTCCCACATTCTACGCTCCGTAAACATGAAGCCATCCAAAGATCTGCTGTCCATGTCTTCACTCGTAGCAAGTCCTGTTTCACTATCACCCCTCTGCTTCCTGACCTGCTTTGGCTCCCAGTCAAGCAACAACTTGATTTTAAAATTCTCATCCTTGTTTTCAAATCCCTCCATGGCCATACCCCTCCCTTTCTCTGTAATCTCCTCCAGCCCCACAACCCTCTGAGATATCTGCACTGCTCGAATTCTGGCCTTGAACATTCCCTATTTTAATCGCTCCAGCATTAATGACCATGCCTGAAGTTCCCTCGTTCACAAACTCTGAAATTCTCTCCCTAAACAGTGCAGTAGATGTCGGGATGCTGAATAAATTTGAGGAGATAGACAGATTTTTAATTAGTAATGGATTGAAAGGTTATGGGGAGAGGGTGGGAAATTGGATTTGAGGCCGAAATGAGATCAGCCATGATTGTATTGAATGGCAGGGCAGGCTCGAGGGGCTGAATTGCCTACTTCTGCTCCTAGTTCTTATGTACACCTCTCCCTCTGTCTGCCACATTTCCCCCTTTTAAGACACTTGAGTATTGCTTAAAAAAAAGACATTCTGTCAAAACTTTTATCTTGTGCTCATCAGGACAGACGCAAGGACACTGAATTTCAAAGATTGTCAGTCGGGCTCAAAATGTGGTTCACTTTTGCTTGCTAGAAGCTACAGATATTCATACACAGGGAACTGTCCACTGCAGACAGAAGGTGCATGTCCAGGGATGGGGCCGTTTGTTGAATTAAACAAAAGCATGGAGGATGATAGCTCTTTGGTGCATTCTCCATGGTAATGCCTTGACCAATCAGAGCTGACTGGCCAACCAGTCAACACCCTTTCCTTGTGCAGCATAAATTGTTGTTCGCTGAGAAATTTGGTTCTTTTGCATCTGTCCGGAGGAGTGCAACATGAAATATCAGCAATATGTCTCCCTTTTTCAGCAATGTTTAAATTCTGTACTGCTGAGTGACTGTGGGTTTATAATTCTATTGCTGCTGATCTAAAACTCCTGGTGAACACACATTTTATGAATGTCTCCCTCGGGCTGTTGTTCATTGTCCCCGTGAGGATGGCGGCCGCGCATGCGCCTGTCCCGACTTTGCCCCTATAAAGATGGCGGCAGCGCATGCGCCCGTCCCGACATTACCCTATAAAGATGGCGGCCGTTAACTCGGGCGTTCCTCCCGCAGCGCCGAGCAAACCCGAGACCGGTGGCTTTTTATTGAGGGTTTGGGGCCGGTACCGTAAGTTTATGAAGTTTCCAAACTCACCCGCCAGCCCTATCTCTGTTCACAGGTTTATTTTCGGCCCTGGATCCGCATTCGGTCTTTGTCAAACCCGGATTTTAAATCCGCTCGTTCGAGCTCTCTTCCCGTCTGCCTCCACGGATTGCGCATGCTCCGGCTCCAAATGATTGGCGGCAGCTCCGGACCAATAGAAAAAAGGGGCGGAGCTGGAGGACGGAGCGGGAGCAGTTGGTCCTCCAGCCAATCGGAATGAATGAGGGACGGAGCCTGTTGGGAGTGGAGCATGCGCAATGAGTGCGGAGGACCGGGACGAAAGCGGTGGAATTGAAAGTCCAGCGGGTGAGAAAGGGCCGAGTGCAGGAGAGGAATGGAGCCGGAGGGTGGACTGGGAGGGTTCACAAACACCCGGTGTAGGACTCCAAACCCGGATTAGAAACTCCCGGAGCCCAGTTTACACCCAGTGTTTGGAAACTCCTTTTACAGGGGGTTAGAAGGGGAGGATTTACACACAGCAAACTCCAACCCAGAGAAATATTTGTCTCTTTGGACTGACCTGCTGAAACACATTGAATTCACACGGGCGAGAGGCTGTTCAGTTGCTCACAGGTAAGAGGTTCAGGACATCATCCCACCTGCTGAGACACCAGCACATTCACACTGACAAGAGACCTTTTAAATGACCAGAGTGTGAGAAGTGCTTTAAAAGGTGTGGGGAACCTTGCGGGGAGATTTGCTAATGCTGTCGGTGGGCTCTGAAACTAATTTGGCATGGGGGTGGGATACTGAGTGGAGGTATAGTAGGGGGTGATGTACATACAAGTATAAAAGAAAAAACAAGCCAGTCTGGAAGGCAGGGTGCACATAGTCAAGTTAAGGCACAAGGCAACATGGCAAGGCTGGAGGACATTTATTTTAATGTAAGGAGTGTTGTGAGTAAGGCAGATGAGTTGCAGATGCTGATTAACACATGGGGATATGATATCATTGCTATCACGGCGACATGGCTGAGGGAGGGGCAGGACTGGCATCTCAATATTCCGTGGTATAGAATCTTAAGGTGAGACAGGAAAGGGGCGAAGGTTGTAAAAGAGATGGTGGTGTCACAATATTGATCAAGGAGTCAATTACTGCAGTACTGCAGTACCGCAAGGTTCCTTAAATCAGGGCGTATAGGTAGAACTTAAAAACAAAAAGGGCGCAATCACATTGCTGGGAGCATACTATAGACCCCCAAACAGTCAGGGAGAGATAGAAGGGCAGATATGTAGGCAAATCTCAGAAGTATCAAAATAATAGGGTAATAATAGTCGGGGATTTCAACTTCCCCAATATTAACTGGGATAGACAAAGTGTGAAAGACTTTGAGGGGGCTGAATTCTTCAAATGTATCCAGGAGAGATTTTTAAGCCAGCACATAAAAAGTCCTACAAGAGAGGTGCTGGACCTTCTTTTAGAGAACAAAGCTGGGCAAGTTGTAGAAGTGTCAGTGGGGGAGCAGTTCAGTGATAATGACCATAACTCATTAAGATTTAAGTAGTTATGGAAAAGGATGAAAATGGATCGAAAATAAGGGTTTTGAATTGGGGGAAGGCCAATTTCAATATTATAAGACAGGACCTGGCCAAAGTGGACTGGAAGCAGCTACTTGTAGGAAAATCAACATCAGAGCAGTGGGAGTCATTCAAAAAGGAAATAGTGAGAGTGCAGGGCCAACATTTTCCCACAAAGGACCAACAAGTCCAGAGAAACTGGCATGTTGAGGAATTGACAGTATTAGATAAGGGGGGGGGAAAAGGGAAGCTTATACCAAGGCCTCAAAACAGCAGGAGCCCTTGATGGGTAGAGGAAGTGCAGGAGGTTACTTAAAAAATAAATTAGGAAGGTGAAGAGGGGGGTATGAAAAACACAACTGGGTGAAATAAGTTAAAATCCAAAGGCATTTTATAAGTATATTAAGGGCAAGAGGATAACCAGGGAAAGATTAGGGCCCATCAGGGACCAAAATAGCAATCTGTGTAAGGAGCTGGAAGATGTAGATGAGGTTTTAAATGAGTACTTTGCATCTGTATTAACTATACAGAAGGATGATGTAGATATAGAAATCAGGGAGGGGGACTGTGATATACTTGAACAAATGAGTTTGGAGAGGGAGGAGGTATTAGTGGTTTTATTGGGCCTTAAAAGTGTATTAATCCCCAGGCCCAGATGAGATGTATCCCAGGTGCTGTGGGGGGCAAGGGAGGAGATTGCAGGGGCCCTAAAATTAATTTTCAAGTCCTCTCTGGCCACAGGAGGGGTGCCAGAGGACTGGAGGACAGCTAATGTGGTATCATTATTAAAGAAGAATGGTAGGGATAAACCAGGGAGCTAATAGGCCAGTGAGTCCAACATCAGTGGTAGGGAAACTTTTGGAAACGTTCTGAGGGACAGAATTAATCCCCACGTGGAGAGGCAAGAATTAATCAAGAATAGTCAGCATGGCTTTGTCAGTGAGAGATCATGTCTAACAAATTTGATTGAATTTTTCGAGGAGGTGACGAGGTGTGTAGATGAGGGTAGTTCAATTGATGTAGTCTACATGGAATTCTCTAAGGCTTTTGACAAGATCTGGCATGGGAGACAGGTCCAGAAGGTAAGAGCCCATGTGATCCAGGGCAATTTGGCAAATTGGATCCAGAATTAACTCAGTGTCAGGAGGCAGAGGGTGATGGTCAAAGGTTGTTTTTGTGACTGGAAGCCTGTGTCCAGTGGCGTACTGCAGGGTTCGGTGCTGGCTCCCTTGTGTTTAGTGGACATTAATGATGTCGACATGAATGTAGGAGGTGTGATCAGTAAGTTCACAGGTAACACAAAAAAATCACTAGTGTGGTAAATAGCGAGGAGGAAACCCTTAGACAACAGGACGATATAGACCAGCTGGTCAGATGGGCAGAACAGTGGAAAATGGAATTTAATCCCAAAAAGTGAGGTGATGTATTTTGGGAGGACTAACTAGGCAAGAGAGTACATGATGAATGGTAGGACCCGAGGAAGTACAGACCCTTGGTGTGCATGTCCATAGATCCTTGAACATAAGAACTAGGAGCAGGAGTGGGCAATTCAGCCCCTCGAGCCTGCCCCGCCATTCATTACGATCATGGCTGATCTCATTTTGGCCTCAACTCCAATTTCCCTCCCTCTCCCCATAAAATTTCAACCCATTACTAATTAAGTCCGTGTGGTGAAGGTGCTCGCACAATGCTGTTGGGTAAGGAGCTACAGGTTATTCACCCAGCGATGAGGAAGGGACATTGATATATGTCCAAATGAACAACAACAATTTGTGTTTATATCACATATTAATTGTTATATAGTTTACCAAGACATTTCGGAGAAATGTTAGAAACCATGGAGATACTCGGGCAGGTGGCCAATAATTTGGTCAAAGAGGTCGGTCTGAAGGAATATCTTAAAGGAAGCAAATCAGGTAGAGAGGCGGAGAGGTTTAGCGAGGAAATTCTAGAGTCTTGGAAACTGACAGAATGTCAACCAGTGATGTAATTATTAAAATCAGTAATTCTCGAATTCGAGAAGAGCAGATATCTCGGAGGGATTGTGAGGCTGGAGGAGGTTACAGAGATAGGAATGATCACAACCATGGAGGAAAACAAGGATGAGAATGTGAAAATTTAGGTGCTGCTTAAATGAGTGCCTTCAAATCATTTGTATAGTTTGTGAATGGCTGTGGGCCAAGCACTGATCCTTGCAGTATCCCACAAATAACAGCCTGTCATCCTGAGAATGAGACATTTATTCCGGCTCTCTGTTTTCTGTCTGTTCACCAATTCTCAATCTATAACAGGATATTACCCCAATCCCAAGCACTTGAATTCTGTTTACTGACGTCCTGTGCTTTGTTTAGTAACCTTCTCTCTCTGTCTCTCCCACTCCTCTCTCTCTTACTCTCTCTGTCACATTGAATTCTCCAGCCCAGCGACTTGTGGATGCTCCATCATTGAATATATTTCCGGCTGAGATGGAGAGATTTTCTTTCTCTCAGGGAGTCGAGGGATATGGGGAGTGGATGGGAAAGTGAAGTTGAAACTGAAATTCAGCCACGATCATATTGAATAGTGGAGCAGGCTCGATGGGATATTAGGTCTTCTCTTGTTCCTATTTCGTATGTTCTTATGGAGGCCAGAGTCTTGTGTAGGCCCAGACCAGGTGGCAGGTTCCCTCCCCTGATGGACATTAGTGAACCAGTTGGGTTTTTATCATGATCCAGCAGTTTTCATGGTCACTTTTTCCTCGTGCCGGCCCCACAAATTACCAGATTCATTCAGCTCAATTTCACAACCCGCCTTTGTGTTTTTGTGGGTTCTCTCTCACTCCCTTTTTCTGTTTTAAATCAATTTCACAGGTTATTAGAAGGGGCGGATTTGCAGTCAAGAAACTGAAACCAAACATCACATCAGGATCTGATGGAGTCGCCTAATTCATCTTAAACTGAGTATCTTCAGATTTTGAACATGGAAGGGAAAAGCACCGTTCACAGTGGGGAGACACTGTACACGTGTTCTGTGTGTGGACAAGGCTTCAGCCGATCATCTGACCTGACGGAGCATAAATGCAGTCACAATGGAGAGAAACCGTGGAAATGTGGGGACTGTGGGAAGAGATTCAAATCCCCATTGGAACTGGGAACTCATTGGTGCACTCAGACTGGGGAGAGACCATTCACTTGCTCTGAGCATGGGAAGGGATTCACTCAATTAGCCAACCTCATGGGACATCAACGTGTTCACACCGATGAGAGGCCATTCAGGTGCTCTCACTGTGGGACTGAGTTCAGATGATCATCTGAGCTCATTGCACACCAGCGAGTTCACACTGGAGATAGACCGTTCACATGCTCCGAATGTGGGAAGGGATTCAGTCAGTCATCCAAACTGCTGCTGCACCAGAGAGTTCACACTGGAGAGAGGCCATTTACCTGCTCTGAATGTGGGAAGGGATTCACTCAGTCATCCAACCTGCTGCTGCACCAGAGAGTTCACACTGGAGAGAGGCCATTTACCTGCTCTGAATGTGGGAAGGGATTCACTCAGTCATCCAACCTGCTGCTGCACCACTGAGTTCACACTGGAGAGAGGCCATTTACCTGCTCCGAATGTGGGAAGGGATTCAGTCAGTCATCCGGCCTGTTGAGACACCAGAGAGTTCACACTGGAGAGAGGCCATTTACCTGCTCTGAATGTGGGAAGGGATTCACTCAGTCATCCAACCTGCTGCTGCACCAGAGAGTTCACACTGGAGAGAGGCCATTTACCTGCTCCGAATGTGGGAAGGGATTCACTCAGTCATCCAACCTGCTGCTGCACCAGAGAGTTCACACTGGAGAGAGGCCATTTACCTGCTCTGAATGTGGGAAGGGATTCAGTCAGTCATCCAGCCTGCTGAGACACCAGAGAGTTCACAAGTAACTGTCGTGATGGGATTTTGCTCTTAATTACATTCAGGACTGAAGTATGTTCATTATAATGTGTTTCTGTAGACACTAATAAACTCCAGCCCACTTAGATAAAAGTCAAATAAATCAGCATTGTGTTAAACACAATGTGTTGAACCTTTTTACTATTTTTAACACTTTTTGACGTTAATAAACTCCAGCCCAGTTACAGATTCTGTATAAAATTGGAATAAATCAGCTTTGCGATGAACAGTTGAGTCGTTTTGATATTTCTAGCACCAGTTAGTTCCTTCTGAAGGGCTCTCCCTCTCCCCTGTCTCCTCCATCCTCACCTCCAGCAACAAGTGTGAGGAGCTCATGGAGCTTCTTTGTCACTAAGATTGAGACAATCTGATCAGCTGCCTCTGCTGCTTCCCTCCCTTCCACTCTCCCACTGGGACAAATTATCTCTAAAGCTCCCCCTTGTGCGAGACTGAACTCGTGATTAAATGACAAAGGGGATGATGGTGCAAGGCAGCATTGGGTGATAATGAGACAAGGAAATAAACTAATGGGACAAGTGGAGAAACTACATAGGCCCAGAGGAGAGATAAATGGTAAAAGAAGAACCATTACCAGCACTCACTGTCAGAAAAAATGGGAGCAGTGGTTATGATCTGAAATTGTCAAAATGAATGTTGAGCTCAGAAGGATGTAAAGTGTCCAATGAAAGATGGGCTGCTGTTCCTCGAGCTTCCATTGAGCTTCATTGTAACAGTGCAGGAGGCCGAGGTCAAAGTGGGAGTGGGTGGAGATTAAACTGGTAAATGACCAGAACCTCAAGGTCACACTTGGAGACTGAAAGGCGATGTTCCACAAAGCAGTTACCCAATTGGGATTTAATCTCCTCAATGTAGAGAAAACCGTACTGTGGTCAGTGAATAGACAATACTGAATAGCAAGAAGTACCAGTAAATCACTGTGCCCCTTGGAAAGTGTATTGGGGCCCTGGAATGTGGGAAGGGAGGAGGTGGACGGGTGCTGCTGCATCTGCTCTGCTTCAATGGAAATAATTCACAGTGATGTTCATAGGAACACAAGAAATAGGAGCAGGGTTGGACCAAAAATCCCCTTGAGCCTGCTCCACCATTAAATGTTCTTACAGCTCAACTCCACTTTCCCATCCTATCACCATATCCCTTAGTGCCCAAATATTTATGGATTTCCATCTTGAATATATAAAGATGGAGAACAACAGACTCAGTGCAATTATTAATCTGGGAAATGCACAAACAAGGTGCATGTGAATTACAAATTCACCTCTTCGCTGCTTGGTAATTATGTTAAATGAGCTTTACACTGGCCCCATGCTGAAATATAGTAATTCTCTGACAGGTATTCTTAATGGTATAATTAGCAAATTTAGAATGAAAAATACCCTCTGCCTCACTGGAAGGCGGAGAGACAACTTTGTAATTGATTCATCATGTCACAGACTGGCTCATTAGATCTGCTCATTTCATCTAATCTTATTTTCAGCTAATGGGATGATTACATCCCATTATTCATCCTAACAGGGGATGGTGAATAACAGCTCGAAACCACATTCCCTCTCCCACTGCCAGAATGATCCTTACAACATACAGTAATTTGGGACAATGTGACTTTGATGCACAGATTAGCTCTGCCTCCATATTATAGGAAGAAGTGAAGCACTGGGGATGGTGCAAAAATGATTTACTGGAATGATGCCAGAATTGGAAAATATGTCAAATTCACAAAGATTTAACAGATTGAAAAGTTTTCCTCTGGAAAAGAAAGTGAGGGATGACTTAACTAAGGCCTTTAAGATAATGAATGGGGTTGACAGGGTAGACAAGTGGAAGAGTTTTCCATTTGTCGATGGTTGAGAATAAATAGACGTTAGTCATCAATAAATCTAATGCACAATTCATATGCAACTTCTTCAATCAGAGATAAAAGCAGAAAATCATGGAAATACTCTGCACATGCAGGAGAATCTGTGAATTGAGAAATAGAGTTAAGTTTTCAAGTCTGCTCACTGATGCAGTGCAGTTCTGATGGAAAGTCACAGCCCTGAAATTTAAATACATCTTTCACTCTCCACAGACACTGCCAGATCTGCTGAAAATTCCAATATTTTGTTTTTTTATTTCAGATTTACAGCACCACCTTTCTCTAACTGTGGTTGAGAATGTAGAGCTCATTCTCAGAAGGGTTTGAGATCCCAGTGTGAGCTGAAACTCATGTTGCAAAATCACACCATGAAATCACACCAGCTGAATGTGGAAATGGATTCACCTCGTTATTCCATTTTCTGACACAGCAGCACAGTCATACCTGTGGGAGACCATTCAGATACTTCATGTGTGCAACCCTTTGCTCACTGCCCACCTGCTAACACTCCAGTTTTAGAAGGTCAAAGGATTAGATCCACAATTGCTACATTCCAGCTGACAAAACAGAGTATCAGTAGTCAGAATATGGGAAGAAAAATCACTTGTCTGCGCCGCTGCTGAGACTCCAGTGAGTTCAGATCTAACTGTCAGGGTTTGTTCTGTTGTTAATTACACCCAGGACAGAACTATGGTGGAGGGGCCGTGCACTATGGTTGCCATATCAATATTAATAATTTTATTTATTGGCCCTATGGCGCCAATCATCATCGGATCATAAAACATAATTATCATATCAGAAAAGGCCTTTCAATGGCGGTACGTTTACCCAGCATTCAGTGGGGCGCAGAATGTGCTCTATCCTCACGACAGGCGATTCTCGCGCAGGCGCAGTAGCTGGCAGTGACTGGTACATGCGCATTGCGATCTCTGACTGGAGCATGCGCAGTACCATCTGTACCTGGAGCTGGTGGAAGACGCTGAGAAATGGCGAACGCAGGCGAGTAAAAGGAGCCGGTGAGTGGGGGAGGGATGGAGGCGGCGGAGTGGGCGGGAAGGCTTCATGAAGACCCTGTGAAGGTCTGAAATCTTGAGTAAGAAGTTACGGGTCCTGCGGTTACACCGAATGGAGAGGGGACAACTCTGACCCGCGTCTCCTCTCGGAGACAGGCCCGAGTTAACAACCGCCATCTTCACAGGGACAATGTGCAGCAAGGCGCATGCGCGGCCATCCTGGTCCAGGTAGCAGGAGGAGAGAACGTTGGGAATTTCTATCCTGGACTGACAGGGATGGATTTTGGAAACTCCTTTTACAGGAGGTTAGAAGGGGAGGATTTACACACAGCAAACTCAAACCAAGAGTAATGTTTGTCTCTTCTCAATTTCTATCTTGGACTGACGGTTAGTGTTTTTGTAAATTTCTGATACTGGATCTTAGAAGTGGAGGGTTGACAGATGGGAAACTCAAATCAAACATCAATTCAGATCTGGCAGAGTCACTCGATTCGTGAGGACCTGAATATCATCGGCCTTTAAATCTGGAAGGTAAACAGTTTGCCTGTCTGTCTGTTGGCAAAGGTTACTTGTAGGAGAAAGAATAATTAACTAGGGAAAGCCAACTTCAAGAGGTTGAGAATGGATCTTACCCAGTAAAGTGGAATCAAAGGTTGGCAGGAGAAACTGTAATTGAGGAATGTGCTGCCCTAAAGAGGAAATAGATCAGACATAGTAATGACATATTCTTATAAATGCGGAAGGTGTGGCTAACATATTCATAGCTCACTAAATAAGAGAAGAGATTAAGATGAAGATGAATAAGTCTGCTAACAGAGATATCAGGTGGCTAATACAACCGAGAGACAGGATAAAGAAAGAATATTCAGGGAGAAATTGGAAAAAGAAAGTAAGAGAAGCAAAGAGAGAGTATGAGAAGAGACTGGCAGCTAACATGGAAGGAAATCAAAACGCTTTCTCTGGCTGATACCTAGTAACAGGCCGGTAAAAGGAGAAAGGGGGCTGATTAGGGATTTAAAAAAAGGTGATTTACCCATTGGGACAGTGGGTATGGATGAGGTATAAATGAATATTTGGCATCTGTCTTTACCGAAGAAGATGATGCTGCACAGGTCATGGTTAAAGAGGAGGTAGTTCAAACACTTGTGGTGTTTAATATTGATAAGGAGAAGGTATTATATAGGCATTCTGATAAAGTTGACAAGGTACCAGGATTGGATGAGATGTATCCAAGGATACTGACGGAATTCAGAGTGGAAATTGTGGAGGCACTGACCATATTATTCCAAACTTCTTCGGACCCATGAGTGGTGACAGAGGACAGGAGAATTGCAAATCATACACCTTTGTTCAAAAAGGGTGTAATGATCAGCCCAACAACTGCCAGACCAGTCAGTTTAGCCTTGGGAGTGATAATTCTGGACAAAATTAATAGTCACTTAAGCAAATGTGGGCTAATTCAGGAAAGCCAGCACAAGTTTGTTAAGGGAAAATCATGTTAAACTAACTTGCTTAAGGTTTTTCAAGAGTTAACAGTGTGGTTGATGAGGGTAATGCTGTTAGTGTGGTGTACATGGTCTTCCAAATGGCATTAGGTAAAGTGCCACATAACAGACTTGTGAGCAAAGTTATAGCTCATAGAACAAAATGGGCAGCAGCAACATGGGTACAAAATTGACTGAGTGACAGGAAACAGACGGTAATGATTTTTCAGAATGGAGGAAGGTTGAAAGTGGATTTCCCCAGGAGTCAGTGTTAGGACTCCTGCTCCTATGACCTAGACCTTGGTGGTCAGGCACAATTTTGGAATTTATGGGCACAGACTGTGTAGAAGGTCCTTTCTCTGGTGGACCTTAGTGAACCAGTTGAATTTTTGTGACAATCCAGCATCTTTCGTGGTCACTTTTTCCTATTGCCGGCCCCACAAATTCCCAGATTCATTCAGCTCAGTTTCACAACCTGTTTTAGTGGGTTCTCTCTCATTCCCTCTTTCTGTTTTAAATCAATTCCACAGGATATTAGAAGGAGAGTATTTGCAGTCAGGAAACTGAAACCAAACATCACATCAGGATCTGATGGAGTTGCACAGTTTATCGTAGCCTGAATATCATTGGATTTTGAACATGGAAGGAAAAAGCACCGTTCACAGTGGGGAGAAACCGTACACGTGTTGTATGTGTGGACAAGGCTTCAGCCAATCATCTAATCTGGCAGGACATAAATGTAGTCCCAACAGGGAGAAACCGTGGAAATGTGGGGACTGTGGGAAGGGATTCAATTACATGGAAAGACATTGGTGCAGTCAAACAGCAGAGAGACCGTTCATCTGCTCAGAGTGTGGGAAGGGATTCACTCGTTCATCCTACCTACTGAAACACCAGCGAGTTCACACTGACGAGAGATCTTTTAAATGCTTGGACTGGGGGAAGTGCTATAAAAGTTCCTGGGAACTGATGTCCCATCAACGTGTTCACACTGACGAGAGACTGTTCAGCTGCTCTTACTGTGGGACTGGGTTCAGGCGATCATCTCTTCTGACTGTGCACCAACGAATTCACACTGGGGAGAAGCCATTTATCTGTTCCAAGTGTGGGAAGGGATTCACTCAGTCATCCAACCTGCTGAGACACCAGCATGGTCACACTGGAGAGAGGCATTTCACCTGTTCAGAATGTGGGAAGGGATTCACTGATTCATCCCATCTGTTGATGCACCAGCGGGTTCACAGTGAGGAGAGACCTTTTCAATGTCCAGATTGTGGGAAGTGCTATAAAAGTTCCGGGGACCTGATGTCCCATCAACGTGTTCACACTGACGAGAGACCGTTCAGATGCTCTCACTGTGGGACTGGGTTCAGGCGATCAGCTAATCTTATTTCACACCAGCGAGTTCACACTGGGGAGAGACCTTTCACCTGCTCCGAGTATGGGATGGGATTTACTCAGTCATCCAACCTCCTGAGACACCAGCAAGTTCACGAGGAACTACAGTGATTGAGTTTTGCAACTGAACCATGTTTCACTGGGGTCTGTTTCTGCTGATGTTAGTAAACTCCAGCCCAGTTATAGGTGTTAACGTTCTGGATAAAAATAAAATCATTAAGCTTTTTATTAAATAGATGATGTTGAATCTTTTTACTATCCCTAAGACATTAGTTCCTTTCGAAGGGCTCTCCCTCTCCCCTGTCTCCTCCATATTCACCTCCAGCAACAAGTATGAGGAGCTCATGGAGCTTCTTTGTCACTAAGATTGAGACAATCCGATCAGCTGCCTCTGCTGCTTTCTTCCCTTCCACCAGCCCATTGGGACAAAGTTTCTCTAAAGATCCCTCATGTCCGATTTCTGAACCCACATCTTTCTCCAGTTTCTCTCCCATCTCCCCTTCCTGCCCTCTCAGAGCTCACTTTGCCCGTGAGACCCACCTCCTGCTCCATCGACCCTATTCCCGCTAAACTGCTGATCACCCATTTTCCCCATGTTCACTGATATTAATGGTTCTCTCTCTCCTGGTACTGCCCATCTCTCCTTCAAATCTGCCATCATCACCTGTCCTCAATAAACCCAACACTTGACCCCACGATCCTATTAAACTCCCGCTCCAGCTCCAACCTCCTTTCGCTCTCCAAAGTCCTGATCACCTCCCAAATCCATGTCCACATTTCCCAGAACTCCATGTTTAAATCCCTCCAATAAGATCTCTGTCCCTGTCACGGTATCGAAACAGCTCTTCCCAAAGTCACCAATGACACCCGATGTGAATGTGACAAAGGAAAACTCCCTCATTGTCCTTCTCGGCCTGTCTGCAGCCTCTAACAACGTGGACCAAACCGTCCTCCTCCAATGCCTCTGCACTGGTGGCCAGCTGGGTGGGACATGATGAAACAATGTACAAACAATTCAAGGGCTGACTGACTTCAAGAAATAACCGGGCAGACAGGGAATGTCACCGTTACAACAAGGAGAGTCCGTGGTTTCAGTGAATGAACCGACAGAAGGTGTTGTGGATTATCTAAGACATTCGACATGAGTCAGCTGTGTGATGGAAAAGCAACATTAATGACAAATATGGGGATACAGGAGAGCCCCAAAGACATCTTATCGATAGAAGTTTCTCCCATACATTTGGAGTATTTTGTAGACATTACAGCATTGATTATGATTACAGAATGAACCGTGTGCCTTTGTTTATAATTTCGATCCTGTACGTTCATGCCTATGTAGAAATGGTCTGCACCCATACCTGGTTCCTCTGTTATTCCCCTCCCACCCCACACCACAAGTGCACTCCCTCTGACCTTCTCGACTTTCTAGCTCTTTCTCACTGTCTCCCTTTCCATCAAAAATCAGCAAATTGTTAAAAAAATGAATGTAAAAATAATGTCTAACCTTGTAATCCCGACATTAGCAAGAAGTCCCCTTATGTCCCCTTATAAAGATCTGTCCATTCGAACATACCCTAATCCTTCTGTTAGTCCTAAATTAATTATGTCAGACAGGCTAAGCAGAATTAATAACTTGAAGCATCTATGTGTTAATGACGCATTCCCCCCTTTCAAGGTTTAGGACAGGTTAGGAAGAAGGTTCATATTGTCATCATTCAGAACAACCCAGATTACAAAGGAACAACTGATCTCAAAGACAACCTCTTGTAGTGTGTGTGGAGGTGGTGTGCTGACTCAGGTTTAAATGAGTTAAATGATATATGTTTTCTATGTTAGACAATCACATTAAAATCTGGAACTCAGATGGGGATATGGATTTGTGTTAGGTGGGAAGATCGGGATCAGTGTATTACTCCAGGGAGCCTAATGATCAGAGGGACAGTATTTCAGAACTGATTCCTGTGATAGCAGCAATCCCATTGCTGTCTGTGAAAAAGACCGATGGAAATATTTAAAGTGGAAACCATAGGCGTGTTGGAGGATGATGTACACAAGGAATTTGTGAACTATCTGAGGATAATGGTGAGGGGAAAGGAATGGATCTGGAAAGCAGCAGACACTTCATGTTGCTCCAGGAGAAGTGGGGCCTGGTTGTGTAGGTGTCAGGTGTTACACAGCACACAGTCAGCCTGTGGTTTCACCCTGGATGAAGGATCTCCGAATCGTACCATTCACATCACTGGATGGGATTCTCAGGAGCCATGTTGTCTGCTTGGAGAGGAAGGTTTGTGTTAGAGCTAATGAGAAGCAGCACAGACAACCACACACACAGACCCACACTCATTCTGTCTGTCTTACACACTCAGACAACCTCTCCACACCCATACACTTTTACACACACTTCCACACTCAGGGATACACCCGCACTCATACAAACAGACACATGAGGACACATCCTGTCCTATCAGGTGGACAACACCGACCAAAGTGACTAATACTGGGGATAAAGTATTGGTGCCTATGGAGAACACTGATTTTGGCACATTCAAGTCAACATCACCCTCCATAGCCTGTGAGCGGTTTTGAACATCCAATCTCACCCCTTTCTCTGAACATTAAATCTCCAACGAACAACATCTGGGACAGAGGCTGCAACACAATTAGAACAATGAGCTGTCTATTGCCAGCTTTGGTGACAGTGGGAGATAGTGTAAATTTCAGAACAACATCCTGGATAATTACAGCCTCTAATTTCCTCTTGGAATGACTTAAAATGTCAATTCCTCTCATGTTGATGGTCTGTTTGATGAGAGAATTCTGAGACAGATCACATGGAGAAAGAATATAATGTTGTTTTGACTCTGTATCCAATATTCCCCTGAGTTTGTTCATTGCTGCCCCAATGTCCTGAGACATGTTCCTTTGTTCAAAAATAACTATTTTGTGTTAGCAATATTAAAAAAGACTCAATACACCATGTGTTTAACACAAATCTGATTGTTATCCAGAATATAAACCCCTATAACTGGGCTGGAGTTTATTACCATCAGCAGAAACAGACCCCAATGAACATGTTCCGACCTGGATGTGATTCACAGCAAAATCCAATCACTTGTTAGTTGTGAACTTGCTGGTGTCTCAGCAGGTTAGCGGCTGAATGAATCCCTTCCCACACTCGGAGCAGCTGAACGGCCTCTCTCCAGTGTGAATTCATTGGTGTACAGTGAGTTGAGATGACCACCTGAACCCAGTCCCACAGTGAGAGCACCTGAACGGTCTCTCGTCAGTGTGAACACGTTGATGGGACATCAGTTCACTGGAATTTTAAAGCACTTCTCTGTCCACTTTAAAGTCCACTCGGCAGTGTGAATTTGTTGATGTGTCTGTAGGTGGGATGACTGAGTAAATCTCTTCCCACACTCAGAGCAGCTGAACAACTTCTCCCCAGTGTGAACTCGCTGGTGTCTCACAAGGTTGTTTGAATGGGTGAATCTTTTCCCACACTCGGAGCAGCTGAATGGCCTCCCCTCAGTGTGAGTTTGTTCGTGCCTCAGCAGGGTGGATAACTGAGTGAATCCCTTCCCACACTCCGTACAGGTGAATGGCCTCTCCCCAGTGTGAGTGTTCTGGTGTATGGTGAGTTCTGATAAATATATGCTTTCTTTACCACCTGATCCACCTGTCCTGCCACCTTCAGGGACCTGTGGACATGGACTCCGAGGTCTCTCACTTCCTCTACCCCTCCCAATATTCTCCTGTTTATTGTGTATTCTCCAGCTTTGTTTGCCCTCCCCAAATGCATTAGCATGAATTATCTTTCTCTTTTACAGCTGATTTAAAGTTGCAGATTTTGCTAAAAGTTTAACTTGGGATTGATATTCAAAGTTAACTATTTAACTGCAGAAATAACTTCAGCTGGGGGTCAGTGAATTAAGAGGAAAGATCCCAGACAGCGGCTCTTCAAGGTACACTGCAGGCCCCACAGCTCAATCAGCTCCACTCTCAGCTCAGGAGAGCTCAACAACTCCACATCCTGTCCACAGGGGAGTTCTCCTGGTGCAGTGGGACCAACATCCGTGCTTTAACTGACAGCACCAAAAACAGATTAATCAGTTAGTCTGATTGCTGTTTGTGGAATCTTACTGTGCACAAACTGGCTGTCATGAAACAGGAACAACTTATATAAAACATCCCAAGGTGCTTCAGAAGAGTTTCCTAAAGGAAAAACTGACAAGTCACATAGGGAGATATTAGGGTCAATGGACAAAGCCGTGATTGAAGAGGTAGATTTTAACCAACATCTTTAATCAGGAGAGAGAGGTGGAGGGGTGGAGAAGTTGAGGGAGAGAATTTCAAAGCTTCACACCAGGCACGGCCATCAGTGGTGGAGTAATTAAAGTCAGGGATGCCAAAGAGGCCAGGAGGATGAGTGTTGAAATCTAGGAGGGTTGTAGTACTGGAGATTAGAGAGGGATGAGGCCATGGAGGGATTTGAAACAAGTATGCAATTTTAAAATGGAGGCATTGCTTGACCAAGAGCCAATGTGGGTCAATGAGCACAGGGGTGATGGGTGAACGGGATTTGAGGTGAGAACACACAGGCACAGAGTTTTTGATGATCTCATGATTCCGTGTGGGGATGGGGTGAATGTGAGAGCCCGGCCAGGAACGTATTGGAATCAAGTCTAAAGGTATCATGGACATGGGTGAGGGTTTGAGCAGCAGATGAGCTGGGGGTGGGGTGGAGACAGGTGACATTATGGAGATTGAAATATCTGGTGTTAGTGATGGTGTGGATATGTGGTCAGAAACTCATCTTGGAGCCAAATATGAGACTAAGATTGTGAACAGTGTGGTTCAGCCTCAGTTCCTGGAGGGAGGGATGGACTCGGTAGTTAGGGAATGAAACTTGTAGTGGTGACCGAAGACAATAGCTTTGGTCTTCCCAATTTTTAATTGGAGGAAATTTCTGCTCATCCAGTGCTGGATGTGGGATAAGCAGTTTGATCATTTAGTAACAGTGGAGGAATGGAGAGGGATGGTGGTGAGGTAGAGCTGGGTGTTGTCAGTGTACATGTGAAAACTAACACGGTATTTTTGGATGATGTCACCGAGTGGCAGCATGGAGATGAGAAATAGGAGGGGCCAAGGATAGATCCTTGGGGGACACCAAGTACAAGGACTTTGGAGAGGAAAGGGAGGTTGGAGATGGGGCAGTAGTTTGTGAAGACAATGGGGGATCAGAGATTGTTTTTTTCGGATGGGTGATGACGATGCATTGAAAGGTGAAGAGGGACAGTCCCAGGAGAGAGAGACAGATCCATTAACAATATCAGCTACATGGAGAAATTAGATAATCAGCAGTTTAGTGGGAATAGGATCGATGGGGCAGGAGCTGGGTCTCATGGACAAGATGAGCGCTGAGAGGGCAGGAGGGGAGATGGGAGAGAAACTGGAGGAAGATGCGAGTTCAGGGTTCAGACAAGGGGGATCTTTAGAGACAGTTTGTCCTGGTGGGTTAGTGGGAGGGAGGGAAGCAGCAGAGGCAGCTGATCGGATTGTCTCAATCTTAGTGACAAAGAAGCTCCATGAGCTCCTCACACTTGTTGGAGGTGAGGATGGAGGAGGCAGGGGAGAGGGAGGGTCCTTCAAAATGAACTAACTTGTGTTAGAGCCACTAAAAAGATACAACTCACTGTATTTCATACAAAGCTGATTTATTTGACTTTATCATATGATATACTTTTTTAATATTAACACCTATAACTGGGCTGAAATTTACTAACATCAGCAGAAACAGACCCCAATGTACATGGTTCAGTCCTGGATGTGACTAACAGCAAAATCTAATCAATGTTATGAGTTACTTGTGAACTTGCTGGTGCCTCAGCAGGCTGGATCACCGAGTGAATCCCTTCCCACACTGGGAGCAGGTGAACGGTATCTCCCCAGTGTGAGTTCACTGGTGTACAGTGAGTTGAGATGATTCCCTGAACCCAGTCCCACAGTGAGAGCAGCTGAACGGCCTCTCGTCAGTGTGAACACGTTGATGGTCTGTCAGGTTCCCGGAGCTTTTGTAGCATTTCCCACAGTCTGGACATTTAAAAGGTCTCTCGTCAGTGTGAACTCACTGGTGTGTCAGCAGATGCGATAATTGAATGAATCCCTTCCCACACTGGGAGCAGGTGAACGGTCTCTCCCCTGTGTGAAGTTGCTGGTGTTGATGCAGCCCTGATGATCGGGTGAACTCCTGCCCACACTCGGGACAGGTGAACGGCTTCTCCCCAGTGTGAACTCGCTGGTGTCTCAGCAGGCTGGACGATCGAGCGAATCCCTTCCCACATAGGGAGCAGGTGAACGGCCTCTCCCCAGTGTGACTGTGTCGATGAGTTTCCAGCTCAGACGGGAATCTGAATCCCATTCCACAATCCCCACATTTCCACGGTGTCTCCCCACTGTGAACGGTGCTTTGTCCGTCCATGTTCAATAGGGCGACTCCGTCAGATCCTGATGTGATGTTTGGTTTCAGTTTCCCGACTGTGAATCCTCCCCTTCTGATACCCTGTGGAATTGATTTAAAACAGAAAAAAGGGAGTGAGAGAGAACCCACAAAAACACAAAGGCAGGTTGTGAAATTGAGCTGAATGAATCTGGGAATTTGTGGGGCCGGCACGAGGAAAAAGTGACCATGAAAACTGCTGGATTGTCATAAAAACCCAACTGGTTCACTAATGTCCTTCAGGGAAGGGAACCTGCCACCCGGTCTGGGCCTACACAAGACTCTGGTCTCTTTAGGAGCATAACTAGTAGGTTCAAGAGAAGTCCTGACACCACGTCGAGCCTGCTCCACCATTCAATACGATCGTGGCTGATCTTGGGCTTCAATTCCACTTTCCCGCCCACTCCCCATATCCCTCGACTCCCTGAGAGACCAAAAATCTCCCCATCTCAGCCTGAAATATATTCAATGATGGAGCATCCACAACTTGAATTCAATGTGACAGAGAGAAAGAGAGACAAGGGGAGTAGGAGAGGCAGAGAGAGAAGGGGAGTGGGAGAGGCTGAGAGAGAAGGGGAGTGGGAGAGGCAGAGAGAGAAGGGGAGTGGGAGAGGGGGAGAGAGAAGGGGAGTGGGAGAGGCAGAGAGAGAAGGGGGGTGGGAGAGGCAGAGAGAGAAGGGGAGTGGGAGAGGCAGAGAGAGAAGGGGAGTGGGAGAGGCAGAGAGAGAAGGGGAGTGGGAGAGGCAGAGAGAGAAGGGGAGTGGGAGAGGCAGAGAGAGAAGGGGAGTGGGAGAGGCAGAGAGAGAAGGGGAGTGGGAGAGGCTGAGAGAGAAGGGAAGTGGGAGAGGCCGAGAGAGAAGGGGAGTGGGAGAGGCCGAGAAGGGGAGTGGGAGAGGCAGAGAGAGAAGGGGAGTGGGAGAGGCCGAGAGAGAAGGGGAGTGGGAGAGGCAGAGAGAGAAGGGGAGTGGGAGAGGCAGAGAGAGAAGGGGAGTGGGAGAGGCAGAGAGAGAAGGGGAGTGGGAGAGGCAGAGAGAGAAGGGGAGTGGGAGAGGCAGAGAGAGAAGGGGAGTGGGAGAGGCAGAGAGAGAAGGGGAGTGGGAGAGGGAGAGAGAGAAGGGGAGTGGGAGAGGCAGAGAGAGAAGGGGAGTGGGAGAGGCAGAGAGAGAAGGGGAGTGGGAGAGAAGGGGAGTGGGAGAGGCAGAGAGAGAAGGGGAGTGGGAGAGGCAGGGAGAGAAGGGGAGTGGGACTGGTAGAGAGAGAAGGGGAGTGGGAGAGGCAGAGAGAGAAGGGGAGTGGGAGAGGCAGAGAGAGAAGGAGTGGGAGACGCAGAGAGAGAAGGGGAGTGGGAGAGGCAGAGAGAGAAGGAGAGTGGGAGAGGCAGAGAGAGAAGGAGAGTGGGAGAGGCAGAGAGAGAAGGGGAGTGGGAGAGGCAGAGAGAGAAGGGGAGTGGGAGAGGCTGAGAGAGACGGGGAGTGCGAGAGGCAGAGAGGGAAGGGGTGTGGGAGAGGCAGAGAGAGAAGGGGAGTGGGAGAGGGAGAGAGAGAAGGGGAGTGGGAGAGGCAGAGAGAGAAGGGGAGTGGGAGAGGCTGAGAGAGAAGGGGAGTGGGAGAGGCTGAGAGAGAAGGGGAGTGGGAGAGGCGGAGAGAGAAGGGGAGTGGGACTGGTAGAGAGAGAAGGGGAGTGGGAGAGGCAGAGAGAGAAGGGGAGTGGGAGAGGCAGAGAGAGAAGGGGAGTGGGAGAGGGAGAGAGAGAAGGGGAGTGGGAGAGGCAGAGAGAGAAGGGGAGTGGAAGAGATGGAGAGAGAAATGGAGTGGGAGAGGGGGAGAGAGAAGGGGAGTGGGAGAGAGAGAGAGAAGGGGAGTGGGAGAGGCTGAGAGAGAAGGGGAGTGGGAGAGGCTGAGAGAGAAGGGGAGTGGGAGAGGCTGAGAGAGAAGGGGAGTGGGAGAGGCGGAGAGAGAAGGGGAGTGGGAGAGGCGGAGAGAGAAGGGGAGTGGGAGAGGCGGAGAGAGAAGGGGAGTGGGAGAGGCGGAGAGAGAAGGGGAGTGGGAGAGGCGGAGAGAGAAGGGGAGTGGGAGAGGCTGAGAGAAGGGGAGTGGGAGAGGCTGAGAGAGAAGGGGAGTGGGAGAGGCTGAGAGCGAAGGGGAGTGGGAGAGGCTAAGAGAGAAGGGGAGTGGGACAGACAGAGAGAGAAGGGGAGTGGGACAGACAGAGAGAGAAGGGGAGTGGGAGAGTGAAAGGGGAAGTGGGAGAGACAGAGAGAAGGGGAGTTGGAGAGAGAGAGAAGGGAGTGGGAGAGAGAGGAGGTGGAGAGAGAGATAGAGAAAAGGGGAGTGGGAGAGACAGAGAAGGGAGTGGGAGAGACAGAGAAGGGAGTGGGAGAGACAGAGAAGGGAGTGGGAGAGACAGAGAAGGGAGTGGGAGAGACAGAGAAGGGAGTGGGAGAGACAGAGAAGGGAGTGGGAGAGACAGAGAAGGGAGTGGGAGAGACAGAGAAGGGAGTGGGAGAGACAGAGAAGGGAGTGGGAGAGACAGAGAAGGGAGTGGGAGAGACAGAGAAGGGAGTGGGAGAGGGGGAGAGAGAAGGGGAGTGGGAGAGGGGGAGAGAGAAGGAGAGGGAGAGAGAGAAGGGGAGTGGGAGAGACAGAGAAGGGAGTGGGAGAGGGGGAGAGAGAAGGGGAGTGGGAGAGGCAGAGAGAGAAGGGGAGTGGGAGAGGGAGAGAGAGAAGGGGAGTGGGAGAGGCAGAGAGAGAAGGGGAGTGGAAGAGATGGAGAGAGAAGTGGAGTGGGAGAGAGGGAGAGAGAAGGGGAGTGGGAGAGAGAGAGAGAAGGGGAGTGGGAGAGGCTGTGAGAGAAGGGGAGTGGGAGAGGCTGAGAGAGAAGGGGAGTGGGAGAGGCGGAGATAGAAGGGGAGTGGGAGAGGCGGAGAGAGAAGGGGAGTGGGAGAGGCAGAGAGAGAAGGGGAGTGGGAGAGGCGGAGAGAGAAGGGGAGTGGGAGAGGCGGAGAAAGAAGGGGAGTGGGAGAGGCTGAGAGAAGGGGAGTGGGAGAGGCTGAGAGAGAAGGGGAGTGGGAGAGGCTGAGAGCGAAGGGGAGTGGGAGAGGCTAAGAGAGAAGGGGAGTGGGACAGACAGAGAGAGAAGGGGAGTGGGACAGACAGAGAGAGAAGGGGAGTGGGAGAGACAGAGAGAAGGGGAGTTGGAGAGAGAGGAGGCAGAGAGAGAGATAGAGAAAAGGGGAGTGGGAGAGACAGAGAAGGGAGTGGGAGAGACAGAGAAGGGAGTGGGAGAGGCGGAGAGAGAAGGGGAGTGGGAGAGGCAGAGAGAGAAGGGGAGTGGGAGAGGCAGAGAGAGAAGGGGAGTGGGAGAGGGGGAGAGAGAAGGGGAGTGGGAGAGGGGGAGAGAGAAGGGGAGTGGGAGAGGGGGAGAGAGAAGGGGAGTGGGAGAGGGGGAGAGAGAAGGGGAGTGGGAGAGGGGGAGAGAGAAGGGGAGTGGGAGAGGGGGAGAGAGAAGGGGAGTGGGAGAGGGGGAGAGAGAAGGGGAGTGGGAGAGGGGGAGAGAGAAGGGGAGTGGGAGAGGCCGAGAGAGAAGGGGAGTGGGAGAGGCCGAGAGAGAAGGGGAGTGGGAGAGGCCGAGAGAGAAGGGGAGTGGGAGAGGCCGAGAGAGAAGGGGAGTGGGAGAGGCCGAGAGAGAAGGGGAGTGGGAGAGGCAGAGAGAGAAGGGGAGTGGGAGAGGCCGAGAGAGAAGGGGAGTGGGAGAGGCAGAGAGAGAAGGGGAGTGGGAGAGGCAGAGAGAGAAGGGGAGTGGGAGAGGCAGAGAGAGAAGGGGAGTGGGAGAGGGAGAGAGAGAAGGGGAGTGGGAGAGGGAGAGAGAGAAGGGGAGTGGGAGAGGCAGAGAGAGAAGGGGAGTGGGAGAGGCAGAGAGAGAAGGGGAGTGGGAGAGAAGGGGAGTGGGAGAGAAGGGGAGTGGGAGAGGCAGAGAGTGAAGGGGAGTTGGAGAGGCAGAGAGAGAAGGGGAGTGGGACTGGTAGAGAGAGAAGGGGAGTGGGAGAGGCAGAGAGAGAAGGGGAGTGGGAGAGGCAGAGAGAGAAGGAGTGGGAGACGCAGAGAGAGAAGGGGAGTGGGAGAGGGGGAGAGAGAAGGGGAGTGGGAGAGGCTGAGAGAGAAGGGGAGTGGGAGAGGCTGAGAGCGAAGGGGAGTGGGAGAGGCTAAGAGAGAAGGGGAGTGGGACAGACAGAGAGAGAAGGGGAGTGGGACAGACAGAGAGAGAAGGGGAGTGGGAGAGACATAGAGAAGGGGAGTTGGAGAGAGAGGAGGCAGAGAGAGAGATAGAGAAAAGGGGAGTGGGAGAGACAGAGAAGGGAGTGGGAGAGATAGAGAAGGGAGTGGGAGAGGGGGAGAGAGAAGGGAAGTGGGAGAGGGGGAGAGAGAAGGAGAGGGTGGGAGAGAAGGGGAGTGGGAGAGAAGGGGAGTGGGAGAGAAGGGGAGTGGGAGAGAAGGGGAGTGGGAGAGAAGGGGAGTGGGAGAGACAGAGAAGGGAGTGGGAGAGGCGGAGAGAGAAGGGGAGTGGGAGAGGCAGAGAGAGAAGGGGAGTGGGAGAGGCAGAGAGAGAAGGGGAGTGGGAGAGGGGGAGAGAGAAGGGGAGTGGGAGAGGGGGAGAGAGAAGGGGAGTGGGAGAGGGGGAGAGAGAAGGGGAGTGGGAGAGGGGGAGAGAGAAGGGGAGTGGGAGAGGGGGAGAGAGAAGGGGAGTGGGAGAGGGGGAGAGAGAAGGGGAGTGGGAGAGGGGGAGAGAGAAGGGGATTGGGAGAGGGGGAGAGAGAAGGGGATTGGGAGAGGGGGAGAGAGAAGGGGAGTGGGAGAGGCCGAGAGAGAAGGGGAGTGGGAGAGGCCGAGAGAGAAGGGGAGTGGGAGAGGCCGAGAGAGAAGGGGAGTGGGAGAGGCCGAGAGAGAAGGGGAGTTGGAGAGGGAGAGAGATGGGGAGAGGGAGAAAGAAGGGGAGTGGGAGAGGCAGAGAGAGAAGGGGAGTGGGAGAGATGGAGAGAGAAGGGGAGTGGGAGAGGCAGAGAGAGAAGGGGAGTGGGAGAGGCAGAGAGAGAAGGGGAGTGGGAGAGGGAGAGAGAGAAGGGGAGTGGGAGAGGGAGAGAGAGAAGGGGAGTGGGAGAGGCCGAGAGAGAAGGGGAGTGGAAGAGATGGAGAGAGAAGGGGAGTGGGAGAGATGGAGAGAGAAGGGGAGTGGGAGAGGCCGAGAGAGAAGGGGAGTGGGAGAGGCTGAGAGAGAAGGGGAGTGGGAGAGACAGGGGGTGAGGGGTGAGTTTTAATAAACCTACAACAAAACCAGAACTTGGGTTGAATCTCCTGAACCACTAACCTTCAACCCCTGGAAGGACCAGGGTAACAGGTGTATGTGAACACCATCACCTCCAAGTTCCCCTCCAATTCACACACCGTCCTGACTTGTCTGACATCCAATGCTGGATGAACAGAAATTTCCTCCATTTCAATATTGGGCAGACTGAAGCCATTGTCTTCAGTCCCCACTACAAACTCCACTCCCTATCCACAGACTCCATCTCTCTCCTGACAACTGTCTGAGACTGAACCAGACTGTTCACAACCATGGTGAAGTATTTCACCCCAAGATTAGCTTCCAACCACATATCCACATCATCACCACGACCGCCTATTTCCACCTCAGTAACATTGCCCGACTCCACCCCAGTCTCAGCTCATCTGCTGCTGAAACTCTCATCCATTCCTTTGTTACCTCTAGACTTAACTATCCTAACGCACTCCTGGCAGGTCTCCCACATTCAACCTTCCTGTAATCTTGAGCTCATCCAAAACTCTGCTGCCCATGTGCTTACTCGCACCAAGTCTTCTTCACCATCACCTCACAACTCACGGACCTGCAAAGACTCCAAGTTAAGAAGCACCAAAATTTTTAAATTCCCACCCCTATTTTCCAATTCCTGTGTGGCTGCTCCCTGTTGCTGGAACCTCCTCCAGTGTCACAACCCTCCGAGGTATCTGTGCTCCTCTAATTTGGCCTCCTGAGCATTCCTGATTTTTCTTGTTCCACATCTGTGCCCATTCTATCAGTTTCCAAGGCCCCAAGCTCTGGAATTCACTCCCTAAACCTCTCCCATTCTCTACCTCATTTTCCTCCTTTAATTTACTCTGTAAAACTCACTTCTTTGACCAAAAGCTTGGTCATCTCCTCATAATATCTCATGTGGCTTAGTGTCAAACCTTGCTTTGTAACATTTCTGTGAAATGCCTTGGAACATTGTCTTACATTAAAAGTCTCATATAAATACAAATTGTTGTTGTTGATTTGGACATATATCACTGTTCCTTCATCATCACTGGGTGAATAACCTGTAACTCCTTACCTAACAGCATTGTGGGAGCACCTTCACCACACGGACTGCAGCGGTTCAAGGTCAAACATCATCTTCCCCACAGGCAACTGGGGATTGGCAATATTTTCTGGTATCTGTGGGGAATGAAACAGAGTTAATGTTTCAGGGTGTGCAGAATGAATTCCAAGGAATAAACATGCTGCAGAATTTGATGGTCAACATAAGTTCAGAAGTGGAAGAGAAATGGACTATAGTGCAGGAAAAACAATTTCTGACTATGAAAGATACTGTGGGAAGATAAAGCTGGTAAGACAGCAGCACATGGTTAGGGGATGGACAGCGGAGGAAACCTCATTGAGACACAGTTGGTAGAAGTAGCAGTAAAATCCTAAACAGAGCTAAGATACATCCAGTATTAGGGACAGAGGGAGTTAGACAATGGCAGAGAGGTGATCAGGGAGGGCAGAGGTGAAACAGAGCAATAGATGGACATGGATTCAGATCCACAGTAAAGGAGTCATACCAGCTCCAGAGCCATGGAACCTCTCACAGATACAGAGCGTAGAACTAAAACCTAAACTAAAAGTTGTACCTGAGTAGTGAAAAATACTCACCTCTGAAACAATTTCAGTTTTCAATTTTAAAATCTCCTGCTGGAGCCTGCAGCTGGAGAGATATCAGAAGCACTGGAGTCAGAGAAAAATCTCACAGTTGAGGAAATACCCAGGGAGCGGGGTGATGTCACCGTGTAATTGTTGATGTGTGATGATGCCACCGTGTAATTGTCGATTTGTGATGATGTCACAGACACGGACACAGAACATTTGGGTCTGTGCAAACCAGTGATCACCACACATTATGAAGGATGGGAGGGTCCTGAGGTATATATGAGGTAGATAAAGAAAAACGATTTCCGTTAACTTATCATAAAAGGGTTATGGGAGACAGTTTAAAGATTTTGTGAAGATCTACAAGGGGCATATGAGGAAAAAAGTTCACACAGTGAGCAGTAATGACCTGGAAGTCAATGCTTACACTCAGAGACCGATAATATCCAGGTCGGGATGAATCAAGTGATTCTTGCTCACTCTGATGTGATGATTCGTTTGAATTTCCAATCTGCAAAACCTCATCTTCTGGTATCCTTTAAATGGAATTTACAAAATCCGTCATTGTCAGTGCAGGATAGAAATTGAGAAGAGACAAACGTTTCTCTTGGTTTGAGTTTGCTGTGTGTAAATTCTCCCCTTCTAACGCCCTGTAAAAGGAGTTTCCAAAATCCATCCCTGTCAGTCCAGGATAGAAATTCACAGCATTCTCTCCTCCTGCTACCTGGACCAGGATGACCGCGCATGCGCCCTGCTGCACATTGCCCCTATAAAGATGGCGGCCGTTACCCCGGGCCTGGCGAAGGGAGAAATCCAGACTTTATCGGCCCGTTTTCTCCAAACACAAGACCGTAACCTTGTTATTCAGGGTCTTCGGCCTGAATTGTGTCTTTATGAAGCCTCCCTGCCCACTCCGCTGGCTCCATTCGTCCTCAAACACCCACTAACTCTGTTAGTTTGCTCCGCTCGACATTCACTCAGCCACTCTGAGCAGCTGCAGTCACAGACCAGCACTGCGCATGCTCTTGAAACAGCCCGCAATGCGCATGCTCCAAGCACACACACACACACACACACACACACACACACACACGCACACACACACACACACACACACACAGCAATGCGCAAGTGCGAGTGTGCTGCTGTAATGAGGATAGGGCACATTCTGTCCCGCAGCGAATGCTGGGTGTGCACTCCGCCATTGAACGGTAAAATGGTAAAATCGAAACCCAAGTTCAGTAATCAGAATACGATGGATGCCATAGGGCCAGGATATAAAATTGTCGAATTAATTGGTACAGCAATTAAAATGCTCTATATCCGCCATAAAGTCTCACCTGGATGTAATGACCAGCAGAACAAACCCCTGTACTAAGATCTGAACTCAATGGAGACTCAGCAGATGGGGTATTTTTCACCACACATGGAACATTAAAACCATGTCTTGCCAGTAGGAATGCTCTGACTGTGGATTAAATCCTTTGAATTTTAAAATTGGTGTGTTTACTGCTTTGCAAACTGAATAAATCCCTTTACACATGTGAAATATCTGGTTGGTCTCCCACTGGTGTGACTGTGTTGCTGTGTCAGTAATTGGGACGATAGAGTGAGTCCTTTTCCTTTTTCAGCTTGTGTACATGAGTTTATGTACACATTTTCACCTGAAACATGGATCTTAAACTCTTCTGGGAATGGGTTCCACATTCTTAGTACTAATTAGTTAAAGAAAATCAAAATGCTTCAGATGTTGGCTTTCTGAAATAAAATAAACCAGAAAATTCTGGAATTCTTGGCAGGTCTGGTAGCGTCTCTGGAGAGAACAACGCTGTTTTTATATCTGGTCTGTAACTTATCATCAGGACTGCACTACATCAGTGCACAAATCTGGCAGATAGTAACTAAAACCTAAAATGGGCTTTTGGACAATAACAGACAAGACACCGAAAGCCTCGAAAGGAGAATCTGTTGTGTGACAGCTGGTTGCTGGTGACATGGATGTGTCTGCAGTGGGTAGGATCAGACCTTTTCCATGTTTCCATCAATCAATGTCCCACCTGTTCTTTTCGAAGAGTGAAACTGATAGAGAACAAATGTCATTCCGGTGTTGACAATCTGAAGCTTTAAATAGCTGACTTGGTTTAAGATATCTTGCAGATTTTTTTTTTTGTTTGTGTCTCTGTTGTATGATTGGTAGGAATTTGGCAGGTAAACGAAAGGTTGGTGGTTTAAGACCATCAGGAACGAGGCCTTTGCTGTTTTCTCCCCATCATCATTCATTGTCACAAAGTTCCAGGATGACAATTGGAACTTTGGCTACCAGAAAATATTCACCAAACATTGCCAACTCTACTTTTAAGCAATGGATTCCCAAACTGACAGTGTTTTTTTTTTAATGAATATCCATTTGAAATTTAATGAGAAAACAATCAAACCTACCATGTAACTACATCTAACCCATTGAAATCTATGAAGTTATTACATTCAAACCCATCAATAATTCTCACGTCCTCAGCTCCACAGTGAGTGAGACAGGGAAAAGAAGAAAAGCAGCAATATTCAGGTCCCACACTCTCCACTCACCTGCTGCCAGCATAAAGCAGCAACTGCAGCTTCAATAAGCGGGTTGCTGCCCATCCCAGGGACACAAGATACTCCAACTCAGGCCAAACCTCCCAATACACCGAGCACAGGCTCAGAAAAACGCAGGTAGATTATATGCTGTTTACTAAGCATTTACAGAACACCGAGTGAGTGAGTCACAAATAAAAGTCACACCAACTTTCTAAATCTTTTCACTACAAAATTCTTTCATTTTAATGAAAATCCGGCTCTTGTGAATCTGAAAATGAGTACCATGTGATTAGTGTTACCGAGTGACATGTTTTCCATTGTTTGTCGGTCAGATTTGGAGTTCAGTTTGTGTTCACAATTGAAGCGAATCCCATTTCAAAATAAGGGCACAACGCAGCTAAATATTACATCCAGGAACAAATCCTGAGAAAAATGGATCCCAATGTTTGGAAGGAGGTGCAGCTGAGAAGCGGAAGCTGTGAATGATGTTATTGATTATTGAGTGGAAAGCAGTGGGCCCTTGGTCAATCATCATGGCCGAGTGGTTAAATGGATGGTTTCAAAATCCGTTGGGGTTTCCCCAGGCAGAGTCGTCTTACCGACTGTGGTTCTCATTATTGCTGATTTCAACCAGTTGTCTACAGATCTATCGGATCAATGGAAGGAAAAACATCCAAAAAATCATCTTTAGCTCTGAAGAAGGGTCATTACGGACTCGAAACTTTGAATCTGTTTCTCTCTCCACAGATGCTGCCAGACCACTGAGTTTTTCAGCATTTTCTGTTTTTATTTCATATTTTCAGCATCCACAGCATTTTGCTTTTATCCAAAAATTCTCCTGATTTTTGAACTCTAAGGGAATGAAGGGCCATCGGGATCGGGTGGGAAATTGTTGTTGGGGCTGGGGATCCGCCATAATCTTAAAAAGTGACGGCGGAGGCTTGTGGGGCCTTATGATGTATTGTTGCTGCTTTGCTTCTGTTCTATTCCAGTATCAATGCCAGACAAGGCGATGGGGAGTAACAGCCTGAGCTTGATAGTGTGGCCGAGCAGCCTAGGTGCTCGATCGTACTTCTACTTTCGGTGGAGGCGTCGGTTTGAAGCTTATAGTTACAAAAATTGCACTTTCAGAACTCCCATTGGTCGAAGAAGTGCCAGCCTAAAGTTGGAGCAGGCGTGTGCGGTGTTTTATTTTAACAGGAAGAGCGAGGAGAGACAATAACAATATAAATTGCTGTGCAGAAAAGGCGGGTTGTCAAAGTCGCTGAATTCCTCTTCCAACGGCCGGCACGGACACCAGAGGCCGCATGTCCTCCTCCTCTGCTGTCCCCATCTATGCTTGTATACCATAGGGCCAGTCATCATCGCCGAGTGGTTAAAGCCATTCAGTCCAAATACATTGTTCTTTCCCGTTCATTACTCTGCCTGGTTTTAATTGCCTGTCTACAGAATTTATTATTGGTTAAATGGAATAAAATGCATGAAAACACTCGGGCGTTTTCCTATTTCTGGTCATTCACGAAACTTACAGTTGGAACTGGAAAATAAAGTTATTGGTCATGCTTGCTGTCTGGATGTTTGTCTCTCCTTAGAAACAATCCCTTGCCCTCTGTCTCGGTGTAAATGTCTGTGTGTGTTCCTCTGTGTGTGTCAAAGTGGTTCAGTTCCCGAGGGGGTGAACACATTTTTACCATCACAAACTTTATTCACAATAGTTGTGCAGCTTCACGTTAAAATGTTACAGACAAAAATGTCGGGATGAAAGATGCAAGAGGAGTTTGCAATGATTGGAAGGAGGTGCAGCTAAGAAGTGGAAGATGTGAATGATGTTATTGATGATTGAGAGGAATGCATTGCGACCTTGGGGCTTTTGTAGGTCGATGACCTTCTCCACTTTGAAATTCAGAACAAGCTGAGGCTCCTGGTGGAAAGCAACAGTTGTTTCCATGTATGTTAGTATATGGATGGATTTTTCTATATGCCGGCTAGTTCAGTCGGCAGAGCATGCCAACCTTAATCTTAGGTTCGAGCTTCACTTTTGCTTTTAATCTTGCTGCTTTTAACGCCAACCCAATCCCTGCGGCAGCTGTGAAATTTACTAGGCAGACATTAAACACTGAAAGCAACCGATGCACAAAAAAATCAAATCATTGTCTTGTTGCATCTATTTCTGCTTCTGCCCCTCCAGCTCCCTCTTCACGCCCAGCTCCCAGGTCAATGAGCTGCTTGATACAGACACAGTCAGTTCATGGGAATGTAAGACACAATACGATCGGTTTGCAGACCATTGAGTAAAAAGACACCAGGATCTCATCTTCCTGATTCTCCCAGATACTGATTACAGGAATGTGCACAGTGCCGATTATCCACAGTAACACTTTCCTTCCAATCTTGTGTACGTTGTTCAGCTTTGAAATTGTTCATATTTTCACACTGGGTTTCAATGTGAAGAAAGCAGAGCTGTGATAAGCTGATATTGATCAGCAGGTGTACTGCAGGAAGGCATATGACAGGCTGATGATAACAGTGCTCTTTGGACGTGGTGAGCTCCAGTGAAGGACTGCCATCATTAATGTGTCGCTCAATTAGTCTCGTGACAAATCTCGTGCTGGAAATGACAAGAAAACTCACTGAATTTGCTCCGTATTTAGGTTTCAAAGGAGCCGATTCCAAGGTAAGAAATTACATCTCACTGGAGTGGACTATAAAATGGCAGAATTATTGTGAAAGAAGCAGTCGTGGTGTTGGAAAACATAAAACTACAGAAAGTTGCAACATCGGAAGAGGCCATTCGGCCTTGTGTACTGCTTTCAAAGAGCAGTTCTGATTGTTTGGTCGATCAGGAGTAATATCTGTGCCAGTGCAAACAGGAATCAGCAAAATATATCCTTCTCCCACCCATATTTTGCCTGGCACCACCATTTCTATTGTCAGTGCTCTACAACCAGCCCTTCTCTTCTCCTTCTTTCATTTCTTCACTCCGCGACTGTGTCTGTTCTTGACCTGTTCCCAATGTGACATTTTGTGCTCTGAGGCAAAACTCCAACTCCCCTTCCACTGACTCCGGTGCAAATGTTAAATGTTTTCAATAAATAAATTCGCAACACTCGTTTTTAACCATTTCACAGGATCAATAAATCTTCATTCCCTGACCAAGAATCCAACCCAACCTGAGGCGCTAAAAGCACCGAATCCTAACCACTGGACCACCAGAAAAGCTGTCAAGTCTTCTTCCGGTGTGGCTTATCTACGCTGCTTTCACCATTTAAAAAATATTTCAGATCTCTTTTACCTCAAAACTGCATGTTTAGACTCAAAACAAGCCAATTCTTCAGCCAACGACAGCTCTGCTTTCTTCACATTGAAATTCAGTGTGAAAATATGAGCAATTTCAAAGCTGAACAACGTAGACAAGACTGGAAGGAGAGTGTGACTGTGCATAATCGGCACTGTGGACATTACTGTGATCAGTATCTGGGAGAATCAGGAAGATGAGATCCTGGTGTCTTTTTACTCTATGGTCTGCAAATCTATGGTATCGTGTCTTCCATTCCCATCAACTGACTGGGTCTGCATCAAGCAGCTAATTGACCTGGGAGCTGGACGGGCAGAGGGAGCTGGAGGGGCAGAAGCAGAAAGATATGCAACATGACAGTGACTTGAATTTTATGAGCATCGGCTGCTTTCAGTGGTTAATGTCTGCCTTGTAAGTTTCACAGCTGCTGCAGGGATTGGGTTGGCGTTAAAAGCAAAAGTGGTGCTTGAACCCGCAACCTTGAGATTAAGAGTCACATACTCTGCCGACTGAGCTAGCAGGGTATCCGGGAACGGTAATTCATATCACAACATACATGGAAACAACTGTTGCTTTTCACCTGGAGCCTCAGCTTGTTCTGAATTTCAAAGTGTGGAAGGTAATCGACCTACAAAAGCCCCAAGGTTACAATGCATTCCTCTCAATCATCAATAACATCATTCACATCTTCCACTTCTTTGCTGCACCTCCATCCAAACATTGCAAACTCCTCTTGCATCTTTCATCCCGACATTTTTGTCTGTAACATTTTAATCTGAAGCTGCACAACTATTGTGAATAAAGTTTGTGATGGTAAACATGTGTTCACCCCCTCGGGAACTGAACCACTTTGACACACACAGAGGAACACACACAGACATTTACACCGAGAGTGACGGAGGGCAAGGGACTGTTTCTAAGGAGAGTCAAACACCCAGATAGCAAGCATGACCAATAACTTTATTTTCCAGTTCCAACTGTAAGTTTCGTCAATGACCAGAAATAGGAAAATGCCCGAGTGTTTGCATGGATTTTATTCTATTTAACCAATAATTAACGCTGTAGACATAGTTAAAACCAGGCATAGTAAAAAAAACGGGAATGACCAATGTATTTGGACTCAATGGCTTTAACCACTCTGCGATGACGACTGGCCCTATAGTATACAAGCATAGATGGGGACAGCAGAGGAGGAGGACATGCGGCCTCTGGTGTCCGTGCCAGCCGATGGAAGAGGAATTCAGCGACTTTGCCAACTCGCCTTTTCTGCACAGCAATTTATATTTTTATCGTCTCTCCTCGCTCTTCCTGTTAAAATAAAACACCGCACACACCTGCTCCAACTTTAGGCTGGCATTTCTTCGACCAATGGGAGTTCCGAAAGGGCAAGTTTGGTAACTGTAAGCTTCAAACCGACGCCTCCACAGAAAGTAGAAGCACGATCCAGCACCTTAGACTGCTCGACCACACTATCAAGCTCAGGCTGTTACTCCCCATCGCCTTGGCTGGTATTGATACTGAAATAGAACAGAAGCAAAGCTGCAACAATACTTCATAAGGCCCCACAAGCCTCCCCCGTCACTTAATAAGATCATGGCGGATCCCCAGTCCCAACACCAATTTCCCACCCGATCCCGATGGCCCTGCATTCCCTTAGAGTCAAAAAATCACGAGAAATTGTGGACAAAAGAAAAATGCTGTGGATGCTGGAAATATGAAGTAAAAACAGAAAATGCTGGAAAACTCAACAGGTCTGGCAGCAGCTGTTGGAGAGAGAAACAGATTCAACGTTTCGAGTCCGTTTGACTCCTCTTCAGAGCTAAAGACGATTTTTAAATGCTTTTCCTCCCATTGACCCGATAGTTAGTTCTGCAGACACCTGGTTGAAATCAGCATAATGATCAGTTGGTAAGATTTGATTCTACCTGGGTAAACCCCAATAGATTTTGAAACCATCCATTTAACCACTCGGCCATGATAATTGACCACTGCTTTCCACTCAATAATCAATAGCATTATTCACAGCTTCCGCTTCTTAGCTGCACCTCCTTCCAAACACTGGGGTCCATTTTCCTCAGGATTTGTTTCTGGATTTAATATTTACCTGCTTTGTGCCCTCATTTTGAAATGGAGTTCGCTTCAATATCCAACACAATTTGAATTGCTAACACGATGGACAAATAATGGAAAGCAAGTGACACGGTAACACTAATCCCATGGTGCTCACTTTCAGATTCACAATGGTCCGCTTTTCAATAAAATGAAAGCATTTTTATTGAAAAGATATACAAAGTTGGTGTGACTTTTATTTGTGACTCACTCACTCGGGTATTCTGTAAATGCTGCTCGGAGGTTTAGTGATCGGGATATAATCCACCTGAGTTTTCCTGAGCCTGTGCTCGGTGTATTGGGAGGTTTGGCCCGCGTTGGAGTATCTTGTGTCCCAGGGATGGGCAGTAACCCGCTGATTGAAGCTGCAGTCGCCGCTTTCTGCTGGCAGCGGGTGATTGGAGACTGCGGGGCAGGAATATAGCTGCTTTTCTTCTTTTCCCTGCCTCACTCACTGTGGAGCTGAGGACGAGGGAATTATTGATGGGTTTGTTCAAATCCAATAACTTCATAGATTTCAAATGGGTTACACGTAGGTACATGGTAGGTTTGATTGTTTTCTCATTATATCTGAAATGAATATTCATGAAAAAAACACTGTCAGTTTGGGAATCCATTGCATAAAAGTAGAGTTGGCAATGTTTGGCGAATATTTTCTTGCAGCCAAAATGCCAGTTGTTATCCTGGAACTGTGTGACAATGAATGATGATGGGAGAAAACAGCAAAGGCTTCGTCCCTGATGGTCTTAAAGCACTAACCTTTCGGCTACCTTCCAAATTCCTACCAATCATACAATAGAGGCTCACACAATCAAAACCTGCAAGCTATCTTAAACTGACTCAGCGAGTTAAAGCTTCAGATTGTCAATACTGGAATGACAGTTGTTTTCTATCAATTTCACTCTTCGAAAAGAGCAGGTAGGACATTGATTATGGAAACATGGAACCAGTCTGATCTCACCCACTGCAGACACATCCATGTCACCAGGAACCACCTGTCATACAATAGATTCTCACTTCGAGCCTTTTGGTGTCTTGTCTGATATTGTACCAAAGCCCATTTTAGGTTTCAATTCCTGACCTGCCAGACCTGTGCACTGATGGAGTGCAGTTCTGATGAAATGTTACAGACCTGAAATAAAAGCTATGTTTTTCTCTCCAGAGGCGCGACCAGACCTGCTGAGAATTCCAGCATTTTCTGTTTTTTCTATTTCAGAAAGCCAGCATCTGCAGCATTTTGATTTTCTTTAACTAATTATTCCACAAAGAATGTGGAAGCCATAAGGCTTGAGATCGATGTTTCAGCTGAAAATGTGTAAGTAAACTCACGTGCACAAGCTGAAAATGCAAATGGTTCATTCCATTGTCCCAATTACTGACTCATTAACACAGTCACACCAGTACAAGACCATCCAGATACTTCATATGTGTGAAGCGATTTATTCAGTTTGCAAAGCAGTAAACACACCAACTTCAAAATTCAAAGGATTAAATCCTCTGACAGAGCATTCCTGTTGGCAGGGTTTAAATGTTCCATGTCTGGTGAAAAATAATCCATCTGCTAAGCCTGCATCGAGTTCAGATCTAACTGCAGGGTATTTGTTCAGCTGTTCATAACACCCAGGGGAGAATTATGTGGAGTCCAGAGCATTTTACTTGCTGTATCAATTCATTCGAAGACTTTATACCTTGTCTCGATGGCACCCATCGTATTCTAATTACTGGACTTCAGTTTCATTCTACAGTGTTAGCCTTCAATGGCGGAGCGGTCACCCAGCATTCACCGCGGTACAGAATGTGCTCTATCCTCATTACAGCAGCTCCCCACACATGCGCATTACGGTGTGTGATTGGAGCATGCGCACTATTGTCTCTTTCACGAGCATGCGCAGTGCTGGTCTGTGACTGCAGCTGCTCAGAACGGGGGAGAGAATGTCGAGCGGAGCAAACTAACAGAGTTAGTGGGTGTGTGAGGAGGAATGGAGCCAGTGGAGTGGGCACGGAGGCTTCACAAAGACACAGTGCAGGCCGCAGACCACAAACAACAAGGTACCGGTCTTGCGTTTGTAGAGAACGGGCCGAAAAAGTCTGGATTTCTCCCTTCGCCAGGCCCGGGGTAACGGCCGCCATCTTTTTAGGGGGCAATGTGCAGCAGGGCGCATGCGCGGTCATCCTGGTCCAGGTAGCAGGAGGAGAGAATGTTGTGAATTTCTAACCTGGACTGACAGGGATGGATTTTGGAAATTCCTTTTACAGGGGGTTAGAAGGGGAGGATTTACACGCAGCAAACTCAAACCAAGAGAAACGTTTGTCTCTTCTCAATTTCTATCCTGCACTGACAATGATGGATTTTGTAATCTCCAATTACAGGATACTAGAAGATGAGATTTTGCAGGTGGGAAATTCAAACCAAACATCACACGAGAGTCAGCAAGAATCACTCGATTCATCAGGACCTGGATATTATCGGTCTCTGAGTGTAAGCATTGAGTTTCAGGTCATTACCGCTCACTGTGTAAAGTTTCTTCCTTATATCCCTCTAGTAGATCTTCCCAAACTCTTTAAACTGTCTCCCATAACCATTTTACGATCAGTTAATGGAAATAGTTTTTCTTTAACTACCTCATCTAAACTTCAGGACCTTCACATCCTTCATAATGTGTAGTGATGACTGGTTTGTACAAACCCAGATGTTCTGTGTTTATGACATCATCACACATCGACAATTACACTGTGACATCATCACACATCGACAATTACACTGTGACATCACCCCGCTCCCCGGGTATTTCCTCAACTGGGAGATTTTTCTCTGACTCCAGTGCTTCTGATAGCTTTCCAGCTGCAGGCTCCAGCAGGAGATTTTAAATTGAAAACTGTTAAATTGTTTCAGAGCTGAGTATTTTCACCTTTCAGCTACGGCTTTTAGTTCTATGCTTTGTATATGTGAGAGGTTCCATGGCTCTGGGGCTGGTGTGACTCCCTCACTGTGGACCTGAATCCATGTCCATCCATTGCTCTGTTTCACCTCTGCCCTCCCTGATCACCTCTCTACCATTGCCTGACATCCTCTGTCTCTAATACTGCGTGTAGTGTTTGTTTAGGATGTATGTTTAGGATTTTACTGTAACTTCTGCCCACTGTGTCTAAATGAGGTTTCCACTGCTGCCCATCCCCAGACCATGCGCTGCTGTCTTACCAGCTTTATCTTCCCACAGTATCTTTCACAGTCAGGAATTGTTTTTCCTGCGCTATCGTCCATTTCTCTTCCACTTCTGAACTTACATTGAGCATCAAATTCTGCACCATTTTTATCCCCTGTAATTCATTCTGTGAACCCTGAAATGTTAACTCTGTTTCACTGTCCACAGATAACAGAGCCTATTGTGACCCCCAGTTGCTTGTGGAGAAGATGATGTTTGACCTTCTTGAACTGCTGCAGTCCGAGTGGTGAAGGTGCTCACACAATGTTGTTAGGTAAGGAGTTACAGGTTATTCACCCAGTGATGATGAAGGAACAGTGATATATGTCCAAATCGACAACAACAATTTGTGTTTATATTGCACATTTATTGTTATTCAGTTTTCCAAGGCATTTCACAGAAATGTTACAAAACAAGGTTTGACACTGAGCCACACAAGGAGGTATTCATGCAGGTGACCAATAGTTTGGTCAAATAGGTTGGTTTGAAGGAGCATCCTAAAGGATGCTATGATGTAGAGAGGTGGAGAGGTTTAGGGAGGGAATTCCAGAGCTTAGGCCTTGGAAACTGATGGAGTGACAATCAGTGATGGAGTGATTATAATCAGGAATTCTCAGGAAGTCGGAATTCGAGGAGCGCAGATATCTCGGGGGGGATTGTGAGGCTGGAGGAGGTTACAGAGATAGGAATGAGCACAACCATGGAGGAAAACAAGGATGAGAATGTGAAAATATGGGTGCTTCTTAAATGGGTGCCTTCAAATCATTTCTATAGTTTGTGAACGGCTGTGGGCCAAGCATTGATCCTTGGGGTATCCCACAAGTAACAGCCTGTCATCCTGAGAATGAGACATTTATTCCGACTCTCTGTTTCCTGTCTGCTCACCAATTCTCAATCCATAGTAGTATATTACCCCAATCCCATGTGCTTGGATTTTGTTCACTGCATCTTGTGCTTTGTTCACTAACCATCTCTCTCTGTCTCTCCCACTCCCCTGTCTCTTTTTCTGTCTCTCTCTTTGTCACAAAGAATTCTCCAGCCCAGCGAGTTGTGGATGCTCCATCATTGAATATATTTCCGGCTGAGATGGAGAGATTTTTGGTCTCTCAGGGAGTCGAGGGATATGGGGAGTGGGTGCAAAACTGGAGTTGAAGCCCAAGATCAGCCACGATCGTATTGAATGGTGGAGCAGGCTCGACGAGGAGTTAGGACTTTTCTTGTTCCTATTTCTTATGTTCTTATAGAGGCCAGAGTCTTGTGTAGGCCCAGACTGGGTGGCAGGTTCCCTTCCCTGAAGGACATGAATGAACCAGTTGGGTTTTTATGACAATCCAGCAGTTTTCATGGTCACTTTTTCCTAGTGCCGGCCCCACAAATTCCCAGATTCATTCAGTTCAATTTCACAACCTGCCTTTGTGTTTTTGTGGGTTCTCTCTCACTCCCTTTTTTCTGTTTTAAATCAATTCCACAGGGGATTAGAAGGGGAGGATTTTCATTCAGGAAACTGAAACCAAACATCACATCAGGATCTGACAGAGTCGCCCAATTTATCAAAACCTGAATATCATCGGATTTTGAACATGGAGGGAAAAAGCACCGTTCACAGTGGGGAGAAACCGTACATGTGTTCTGTGTGTGGACGAGGCTTCAGCCGATCATCTGGCCTGTCGAGGCACAAGCACAGTCACAGCGGGGAGAGTCCATGGAAATGTGGGGATTGTGGGAAGGGATTCAGATTCCCGTCTGAGCTGGAAACTCATCGGCGCAGTCACATTGGGGAGAGACCGTTCACCTGCTCCGAGTGTGGGAAGGGATTCACTCATTCATCCAAACTCCTGAAACACCAGCGAGTTCACACTGGGGAGAGACCTTTTAAATGCCCAGACTGTGGGAAGTGCTATAAAAGCTCCTGGGATCTGATGTCCCATCAGCGTGTTCACACTGATGAGAGGCCATTCAGCTGCTCTCAGTGTGGGACTGGCTTTAGGTGGTCATCTCAACTCACTGCACACCAGCGCACTCACACTGGGGAGAGGCCGTTCACCTGCCCTCAGTGTGGGGTAAGATTCAATGATTCCTCCACCCTGCTGACATACCAGCAAGTTCATGAGTAACGACAGTGATTGGATTTTGCTGTTAATCACATCCAGGACTGAACCGTGTGCATTGGGATGTGATTCTGCTGATGTTAATAAACTCCAGAACAGTTATAGGCCTTAATATTCTGGCTAAACGTCAAATAAATCAGCTTTGACCGGCTTCAGCCCATCATCTGGCCTGTCGAGACACATGTGCAGTCACTCTGGGGAGAAACTGTTGAACTATCGGGAGTGGGGGAAAGGATTCAATTACCCATCCCAGCTGGAAATTCATCGACACAGTCACACTGGGGCGAAGCCGTTCACCTGCTCTGAGTGTGGGAAGGGATTCACTCAGTCATCTCTCCTGCTGAGACACCAGCGAGTTCACACTGGGGAGAGACTGTTCACCTGCATCCAGTGTGGGAAGTGATATTAAGATTCTGGGGAAATGATGTCCCACTAGGATTCTCACACTAAAGAGAGACCTTTTAAATGTCCAGACTGCGGGAAGCGCTATAAACATTCAGGGAACTGAGGCACCATCAACGTGTTCACACTCGGAGCAACCGTTCAATTGCTCTGAGTGTGAGAAGGGGTTCACTCATCATCCCACCTGCTGAGACACCAGCGAGTTCACTCTGGGGAGACACCGTTCACCTGCTCCGTGTGTGGAAAAGGATTCACTACCTCATCCCACCTGCTGGGACTCCAGCGAGTTCACAAGTAACTACAGTGATTGGATTTTGCTGTTAAATGCATCCAGGACTGAACCATGTTCATTGGGGTCTGTTTCTGCTGATGTTTAATAAACTCCAGCCCAGTTATAGGGGTTAGTGTGCTGAATAAAAGTTAATAAATCAATTTTATGTGAAATATACTGTGTGTCAAATCTTTTTGATATCTCTTAGACAAGTTAGTTCCTTTCGAAGGGCTCTCCCTGTCCCTTGTCTCCTCCATCCTCACCTCCAACAAGAAGTGTGAGGAGCTCATGGAGCTTCTTTGTCACTAAGGTTGGGACAATCCGATCAGCTGCCTCTGCTGCTTCCTTCCCTTCCACTAGCCCTTCAGGCCAAACTATCTGTAAAGATCCCCCTTGTCCGAGCCCGGAATCCACATCTTTCTCCAGTTTCTCCCCATCTCTCCTCATGCCCTCTCAATGCTCATCTTGTCCATGAGACCCAACTTCTGCTCCACTGACCCCATTCCCACTAAACTGCTGATCGCCCAACTTTTCCATGTTCAATGAGATTGTTAATGGTTCTCTCTCTCTTTTGGTACTGTCCCTCTTCACCTTTAAATCCACCATCATCAACCATCCTAATAAAAACAATTTTGACCCCACTGTCTTTGCAAACTGCCCCCATCTCCAGCCTCCCTTTCCTCTCCAAAGTCCTTGTACTTTGTGTCCCCCAAGGATCTATCCTTGGCCCCTCCAATTTCTCATCTACATTCTGCCACTAGGTGACATCATCCAAAAGCACCACAACAGTTTTCACATGTATACTAACAACACCCAGTTGCATGTATAATCAGTGTCCTATTATATTCATAATCAGGATCTAATTGCATTAATAATCAGTGCCTGATTACATTGTCAGTGTCCTATTACGTTATTAATCAGTGACCTATTACATAAAGAATCAGCATCATATTACACTAGTAATCAGAGTCCTATTACATTAATAATCAGAGTCCTTTTACATTACTAATCAGGATCTAATTATATTAATAACATGGTTCCACTGAATTAATAATCAGGCTGCCTGTTGCAGCAATAATCAGGATGCAAATACATTAATAATCAGAATTATTTCAATGAACTATCAGAATCCTATTGAAGCGATAATCAGGGCCCTATTACATTATAGTCATTTGCCAATTGTGTCAATAATCATGATCTGATAAGATTTATAATCAGGAGGCTAGTATATTAATAATCAGAGTCCAAATACATTAATAACCTGTTAGTAATCACCCCCCCACCTGCACCCCCACCCGCACCCCAACCACTCAACAACTCTCACACCCCTCAACAAATTTCACTCTGGGGGTCACATGAAGCTGAATCATTAAAATGGGGTCACATCAGGAGAAACTGTGGGAAGCACTGATTTAATCCAACCCCTTTCTGGACTTTAAATTACTTACCTCACCATTCAATGTCACATCTCCTTGTTCTATCTCCCTGACAGAAGTTATTATTATTCATGTTTATCAGGTCTCGTTGTGGGTTCTTGTTTCCAGTGTTGCTGTCAGTTTCACTTCATTCTTCACCCTGAACCTGTCATAGATTCTGCCATCAGCCTGTACAGTACATGGCCTGTTGTCATGAAAGGAGTGGATGATACTGAGCAGCTTTGGTGGACAATCAAGTTTCTCCAATATCTTCTACAGTTCTGCCCTGCTGACGGAGTCGAAGTCTTTAATGAAATCTAGTAAAGTAAGGTAAAGAGGTTTATCCTGTTCTCTACATATCTCTTGTAGCTGGCGTATGGAGAAGATCATGTCCACTGTAGATCTGCCAGCACAGAAACCGCACTGTGCTTCTGGATACACTCGGTCTGCAAGTAGATGGAGTCTTTTAAGCCTGACCCTAGTGAAGGACGTCCCTGTGATGCTGAGGAGTGAGATGTCCCTGTGGTTGTTGCAATCTCCTCTCTCAAATTTATTTTTGTACATTTTGATAATTCTTGCATTACTCGTGTTCTATGGAATGGATCCTACTTCACAACAGAGAAGGAGGTCGTCATGAAGGTGCGGCAGTAGATGGGACTTCCTGGGCTTGAGCAGTTCAGTTGGAATTCACAGAATCACACAGTGCAGAAGAGGCCCTTCAGCCCATCGAGTGTGCACCGACACGTGAGAAACACCTGACCTACCTACCTAATCCCATTTACCAGCACTTGGCCCAATTCCATCCTTGCCGAGTGCTTTTCTGTTTGCTGAACAATCAATGGCCTTTATGCGCTCAAGTGATGAGGGCTCCTCGTCCAACTCAACCATGACTGGAAGATGCAGTCAGCATCTTCAGTGTCAACAGAGACTGGGAGGTGCCGGTCCCGTGGGAGTACAGCTCACAGCCATCTTCAACCCACTGGGACATCTGTTCACTTCTGTCAGTGAGAACTTCACCATCTGCTGATTTCAGGGGGGCAACTTTGGTGATGGTCGGACCAAGCACCCTCCTGATCCCATCATACACAGCACATAGATTTCCATTGTCACAGGCAGTTTGGATTTCTTGACGTGGGCTGATCCAGTGTTTATTTACACAGTCTCTCCCTGTTTTTTACACGACTGTCTCAGCTACTTGCAAGTTACACAGTGTTCTAGCTGTTGGGTTTATGTTGTAATCAGGTAGGCTTTGCTTTTTGCTTCAATGACAGATTCATCTCTGCTGAGTAGGTCTCAAGCCAGTCTTTGTTGTGGGTTCCACCTTTACCAAATGTTGCTGCTGCTGTGTCAGAAATGATTGAACTCAGCGACTTCCAATATTCAGCAATATCAGTGTTGACTGATGAAGCTTTTACTGATGTGCCTGTAAAATATTTTACTGTTTTGTTTATGTTCCTTGATAAATTAATTTCATCATGGAGGTGTCTCTGTGTGGAATGTACAAGTCAGTAAGAATTGTCAGCAAGGATTAATCAGTACTCTCTAATTGGAGATGTTAATCAGTGGAACCTCTCAGACACTGAATTGTAGACTTTGCTCCAAAGATAAATTTAGGATTGAAGTAAAAATTCATAGTTTTATTGTAATCGAGTTCCTGTTGAGAGTTCTTGAATTAAGAGGAAAGTTCACAGATGGTGCTTTTAAGAAAGGGACATTGCAGCTCAGATAATCAGTGACAGATCCAGAAAATTAAACTCCAACCAGTTATAGGGGTGTTAATATCAGCAGAATCAAAGCTAATACTATCTGACTATCAGTCCTGGATGTGACTAACAGCAGCAATAACAGCGAAATCCAATCCCTGCAGTCACTTGTGAATTCGCTGGTGTGACAGCAGGTTGGCTGACTGAGTGAATCCCTTCCCGCACACAGTGCAGTTGAATGGCCTCTCCACAGTGTGAACTCGCTTGTGTACTTTAAGATTAGATGAAGACCTGAACCTCTTTCCACAGGAAGTGCAGCTGAATGGCTTCTCCCCAGAGTGAACTTGCTGGTGTGACTGAAGGCTGGCTGACTGAGTGAATCCCTTCGCGCACACAGAGCAGGTGAATGGCTTCTCCCCAGTGTGAATTCGCTGGTGTGACTGAAGGCTGGCTAACTGAGTGAATCCCTTTGCACACACAGAGCAGATGAATGGTTTCTCCCCAGTGTGAACTCGCTGGTGTGCAGTGAGGTCAGAGGAATGCCTGAACCTCTTTCCGCAGGAATTGCAGCTGAACGGCCTCTCCTCAGTGTGAATTTGCTGGTGTTTTAGCAGGTTGGAGGACACAGTGAATCCCTTTCCACACACAGAGCAGATGAATGGCCTCTCCCCAGTGTGAAATCGCTGGTGTCCACTCAGGTGGGATGAAGACCTGAACCTCTTACCACAGTAAGTGCAACTGAAGGGCCTCTCCCCAGTGTGACCTCGCTGATGTGTCAGCAGAGTGGATGACTGAGTAAATCCCTTACCACACACGGAGCAGGTGAACGGCTTCTCTCCAGTGTGAATACGTCGATGGCTTCTCAGCAGCGATGGATAATTGAATCCTTTCCCACAGTCCCCACATTTCCACGGTTTCACCATGGTGCTGGCTCCAATGTGAGTGTGTCAATGAATTTCCAGCTGGGGTGGATAACTGAATAGCTTCACACCATTCTCACATTTTCTCATCCACACACACAACACGTACACAGTTTCTCCCCACTGTGAATGGTGTGATGATTTCTCAGGCTGTGTAACTGGTTAAAGCTCTTTCCGCAGTGAGTTCACTGGAACACTTTCACTCGGGTGTGTGTGTCTCAGTGCTTTTCCAGTCACACTGATGTTTGAAATCTTTTTCCCACAGAAAGAACAGTCAAACATTTCTCCTTCCACATACAAAGGTTGATTATATTCATGTCCTGATGAATCGAGTGGCTCAGTCAGATGTTGATGTGATGTTTGGTTTGCGTTTCCAATCTACAAATCTTAATATTTGATGATGTTTGGCATCTGAAAATCAAAAGTAATCATTGTCAGTCCAGCGTGGAAATTAATAATTGACAATTCCACTTGCTACGGAATATTTCTTCCTCTCGTCTCCCCTCCCCCACCCCAAGCTGTAAATCACAGTCCCACACACACTCTCCTTCCTGTGATGAGAAATCCAGATCCATCATGCAATCTCCACCATTTCTTTCCTCTCCCAGTTTTCTATCTCCCTCTGCTCTGGCTGGGTTCAGTTCTACAGCCCTGCTGTAAAAGGAATTTAAAATCCACTACTGTAAGTCCAAGATTAGAAACTGAGAAGAGACAAACATTTCCCTTGATTTGAGTTTGCTGTGTGCCTGTAAAAGGAGTTTCCAAAATCCATCCCTGTCAGTCCAGGATAGAAATGCACAATATTTTCTCCTCCTGCTACCTAGACCAGGATGTGACCGCGCATGCGCCCTGCTGCACATTGCCCCTATAAAGATGGCGGCCGTTACCCCGGGCCTGGCGAAGGGAGAAATCCAGAATCCAGTTCTCTGCAAACCCAAGACCGGTACCTTGTTATTTGGGGTCTGCGCCCTGCACTGTGTCTTTATGAAGCCTCCCTGTCCACTCCGCTGGCTCCATTCCTCCTCACACACCCACTAACTCTGTTAGTTTGCTCCGCTCGACTTTCTCTCAACCACTCTGAGCAGCTTCAGCCACAGACCAGCACTGCGCATGCTCATGAAAGAGACAGCAATGCGCATGCCCCAGTATACTCAGAGATGCGCATGCGCATAGAATTTCTGTTGTGAGGATAGGGCACATTCTCTACCGCAGTGAAAGCTGGGTGAGCGCCCCGCCATTGAAAGACCAATTTGTAGAATGTCTTCATCCTGCAATCAGAATACGATCGATGCCATAGGGGCAAGACATAAAATTGTTAAATCAATTGATGCAACGGCCACTTTGCTCCAGGCTGCACCACAATTCTCTCCTGGATGTTATGAACAGCAGAACAAACCCCAACAGTTAGATCTGAACTCAGTGCAGTCTCAGGAGATGGGACGAGCTAGTGACCTTTTTCCCCCCTACACATGGAACATTTAAACTGTGTTTTGCCAGCAGCAATGCTCTGATTATGGATCAAATCCTTTGAACTTTTAAAGTTGGAATGCTGACATGTGGGCAAACTGAATAAAGCTATTTGCGCACGTGAAGCATCTGAACATTGACTCTGATGTTATAAGTGAAATTAACTGATCTGAGACATTGAAAGGATTCTGCACATCAGGAATTCAAACCTAATATTGGCTTCGGGACAATCAGAATACTTGGGAACAGACAAGACACGCAAAGGCTCGAAGGAGAGCTGGTTCCCGGTGACATGGATGTGCCTGCAGTGGGTGGGATCAGACTGTTTCCATGTAGCCATAATGAAGGCCCCAAACTTTACCTTGGAAGAGCTAAACTTATAGAGGACAATTGTCATTCTGGTAGCAGAAATCTGAAGCTTTAACTCACTAACACCCCAGGTTAAATCTGCATCAGTCTCTGTGGTGCAATTGGTCAGCATGTTTGGCTGTTAACTGAAAGGTTGGTGGTTCAAGACCACCCAGGGACGAGGCTTACACTGTTTCCCCCCCATCGGCATTCATCGTCACACAGTTCCAGGCTGTCATTAGGTACTTCCGCTGAAAGAAAAGATTTCTGAAATGTTGCCAGTTCGACTGTTATCCAAGTGAGTTCCCAGGCAAACAGCTTTTTTCGAATATTCATTTCAAATTTAATGAGACAACAATTAGCCCTACCATGGACCGATATCTAACCCATTGGAAATTTATGAAGTTATTGGATTCAACCAAGCCCATCAATTATTCTCGCTTTCTCAGCTCCTCAGTGAGTGATACAGGGAAAAGCAGCAATATTCCAGCCCCGCACTCTCCACACCCACTTCCAGAAAGCAGTGACTGCAGCTTCAATCAGCGGGTTACTGCCCATCCCTGGGACACAAGATACTCCAACTCGGGTCAAACCTCCCAATACAGCGAGCACAGGCTCAGGAAAAAGCAGGTAGATTATATCCCGGTCACTAAACCTCCGAGCAGCATTTACACAATACCCGAGTTAGTGAGTCACAAATAAAAGTGACACAAACTTTCTAAATGTTTTCAATGTAAAATTCCTTCATTTTATTGAAAATCTGACTGTTGGGAATCTGAAAATGAGCACCATGCGATTTGTGTTACCGAGTGAGTTGTTTTCCATTGTTTGTCCGTCAGGTTTGCAATTCAATTTGTGTTGGATATTGAAGCGAATCTGATTTCAAAATAAGGTAACAAAGCAGGTAAATATTAAATCCAGAAACAAATCCTGAGGAAAATGGATCACAATGTTCGGAAGGAGGTGCAGCTGAGAAGTGGAAGCTGTGAATGATGCATTGATGATTGAGTGGAAAGCATTGGATCCTTGGTCAATCATCGTGTCCGAGTGGTGAAAACGATGCTTTTAAAATCCACTCGCGTTTCCCCAGGAAAGTTCCAATCTTATCGATTGTGCTTCTCATTATTGCTGATTTCAACCAGGTGTCCACAGAGCTCACCGATCAATGGAAGAAAAAACATCCTAAAATTCTCCTGATTTTTGGAAGAGAATGAAGGGCTCTCGGGATCGGGTCTTGGGACTGGGGATCCGCCATGATCTTATGGAGTGACGGAGGAGTCTTGTGGGGCCTTGTGACATGTCGCTGCTGCTTTGATTCTGTTCTATTTGAGTAGAAATACCAAACAAAGCAATGGGCAGTAGCATCCTGAGCTCGGTATCGCAGCTGAGCGGTCTTAGGTGCTGATTTGAGGTCTCATTCTTTGTTGAGGCGTGGTTTCTAACCCCAATGCTGCTGAAATTGCCCTATTGGTCGAAAAAGTGCCAGCTCACAGTTAAAGCAGGTATATGCGGTGTTTCACTTTAACAGGAAGAACGAGGAAAGACAATAAAAATATAAATGGCTGTGGAGAAAAGGTGGGGTTTTTGAATTAGCTGAATTCCTCTTCCATGAGCCAGAATTTATACAATGGGCAGAATGTCCTCCTCCTGTAGCCGCCTATGATTTTATGCCAATGACACTAACCTGTGCATAGAGCCAGTCGTCGTGGCCGAGTGGTTAAGGCGATGGAGTCAATATCCATTGGGGTTTCCCTCTTCTCATTATTCCTGGTTTTAACTTTGTGTCTAGCTCAGTCGGTAGAGCGAAGGCTCGGAATGCCAGGGCCTTGGGTTCGCCCCACGGCGGGCACAGCTTCTTCGAAACAAATAATTCACCAACCTCATCACTGCGGTTCTTGTGAAATTTGCACATGTTGGATATTCACCACTGAAAGTACTTGATGCACAAAAATTTCTAAGCACTTTCACGTCACATCTCTTTCTGCCTCATCTCCAGCTCCCTCTGCTCTTCCAGGAGCTACTTAACCAATCTCAGTCAGTTCGTGTGAACATAAAACACAACGTGATCAGTTTACAGATAACAAGGCAAAGAGACACCAGGGAATTTCCTGATTCTCCCAGGTACTGATTACAGGAATATGCACAGTGCCGATTATCCACCGCTACACTCTCCTTCCAGTCTTGCATACGTTGTTAAGCTTTGAAATTGTTCATATTTTCGCACTGGATTTCAATGTGAAGAAAGCAGAGCTGTGATAAGCTTATAATGTTCAGCAGATGTACTGTACGAAGGTACATAACAGGCTGATGATAAAAGTGCACTTTGGATGAGGTGAGCTCCATTGAAGGATTGGCACCATTAATGTGTTGTTCAATAAGTCTCGTGACAAATCTCGTGCTAGAAATGAGAAGAAAACTCGCTGAATTTGCTCCGTATTTTGGTTTCAAAAGAGCCGAATGGAAGGTTAGAAAGTACATCTCGCTAGAGTGGGTTATAAAATGGCAGAATGACTGTGAAAGAAGCACCCGCGCTGTTGGGAAACATAAAATTACAGAAAGTTACAGCATAGAAAGAGGCCATTCGGCCTCGATGAGCTGATGTGCTGCGTTTAAAGACCAGTTGTGATTGACCCATCAGGAGTGATATCTTTGTCAGTGCAAACAGTAGGGACCAAAATTCGTCCTTCCCCCAACCATATTTTGCCTCGCGCCACCATCTCTGTGGTCAGTGCTTTGCACCCAGCCCTTCTCTTGTCCTCCTTTCATTCATTCATTCACTCCGCCTTTATCTCTGTTCCCGACCTGTTCCAAGTGTGATATTTCCAGCTCGGAGGCAAAACTTCAACTGTCACCCCAAAGATTCTGATGGAGCTGCGAAATGTTTTCAATCAAAAAGTACTTAATACCCATTTTAACAAGATCAAAAATCTGAATTCCCTGACCAGGAATCGAACCCAGGCAGCGGCAATAAGAGCACTGAATTCTGACTGCATGACCACCAGGGAAGCGGTGAAGCTTTTATCAGTTTGGTTTATCGACGCTGCTTTTAACAATTTTCCATTTTAAATGGAACGAATTCTTCAGTCAATGACAACAACAGTTGCTGTGAGCTGGGACATGGAATTGACAGTGAGGTGAAATAGCCCCACAAGCTGCTCATGTGTAACTGTCAATTTCCAAAACCCACCAACATCATTACTGCGGCTCCTGTGAAACTGACAAGAGAACACACGGCAGACATTCATCACTGAAAGCAACTGACACATCAAATCCTAAACACTTTCATGTTGCATCTTTTTCTGCTTCTGTCCCTGCCTCGCCTCCAGCACCCTCTGCCCGTCCAGCTCCCAGGTCAATTAGCTGCTCGATGCAGACTCAGTCAGTTCATGAACCCAAGCTTCCCCTAGAAAGCAGGGTCAGGGAATGTGGGACCCAAGGATTTTAGAAAGAATGAGTTTGCAAATGACATAGTAAAGATAATCTGGGATCTCATCTTCCTGATTCTCCCAAATACCGATTACAGGAATGTGCACAGTGCCGATTATCCACAGTCGCAGGCTCCTTCCATTCTTGTGCACATTGTTAACCTTTGAATCCACTCGCAAGAGGGATTATAAAATGTCAGAATGACTGTGCAAGAAGTAGCCGTGGTGTTGGGAAACATAAGATTATAGAAAGTTATAGCAAAGAAAGAGGCCATTCGGTCCTGTGTGCTGCTCAAAGAACTCTGAAGAAGAGTCACGCTGAATCGAAACATTAATTCTATTTCTTTCTCCAGAGATGCTGCCAGACATACTGAATTTTTCCAGCATTTTCTGTTTTTATTTCAGATTTCCCGCATTCACAGTATTTTGCTTTTATCTCTGGATTTTTAGCCCATTGACAATGCCACTACGCCACCTCCTGAATGCTGACATATGAACAAGAAAATACGGGTGTGGTTGGGTGGGTTTTCTCCTATTTAGAATGATAAATCCTCAGGCGGCAGGGTTCGAACCCATGTGTTCATTTTAAACAACAAATGTAAATTATTGAACATTCACTCACAATTAAATAAACAAGCTTGGATGATGCTCTTACCAGGTTTCAAACCACTGCTCTGCCACATGTGAAATGACCGTGACCCCCCACTTCCCTGCACAAACCCTGCGCTGTAAGGATCCCAATGGAGATGTCTGGAATGTTAAACGGTGACGTCATGCAGCAGCACTTTAGGTCTTTGTTTTGAAGAAATGGAATTCGGCTGTTCTCATTAGGAATGCTGGAGACAGACTGATCAACAATGTCATCATCAAATGGCACAGCGCAGTAAGAGGCCCTAAGATGGAAGCAAAACATTGTAGATGCTGGAAATCTGAAGTAAAAACAAAAAGTGCTGGGAAAAACTCATCAGGTCTGGCAACATTTGTGGGGAGAGAAGCTGAGTTAATGTTTCAAGTCCGTAAGTCTCTTCTTCAGAGTCAGGCCGACTCGAAACATTAACTCTGCTTCTCTCTCCACAGATGTTGCCAGACCTGCTGAGTTTTTCCAGCATTTTCTGTTTTTACTTTAACAAAAAGCCCTTCACCCCATCGTATCTGTGCCAGCTATTTTCAAAGAGCTAACCAATTCGTCTCAAATTCCTTCTGTCTTTACTTAAACCTGAGTTTTCCCCCTTTCAATCATTGTCCATTTCTCGCTTGAAGAAGGAATTTCTGCAGAATCCATGCGCAGTTTGCCTTCGTTAACAAAGTTTCCCTGACCCATTGACATGAAGAGTTGGACTAGGATTCCTCAAACAGTTTTCGATACAAACATTATTTATTTATGCAATTGATTTCATATCGAATTACAAAAGAACTTTATCCTGATCAAGCCGGTCATCATTATTTCTGAGCTGCTGTCTACAATCTAATTCCATTTTCTCTACAAACGGGAGAGCTGGATTCAGGTTCCAGTCTCTGGAGGAGTGGGTCCGAATCCCACCGCTCCCAAATTTTCAGCTGCTTCCCACTTTCGGGGACATTAGGAACTCTCTTTGGGTGAGCAAGAGACAAGTCCAGTTTAATACGGGGAGTGAGGTGGGTTGTGGTCCTTTATCTTGACAGGGTGAACGGAGAGAGACAATGTAAATAGAAATTGCTGTGGGAGAAAGGCGGCAGTGTGGAATTGGTTTAGTTGCTCTTCCTGAGAGCCAGCACAGATACGACGGGCCGAAAGACTTACTTTATAGCCGCCTCTGGTTTAATATGAAGATGTTTTACCCAAGGAAGTGCTGTTAGTCGTGGACGAGAGTTGAGGACGATGTTTCTGACATCCATCGGGGTTTCCCCAACGTTGGTTTGCTGACTGCGGTTCTCGTTGTTCCTGGTTTTAACCAGGTGCCAACAGGATTAGTTATCGATTAAATAGAATCAAACATAACTTCATCTGCAAGGATTTGCGAAATCTGCAGACGGAAATGGAACAAAACTTAGCCGGTTTGGTGACATCCTTTCTTTCTGGGTGTTTGTCTCTCCTTAGGCCTCTCTCACTCTCGGTGTACATGTCAGTGAGTGTTCTGCTGTGTGTGTCAGTATGCTTCGGTTCCTCATTTTCACCATCCACACTTTATTCACCTTAGTTTTGTGGCTTCATATTAAAATTGTAGAGAGAAAATAAAAACAGGCTTAAAAGGTTCAAGAGGAATTTTGTTTCTGCATTTTTGGGTGGAGACTATTCAGCTATTAAGTGTCTGCACGCTACAAAGAGGAGGGTGATTGAAATCTTCACTGAGCAACATTTAAACAGCCAGACATCGAGTCCTTGTGGTCGAGTGGTTAAGTCAATGGACACATCGAGAGAATGAATGTGTAAATGCAAAAAGTCCAAACTGATATCCCTCGGATATTAGGAACTGTATTTCTTCTCGAAGCTGTTCCACGTGTGACATTTGCAGCTCTGATGTGAAACTTCAACTCTCACTCCACTGATTCGGGCGGAGCTGTTGTGTGTTTCGGTTTTCAATCAATAAGTAAATCAGTCCACTTTTAACAGTTTGTACCAGATCAATAAACCTTCACAGCCTGGCCAGGAATCGAATCCACAGTGAAAGGGCCGAATCCTCACCTCTAAATTAAGAGGAAAGCTATCTATAACTTTGCAACATGCTTTATCAACGCCGCATTTGTCCTTTTTCAGATACTTTCACCAGAGATAAGTTTCTGCTACAGAATTTTATCATAAATGACATCTTCGGGCAATGACAGCCACTGTTTTTAATGGGTGAGCTGCAGCGAAGGGTTGGCACCAATAAAGTGTGGTTCAATTGGCCTGGTTCCAAACCCTGTGCTGGAATTAAAGAAAAACTTTGAGTTTGCTCAGTGCTTTGACTTCAAAAGCGAGGATGTAAGAAAGTACGTTCCCATAGAATGTAACAAAATGTCGGAATCACTGGGAAATGATGCTGGAAGACATAAAATTATAGACAGTTACAGCAAAGAAAGAGGCCATTCGGCCTGGCGTGCTGCTTTCAAAGAGCAGTTGCGATTGATTGGTCAGGAGCGATATTTGTGTCAGTGTAAACAGTCGGCAGTAAAATCATTACCACATTACCACGGCAAACATTCATCAGTGAAATCAACTCACACACATCAAATTCTACCGTTTTCATGTCGCATCTTTTAATTATCTGTTCTCCATCTCAGACATTTCCTGGTCTATCAAATATCATCCATGCAGAACTTTGCTCTGTTCGTCGTTTTACGAGGAGACTTACTGTGAGTGGGATATAGCCAGTGGCTCCATGGCTCAGTGGTTAGAGCACTGGTCTTGTAAACCAGTGGTCGTGAGTTCAATTCTCACTGGGGCCTATAGCTGAAATTTGGTGACAAGGTAACCTTAGAGGACAGCACTTCTAAAAATATATTGAAAGGTCATGTGAGTGGGCAGCAAGATGGCAGGTGGCATATAATGTCAGAAGGTGCGAATATGTTCACTTTGTTGTAAACATTGGAACAGCAGAATGCTTTTAAAATGTGAGAAAGTGAATGTGGTGATTTCCAAAGAGACCTTGGTGTCCTTGTACAAGCAATGTAGAAAGTTAGCATGCAGGGTCAGCAAGAAATTAGGAAGCTCAATGGCCTTTATTACAAGGGGATTGGAGAGCAAGAATTAAGAAATCTTTAAAGAAGGGTTTTGGTGAGACGGCATCTAGAATCCCGTGTGCTGTTTTCATCTCCACATTGATAAAAGGATATACTGTCTATGGAGACAGTAAAGAGAAGGTTCACTAAATTGGTCTCTGGGATGAAGTGATTGTCCTATGATGAGAGGCTGAATAAATTGTGCTTCTATTCTCTGGAGTTTATAAGAATGAAAGGCAATCTCATTGAAACCTGTAAAATTCTGAGGGGGCTTGATAGGGTGGACACAGAGATTGTTTCCACTGGTCAGGGAGTCTGAAACACTGGGGCACAGTCTCAGGGTAAAGGGCCGATAGTTTGGGGCTGAGATGAGGGGAAATTACTTCACACAAAGGGTTGTGAATCTTTGAATTCTCTACCCAGAGGGTTGTGGATGCTCCATCATTGAATATATTTAAGGCTGGGATGGACAGGTTTTTGCTCTCTTGGGGAACTAACGGATATGGGGAATGGGCAGGATAATGGAGTTGAAGCCCAAGGTCAGCCATGATTGAATTGAATGATGCAGAAGGTTCGATGGGCCATGTGGTCTACTCCTGCTCATATTTCTTGTGCTCATGTGTATGATAAAGACAATAATTCATGTTATAATAAAAACAGAAAGTGCTGGAAGTTCTCAGCAGGTCTGACAGCAAATATGAAGGGAGAAACAGAGTGAAGGTTTCATGTTTAACATGACTCTTTTCCAAACCACAAATTGGGTCCTAGTTACGACATTTTGCACAACACTGAGTCAGGGAATGGAACCCAGTCGGTGAAAGCGTCGAATCTGAACCATTAGGGTGTTTTTATAGCATACCTTTGAACGAAATTAGCTTCCAACTGAAGGTTTAATGGGTTAAGACCACCGAGGGTCAAGTAGACTCCTTCTCTTCCTGCTTCTACTTATATTACCTACATAGTTCTGCTTTGTGTCCTTTGGCTGCAAGGAAATCTTTCCCAAAGTTTCCCAGTTCTACTGTTAATCAGTTAGTTCCCACACAAATAGATTTATGAATATTCATTTCAAATAAAGCGAGAAAATGGGGGAAACATGTGCATAACATCCATCCTATTAGAAATATTGGGTTCAAAGCAACGAATAGAAATTGATTCTCTGATTGCATATACCGAACTGGAACACACCATCACACCGAGTGAATCCACTGTCTGTTCAAATGTTGCTCAGTGAAAATTTTAATCTTCCTCCGCTGTGTAGCGTATGGACACTGAATCAATAAGCAGTGTCCACTTAAATAAACACAGAAAGCGTCAATCTCCTCTTGCAACTTTTATAGCTGTTGTTATTCTCTGTACCATTTACCATGAAGATATATAATACAAGTGAATAAAGTTTTGCGATGTTAAAAATGTGTTCATCTCTCGGGGAACTGAACCACATTGACACAAACACATGAACACAGACAGACATATATACCGAGAGTGACAGAGGGCTAGGGTTTGTCTCTGAGGAGAGGCAAACTCTCAGAAAGCAAGGATGTCACCAATTTAACTCAGCTTTGTTCCATTTCTGACTGCAAATTCTGTGAATGCTTATGGATAAACAGGAAAGACGGAACACAGAAGTGAAACAGGAAAAACAGACGGGAGCGTTTGGAAGGTTCTGACTCCATTTAGCCAATAATTAACCCTGGAGTTTCCAAAAGGAAGGAACACTGAGCAGCGCAATCGGCAGAATGTGAACCTGTGGGGGCAGATCCCAGTGGAGTTCTAATCCATCGCCTTAATCACTCAGCCATGGCTAGAGACCTTACACTGGTGTAAATCTTGTTCATGTAAAACCATGGAATGGTTACAGCAGAGTCTGAGAGTATTCAGCCCCACCAATTCCCAGTCACCCTACAATTCCTACAGCCTCCCTTGTTCTTCCTACCAAGATGAACCACGTCATGTGTCAAATGCCCCGATCCTATTCTAAGGGATTTGATGAAACGTCTGAAAAGATGAACCAACTGAAACTTTGGCAGTGATGAGATTCAAATCCACGACTCGATCGAGGCTGCAGTCTCAATTCAAAGTCTTGCAAACACTCAAACACACTACTGCTGGCAATATGATAGTAACTATTGCCTTGAGTGGTATTGGTGCTGAGTAAGAACTTAAGTAGCAGCAGAAATAGACCATTTTGTCGCTCGAGCCCCTCACAGTTCTATAAAATCAGAGCCAAGGTAACAATCTTGAGGCCATTCAGACCGTGACAGAGGAACATCGACCATTCAGCTTTTTGATGCTGCTCCGCCATTCAATAAGATCATGGCTGACACGACAGAAACCCCGCACAGCGAGTTAGCCAGAGGGACTTGTATAGAATTTCAAACTGTGTCCTCATGCTGCAGTTCTGGATTATGCTTTGCAGAAATAGGATTGGGCTGGGATATTTAGGAACAGCGTAGAGATATTGATCGAGCAATAGAATCTCTCATTGGGACCCATCGTGCCCTCGCCAGGTTTTTACAAAGAGCTGCCCATTTAGTCTCAATATCTTTCTCTATCTTCATAACCCAGCAGCTTTTCCATTTCAAACATTTGTCCAATTCCCTTTTGAAAACTCGGAGTTAAGGAAAACAATGTTGAAAAAGGCGCAGGAGCTCCGGCAGTGTCTTTGTACAGTGCGTCAAAATTAACAAAGTTTACCTGCCCCATTGTCGGCATTTTATTTAATTCAAAATATATTGCAGTTCATATAATATCATTAAAATTTATTGAGATCACATTGACCAATCTGCCACCAAGGAATCATGTCTGACCCCAGTGATCTGTGAAAAATGTAACCAGATCAAATGCAGCCACTAGCGGGCGCTCCAGTGGCGCAATCGGTTAGCGCGCGGTACTTATAGAGCAGTGCGGTCAGCGGGCTATGCCGAGGTTGTGAGTGCGACCCTCACTTGGAGCAGTAGTTTTATTGGAGCTAATATATGTGGAACTACATTTGGATCCTAGATTCCTGAATTAATGGCACGGTTTTCAGCCGGCAGCATTGCAATAACAGGGCATAAGCGCACCCTGTACGGGTTTATTAAATTCTGTTTCACAGAGGTGTTGTACAGGAAGATGAACAATGAATCATTTACCAGCTCTCGCATGCTTGTAACTTGTAATATTTGACAAAAAACGTTAAGAAAATCATGTTTAAAGTGTTGCATTTCCACCACTGATCACACAAGATAACACCCGGCTGGAGGTGGTTAGTTAAAACTGCTCCCCAGTTTCCACGGTGACAGACAGTCTGCTCCTTGGTGCAGTTCCTGATACACGCACGGGGAAAGCAGATACCACCTGACTCATGAAACGCGCATAACATCAAGCTGACCTTTGGCACCAAGCTGATGGTGTATTAGGCCTGTGTCCTCATTTCCTTGTTGTCTGGCTGTGAAACATGGACGACTTACAGCTATCAAGAAAAGAAGCTCCGCAATTTCCATCTGCACTGTGTGCGGTCGTTATTGGGAATCTCCTGGCGGGACACAATCAGGAAGCGGCAGCCCTCTCAAAGACAGAGCTCCCAAGTCTGTTAGGCTCATCAAACAGAGGGAGGTTGGATGGCTCGGGCCCGTTTACAGGATGGAAGGTGGTCACATAGCTAAGGGCCAGTCGGCAAGTGAGACGTCCAACGCTCTGCTTGTATGACACTCACAAGCGTGACATGGAGGCCCTAATTAGCGATTATCAGACATGAATTTCACTAGATGACTACAAAGGAAGATTGCAGCACTTCCTGTGAGCTGTTGTGCATCACCATGATGCCCATTTGCTACAGCGACTTGGCAACAGGCGCCAAGACTAGAAACAACAACCCATAACATCGCTTTTAGCTTCATGTGAGGCACTTGTGATGGAAACTGCCCCTCAAGGATTGACCTCCTCAGCCATCAGAAACTATGCAGCATATGGAGACAACCCATCTGAAATAGATTTGTTTGATGTGTGTCCGTCATCTTTCATGAATGGAAGGATGACGAAGATCATTGTGAAATTCATTTGCAAAAAATATGACGTGTTTCACACACAAACACACACATACACACACACGAACACAGCCAGACACACAGAGACACATTTGCACACACACACATACACACACATAAACACATACACAAGCACGCATCAATACATATAGATAGACAAACACGCACGCGCAGACACAGACACACACACACACATGCACACACAAACACAGACGCTGACACAAACACACACACAAACGCACACAGACGCACATGCACATTCACACACATACACATATAAATACATTTACAGACACACACTGATACATATAGGCAGACATACATGCACACACAGATACATACAGTCAAAAAAACAGACACAGATACACAGACGCACACATACAAAAATGCACACACGCACAAAGACACACACGCAGACACATGCACATACACATAACCACACACACGAACACGCACACACACGCCAATATGCCATCTTGCTCTAACGCCGGAAAAACCGCATTTCAAATTAATATTCCCATCTTGACGACCTGGGTGGCTCTGTAGCACTGAGGAAAATGTCACCCAGTATCTTTCAGGTGGTATCATGAGCCAATAGACACTGGCATCCTGTTTCTTGAGGTGTAATCGTTGCAATGGTTGCATTAAGGGGCCACCTATCATTCAATTTCTAATGGAAACTTCTATCGTTATTATTAGTGGAAACCTTGCGCCTGTCAGTTTTCAATAGGAACTTTTATCTTTTATTGCTGAAGTTGACGCTGCTGCTGTTAGTTGCTTCAATGAGGGCTCTTCATGTTTTATAATACAAAGCAATTATTTTCCATTTTGCTGATACAAAGACTTGCATCTTTGAATGTATCATCAGGACCTGTCCCTCTTCTCCCCAAACTAGCCCATATCACATTTGTATATTAAATCCAGGGACAGTTAGTGTCCTCGCTGCACAAACCCATACCTCTGTTTGTGTTACAGCAGGTCCTGCCTCTCCAATCATTGAAGTAGCCCATATCGATGTTTATAACGTACCAGCCCCAGTTACTGTTATGACTGTATTGGTCCATATTTCTAGCTATATTACAGCAAATTCTGTCTCTATTATTAATTCACTAGCCCATATCTCTATTTATATTACACGAGATCAATGTCTCTGTTAATACTGAACAAGTAATGTCTCTATTATGACTGCACTAGCTGATATCTGAGTTACTGTTACAGTAGAGCCCGCCTCTGTTATTGATGCACTAGCCCATATCTCTTTTTATATTGCACCAGGTCGTTTATCTCTTTATGCTACGCCAGACCCTGAGTCATTTCAGATAAGATTCCATAGATTATACAAATTAACTAGACAGACAAACCAATCCAAAAATGATTAGAACGGTCGGGGTGGAATTTGTAAAGCTCACAGTTAAAAACCGTAGAAACAGAACAACGAGAGTTTCAATCCTTTCCAACAATTGGAATAATAAATCGGATAATTTCAGGTGTGTGAATATCATGTCAGGTAAACGTACAGGATCATTTTTTCCGTCGCTTGCGTACATCATCACACATATAGGTAAATATGAGGAGTTTCTGTGAGATGCTGCAGTGATAATTTTCCAATAAGATGCTCGTCATTCTCGATGTGATTCTAATCCCTGAGTTCCTCAGGGCAGTGTTCCGAGGCCCAAGCATCTTCAGCTGCCTCATCAATGTCCTTCCCTCCATCATCAGGTCAGAAGTGGGGTTGTTCGCTGATGATTACACAATGTTCAGCACCAGTCATGATTCCACACATTCTGAAACAGACCATGTCCAAAAGCAGCAAGACCTGGACAACATACAGGCTTGGGCTGATAAGTATCAAGCTACATTCGCGCCACACAAATGCCCGGTAATGATCATTTCCAACAGGAGAAAATCGAACGACTTCCCCTTGACATTTAAAGAGGAATTAGTATCACTGAATCCCCGACTATCAACGTTGTGGGCGTTACCATTGAGCAGAAACTGAACTGTACCAGCAATGTAAATACTGTGGCGACAAGAGCAGATCAGAGGCTGAAAATGCTGCGGAGAGTAATTCACCTCTTGAACCCCCAAACTCGCCCACCACCTACAAAGCTCAGGTCAGGAGTGTGATGGAATACTCTCCACTCGCTTAGGTGAGCGCGGCTCCAGTAACACACTAGAAGCTCGACACCATCCAACACAAAGTAGCCCACTTGTTGCCACCTCACCTACCACCATCATCATTCATTCCCTCCACCAATGATGCACAGTGGCATCAGTGAGTTCCATCTACAAGATGCAATGCAGGAACTCATCAAAACTCCTTCGACAGCACCTTCCAAGCCCATGACCACTACCATTTAGAAGGGCAAGGACAGCAGAAAGATGGGAACATCACCGCCTGGGAGTTCCCCTCCAAGTCACTCACCATCCTGACTTATAAATGTATCGCCGTTCCTGCACTGGGTCAAAATCCTGGAGCTCCCATCCTAACAGCACTGTGGGTGTACCTACACCACATGGACTGCAGCGGTTCAAGAAGGCAGCTCACCACCAACTTCTCAAGGGCAATTAGGGATGGGCATAAAAATGTTGGACTAGCCAACGACGCCCACGTCCGTTGAAATAATAAATAATAATTTTCCAAATGATCTTTGGGAACAGAAAAGTCGATGCTTGGAAGCGAAATGGTCAGTCTGACATCACTTTATAAACAATGGAAAACAAGTGAATAGTTATCAATAAATAGTTGCAATATTAAACTATCTGCAATTAAAATGCAGGAACACTTTGGGATTTAACACATTCCCTGAGGGTGGAGATGGGCTGAAGGTTATCACTCAGGTTAATGTCGGGAATTATTCTTTATTAAGTTTATTTTTGCAAAAAAGCGTTATTAGAATACCGGAGATTTAAATGAATGGGCAATTTCTCAGAGACAGAGAGAGAGAGAGAGAGTGAGAGAGCAATAGGTTTCAGTGAGTTAGACGCTGTCTCAGGTAGAGAGATGACAGACATTCAATGAATGTGGTGACAAACGTGCCTGTCTTACCAAAGAAATGGTTGGCATGACATGAATTTTTAACAAGACCACACAACAGAATATACTATCAATAACTATTTGCGTTATTAGACGATCTGTAGTTACAGTTTGAATAAGAGAAAATAAACAAAACTGAAACATTCTGGTGAAGATAAATCTTTGTGGAATGATGTAGCATGATTTTTTTTCACACACACACACACACAACAGGCGATGTCTCATATGTAATTCTGTTGGCTGTAATGAAAATGAATATCAGGAGCTGCGCGGAACAAACAGTCAAACAAACTAAACCTCTAGTTTTAGGCCAAAGTCAGAGGCCCATTTGTAACACAACGTCCACCTTATAGAGGCATAGAATAGTGTGGTAACAACAGAGACAGAGCCTGGTGTGGTAATTACTGAGACAGGGACTAGTGCAATTTGAGCAGGGACATTACTAGTGCAGTAATAATAGAGAAAGCATCTAATGTTACTTAAGCAAAGACGTGACCTAGTGCACGAATAACAGGGCCCACAGTGCTATATTAACATAGACAGGGTCTACTGCTGCAATATCGGAGACGGGGCTAGTACAGTAGTTACTGATACAGGGCCTGGATCAACATCAAGTTAAATAGGGCAGTTATTACAGGCACAATGCATAGAGTAATTGTTTCCCAGAGAGTCTAAGGCCATAAAAACGAGATTGCCTCCAGTGTAAGAGAGACAGATCTGATCTCGTGGAGCAAAAACAGAGACAGGGAGAGTGGAATAGAAGCAGAGACGGAGGTAGAAAGACAAAGTCTTTGCAAAGACAGGATCCATTTTAATTGAAAAGACGCACAAGTCGAATGTGATACAGGCTAATATAGAGTCTAGTGCAAATTGTTCTGAAATGGTCTAGCGGAATATAAGTGCAGGCATTATTCAGTGTGTTATAAGCAGTGCCGTGATCTAGTGGAACATAAGTGAGGCAGTGCCGATTGCAGTAATAATTGAGACAGGATCTCGTGTAATACGAACCTGCCTAGTGTAGTATTAACACAGACCGGATCCAGTATAAGAAAACTAATACAGGGTCTAGTGGAGCTTCACATAATTCATGGCTCTTTGTAATATAAACTGACACAGTGTCTGGTGAAGTAAATACCGCCAAAGACACGAGATTAATACAAACAGAGACATGGACAAGTACAGAAATGAGAATAATGGTATAGGACAATAACAACAGAAACAGGGAATTGTGTGATATGAATGGAGGCATGTTTTGGTGCAGCATCACCTGAGACAGGGTCCAGTTTGCTAGACACGTGGCAGGTTCTGCTGGAGTAATAGCTGAGACAGGGTCTTGTGAAATGCAAATAAAAACATGTTCTAGTTTTCAATAGCCAGAGATAAGCTCTAGTGCAGTGCCAACTGGGGCATGACTTATTGTAACTTTAGCCGAGACCTGCTTCAGTGCAGTCATGACTGAGATAGTGCCAACTGTATTGTGGCCCTCGTCCAGTACATTAACAACTGTGGCTGAGCCAATTATAGTCACAACTGAGAGATGACCTTCTCTAATATGACCAGAGACATGTCCTAGTGTAATAGAAACAGAAACGGCGTCTAATTTAATATGAACAGAGACAGTGCCAAATGCAGTAATAATTGAGACAGCGCCTGCTTCATGTGATGTGAGCAATCACGGTTTCACTGCCATCCACTGGTCAAACTTTGCTATTGCAGGTGTTGTGAAAATGTCGATTCCATTTACTGTTTCTGAGATCAATGGTTAAAATCAGAAATAACGGAAAACTTAGTCGGCAGGATTCGAACCTGTGCGGGGTAACCCTAATGGATTTCAAATCCATCGCCTTAACCACTCGGCCACGACTAAAGACTTTGGCGGAAGGCCTGTATTATTTATACGAAATCATAGAATAGTTGCAGCAGAGACAAGAGGGTCTTCTTCCTGCCCTGTCACTGTCACAACGCGACCTTTTCCCCGTAACCCTGCAATTTATATTGTCCCTCCTCGTTCTCCCTCCCAAACTGGGAATGAAAGAGTGAGAATGAAAGAGGAAGAGAAGTGATGGGTTTTGGAGATCCCAGGGGAAAGAGACTCCAGGAACAGTTCATTGTGACAGTTCACAAAGCAACAAGAAAACAACATTCCCAGATGAGGACCAAACCCGGGCGGCAGGAGTGGGAGCGCCGAATAATAGCACGTTTAGTTCAAACACAGAAGATGTGTTCAGCCAATAACAGCATCGAGTGTGTTAGATATGAACATGAAGTGAACAGTGAGGTGAAATAGTGCCACAAGCTGCAGATGTACAGCTTCCAATTTCCAAAACCCACCAACCTAATCAATGCGGCTCCTCTGAACATTTCAAGGCAAATATTGATCCTTTATAAGGTACCGTTCCCAGAACTATACACAGTCCTCCAGGTGTGATCTAACCAGGGCTTTGCATAGCTGTAGAAAACCTTTCCCTCTTTAGTATAACAGCCTCTGTTACAGGGTATACAGCAAGGGGAATTAGATTGTATAGATCGAATCAGAAAAATATGGAGATGCTTCATCAGAATAAAATTCCTTTTCAAATTCCATTTGAAATGAACTTGATTGTTTCGAAAGCTGTATAGGAATCCCCAGCCCACATCTCTGTGACATTGGGTCAGGGAAACTTTGTTAATTTTCACACACTGAGCATGGACACCGCAGAAGCTCCTGCACTTCATTCAGTTTTGTTTTTCTCAACTCAGAGTTTTCAAAAGGGAATTGGACAATGACTTGAAAGGAAGAAAAAAAGTTAGAGTTATGGAGAAAGGGAAGGAAATTGAGTCTAATTGAAAGAACAATGTAAAAGGCTGATAATGACATGATGATTGAATGGTCTCCTCAAGCGGTCTGCCATTTTATGATGACATTATCAGGTTAATTTGACGACAACATTTATAAATCTGCAACCGAATTTCTTTTCTGTAAAGCAAGGACCCAAAGTGCTGCTGCAGGACCTCACAGTTTAACATGAGGTGCAGGTGCCTCTGGCTTTGTCAGGTATTGTTCTGTAGTGAACTGGTTATCACATGTGCACGAAATCACCAAGCCTCCTTAGACAGCACCTTCCAAACCCATAACCATTACTACCTGGAAAGACAAGGGCAGCAAATAGATGGGAACACTACCACCTGGAATTTCCCCTCCAAGTCACTCACCATTCTGACTTGGAAATATGGCGCTGTTTCTTCACTGTCGCTGGTTCAATATCCTGGAACTCCCTTCCTAAAAGCACTTTGGGTGTACCTACACCACATGGACAGTTGCATTTCAAGAAGGAAGCTCAGCACCACCTTCTCAAGGGCAACTAGGGATGGGCAATAAATGCTGGCCCAGCCAGCGAACCCCACATCCCGAGAATAAATTGCAAACTGTCTGCAGAATTTTTGTTTTTATGCAGAATTAATCATCGGCTAAATAAAATTAAAACCAACCAAACACCCCTTCCTTCTTACTTCCGTTCATCTCCATTCAGGATCATAATTCTTCTTATCCGTGTTACTAAACGTTATTTCAGTTGCAAACATTCACTAAATTTGCAGTCTGAAATGGAACGATAATTGGTCAATTTGGGGACATCCTTGCTTTCTGGGCCTTTGTCTCTCCTTCGGCCTCTGTTACTCTCGGTGTATATGTCTGTGTGTGTTCCTCTGTGTGTGTCAATGTGGTTCAGTCCCCTGAGGAGTTGAATACATTTTTACCATCACAAACTATATTCGCATTGGCTAATCCATTTTAACTGTGCCTTTTATTGTAATTTCAGGCTTCTTTCATGAGAGAAACGTTTCTCCCCAAAATGACACGTTTATATAAAACACAATCAATATGCATTATCACACAGTCCCAGGTTGTTATTGGGTTCTTAAGCGACAATGAGAAAAAAATCCAACTCTCCTGTGCCCAACGAGTCCCAACAGCAATGATATTTTTATCTGGATATTAATTTCAAATATAATTTAACAAATGACCAACCATGCACCTACAAATAACACATTCGAAATCTATGAAGCTATTGGATTCAAATAACCCCATTACTTATTCTCTCTTCCTCAGCTCCATAGTGAGTGAGACAGGGAAAAGCAGAAAAGCAGCAACATTCCGGCCCCGCACTCTCCAATCACCCGCTGCCAGCAGAAAGATACAGTCGCTTTGCTGAGTGTTTATTCTGTGAAATGGTGAAGAGCGAGAATAAGACGCTTGTAAGATACTGCGTTCAGTTAATATCCAACAACAAACAGGAACAAGGCAGCTTTTCTCTCACTTAAAAGGGCAAGTTTTTATAATGCTACAGCATACAACAACAACTTATATTTAGAAAGCGCCTTTAACCTGTTGAAACGTCACAAGGCGTCCGGCCATGGTCATTATATAACAAAGTGTGACGCTGAGCCTCATAATCGGTCAGCTGACTAAAAGCTCTGTCAAAGGGGGAGGCTTTAAGAACTGTCTTAAAGGAGAAAAGTATCGATTTCATGTTCCATCCAACAGCAATGGTTCTTCTCATTGGCTGAAGAAGCCACTTGTGTTCAACCTGAACGGACCATTTAGCTGGAGAAAGTTGACTGGTGAAAGAGATCGGGAAAGAAAAAATTCCAAAAGTAGCCTCCTTGAGCCAAATTTCCAGCAGCTTCCTGATGGCCGACTGGTTCGGGTTCAGCACTTTCACTGCGTCACCCCAGGTTTGATTCCCTGTCAGAGAATTGAGATTTTCTGCTCTTGGGCGAACTGCTAAAGCCAACATTATTGTCTTCCTGGCTGAAAACAACACAGAACAGTTCTGTCAGATTCAGGGTAATGAGAGTTGAAGTTTCACATCAGAACTGAAATGTCTCACGTGCAACAAGTCGAGAATAAATCGAGAGTCGGAGTGAGGAAGTGAAAATAAAAGAGAAGGGCTGTGATAGGTTACAAAGCACTGACTATAGAGCTGGTGATGCGAGGCAGAATATTATTCCTGTATTACCCATGTTACCTTCAATTCTAATTTCCTTATTTATCCCATTCCCAACATTTCCACTACAGTTTGGTGGCATATAAACAACTCCCACTAATGTTTGATGCCTCTTTCTGTTTATTAGCTCCACTCAAACTTATTCTTCAATCTAAGATCCTCTCCCACTAATGTGCGGATCTGGTCCCTTATTAACAGCACTAACCCACCTCCTTTTCCTTTTTGCCCATCCTTCTTAAATGACGATTGCTCTTGAATATTCAGATCAACCAATCACACTGCTCTGTCAAAGCAGAACACATGGCCAATTGGCCAATTTCTTTGCTGTAACTTTCTGCCATTTTGTGTTTCCCAACACCCCAGTTGTATCTCTCTAAGTTTTACTGCCATTTTATAACTCAATCCATCGAGATGTTATCCCTGCCCTTCTATCCGACGCTTTGAATTCAAGACAATGAGCAAATTCAGCGGGTTTTCTTGTCATGTCTAGCACTGAATTTGACACCGGACTCGTTCAACGGCAATTAAATAGTCTCAACCGTTCACCCCTTCAAAATGAACCTGTTGTGTTGCTTCTTGCAGTATATCTGCTAAACAACATAAGCTCATCCCAGCTCCGCTTTCTTCATAGTGAAATCCAATGTGAAAATATGAACAATTTCAAAGCTTAACAACGTGCACAAGACTGGAAGGAGAATGTGGCTGTGGATAATTCACACTGCACATTCCTGTTATCAGCATCTCGGACAATTAGTAAAATGAGAACCTGTAAACCTTTCCCTTCTCAAAGCCTTGTGTCTTCATTCCCTGTCCCTGATTCCCAGGGAAATATTGAGTTCATGGACTGACTGTGTTGAATCAAGCAACTAATTGACTTGGGAGCTTGGGAGATGAGGCAGGGACAGAAGCAGAAACAGATGTGACATGACAGTGTTTGGAATTTGATGTGTGTCAGTTGCTTTCAGTGATGAATTTCTGCCGTGTGTTCCCTTGTCAGCTTCACAGGAGCCGCAGTGATGAGGTTGGTGGGTTTTGGAAATTGAAAGTTGTACATGAGCAGCTTGAACAGTAGGTCGAACAAGGGCCAGTTCAGATTGAATGTATGGGTTTGTGTGCGGTGTTTCATTTTAACAGGAAGGGTGAGGAGAGACAGCATCAATATAAATTGCTGTGGGGAACAGGCGATATTTTGGAATTAGTTAAATGGCTCTTCAGAGAGATGGCATGGACATGATGGGCTGAATGTACTTGTCTGCTGTAGTCATCTATAATTTTATACCGACATATTAACTTGTGCATAGGGCCGTTCGCCATAGCCGAGTGGTTAAGGCGATGGAGTCCAAACCCATTGGGTTTTTCCGCGTTTCGTTATTCCTGCTTAAACTCTGTTTCTACAGAGTTAATTATCGGTTACATTGAATCAAGTCCATCCAGAAACTCGGGAGTTTTCCTATTTCCGTTCACTCCTGAAAACATTCACGAATCTTGCATTCGGAAATGGAACAAAAACGGAGCCAGGTTGGTGTCAGGCTTGCTTTCTGGGTGTTTTGTCTCTCCTTAGAAACAATCGCTTGCCCTCTGTCACTCTCGGTGTCTTTGTCTGTGTGTGTTCCTCTGTGTGTGGTTCAGTTCCTCATTTTTACCATCCAAACATTATTCACCTTATTCCTGCGGCTTCATACTAAGATGGTCCAGAGAAAACAAAAGCGTTGTTTTAAATGATGCAAGAGGACATTTATTTCTGTTTCTTTTTGAGTGCAGGCTGTTCAGCTACTAAATGCCCGGACGTGACAAAACGGAGGATGATTATATATTCTAATTCAGTGCCAATGCCGGCCAACGTAATGGTTGTTTCTGCTCTGACTGTGGTTGAGTGGCCGAGTGGACTGAGCTGCTGGTCGAGGTTCCTGTGATTTGGGCTCCACTCCCGCGGTTATTAAACTTTCCGGCGGTTTGCTTTTGAGACACTTCCTAAAAATGCTCCGTGCGGCCGGCTGACCTGTGCAGTTTTGCATCTTGGTTGGGAGGATGGGGAGGGGCAGTCGAAGTTGGGTTAATAGCAGGGACTGAAATTCCTTTTTCTCTCTTACTCCCTGTACGCATTCTATTATTTTATACAAACAACAGTTCGATTTCACTAAATAGTTGTGGCCAAGTGATTTTAACTGACGGTCTGCAGAATTACTTATCGGCTATTTGGAATAAAAACCATTCAAATACCCCCGTGTTTCTTACTCCCGTTCATCTGCAAACATTCACTAAATTCGCAATTGGAAATGGAAGAGTAATTGACCACTCTTGATCAACCAATCACAACTGCTGTTTGACAGCCGCACGCCAGGCGAATGGCCTTTTACTTTCCTGTAACTTTCTATAATTTTATGTTTCCCAACACCACGGATGCTCTTTCCCAGTCATTCTGCCATTTTATAACCCATTCCATCGAAATGTAGTTTGCTACCTTGTGTCCTGTCCTTCTGAAGTCAGCCCCGGATTGAATTCAGTGAGAAGTTTTCTTGCCATTTCTAGCAGGAGATTTGGAACAAGACCAGTTGAATGACAGTTTAAATGGTGCCAACCCTTCACTGCAGCTCATTGTGTTTTTGAGTGAAGATGATTTCTGTTTGTTACAAAGTGCAGGATGATCTGATTAACTGACGGAGCTGGATCCAGGTTCCGAATGATCAATTCCTTCTTCATTGCTTTTGATCTATTTCAGTGGCAATGCCGATGAAGGAGATGATTAATAATTTGCACCGATGTGGTAGCGTGGCCGAGCGGTCTAAGGCGCTGGATTAAGGCTCCAGTCTCTACGGAGGCGTGGGTTCGAATCCCACCGCTGTCAAACATTTAGCAGCCCTATTTGGACAAACACACACCACCGAAAATTGAGAGTCCTGTGCTGCATTTTGTCAAGAAGAAAGAGGAGAGACAAAAAAAATGAGTTGCTGTGGGGAAAAGGTGGGGTGTGGAATTATAGTAGTTGAGTTGCTCTTCCAGAGATTCGGCTTGTGAACGACATGCTGAATGACCGTCTGATGGAGCCGCTTATGATTTTATACAAACAGCAGTGACGTCAGTGCAGGTCCTGTGTTCACGGTGGAGTGGATAAGGGGATGGGGTTGGAATCCTGTGGGGTCTCCTCACAGACTTCCAAAGCCTGCCAGCTTCAGTTCTCATCATTCCTTATTTTGATAAGGTGCCTATGGAGTTAATTATTAGATTAGTAAAAAAGAAAAGGGAAGCATTTGTAAGGGCTAGAAGGCAGGGGACAGAAGAAGCCCGTGGAGAATACAAAGAAAGTAGGAAGAAACTTAAGCAAGGAGTCAGGATGGCTAAAAGGGGTCATGAAAAGTCACTGGCAACAAGGATTAAGGAAAATCCCAAGGCCTTTTATACATATGTAAAAAGCAAGAGGGTAGACAGGGAAAAGGTAGGCCCACTCAGGGACAGAGGTAGGAATCTGTGTGTGGAGCCAGAAGAAATGGGAGAGATACTAAATGAATACTTCTCATCAGTATTCACCAAAGAGAAGGACTTAGCGGTCGATTTGTCTAGGGAAGAGTGTGTAGATAGCCTGGATCATGTTGAGATCAAAAAAGAGGAGGTGTAAGGCGTCTTGAAGAATATTAAGGTGGATAAGTCCCCAGGGCCAGATGGGATCAACCCCAGAGTACTGAGGGAGGAAAGGGAGGAGATTGCTGGGGCCTTGACAGAAATCTTTGTATCCTCACTGGCTACGGATGAGGTCCCAGAGGACTGGAGAATGGCCAATGTTGTTCCGCTGTTTAAGAAGGGTAGCAGGGATAATCCAGGAAATTACAGGCCGGTGAGCCTAACGTCAGTGGTAGGGAAATTATTGGAGAAGATTCTTCGTGACAGTATTTACTACATTTGGAAGCAAATGGGCGTGTTAGTGAGGGGCAGCATGGTTTTGTCAAGGGGAAGTCGTGTCTCACTAACTTGATCGAGTTTTTCGAGGAAGTGACAAAGATGATCGACGATGGAAGGGCAGTGGATGTTATATATATGCATTTCAGTAAGGCCTTTGACAAGGTCCCTCATGGCAGACTGATACAGAAGCTAAAGTCGCACGGGATCAGAGGTGAGCTGGCAAGATGGATACAGAATTGGCTTGGTCATAGAAGACAAAGGGTAGCAGTGGAAGGGTGCTTTTCTGAATGGAGAGCTGTGACTAGTGGAGTTCTGCAGGGTTCAGTGCTGGGACCTTTGCTGTTTGTAGTATACATAAATGATTTGGAGGAAAATATAACTGGGCTAATTAGTCAGTTTGCAGACGACACTAAGGTTGGAGGAGTTGCAGATAGTGAAGAGGATTGTCAATGGATAGAACGGGATATAAATCGGTTGGACACTTGGGTGGAGAAATGGCAGATGGATTTTATTCCGGACAAATGCGAGGTAATGCATTGTTGAAGGTCTACTACAGGCAGGAATTATACAGTAAATGGCAGAACCCTTAAGTGCATCGACTGGCAGAGGGATCTGGGTGTACAGGTCTACAGGTCACTGAAAGTGGCAACGCCGGTGGATAAGGTAGTCAGGAAGGCATATGGCATGACTGCCTTCATTGGCAGGGGTATTGAGTATAAAAGCTGGGAAGTCATGCTGCAGCTGTATAGAACCTTGGTTAGGCCACACTTGGAATATTGCGTGCAATTCTGGTCGCCGCATTACCAGAAGGATATGGAGGCGTTGGGGAGGGTGCAGAGGAGGTTTACCAGGATGCTGCCTGATCTGGAGGTTATTAGCTATGAGGAGAGGTTGGAGAAACTCGGATTGTTCTCACTAGAGCGATGGAGATTGAGGGGCGAATTGATAGAAGTTTACAAAATTATGTTTGGCATGGACAGAGTAGATAGTCAGAAGCTTTTTCCCAGGGTGGAAGACTCAATTACTAGGGGGACATAGATTTAAGGTGAGAGGAGAAAACTATAGAGGAGATGTGCGGGGCAAGTTTTTTACGCAGAGGGTAGTGAGTGTCTGGAATTCGCTGCCAGAGTAAGTGGTGGAAGTAGGTACGATAGTGGTGTTTAAGAGGCAGCTTGACAAATACATGAATAGGATGGGAATATAGGGATACGGACCCCGGGAGTGCAAAATATTTTAGTTGACGGGCCATATGATCGGCGCAGGCTTGGAGGGCCGAAGGGCCTGTTCCTGTGCTGTACTTTTCTTTGATCTTTGTTCTTTTATTTTGTTTGGAAAAACGCGGAGAGGCCATGCAAATATAAATTGTTGGGGGGAAAGGGGGGTGTGTGGAATTGGTTGAGTTGCTCTTCCAGAGAGCCAGCACAGACACGATGGGCCGAGTGACTAATTTTGCAGCCATCTCTGATTTGATAACACATTTGAGCTCGAAAGCTGCTGTTAGTCGTGGCTGAATGTTTAAGGTGACGGATTTGAAATCCATTGGGGTTTCCCCCTGTAGGTTTGAATCCTGCTGACTACAGTTCCCAATATTCCTCATTTTAATCAGGTGCCGTCAACCTCATCTCTGCAGCTCCTGTGAGACTGACAAGGCGACACACGGCAGAAGTTCATCACTGAAAGTAACTGACACATATCAAATTCTGCCGATTTCATGTCGCATCTTTTAACTCCCTGTTCTCCCTCTCAGACATTTCCAGGTCTATCAAATGTCATCCACCCGGGACTTCAACCTCTACCTCGTTCTACTGAATATGGTCCATTTTCCGTAGTTTGTAGCTAGTAGGTGTCTCCATAGCTCAGCGTTTAGATTACTGGCCTCATAAACCAGGAGTTGTGCGTTCAATCTTTGCTGGGGTCAATGGTTATCCTTCAACTGAAAATACCAAATAACATGGAAATTTGAGAGACTGCATAAGAAGAAAAAACAAAATGCTGCGGAGAAGCATTTTGCTTTTAAGTTAAAATACTGCGGATGCTGGAAATCTGTATTAAACCAGAAAATGCTGGGAAAGTTCAGCATCTGACAGCATCTGTGGAGAGAGGAACAGAGTCAATGTCTCCAGTCATTGTAACTCTTCTTCAGAGCAGAAGAGAAGCAGAAATGGGATGAAAGTTATACTGTTTCCGAGGGGGTGGGAGGGAGCAAGTGGGAAGATCAGCTATAGGTGGGGGCTAAGGGGGGATTGACAATGATGGCAGGGCACAAGACAAAGGGAATGTTAATGGTAGCGGAAAGGGCTAAAAAAAAGGTGCCGATTGTGACATGAAGGTAAGAAAGCAGAATGTGTGAATACAGAACAAGGATCAGCACTATGAAAGAACAACGTAGAGCAACTGACAGATGGCCCTTTAGGGGCCTCTCTCCTCACCTTCCAAGGGCCCAAACACTCCTTTCAGGTGACGCACCGCTTCACTTGCATCTCCTTCAATTTAGTCTACTGCATTCACTGCTCCCAATGCAGTCTCCTCTACACTGGAGAGACCAAACGCAGACTGGGTGACCGCTTTGCGGAACACCTTCGGTCTGTCCGCAAGCATTACCCAGACCTCCCTGTCGCTTGCCATTTCAACACACCACCCTGCTCTCATGCCCACATGTCCATCCTTGGCCTGCTGCATTGTTCCAGTGAAGCTCAACGCAAACTGGAGGAACAGCACCTCATCTTCCGACTACGCATTTTACAGCCTTCCGGACTTAACATTGAGTTCAACAACTTCAGACCATGAACTCTCTCCTCCATTTTGACCCTTTTTAAAATCCTTTTATAAAAATGTATTTTTATTTTCTTATTTTTATTCATTTATTCATTATTTCATCTCCCCTTTTAAACCCCTTTTCTATTCTTTTTCCCCCAAGCACCGCCCTTCCCCCCTACCCCACCCTCAAAGGGCCATCTGTTACTCCTTCCATGTCGCTTTTTCAGAAAGTGCTGACCCTTGTTCTGCTATTTACACATTCTGCTTTCTTACTTTTATGCCACTATCAGCACCTTCTTCAGCCCTGACCACTACCATTAACAGCCCATTTGCCTTGTGTCCATGACACCTTTGTCAATCTCCCCTTAGCTCCTACCTATCGCTGACCTTCTATCCAGCATCACCTGCTCTACTCTCCCTGCCCGGCTTCAGCAGTATAAATTCCATCACTTTCTGCTTCTCTTCAGCTCTGAAGAAGAGTCATAGGGACTCGAAACTTTAACTCTGTTTCCCTCTCCATCGAGTCTGTTAGACCTGCTGAGTTTTCCCAGCATTTCCTGTTTCTGTAATATATAAGTGGCTGGCTAACAAAATACCAGACGGAGAAACATGCAGCGAAGTCTGAAGCTACTCACTTGGTCGTAAGAATAATTTTTAAAAACAACAAAGCAGGACATGTTTCAAAAGGTGAGAAAGTTGTGCTGATGTTCAAAGAGTCTTGGCTGTGCCTGTACAAAGAGCACAGAAAGTTGCATCAGTCTCTGCAGCACAATTGGTCAGCGCGTTCGGCTGTTAACTGTAAAGTTTGGTGGTTCGGAGATGAAGCCGTTAATGTTTTTCCCCCATCAACATTCAGTGTCACTCAGATCCGGGTTGTCAATGGCAGCAAGAATATTTTCCACAAATGCTGCCAGTTCCACTGTTCTTCAATGTGTTTCGATTCAGGGAATTCTCGGCGTGTAAAGCAAATGTGATAACCACTAGGCTACAAAAGCTACACGCAGCTCCTTGCAGACCGACCTGGAATATCAAACTGTGCTGTCTTATTGCACTTCAGAACCTTGTTTTGTGGAAGTACAATTCGGCTGAAAATCTTAGCCACGCGACAGAGAAATTGATCTAACATTAGAATCATCAGTTGACAGAGCACATCAGCAGCTCATTCAACACCTCACACATGTGCGAACAACCTTACAGCAAATCCACCCCCATCTTTCCCTCTAATTTCCGAGCCATGCATTTTTCAGAATATCATTCAAAACCTGGAGTAGTATAAATATCACTTTGTTTTGAGATGATGCATCCAGTTACTATTTAACAACAAATGGGAATGATGCAACCTTTCCTCACATTTAATTCTGTTAATCCTTCTACCCCTTTTCGAGTGGGGAAACTTTCCGTGTGTGAGAGACCGTGATCCCTATTACCCTACACAAACCCTGCAATGTAGCGGGGAAACTTTCCGTGTGTGAGAGACCGTGATCCCTATTACCCTACACAAACCCTGCAATGTAGCGGGGAAACTTTCCGTGTGTGAGAGACCGTGATCCCTATTACCCTACACAAACCCTGCAATGTAGCGGGGAAACTTTCCGTGTGTGAGAGACCGTGATCTCTATTACCCTACACAAACCCTGCAATGTAAAGAGCCCAATTTCACACACAGAAGACAGAGTCGGGATTAATGGGTCTTATTCAGGTTGGAAAGACGTAACTAGTGGAGTGCCACATGGATCAGTCCTGGTGCCTTAATTATTTATGATCCGTATTAATGGCATGGAGGAGGGAGCAGAGTGTAATGTGTCCAAATTTGCTGACGATACAAAAATAGGTGGGAGGACAGGTTGTGATGAGGACATAAGGAATCTGCAAGGTGATATAGATAGGTTGAATGTGTGGGCAAAAACTTGGCAGATGGAGTTTAATGTAGAAAAGTGTGAGGTCATATGCATTGGCAGGAAGAATCAAAAGACAGACTATTATTTAAATGGAGGGAGACTCCAAAAAAGTGCAGCACAGAGGGATCTGGGTGTTCCCATGCATGAAACACAAAAAGTTAGCATGCAGGTGCAGCAAATAATTAAGAAGGCAAATGGAATTTTGGCCTGTATTGCTCGGGGGCTTGAGTTTACAAGAGGGAATTCCTGTTACAACTGTGCAGGGTGTTGGTGAGGCCGCACCTGAAGTACTGTGTACAGTTTTGGTCCCGTATTTAAGAAAATATATACTAGCATTGGAGGCAGTTCAAAAGAGGTTCAGTAGGCGTATTTTTGGGATGAAGAGGTTGCCTTATCAAGAACGGCAGAACAGGTTAAGCCTTTATTCATTCGAGTTTAGAAGAATGAGGGGTGACCTTACTGAAACGTATAAGATTCTGAGGGGGCTTGCCAGGTTAATGTAGAGATGTTTCCTCTAGTGGGGGATTATAGAACTAGGGGACATCGTTACAGAATAAGGGGGCACTCATTTAAAATTGAGATCCGAAGGAATTTCTTCTCTCAAAGGGTAGTAAATGTTTGGAATTCTCTATCCCAGAGAGTTGTGGAGGCTAGATCACTGAGCGTATTTAAAGAGGAGGCAGATAGATTTTTGAAATATCGGGGAGTTGGGGGCTATGAGGAGCTGGCACAAAAGAGAAGTTGAGGCCTGGGGCAGATCAGCCATGATCTTATTGAATGGCGGGGCAGGCTTGATTGTTGACTCCTGCTCCTATTTCTTATGTTCTTCTGTTCGTTGAAACGTGTCTCTGGTGAAATGGGTGGGAAATGAAAATAAAAGGCATAGGTAACATAGGTAAGTCAAGTTGTATGACCTCTTAGTGCTATCCTGGTGGTGTGGTGGTCAAGATTCGGCATTTTCACTGCTGTGTCCCGGGTTTGATTCCCGATCAGGGAGTGATAACTTTTCACCGCGTGCAAACTGAATAATCTCGTGACTAAAAGCAAGAAATGTCGATCACCTACGTGAATCAGAGTCAGAGTTTGAAATGTTATCCTGTCGCAACGGGTCGAGAACAAACACAGAGGTGAAGATAGAAAAGGGTTGTTATAGGCTGAAAAATACTGACTGTAGAAATGGTGGTGTAAGGCAAAATCGTTAAGAGGCGAGATTTTAATGTTTATATGGACACAAATATTTCCCAGATCTGCTTCCAAATCTCGTGTTAAATGAGGAGTAAACTTCTCACTGAATCTTCCACTTCTTAGCCGCACCCTCTTCCAAACATTGTAAACTCCTCCTGCATCTTCCATCCTGATATTTTTCTCTGTAACATTTTGTTATGAAACTGCACAACTATTGTAAATAAAGTTTGTGATGGTAAAAACCTGTTCACCCCTCGGGGAACTGAAGCATATTGACACACACAGAGGGATACACACAGACACACACCGAGAGTGACAAAGGGCAAGGGTTTGTATCTAAGGAGAAACAAACACCCAGAAAGCAAGAATGTCACCAACCTGGCTCCGTTTTTGTTCCACAAGGACTACAAGTTTCGTGAATGTTTTCGTGAATGAACGGAAATAGGAAAACCCTCTTGGATGTTTTAGTGTTTGGATGGATTTGATTGAATCTAACCGATGATTAACTCTGTAGACACAGAGTTAAAACCAGGAATAATGAGCAGCGGGAAACCCCAATGGATTTGAACTCCATCGCCTTAACCAGTCTGCCACGGCAACTGGCCCTATGGACAGGTTAATTATTGCTGGTATATAAGGTGGCTGCAGCAGAGAAGGCGGGCATTCGGCCCATCTTCTCCGTGCTGGCTGACTAGAAGAACAACTCAACTACTTCCACTGCCGCGCATTCTCACATAAGCAACTAATATTTGTATTGCCTCTTCTCCTTCTCCCAGTTAAAATGAAACCCAATACGCGCCCGCCTTCTCTTCGAGTTGGCACTTTTTCGTTAGAAGAGAGCATTCAAAGTGACCCACAGGTGAACCACTTACAACTTTGCCAGCGGTTTCACAAATAATAGAACCTGAATCAAGTGTCTGAGGCCCTTCGGCTAAGCTACCTCTCTCAACCTGCTGTTTCCCGTCGCCTTGATGGTATTTTCACTGAAACGGAACATTAAAAACATCAAAAATGAAACAGGAATTGGCCATAAGCCCCCTCGAGCCTCCGCTACCCCTTCATAAAATCATGTCAGATCCCCAACCTCAACACCAATTTCCCATCTGATCCCGATTGCCCTTCATTCCCTTAAAGTCCAAAAGTTTATTCATCTCAGCCTTCAGTATACTCATCAACCGAGGGTCCACAGAGCTCCAGGCTACAGAATTCCAAAGATTTACCAGCCTTTGAGTGAAGAAATGTCTCCTCACCTCAGTCCTATATGGCTGAGACATTATCCGGAGAATGTGAGCTCAGTTCTAGACGCTCCAGCCAGGGGAAAACAGCCTCTCAGCAGGTTCACTGTCACTCAGGAATCAATCCAGTGAATCTTGGCTGCACACAGACAGCGAGAGAATGGAGGGAACAAAGAGCACAAGAATGAACAGAGGTAGGGACACAGACAGAGAGACTGAGAAAGTGAAAGAGAGCGGAAGAGATATACAGGGACAAAGAGAGACAGATAAAGACAGAGAGTGGGGTAAACACTGAAAGGAACAGATACACTTCACCATTCCATATGATTGTTAACTTTAGATTGACATATGGAAAGAAAGAAGAGAAATAAAGACTTACATTTAAAGAGAGCCTTTCACCAATTCAAGGAAACTGGAGGCTCATTAGAATAATGTTTGGACGGTATAAATAGAGAACTTAACCACATTGACACACACAGAGGAACACACACAGACATATACACCGAGAGCGACAGAGGGCGAGGGATTGTCTCTAAGGAGAGACAAACACCCAGAAAGCAAGAATGACACCAACCTGGCTCCGTTTTTGTTCCATTCCTAGCTGTAAATTTTGTGAATGCTTGCAGACGAATGGAAATTAGGGAACGCTGGAGATTTTGGGTGTTTTTTATTCAACTTAATCGACAATTAATTGTGCAGGTACACTGTAAATTTAAGGAATGAGAAGAAGCGTAGCTGTCAGGGTTCCAGCCCACCTGGGGAGATCCCAATGCATTCAAAACCTGTCACCGTAATAATTCAGTCACGAACCCAAGCCCCAGATTTGCATGAATGTATTTTGTATAAAATCATAGGCGGCTACATCAGGCGGTCATTCAGCATGTCGTTCACATGTTGACTCTGTGCCACAGCAGCTCAGCGACTGTAATCCCACACACCGCCATTTTACTACAGCAACTCATATTTATATCTTCTCTCCTCGTTCCTCCTATCAAAGTTAAACACCACACGCTCCGATGGATTTAATGTGAGTTGGTATCTGTTGGTTCAAATTGGAGAGCTGCAGATCCTAAAAGGCAAATAACTTAAACGGTTGGCAGCGGTGGGATTCGAACCCACGCCTCCATAGAGACTGGAGCCTTAATCCAGCGCCTTAGCCCGCTCGGCCACGCTACCTTAACACTCTTCCCTGGTATTGCCAATGAAATAGAACAGAAGCAAAGGAGCATGAATAGGTTATTGGGAAACTCGAACGAACTCCGCCAGTTAATCAGATCATCCTGCACTTTGTAACATACAGAAATGATCGCTACTGCTAACTTCCTTCTTCAATGTTTCATTATTTCGATGTTTCAAATGATGTTTCTTTTTTCCTGTGTGACTGTGCGTGAAATGTTGGTAAAAATGTCGATAAACTGTAATGAAATTGTAAATATTGACTGAGAAAAATGAGGAGATGATTGGTCAGGATAAACATTTTTTTAATAATTCGATTTGACATCAACTGTTTTAAAAATTTTGAAAAATGTTATAAGTGTCAAAAGCCAACTCTTCATGTCATTGGGTCAGGGAAACTTTGTTAATTTTCGCACACTGTGCATGGGCACTGCAGAGGTTCCTGCACCTCTTTCAGTATTGTTTCTCGTAACTCAGAGTTTTCAATAGGGAATTGGACAAAGACTTGAAAGGGAGAAAAAAAAGGTTATGGAAAGAGGCAAAGTAATTGAGATTAACTAGAAATCTCTTTGTACAAAACTGACAGAGATATGATTGTCCGAAAGACCTCTTACTGTGTTGTGCCATTTGATGATGACATTGTTGATCAGTCTGTCTCCAGCGTTCCTAATGAGAACAGCCGAATTCCATTTCTTCAAAACAAAGACCCAAAGTGCTGCTGCATGACGTCACAGTTTAACATTTGAATGAAGCCCATTGGGCCTTTGTGCTGTTTCCTGTTTCTGTGGTGCAGTGATTTCCATGCTTACCTAACACGTGAAACGGTCTCTGGTTTTAAACTGGGCAGAGCCATTATCAAAATCTGTGGGTTCACGTTGCAGCCACGTGGCCTGGTCAGTGTTTGTCCCTCAACCAACAGCACATGGTCTGCTCATTGTGACGTGCCTGGTTTTGGCTGTTTCCTGAGCGGTGATTGGTTGCTGTGTTCCCTGCATGACAACACTCCACTTTAATAAAAGCAAAACTGCGGAAACCTGGAAAGGAAAACAGAAAATGCAGGAAAAACTCAACAGGTCTGACAGCACCTGTGGAGAGAGAAACCTGCTGAGTTTTCCAACATTTTCTGTTTTTTATTTCAAAAAAGTACTTAATTGGCTGGAAAGTGGTTTGAGACTACCACTGGTCGGGAATAGCGCTATTAAAATGCAAGTCTGTCCTTCTTTAATTATCTTAACTCCCAGTCCTCTGGTTACTGACCCCCGTCAGTGGAGAGCACCCGTCCTCACTGTCCCCACCCCCATCATTTTGACCAGCTCCATGAAATCTCCGTTGAACCTTCTTTGCTCCATAGAGGACAATACCGGTCTCCATAAACTCTCCACAAAACTGAATTTCCTGATCTCTGGACATGATGCAAGGCGGAGGATTGAGACGAGATTTTGGAAAATATTGTCAGTTGGCAGGTGGGAAACTGGTGAAAGAACCAAAACAGGAAACCCAGTCTCCAGCTCTGTGAATCTTCAGATATTCTTTGGGAACCGGAATCAGAGGAGAATGAAGGGCGAACTGTCCGACTGACCAGAGACAGTCAAGGCACCTTTCCCTTCTTTAAGGGGCTGGAACATTGACTCTGATGTTATCAGTGAAATTAACTGATCTGAGACATTGAAAGGATTCTCGTTACTGCACATCAGGAATTCAAACCTAATTTCGGCTTCAGGACAATCAGAATATTTGGTAACAGTCAAGGCACCGAAAGACTCGAAGGGAGACGGCTCCGGTTGTAGGAGAGCTGGTTCCCGGTGACATGGATGTGTCTGCAGTGGGTGGGATCAGACTGTTTCCATGTATCCACAATTAATGTCCCAACCTTTGTTTTGGAAGAGTAAAACTGATAGAGAACAGTTGTCATTCCGTTCGCAGCAATCTGCAGCTTTAACTCGCTGACACGCTGGTCAAGTTTCTATCGGTCTCTGTGGCGCAATCGGTTAGAGCGTTCGGCTGTTAACCAAAAGGTTGGTGGTTCGAAACCACCCAGGGACGAAGCTGTCACTGTTTTCTCCCCATTAGCCTTCATTGTCACACAGTTCCTGGTTCTCTTTGGGTCATTGAACTGAACGTCAAAACTCCAGAAATGTTTCCGGCTCCGCTGTTATCCAGTGAGCTCCCAGGCAAGCGGCTTTTTTTCGAATATTCATTTCGAATGTAATGAGAAAACATTTAGACCTACCATGTACCGATATCCAACATACTGGAAACCTATGAAGTTATTGGATTCAAACAAATCCATCAATTCTTCCCTCTTCCACATGTCCAAAGTGAGTGAGACAGGGAAAAGCAGAAAAGCAGCAATATTCCGGCCCTGCACTCTCCGATCACCCGCTGCCAGCAGAAAGCGGCGACTGCAGCTTCAATCAGCGGGTTACCGCCCATCCCTGGAACACAAGATACTCCAACCCGGGCCAAACCTCCCAATACACCGAGCACAGGCTCAGGAAAACGCAGGTAGATTATATCCCGGTCACTAAACCTCCGAGCAGTATTTACAGAATACCCGAGTTAGTGAGTCACAAATAAAAGTCACACCAACTTTCTAAACTTTTCACTGTAAAATTCCTTCATTTTATTGAAAAGCTGACTGTTGTGAATCTGAAAATGAGCACCATGGGATTTGTGTTACCGAGTGACTTGTTTTCCATTGTTTGTCCGTCAGGTTTGCAGTTCAATTTGTGTTGGATGTTGATGCCAATAATTTCAAAATGAGGACACAAAGCAGTTAAGTATTAAATACAGGAGAAAATCCTGAAGAAAATGGATCACAGTATTTGGAAGGAGGTGCAGCTAAGAAGTGGAAGATGTGAATGATGTTATTGATGATTGAGGGGAATGTATTGCAACCTTGGGGCTTTTGTCGGCCGATTACGCTCCACACTTTAAAATTCCGACCAAGCTGAGGTATCAGGTGGAAAGCAACAAAACCATCCATGCATGTTGGGATACGAAACAGCTTCGCACATTCCCCCCAATAACTTAGTTGGTGTAGCATGTGACTCTTAAGCTCAGTGTCGTGGGCTCGAGCACCAAGCTGGGTGCTGTTTAAAAATCTGAATGGGCGTCGTACGGACTGGGAACGTTGACCCTGTTTCTCCTTCCAGCTGCTGAGTTTTTCCAGCATTTTCTGTTTTTGTTTCAGATTTCCATCATTTGCAGTAATTTGCTTTTATCTTCTTACTTTTACATCTTACTACTTCAAAAAAACACCAACTAATCACTGCGGCTCCTGTGAAACTTACAGGACAGAAATTCATCAATGAAAGCAACTGACACACATCAAATTGAAAGTAATTTCATGTCGCATCTCTTCCTGCTTCTGTCCCTGTCTCGCCCCCAGATCCCTCTGCCCGTCCAGCTCCCTGGTCAACTAGCTGCTTGATGCAGACACAGTCTGTTCGTTGGAATGGGTAAAACTCGTGGGTAAAGAGACACCTGGATCTCACCTTCCTGGTTCTCCCAGATACTGATTACAGGAAGGTGCACAGTGCCGATTATCCACAATCACTCTCCTCCCAGTTGTTCAGCTTTTGAAACTGATTTTCACACTGGGTTTCAATGTGAAGAAAGCAGAGCTGTGATAAGCTTATATTTGTTCAGTAGATGTACTGCAAGAAGGTGTATAACAGGCTGATGATAACAGTGCTCTTTCGACGCGGTGAGCTCCAGTGAAGGATTGGCACCATTAATGTGTCGCTCACTTAGTCTCTCGACAAATCTCGTGCTGCAAATGACAAGAAAACTCACTGAATTTGCTCCGTGTTTTGGTTTCAAAAGAGCCGAATACAAGGTAAGAAAGTGCATCTCGCTCGAGTGGGTTATAAAATGGCAGAATGACCCGTGCTGTTGGGAAACATAAAATTATAGAAAGTCACAGCACAGAAAATGGCCATTCGGCCGGGCTGGCTGCTTTCAAAGAGCAGGAGTGATTGGTTTGTGGTGAAAGAGATCTGAACTGAAAAACAATAGGCAAAAGCAGCGTAGATAAGCCGAATCGAAAACTGTTGGCGTGGCTACCCTGGTGGTCTAGTGGTTAGGATTCGGCGCACTCACCGCCGCAGCCCGGGTTCGATTCCCGGTCAGGTCGATATCGGTTTATTGTATTTCTTGAAACGAGTGTTGATTACTCATTGATCAGAAGAGTTTAAAAGATTTTGGGTTTGGAGAATCTTGTGTCCCAGGGATGGGCAGTAACCCGCTGCCTGAAGCTGCAGTCGCCGCTTTCTGCTGGCAGCGTGTGATTGGAGAGTGCGGGGCCGGGATATTGCTGCTTTTCTTCTTTTCCCTGTCTCACTCACTTTGGAAATGAGGAAGAGGGAAGAATTGATGGATTTGTTTGAATACAATAACTTCACAGATTTCCATTGTGTTGGATATCGGTACATGGTAGGCCTAATTGTTTTCCCATTACATTTGAAATGAATATTCGAAAAAAAGCCGCTTGCCTGGGAGCTCACTGGATAATAGTGGAGCCGGCAACATCAGGAGTGATACTTGTGCCAATGCAAACAGTAGGCAGCAAAATTCGCACTGCTCCCACCCATATTTTGCCTCACACCAACATTTCTATGGTCAGTGCCTTGTAAACAGCCCTTTTCCTCTCCTCTTACCTTCACTACCACTCACGAGTGTGATGTCTTCCAGATCTGAGGCGAAACTTAAACTCTCACTCCACTGAATATGGTGGGGTTTTTAAACGCTTCTGCTCAATGAGTGATCAAGACTCGTTTCAAGAAATACAATAAATCAACATTCCCTGACCGGGAATCGAACCCGGGCCGCGGCGGTGAGAGCGCCGAATCCTAACCACTAGACCACCAGGGAAGCTGCAATTCCACTTTTCGATTCGGCTTTTCTTTGCTGCTTTTGCCTATTGTTTTTCAGTTCCGATCTCTTTCACCACAAAACTGCCTGTTTAGGTTCAAGATAAACGACTTCGTCAGCCAATGAAAACAACGGTTGCTGTGATCTGGAGCATGAAACCAACAGTGAGATGAAATAGTCCCACAAGCTGCACATGCGTAACTTTCAATTTCCAAAACCCTCCACCCTATTCGCTGTTGGTCCAAAGGAATCGCCAATCCCGAGTCACTGGACATCAGGGAAACTACCACTAAGGCTTGACATTTGGATTATGGAGGCAACTTTTGACTTTTTTTTTCATTCCTGATCTCCTTCACCAGAGACAAGTTTCTCCGACCGAATGGTCTGTTTCGGTTGAATACAAGTGACTTCTTCACCAATGAGAAGAACCTTTGCTGTTAAGCTGGAACATGTAATCTTAACTTTACTCCTTTAAGACAGTTCTTAAAGCCTCCCCCTTTGACCGAGCTTTTTGTCATCTGACCGAACATGTGGATCAGTGTCACACTTTGTTATATAATGATCCTGGGTAACGCCTTGTGACGTTCCAACAGGTGAAAGGCGCTTTATATATACAAGTTGTTGCTGTTGTAGGATATATTTAGAAAGGGCTAATCTCCTCTTTTATCTTTCACGCTGTTACTTTTTTCATCGACATTTTAACCTGAACTAATGTGAATCAAGTTTGCGACGTTAAAAAAGTTTTAACCCCCTCAGGGAACTGAACCTCATTGACAATCACAGAGGAACAGACACAGAGAGATATACACCGAGAGTGACAGAGGCTTAAGGAGCGACACACACCAAGAAAGCAAGGAAGTCATCAACTTGGCTCAGTGTTTGTTCCATTTCCGAAAGCAAATTTCTTGAATGCTGACAAATGAATGGAAATAAGAAAATACCGACGTATTTGGATGGGTTTCCTTCTAAATAACTGATAATTAATTTGGTTAAAATCACAAATGGTGAAAACTTTAATCCGCAGGATTCCAACCGTCGTGTTCATATTTACAACAAACGTAACTTATCGAACTTTCACTCACTTGAATAAACAAGCCTGGATAATGCTCTTACCAGGTTTCAAACCACAGCACCATCATACGTGAAGCGAATATGACCCCACTCGCCTCTATAAACCCTGCGCTGTAAAGAGCCCAATGGAGCTGTCTGGAATGTTAAGCGGTGACGTCATGCAGCAGCACTTTGGGTCTTTGTTTTGAAGAAATGGAATTCGGCTGTTCTCATTAGGAATGCTGGAGACAGACTGGTCAACAATGTCGTCATCAAATGGCACAGAACTATAAGAGGATCTTCCACCCATCGTCTCCATGTCAGTTTTGTACAAAGAGCTTTATAATTAATGACAATTTCCTTCTCTTCCTCCTTAATCCTGTTTTTTTTTTCACTTTCAAGCCATTGCACAATTCCCGTTTGGAAACTCGGTGTTAAGAAAACCAATATTGAAAGTTTCAGCTGGTTCCTCACTTGAGAAAATACGTCAGACTTGCTCCGGGACTGATGTGGATGTGGTGCCAGTCAAGCAGACTGCTTTGCCCATGATGGTGTCCATTGTCTTCACTCTCACCACATCTTTGGAGTTCAGCTCTTTTGTCTATGTTTGAACCAAGGCTGTAATGAGGTTTGCAGAGCTTTACTTTAGTCAGAGGAACAAGACAATATAATTTGCAGGCTAACCTGGATCTTTTAAAAAATACATTCACATAATGTGGGCTTATCTGTCTGGGCCAGAATTTATTGCCCATTCCTAATTGCCCTTGGGAAGGCGGCCTGCCTTCTTGAACCGCTGCAGTCCATGTGGTGTAGGTATACCCACAGTGCTGTTAGGAAGGTAGTTCCAGGATTTTGACCCAGTGACAATGAAGGAACGACGATATATTTCCTAGTCAGGATGGTGAGTGACTTGGAGGAGAACTTCCAGGTGGTGGTGTTCCTATCTATCTGCTGCCCTTGTCCTTCTAGCTGGTAATGGTCGTAGGTTTGGACGCTGCTGTCTCAGGAGCCTTGGTGAATTCCTGCAGTGAATCTTGTAGATGGTACACACTGCTGCTACTGCACATCAGTGATGAAGAGAATGAATGTGGATGTGGTGCCAGTCAAGCAGACTGCTTTGCCCATGATGGTGTCCATTGTCTTCACTCTCACCACATCTTTGGAGTTCAGCTCTTTTGTCTATGTTTGAACCAAGGCTGTAATGAGGTCAGGAGCTGAGTGGCCCTTGCAGAACCCAAACTGGACATCAGTGAGCAGGTTATTGCTAAGTCAGTGCTGCTTGATGACCCCTTCCATTACCTTACTGATGATGGTGAGTAGACTGATGGGGCGGTAATTGGCCAGGTTACATCATTCTCACTCTTTCATTCCCAATTTGGTGGGAAGAACGAGGAGAGGCAGCATAAATTGCAGGGATCCGGGGGAAAGGCCAGGTAATGGCCATGACAAGACGGGCAGAAAGACCGCTTTCTCTGCTGTAACTTTTATGATTTCATACAACTAATAGTGGCATAGGAGCAACTTCTGCTGTCGTGGCCGAGTGATTAAATCGATGGATTGGAAATCCATTGGGGTTACCCCACGCAGCTTCGAATCCTGCTGACTACGTTTCCTGTTATTTCTGACTTTAACTGCACACAGGCAGAACTAATTGTCGTTTGAATTGAGGAAAAGTGATCCAAACACATCCGTGATCTCTTATGTCCATTCATTGTCAGCCTTCTGCAAATCTCCAGTCGGAAATGGAAAAAAAATGAGCTAATTTTGTGACATGATTTCATCCTGGCATTTGTTTCTCCTTAGGCCTCTGTCAGTCTCGGTGTATACAGCTGTTTGTTTTCCTCTGTGTGGGTCAATGTGGTTCAGTTCCCTGAGGGGGTGAACACATTTTTACGAGCATAAACTGTATTCACATTCGTGGTGCAACTTCACATTACAATGTTACAGTGAAAAATGTCAGGATGAAAGAGACAACAGGAGTCTGTCTTTTTCTACGTATGGACTACAACAACAACTTATATTTATAAAGCTCCTTTTACCTCATGAAACGTCACAAGACGTTGCCCAGGATCATTATATAACAACGTGTGACACTGAGCCACATATTCGGTCAGATGACTAAAATCTCGGTCAATGGGGGAGGCTTTAAGAACTGTCCTAAAGGAGGAAAGTATTGATTTCATGTTCCAGCGAACAGCAATAGTTCTTCTCATTGGCTGAAGACGTCACTTGTGTTCAAACGACACAGACCACTTGGTCAAAGAAAGTTGTCCCTGGTAAAAGGGATCTGGAAAGGGAAAATGCCATAAGAAGCCTGCATGTGTAAAACTGCTAGGTTAGTGGTTAGAATGTGGTAACTTTATCAGTACAGCCTGCGTTCGTTTCCTGGTTAGGGATTTGAAACTTATTCCTCCTGGGCGAGCTGTTCAAATCAATGTGATTGATTTGCTGGTTGAAAATAACACTGTAAAGCTCGGCTAGAATTGGTGGAGTGAGAGTGGAAGTTTCACATCAGAGCTGGAAATGTCAGAAGGGCAAAACTCGGGAACAAACCCAGAATCGGAGTGACAGAGTGAAAATAAAAGAGAAGAGCTGTGATACGTTGCAAAGCACTGACTATAGAGCTGGTGGTGCGAGGCAGAATATTATTCCTGTATTACCCATGTCACATGCAGCTCTAATTTCCTGATTTATCCCATGCTCAACATTCCCACTGCAGTTTGGTGGCCTATAAACAACTCCCACCAATGTTTGCTGCCTCTTGCTGTTTCTTAGCTCCACCCAAACTAATTCCACATATTGATCCTTCAATCTAAGATCCTCTGTCACTAATGTACCGATCTCGTTCCTTATTAACAGCGCGACCCCGCCTCGATTTCCTTTTTGTCCATTCTTCCTAAAAGTATACAGATCAACCAATCACACTGCTCTTTGAAAGCAGCACACAGGGCCGAATGGCCTCTTTTCTTTGCTGTAACTTTCTGTCATTTTATTTTTCCTAATACCACGGTTAAGATGAACTTTCTTACCTTCCATACGATGCTTTGAATTCAAGGCATTCAGCAAATTCAGCGAGTTGTCTTTTCATTTATGGCAGGGAATTTGGAACCGGACTCGTTGAGCGGCAACTAAATGTTTTCAATCGTCAGATGGAGCTCACTGAGTCCAAACAGGCACTGTTAGCATCAGCCTGTTATGTACATTCTTGCTGTACATCTTCTGAGCTATAAGCTGATCACAGCTCCACTTTCTGCACATTGACAGTGTGAAAATAAGCACAATTTCAAATCTTAACAAGGTGCATATTTGTGATTTTCTGTGTGTGTCAATGTGGTTCAGTTTCCCATTTTCACCACCCAAACATTGGCCATGTTAGTTCTGTGGCTTCATGTCAAGGTGGTACAGGGAAAAAAAGAGCAGTTTTAAAACATCTCTCTCTTTTCTTTGAATGGAAACTGTTCAGCAACTAAACGTTCGGATGTTACTGGGTGATGATTGAAGTTTTCACGTGACCTTATTAAGTAGCTGAGAACGCTCGAATGGCCAATTCCTGATCATATTTTTTAATATTCTAATTCAGTGTCAATGTTGGTGAAGACAATGTTTGTGTCTAATCTGAATGTGGTAGTGAGGCCGAGTGGGCTCAGCCGCTGGTTCAGGTTTCGATCTCCCTGGTGATTTGGGCTTCAGTCCCACCGCTGCCAAACTTTCTGGTGGTTTGTTATTTGAGGCGCTTCCAAGTAATTCTCCGTGGGGTGAAGGGGCAGCTGAGCTGAGCTGTGCAGTGTTGTATTTCAGTTGGAAGAATGAGGAGAGACAGTGTAAATCCCAGGGTGACTGGGAAAAGGTGGGGCAATGGCACGGACTGGAAGACCTTCTTTCACTGGAACTCTCTGCATTCATTCTATTATTTTAAACAAACAACTTGCAGCCTTTACCCAATTGTCCTGGCCGAGTGCTTAAGGCATTTTTACACATGGTTCGAATCCTGCCAACTCCCCTTCTTCTCATTCCTGACTGACCCAAACTGTCTGGAGAATAAATTATCAGTCAAATGAAAAAGAAAACCACCCAAACACCCCCGTGTTTCTTACTATTGTTCATCTGGAAACATTCACTACATTTGGCCCCTGAAATGGAACAATAATTGACCAAGTTGGTGACATCCTTGCTTTCTGGGTGTTTGTCTCTCCTGAGGCCTCTGTCACTCTCGGTGTATGTGTCTGTGTGTGTTCCTCTGTGTGTGTCAATGCGGTTCAGCTCCCCGAGGGGATGGACACATATTCACTTCATAAATTTGACTCACATTAATTGTGCAGCTTCGTATTAAAATGTCAAAGAGAAAAATATCAGGATGAAAGATGCAAGAGGAGTTTGCAATGTTTGGAAGGAGGTGCAGCTAAGAAGTGGAAGATGTGAATGATGTTATTGATGATTGAGAGGAATGTATTGTAACCTTGGGGATTTTGTAGGCCGATTACCTTCTACACTTTGAAATTCAGAACAAGCTGAGGCTCCAGGGAGGAAGGAACATTGATCTCCCTGAATATTTGCATAGGGAATAATAACTGTGCATTCCCGGCTAGTTTACCCGGTAAAGGGTGAGACTCTTAATCTCAGCATCGTGGGTTCGAGCCCCATGCTGGGCCCCGCCGTTTTTTTGAAGCTTTGATGGGTGATCCCCAACTCCCCATCCCTCCAGCAGTGTCACCGCTCAAACTGAGTCTTTCTCCATCCCGCTTTGTTAATATCACAGCCGCTGGTTTCTGAGTCTTACTCTTCTGGAAACTAACTCACCTGGTCCCTTTACCCCGCCTTTTCCCCGGAGACCTGCATTTTCTGTCCAATTCTCTTTTGAAATCTGCCTCTCCCACATGCTCAGGGAGTGCATTGCAGATCCTAACCACTCGCTGTGTAACAGAGAAACCCCTTTAGAATTATCGGCTTCGGGACAAGCAGAATACTCAGTGACAGACAAAACACCGAAAGGCTCGAAGGGAGACGGCACCGGTTGTAGGAGAGCTGGTTCCCAGTGACATGGATGTGTCTGCAATGGGTGGGATCAGACTTTTTCCATGTGCCCACAATGAATGTCCCACCCTTTATTTGGGAAGAGTAAAACTGATAGGGAATAATTGTCATTGCAGTCGCGGCAATCTGAAGCTCTCTCTCACTGAGCCATTGGTTTAGGATATCTTACAGAGTGCAAGTGCTTTTATTAAGTCTCTGTGGTGCAATTAATCAGCGCGTTTGGCTGTTATTTGAAAGGTTGGTGGTTCGAGACCACACAGGGACGAAGCTGGCACTTTTTTCGCCCCATCATTACTCATTAACGCTCTGATTTATTTCGGGGCCCTGAAACTACAAGAAAATCCATCCCACACCCCACGTTGAAAACTCGGCTGTCACCCACTGAGTTCCCACACCAAGCTCTGTTTATGGATATTCATTTCGGACATAACAAAGAATATGAACGATCGTGAACCCCCATCTAAATCAATAGAGATCTATGAGGCTATTTGATTGAAACAAGCCCATCAATTAATCGCTCTTCCTCAGCTCCACAGTGAGTGATACAGGAACAAGTCGCAATAGTCCAGCCCCGCACTCTCCAATCACCCGCTGCCAGCGGAAACATCTTCTTATTTTGCTGAATGTTATCTTCAGAAATGCTGAAGAGCGAATCTAATGTGGCTGCAAGATCCAGCATTCAGTTCACATTCAACAACAAACAGGAATGGGAGCGATACAACTTTTCCACACAGCTGGGTGATAATGTTTCCCCGAGCACTGAATGGAGTAACTTGCACATGTGAAATGAGTGGGGTAACTACAACGCTACAGGAACATTTCCCTGCCTGGATCCCAGTGGAGCTGTCTGGAATGTTAAGCGGTGACGTCATGCAGCAGCACTTTGGGTCTTTGTTTTGAAGAAATAGAATTCGGCTGTTCTCATTAGGAATGCTGGAGACAGACAGATCAACAATGTCATCGACAAATGGCACAGCGCAGTAAGAGGACCTTCCACTCATTCTATTTATAACCAGCCTTTTACGAAGATCTTGCCAATTAGTCCCAATTTCCTTCTCTCTTTCCATGAATCAGAAATTTCTCCCTTCCAACCATTTCCAAATTCCCTTCTGAAGAAGGAGTTTCTGCAGAATCCATGCAGTTTGCCTTAATGAACATTTCCCTTACCCAATGAAATGAAGAGTTGGACTAGGGTTCCTTCTGAAGTTTTTGATATAAACATTAGTTATTTGTGCAATTAATTTCATATTGAATTTACAAAAGATGTTTATTCTGATCGGACATGTCCTCAGTATTTTGTCACTCATGATTACCATGAAACTATCGTTGATTGCCATACAAACCCATTCACCAGTCCTTTAGGGAATTCAATCAGTCGTCCTTAACTGGTCTGACCTGCCTGTGACTCCAGTCCCACAATGATGTGGTTGATTCTCAACTACCCTCCGAAATACTTTAACAAGTTACACAGCTCAAGGACAATTCTGGATGGGCAACAAATGCTGGCCAGCTGTGCCTATGAAAGAATGAAGATCCATGATGAGGAGCGATGAAAAGTGATTTTGAACCATCTCTCCCATTCCCTTGTGTTCAATCACAGTATCAGCTGTGCCTGCCTTTAGGTTAATGCTAGTCTTTGGATCACACTGGTAGTCATCTTTCAGTCAATAAGTTACTGTGAATTTGCATTTGTAAACTCATTAATTTCTGTTGTTGACTAAAGAAACTGGTATTTTTTTTGTGCATAGTCAGTTTCATCCCTCCTGAATTTGAGAACGCTTTTTGAAGTTGGTGAAGGGCAAATTTAATGTGGCGCCGAGATATTATATTCAGTTAATATTCAGCAACAAATGTGAATTATGGAACTTTCCCTCACACTTAGATGTGTAAATCTCGATAATGTTTCTACCCATTTCCAGACAGTGGGCCTTTTGCATGTACTTGATAACCACTACACTACAGAAACAATGGACAGAACCACAGAGAGTGACTTAGTATATCAAACCCTGCAGTCTTACTGCACGCCCGAACCCTGGTTTGTGGAAGTCCAGTTTGGCTGAAAAACATAGCCATGCGGCAGAGAAATTGATCTGAAATTAGAATCATAAAATGTCACAGCACATCAGCAGGTCATTCAACACTTCACACATGTGCGAACTATCTCACTGTAATTCGTCTCATTTTTGTCTCTTTCTCATAACTGTGCCTTTTGGAGAAAATCATTCAAAGCCTGGGGAAGTGCCAATGATACATGGCTGTGACATAATATATTCAGTTATTGTTTAGCAACAAACGGGAATTGTGCAACTTCCCGCAATTAGATGATTCAGTTTTGATAATGTCTCTACCAGCTTTTGAACCAGTGACCTTGTGCATGTGAAGCGAATGTGATAACTACTATTTGTATTTTTATTCATTTATGGGACGTGGGCATCGCTGGCGATGCACCACAGAAACAATTTGCGAGAAAATGCCAAAGGGACTTGTATAGAATTTCAAACTGTGTAGACCTGCTGCACTGCAAGATCCTGTTTCACAGGTATAAAATTGGGGCGGGGCATTTTGGAATGCTGCAGAGAAATTGATCTAATTGTAAACTGACACAGCGCATTAGGAGGCCATTCGACCCATCGGGTTTGTGCTTTCTTCAAAGAGCTAACCACTTAGTTCCAATATCATTCTTTTCCTTCAGAACCCTGCAGGTTTTTTTTCCATGTCAAATAATTATGAATTCCTTTTTGAAAACTCTGAGTTAAGGAAAACAATATTGAAAGGAGCTTCTGCAGTGTCCATGCACAGTGTGTGAAAATTAACAAAGTTTCCCTGACCCAATGACACGGAGAGTTGGACTGGGGATTCATATGTTGTCTTAGAAATGAAGAGGAATATTTATTTATGCAATTGATTTCCTATTCAATATTTAAATGAAGTTTATTCTGACCAAGCATCTCAGTCGATATATACAATGTAATTCCCCTTATTGTACAGCCTGTTACAGAGGCTGTTATAGAAAAGAGGGAAAGTTTTGCTACAGCTATACAAAGCCCTGGTTAGATCACACCTGGAGGATTGTGTATAGTTCTGGGAACGGCACCTTATAAAGGATCAATATTGGTCTTGGAAACAGGGCAGTGCTGATCCAGCAGAATGTCAGTTCTGGAATGTAAGTGGACATTCTCCCCTCCGTAAATTGAGGTAATCCAAAACTGCTGTCCGTGTCTTCACTCACAGCAAGTCCCATTCCCCTATCACCCTCTACTCGTTGACCTACATTGGTTCCCTGTCAAAGAATGCATTTACTTCAAACTTTGTGTATCCTTGTGTTCAAATCTCCCGTTGTTCTCGCCCCTCCCTATCTCTGAGATCTCCTCGAACCCCAGAAGCCTCTGAAATATCTGTGCCCCTCTAATCCTGGCCTGTTGTACGTTCCCAATCAGAATCGCTCCACCATTGGTGACCGAGGTTTCAGTTACCGAGGCCCCAAGCTCTGGAATTCCCTCCCTCCACCTCGACCTCTCTTTCCTCCTTTAAGGCGCTCCGTAAAACCTATCTCTTTGACCAAGCTTTTGTTCACCTGGCCCAACATCTCAATATGTGTGTCAGTGTCAGACTCTGTTACATAATGATCATGTCAACCACCTTTGGAGGTTTTATTACGTTAAAGATGCTATCTAAATATAAGCTGTTGTTGTAATGGGGCATATAGAGAAGGAGACAAGCTCCTCTTCCAACTTTCACCCCGATATTTTTTTGATCTGAAGTTGCACAACTAATGTGAATAAAGTTTGTTCTGTTAAAAATGTGCCCATTCCCTCGGGGAACTGAACCACATCGACACACACAGACCAACGGAAAGAAGAAACCACGGGAATGTTTGCGTCGTTTTGATTCCGTTTATCCAATAATTAATTCCATGGGCACCTTATTAAAATCAGGAATGATGAGAACTGGAGACGGTAGGATTTGTACCTCTGTGAGGAGACCCCACAGGATTCCAATTCCATCCCCATATCCACTCAGCCTTCAACACAGGGCCGATAATGACGTCACTGCTGTTTGTATAAAATCACAGACGGCTACATCAGACGGTCATTCAGCATGTCGTCTCTATGGAAGAGCAACTCAACTACTGTAGTACCACACCCGACCTTTCCCCCACAGCAACTCTCCTCGTTCTCTCTGTCAATATGAGGTGGCATCTGCTTGTCCTAATGGGGCTGCTAAATGTTGAGCAGCGGTGGGAGGCGAACTCACGATTTCGTGCATACTTTAAGCCAGCGCCTTGGCTCGCTCAGCCTCGCTGGGCGAAATTTATGAACCGCTTCCTTCACAAGTTTTGGCACTGAAATAGAACAAAAACTATAGATTAGGAATAGGCAAAATACTGCGGATGCTGGAAATCTTAAACAAAAGCAAAAAATGCTGGAAAAACTCAGCAGGTCTGACAGCATCTGTGGAGAGAAAGGCAGAATTAACGTTTCGAATCCGTATGACTCTTCTTCAGAGCTAAAGGGAAGTAGAAATATGAAGTCTTACTTCCCTTTAGTTCTGAAGAAGAGTCATGTGGACTCGAAACGTTAACTCTGCCTTTCTCTCCACAGATGCTGTCAGACCTGCTGAGTTTTTCCAGCATGTTTTGGTTTTGTTTCAGAGTAGGAATAGATCATTCGGAACCTCAAACCTGCTCTGTCAGTTTATCAGATCATCCTGCACTTTGTAACAGAAATCATCTCCACTCAAAAACACAACGAGCTACAGTGAAGGGTTGGCACCATTTAAACTCTCATTCAACTGGTCTGGGTCCAAATCTCCCGTTAGAAATGACAAGAAAACTTCTCACTGATTTCACTCCGGGTCTTGACTTCAGAAGGACAGGACACAAAGTAACAAAGTACATTTCGACAGAATTGGTTATAAAATGGCAGAATGACTGGGAAAGTGCATCCGTGGTGTTGGGAAACATAAAATTATAGAAAGTTACAGCAAAGAAAGAGGCCACTCGGCCTGGCGTGCTGCTGTCAAAGAGCAGTTGTGATTGGTTGACCAGGAGTGGTCAATTACTCTTCCATTTCACACTGCGAATTTAGTGAATGTTTGCAGATGATCAGAAATAAGACACACGGGGTATTTGGATGTTTTTTATTCAACTTAACCGATAATTAATTCCACAGACCGTCAGTTAAAATCAGGAATGATAAGAAGCATAAACAACCGTGGTCAAACCTGCGTGAGAAAACTCCAGCCAATTTCCAGTCCATCAGTTTAACCAATTCGCCACAATACCTAGTGAAAGTTCGCTATTGTTTGTATAAAATAATAGAATGGAGACAGGGAGTAACAGAGAAAAAAGATTTTCAGTCTGTGCCATTGCCCCAACCACCTCTCCCCATTCCCCCAACCAAAATGCAACACTTCACAGGTCAGCCGTCCCCTGGCCGCACGGAGGATTTTTTGGAAGCGTCTCAAACAACAAAGCACTGGAAAGTTTAGCAGCCGCGGGACTGGAGCCCAAAGCAGGAAAGCCTCGGCCAGCATCTTAGCCCACTCGGTGACTCAGTACCACATTTAGAGCAGAAACAACCATTGCCTTGACCGGCATCGGCTCTGAATTAGAGTGTGGGAAAAATATGATCAGAAATAGGCCATTCGGCCCCTCGGGCATTCTCAGCTACTTCATAAGATCATGTGAAAACTTCAATCATTATCCGCTTTGTAACATCCGGGCATTTAGTAGCTGAACAGTCTCCACCCAAAAAGAAACAGAAAGAAATGTCCTCTTGCATCTTTTAAAACAGCGCTTTTGTTTTCTCTGGACTATCTTAATCTGAAGCCACAAAACTATCGTAAACAATGTTTGGGTGGTAAAAATGATGAACTGAACCACATTGACACACACACAGGAACACACACAGACATCGACACCAAGAGTGACAGAGGACAAGGGTTTGTTTCTAAGGAGAGACAAACACCCAGAAAGCAAACCTGACACCAACCTGGCTCCGTTTTTGTTCCACTTCTGACTGTAAGTTTCGTGAATATTTTCGTGAATGAACGGAAATAGGAAAACGCCCGAGTGTTTGGATGGACTTGATTCAATCTAACCGATAATTAACTCTGTAAACACAGAGTTAAAACCAGGAATAATGAGAAGCGGGAAACCCCAATGGATTTGGACTCCATCGCCTTCGCTACTCAGTCACCACGACTGACTCAATGCACAGGGTGATGTTGTTAGTATGAAATCATGGATGGCTACAGCAGAGAAGGAGAACATTCTTGTCCGTGCCGGGTCTCTGGAAGAGCAATTTAACTCATTCCATAACCCCCGTCTTTTTCCTCACAGCAATTTATCTTGAATCTGTCTCTCCTCGTCCTTCCTGTTAAAATGAAACACCGCACACAAACCGTACAATTCGATTTGAGCTGGCACTTGTTCGACTCGCTGTTCAAGCTGCTCATGTAGAACTTTCAATTTCCAAAACCCACTAACCTCATCACTGCGGCTCCTGTGAAACTGACAAGGGAACACGCGGCAGAAATTCATCACTGAAAGTGACTGACACACATCAAATTCTACACGCGTTTACCTTTGTAGGAGGCTGTGGCACAGTGGTACTTTCACTGGTTTGGGATTCTGGGGATCAAATCTCACCATGGCAAATGGTGAAATTTGTTTTCAATAAAAAATCTTGTGATCATCACTAATGGCAGTAGGGACGAAAATCTGCTGTCCCAGCAATAACTCTTATATACTCTCTGGAAGAGGGCTGACTTAGCCAGGGACTACCCACCCATCCAGTTTATGAACCCAATCTTTCCCTAGAAAGCAGGGAATGGGAATGTAAGACACGAGAAGGGTTCACAGGACCTGATTGTCCCAGACACTGATTATAGGAATGTGCACAGTATCAATTATCCACATTCTTGTGTATGTTGTTAAACTTTGAAATTATTTTGAACTGATTTTCAATGTGAAGAATCGGAATGAGCTTATTTTGTTCAGTAGATATACAAGAAGGTACATGCTCATGTGCAGGCACTGCGTGTTTGAAACTCAAGTGAATGGTTCATATCATTTCTGCAGTTGTACTAGTCTGGTTTCAAATTCAGTTCCTAATCTGTTTAGTGTCTGGAATTCAAAGTGTTGGATAAAAGGACAAGATGTACATCTCGCTAGATTGAGTTATGAAATGCCATAATAACTTAGAGAGATGCAACCGGGGTGTTAGGAAACACAAAATGACAGAAAGTTACAGCAAATAAAGAGGCCATTCGGCCCTGTGTGCTGCTTTCAAAGAGCAGTGTGATTGATGTGAATATTCGAGGGTGTTCGTAATTTAGGAAGGATGGGCAAAAAGAGAAAGGAGGCGGAGTCGCACAGTTAATAACGACAAGATCGGTACATTCAAGAGAGAGGGTCATAGGTTGAAGGATCAAGATGTAGAATCAATTTTGGTGGAGCTAAGAAACAGCAAGAGGCAGCAAACATTGGTGCGAGTTGTTTATTGGTCACCAAACTGCAGTGGTAATGTTGGGCACTGTAATAAATCAGGAAATTAGATCTGCAAGTAACATGGGTAACACAGGACTAATATTCGGCTGTGCACCACCAGCTCTATAATCAGTGCTTTGTAACCCATCACAGCCCTTCTCTTTCATTTTCACGCCCTCTGCATCTGTTCTTGACTTGTTGCACGTGTGACATTTCCAGCTCTGACGTGAAACTTTAACTCTCACTCCCCTAACTCTGACAGAGATGTTCTGTGTTGCTTTCAGCCAGGAAGACAATAACATTGGTTTTAACAGTTCGCCCAAGGGCAGTAAATCTCAATTTCCTGACAGGGAATCAAACCTGAGGTGCAGCAGTGAAAGTGCTGAACCCTAACCAGTCGGCCATCAGGGAAGATGCTAACAGGGCTGGAAATTTGGCTCATGAAGGCTGATTTTGGCATTTTTTCATTCCCGATTCCTTTCACCAGAGATAAATTTTTCTGACCAAATGGTCTGTTCAGGTTGAACACTATGAGCCAACGAGAAGAACCATTGCTGTTATCTGGAACATGAAATCGATAGCTTCCTCCTTTAATACAGTTCTTCGCCTTTGACAGAGCTGTTAGTCATCTGACCGAATATGTGACTCGGTGTCACACTTTGTTATATAATGATCCTGGGGAACACCTTGTGGCGTTTCATTAGGTTAAAGGCGCTTTATAAATATAAATTGTTGTTGCAGTTTAACAGACAGAGAAATAGACAAACTCCTCTTGCACCTTTTACCATGAGAGTTTTTCCTTGTAACATTTTAAAATGAAGTTGCACAACTAAATTAAATAAAGTTTGTGCTGGTAAAATGTGTTCAACCCCTTGGGGAACTGAAGCACATTGGCACATACAGAGGAACACACACAGACGGATACATCGAGTGTGACAGAGGCCTAAGGAGAAACAAACGCCCATAAAACAAGATGTCACCAACTTGGCTCAGTTTTTGTTTCATATCCGACTGGAGACTTGCAGAAGACTGACACAGAAATGGATTTGTTTGGATGTTTTTTCTTCTATTTGAATTAGAATTAATTCTACAGACAAGCAGAAATAACGAGAAGAACAGTGAGCAAGATTCAAACCTACATCGGGAGGCCCCAATGGATTTTAAGCCCATTCACCTTAAACACTGGGCCACAACTACAGAACTTGCTAACATGCTAATATTATTTGTTTAAAATCATAGAATGGTTACAGCAGGGAAAGTGGGCCTTCTGCCCATCCTATCATTGCCATTACCTGACCTTTTCTCTAGAACCCTGGAATTTACAGTCTCTCGTCGTTCTTCCTACAAAATAATAGCATGTTTAGTTAAAACACAGAAGTCTCGTTCAGCCAATAACAGCATCGAGTGTGTTAGACATGAACATGAAGTGAACAGTGAGGTGAAATACTGCCACAAGCTGCGGATGTACAACTTCCAATTTCCAAAACCCACCAACCTCATCAATGCGGCTCCTCTGGAACTTTCAAGGGAAATATTGATCCTTAAAAGGGGCCGCTCCCAGAACTATACACAGTCCTCCAGGTGTGATCTAACCAGGGCTTTGTATAGCTGTAGCAAACCTTTCCCTCTTTTCTATAACAATCTCTGTAACAGGTTGTACAGCAAAAGATATTAGATTGTATATTTCGACTGAGAAAAACGAGGAGGTGCTTGATCTCACAGCCATGTGTCCTGGTCAATGTTCACGAATATTAATCTGCAATATAATGAAAAAAACATTTAGGCCGGCATCGAGCCCATTCGAAATCTATAGAATTATTGGATTCAAACAAACCCATCAATTATTCTCTCTTCCTCAGCTCCACAGTGAGTGAGACAGGGAAAAGCAGAAAAGCAGCAATATTCCGGCCCTGCACTCTCCAATCACCCGCTGCCAGCAGAAAGCAGCAACTGCAGCTTGAATGAGCGGGTTACTGCCCATCCCTGGAACACAAGATACTCCAACCCGGGACAAACTTCCCAATTCACCGAACACAGGCTCAAGGAAATGCAGGTAGATTATATCCCGGTCCCTAACCTCCGAGCAGCATTTACTGAATACCCGAGGGAACGAGTCACAAACAAAAGTAACACCAACTTTCTAAATCTTTTTATTGGATGTGTTCATTTCATTTTAAGTTCTGTAGATGGGAAAATGGCCGAAATAGAGGTTGGTGAATAACAGCTTGGAACCATGTTCCTCTCGCCCACTGCAATGCTGATCCTTCCAATTTACAGGTATTTGGGGGCAATTATCAGTTTGATACTCAGATTAGCTCCGTCTCCATATTATAAGATGAATCTAGCACTGGAGAAGGTAGAACCATAGAACACTACAGCACAGAAAACAGGCCATTCGGCCCTTCTAGTCTGTGCAGAAATATTATTCCACTAGTCCCATTGACCTGCACCTAGTCCATAGCCCTCCAGACCTATCCCATCTATGTATCTATCTAATTTATTCTTAAAACTTAAGAGTGAGCCCGCATTTACCAGGTCAGATGGTAGCTCGTTCCACACTCTAACCACTCTCTGAGTGAAGAAGTTCCCCCTAATGTTCCCCCTAAACCTTTCCCCTTTCAATCTAAAGCCATGTCCTCTCGTGTTTATTTCTCCTAATCTAAGTGGAAAGAGCCTACTCGCATCTACTCTGCCTTTTCCCCTCACAATTTTGTTAACTTCTATCAAATCTCCCCTCATTCTTCTACGCTCCAAGGAATAAAGTCCTAATCTGTTTAATCTTTCCCTGTAACTCAACTCCTTAAGACCCGGCAACAATAAAGATTTACTGGATTGATGTTAGAACTGAAAAGTTTTAACATTCAACAAAGATTGAATTGATTAAACAGGTTTTCTCTAGAAAACAGGGTGAGGCATGACCTGATCGAAGCCTTTAATATTCCGAAAGGGTTTGGAAGATGCTTCCACTTACGGATAGACAAGAATAAATAAAAGTTGGTCACCAGGAAATCCAATGTCCAATTCAGAAGCAACGTCTTTAATCAAATATAAAAGCAGAAAATGATGGAAATACTCAGAAAATATGGGAATTAAACTATGTCTCTCCTCAGACGCTACCAGACCTGTTTAGAATTCGAAGTTCTGTTTTTATTTCAGATTTACAGCATCGCCTTTCATTTTTTTCTTCAGAAGAGAATGTAGAGCCCATTGCCAGAGGATTAGAAATCCAAGTCTGTGCTGGACACGCCTAGGTAAAGTCACACTGTGAAAACATCATTCAGCAGCTAATTATGGAAAAAGGTTTACTCGATCATCTGATTAGTTGACACAGCAACAGTCACATCTGATGGAGAAAATTTAGAGATTTCTTGCGTGTGAAGGCATTTACTCAGTTTGGCCACCAGTGAACAATCCAGCTATAAAAGTTCAAAGGATTTGCTCCGCAATAGGCGCATTCTTACTGACAAGACGGAGTTTAAATGTTTGGTGTATGGAAGGAGAAATCACTTCTTCACCTCAAATGCGAAGAATCCAGTGAATTCACATCTAACTGTAGGGGTTTGTTTTGTTGTTAATTACACCCAGGATAGAAGCATGGTAGAGGCCGATACAATTTATCGTATCAATTGATTGTATAATTTAAACCTTGACCATAAAGCTGCAATTACCATCGGATCATAAAAATTTATTGGATATGCAATTACGTCCTCCCACCCAGCATTCAATGCGGGACAGAATGTGCCCTATCCAGAGCGCCAGGGTCGTACGCATGCGCATGGCGGTGTCTGATTCGCACCTGCGCATTGCGGGCTCTTGGCTGAGCATGCGCAGTGCTGTCCTCTGAGTCGAGTGGCAGAGTGGGTGAGAAAATGGCGACTGGAGCAAAATAACAGAGTTAGTGGGTGTGCGGGAGGAATGAAGCCAGCGGAGTGGGCAGGGAGGTTTTATAAACACTTGGTGCAGCCCGCAGAGCCTTAATCAGAAACTACAGGCCCCGCGTTTGCAGCGAACAGACCGGATATGGCTGGGTCTCCCTCTGCTCGGCCCGGGGACGCGGCTGTGCAGCAGAGCGCATGCGCGGTCATCCTGGTCCAGGTAGCAGGAGGACAGAATGTTGTGAATATCCTGGACTGACAGGGATGGATTTTGGAAACTCCTTTTCCAGGGGTTTAGAAGGGGAGGATTTACACACAACAAACTCAAACCAAGAGAAATATTTCTCAATTTCTGTCCTGGACTGACAGTGATTGATTGTTTTGCAATCTTTTCATAGGATATCACATGGGAAGGATTTGCAGACGGGAAACTCAAACCAAACATCAGATCAAGATCTGACAGACTCACTCGATTCATCAACCTTTGAGAGTAAGTAATGAGTTTCAGGTCATTATCACTCATTGTGTAAAATTTTTGCTCACACCCCTCCTGTAAATCTTGCTTCTTAACTTAAATCTGTGTCCCATAACCCTTTTATGATCAGATAATGTGAACAGCTTTTCTTTAACTACCTTATGTAAACCAATCATTAACTTGTATACCTCTATCAAATTTCCCCTCAATCTACTTTGCTCCAAGGAAAACAACACCAGTTTTTCCAAACTAATCTAAAATCCTTCACCCGTTGAACCACTCTGGTAAGTCTCCTCTGCACCCTCTTAAGGACCCTCTCATCCTTCATAATGTGTTGTGATCAGTGGTTTACACAAACCCAGATGTTCTGTGTCCATGTCTGTGATGTCATCACACATCGACAATTACACTGTGACATCAGCACACATCGATAATTACACTGTGACATCAGCACACGCCGACAATTGCGCGGTGACATCACCCCGCTCCCAGGGTATTTCCTCAACTGGGAGATTTTTCTCTGACTTCAGTGCTTCTGATATCTTTCCAGCTACATTCTCCGGCAGGAGTTTCCAAAGCTGAAAAGAGTTAAATTGTTTCACAGGTGAGTAGTTTTGACAATTCATCTACAATTTGGAGCTTTTAGTCCTCTGTTATCCGTGTGAGGTCCGACAGCTCTGCGGCTGGTGTGACTCCTTTACTGTGGATCTGATTCTGTGTCTATCCATTGCTCTGTTTCACCTCTGCCCTCCCTGATCACCTCTCTGCTGTTGTCTAACTTTCTCTGTCTCTAATAGTGGGTGTATTTTAGCTCTGTTTAGGATTTTACGGTTACTTCTGCCAACTGCTGCCCTGACCATGTGCTGCTGGCTTACCAGCTATAGCTTCCCACCATGTCTTTCATAGTCAGGAGTTGTTTTTCCTGCGATATAGTCCATCTCTCTTCTACCCCTGAGCTTATATTGATCATCAGCTTCTGTATCATTTTTGTTCCCTGTAGTTCATTCTGCACCCCTGAAATGTTAACTCTGTTTCTCTCTCCACAGATACTGCCTGACCTGCTGTGTATTTCCAGCATTTTCTCTTTTTATTTCAGATTTCCAGCAGCTGCAGTATTTTGCTATTATTTTATTGGCAGGCAAAGTTACTGAGGTGGAAATAGATGGTCTTAGTGATATGTAGTCAGAAGCTCAGCTTAGGGTGAAATATGACACTAAGATTGTGAACAGTTTGGCTCAGCCTCAGAGTTGTCAGAGAGATGGATGGCATTGATGGTTAGGGAGTGGAGTTTGTAGCAGGGACTGAAGACAATGGCTTCAATCTTCCCAATATTTAAATGGAGGAAATTTCTGTTCATCCAACACTGGATGTTAAACAAGTCAGGATGGTGTGTGACTTGGAGGGGAACTTGGAGGTGATGGTGTTCACATACATCTACCCTGGTCCTTCTAGGGGATGGAGGGTTAGGGTTTGGGAGATGTTGGTAGAATTGTAGATGCATAAAACCCCTATCCTTCACCCCTGCCTCTCCCATCTCCCTCTCTATTTCCCCCAGTAGATGCTGGTGTTTTGTATAGTCCCTGACCAGTTGGCAGGTTCCCTTCCCTGAGAGACATTAGTGAACCAGTTGGGTTTTTATAACAATCCAGCAGTTTTCATGGTCACTTTTTCCTGGTACTGGCCCCACAAATTACCAGATTCATTCAGCTCAATTTCACAGCCTGTTTTTGTGTTATTGTGGTTTCTCTCTCATTCACTTTTGTCTATTTAAACTATTTCCCCAGGATTTTCAATTGGGAAACCCAATGTTTCATCAGAATCTAACGGTGTCGCACAATCAGTCATAACCTGAATTTCATCGGATTTTGAACATGGAAGGAAAAAGCACCGTTCACCGTGGGGAGAAACCGTACATGTGTTCTCTGTGTGGACGAGGCTTCAGCCGATTATCTGGCCTGTCAAAACATAAATGCAGTTACAGTGGGGAGAAACCATGGAAATGTGGAGACTGTGGAAAAGGATTCAATTATCCATCCAGGCTGGATACTCACCAGCGCACACACACTGGGGAGAGGCCTTTCACTTGTTCTGTATGTATGAAGGGATTTATTGATTCATCCACCCTCCTGAGACACCAGCTCATTCACACTGAAGAGAGGCCGTTCACCTGCTCCGAGTGTGGAAAGGGATTCACTTGGGCATCCAGCCTGCTGAGGCACCAGCGAATTCACTCTGGGGGGATGCCATTTACCTGCTCCGAGTGTGGGAAGGGATTCATTCAGTTATCCAACCTGCTGACACACCAGAGAGTTCACACTGGGGAGAGGCCATTTACCTGCTCCGAGTGTGGGAAGGCATTCACTCAGTTATCCAACCTGCAGACACACCAGCGAGTTCACACTGGTGAGAGACCATTTACCTGCTCCGAGTGTGGGAAGGGATTCAGTCAGTCATCCACCCTGCTGAAACACCAGAGAGTTCACTCTGGGGAGAGACCGTTCACCTGCTCCGAGTGTGGGAAGAGATTCACTCAGTCATCAAACCTGCTGATACACCAGAGAGTTCACTCTGGAGAGAGGCCGTTCACCTGCTCCGAGTGCGGGAAGCGATTCACTCAGTTATCCAACCTGCTGACACACCTGCGAGTTCACACTGGGGAGAGACCATTTATCTGCTCCGAGTGTGAGAAGGGATTCGTTAATTTATCCGATCTGTTGAGACACCAGCGAATTCACACTGTGGAGAGACAGTTCACCTGCTCCCACTGTGGGAAGGGCTTCACACAGTCATCCCACTTGCTGAGACATCAGCGAATTCATACTGGAGAGAGGCCGTTCATCTGTCCTGTATGTGGGAAGGGATTCACTGTGTCCTCTGACGTCCTGAAGCACCAGCGAATTCACACTGAGGAGAGGCCGTTCAGCTGCTCCAAGTGTGGGAAGGGATTCACCTGGTCATCCCAACTGATGAGACACCAGCGAGTTCACAAATAACAAACAGGATGTTGCTGTTAATCACATCCAGGACTGAACCTTGTTCATTGTAGTCTGTTTCTGCTGATGTTAATAAACTCTAGCCCAGTTATTGGGGCTAATATTCTGGATAAGGACAAATAAAATATATTTGTGTTAAATATAGCATATTGAGTCTTGTTATTATCTCTAACACAAGTTAGTTTCTCTGGAAGGGCTCTCCCTCTCCCCTCTCTCCTCCATCCTCACCTCTAACAACAAGTGTAAGGAGCTCATGGAGCTTCTTTGTCACTAAGATTGAGACAATCCGATTAGCTGCCGCTGCTGCTTCCCTCCCTTCCACTAGCCCATTGGGACAAACTGCCTCTATAATGTTCCACCTTGTCCAAGCCGTGAACCCACATCTTTCATTAGCTTCTCCCCCATCTCCCTTCCTGCCCTCTCAGTGGTCATCTTGTCCATGAGACACACCTCCTGCTCCATCGACCCTATTCCCACTAAACTGCTGATCCCCCAACTTCCCCATGTTCACTGATATTGTTCACAGTACTCATTCTTCTGGTACTATCCCTCTCTCCTTCAAATCATCACACTTTCCTCAAAAAACAATTACTTAACTCTACTGTCCTTGCAAAGTATTGACCCATCTTCAATCCCCAGTTCCTCTCTGAACTCTTGAAAAGTGTTCACACCTCCCAAATCCGTCTCCATCTTTCCCAGAACTCCCTGTCTGAATCCCTCCAATCAGCTTTCTGCCCCGCAACTGCACTGAAACAGCTCAGATCAAAGCCACCAATGACATCCTATGTGACTGTGATAAAGGTAAACTATCTCTTCTCGACCTGCCTGCAGCCTTTGACAAGGTTGACCACACCATTATGCTCCAACACTTCTCCACTGTCGTCCAGCTGGGTGGGGCTGCTCTCTCCTGGTTCCATTCTTCTCTATCTAATCATAGTCAAAGAATCGCTTGGAATGTCTTCCCTTCCCACTCCCACAGTTACCTCTGGTGTCCCCAGAGGACCCAGCCTTGGCTTCCTTTTATTTCTCATCAACATTCTCCCCACAGCGACATCATCTGAAAACACAGTGTCAGTTATCACGTGTACACTGACAGTGCCCAGCTCTACCTCACCACCACCTCTCTCCACTTCTCCACTTTTGTTAAATTATCAGACTGTTTGTGGATGTGCAGAAATTTTCTCCAATTAAATTTTGGGAAGATAGAAGCCATTGTTTTCATTCCTGAGCTTCCAACTCCATTCTTTATCCTATTTCTATCAGGTCATCTCTTAGCCTTCTCTTTTCCAGAGAAAAGAGCTTCAGGGTGTTTAGCCTTTCCTGGCGATTATACTGTATCTCTTTTTGGAACATTTGTGAATGAATTTTTATTCCCCTTGGCCCTTGCGACGCCTGACAGCAGTTTCCAGTCTGTATGACCCTTCTTCAGAGGGCGTCTCTATTGGACAGAGCGGTTTCTTGGCCGCGGAGAATTGTGGGATTTTGAAAATGGGAAAAGAACGCACCATTCACAGTGTTCTGCATGTGGATGAGGTTTCAGCCGATCATCTGGCCTGGTCAAAACATAAATGCAGTCACAACTGAAAGCAGTTGTGCAAATGTTGACACTGGGAAGGGATTCATTTACCCATCGAAATTGGAAACTCATCGGAGCATTCAAACTGGGGAGAGGCCATTGACCTGCTTAAAGTGTCAGAAGGGATTCACTCCGTTATCCCACCTGCAGACACACCAGCGAGTTCTCACTGGGGAGAGGCCATTCATCTGCGCTGTGTGGAAAGAGATTCATTAATTTATCCAACCTGATTGCACATCAAAGAGAGCTTTTAAATTTCAAGACTGTGGGAAGTGCTTTACAAGTTCTCAGGAACTGATCCACCAGCAATGTATTCATACTGATGAGAGACCGTTCAGATGCCTTCTTTATGGGACTGGGTTCAGGCAATCATCCCACCTCTCTCTACACAAGCGCTCTCACGCTGGGGAGAGGCTGTACACCTGCACTGAGTGTGGGAAGATACGCATTCATTCATCCCACCTGCCGAGACACCAACGAGTTCACAGCGAACTACAGTGATTGGATTTTGTTGTTAATAATATACAAGAATGAACTATACCCATTGGGGTCTGTTTCAGCTGATGTTAATAAACTCCAGCCCAGTGATAAGGTTAATATTCTGGACAAAGATCATATAAATCAACATTCTGTCAAACACAGAGGATGTTGAATTTTTAAAAACATCTCTAACACAAGTTAGTCCTTGTTTTGGACTCTCCCTCTCCCCTGTCTACTGCATCAACACCTCCAACAAGTGTGAGGAGCTCATGGAGCTTCTTTGTCACTCAGATTGAGACAATCCGATCAGCTGCCTCTGCTGCTTCTCTCCCTCCCACGAGTACATCCTTGACCCCGACATCCTTGCAATTCTCATCCAATCTCCGACCACTCTTCCGTCTCCAAAATCATGCTTAACTCCCAAATCCATGTACAATGGTCCTGGAACTTAGGGGTAAAATGACATTGTGAAAGGATTGTTCACCGGCTGATTTGTGACGTTCTTACTGACAAGACGGCGCTTAAATGTTCTGTGTATGAGAAGAAACAATAATTGTTCACACCGCCTACTGAGACTCCAGTGAGTTCACATCTAAATGTAGGGGATTTTACTGCAGTTATTTACACCCAGGACAGTTTTATGGCAGAGGACCCATGCACTTTGTCATACCAATTGACTGAATAATTTTATATATTGGTCTTGGGCTTCGTTCGTCATCGGATCACAAAACATAATTTTCTATTCAAAAAAACGACCTCTCAATGGCAGCCTGATTACCCAGCCTTCAACAGGGGCCAGAATGTGCCCTATCCTCACAACAGCAGCTCCCTACACATGCGTATTAGGGTGTGTGCTTGGAGCATGCGCAGTGCGGCCCATTTCATGAGCTTGCGCAGTACTGGTCTGTGACGGAAGCTGCTCAGTGCGGGTGAGAGAATGTCGAGTGGAGCAAACTAACAGAGTTAGTGGGTGTGTGAGGAGGAATGGAGCCAGCGGAGTGGGCAGGGAGGCTTCATAAAGACACAGTGCAGGCCGTACATCCCAAAGAACAAGGTACCGGTCTTGTGTTTGCAGAGAACGGGCCGAAAAATTCTGGATTTCTCCCTTCGCGAGGCCCGGGGTAACGGCCGCCATCTTTATAGGGGGCAATGTGCAGCAGGGCGCATGCGCGGTCATCCTGGTCCAGCTAGCAAGAGGAAAGAATGTTGTGCATTTCTATCCTGGACTGACAGGGATGGATTTTGGAAACTCCTTTTACAGGGGGTTAGAAGGGGAACATTTACAGACGGTCGAGATCTGACAGAGTCACTCAATTCATCAGGACCTGGATCCTCCTTTTTTAATGCTCTGTACAAACCGTTTCCCAAACCTGCCATACTCAGTCCAGGATAGAAATTCAGGGCCTGGATTCTATCGGCCTCTGACTGTATGCATTGAGTTCCAGGTCATTACCACTCATTGTGCAAACATTTCTTTCTCACATACCTCCTGTACATTTTACCCAAAATCTTAAATCTGCGACCCATAATCCTTTCACGATCTGCTACTGTGAACAGCTTTTCTTTACCTACTTTACGTAAACCTTTCATAATTTTGTGCACCTTTTGTTAAATCTTCCCTCCATCTACTTTGCTCCAAGGAGAACAATCCCAGTTTCTCCAATCTAACCTTGCAACTAAAATCCCTCATCCCTCGACCCATTCTGGTAAATCTCCTCTGCCCCCTCTCAAGGACCCTCCCATCCTTCATAATGTGTGGTGATTACTGGTTTGCACAGACCCAGATGTTCTGTGTTCGTGTGTGTGACATCATCACACATCGACAATTACACAGTGACATCATCACACATCGACAATTACACGGTGACATCACCCCGCTCCTCGGGTATTTCCTCAACTGGGAGATTTTTCTCTGACTCCAGTGCTTCTGATATCTTTCTAGCTGCAGGCTCCTGCAGGAGAGTTTAAAGTTGAAAACTGAAATTGTTTCAGAGTTGAGTGTTTTTGACCATTCATCTACATTTTGGAGCTTTCAGTTCTCTCCTCTGTTATCTTTTAGAGGTTCCATCGCTCTGGGGCTAGTGTGGCTCCTTTACTGTGGATCTGAATCCATGTCCATCTTTTGCTCTGTTTCACCTCTGCCCTCTCTGATCACCTCTCTGCCTTTGTCTAACTTCCTCTGTCTCTAATACTGGATGCACTTTAGCTGTGTTTGGCACTTAACTGTTACTTCTGCTGATTGTGTCCAAACAAGGTTTCCACATCTACCCATCCCCTGACCAGCTGTCTTACCAGCTTTGTCTTCCCACAGTATCTTTCACAGTCAGGAATTGTTTTTCCTGTGCTATAGTCCATTTCTCTTCCACTTCTGAGCTTATATTGACCATCAAATTCTGCACCGTTTTTATTCGCCCTAAATCATTCTGCACACCCTGAAATGTTAGCTCCACAGATATTGCCTGACCTGCTGAGTATTTCCAGCATTTTCTCTTTTTATTTCAGATTTCCAGCAGCTGCAGTATTTTGCTATTATTTTATTGCAGGCGTTGCTCGCAGAACCGAGTCTAGAAACACAGACAGACCAATTAAGAGCCGGTTTGTATCAGGGTGGGTGTTGGTTACAGAAGTTGGTCCCTGGCCTCCAGTGTAGGTCCTTTCTCAACCAGTCACTGAATCACTGAATGATTACAATACAGACGGAGGCCATTCAGCTCATTGTGCCCATGCTGGCTCTCTGCAAGAGCACATTAGCCAGTCCCACTCCCCTGCCCTTTCACTAACCAGACCAGCAAATATTGCCTATCCCCAGTTGCCTGTGGAGAAGATGATGTATGACCTTCTTGAACCGCTGCAGTCCGTGTGTTGAAGGTGCTCCCACAATGCTGTTAGGTAAGGAGTTACAGGTTATTCACCCAGTGGTGATGAAGGAACAGTGCTATATGTCCAAATCAACAACAACAATTTGTGTTTAAATGGTGCCTTTAACTTAATAAAACTTTCCAAGGCATTTCAAAGAACAGCATGCATTTAAAAAAAAGCATTAGAGATTAGGACTGTACAATCAAAGCTCTCTGCTGTTGACTGAGTTCTGAATTGGCTGATTGATGGACACTGTAACCAGGTCAGTCTGCGTTTCCTCACGGTGAGTCTGCAGTGGTGACCTGAGCCTGAGGAGGAGGAGAGATTAACCCTATGAAGACAGAATAAAACAGCACAACTGCGCTTGCACAACGGCAGCAAACACAGCCTTTAAAATAAGGATGAGAATTTTATAATTTAGGTTCTCCTTAACCCGGAGCGTTTGTAGGTCAGTGAGCTCAGGGGTGATGGGTTAACAAGACTTGGTGCGAGTAAGCACATGGGCAGCAGAGATTTGGATGACCTCAAGATTACAGGGAGGTTGAATATGGGAGGTTGGCTGGAAGTGTGTTAGGATAGTTCAGTCCAGAGGTAACAGAGGAACGGATGAGAGTTTCAGCAGCAGATGAGCTGAGACTGGGGTGGAGTCGGGCGATGTTACTGAGGTGGAAATAGGCGGTCTTGGTGATGATGTGGATATGTGGTTGGAAGCTCATCTTGGGGTGAAATATTTCACCATGGTTGTGAACAGTCTGGTTCAGTCTCAGACAGTTGTCAGGGAGAGGGATGGAGTCGGTGGCTCGGGAGTGGAGATTGTAACGGGGGCTGAAGACATTGGCTTCATTCTTCTCAATATTTAAATAGCGGAAATTTCTGTTCATCCAGTACTGGATGTCAGACAAGTCAGGACGGTGTGTGACTTGAAGGGGAACTTGGAGGTGATGGTGTTCACATACACCGGCTACCCTGGCCCTTCTAGTGGGTGGAGGTTGAGGGCTGGGGAGATTCTTTCAGAGTTCTCCTGCATCTCTCACTTCTCTCTCGCTTTTTCTCCCTCCTCCCCTAGAAGCCCGAATCTTGTGTAGGCCCAGACTGGGTGGCAGGTTCCCTTCCCTGAAGGATATTAGTGAACCAGTTGGGTTTTTAAGACAATCCAGCAGTTTTCATGGTCACTTTTTCCTCGTGCCGGCTCCACAAATTCCCAGATTCATTCAGCTCAATTTCACAACCTGCCTTTGTGTTTTTGTGGGTTCTCTCTCACTCCCTTTTTTCTGTTTTAAATCAATTTCACAGGGTATTAGAAGGGGAGGATTTGCTGTCAGGAAACTCACACCAAGACCTGAGAGAGTCACTTGATTCATCAGGACCTGAATATTATCGGCCTTTGAACATGGAAGCAGAAAGCGCTGCTCACGCTGGGGAGAAACCGTGTAAGTGCGGGGACTGTGGGAAGGGATTCAATTACCCGTCTGACCTGGAAACTCATCGACGCACTCACACTGGGGAGAAGCCATTCACCTGCCCTGAGTGTGGGAAGGGATTTACTCAGTCATCCACTCTGCTGGCACACCAGCGAGTTCACACTGGGGAGAGACCATACACCTGCTCCGAGTGTGGGAAGGGATTTATTAGTTCAACCAACCTGCAGACACACCAGAGAGTTCACACTAGGGAGAGACCATACACCTGCTCCGTGTGTGGGATGGGATTCATTACTTCAACGATCCTGCAGACACACCAGCAAATTCACAATGGGGAGAGACCATTCACCTGCTCAAAATGTGGCAAGGGATTCACTCGATCATTCGACCTGCTGACACACCAGCGAGTTCACACTGGGGAGAGGCCGTACACCTGCTCTGAGTGTAGGAAGGGATTCACTAGGTCATCCCACCTACTGAGACATCAGCTGGTTTACTCAGACCAGAGACAGTTTACATGCTCAGTCTGCTGGAAGTGCTATAAAAGTTACCAGGACCTGATCTTGCATCAACGTGTTCACACTGACGAGAGACCGTTCAGGTGCTCTCACTGCAGGACTGGGTTCAGGCGATCATCTGACCTCATTGTACATCAGCGCAGTCACACCGGGGAGAGGCCGTTCACCTGTTCCATGTGTGGGAAGGGATTCACTCAGTCATCCAACCTGCTGAGACACCAGCGAATTCACACTGGGGAAGGGGCTGCTCACTTGCCCTGACTGTAGGAAGGGATTCATTAATTGAACCTACCTACTGAAACACCACCGAGTTCACACTGGGGAGAGACCAGTCAGCTGGTCTGTGTGTGGAAAGTGATTCACTCAGTCATTTGTGCTGCTGAGACACCAGCGAGTTGACAAGTAACAGCAAAATCCAATTACTGTAGTTAATCACATCCTGGACAGAACCATGTTCATTGGGGTCTGTTTCTGCTGATGTTAATAAACTCCAGCCCTGTTGTAGAGGCTAATATTGTTGATACAAATCAATTAAATCAACTTGGTGTGAAATACAATGTGTGTTGAATCTTTTTAATATCTCCAATACTCTGCTTCTCCCCTGTCATCTCCAACAAGAAGTGTGAGGAGCTCATGGAGCTTCTTTGTTACTAAGATTGAGACAATCCTCTGCCTCTGCTGCTTCCCTCCCTTCTACTCTCCCACTAGGCCAAACTGTCTCTAAGGTTCCTTCTTGCCTGAGCCCTGAACTCGCATCTTTCTCCAGTTTCTCTCCCATCTCCCCTCATGTCCTCTCAGTGCTCATCTTGTCCATGAGGCCCTCCCTCTGCTCCCTTGACCTTATTCTCACTAAACTGCTGATTATCCAACTTCCCCATGTTAGCTGATATTGTTAATGTTTCTCTCTCTTCTGGTAATGTCCCTCTCATCACCAAATCTATCATCATCACCCATCCTAAAAATAAACGCTTGACCTGACCATCTTTTCAAACTACCGCCCCATCTCCAACCTCCCTTTCCTATCCAAAATCCTTGTCCTTGGTGTCCCCCAAGGATCTATCCTTGGCCTCTCCTATTTCTCATCTCCATGCCATCACTAGACAACATCATCCAAAAGCACCATGTTAGTTTTCACATGTACACTGACAACATCCAGCTCTACCTCACCACCATCCCTCTCCATTCCTCCACTGTTACTAAATTATCAAACTGCTTATCCCACATCCAGTACTGGATGAGCAGAAATTTCCTTCAATTAAAAATTGGGAAGACCAAAGCCATTGTCTTCGGTCACCACTACAAATTCCGTTCCCTAACTACTGAGTCCATCCCTCTCCCTGGGAACTGTCTGAGGCTGAAACACACTGTTCACAATCTAGGTCTTTTATTTGACCCCAAGATGAGTTTCTGACCACATATCCACACCATCACTAATACCAGATATTTCAATCTCCATAACGTCGCCTGTCTCCACCTCACCCCAGCTCATCTGCTGCTCAAACCCTCATCCATGTCCGTGTTACCTTTAGACTTGATAATCCCAATACATTCCTAGCTGGCCCCTCATATTCATCCCGTCCCCACACAAAAACATGAGGTCATCCAAACTCTGCTGTCCGTGAGCTTTATCAGGCCAAGTCCCCTTCACCCTTCACCCCTGTAGTCATTGACCTAAATTGGCACCTGTTCAAGCAATGCCTCAATTTTAAAATTCGTAACCTTGTTAACAAATCCCTGCATGGCCACGTCCCTCCCTATCTCTAACTCCCAGTCGCACACCCACTGAGATGGTGTGTCCTATCTCATTCTGTACTCTTTAGCATCCCTGATTTTAATTACTCCACCATCGGTGGCCGTGCCTCGGTGCTAAGTTCCGGAATTTCCTCCCTAAACCCCTCCACCTCTCTCTCCTGATTAAAGAGGCTTGTTTATATCTGCCTCTCCAATCAAGGTTCTGTCTATTTACCCTAATATCGACCCATGTGACTCGATGTCAAATGTTTCTTTATGAAAGTCCTGTGAAGGATCTTGGCACGTTTTGTTACATTAAAGGTATTATATAAATACAAGTTGTTTCTGTTTCATGACAGCCAGTTTGTGCACAGTAAGATTCCACAAACAGCAATCAGACTAACTGATTAATCCAGTTTTTTTTTGGTGGTGTTAGTTAAAGCACGAATGTTGGTCTCACTGCACCAGGAGATCTCCCCTGTGGACAGAATGTGGAGTTGTTGAGCTCTCCTGAGCTGAGAGTGGAGCTGATTGAGCTGTCGGGCCTGCAGTGTACCTTGAGGAACCGCTGTCTGGGATCTTTCCTCTTAATTCACTGACTCCCAGATGAAGTTGTTGCTGCAGTTAAATAGTTAACTTTGAATATCAATCCCAATTTAACCTTTGGAGCAAAATCTGCAACTTTAAATCAGCTGTAAAACAGAAAGATAATTCATGCTAATGCATTTGGGGAGGGCAAACAAAGCTGGAGAATACACGATAAACAGGAGAATATTGGGAGGGGTAGAGGAAGTGAGAGACCTCGGAGTCCATGTCCACAGGTCCCTGAAGGTGGCAGGACAGGTGGATCAGGTGGTAAAGAAAGCATATATTTATCAGAACTCAGCATACACCAGCACACTCACACTGGGGAGAGGCCATTCACCTGTACAGAGTGTGGGAAGGGATTCACTCAGTTATCCACCCTGCTGAGGCACGAACAAACTCACACTGAGGGGAGGCCATTCAGCTGCTCCGAGTGTGGGAAAAGATTCACCCATTCAAACAACCTTGTGAGACACCAGCGAGTTCACACTGGGGAGAAGTTGTTCAGCTGCTCCGAGTGTGGCAAGAGATTTACTCAGTCATCCCACCTACAGACACATCAACAAATTCACACTGCCGAGTGGCCTTTTAAATGCCCAGACTGCGAGAAGTGCTTTAAAATTCCAGTGAACTGATGTCCCATCAACGTGTTCACACTGACGAGAGACCGTTCAGGTGCTCTCACTGTGGGACTGGGTTCAGGTGGTCATCTCAACTCACTGTACACCAGTGAATTCACACTGGAGAGAGGCCATTCAGCTGCTCTGAGTGTGGGAAGGGATTCACTCAGTTGCTAATCTGCTGAAACACCAGCGAGTTAACAATTAACAAGTGATTGGATTTTGCTGTGAATCACATCCAGGTCTGAACCATGTTCATTGGGGTCTGTTTCTGCTAATGTTAATGAACTCCAGCCCAGTTATAGGGGTTTATATTCTGTATAAAAATCAGATGAATCAGATTTGTGTTAAACACATGGTGTATTGAGTCTTTTTTAATATTGCTAACACAAATTAGTTCCTTTTGAACATAGGAACATGTCTCAGGACATTGGGGCAGTAATGAACAAACACAGGGGAATATTGGATACAGAGTCAAAATAACATTATATTATTTTTGCATGTGACCTGTCACAGAATTCTCTCATAAAACAGACCATCAACATGAGAGGAGTTGACATTTTCAGTCATTCCAAGAGGAAATTAGAGGCTGTAATTATCCAGGATGTTGTTCTGAAATTTTACAACCTCCCACTGTCAACAAAGCTGGCAATAGACAGCTCATTGTTCTAATTGTGTTGTAGCCTCTGTCCCAGATTTTGTTCAATGTAGATTTAATGTTCAGAGAAAGGGGTGAGATTGGATGTTCAAAACCGCTCACAGGCTATGGAGGGTGATGTTGACTTGAATGTGCCAAAACAGTAGTTCTTCATAGGCACCAATACTTTATCCCCAGTATTACTCACTATGGTCATTGTTGTTCACCTTATAGGACAGGATGTGTCCTCATGTGTCTGTTTGTATGAGTGCGGGTGTGTCCCTGAGTGTGGAAGTGTGTGTAAATGTGTGTGGGTGTGGAGAGGTTGTCTGAGTGTGTGTGAGACAGACAGAGAATGTGTGTGTGGGTCTCTGTGTGTGGTTGTTTGTGCTGCTTCTCATTAGCTATAACACAAACCTTCCTCTCCAAGCAGACAACATGGCTCCTGAGAATCCCATCCAGTGATGTGAATGGTACGATTCGGAGATCCTTCATCCAGGGTGAAACCACAGGCTGACCGTGTGCTGTGTAAAACCTGACATCTACACAACCAGGCCCCACTTCTCCTGGAGCAACATGAAGTGTCTGCTGCTTTCCAGATCCATTCCTTTCCCCTCACTATTATCCTCAGGTAGTTCACAAATTCCTTTTGTACATCATCCTCCAACATGCCAATGGTTTCCACTTTAAATATTTCCATTGGTCTTTTTCACAGACAGCAATGGGATTGCTGCTATCACAGGAATCAGTTCTGAAATACTGTCCCGCTGATCTTCAGGCTTCCTGGAGTAATACACTGATCCGATCTTCCCACCTAACACAAATCCATATCCCCATCTGAGTTCCAGATTTTAATGTGATTGTCTAATATAGAAAACATTTATCATTTAACCCATTTAAACCTGAGTCAGCACACCCCCTCCACACACACTACAAGAGGTTGTCTTTGAGATCAGTAGTTTCTTTGTAATCTGGGTTGTTCTGAATGATGACAATATGAACCTTCTTCCTAACCTGTCCTAACCCTTGAAAGGGGGGAATGCATCATTAACGCATAGATGCTTCAAGTTAGTAATTCTGCTTAGCCTGTCTGACATAATTAATTTAGGACTAACAGAAGGATTAGGGTATGTTCGAATGGACAGATCTTTATAAGGGGACATAAGGGGACTTCTTGCTAATGTCGGGATTACAAGGTTAGACATTATTTTTACATTCATTTTTTTAACAATTTGCTGATTTTTGATGGAAAGGGAGACAGTGAGAAGGAGCTAGAAAGGCAAGGAGGTCAGAGGAAGTGCACTTGTGGTGTGGGGTGGGAGGGGAATAACAGAGGAACCAGCTATGGGTGCAGACCATTTCTACATAGGCATGAACGTACAGGATCGAAATTATAAACAAGGGCACACGGTTCATTCTGTAATCATCATCAATGCTGTAATGTCTACAAAATACTCCAAACATACGGGAGAAACTTGTATCGATGAGATGTCTTTGGAGCTCTCCTGTATCCCCATATTTGTCGTTAATGTTGCTTTTCCATCACACAGCTGACTCACGTCGAGTGTCTTAGATTCTCCACAACACCCTTCTGTCGGTTCATTCACTGAAACCACGGACTCTCCTTGTTGTAACGGTGACATTCCCTGTCTGCCCGGTTATTTCGTGAAGTCAGTCAGCCCTTGAATTGTTTGTACATTGTTTCATCATGTCCCACCCAGCTGGCCACCAGTGCAGAGGCGTTGGAGGAGGACGGTTTGGTTCACGTTGTTAGAGGCTGCAGACAGGCCGAGAAGGACAATGAGGGAGTTTTCCTCTGTCACATTCACATCGGGTGTCATTGGTGACTTTGGGAAGAGCAATTTCGATACCGTGACAGGGACAGAGATCTTATTGGAGGGATTTAAACATGGAGTTCTGGGAAATGTGGACATGGATTTGGGAGGTGATCAGGACTTTGGAGAGCGAAAGGAGGTTGGAGCTGGAGCGGGAGTTTAATAGGATCGTGGGGTCAAGTGTTGGTTTTATTGAGGACAAGTGATGATGGCAGATTTGAAGGAGAGATGGGCAGTACCAGGAGAGAGAGAACCGTTAATATCAGTGAACGTGGGGAAAATGGGTGATCAGCAGTTTAGCGGGAATAGGGTCGATGGAGCAGGAGGTGGGTCTCATGGCAAAGTGAGCTCTGAGAGGGCAGGAAGGGGAGATGGGAGAGAAACTGGAGAAAGATGTGGGTTCAGAACTCGGACATGGGGGATCTTTAGAGAAAGTTTGTCCCGGTGGGCTAGTGGAAGGGAAGAAAGCAGCAGAGGCAGCTGATCGGATTGTCTCAATCTTAGTGACAAAGAAGCTCCATGAGCTCCTCACACTTGTTGTTGGAGGTGAAGATGGAGGAGACAGGGGAGAGGGAGAGCCCTTCAAAAGGAACTAATGTCTTAGGGATAGTAAAAAGATTCAACATCATCTATTTAATAGAAAGCTAATTGATTTTATTTTTATCCAGAACATTAACATCTATAACTGGGCTGGAGTTTACTAACATCAGCAGAAACAGACCCCAGTGAAACATGGTTCAGTTGCAAAACTCAATCACTGTAGTTACTTGTGAACCTGTTGGTGTCTCAGCAGGTTGGATGACTGAGTGAATCCTTTCCCACACTCAAAGCAGGTGAACGGTCTCTCCCCAGTGTGAACTCGCTGGTGTGAAATAAGATTAGCTGAACGCCTGAACCCAGTCCCACAGTGAGAGCACCTGAAGGGTCTCTCGTCAGTGTGAACAGGTTGATGGGACACCAGGTCCCCGGAACTTTTATAGCACTTCCCACAGTCTGGACATTGAAAAGGTCTCTCCTCACTGTGAACTCTCTGGTGAGTCAACAGATGGGATGAATCAGTGAATCCCTTCCCACATTCTGAACAGGTGAAATGCCTCTCTCCAGTGTGACCATGCTGGTGTCTCAGCAGGATGGATGACTGAGTGAATCCCTTCCCACAGTTGGAACAGATAAATGGCTTCTCCCCAGTGTGAATTCGTTGGTGCACAGTCAGATGAGATGACCGCCTGAACCCAGTCCCACAGTGAGAGCAGCTGAATGGTCTCTCGTCAGTGTGAACACGTTGTTGGGACATCAGTTCCCAGGAACTTTTGTAGTACTTCCAATAGTCCAAGCATTTAAAAGGTCTCTCGTCAGTGTGAACTCGCTGGTGTTTCAGTAGGTAGGATGAACGAATGATTCCCTTCCCACACTCGGAGCAGATGAACGGTCTCTCTGCTGTTTGACTGCACCGATGTCTTTCCATGTAATTTAATCCCTTCCCACAGTCCCCACATTTCCACGGTTTCTCCCTGTTGGGACTGCATTTATGTCCTGCCAGATTAGATGATTGGCTGAAGCCTTGTCCACACACACAACACGTGTATAGTTTCTCCCCACTGTGAACGATGCTTTTTCCTTCCATGTTCAAAATCCGATGATATTCAGACTACGATAAACTGTGCAACTCCATCAGATCCTGATGTGATGTTTGGTTTCAGTTTCCTGACTGAAAATCCTCTCCTTCTAATATCCTGTGGAATTGATTTAAAACGGAAAAAGGGAGTGAGAGAGAACCCACAAAAACACAAAGGCAGGTTGTGAAACTGAGCTGAATGAATCTGGGAATTTGTGGGGCCGGCACGAGGAAAAAGTGACCACGAAAGATGCTGGATTGTCACAAAAACTCAACTGGTTCACTAAGGTCCACCAGAGAAAGGACCTTCTACACAGTCTGTGCCCATAAATTTCAAAATTGTGCCTGAACACTAAGGTCTTGGTCATAGGAGCAGGAGTCCTAACACTGACTCCTGGGGAAATCCACTTTCAACCTTCCTCCATTCTGAAAAATCATTACTCTCTGTATCCTGTCACTCAGTTAATTTTGTACCCATGTTGCTGCTGCCCATTTTGTTCTATGAGCTATAACTTTGCTCACAAGTCTGTTATGTGGCACTTTATCGAATGCCATTTGGAAGACCATGTACACCACATTAACAGCATTACCCTCATCAACCACACTGTTAACTCTTGAAAAACCTTAAGCAAGTTAGTTTAACATGATTTTCCCTTAACAAACTTGTGCTGGCTTTCCTGAATTAGCCCACATTTGCTTAAGTGACTTAATTTTGTCCAGAATTATCACCCCCAAGGTTAAACTGACGGGTCTGGTAGTTGCTGGGCTTATCATTACACTCTTTTTGAACAAAGGTGTATGATTTGCAATTCTCTTGTCCTTTGTCATCACTCATGGGTCTGAAGAAAATTGGAATAATTTGGTCAGTGCCTCCACAATTTCCATTCTGAATTCCCTCAGTATCCTCGGATACATCTCATCCAATCCTGGTGCCTTGTCAACTTTATCAGACAGCCTATATAATACCTTCTCCTTATCAATATGAAATACCACAAGTGTTTGAACTACCTGCTCTTTAACCATGACCTGTGCAGCATCACCTTCTTTGGTAAAGACAGATGCCAAATATTCATTTATACCTCATCCATGCCCCCTGTCCTAATGGGTAAATCACCTTTTTTTAAATCCCTAATCAGCCCCTTTCTCCTTTTACCGGCCTGTTACTAGGTATAAGCCAGAGAAAGCGTTTTGATTTCCTTCCATGTTAGCTGCCAGTCTCTTCTCATACTTTCTCTTTGCTTCTCTTACTTTCTTTTTCCAATTCCTCTCTGAATCCTTTCTTCAGCCTGTCTCTCGGTTGTATTAGCCACCTGATATCTCTGTTAGCAGACTTATTCATCTTCATCTTAATCTCTTCTCTTATTTAGTGAGCTGTGAATATGTTAGCCACACCTTCCTCATTTGTGAAAATATGTCATTACTATGTCTGATCTGTTTCCTCTTTAAGGCAGCCCATTCCTCAATTACAGTTTCTCCTGCCAACCTTTGATTCCACTTTACTGGGTCAGATTCATTCTCACCTTATTGAAGTTGGCTTTCCCCAGTTAATTATTCTTTCTCCTACAAGTAACCTTTGCCCACAGACAGACAGGCCAACTGTTTACCTTCCAGATTTAAAGGCCGATGATATTCAAGTCCTCACGAATTGAGTGACTCTGCCAGATCTGAATTGATGTTTGATTTGAGTTTCCCATCTGTCAACCCTTAACTTCTAAGATCCAGTAAAACAAATTTACAAAAGCACTAACCGTCACTCCAAGATAGAAATTGAGAAGAGACAAACATTACTCTTGGTTTGAGTTTGCTGTGTGTAAATCCTCCCCTTCTAACCCCCTGAAAAAGGAGTTTCCAAAATCCATCCCTGTCAGTCCAGGATAGAAATGCGCAAATCCTCTCCTCCTGCTACCTGGACAGGATGGCCGCGCATGCGCCCTGCTGCACATTGCCCCTGTGAAGATGGCGGTTGTTAACTTGGGCCTGTCTCCGAGAGGAGACGCGGGTCGGAATTGTCTCCTCTCCATTCGGTGTAACCGCAGGACCGGTACCTTCTTATTCAAGATTTAAGACCTTCACAGGGTCTTCATGAAGCCTCCCCGCCCACTCCGCCGCCTCCATCCCTCCCCCACTCACCGGCTCCTTTTACTCGCCTGTGTTCGCCATTTGTCAGCGTCTTCCACCAGCTCCAGGTACAGACGGTACTGCGCATGCTCCAGTCAGAGATCGCAATGCGCATGTACCAGTCACTGCCAGCTACTGCGCCTGCGCCAAGAGCTCCTGTAGTGAGGATAGAGCACATTGTGCCCCCCACTGAATGCTGGGTAAACGTACTGCCATTGAAAGGCCTTTTCTGATAAGATAATTATGTTTTATGATCCGATGATGATTGGCGCCATAGGGCCAATACATAAAATTATTAATATTGATATGGCAACCATAGTGCACGGCCCCTCCACCATAGTTCTGTCCTGGGTGTAATTAACAACAGAACAAAACCTGACAGTTAGATCTGAACTCACTGGACTCTCAGCAGCGGCACAGACAAGTGATTTTTCTTCCCATATTCTGACTACTGAAACTCTGTCTTGTCAGTTGGAATGTAGCAATTGTGGATCTAATCCTTTGACCTTCTAAAACTGGAGTGTTAGCAGGTGCGCAGTGAGCAAAGGGTTGCACACATGAAGTATCTGAATGGTGTCCCACAGGTATGACTGTGCTGCTGTGTCAGAAAATGGAATAACGAGGTGAATCCATTTCCACATTCAGCTGGTGTGATTTCATGGTGTGATTTTGCAACATGAGTTTCAGCTCACACTGGGATCTCAAACTCTTCTAAGAATGTGCTCTACATTGGCAACCACAGTTAGAGAAAGGTGGTGTTGTAAATTTGAAATAAAAAAACAAAATATTTGAATTTTCAGCAGATCTGGCAGTGTCTGTGGAGAGTGAAAGATGTATTTAAATTTCAGGGCTGTGACTTTCCATCAGAACTGCACTGCATCAGTGAGCAGACTTGAAAACTTATCTCTATTTCTCAATTCACAGATTCTCCTGGATGTGCTGAGTATTGCCATGAATTTCTGCTTTTATCTCTGATTGAAGAAGTTGCATATGAATTGTGCATTAGATTTATTGATGACTAATGTATATTTATTCTCAACCATCTACAAGTGGAAAACTCTTCCACTTGTCTACCCTGTCAACCCCTTTCATTATCTTAAAGGCCTTAGTCAAGTCACCCCTCACTTTCTTTTCCAGAGAAAAAAACTTTTCAATCTGTTAAATCTTTGTGAATTTGACATATTTTCCAATTCTGGCATCATTCCAGTAAATCTTTTTTGCACCATCCCCAGTGCTTCGCTCCTTCCTATAATATGGAGGCAGAGCTAATCTGAGCATCTAAGTCACATTGTCCCAAATTCCTGTATGTTGTAAGGATCATTATGGCAGTGGGAGAGGGGACTGTGGTTTCGAGCTGTTATTCACCATCCCCTGTTTCAGTCATTCTCCCATTAGCTGAAAATAAGATTAGATGAAATGAGCAGATCTCATGAGCCAGCCTGTGGCATTATGAATCAATTACAAAATTGTCTCTCAGCCTTACAGTGAAGCAGAGGGTATTTTTCATTCTAAATTTGCTAATTATACCATTAAGAATACCCGTCAGAGAATGACTAGATTTCAGCATGGGGCCAGTGTAAAGCTCATTTAACATGATTACCAAGCAGTGAAGAGGTGAATTTGTAATTCACATGCACCTTGTTTGTGCATTTCCCAGATTAATAGTTGCACTGAGTCTGTTGTTCTCCATCTTGATATGTTCAAGATGGAAATCCATAAATATTTGGGCACTAAGGGATATGGTGATAGGATGGGAAAATGGAGTTGAGCTGGAAGAACATTTAATAGTGGAGCAGGCTCAAGGGGCCTTTTAGTCCAACCCTGCTCCTATTTCTTGTGTTCTTATGAACATCAGTGTGAATCATTTCCATTCAAGCACAGCAGATGCAGCAGCACCCATCCACCTCCTCCCTTCCCTCATTCCAGGGCCCAAAACACTTTCCAAGGGGCACAGTGATTTACTGGTACTTCTTGCTATTCAGTATTGTCTATTCACTGACCACAGTACGGTTTTCTCTACATTGAGGAGATTAAATCCCAATTGGGTAACTGCTTTGTGGAACATCACCTTTCAGTCTCCAAGTGTGACCCTGAGGTCCTGGTCATTTACCAGTTTAATCTCCACCCACTCCCACTCTGACCTCGGCCTCCTGCACTGTTCCAATGAAGCTCAATGGAAGCTCGAGGAACAGCAGCCCATCTTTCATTGGACACTTTACACCCTTCTGGACTCAACATTCATTTTGACAATTTCAGATCATAACTACTGCTCCCATTTTTTCTGACAGTAGGTGCTGTTAATGGTTCTTCTTTTACCATTTATCCCTCCTCTGGGCCTGTGTTGTTTCTCCACTTGTCCCATTAGTTTATTTCCTTGTCTCATTATCACCCAATGCTGCCTTGCACCATCATCCCCTTTGTCATTTAATCACGAGTTCAGGCTCGGACAAGGGGGATCTTTAGAGATAGTTTGTCCCAGTGGGCTAGTGGAGGGGAGGGAAACAGCAGAGGCAGCTGATCAGATTGTCTCAATCTTAGTGACAAGGAAGCTCCATGAGCTCCTCACACTTGTTGCTGGAGGTGAGGATGGAGGAGACAGGGGAGAGGGAGAGCCCTTAAAAAGGAACTAACTTGTGCTAGAAATATCAAAACGACTCAACTGTTCATCGCAAAGCTGATTTATTCCAATTTTATACAGAATCTGTAACTGAGCTGGAGTTTATTAACATCAAAAAGCAAATATCTTGTTAAAAGTAGTAAAAAGGTTCAACGCATTGTGTTTAACACAATGCTGATTTATTTGACTTTTATCTAAGTGGGCTGCAGTTTATTAATGTCTACAGAAACACACTATAATGAACATCCTTCAGTCCTGAATGTTATTAAGAGCAAAATCCCATCACGACAGTTACTTGTGAACTTGCTGGTGTCTTAGCCGGTGGGATGACTGACTGAATCCCTTCCCACATACGGAGCAGGTAAATGGCCTCTCTCCAGTGTGAACTCTCTGGTGTCTTAGCCGGTCAGATGACTGACTGAATCCCTTCCCACATTCGGAGCAGGTAAATGGCCTCTCTCCAGTGTGAACTGTCTGGTGCAGCAGCAGGTTGAATGACTGACTGAATCCCTTCCCACATTCGGAGCAGGTGAATGGCCTCTCTCCAGTGTGAACTCTCTGGTGTCTTAGCCAGTCAGATGACTGACTGAATCCCTTCCCACATTCGGAGCAGGTAAATGGCCTCTCTCCAGTGTGAACTGTCTGGTGCAGCAGCAGGTCGAATGACTGACTGAATCCCTTCCCACATTCGGAGCAGGTGAATGGCCTCTCTCCAGTGTGAACTCTCTGGTGTCTCAGCAGGCCGGATGACTGACTGAATCCCTTCCCACATTCGGAGCAGGTGAACGGTCTCTCTCCAGTGTGGACTCGCTGGTGTGCAATGAGATGAGATGATTGCCTGAACCCAGTCCCACAGTGAGAGCACCTGAACGGTCTCTCATCATTGTGAAAACATTGATCAGACTTTAGTTCCACAGAACTTTTGAAGCACATCTCACACTGTGGGCATTTAAAAGGTCTCTCATTTGTGTTAACTTGCTGGTGTCCCATGAGGTTGGCTAATTGAGTGAATCCCTTCCCATGCTCAGAGCAAGTGAATGGTCTCTCCCCAGTGTGAGTGCACCAATGAGATCCCAGTTCCAATGGGGATTTGAATCTCTTCCCACAGTCCCCACATTTCGATGGTTTCTCTCCATTGTGACTGCATTTATGCTCCGTCAGGTCAGATGATTGGATGAAGCCTCGTCCACACACAGAACACGTGTACGGTTTCTCCCCACTGTGAACGGTGCTTTTTCCTTCCATGTTCAAAATCTGAAGATACTCAGTTTAAGATAAATTAAGCGATTCCATCAGATCCTGATGTGATGTTTGGTTTCAGTTTCCCGAATGCAAATCCTCCCCCTCTAATCCCCTGTGGAATTGATTTAAAACAGGAAAAGGGGAGTGAGAGAGAACCCACAAAAACACAAAGGCAGGTTGTGAAATTGAGCTGAATGAATCTGGGAATTTGTGGGGCCGGCACTGGGAAAAAGTGACCATGAAAACTGCTGGATCGTCATAAAAACCCAACTGGTTCACTAATGTCCTTCAGGGGAGGGAATCTGCCACCCGGTCTGGGCCTACACAAGACTCTGGCCTCTACAAGAACATACGAAATAGGAACAAGAGAAGTCCTAACACCCTGTCGAGCCTGCTCCACCATTCAATACGATCGTGACTGATCTTGGGCTTCAACTCCACTTTCCCACCCACTCCCCATATCCCTCGACTCCCTGAGAGACCAAAAATCTGTCCATCTCAGCCGGAAATATATTCAATGATGGAGCATCCACAACTCGCTGGGCTGGAGAATTCAATGTGACAGAGAGAGAAAGAGGGAGGAGTGGGAGAGACAGAGAGAAGGTTACTAAACTAAGCACAGGATGTCAATAAACAGAATTCAAGTGCATGGCATTGGGGTAATATCCTGTTATAGTTTGAGAATTGGTGAAAAGACAGAAAACAGAGAGTCGGAATAAATGTCTCATTCTCAGGATGACAGGCTGTTTTTGTGGGATACTGCAAGGATCAGTGCTTGGCCCACAGCCATTCACAAACTATACAAATGATTTGAAGGCACTCATTTAAGCAGCACCTAAATTTTCACATTCTCATCCTTGTTTTCCTCCATGGTTGTGATCATTCCTATCTCTGTAACCTCCTCCAGCCTCACAATCCCCCCGAGATATCTGCTCTTCTTGAATTCGATAATAACTGATTTTTATAATTCCATCACTGGTTGCCATTCTGTCAGTTTCCAAGACTCTAGAATTCCCTCCCTAAACCTCTCCGCCTCTCTACCTCATTTGCTTCCTTTAAGATATTCCTTCAGACCGACCTCTTTGACCAAATTATTGGCCACCTGCCCGAGTATCTCCTTGGTTTCTAACATTTCTGTGAAATGTCTTGCTAAACTATATAACAATAAATGTGCGATATAAACACAAATTGTTGTTGTTGATTTGGACATATATCAATGTCCCTTCCTCATCACTGGGTGAATAACCTGTAGCTCCTTACCTACCAGCATTGTGCGAGCACCTTCACCACATGGACTTAATTAGTAATGGGTTGAAAGGTTATGGGGAGAGGGAGGGAAATTGGAGTTGAGGCCAAAATGAGATCAGCCATGATCATAATGAATGGTGGGGCAGGCTCGAGGGGCTGAATTGCCCACTCCTGCTCCTAGTTCTTATGTTCTTATGTTCAAGGATCTATGGACATGCACACCAAGGTTTTGTACTTCCTCGGGTCCTACCATTCATCATGTACTCCCTTGTCCAGTTAGTCCTCCAAAAATGCATCACCTCACACTTTTTGGGATTAAATTCCATTTTCCACTGTTCTGCCCATCTGACCAGCCTGTCTATATGTCTAAGGGTTTCCTCCTCGCTATTTACCACACTAGTGATTTTTTTGTGTTACCTGTGAACTTACTGATCATACCTCCTACATTCATGTCTACATCATTAATGTCCACGAAGAACAACAAGGGACCCAGCACCAAACCCTGCAGTACGCCACTGGACACAGGCTTCCAGTCACAAAAACAACCTTTGACCATCACCCTCTGCCTCCTGACACTGAGCTAATTCTGGATCCAATTTGCCAAATTGCCCTGGATCACATGGGCTCTTACCTTCTGGACCTGTCTCCCATGCCAGACCTTGTCAAAAGCCTTAGAGAATTCCATGTGGACTACATCAATTGAACTAACCTCATCTACACACCTCGTCACCTCCTCGAAAAATTAAATCAAATTTGTTAGACATGATCTCTCACCGACAAAGCCATGCTGATTATCCTTGATTAATTCTTGCCTCTCCTCATGGGGATTAATTCTGTCCCTCAGAACGTTTCCAAAAGTTTCCCTACCAGTGATGTTGGACTCACTGGCCTATTAGCTCCCTGGTTTATCCCCACCATTCTTCTTTAATAATGATACCACATTAGCTGTCCTCCAGTCCTCTGGTACTTCTCCTGTGGCCAGAGAGGATTTGAAAATTAATGTCAGGGCCCCTGAAAGCTCCTCCCTTTCCCCCCACAGCACCTGGGATACATCTCATCTGGGCCTGGGGATTAATAGACTTTTAAGGCCCAATAAAACCGCTAATACCTCCTCCCTCTCAATACTCATTTGTTCAAGTATATCACAGTCCCCCTCCCTGATTTCTATACCTACATCGTCCTTCTGTATAGTTAATACAGATTCAAAGTACTCATTTAAAACCTCATCTACATCTTCCAGCTCCTCACACAGATTGCCATTTTGGTCCCTGATGGCCCCTAATCTCTCCCTGGTTATCCTCTTGCCCTGAATATACTTATAAAATGCCTTTGGATTTTAACTTATTTCACCTAGCTGTGTTTTTCATGCCCCCTCTTCGCTTTCCTAATTTCTTCTTTAACCCTACACGTTCTGTACCCATCAAGGGCTCCTGCTGTTTTAAGCCCTCGGTATGTACCATAAGCTTCCCTTTTTTTCCCCCCTTATCTAATCCTGTCAATTCCTCAACATCCCAGTTTCTCTGGACTTGTTGGTCCTTTGTGGGAAAATGTTGGCCCTGTACTCTCACTATTTCCTTTTTGAATGACTCCCACTGCTCTGGTGTTGATTTTCCTACAAGTAGCTGCTCCCAGTCCACATTGGCCAGGTCCTGTCTTATCATATTGAAATTCGCCTTCCCCAATTCAAAACCCTTATTTTCTATCCATCTTCGTCCTTTTCCATAACTACTTAAATCTTACTGAGTTATGGTCATTATCACTGAACTGCTCCCCTACTGATACTTCTACAACTTGCCCAGCTTTGTTCTCTAATAGGTCCAGCACCTCTCTTGTAGGACTTTCTATGTGCTGGCTTCAAAATCTCGCCTGGATACATTTGAAGAATTCTGCCACCTCAAAGTCTTTCACACTTTGTCTATCCCAGTTAATATTGGGGAAGTTGAAATCCCCGATTATTATTACCCTATTATTTTAACACTTCTGAGATTTGCCTACATATCTGCCCTTCTATCTCTCCCTGACTGTTTGGGGGTCTATAGTATGCTCACAACAATGTGATTGCCCCCTTTCTGTTTTTAAGTTCTACCTATACGGCCTGATTTAAGGAACCTTCTATGATACCATCCCTCCTTACTGCAGTAATTGACTCCTTGATCAATATTGTGACACCACCATCTCTTTTACAACCTCTGCCCCCTTCCTGTCTCACCTGAAGATTCTATACCTCAGAATATTGAGCTGCCAGTCCTGCCCCTCCCTCAGCCATGTTGACGTGATAGCAATGATATCTTATCCCCATGTGTTAATCAGCATCTGCAACTCATCTGCCTTACTCACAACACTCCTTACATTAAAATAAATGTCATCCAGCCTTGCCATGTTGCCTTGTGCCTTAACTTGACTATGTACACTCTGCCTTCCAGACTGACTTGTTTTTTCTTATATACTTGTACGTACATCACCCCCTACTATACCTCCACTCAGTATTCCACCCCCATGCCAAATTAGTTTAAGAGCCCACCGACACCACTAGCAAATTTCCCCGCATGGTTCCTCACACCTGTTAAAGCATTTCTCACACTTAAATTAAAAGGTCTCTTGTCAGTGTGAATGGTGTCCCAGCAGGTGGGATGATGTCCTGAACCTCTTACCACACTGTGAGCGACTGAACAGCCTCTCCCCAGTGTTAATTCACTGTGTTTCAGCAGGTCAGTCCAAAGAGACAAACATTTCTCTTGGTTTGAGTTTGCTGTGTGTAAATCCTCCCCTTCTCACTCCCTGTAAAAGGAGTTTCCAAACAATTGGTATAAACTGGGCTCCGGGGCTTTCTAATCTGGGTTTGGAGTCCTACACCGGGTGTTTGTGAACCCTCCCAGTCCACCCTCCGGCTCCATTCCTCTCCTGCACTCGGCCCTTTCTCACCCGCTGGACCTTAAATTCCACCGCAACAAAAACATCTGGAAAAACTCAGCAGGTCTGACAGCATCTGCTGAGAGGAACACAGTTAACGTCTCGAGTCCATATGACTCTTCATCAGAACTAAGTAAAAATAGGAGAAGTGAAATATAAGCTGGTTTAAGGGGGGTGGGACAAGTAGAGCTGGATAGAGGGCCAGTGATAGGTGGAGGTAACCAAAAGATGTCACAGACAAAAGAACAAAGAGGTGTTGAAGGTGGTGATATTATCTAAGGAATGTGCTAATTAAGGGTAGAAAGCAGGACGAGCAAGGTACAGATAGACCTAGTGGGGGTGGGGGGAAGGGATTGAAATAGGCTAAAAGGTAGAGATAAAACAATGGATGGAAATACATTTAAAAATAATGGAAATAGGTGGGAAAAGAAAAATCTATATCAATTATTGGGAAAAAAAATCCACCGCCTTCGTCCCGGTCCCGCGCCCACACTGCGCATGCTGCACTCCCAGCAGGATCCGCCCCTCTCACTCCGATTGGCTGGAGGACCAGCTGCTCCCATCGGTCATCCAACCCCGCCCCTTCTTCCTATTGGACCGGAGCTGCCGCCAGTCATTTGGAGTCGGAACATGCGCAGTCCGTGGAGACAGACGGCAAGTGAACTCGAGCGAGCGGATTTAAAATGCGGGTTTAACAAAGACCGAGTGCGGATGTAGAACCGAAAATAAACCCGTGAACAGAGATAGGGCTGACGGGTGAATTTAGAAGCTTCATAAATTCACGGTGTTGGCCCCAAACCGTCAATAAGGAGCCACCGATCCCGGGTTTGCTCGGCTCTGCCGGAGAAAGGCCCGAGTTATCGGCCGCCATCTTTATAGGGGCAACGTGGGGATGGGCCAATGTGCTACAGGGCGCATGCGCGGCTGCCATCCTCACGGGGACAATGAGCAACAGCCCGAGGGAGACGTTCATAAAATGTGTGTTCACCGGGAGTTTTAGATCAGCAGCAATTGAATTATAAACCCACAGTCACTCAGCAGTACAGAATTTAAGTATTGCTGAAAAAGGGTGACATATTGCTGATATTTCATGTTACACCCATCCGGACAGATGCAAAAAAAAAAATTTCTCAGCGAACAACAATTTATGCTGCACAAGGAAAGGGTGTTGACTGGTTGGCCAGTCAGCTCTGATTGGTCAAGGCATTACCATGGAGAATGCACCAAAGAGCTATCATCCTCCATGCTTTTGTTTAATTCAACAAACGGCCCCATCCTGGACATGCACCTTCTGTCTGCAGTGGACAGTTCCCTGTGTATGAATATATGCAGCTTCTAGCAAGCAAAAGTAAGCCACATTTTGAGCCCGACTTATAATCTTTGAAATTTGATGTTCTTGCGTCTGTCCTGATGAGTACAAGAGAAAAGGTTTCAACAGAATGTCTCTTTTTTTTAGCAATACTCAAGTGTCTTAAAGGGGGAAAATGTGGTAGACAGAGGGAGAGGTGTAGGGAGAGAATTTCAGAATTTGGGAACGAGGGAACTTAAGGCAAGGTCATTAATGCTGGAGCGATTAAAATGGAGAATGTACAAGCTATTAGAATTCGAGCAGTGCAGATATCTCAGAGGGTTGTAGGGCTGGAGGATATTACAGAGAAAGGGAGGGGCGAGGCCATGGAGGGATTTGAAAACAAGGATGAGAATTTTAAAATCAAGCTGTTGCTTGACCGGGATCCAAGACAGGTCAGGAAGCAAATGGGTGACAGAGGAACAGGACTTGCTATGAGTGAAGACGTGGACAGCAGACTTTTGGATGGCTTCACGTTTACGGAGAGTAGAATGTGGGAGACCAGCCAGGAGTGTGTTGGGATAGTCATTCAAGTCTGGAGGTAACAACGGCAGTGATGAGGGTTTCAGCAGCAGATGCACTGAGACAGGGTGAGGGCGGGTGATGTTACAGAGGCGATCTTAGTGACGGCACCGATATGAGGTCAGAACCTGATCTTGAGATCAAATGTAACACCGAGGTTATCAACAGACTCTGTTTAATCTCAGACTGTTCCCAGGGAGAAGGATGGAGTTGGTATCTAGGGAATGGAGATTGGAGGAGGGACTGAAAACAGTGTCTTCAGTCTTCTCAGTGTTTAATTGGAGTTAATTAGTCATCAGGAAGAGAAGCAGTAACCAGAATGGACCATGAGACTGATCCCAGGTTTAACTTAGTTAGAGAGGGAGAGAAGGAAGGAAGGAAACCCAGGGAGGTTTGGAGAAACCATCTTCACAATCACTCATTAAATCTCCACACAGTAAGTTTTGGACACAAGGTTAATGTCTGCTATTCTGTAAGGTCGGTCAGGGGGTTTCAGATTAATGTTTTGTCACGAGTAATGACTGAAGTGAATGATGAAACATATTGTTATCTTCAGTTGGACAAATTTGGAACAAAGATACAGGAAGAATTATCCAAAATTCTGTTTGGATTCAGCACAGGGAGGAGGGAGAGTGTGGGACGGGGATTTGCAGCTTTGGGAGAAGGAGACAGGAAATAATGTTCCATAGAAATGAGAATTGTCTGCTCTGAATTTCTATCCTGTTCTTATAATGATCACTTTTGTAAACTCCTTTTACAGGGTATCAGAAGGGGAGGATTTACAGAGGGGGAACTCAAACCAAACATCACATCAAGATCTGACAGAGTCACTCGATTCATCAGGACCTGAATATTATTGTCTTTGAATGTCGAAGGAGAAATATTTGTCTGTTCTGTCTGTGGGAAAAGATTTCAAACATCAGTGAGTCTGGAAAAGCACCGAGATACATACACCCCTGAATGAGAGTGTTCCAGTGAACTGACAGTGGAAAGAGCTTTAACCAGTTACACAGCCTGAAATAACATCACACCATTCACAGCAGGGGGACATTGTACACGTGTTCTATGTGTGGACAAGGATTCAACTGATCATCAAACCTGGAGAGACACAGGGACACCTGCACCATGGAGAAACCGTGGAAATGTGAGGACTATGGGAAAGGATTCAGTTACCCATCCCAGCTGGAAATCCATCGACGCAGTCACACTGGGGAGAGGCCGTTCACCTGCTCCGAGTGTGGGAAGGGATTCACTCTGTCAGCCAACCTGCTGAAACACCAGCGAATTCACACTGAGGAGAGACCATTCACCTGCTCTGAGTGTGGGAAGGGATTCACTCAGTCATCTGAGCTGCTGAGACACCAGCAGCTACACACTGGAGAAAGGCTGTTCACCGGCTCCGAGTGTGGGAAGAGTTTCAATCAGTCATCCCAACTGCTGATACACCAGCGGCTTCACAATGGGGAGAGGCCGTTCACCTGCTCTGAGTGTGGGAAGGGTTTCACTCAGTCATCCCACCTGCAAACACACCAGCGAATTCACGCTGGAGATACACTGTTCACTTGCTCCGAGTGTGGGAAGGGTTTCACTCAGCCATCCCACTTGCAAACACACCAGCGGTTTCACAATGGGGAGAGACCATTCACCTGCTCCGAGTGTGGAAAGGAATTCACTCAGTCATTCCACCTGCGAATACACCTGCGGTTTCACACTAGAGAGAGATCATTCACCTGCTCTGAGTGTGGGAAGGGATTCACTCAGCCATCCGGCCTGCTGAGACACCAATGGCTTCATACTGGGGAAAGACCATTCACCTGCTCCGTGTGTGGGAAGGGATTCACTCAGTCATCCCACTTGCGAATACACCAGCGAATTCACATTGGAGAGAGACCATAAGAACATATGGAATAGGAACGGGAGCAGACCATTTGGCCTCTCAAGTTTGCTGTGCTATTCAATAAGATCATGGCTGATCTTCTTGTCTTTGAATTTCCACATTCCCATCTAACCTCGATAACTTTTGATTCCCTTGCCGAACAAGAATCTATCTACCTCTGTCCTAAAAATATTCAATGACCCCACCTCCACCGCCTTCTGAGGCAGAGAGTTCCCATTCGCACATACCTCTGAGAGAAAAATTTCTCCTTATCTCTGTCCTAAAAGGGCGACCCCCTAATTTTGAAACGGTGCCCCCTAGTTCTGGACTCACCCACAAGAGGAAGCATCCTTTCCACATCCACCTTGTCAAGGCCATTCAGGATCCTGTATACTTCAATCAAATCACTCCTCCCTCTTCTAAACTCCAGTGGAAATAAGCCCAGTCTGTCCAACCTTTCCTCATAAGACAGCCTGTTCATTCCAGGTAACAATCTAGTGAACATCCTTTGAACCACCTCCAATGCATTTATATTCTTCCTTAAATAAGGAGACCAAAACTGCACACAGTATTCAAGGTGCAGTCCTGTATAACTGAAGCATAACATCCTTACTTTTATGTTCAACCCCTCTCCTAACAAAGGATAGCATTCCATTAGCCTTATTAATTACTTGCTGTACCTGCATACAAACTTTTTGTGACTCATTTACTAGAACACCTAGGTCCCCCTGCACCTCAGAATTGTGCAGCCATTCTCCATTTAATTTTGCTTTTTTGTTCTTCCTGCCAAAGTGACTAACTTCACATTTTCCCATATTTCACTCCATTTGCCAGATCTTTGGCCACTCATTCAACCTATCTACATCCATCTGCAACCTCCTCATGTCCTCTTCACAACATACTTTTCTACCTATCTTTGTGCCATCTGCCAATTTAGCTACGTCTTCACTCCCCTCATCTAAGTCATTGATGTAAATCATAAAAAGTTGAGGCCCCAATACAGACCCCTGTGGGACTCCATTCATCACATCCTGCCAATCAGAAAAAGACCCATTTACACATACTCTCTGCTTTCTGCCAGCCAGCCAATCTCCAATGCATGCTAATAAGTTACCCCCTACACCATGCGCTTTTATTTTCCGTAATAATCTTTGATGTGGCACCTTCTCAAATGCCTTCTGGAAATCCAAGTCCAGTACATCTACAGGCTCCCCTTTGTCCATTGCGCATGTTACTCCTTCAAAAAAACTCCAATCAGTTGGTTAAACATGATTTTCCTTTCACAAAACCATGCTGACTCTTCCCGATTGCCTTGAGCTCTTCTAAGTGCCCAGCTATAACCTCCTTAATGACCGATTCTGATAACTTCCCCATGACAGACGTCAAGCTAACTGGCCGATAGTTTCCTGTTTTCTGCCTCCCTCCCTTCTTGAATAGAGGGGTTATATTTGCTACTTTCCAATCTGATGGAACCTTTCCAGAATTGAGCGAATTTTGGAAAATTAACACCAGCGCACCGACTACCGCATTAGCCGCCTCTTTTAAGACCCTATGATATAGTTCATTGGGTCCCAGAGACTTGACATCGGCAGCTCCTTCAATTTGCTCAGTACCATTTCCCCAGTGATTTCAATTTCACCAAGTTCCTTTCTCCTGTCACCTTCTGATTTGCAGCTATTACTAGAATGTTTTCTGTATCCTCTATATTGAACACAGAAGCAAAATATTATTCATTTCTTCCACCATTTCCTCATCTACTATTAACTCCCCACTGTCACCCTCTAGAGGACCAACACTCACTTTGCTCACTCTTTTCCTTTTTAAGCATCTGTAGAAACACTTGCTATCCATTTTTACATTTCTAGCAAACTTCCTCTCACCCTCTAATTTCTTTCTCCTGATTAACCTTTTAGCCATTTTTGACTGTTCTTTATATTCTGTCCAATCGTCTGTCCTGCCGCTCATCTTTGCGGAGTTGTATGCTTTTTCCTTGAGCTTGATGCTTTCTTTAACTTTTTTAGTTAACCACAGATGGTGGGTCCTCCCCTTACAATTTTTCTTTATGGTCGGGATGTACTCATTCTGAATACTCTGAAATATCCCCTTAAATGTCTGCCACTGCTTCTCTATTCATCTATCCTCTAGCCTCGTTTCCCAGTTCACTTCAGCTAGCTCAGCTTTCATCCCCACAAAGTTGCCCTTATTTAAGTTTAAGATACTAGACTTTGACCCACTCTTCTCCCTTTCAAACTGGATGTAAAATTCAACCATATTGTGCTCGCTGCTACCTAGTAGTGCCCTTACTCTGAGGTCATTAATTAATCCTGTTACATTACACAATACCAAGACAAATATAACCTGCTCTCTGATTGGCTCCTGAACATGCTGCTCTAAGAAACTATCTCAAAAGCATTCTAAGAACTCCTCATCCAGGCTATTCCTGCCAATCTGATTTTTTCAGTTAATATGTAGATTAAAATCACCCACGATTATTGCCGTCCATTTATCACAAGCACACAATATTTTCTCTTGAATACTTTGTCCTACACTATGGCTGCTGTTAGGGGCACATCAACCACTCCCACTAATGACTATTTTTCCCCTACCATTCCTCATCTGCACCCAAACCGATTCTACATCCTGATCTCCTGATCCAAGGTCATCTCTAACCATTGCACCAATGCCCTATTTAATTAACAATGCAACCCCTCCACCTTTACCTAGCTTCCTATTCTCCTTGAATGTCATGTACCCCTCAATATTAAGGACCCAATCTTAGTTGTCCTGCAGCCACGTCTCCATAATTACTATCAGATCATATTTATTTACTTCTGTGTGGGTCATCAATTCATTTACTTTGTTTTGAATGCTATGTGCATTCAGAGAGAGAGCCTTCAGTCTTGTCTTTTTGTTATTGTTGTAACATCTTGTCTTGACTGTTGATTTATTCTTAGGTTTTTTCTCTCAGTCCTTTCCTGCCATTCTCTGACCTCATTTCTCATATTACTATTTTGCTCTCCTCTCTTGACTCTACACCTTGAATTGCTACCTCTACTCAAGCTTGATCCCCCACTGCTCTTGTTTAGTTTAAAGTCCTCTCTACTTCCCTAGCTATGCGATTTGCGAGGATACTCATCCCAGCATGGTTCAGGTGTAAACCGTCCCAACGGTACAGCCCCCACTGTCCCCAGCTCTGATACCAGTGCCCCACAAACCGGAACCCAGTTCTCCCACACCAATCTTTGAGCCACGCATTTGTCTCGCTAATCTTATTTGTCCGATGCCAATTTGCACATGGCTTAGGTAATAATCCAGAGATTATTACCTTTGAGTTTCTGCTACATAATTTGGTACCTAGCTCCTCATACTGACTTTACAGAACCTCTTTCCTAGTTCTAGCTATGTCATTGGTACGTACATGGACCACGACAACTGGATTTTCCCCTTCCCATTGCAAGTCCCGCTCCAACCCTGAGCAGATGTCCTGAACCCTGGCACTGGGCAGGCAACATAGCCATCTGGACCCTCACTTTTTGCTGCAGAAAACAGTGTCAATGCCCTCACTATACTATCCCCTACTACCACTACATTCCTTTTTGCTCCCCCTGCATGAATGGCTTCCTGTACCACAGTGTCATGGCCAGCCAGCTCATCCACCTTGCACATTTCACTTTCATCCACACAGGTTGTGAGCACCTCAAACCTGTTTGACACTTGCAAAGTCTGAGGCCCCTCCACTACTGCATGCTCAGTCCCATTACCTGCCTCACTGACAGTCACACCCTCCTGTCCCTCACTGCTGATCAAACAGATGACCCTCTTCTGAGAGGTGTGACTGTCTTCTGGAACAAAGTATCCAGGTATCTCCACGTCCCTTATGTTGCACAGTGTCTGCATTTCGGTTTCCAGATCAATAATCCTGATCCGGAGTTCCTCAAGCTGCTTACACTTCCTGCAGACGTGTTTGTCATGGATCGCCTTGGCATCCAAAAGCTCCCACATCTCACAGCTGCAACATAACCCCTGTCCTACCATTCTAATTTATGTTATTTAGTTAATTTACTTTAATTACTTTCTTCCTATGTATGCTACAATTTACTGTGTTTATTGAATGCTAGTAGCACTGACAACTAAAGATTATATGCTTCTTAACTACAAGGGATGTGTATTCGATGTTTGTTTAAGTAACTCTATTTTATTGCTTGTTTAAAATCTTTGTTGTTTTATTTGAATTTTAAAGTTTTCAAATTTTGGTTTATTATTGTAAAGTTATTTTTATTTATAGATCTACCTGAATTCGCCTGTCCTAAGCTGGTTTCTCACACACCGTCCCTTAGACTGAGCACTTACCGACCAATCAACGTACCAGCTTCCTGTGACATCACAGTTGCCTCTTTCCCCCCCACTCCTGCTGCCTCACAGCAGCTGCAACAGTGAAACAGCCCATTCCTCACTCAAATACCCCGTCTGTGTTTATAGACGTTCCTCACTCAAATCCCCCGTCTGTATTTATACACATTCCTCACTCAATTACCCCGTCTGTGTTTATAGACGTTCCTCACTCAAATCCCCGCTCTGTATTTATAGACGTTCCTCACTCAAATACCCCGTCTGTATTTATAGACGTTCCTCTCTCAAATCCCCAGTCTGTGTTTATAGGCGTTCCTCACTCAAATCCCCCGTCTGTGTTTATACACATTCCTCACTCAAATCCCCGGTCTGTATTTATAGACGTTCCTCACTCAAATCCCCGGTCTGTATTTATAGGCGTTCCTCACTCAAATCCGCCGGTCTGTATTTATAGACACTCCTCACTCAAATCCCCCGTCTGTATTTATAGACGTTCCTCACTCAAATCCCCCGTCTGTGTTTATAGACGTTCCTCACTCAAATCCACAGTTTGTATTTAGAGACGCTCCACACTCAAATCCCCCATCTGTATTTATATACGTTCCTCACTCAAACCCCCCATCTGTATTTATAGACGTTCCTCACTCAAATCCCCAGTCTGTATTTATAGACACTCCTCACTCAAATCCTCGGTCTGTACTTATAGACGCTCCTCACTCAAGTCCTCGGTCTGTATTTATAGGTGCTCTTCACTCAAATCCCGGTCTGTATTTATAGACGCTCCTCACTCAAATCCCCGGCCTGTATTTATAGACGCTCCTCACTCAAATCCCCGGTCTGTATTTATAGACGTTCCTCATTCAAATCCCCGGTCTGTATTTATAGACACTCCTCACTCAAATCCCCGGTCTGTATTTATAGAGGTTCCTCACTCAAATCCCCGGTCTGTATTTATAAACGCTCCTCACTCAAATCCCCGGCCTGTATTTATAGACGTTCCTCACTCAAATCCCCGGTCTGTATTTATAGACACTCCTCACTCAAATCCCCGGTCTGTATTTATAGGTGCTCCTTAGCTCCCCACTGTCTCCTGCAGGTCCACTCCGCTCTGACTCCCAGCAAGGTAGGCCTCACTCGAATCCCCGACCTGTATTTATAGGCGCTTCTCATCTCCCGAGTATCTCCCACAGGTCCGCTCCAACTCCCAGCAAGGTAGAGGGATGGAGCCAGTGACTATGGAGTGGAGTTTGTAGCGAGGACTGAAGACAAAGGCTTTAGTCTTCTCAATATTTAAATGGAGGAAATTTCTGTTAATCCAGTACTGGATGTCAGACAAGTCAGGATGGTGTGTGATTTGGACGGGAACTTGGAGGTGATGGTGTTCACCTATCTACACCTGTTACCCCGGTCCTTCTTGGGATGGAGATTTAGAGTTTATTCCTCTGTTTTATCCAATGCCTCTCCAACCTCTCTCTCTATTTGCTCCGATGGAGTCCAGAGTCTTGTGTAGGCCCAGACCAGGTGGCAGGTTCCCTTCCCTGAAGGACATTAGTGAACCAGTTGGGCTTTTATGACAATCCAGCAGTTTTCATGGTCACTTTTTCCTCGTGCCGGCCCCACAAATTACCCGATTCATTCAGCTCAATTTCACAACCTGCCTTTGTGTTTTTGTGGGTTCTCTCTCACTCCCTTTTTCTGTTTTATATCAATTTCACAGGGTATTAGAAGGGGAGGATTTTAATTTGGGGAAGTGAAATAAAACATCACATCAGGGTCTGATGGACACGCCAAATTTGTGGTAACCTGAATATCATTGGATTTTGAACATGGAAGGAAAAAGCACCGTTTACAGTGGGGAGAAACCATACACGTGTTCTGTGTGTGGACGAGACTTCAGCCGATCATCTGGCCTGTCAGAACATAAATGCTGGGAGAAGCTGTGGAAACGTGCAGATTGTAGGAAGGGATTCACTTATGCAGTTCAGCTGGAAACTCATCGAGACAGTCACACTGGGGAGAGGCTGTTCTCCTGCCCAGAGTGTGGGAAGGGATTCATTAATTCATCCAACCTGCTGAGGCACCAGAGAGTTAACACGGGGGAGAGACCGTTCACATGCTCCATTTATGGGAAAGGATTCACTCAGTCATCCAGCTTGGTGATACACCAATGTGTCCACACTGGGGAAAAGCCGTTCACCTGCTCCGAGTGTGAGAGGGGATTCACTGACTCATCCAACCTGCTGGCGCACCAGCGTGTTCACACTGATGAGAGACCATTCAGGTGTTCTCACTGTGGGACTGGGTTCAGGCGTTTATCTGAATTCACCGTACACCAGCGAGTCCACACTGGGGAGAGGCCATTCACCTGTACGTGGGAAGGGATTCACTCAGTTATCCACCCTGCTGAGGCACCAGTAAATTCACACTGGGGAGAGACTATTCACCTGTACGGAGTGTGGGAAGGAATTCACTCAGTTATCCACCCTGCTGAGACATGAACAAACTCACACTGAGGGGAGGTCATTCAGCTGCTTCGAGTGTGGGAAAAGATTCGCCCATTCAAACAACCTGGTGAGACACCAGCGAGTTCACACTGGGGAGAAGTTGTTCAGCTGCTCCGAGTGTGGGAAGAGATTTGCTCAATCATCCCACCTAAAGACACATCAATAAATTCACACTGATGAGAGACCTTTTAAATGTCCAGACTGCAAGAAGTGCTTTAAAAGTTCTGGGGAACTGGTGTCCCATCAACTGGTTTACACTGATGAGAGACCGCTTAGGTGCTTTCACTGAGGGTTTAGGTGATCCTCTCAACTCGCTGTACACCAGTGAGTTCACACTGGGGAGTTGCCATTCAGATGCTCCAAGTGTGGGAAAGGATTCACTCAGTCATCCCACCTGCTGACATACCAGCGAGCTCACACTGGGGAGAGACTGTTCACCTGCTCTGAGTGAATCCCTTCCAACACTCGGTCAGCTAACCGGGTGAAACACCGGTAATTTCATAAGTAACTGCAGTGATTGGATTTTGCTGTTAATCACATTCAGGACATGTTCATTGGGGTCTGTTTCTGCTGATGTTAATAAACCCCAGCCCTGTCATTCTGGTTAATATTCTGTATAAAAATCAAATAAATCAGATTTGTGTTAAACACAGTGTGTTGAGTCTTTTTAATATCTCGAACACAATTTAGTTCCTTTGAAGCGCATTCCCTCTCCTTCAAATATGCCATCATCACGCCCTCCTCAATAAAACCAATCCTTGACCCCAATGTCCTTGCAAACTATCTCCCCATTTCTCTCCACCCTTTCCTCTCCGAAGTCCTGGTCACCTCCAAAATCCATGCCAATCTTTTATGAAACTCCATGGTTCAATCCCTCCGATAAGAAAATTGCCCCGGCCACAATATTGAAACAGCTCTCGTCAAAGTCAAAAATTACATCGTCTGTGAATGTGACAAAGGTAAATTCTCCCTCAGTGTCCTTCTTGGCCTGTCTGTGGTCTTTGACACCATTGACTGAACCATCCTCCTCCAATGCCTCTCCACTGGTGTCCAGCTGGGTGGGACTACATGCTCCTGATTCCTTTCTTATCTATGTCATTGTAGCCAGAGAATCACCTGCAGGAACTGAGATTATTTGAGTTACATTTTCATTTACTCACACTCGGTAAGTGATCAGGTGTCACTGAACTTTGACACACAGATGTTTCATTATCACTTTCACAGTGACCGCGTCTGACAGACCAAGTCCTTCTTTCTGCAGCAGCCCTTCTTGATAAGATCAACAGAGAAGAGTGAAGACATAGCCACTTCCCAAGCTCATAGCAATGAAAATGTCTGTTAATGCCCATTAAAAGATAAAGCACAGCAGAACAACAGGGTGTTAGTTTGTGACAAACTTTTTGAAACAGATTCATTACCTAGAATTTGCCAACAGGTCCATTATTGCAGGATGCAAATGGTAGGAGATGGACCTTGTCATTCTTAATTTGCAATGCCTATGTTCGCAGAATCTCACCCTCATACAGACTCACTCATTAAGTAGTCAGATCTCACTGAACTATGACACAAGCTGTGTGTATCTATGTTACACTTGTATGGAATCACTGAGTGAGTGGTCAGATCTCATTGAACTATTACACAATCATATTCCAATGACTCACACAGATTGTATCTTGCAGACCATATCACTCTCGATGTATCAGACCCTTTCCACAAGATTGACTATGTTGTTGTCCACACCACAAGATCACAGCGCTACAAACACCTGGAACTTCCTGTTAGAATGTAAAACTGGGAGAACAATGGAATGTTGCTCTGTTACAAACATATTGATAGAGATTGACTGTCAGAATGAACCAATAATTTCTACCACATTATAGATTTGGTTTGGGGCTGAAGGAGGCCATTTGGCCCATCGTGTCTGCACTGGCTATCTGAATGAGCAACTCAACCAGTCCTCTTCTTCTGCCTGTTCCCCATAAACCAGTATATTCTTCCTTTTCAGATAACAGCCTAATTCCTGCTTGAATGCTTCAGTTGGACCTGCCTCCACCACACTCCCACACAAAGCATTCCAGACCCGAAACTGATACTGCGTGAAAGGATTTTTCTCATATCATTGTTGATTCTTTTACTGATCACTTTAAAACTATGCCCACCTGTTCTCAATCCTTTGATGAGTGGGAACAGTTTCTCCTTATCTACTCTGTGCAGCCCCCACTTGATTTTGAATAACTCTGCCAAATATCCTCTCAGCCTTCTTTTCTCTAATGAAAACAGTCCAATTTCTCCAACTTATCTTCTTATGAGCTGTCCTTCCTCCCTGGAATCAAGCTTGTGAATCTTTTCTGCACCCTCTCCAATGCCTTCACAGCCTTCCTGAAGTGTGGTGCCCAGAAATGGATGCAATAAACCACCTGAGGCGAAGCGATTGACTTATACATGACCTCCTTGCTCTTCTACTCTATGCCCCTGTTAATAAAACCTAGGATACTGTATATTTTATTAGTCACTCTCTCAATCACTCTCCTGCCACATTCAATGACTTATGGACATATACACCTAGGTCCCTTTCTCCTGCAACCCCTTTTGTATCTTCTGCAAACTTTTTGAAATTTTTCCCTTTACATCAAGATTTAGGTCATTAATATATATCAGGAAAAGCCCGAGTCCCAACACTGACCCCTGGGGAACACCATTACAAACCTTCCACCAGCCTGAGAAACATCCATTAACCACTACTTTCTGTTTCCATCCGCTGAGCCAATTCGGTATCCATGTGGCTTCTGTCCTATTTATTCCATGAGCTAAAACTTTGCTTAAAAGTCTGTTGTGCAGCCCTGTACCAAATGCCTTTTGAAAGCCCATGTATACCACATCAAGAGCATTGGCCTCATCAACCCTCTCTGTTACCTCTTCAAAAAACTCCAGGAAGTTAAAACAAAAACAGAATTACCTGTAAAAAAACTCAGCAGATCTGGCAGCATCAGCGGAGAAGAAAATAGTTGACGTTTCGAGTCCTCATGACCCTTCAGCAGAACTGAGTAAAGTTAACAGAGGGGTAAAATATGAGCTGGTTTAAGGGCCCAAACACTCCTTTCAAGTGAAGCAGCATTTCACTTGCATTTCCCCTAACTTAGTCTACTGCATTCGTTGCTCCCAATGCAGTCTCCTCTACATTGGAGAGACCAAACGCAAATTGGGCGACCGCTTTGCAGAACACCTGCGGTCTGTCCGCAAGAAAGATCCAAACCTCCCTGTCGCTTGCCATTTTAACACTCCACCCTGCTCTCTTGCCCACATGTCTGTCCTTGGCTTGCTGCATTGTTCTAGTGAAGCCCAACGCAAACTGGAGAAACAGCACCTCATCTTCCGACTAGGCACTTTACAGCCTTCCGGGCTGAATATTGAATTCAACAACTTTAGATCTTAAACTCCCTCCCCCTTCCCCACCCCCTTTCCGTTTCTTCCCCCTCCCTTTTGTTTGTTCCAATAATTTATATAAATTTTTCTTTTCCCACCTGTTTCAATTATTTTTAAATCTATAACTGTAATGCCCTGTCAGTCTTTCCACCCCATCCCCACTAGAGCTGTAACTTGAGTGTCCTGCCATCCATTCTTAATTAGCACATTTTCTTAGATAATATCACCACCTTCAACACCTCTTTGTTTCTTTTATCTGTGACATTTTTTGATTATCTGCTCCTATCACTGCTTGCTTGTCCCTACAACCACCCCACCCCCAACTTCTCTCCCCCCCCACACCGACCCCCCCCACCCCCCCCACCACACCGACCCCCCCCCCCCCCACCCTTCCTTAAACCAGCTTATATTCTTATATTTCATCCCTCTCCTAACTTTACTCAGTTCTGCTGAAGGGCCATGAGTACTCAAAACGTCAACTCGTTTCTTCTCCGCCGATGCTGCCAGACCTGCTGAGTTTTTCCAGGTAATTCTGTTTTTGTTTTGGATTTCCAGCATCCACAGTAGTTTTTTTGTTTTGATCCAGGAAGTTAAACATGATTTTCTCTTAAGAAGTCCATGTTGTTTTTCCTTTATTGACGTGCATTTGTCCATGTGACTGTTAACTTCGTCCAAATTATAGTTTCTAGAAGTTTCTCACCACTGAAGTTAAAGTAATTGGCTTGCAGTTGCTGGGCTTATCCTTACACCTATTCTGGAACAAGGGTGTAACTTTTGCAATTTTCGAGCCCTTTGGCACCTGAGACTAAGGCACAATCAAACATTATGTCCAGTACCTCTGTAAATTTCATTCTTATTTCTCCCAGGATCCTTGGGTGCATCTCCTTTGGCTCAGGTGATTTCACAACTTTAAAGCAAAAGCAAAATACTGCGGATGTTGGAATTCTGAAACAAAAGCAGAAAATGCTGGAAAAACTCAGTAGGTCTAACAGCATCTGTGGAGGGAGAACAAAACAGTAAGTCATACGGACTCGAAACATTAATTGTTTATTTTTTCATTCCACAGAAGCTGTAAGACAGGCTGAGTTTTTCCAGAATGTTCTGTTTTTGTTTCACAACTTTAAGTGTTGATAACCTATCTAATATTCTTCGAATTCAATTTTAAACACTTCTGAATCTGAATCACCTCCTCATTCACCATGGTCTGGGTAGCATTTTCTTCCTTTGTAAAGGCAGTTGCAAAGTATTCATTTAGACTCTCGGCTATGCCATTTGCCCCCATGTGTAAATCCTCCTAAGTCCCCTATCATCTCTAGTCCGAATGGCAGGAGTTGGAACTTGATCTTTCTTATTTTCTATCCCTATGCGAACAGAACCTTCCCCTTGCTTTCCCAGTTTCAGGCAAAGATTAACTGAGACGCGGTCTCTAATGGCGGCCTGATTACCCACAATCCCGTGCGCCTCAGAAACCGCTCTATCTGCCGCGCGTTGTCCGGGTGAATGGCGCATGCTCGGAGTCTCCTGCTCTCTTTGCTTGAGGTTGGTGCCGGAGAGAAGCCGGAAGCGGCGGATTGTGAGAGTGGAGAATGTTCATTGGTTCCCATCAACATGTTCACACTGACGAGAGACCATTCAACTGCTCCAACTGTGGAAAGGGATTCACTCAGTTATCCCATCTGCAGACACACTAGTGAGTTCACACTGATGAGGCATTTTAAATGCCCGGACTGCGGGAAGTGCTAGAAATGTTCCAGGCAACTGATGCCTTATTAACATGTTCAGACTGACGAAAGTTGAGGTGCTCTCATAATGGGCCTAGGTTCAGTCAATCGTCTGCCCTCACTGTACACCAGTGAATTTACACTGGGGAGATGCTGTTCTCACGTTCCGAGTGTGGCAAGTCATTTGGTTGTTCATCCACACTGCAGAAATAACAACCAGTTCACAAGTATAAAGACAAAATACTGCAGATGCTGGAAATCTGAAATAAAACAAAGTGTAGAAAGTCTCAGCAGGCCTGGCAGCATCTGTGAACAGAAGAACAAAGTTTACTTCTTGAGTCCACATAGACTCTTCTTCAGAAGAGTCACATGGACTCGAAACATTAACTCAAGTTGACAAGTAACTACAGTGATTGCATTTTGCTGTTAATCACATTTGGGACTGAACCATGTGCTATGGGGTCTGTTTCTGCTGATGTTAATAAACTCCAACCCAGTTATAGGGGTTAAAATTCTGGATAAAATTCAAATAAACTAACTTTGTGGCAAACACAGAGTGTGTCGAGTCTTTTTCATTTCTCTACAGAAGTTAGTTCCTTTTGAAGTGCTCTCTCTCCCCTGCCTGTTCTGTTCTCACCTCCAACAGCAAGTGTGAGGAGCTCATGTAGCTTATTTGTCACTAAGATTGAGTCAATCCGATCAGTTGCCTCTGCTGCTTCCCTCCCTCCCACTAGTTCACCATGTCAACTGTCTCTAAAGATTCTCCATGTCCGAGCTCTGAACTCTGATCTTTCTCCAGTTTCCTATTTCCCTTCATTGCCTTTCAGTGTTCATCTTGTCCCTGAGACTCGCCTTCTGCTCCAGTGACCCTATTCCCACTGAACTGCTGACCATTCAACTTCTCCATGTTGGCTGATATTGTTCATGATTTTTTCCCTCTCTTCTGGTACTGTCCCTCTCACCTTTAAATCCACCGTCATCATCCATCCTAAAAAAAGAATCTATGCTTGGCCCCTCCTATTTCTCATCTACATGCTGCCACTAGGTGACATCATCCAAAAGCACCGTGTTAGTTTTCACATGGACACTGAGAACACCCAGCTCTACCTCACCACCATCCCTCTCCATTCCTCCACTGTTACTAAATTATCAAACTGCTTATCCAACATTCCGTACAGGATGAGCAGAAATTTGCTTCTTTTAAGAATTGGGAAGATCAAAGCCATTGTTTTCAGTCACCACTACAAATTCCGTTCCCTACCTCCCGAGTCCATCCCTATGAGGTAACATTGGGGCCTGTTGTCCTATGTTTGTCAAGCCAGGAATCTTTGTTCCTAAGCGATAGAGAGAGGGGGAGGGAGAGCCATTCCTACAATATTCAATACACTTCTGAAGATTTTATAAGGTTATTAGACAGTGGTTTCTTAGAGATCTCACCACCTTGAGAAGGGAATATCCTTATTGATTTCTCACAACTGATTTCTGACTAACCTCAAGATTTCTAAGCTACGAGCATGTTTTCCTAATTTCTTTATGACAAACCATGGATAACATACTAAAGCTACTAGAATGATCAGAATCAGCAACACAAACCCTTGAGCTGCCACCAAGAGTAAATGTGAAAACTTTATCCACTAAATGTGATAACTATCGACTGAGATTCATCCTCCCCACCTGCAGATCATCTCACACAATTTTAAATTATTGACATGTGGTAAATACATCTGTTTCAAACAGAAGTTCATGCACGGACTTTAAAGATTCTCTAGCTCACTATTCACCTTCATCCACCTTGTGGATATTTTCTAAATCTAGATTCTGTTTCCCTCTTCACTTTAATTTTACTCCCTCTGATAGGTACTGTTGTGTTTAATTCTATCCTGATAGTTTGAAAGCCAGTTTCTCTATGGAGTGTGTCAATGTCTTGATGATTTAAAATGTTTCATTCAATTTTCCATAATAATCACTTCATGTTGTTCTGTTGTCAAGTAGCTGAGTATGTCTGGAACCTGTTCTTCAGTGCAGGGTCACATGCATTTCCACATGGCGACCTGGGAGGGATGGATCCGGCGGCTGGGTTAGATAGAGAATGTGGGGATGGCAGATTCAGCAGCGGAATTCAAAAGGGAATTGGACCAAATACTGCAACATGTCCAGGGAAAAGGTAGGGGAGAGGGGCCAGGTGAGTTAATTCCAGAAGAGTAAGAGGCCTCCCTTTTCAGACGCAGATGAAGAGTTTTTTTTTTGTTTTTTCAGAGGGTCGTTAGTCTGAGGAATTTTCTGCAGAAAGCAGTGGAGGCTGGGTCATTGAATTTATTCAAGGCTGATTTAGACAGATTTCTGGTAGAGAAGGGAGTCAAGGGTTATGGGGGGCGGTGAGGGTGGGGGTGGGGACGGACAGACAGACAGGAAAGTTGAGTTGAGACCACAACCAGATCAACCTTGATCTTATCGAATGGTTGAGCAGGGTCAAAGGGCTGAATGGCCTCTGTTCCTCTGACCCGGCTGAATGGTCTCTATATGTTGTTTTTGGCTCTGATTTTATGGTACAGTGAGTGGCTCGAAAGACAAAATGGTCTATTCCTTTTGCTATTTGTTATGTTCCAATTCAGTACCGTTACCAATCAATGCAATTGTTACTATCATATTGCCAGCAGTAGCATATGCAAGTGGTCTCAGGCTCTGGATTTAAACACTAGTTCCTATTAAGTCATGGATTTTAATCCCACCATTGCCAAAGTTTCAGTTGGTTTGTCTTGCAGACGTTTCATCAAATCCCTTAGAATAGGCTCGGGGCATTTGACATATGATGTAGTTCGTCTTGGTAGGCAGAACAAGGGACGCTGTCGTAATTGCAGGGTGACTGGGAATAGGTGGGTCTGAATTCCCTCATTCTCTGCTGAAACCATTCCATGATTTTACATGAACAACAATGACGCTAGTATAAGGCCTGCAGCCGTGACTGAGTGGTTAAAGGGATGGGGTTAAAATCCATTGGGGTCTCCCCACGTGGGTTAGAGTCCTGCTGACTGTACTTCTCGCTGTTCCTTCGTTTTGCTGCCTCCAGAATGAACTATTGGTTAAATGGAATCAGCACCTTCCAAACACTCCCGTGTGGTTTTCCTGCTTCACTTCCGTGTTGCTTCATTTCTGTTGATCCATAAGCATTCACGGAATTTGCAGTCAGAAATGATACAAAACTGAACTAATTTGTGCCATTCTTGCGTTCTGAGACTTTTTCTGTCCTTAGAGATAAACACTTGTTCACTACCACTCACGTTGTATATTTCTGTGTGTGTCAATGTGGTTCAGTTCCCCGAGGGGCGAACACATTTTTTACCATCGCAAATTTTATTCACTTCCGTTATATATCTTCATGGTAAATGGCACAGAGAATAACAATAGGTTGAAAAGTTGCAAGAGGAGATTGACCCTTTGTGTTTATTTGAGTGGAGACTGCTTATTGACTCAGTGCCTGTATGTTACACAGCGGAGGATGAATGAAATTTTCACTGAGCAACATTTTAACAGACAGTGGATTCATTCATTGTGATGGTCTGTTCCAGTTCTATATATGCAATTTGACAGTCAATTTCTATTCGTTGCTTTGAACCCAATCTTTCTAATAGGTTGTATGTTATGCACATGTTTGTTTCAGCTTCTCGCGTTATTTGAAATGAATATTCATAAATCCATTTAGTCATAGAGTCATAGAGGTCTACAGCACAGAAAGAGGCCCTTCAGCCCATCGAATCTGCACCGTCAAAAAAGTACCTAACTGTTCCAATCCCATTTTCCAGCACTAGGCCCATAGCCTTCTATGCCATGGCATTGCAAGTGCACATTCAAATACGTTTTGAATGTTATGAGGGTTTCTGCCCCTACCACCCTTTCAGGCAGTGAGTTCCAGATTTCCACTTAACTCTGGGTGAAATAATTCTTCCTCACATCCCCGCTAAACCTCCTTCCCCTTATCTTAAATCTATGCTCCCTGGTTATTGATCCCTCCACCAAGGGGGAAAGTTCCTTCCTGTCTACTCTATCTATGCCCCTCATAATTTTATACACCTCAATCATGTCCCCGCTCAATCTCCTCTGCTCCAAGGAAAATAAACCCAGCCTATCTAATCTCTCCTCATAACTAAAACTCTCCAGCCCAGGCAACATCTTGGTAAATCTCCTCTGCACTCTCTCCAGTGCAATCACACCCTTCCTATGATGCAGATTCCAGAACTGTACGCAATATTTGGAGAGACGCAATACTTTTGTGAGAACTTACCGAATAACAGCAGGGCTGGCAAAGTTTGGACAACATTTCCTTGTAGCCAAAGGACACAAAGCAGAATTATGTCGGTAATATGAGTAGAAGCAGGAAGAGAGCGAGTCTATTTGACCCTAGGTTTTCTTAAACCATTAAACCTACAGTTGGAAACTAACTCTCTAGTGGTTCAGCCTCGGTGCTTTCACCGCCTGGGTTCAATTCTCTCTTGATGTTGTGAAAAATGTCGTAACTAGCAGCCAATTTATGGACTGAAAAAGTGTCAAATTAGACTCGAAACCTTCACTCTGTTTATCCCTTCACATTTGCTGTCATACCTGCTGAGAACTTCCAATACTTTCTGTTTTTATTATAACATGAATTACTGTCTTTATTATATACATGATCACAAGAAATAGGAGCAGGAGTAGATCACAGGGCTCATCGAGCTTGTCCCATCATTCAATTCAATCATGGCTGATCTTGGGCTTCAACTCCATTATCCTGCCCGTTCCCCATATCCCTTAGTTCCCCGAGAGACCAAACATCTGTCCATCCCGGCCTTAAATGTATTTAATGTTGGAACATCCACAACCCTCTGGGTAGAGAATTCAAAGATTCACAACCCTTTGGATGAAGTAATTTCTCTTCATCTCAGCCCGAAATTATCAACCCTTTATCCTGAGACTGAGCCACAGTGTTTTCGACTCCCTGACCAGCGGAAATTATCCCTGTGTCCACCCTATCAAGCCCTCTCAGAACTTTACAGGTTTCAATCAGATTGGCTTTCATTCTTCTAAACTCCAGAGAATAAAAGCCTTTCATCTTAAGACAACCAGCTCATTCCAGAGACCAATTTAGTGAACCTTCCCTGCACCATCCCCAATGCAAGTCTATTCTTTTATAAATGTGGAGATGAAAACAGCACACGGGATTCCAGATGCCATCTCACCAAAACCCTGTAGCAAGACTTCTTTATTCTTGCTCTCCCATCCCCTTGCAATAAAGGCCAACATGCTGATCCTGCATGCTAACTTTCCACATTGCTTGTACAAGCACACCCAAGTTTCTTTGAACATCAGCACTTACAAATTTCTCACATTTTAAAAGCATTCTGTTATTCTCATTTTTATAACCAAGTGAACATAATCGCACCTGCCGACATTATAATCCACCTGCCATCTTGTTGGCCACTGACATGACCTTCTGATATCTTTACAACAGGTTCTGTTGAAGAGCCATACGGACTCGAAACGTTAACTATATTCCTCTCCGCAGATGCTGTCGGACCTGTGGAGTTTTTCCAGGTTTTTTTTTGTTTTGTATTTCCAGCTTTTATCTTTTTACAGTGTTCTGCTCAAAGGTTATCTTGTTACCAAATTTCATAAACATTAATCGCAGGCCCCAGTGAGAATTGAACTCACGACCCCTGATTTACAAGACCAGTGCTCTAAACCACTGAGCTATGGAGCCAGTTATTCTGTCCCACTCACAGTAAGTCTCCTCGTGGAACGAGGAACAGGACAACATTCCGCATGGATGATATTTGACAGACATGGAAATGCCTGAAAGGGAGAACAGGAAGTTAAAGATGCGACATGAAAGCGGCAGAATTTGACGTGTGTCAGTTGCTTTCAGTGATGAATGTCTGCTGCGGAGATGTGAGAGATTTTACTGCCGACTGTTTACACTGACACAAATATCACTCCTGACCAATCAATCACAACTGCTCTTTGAAAGCAGCGCGCCAGGCCGAATGGCCTCTTTGCTGTAACTGTCTATAATTTTATGTTTCCCAGCATCATTTCCCAGTCACTCCGACATTTTAAAACACTTGGGGGAATGTACTTTCTTACATTCTCGCCATTGAAGTCAAGGCACTGAGCAAACTCAAAGTTTTTCTTAAATTCCTGAGCAGGATTTGGAACCAGACCAATTGAACGACACTGTATTGGTGCCAATCCTTCACTGCAGCTACCCCTTAAAAACACCTCTGGTGAAAGTATCTGAAAAATGGCAAATGTGGCCCAGATAAAGCACGTTGCAAAAGTTATAGACAGCTTTCCTCGTGATTTAGAGGTGAGGATTCGGCCCTTTCACCGCCGTGGCCCGGACTCGATTCCCGGCCAGGCAATGAAGGTTTATTGACCTGGTACAAACTGTTAAAACAGGCCTCATTTACTTATTGATTGAAAACGCACAACAGCTCCGCCCGAATCAGTGGAGTGAGAGTTGAAGTTTCACGTCAGAGCTGCAAATATCACACGTGGAACAGCTTCGAGAAGAAAGACAGTCCCTAATGTCCGAGGAGTATCAGTTTGGACAATTTGTATTTACAAATTCATTCTCTCGATGTGTCCATGGCCTTAACCACTTGACCACAAGGACTCGGTGTCTGTTTAAATGTTGCTCAGTGAAAATTTCAATCGCCCTCCGCTTTGTAACATTCGGACACTTATTAACTGAATAATCTCCACTCAAAAATACAGAAAAAAAATTCCTCTTGAATCTTTTAAACCTGTTTTTATTTTCTCTCTACGATTTGAATATGAAGCCACACAACTAAGGTGAATAAAGTGTGGATCGGTAAAAATGAGGAAGTGAAGCACATTGACACACACAGCAACACACACACACACATAAACCGAGAGAGACAGAGGGCTAAGGAGAGACAAACAGCCAGAAAGAAAGGATGTCACCAAACCGGCTCAGTTTTGTTCCATTTCCGTCTGTGGATTTCACAAATCCTTGCAGATGAATGGAAATGAGAAAGCGCGGGAGATTTTGTTTGATTCTATTTAATCGATAACTAATCCTGTTGGCACCTGGTTAAAATCAGGAACAACGAGAACCGCAGTCAGCAAACCAACATTGGGGAAACCCCGATGGATGTCAGAAACATCGCCCTCAACACTCGCCCGCAACTAACAGGACTTGCTCAGGGAAAAAATGTTCATATCAAATCAGAGACGGCTCTTAAGTAAGTCTTTCGGCCCGTCATGTCTGTGCTGGCTCTCAGGAAGAGCAACTAAACCAATTCCACACACCCGCCTTTCCTCCACACCAATTTCTATTTACATTGTCTCTCCTCGTTCACCCTGTCAAGATAAAGGACCACAACCTGTCCCACTCCCCGTATTAAACTGGACTTGTGTCTGGCTCACCCAAAGGGATTTCCTAATGTGCCCGAAAGGGGGAAGCAGCTGAAAATTTGGGAGTGGTAGGATTCGGACCCACTCCTCCAGAGACTGGAACCTGAATCCAGCTCTCCAGTTTGTAGAGAAAATGGAATTAGATTGTAGATATCAGCTCAGAAATAATGATGACCTGCCTGATCAGACTAAAGTTCTTTCGTAATTCGATATGAAATCAATTGCATAAATAAATAATGATTGTATCGAAAACTGTATGAGGAATCCTAGTCCAACTCTTCATGTCATTGGGTCAGAGAAACTTTGTTAACTAAGGCAAACTGTGCATGGATTCTGCAGAAACTCTTTCTTCAAGTGAGAAATGGACAATGATTGAAAAGGGGAAAACTCAGGTTTAAGTAAAGAGAGAAGGAATTTGAGACGAATTGGTTAGCTCTTTAAAAATAGCTGGCACAGATACGATGGGGTGAAGGGCTTCACATTGTAGTAAAAACAGGAAATGCTGGAAAAACTCAACAGGTCTGACAACACCTGTGGAGAGAGAAGCAGAGTTAATGCTTCGTGTCGGCATGACTCTGAAGAAGAGGCATACGGACTCGGAACGTTAGCTCAGCTTTTCTCTCCACATATGTTGCCAGACCTGCTGAGTTTTTCCCAGCACTTTCTGTTTTTATTTCAGATTTCCAGCATCTACAGTATTTTGCTTCCATCTTAGGGCCTCTTACTGCGCTGTGACATTTGATGATGACATTGTTGATCAGTCTGTCTCCAGCATTCCTAATGAGAACAGCCGAATCCCATTTCTTCCAAACAAAGACCCAAAGTGCTGCTGCATGACGTCACCGTTTAACATTCCAGACAGCTCAATTGGGATCTTTACAGCACAGGGTTTGTACAGGGCAGTGGAGGTCACGGTCATTTCACATGTGGCAGAGCAGCGGTTTGAAGCTGGGCAAGAGCATTATCCAAACTTATTCATTTCAGTGTGCATGGATGTTCAATAATTTACATTTGTTGTTGAAAATGAACACATGGGTTCGAATCCTGCCGCCTGAGGATTTATCATTCAAATAAGAGAAAACCCACCTAAACACACCCGTATTTTCTTTTCATTTGTCAGCATTCAGGCGGTGGCGTAGTGGCATTGTCACTGGGCTAAAAATCCAGAGACAAAATACTGTGAATGTGGGAAAACTGAAATAAAAACAGAAAATGCTGGAAAAATTCAGTATGTCTGGCAGCATCTCTGGAGAAAGAAGCAGAATTAATATTTCTATTGCGTATGACTCTTCTTCAGAGTTCTTTGAGCAGCACACAAGACCGAATGGCCTCTCTCTTTGCTTTCACTTTCTATAATCTTATGTTTCCCAACACCACGGTTACTTCTTGCACAGTCATTCTGCTATTTTATAATCCCTCTTGCGAGTGGATTCAAAGGTTAACAATGTGCACAAGAATGGAAGGAGCCTGTGACTGTGGATAATCAGCACTGTGCACATTCCTGTAATCAGTATTTGGGAGAATCAGGAAGATGAGATCTCAGATTATCTTTACTATGTTATTTGCAAACTCATTCTTTCTAAAATCCTTGGGTCCCACATTCCCTGACCCTGCTTTTTAGGGGAAGCTTGGGTTCATGAACTGACTGTGTCTGCATCGAGCAGCTAATTGACCAGGGAGCTGGACGGGCAGAGGGAGCTGGAGGCGAGGCAGAGACAGAAGCAGAAAAAGATGCAACATGAAAGTGTTTAGAATGTGATGTGTCAGTTGCTTTTAGTGATGAATGTCTGCCGTGTGTTCCCTTATCAGTTTCACAGGAGCCGCAGGGATGATGTTGGTGGGTTTTGGAAATTGAAATTTTCACATGAGCAGTTTGTGGGACTATTTCACCTCACTGTCAATTTCATGTTGCTCACAGCAACTGTTGTTGTCGTTGACTGAAAAATTCGTTCCATCTAAAATGGAAACATGTTTGAAAGCAGCGTCGATAAACCAAACTGATAAAAGAGTCACAGCTTCCCTTGTGGTCTAGTGGTCAGGATTCGGCGCTTTCACAGCTGTGGCCTGGGTTCGATTCCCGGTCAGGGAATTGAGATTTTTGATCTTGTTAAGATGGGTATTAACTACTTTTTGATTGAAAACATTTCGCAGCTCCACCTGAATCTTTGGGGTGACAGTTGAAGTTTCGCCTCCGAGCTGGAACTATCACACTTGGAACAGGTCGGGAACAAAGATAAAGACAGAGTGAATGAATGAATGAAAGGAGGACAAGAGAAGGGCTGGGTGCAAAGCACTGACCACGGAGATGGTGGCGTGAGGCAAAATATGGGTGGGGGAAGGACAAATTTTGGTCCCTACTGTTTGCACTGACAAAGATATCACTCCTGATGGGTCAATCACAATTGCTCTTTAAACGCAGCACATCAGCTCATCGAGGTCGAATGGCCTCTTTCTATGCTGTAACTTTCTATAATTTTATGTTTCCCAACAGCACGGGTGCTTCTTTCACAGTCATTCTGCCATTTTATAACCCACTCTAGCGAGATGTACTTTCTAACCTTCCATTCGGCTCTTTTGAAACCAAAATATGGAGCAAATTCAGCGAGTTTTCTTCCCATTTCTAGCACAAGATTTGTCACGAGACTAATTGAACGACACATTAATGGTGCCAATCCTTCACTGGAGCTCACCCTGTCCAAAGAGCACTGTTACCATCAGCCTGTTATGTACCTTCTTGCAGTACATCTGCTGAACAATATAAGCTTATAACAGCTCTGCTTTCTGCACATTGAAATCCAGTGTGAAAATATGAACAATTTCAAAGCTTAACAACGTACACAAGACTGGAAGGAGAGTGTAGCGGTGGATAATCCGCACTGTGTACATTCCTGTAATCAGTACCTGGGAGAATCAGGAAATTCCTGGTGTCTCTTTGCCCTGTTATCTGTAAACTGATCACGTTGTGTTTTATGTTCACACGAACTGACTGAGTTTGGTTAAGTAGCTCCTGGAAGAGCAGAGAGAGCTGGAAATGAGGCAGAAAGAGTTGTGACGTGAAAGTGCTTTGAATTTTTTGTGCATCAAATGCTTTCAGTGGTGAATATCCATCATGTGCAAATTTCACAAGAACCGCAGTGATGAGGTTGGGGAATTATTTGTTTGAAAGAAGCTGTGCCCGCCGTGGAGCAAACCCAAGGCCCTGGCATTACGCGCCTTCGCTCTACCGACTGAGCTAGACACAAAGTTAAAACCAGGAATAATGAGAAGCGGGAAACCCCAATGGATATTGACTCCATCGCCTTAACCAGTCGGCCACGACGACTGGCTCTATGCACAGATTAGTGTTGTTGGTATAAAATCATAGGCCGCTGCAGCAGAGGAGGAGGACATTCGGCCCATTGTGAAAATTCTAGCTCATGGAAGAGGAATTCAGCTAATTCAACAGCCCCGCCTTTTCTCTACAGCCATTTATATTTTTATTGTCTCTCCTCGTTCCTCCTGTTAAAGTGAAACCCCGCAAACACCTGCTTTAACTGTGAGCTGGCACTTTTTCGACCAATAGGGCAATTTCAGCAGCATTTGGGTTATAAACCATGCATCAATAAAGAGTGAGACCTTAAGTCAGCACCTACGACCGCTCAGCTGCGATACCGAGCGGAGGATGCTACAGCCCATTGCTTTGTCCATTATTTCTACACAAATAGAACAGAAACAAAGCAGCAGCGACATGTCATAAGGCCCCACAAGCCTCCTCCATCACTCCATAAGATCATGGCGGATCCCCAGCAACAACACCCGATCCCGAGAGCCCTTCATTCCCGTAAGAGTCCAAAAATCAGGAGAATTTTAGGATGTTTTTTCTTCCATTGATCGGAGAGCTCTGTGGACACCTGGTTGAAATCAGCAATAATGAGAAGCACAATTGATAAGATGTGAACTTACCTGGGGAAACCCCAGTGGATTTTAAAAACATCGTTTTCACCACTCAGCCACGATGATTGACCAAGGATCCAATGCTTTTCACTCATTCATCAATAACACCACTCACAGCTTCCTCTTCTCAGCTGCACCTCCTTCCAAACATTGTAATACGTTTTCCTCAGGGTTTGCTCCTGGATTTAATATTTACCTGCTGTGTGTCCTCATTTTGAAATGAGATTCGATTCAATAACCAGCACAAATTGCATTACAAACCTGACGGACAAACAATGGAAAACAAGTCACTCGGTAACATAAATCCCATGGTGCTCATTTTCAGATTCACAACAGTCAGCTTTTCAATAAAATGAAGGAATTTTACATTGAAAACATTTAGAAAGTTTGTGTGACTTTTATTTGTGACTCACTAACTCGGGTATCCTGTAAATGCTGCTTGGAGGTTGAGTGACTAGGATATAATCTATCTGCGTTTTCCTGAGCCTGTGCTCGGTGTATTGGGAGGTTTGACCCGGGTTGGAGTATCTTGTGTCCCAGGGATGGGCAGTAACCCGCTGACTGAAGCTGCAGTCGCCGCTTTCTTCTGGCAGTGCGTGATTGGAGAGTGTGGGGCCGGAATATTGCTGCTTTTCTGCTTTTCCCTGTCTCACTCACTGTGGAGCTGAGAAAGAGAGAATAATTGATGGGCTTGTTTGAATCCAATAACTTCATAAATTTCCAATGGGTTAGATATCGGTACATGGTAGGGGTAATTGTTGTCTCATTACATTTGAAATGAATATTCGAAAAAAGCCGTTTGCCTGGAAGCTCACTTGGATAACAGGGGAACTGGCAACATTTCGGAAATCTTTCCTTTCAGCGCAAGTACCTAATGACAGCCTGGAACTGTGTGACGATGAACGCCGATGGGGAGAAAACAGTGAAAGCTTCATCCCTGGGTGGTCTCAAACCACCAACCTTTCAGTTAACAGCCGAACGCACTGACCAATTGCACGACAGAGACTGATGTGGATTTAACCCAGGGTGTTAGCGAGTTAAAGCTTCAGATTTCTGCTACCAGAATGACAATTGTTCTCTATCAGTTTACCTTTTCCAAGATAAAGTTTGGGACGTGCATTGTGGATACATGAAAACAGTCTGATCCCACCCACTGCAGGCACATCCATGTCACCGGAAACCAGCTCTCCTACAACCGGTGCCGTCTCCCTTCGAGCCTATGCGTGTCTTGTCTGTTGCCAAGTATTCTGGTTTTCTTGAAGCCAATATTAGGTTTGAATTCCTGATGTGCAGAATCATTTCAATGTCTCAGATCAGTTAATTTCACTGATGACATCAGAGTCAATGTTCCAGCGTCTTAAAGAAGGGGAAGGTGCCTTGACTGTCTCTTGTCAGTCGCACTGTTCACCCTTCAGTCTCCTTGGATTCCATTCCTCAAAAAATTTCTTCCTGAGTTCCCTGACCACATTTGGCAGCATCTTTGGATTGAGAGGCATAATGCAGTGCCGTTCTGATGAAAACCATATTTCTCTCTCCACAAATGCTACCAGATCTGCTGAGAATTCCAGTGTTTTCTGTTTTTATTTCAGATAGTCAGCATCTGCAGTATTTTGCTTTTCTTTACCTGATTAGTGAAACATATGAGGTTCAGAGGGTACTTGACAGGGCGGATGTGGAGTGGATGTTACCCCTTGTGGAAGAATCTAGAACTATGATAGCTGTTTAAAAATAAGGGGTCACTCATTTAAAACGGAGATGAGGCGAATTTCTTTTTCCTCAGAGGGTCGTGAGTCTTTGGAACTCTCTTCCTGAAAGGGTTGTGGAAGCAGAGTCTTTGAATATTTTTAAGGCAGAGGTGGATATATTCTTGGCAAGCAAGGGGGTGATAGGTTATCGGGGATAGGTGGGGTACAGGTTTCAGGTTACTATCAGATCAGCCATGATCTTATTGAATTACGGAGCAGGCTTGAGGAGCCTAATGGCCTACTCCTGCACCTTGTTCTTTTGTAGTGCTAAGAATGTGGGTCCCATCAGCAGTAGATTTCGAGATCCATGTCTGAGCTGAAAACATAGAGGTAAACTAACACTGTAAACAGATTGTTCACCAGTTAGAAAAGGAAAGGTATTCGCTCCATCATCCCATTTACTGACACAGCAACACAGTCTCACTGTTGGGAGACCATTCAGATGCTTCAGGTGTGCAAAGGGCTTTATTCAGTTTGCCCACATGTCAACATTCCAACTTTAAAAGTTCAAAGGATTTGGTCCATAATCAGAGCATTGCTACTGGCAAAACACTGTTTAAATGTTCCATGTGTAGGCGGAAAAATTCACTAGCTCGTCCAATCTCCTGAGACTGCATTGAATTCAGAACTAACTGTCGGGGTTTGTTCTGCTGTTCATAACATCCAGGAGAGTATTGTGGTGGAGCCTGGAGCAATGTGGCCGTTGCATCAATTGATTTAACAATTTGATGTCTTGCCCCTATGGCACCGATCCTATTCTGATTGCAGGATATAGACATTCTACAATTCGGACTTTCAATGGCGGATCCGCCACGCGGCATTCACTGCGGGACAGAATGTGCCCTATCCTCACAATAGAGGCTCTGTGCGCATGCGCATTGCGGTCCTTTTTATCAGCATGCGCAGTGCTGGTCTGTGACTGAAGCTGCTCAGAGCGGGTTAGAGAATGTCGAGCGGAGAAAATTAACAGAGTTAGAGGGTGTGTGAGGAGGAATGGAGCCAGCGGAGTGGGCAAGGAGGCTTCATAAAGACACAGTGCAGGCCGCAGACCCCAAATAACAAGGCAGCGGTTTTGTGTTTGCAGAGAACGAGCCGAAAAAGTCTGGATTTGTCCCTTCGCCAGGCCCGGGGTAACGGCCGCCATCTTTATAGGGGGCAATATGCAGCAGGGCGCATGCGCGGTCATCCTAGTCCAGGTAGCAGGAGGAGAGAATGTTGTGCATTTCTATCCTGGACTGACAGGGATGGATTTTGAAAACTCCTTTTACACGGGGTTAGAAGGGGAGGATTTACACACAGCAATCTCAAACCAAGAGAAACGTTTGTTCTTTCTGAATTTCTGTGCTGGACTGACAGTGATGGATTTTGGAAACTCCTTTTACCAGGGGTTAGGAGAGGATTTACACACAGCAAATTCAAAGCAGGAGGAATGTTTGTGTGTTCTCAATTTCTACCCTGGACTGACAGTGATGGATTTTATAACTTTTTTTTACAGGATAATGGAAGGGTGTTGTCAGATAGGAAACTCAATTGAAACATCATATCAAAGTCTGACAGAATCACTCAATTCATCAGGACCTGGATATTATCAGACTTGGAGTGTAAGCTTTGAGTTCGAGGTCATTACCACTCAACGTGTGAAATGTCTTCCTCACATCTCCCCTGTAGATCTTGTCCCAAATCTTAAATCTGTGTCTGTAATCCTTTTACGATCAGCGAATGGGAACAGCTTTTAACTACCTATGTAAACCACTCATGATCTTGTACCCCTCTATCAAACCTCCCCTCAATCTTCTTTGCTCCAAGGAGAACAACCCCAGTTTCTCCAACCTAATCTTACAACTAAAATCCCTCATCCCTCGAACCATTCTGGTAAATCTCCTCTGCCCCCTCTCAAGGACAGTCACATCTTTCATAATGTGTGGTGATCACTGGTTTGTACAGACCCAGATGTTCTGTGTTTGTGTCTGTGACATCATCACATATCGACAATTGACAATTACACTGTGACATCATCACACATCAACAATTACACAGTGACATCACCCCGCTTCCCGGGTATTTCCTCAACTGGGAGATTTTTCTCTGACTCCAGTGCTTCTGTTATGTTTCCAGTCGAAGGCTCCAGCAGGAGAGTTTAAAGTTGAAACGAGTGAAATAGTTTCAGATGTTAATATTTTTGAGTATTCATCTACAATTGAGACCTTTAGTGCTGTGCTGTGTTATCTGTGAGAGTTCAATGGTTCTGGGGCTGGTGTGGTTCCTTTACTGTGGATCTGAATCCATGTCCACCTATTGCCCTGTTTTACCTCTGCCCTCCCTGATCACCTCTCTGCCATTGTCTAACCTCCCCTGCCTCTAATACAGGGTGTGTTTTAACTATGTTTCGTACTCTACTGTAACTTCTGCCGACTCTGTCTAAACGAGGTTTCCACTGCTGCCCACCCCCTGACCATGTGCTGCTGGCTTCCCAGCTTTACCTTCCCACAGTATCTTTCATAGTCAGGAATTGTTTTTCCTGTGTTATAGTCAATTTCTCTCCCGCTCTGAGCTTATATTGGCTATCACATACTGTCCACCCTGAAACGTTAATTAATTAATTCTATTGTGTGACAGAACGCTCCAAGGTGTTTCACGGGAGTGTTAGAAAGCAACATTTGACACAGCCACATGAAGAGATATCAGGGCAGATGAACAAAAGTTTACTAAAAGAGGAAGGTTTTAAAGATTCTCTTAAAGGAGGAAAGAGAGGTTTAGGGGGGAAATTCCAGAGCTTGTGGCCTTGGCAGCTGAAGGGGGAGACACCAAAGATGGAGCAGTTAAAATCAGGAATGCTGATGAGGTTGGAATTAGAGAAGTGTAGATATCTTGGAGGATTGTGAGGCTGGAGGAGATTGCAGAGATAGGGAAGGAAAGACCTTGCATGAATTTAAACTAAGGATGAGAAATTTAAAATTGAGGTTCTCCTTAACCCAGAGCCTTTGTAAGTCAATGAGTACAGGGATGATGGGTGAACAAGACCTGGTGCGAGTAAGCAGAGTCCTGGATTACAGGGGTGCTGAATGTGGGAAGCTGGCCAGGAGTTGAGTGTAGAGGGAACAAAGGAATGGATGACCGGCTTAGCAATTACATAAAGGGATATGGGGATAGCGTGGGGAAAAATACATTGATCGGATTGAACGGTGGAGCAGGTTCGATGGTCTGAATGGCCTACTCCTATTCCTATCAACAGTCTGGTTCAGTCTCAGTCAGTCAGGGAGAGGGATGGAGTCGGTGTCTAGGGAGTGGAGGTTTTAGCTGGGACTGAAGACAATGGCTTCAGTCTTCCCAGTAATTAAATGGAGGAACTTTCTGCTCATCAAATACTGGATGACGGACAAGTCAGGATGGTGTGTGACTTGCAGGAGAACTTGGAGGTGATGGTGTGTCACATGCTACCCTGGTTCTTCCAGGGGGTGGAGGTTGAGGTTTCTGGAAATTTTGTCAAAGTTTTTGTTGTGTTGTTGATATCCCTTCACCCCCCTGCCCCTCCCACCTCTCTCCACCCTTGTAGGCCAGAGTCTTGTGTAGGCCCAGACCGGGTGACCGGTTCCCTTCCCTGAAGGACATTAGTAAACCAGTTGGGTTTTTATGACAATCCGGCAGTTTTCATGGTCACTTTTTCCTAGTGCTGGTCCCACAAATTCCCAGATTCATTCAGCTCAGTTTCACAACCTGCCTTTGTGTTTTTGTGGGTTCTCTCTCACTCCCTTTGTTCTGTTTTAAATCAATTTCACAGGGAATTAGAACGGGAGGATTTTCATTCAGGAAACTGAAACCAAACATCACTTCAGAATTTGATGGTGTTGCCCATTCTATCGTAACCTGAATATCATTGGATTTTGAACATGGAAGGAAAATGCACCATTCACCGTGGGGAGAAACCGTACACGTGTTCTGTGTGTGGACGAGGCTTCAGCGAATCATCTGGCCTGTCAAGACACAAGCACAGTCACAACGGGGAGAAACCGTGGAAATGTGGGGACTGTGGGAAGGGATTCAATTACCCTTCCCTGCTGGAAATACATCAGCGCAGTCACACTGGACAGAGGCCGTTCACCTGCTCCGAGTGTTGGAAGGGATTCACTCGGTTGTCCCACCTGTTGACTCACAAGCGAGTTCACACTGGGGAGAGACCTTTCACCTGCTCTGAGTGTGGGAAGGGATTTATGGATTCATCCAACCTGCTGACAAACCAGCGAGTTCACACTGAGGAGAGACCTTTTAAATGCCCAGACTGTGGGAAGTGCTACATAAGTTCTGGGAATCTGATGTCCGATCAATGTCTTCACACTGACGAGAGACCGTACAGGTGCTCTCAGTGCGGGAATGGGTTCAGGTGGTCATCTCACCTCACTGAACACCAGCGCAGTTACACTGGGGAGAGGCCATTCACCTGCTCAGAATGTGGGAAAGAATTCACTCAGTCATCCCACCTGCTGACACACCAACGGGTTCACATTGGGGAGAGACCTTTCACCTGCTCCGAGTGTGGGAAGGGATTCACTCAGTCATCCCACCTGCTAACACACCAGCAAGTTCACACTGGGGAGAGACCATTCACCTGCTCCAAGTGTGGGAAGGGATTCACTCAGGCATCCCACCTGCTGAGACACCAGCGGGTTCACAAGTAACTACAGTGATTGCATGTTGTTGTGAAATTGCAACCAGGACTAACCATGTTCATTTGGGGCTGTTTCTGCTGATGTTAATAAACTACAGCCCAGTTATAGGGGTTGATATTCTGGATAAAAGTCAAATAAATCAGCTTTGTGTTTAACTCACCGTATGTCATGTCTTTTTAATATCTCTAACACAAGTTAGTTCCTTTGGAAGGGCTTTCCCTCTCCCCTGTCTCCTCCATCTTCACCTCCAACAATAAGTGTGAGGAGTTCATGGAGCTTCTTTGTCACTAAGATTGGGACAATCTGATCAGCTGCCTCTGCTGCTTCCCTCCCTTCCACTAGCCCACCAGGACAAACTGTCTCTTAAGTTTCCTCTTGTCTGAGCCCTGAACCCACATCTTTCTCCAGTTTCTCTCCCATCTCCCCTCATCAGATAGAGAGATCTTCCTATAATATTCAATACATTTCTGAAGAATTTATAACGTTATTAGACAATGATTTCTCACAGACCTCCCCACCTTGAGAAGGGAATATCCTTATTGATTTCTCACAACTGATTTCTGACTAACCTCACTATTTTTGAGCTACGAGCTTGTTTTCCTAATTTCTTGATGACGAACTGTAGATAACATACTAAAGCTACTAGAATCATCAGAATCAGCAACACAAACCCTTGAGCTGCCACCAAGAGTAAATGTCAAAACTTTTTGACTAAAATGTGATAACTATCGACTTAGATTCATCCTCCCCACCTGCCGATCATCTCTCACAATTCTACATTTTTGGAATGTTGTAAATACATCTGGTTCAAACAAAAGGTCATGTACGGACTTTAAAGATTCTCCATCTCTCTGTTCACCCGCCTCCACCTTGTGGATATTTTCTAAATCCAGATTCTATTTCCCTCTTCACTTTAAATTTACTCCCTCTGATAGGTACCAGTGTGTTTAATTCAATGCTGATTGTTTTATAGTTAGTTTCACTATGGAGTGTGAGTTAATGTCTTGATGATTTAAAATGTCTCATTCAAATTTCCACAATAATCACTTCATGTTCTGTTGTCAAGTAGCTGAGCATGTCTGGGACCTGTTCTTCAGTGCAGGGTCACCATGCATTTCCACATGTTAATTACACGTGACATATCACATCTGCACACGCATGCTGTAACCCAATACCATGCTGCATGTGCCAACCTATGCAAGTCACTCTTGGTCTTTCAGGTGATCTTATCAAAATATCAATGAGGTGTCTTCTGAAGATCTTTGCTGACCTACCCCTGCCTGGTTCTGATGCCTTGATAGTGGCCAGACTATCAAATTCAGTTTCTTTTAAATACAGAGGCAAGGACACAAACATCACCAAGAGAAATCTCTGTTTACTGGTCTCATCTACACTTTCCTGACTTTCACTAGAATGTACATGTATATCAATTTGAACTATTCCATTCAATTATACCCAAGTGAATTATTCCATTTCCCAACTGGTGGTGTGATTTTCTCTATCTTTTATTCTAAATACGTCATTCCATGAATTACCATTCGATCTCATTCAGGAGCGCTCGAGGAACTTTACTGTCCCATTTAATACTCTCATATTATGGTTTGTAGATCAGAGACACAAGTACAGATACTTGCAATCAGATTGTAGATTACTCCCATATCTCCCATTCTCAGACACTTTGTCTTGGATGACAACAAATGGGATGATCCAAATCTCTAAAAAGCAAAGCCTTTTGTTTAAATTGTCACCATGCTGTCAGTGGAAAGGGTTAACTTCTCAGCTTGTTAGCAAAGGGGCTGAAGAAATATTCTCAAAATGTGCACACTTGTGTCAACTTTATGTAACTTCATTTTCAGATCAAGGATGAACCAAACCCCATTTCAATCTTTGTTTTTCCAATTGTCTTTGTATTTTTCTCAGCTTTTCACAAATTTTTTTTTCTTCTTTCTTCAGGCACCTTTCCAAATGACGGTAATAAAACTGAAGAAAAATAAAACTGAAAAAGTTCACTTTCACAGGCAAAAGGAGCTTCAACCTTCTGAGACTGAAAAGAGTTAAAGAGGGTGAAGCTTCCCACAGCTTGTGAGCTCCAGATCATAACCTCAAGGCTGAAGCTTATCTTCAGGGAATCAAACTTTTCGATGCCTTTTACAATTGTACAAGTTCATTGTGATTCATACTTAAAGGTTTACTTTCACTCAGTAATTATAACCTTTCACTTTTCTCAGCACAGAAGCTGACAGCATTTTAGATTCAATCCCAATTGTAAACTTCTCTTGTAGCTGGCGTATGGAGAAGATCATGTCCACTGTAGATCTGCCAGCACAGAAACCGCACTGTGCTTCTGGATACACTCGCTCTGCAAGTAGATGGAGTCTTTTAAGCCTGACACTAGTGAAGGACGTCCCTGTGATGCTGAGGAGTGAGATGTCCCTGTAGTTGTTGCAATCTCCTCTGTCACCTTTCTTTTTGTACATTGTGATCATTCTTCAATCACACGTGTCCTGTGGAATGGATCCTGCCTTCCAACAGAGAAGGAGGTGGTCATGAAGCTGTGACAGTAGATGGGACTTTCTGGGCTTGAGCAGTTCAGCTGGAATTCCATCCTTGCCGGGTGTCCTTCCGCTTGCTAAACAATCAATGGCCTTTTCGAGCTCAAGTGGTGAGTGTTCCTCATCTAATTAAACCATGACAGGAAGCTGCAGGAGAGAGTCAACAGAGATTAGGAGATGTCCTTCTGACAGGAGTACAGCTCACAGCAGTTTCAACCCAGTGGGACATCTGTTTTCTTCTGTGGGTGAGAACTTCAACATCCATTTGGTGATGGTCGGACCAAGCGCCCTCCTGATCCCATCATACACAGCATGTGGATTTCCATTGTCACAGGCAGTTTGGATTTCATGATCTGGTCTGATCCAGTGTTTATTTACACAGTATCTCCCTGTTTTTTACACGACTGTCTCAGCTACTTTCAAGTTACACAGTGTTCTAGCTGTTGGGTTTATGTTGTAATCGGGTTGGCTTTGCTTTTTGCTTCAATGACAGATTCATCTCTGCTAAGTAGGTCTCAAACCAGTCTTTGTTGTAGGTTCCACCTTTCCCAAATGTTGCTGCTGCTGTGTCAGAAATGATTGAACTCAGCGACTTCCAAGATTCAGCAATATCAGTGTTGACTGATGAAGCTTTTACTGATGTGCCTGTAAATATTTTACTGTTTTGTTTATGTTCCTTGATAAATTAATTTCATCATGGAGGTGTCTCTGTGTGGAATGTACATGTCAGTAAGAATTGTCAGCAAGGATTAATCAGTACTCTCTAATTGGAGATGTTAATCAGTGGATCCTCTCAGCCACTGAATTGTAGACTTTGCTCCAAAGATAAATTTAGGATTGAAGTAAAAATTCTTAATTTTATTGTAATCGAGTTCCTGTTGAGAGTTCTGAAATTAAGAGGAAAGATCACAGATGGTGCTTTTAAAAAGGGACACTGAAGCTCAGATAATCAGTGACAGATCCAGAAAATTAAACTCCAGCCAGTTATAGGGGAGTTAATATCAGCAGAATCAAAGCTAATACTATCTGACTATCAGTCCTGGATGTGACTAACAGCAGCAGGAACAGCAAAATCCAATCCCTGCAGTCACTTGTGAATTCGCTGGTGTGACAGCAGGTTGGCTGACTGAGTGAATCCCTTCCCACACACAGTGCAGGTGAATGGCCTCTCCCCAGTGTGAACTCGCTTGTGTACTTTAAGATTAGATGAAGACCTGAATCTCTTTCCACAGGAAGTGCAGCTGAATGGCTTCTCCCCAGAGTGAACTTGCTGGTGTGACTTAAGGCTGGCTGACTGAGTGAATCCCTTCGCACACACAGAGCAGGTGAATGGCTTCTCCCCAGTGTGAATTCGCTGGTGTGACTTAAGGCTGGCTGACTGAGTGAATCCCTTCTCGCACACAGAGCAGGTGAATGGTTTCTCTCCAGTGTGAACCCGCTGGTGTGCAGTGAGTTCAGAGGAATGCCTGAACCTCTTTCCGCAGGAATTGCAACTGAACGGCCTCTCCTCAGTGTGAATTTGCTGGTGTTTTAGTAGGTTGGAGGACACAGTGAATCCCTTTCCACACACAGAGCAGGCGAATGGCCTCTCCCCAGTGTGAAATCGCTGGTGTCCACTCAGGTGGGATGAAGACCTGAACCTCTTACCACAGTAAGTGCAGCTGAAGGGCCTCTCCCCAGTGTGACCTCGCTGATGTGTCAGCAGAGTGGATGACTGAGTAAATCCCTTGCCACACACGGAGCAGGTGAACGGCTTCTCTCCAGTGTGAATACGTCGATGGCTTCTCAGCAGAGATGGATAATTGAATCCTTTCCCACAGTCCCCACATTTCCACGGTTTCACCATGGTGCTGGCTCCAATGTGAGTGTGTCAATGAATTTCCAGCTGGGGTGGATAACTGAATAGCTTCAGACCATTCTCACATTTTCTCATCCACACACACAACACGTACACAGTTTCTCCCCACTGTGAATGGTGCGATGATTTTTCAGGCTGTGTAACTGGTTAAAGCTCTTTCCGCAGTGAGTTCACTGGAACACCCTCACTCGGGTGTGCGTGTCTCAGTGCTTTCCCAGTCACACTGATGTTTGAAATCTTTTTCCCACAGAAAGAACAGTCAAACATTTCTCCTTCCACATTCAAAGGTTGATTATATTCAGGTCCTGATGAATCGAGTGGCTCAGTGAGATGTTGATGTGATGTTTGGTTTGCATTTCCAATCTACAAATCTTAATATTTGATGAGGTTTGGCATCTGAAGATCCTTCCCTCCTAAGACCCTGTAAAAAGAGTTAACAAAAGTCATCACTGTCAGTCCAACATGGAAATTAATAATTGACAATTCCACTTGCTACGGAATATTTCTTCCTCTCGTCTCCCCTCCCCCACCCCAAGCTGTAAATCACAGTCCCACACACACTCCCCTTCGTATGATGAGAAATCCAGACCCATCATGCAAACTCCACCATTTCTTTCCTCTCTCAGTTTTCTATCTCCCTCTGCTCTGGCTGAGTTCAGTTCTACAGCCCTGCTGTAAAAGGAATTTAAAATCCACTACTGTAAGTCCAAGATTAGAAACTGAGAAGAGACAAACATTTCCCTTGGTTTGAGTTTGCTGTGTGTAAATCCTCCCCTTCTAACCCCCTGTAAAAGGAGTTTCCAAAATCCATCCCTGTCAGTCCAGGATCGAAATCCACAATATTGTCTCCTCCTGCAACCTAGACCAGGATGTGACCGCGCATGCGCCCTGCTGCACATTGCCCCTATAAAGATGGCGGCCGTTACCCCGGGCCTGGCGAAGGGAGAAATCCAGAATCCAGTTCTCTGCAAACCCAAGACCGGTACCTTGTTATTTGGGGTCTGCGCCCTGCACTGTGTCTTTATGAAGCCTCCCTGTCCACTCCGCTGGCTCCATTCCTCCTCACACACCCACTAACTCTGTTAGTTTGCTCCGCTCGACATTCTCTCAACCACTCTGAGCAGCTTCAGTCACAGACCAGCACTGCGCATGCTCATGCAAGAGAGCAATGCGCATGCCCCAGTATTCCCAGAGACGCGCATGCGCAGAGAATTTCTGTTATGAGGATAGGGCACATTCTGTCCCGCAGTGAAAGCTGGGTGAGCGCCCCGCCATTGAAAGACCAAATTGTAGAATGTCTTCATCCTGCAATCAGAATACGATCGGTGCCATAGGGGCAAGACATAAAATTGTTAAATCAATTGATGCAACGGCCACTTTGCTCCAGGCTCCACCACAATTCTCTCCTGGATGTTATGAACAGCAGAACAAACCCCGACAGTTAGATCTGAACTCAGTGCAGTCTCAGGAGATGGGACGAGCTAGTGACTTTTTCCCCCTACACATGGAACATTTAAACCGTGTTTTGCCAGGAGCAATGCTCTGATTATGGATCAAATCCTTTGAACTTTTAAAGTTGGAATGTTGACATGTGGGCAAACTGAATAAAGCTATTTGCACACGTGAAGCATCTGAATGGTCTCCCAACAGTGAAACTGTGTTGCTGTGTCAGTAAATGGGATGATGGAGCGAATCCCTTTCCTTTTCCAGCTGGTGAACAATATGTTTACAGTGTTTGTTTACCTCTACATTTTCAGCTCAGACATGGATCTCGAAATCTACTGCTAATGGGATCCACATTCTTAACACTACAAAAGTACAAGGAGCAGGAATAGGCCATAAGGCCCCTCAAGCCTGCTCCGTCAGTCAATAAGATCATGGCTGATCTGATAGTAACCTGAAACCTGTACCCCACCTATCCCCGATAACCTATCACCCCCTTGCTTACCAAGAATATATCCACCTCTGCCTTAAAAATATTCAAAGACTCTGCTTCCACAACCCTTTCAGGAAGAGAGTTCCAAAGACCCACGACTCTCTGAGGAAAAAGAAATTTTCCTCATCTCCGTTTTAAATGGGTGACCCTTTATTTTTAAACAGCTATCTCTAGTTCTAGATTCTTCCACAAGGGGTAACATCCACTCCACATCCGCCCTGTCAAGTACCCTCAGAACCTCATATGTTTCACTAATCAGGTAAAGAAAAGCAAAATAACGCAGATGCTGGCTATCTGAAATAAAAACAGAAAACACTGGAATTCTCAGCAGACCTGGTAGCGTCTGTGGAGAGAGAAACATGGTTTTCATCAGAACGGCACTATATTATGCCTCTCGATCCAAAGATGCTGCCACATGTGTTCAGGGAACTCAAGAAGAAAAAGAAAATCCCCTTTGAGGAATGGAATTCAAGGCGAATGAAGTGTGAACTGTCCGACTGACCAGAGACAGTCAAGGCACCTTTCCCTTCTTTAAGACGCTGGAACATTGACTCTGATGTTATCAGTGAAACTAACTGATCTGAGACATTGAAAGGATTCTGTACATCAGGAATTCAAACCTAATATTGGCTTCAAGACAATCAGAATACTTGGTAACAGACAAGAAATGCAAAGGCTCGAAGGGAGACGGCACCGCTTGTAGGAGAGCTGGTTCCCGGTGACATGGATGTGTCTGCAGTGGGTGGGATCAGACTGTTTCCATGTAGCCATAATGTATGTCCCAAACTTTATCTTGGAAAAGGTAAACTGATAGAGAACAATTGTCATTCCGGTAGCAGAAATCTGAAGCTTTAACTCACTAACACCCTGGGTTAAATTCACATCAGTCTCTGTGGCGCAATTGGTCAGCACGTTCGGCTGTTAACTGAAAGGTTGGTGGTTTGAGACCACCCAAGGATGAAGCTTTCACTGTTTTCTCCCCATCAGCGTTCATCGTCACACAGTCCCAGGCTGTCGTTAGGTACTTGCGCTGAAAGGAAAGATTTCCGAAATGTTGCCAGTTCCATTGTTATCCAAGTGAGCTCCCAGGCAAACGGCTTTTTTCAATATTCATTTCAAATGTAATGAGACAACAATTAGCCCGACCATGTACCGATAAACAACCCATTGGAAATTTATGAAGTTATTGGATTCAAACAAGCCCATCAATTATTCTCTCTTTCTCAGCTCCACAGCGAGTGAGACAGGGAAAAGCAGAAAAGCAGCAATATTCCGGCCCCGCACTCTCCAATCACCCGCTGCCAGTAGAAAGCGGCGACTGCAGCTTCAATCAGCGGGTTACTGCCCATCCCTGGGACGCAATGTACTCCAACCCAGGCCAAACCTCCCAATACACCGAGCACAGGCTCAGGAAAACGCAGGTAGATTATATCCCAGTCACGAAACTTCCGAGCAGCATTTACAGAATACCCGAGTTAGTGAGTCGCAAATAAATGTCACACAAATTTTCTAAATGTTTTCAATGTAAAATGCCTTCATTGTACTGAAAATCTGACTGTTGGGAATCTGAAAATGAGCATCATGGGATTTGTGTTACCGAGTGAGTTGTTTTCCATTGTTTGTCAGTCAGGTTTGTAATTCAATTTGCGTTGGATGTTGAAGCGAATCTGATTTCAAAATGAGGTAAAAAGCAGGTAAATATTAAATCCAGAAACAAATCCTGAGGAAAATGGATTACAATGTTTGGAAGGAGGTGCAGCTGAGAAGCGGAAGCTGTGAATGATGTTATTGATGATTGAGTGTTGGATCCTTGGTCAATCATCGTGTCCGAGTGGTGAAAACGATGCTTTTAAAATCCACTGGGGTTTCCCCAGGAAAGTTCACATCTTATCGATTGTGCTTCTCATTATTGCTGATTTCAAACAGGTGTCCACAGTGCTCTTCGATCAATGGAAGAAAAAACATCCTAAAATTCTCCTGATTTTTGGACTCTTAAGGGAAGGAAGGGTTCTTTGGATCGGGTCTTGGGACTGGGGATCCGCCATGATCTTATGGTGTGACGGAGGAGGCTTGTGGGGCCTTGTGACATGTCGCTGCTGCTTTTATTCTGTTCTGTTTGGGTAGAAATACTAGACAATGCAATGGACAGTAGCATCCTGAGCTCGGTAACTCAGCTGAGTGGTCGTAGGTGCTGATTTAATTTCTCACTCTTTGTTGAGGCGTGGTTTCTAACCCTAATGCTGCTGAAATTTCCCTATTGGTCGAAAAAGTGCCAGCTCACAATTAAAGCAGGTGTGTACGGTGTTTCACTTTAACAGGAAGAACGAGGAGAGACAATAAAAATATAAATGGCTGTGGAGAAAAGGTGGGGTTTTTGAATTAGCTAAATTCCTCTTCCATGAGCCAGAATTTACACAATGGGCCGAATGTCCTCCTCCACTGCTGTAGCCACCTATGATTTTATACCAACGACACTAATCTGTGCATAGAGTCAGTCATCGTGGCTGAGTGGTTAAGGCGATGGAGTCAAAATCCATTGGGGTTTCCCTCTCCTCATTATTCCCGGTTTTAACTTTGTGTCTAGCTCAGTTGGTAGAGCGAAAGCTCGGAATGCCAGGGCCTTGGGTTCGCCCCATGTCGGGCGCAGCTTCTTTTAAACAAATAATTCACCAACCTCATCACTGTGGTTCTTGTGAAATTTACACATGACGGATATTCACCACAGAAAGCATTTGATGCACAAAAATTTCAAAGCACTTTCACGTCACATCTCTTTCTGCGTCATCTCCAGCTCCCTCTGCTCTTCCAGGAGCTACTTTACCAAACGCAGTCAGTTCGTGTGAACATAAAACACAACGTGATCAGTTTACAGATAACAGGGCAAAGAGACACCAGGATCTTCCTGATTCCCCCAGGTACTGATTACAGGAATGTACACAGTGCCGATTATCCACCGCTACACTCTCCTTCCAGTCTTGTGTACGTTGTTAAGCTTTGAAATTGTTCATATTTTCACACTGGATTTCAATGTGAAGAAAGCAGAGCTGTTATAAGCTGATATTGTTCAGCAGATGTACTGCACGAAGGTACATAACAGGCTGATGATAACAGTGCTCTTTGGACGCGGTGAGCTCCAGTGAAGGATTGGCACCATTAATGTGTCGCTCAATTAGTCTCGTGACAAATCTCGTGCTGGAAATGAGAAGAAAACTCGTTGAATTTGCTCCGTATTTTGGTTTCAAAAGAGCCGAATAGAAAGTTAGAAAGTACATCTCGCTAGAGTGGGTTATAAAATGGCAGAATGACTGTGAAAAAAACACCCGTGCTGTTGGGAAACATCAAATTACAGAAAGTTACAGCATAGAAAGAGGCCATTCGGCCTCGATGAGCTGGTGTGCTGCGTTTAAAGAGCAGTTGTGATTGACCCATCAGGAGTGATATTTTTGTCAGTGCAAACAGTAGGGACAAAAATTTGTCCTTCCCCTACCCGTATCTTGCCTCGCAGGTCAGTGCTTTGCCCCCAGCCCTTCTCTTGTCCTCCTTTCATTCATTCATTCACTCCGCCTTTATCTTTGTTCCCGACCTGTTCCAAGTGTGATATTCCCAGCTCGGAGGGGAAACTTCAACTGTCACCCCAAAGATTCTGGTGGAGCTGTGAAATGTTTTCAATCAAAAAGTAATTAATATCCATTTTAACAAGATCAAAAATCTGCACTCCCTGACCAGGAATTGAACCCAGGCCGCGGCGGTGAGATCGCCAAATCCTGACGACTAGACCACCAGGGAAGCTGTGAAGCTTGGGATCAGTTTGGTTTATCGACGCTGCTTTTAACCAAGTTTCCACTTTACATGGAACGAATTCTTCAGTCAATGACATCAACAGTTGCTGTGAGCTGGAGCATGAAATTAACAGTGAGGTGAAATAGTCCCACAAACTGCTCATGTGTAAATTTCAATTTCCAAAACCCACCAACATCATCCCTGCGGCTCCTGTGAAACTGGCAAGGCAACACACAGCAGACATTCATCACTGAAAGTAACTGACACACATGACATTCTAAACACTTTCATGTCGCATCTCTTTCTGCTTCTGTCCCTGCCTCGCCTCCAGCTCCCTCTGCCCATCTAGCTCCCAGGTCAATTAGCTGCTTGATGCAGACACAGTCAGTTCATGAACCCAAGCTTTCCATGTAAAGCAGGGTCAGGGAATGTGGGACCCCAGGATTTTAGAAAGAATGAGTTTGCAGATGACATAGTAAAGATAATCTGGGATCTCATCTTCCTGATTCTCCCAAATACTGATTACAGGAATGTGCACAGTGCCGATTATCCACAGTCGCAGGCTCCTTCCATTCTTGTGCACATTGTTAACCTTTGAACCCACTCGCAAGAGGGATTATAAAATGGCAGAATGACTGTGAAAGAAGTAACCGTGGTGTTGGGAAACATCAGATTATAGAACGTTATAGCAAAGAAAGAGGCCATTCGGTCCTTTGTGCTGCTTTCAAAGAACTCTGAAGAAGAGTCATACGGAATAGAAACATTAATTCTATTTCTTTCTCCAGAGATGCTGCCAGACAGACTGAAATTTTCCAGCATTTTCTGTTTTTATTTCACATTTCCCGCATTCACAGTATTTTGCTTTTATCTCTGGATTTCTAGCCCAGTGACAATGCCAATACGCCATCTCCTGAATGCTGACAAATGAATTAGAAAATACGGATGTGTTTGGGTGGGTTTTCTCCTATTTAAAATGTTAAATCCTCAGGCGGCAGGATTCGAACCCTTGTGTTCATTTTTAACAACAGATGTAAATTATTGAACATTCACTCACACTTAAATGAGCAAGCTTGGATAATGTTTTTGCCCAGTTTGAAACCGCTGCTCTGCCACATGTGAAATGACCGTGATCCCCACTGCCCTGCACAGACCCTGCGCTGTAAAGAGCCCAATGGAGCTGTCTGGAATGTTAAGCGGTGACGTCATGCAGCAGCCCTTTGGGTCTTTGTTTTGAAGAAATGAAATTCGGCTGTTCTCATTAGGAATGCTGGAGACAGACTGATCAACAATGTCATCATCAAATGGCACAGCGCAGTAAGAGGCCCTAAGATGGAAGCAAAACATTGTAGACGCTGGAAATCTGAAGTAAATACAGAAAATGCTGGGAAAAACTCATCAGGTCTGGCAACATCTGTGGGAAGAGAAGCTGAGTTAACGTTTCAAATCCGTATGTCTCTTCTTCAGAGTCAGGCCGACTCGAAACATTAACTCTGCTTCTCTCTCCATAGATGTTGCCAGACCTGCTGAGTTTTTCTAGCATTTTCTGTTTTTACTTTAACAAAAAGCCCTTCACCCCATCGTATTTGTGCCAGCTATTTTTAAAGACCTAACCAATTCGTCTCAAATTCCTTTTCCCTTTCCTTAAACCTGAGTTTTCCCCCTTTCAATCGTTGTCCATTTCTCGCTTGAAGAAGGAGTTTCTGCAGAATCCATGCACAGTTTGCCTTAGGTAACCAAGTTTCCCTGACCCAATGACATGAAGAGTTGGACTAGGATTCCTCATACAGTTTTCGCTACAATCATTATTTATTTATGCAATTGATTTCATATCGAATTACAAAAGAACTTTACCCTGATCAAGCTGGTCATCATTATTTCTGAGCTGATATATACAATCTAACTCCATTTACTCTACAAACTGGAGAGCTGGATTCAGGTTCCAGTCTCTGGAGGAGTGGGTCTGAATCCCAGCGCACCCAAATTTTCAGCTGCTTCCCACTTTCGGGCATGTTAGGAATTCCCTTTGGGTGAACCAGACAAAAAGTCCAGTTTAATACGGGGAGTGGGGCGGGTTGTGGTCCTTTATCTTGACAGGGTGAACGGGGAGAGACAATGTAAATAGAAATTGGTGTGTGGGAAAGGCGGGTGTGTGGAATTGGTTTAGTTGCTCTTCCTGAGAGCCAGCACAGATACGACGGGCCGAAAGACTTACGTTATAGCCGCCTCTGGTTTAACATGAACATGTTTTACCCAAGGAATTGCGATTAGTCGTGGACGAGAGTTGAGGACGATGTTTCTGACATCCATCGGGGTTTTCCCAATGTTGGTTTGCTGACTGCGGTTCTCGTTGTTCCTGATTTTAACCAGGTGCCAACAGGATTAATTATCGGCTAAATAGAATCAAACAAAAACTCCCGCGCTTTCTTATTTCCATTCATCTGCAAGGATTTGCGAAATCTGCAGACGGAAATGGAACAAAACTGAGCCGGTTAGGTGACATCCTTTCTTTCTGGGTGTTTGTCTCTCCTTAGGCCTCTGTCACTGTCGATGTATATGTCTGTGAGTGTCCCGCTGTGTGTGTCAATGTGGTTCAGTTCCTCATTTTCACCATCCACACTTTATTCACCTTAGTTTTGTGGCTTCATATTAAGATCGTACAGAGAAAATAAAAACAGGCTTAAAAGGTTCAGGAGGAATTTTCTTTCTGTATTTTTGGGTGGAGACTATTCAGCTACTAAGTGTCTGCACGCTTCAAAGAGGAGGGTGATTGAAATTTTCACTGAGCAACATTTAAACAGACAGACACCGAGTCCTTATGGTCGAGTGGTTAAGGCAATGGGCACATCGAGCGAATGAACGTGTAAATGCAAAAAGTCCAAACTGATATCCCTCGGACATTAGGAACTGGATTTCTTCTCGAAGCTGTTCCACGTGTGACATTTGCAGCTCTGATGTGAAACTTCAACTCTCACTCCACTGATTCGGGCGGAGCTGTTGAGCGTTTCGGTTTTCAATCAATAAGTAAATCAGGCCTGTTTTAACAGTTTGTACCAGATCAATAAACCCTCATTGCCTGGCCGGGAATCGAGTCCTCACCGATAAATTAAGAGGAAAGCTGTCTATAACCCTTGCAATATGCTTTATCTACGCCGCATTTGCCCTTTTTCGGATACTTTCACCAGAGATAAGCTTCTGCTACAGAATTTTATCATAAACGATATCTTCGGGCAATGACAGCCACTGTTTTTAAGGGGTGAGCTGCAGTGAAGGATTGGCACCAAAAAAGTGTCGTTCAACTGGTCTGGTTCCAAATTCTGTGCTGGAATTAAAGAAAAACTTTGAGTTTGCTCAGTGCTTTGACTTCAAAAGCGAGGATGTAAGAATGTAGTTTCCCATAGAGTGTAATAAAATGTCGGAATGACTGGGAAATGCTGGGAAACATAAAATGATATACAGTTACAGAAAAGAAAGAGGCCATTCGGCCTGGCGCGTTGCTTTCAAAGAGCAGTTGCGATTGATTGGTCAGGAGTGATATTTGTGTCAGTGTAAACATGTGGCAGTAAAATCATTACCACATTACCACGGCAGACATTCATCACTGAAAGCAACAGACACACATCAAATTCTGCCGTTTTCATATCGCATCTTATAATCCTCTGTTCTCTATCTCAGACATTTCCAGGTCTATCAAATATCATCCATGCAGAAATTTGTCCTGTTCCTCATTCTACTAGGAGGCTTATTGTGGGCAGAGCTCAGCAAGTGGCTCCATAGCTCAGTGGCAAGAGCACTGGTCTTGTAAACCAGCGGTCGTGGGTTCAATTCTCACTGGAGCCTGTAGCTTAAATTTATGAAATTTGGTGGCAAGGTAACCTTTGAGGAGAGCACTACAAAAAGGTATTGGAAAGTCATGTGAGTGGGCAACAAGATGGCAGATGGAATTTAATGTCGGCAGGTGCGAATATGTTCACTTGGCTGTAAAAATTAGAACAGCAGAATGCTTTTAAAATGTGAGAAAGTTATAAGTGCTGATGTTCAAAGTGACCTGGGTGTCCTGTACAAACAATGTAGAAAGTTCGCATTCAGGGGCAGCAAGAAATTAAGAAGCCCAATGGCATATTGGGCTTTATTACAAGGGGATTGGAGAGCAAGAATAAAGAAGTCTTTAAAGAAGGGTTTTGGTGAGACGGCATCGAGAATCCCGTGTGCTGTTTTCATGTCCACATTTATAAAAGGAAATACTGTCAGTGGAGACGGTACAGAGAAGGCTCACTAAATTGGTCTCTGGGACCCTAACCCTAACCCTAACCCTAATGCAGTGGTTGTCCTATGATGAGAGGCTGAATAAATTGAGCTTCTATTCTCTGGAGTTTAGAAGAATGAAAGGCATCTCATTGAAACCTACAAAATTCTGAGGGGGCTTGATAGGGTGGACACAGAGATTGTTTCCACTGGTCAGGGAGTCTAAATCACTGGGGCACTGTCTCAGGGTAAAGGGCCGATAATTTCGGGCTGAGATGAGGAGAAATTACTTCACCCAAAGAGTTGTGAATCTTTGAATTCTCTACTCAGATGTTCCATCACTGAATACATTTAAGGCTGGGTTGGACAGGTTTTTGCTCTCTTGGGGAATTAAGGGATATGGGGAAGAGGCAGGATAATGGAGTTGAAGCCCAAGATCAGCCATGATTGAATTGAATGATGGAACAAGTTCGATGGGCCATGTGATCTACTCCTGCTCCGATTTCTTGTGTCCATATGCATGATAAAGACAATAATTCATGTTTAACAAAAACAGAAAGTGCTGGAAGTTCTCAGCAGGTCTGACGGCAAATGTGAAGGGAGAAACAGAGTGAAGATTTCAAGTTTAATGTGACTCTTCTCCAAACCATAAATTGGGTGCTAGTTACAACATTTTGCACAACATCGAGACAGGGAATGGAACCCAGGCGGTGGAAGCACCGAATCTGAACCACTAGGGTGTTTCTATAGCATACCTTTTGAACGAAATTAGCTTCCAACTGAAGGTTTAATGGTTTGAAACCACCTCGGGTCATGTAGACTCCCTCTCTTCCTGCTTCTACTTATATTACCGACATAGTTCTGCTTTGTGCCCTTTGGCTATAAGGAAATCTTGTCCAAACTTTGCCACTTCTGCTGTTATTCAGTTAGTCCCCACACAAATAGATTTATGAATATTCATTTCAAATAAAGCGAGAAAATGGAACAAACATGTGCATAACATCCAACCTATTAGAAAGATTGGGCTCAAAGCAACGAATAGAAATTGATTCTCTGAACTGGAACACACCATCACACCGAGTGAATCCACTGTCTGTTCAAATGTTGCTCAGTGAAAATTTCAATCTTCCTCCGCTGTGTCACATATGGACACTGATTCAATAAGCGGTCTCCACTTAAATAAACACAGAAAGCGTCAATCTCCTCTTGCAACTTTTACACCTGTAGTTATTCTCTGTACCATTTACCATGAAGATATATAATCCAAGTGAATAAAGTTTTGCAACAGTAAAAATCTGTTCACCCCTCGGGGAACTGAACCACATTGACACACACACATTAACACCGAGAGTGACAGAGTTCTGAGGAGAGGCAAACTCTCAGAAAGCAAGGATGTCACCAATTTAACTCAGATTTATTTCATTTCTGACTGTAGATTCTGTGAATGCTTATGGATGAACAGGAAAGAAGGAACACAGAAGTGAAACAGGAAAAACAGACGGGAGCGTTTGGAAGGTTCTGACTCCATTTAGACAATAATTAACCCTGGAGTTTCCAAAAGGACAGAACACTGAGCAGCGCAATCGGCAGGACGCGAACCTGCGGGGGCAGATCCCAGTGGAGCTCCAAACCATCGCCTTAATCACTCAGCCATGACTGGAGACCGTACTCTGGTGTAAATGTTGTTCATGTAAAACCATGGAATGGTTACAGCAGAGAATGAAAGCATTCAGTCCCACCAATTCCCAGAATCCCTACAGCCTCCCTTGTTCTTCCTACCAAGACGAACCACGTCATGCGTCTAATGCCCCGAGCCTATCCTAAGGGATTTGATGAAACATCTGAAAGGACGAACCAACTGAAACTTTGGCAGTGATGAGATTCAAATCCACGACTCGATCGAGGCTGCAGCCTAAATCCAGCGCCTTGGACCACTCAAACACACTACTGCTGGCAATATGATAGTAACCATTGCCTTGAGTGGTACTGGTGCTGAATAAGAACATAACAAACAGCAGCAGGAACAGACCATTTTGTCGCTCGAGCCCCTCACAGTTCCATAAAATCAGAGCCAAGGTAACAATCTTGAGGCCATTCAGCCCGTGTCAGAGGAACTGTGGCCATTCAGCTTTTTGATGCTGCTCCACCATTCAATAAGATCATGGCTGACACAACAGAAACCCCGCACGGCAAGTTAGCCAGAGGGACTTGTATAGAATTTCAAACTGTGTCGTGATGCAGAAGTTCTGGATTATGCTTTGCAGAAATAGGATTGGGCTGGGATATTTAGGAATGCTGAAGAGAAATTGATCGAGAAATGGAATCGTGAAAGTTCACAGCTCATTAGGACCCATCGTGCCCTAGCCAGCTTTTTACAAAGAGCTGTCCAGTTAGTCTCAATATCTTTCTCTTTCTTCATAACCCAGCAGCTTTTCCATTTCAAATATTTGTCCAATTCCCTCTTGAAAACCCTGAGTTAAGAAAAACAATATTGGAAAAGGTGCAGGAGCTCCGGCAGTGTCCATGCTCAGTGTATGAAAATTAACAAAGTTTCTCTGACCCATTGTCGGCATTTTATTTTATTCAAAATATATTGCAGTTCACATAATATCATTAAAATTTATTGAGACCCCATTGACTAATCTACCATCAAGGAATCACATCTGACCCCAGTGATCTGTGAAAAATGTAACTAAGTCAAATGGGGAACCGTGTGTGCACGCCAGTGGCACAATCGGTTAGCGTGTGGTACTTATAGAGCAGTGAGATCAGCGGGCTATTCCGAGGTTGTGAGTTCGACCCTCACCTAGAGTAGAGGTTTTACTGGAGCTGCTACATGTGAAACCACATTTGGATCGTAGATTCTGGAATTAATAGCACGGTTTTCAATGCAATAGACCTGCAATGACAGAGCATAAGCGTACCCCACCCCCCGTATAGGGGTGTAGAAGAAATGTGCAAAACCAACAGCGACTCATTTACCACCTCTCCCATGCTTGTAACTTGTTCTATTTGACGAAAAATTTCTAGAAAACCATGTTTGAAGGGAAAGGTGTTGCACTTCCACCACTGATCACAGAGGATAACACCCGGCTGGAAGTGGTTGGTTAATCCTGCTCCCCAAGTTCCACGGTGACAGACAGTCTGATCCTTGATGCAGTTCCTGATACACGCACAGGGAAAACAGATATCACCTGGCTCATGAAACGTACACGAATTAACATCAAGCTGACCCTTGGGGCCAAGCTGATGGTGTATTCGGGCTGTGTCCTCAGTACCTTATCTGGCTGTGAAACAAGGAGGACTTACACCTATCAAGGAAAGAAACTCTGCAACTTCCATCTGCACTGTGTGCGGTGGTTATTGGGTATCTCCTGGCGGGACACAATCAGGGAGCGGCAGTCCTCACAAAGACAGCGCTCCCAAGTCTGTTTGGCACAGCAAACAGAGGGAGGTTGGATGGCTCGGACCCATTTACAGGATGGGAGGTGGTCACATAGCTAAGGGCCAGGCGGACAGTGAGACGCCCAAAGCTCTGCTTGTGTGACACTTACAAACGTGACATGGAGGCCCTAATTAGCGATTATCATACATGAATTTCAGTAGCTAACTACAGAGGAAGATGGCGATACTTCCTGTGGACTGTTGTGCATCACCATGGCTACAGCGGCTTGGCAACAGACGCCAAGACTGGAAACAACAACCCAGAACATCACTTGTAGCTTCACGTGAGACACTTGTGACAGAAACTGCCCCTCAAGGATTAAGCTCAGCCATCAGAAACTGTGCAGAACCTGGAGACAACCAATCTGAATAGATTCGTTTGCTGCGTGTCCGTCATCTTTCATGAATGGAAGGATGATGAAGATCATTGTGAAATTCAATTGCAAACATTATGACGTGTCTCACACACAAACACACACTCACATACACACACACACACACACAAAGAGGCAGACACACACAGATGCACATGCGCACACATAAACAGGCACACACCAATACATACATACAGACAAACACACACACAGACATACAGAGACACAGATGTACACAGGTGCACACAGACATACATGCACAAAGACGCACACACACACACACAAACACACGCAAATACGCATAAACACACACAGAAACGCACGCTCATACACAGACAGAGAAGCACACAAAGACACACACACAAACATACGCACATATGCATAAACACACACAGGAACGCATGCTCATACACAGACAGCGAAACACATAAAGACACACACACAGACACACACAAACATGCGGACACATACAAAAACACACACAGACACACAAACAGACACAAAACACACAGACACGCACGCGCCAACACACACACACACACACACATATACACACAAAGATGCACAGAGACACACACCACACATACTGACACACACACACCACCGACACACACACAGGCACACTCACATATGCAAACGTATACACACACACACACAACGCAGACAATGCCCACGTGACCGTCCTTGGCCTGCTGCAATGTTCCAGTGAAGCTCAACGCAAACTGGAGAAACAGCACCTCATCTTCCGACTTTACAGCCTTCCGGACTTAATATTGAGTTCAACAATTTCAGATCACGAACCCTCTCCTCCATCCCCACCCCCTTTCCAATCCGCCTTTTTCTGAAAACTTATAATTTTAAACAAAATGTATTTTTCTTTTCCTACCTATTTTAAAAATTATTTCGATCTATTGTTTTATCTCCACATTTTAGCTCATTTCGATCCCTTTCCCCTACCCCACACCCACTAGGGCCAACTGCCACTAGCTTGTCCTGCTTGCTCCCCTTAATGTCCCCATTAGCACATTCCTTATACAATATCACCACCGTCAACACCCCTTTGTCCTTTTGTCTATGACATCTCTTCTTTGCCTCCATCTATCACTGGCCCTCTGTCCAGCTCTACCTGTCCCACCCTCCACTACCAGCTTATATTTCACCACATTTCTCCATTTCCTTAGTTCTGAAGAAGAGTCATACGGACTCGAAACATCAACTGTATTCCTCTCCACAGATGCTGTCAGACCTGCTGAGTTTTTTCAGGTATGTTTGTTTTTGTTTCAGATTTCCAGCATTCGCAGTATTTTGTTTTTATCTGAGAGAGAGAACAATACGTTTCAGTGAGTTAGACGCTGTCTCAGGTAGAGAGATGACAGACATTCAGTGAGTGTGGTGACAAACGTGCCCATCTTAGCAAAGAAATGGTTGGTATGACAGGAATTTCTAAACAAGATCACACAACAGAATATACTATCAATGAATATTTACATTATTAGACGATCTGTAGTTACAGTTTGAATAAGAGAAACTAAAACAAAATGAAACATTCTGGTGAGGAAAAATCTTTTATCTTTGCGGAATGATGCAGCATGATTTCTTTTCACACGGACACACAGAACAGGTGATGTCTCATATGTAACACTGTTGGCTGTAATGAAAATGAATATCTGGAGCTGCGCAGAACAGTCAATGGGAAAGCTGTAGTTTTAGGCCAAAGTCAGAGGCCCATTTCCAACTTAACGTCCACCTTATAGAGACATAGAATAGTGTAGTAACAACAGAGACAGAGCCTGGTGTGATAATTACTGAGACAGGGCCTAGTGCAATTTAAGCAGAGACATTACTAGTGTAGTAATAATAGAGAAAGCATCTAATGTCACTTTAGCAAAGACGTGTGTGCTGCTTTCAAAGGGCAGCGTGATTGGTTGATCTGAATATTCAAAGATATTCGCCATTTGGGAAGAATGGGCAAAAAGGAAAATGAGGCGGTGTCGCACTATTAATAAGGAACGAGATCGGTACATTAGTGAGAGAGGATCTTAGATTGAAGGATCAAGATCTAGAATCAGTTTGGGTGGAGCTAAGAAACAGCAAGAGGCAGCAAACATTGGTGGGAGTTGTTTATAGGCCACCAAACTGTAGTGGAGTTTACTTTTAAAAACTTCACCAAGGACAAGTTTCTTTGACCAAATGGTCTGTGTCGGATGAACAAAAGTGTCCTCTTCAGCCAATGAGAAGAACCATTGCTGTTCGCTGGAACATGAAATCGATACTTTCCTCCTTTAAGACAGTTCTTAAAGCCTCCCACTTTGACCGAGCTTTTAGTCATCTGACCGATTATGTGGCTCGGTGTCACACTTTGTTATACAATGCTCCTGGGGAACGCCTTGTGACGTTTCATTAGATAAAAGGAGCTTTATAAATATAATTTGTTGTTGTGGTCCATATATAGAAAGAGACAAACTCCTCTTGTCTCTTTCATCCTGATATTTTTCACTATAACATTGTAATGTGAAGTTGCATAGCTAATGTGAATACAGTTTGTGTTCATAAAAATGTGTTCACCTCCTCAGAGAACTGAACCACATTGACCCACACAAAGGAACACACTCATAGGTATACACCGAGAGTGACAGAGGCCTAAGGAGATACAAATGCCAGAATGAAATCATGTCACCAAATTGGCTAATTTTTTTTTTCCCAGTTCCGACTGGAGATTTGCAGAAGGCCGACAAATGAATGGAAATAAGAGATCACGGATGTGTTTGGATCTCTTTTCCTCGATTCGAACGATCATTAATTCCGTCTGCACGTGGTTAAAATGAGAAGTAATGGAAAACGTAGTCGGCAGGATTCGAACCTGCGCGGGGTAACCCCAATGGATTTCTAATCCATCGCCTTAACCACTCGGCCACGACTACAGAAGTTGCCCCGATTATCGCATTATTTATATGAATTCATACAATGGTTACAGCAGTGAAAGTGGTCTTTCTGCCCGTCTTGTCAACATTTTCCCCGAAACCCTGCAATTTATCATGTCTCTCCTCGTTCTTCCGACCAAACTGGGAATGAAAGAGTGAGAATGATCCACCCCGGCCTATAACCACCCTATCAGTCTACTCTCCATCATCAGTAAAGTAATGGAAGGGGTCATCAACAGTGCTATCAAGCGGCACTGACTTAGCAATAACCTGCTCACTGATGCCCCTTTTGGGTTCCGTAAGGACCACTCAGCTCCTGACCTCATTACAGCTTTGGTTCAAACATAGACAAGAGAGCGGAACTCCAGAGATGGGGTGAGAGTGACAGCCCTTGACATCAAGGCAGCATTTGACCAAGTGTGCCATCAAGGAGCCGTAGCAAAACTGGAGTCAATGGGAATCAGAGGAAACTCTCCGCTTGTTGGAGTCATACCTAGCACAAAGGAAGATGATTGTTGTTGTTAAAGGTCAGTCAGTGGGGAAGTTTGCCGATGATTGCACAATGTTCAGCCATGCCCCACTCCTCAGATACTGCAGCAGTCCATGTCCAAATGCAGCAAGGCGTGGGAAATATCCAGGCTTGGGCTGACAAGCGGTAAGTAACATTCGCACCATACAAGTGTCAGGCAATGGCCATCTCCAACATGAGATACTCCAACCATCGCTCTTGATGTTCAATGGCGTTATCATATCTGAATCCCTCACTATCAATACCCTGGGGGTTACCATTGACCAGGAACTGAACTGGACGGGCCATATAAACACTGTGACTACAAGAGCAGGTCAGACACTAGGAATCGTGCAACGAGTAACTCATCTCCTGACTCCCCAAAGCCTGTCCACCATCTACAAGGCACAAGTCAGGAGTGTGATGGAATTCTCCACACTTGCCTGGATGAGGGCAGCCCCTGCAACACTGAAGAGGCTGGGCACTGTCCAGGGCAAAGCAATCCACTTGACTGGCACCACATCCACATTCACTCCCTTCACCGCTGATGCACAGTAGCGGCAGTGTGTGCCATCTACAAGATGCACTGCAGGAATTCGCCAAGGCTCCTGAGTTCCAGTGTCCAAACCCACGATCATGACTAGCCAGATGGACAAGGGCAGAAAACACACGGGAACACCACCACCTGGAAGTTCCCTTTCAAGTAACTCACCATCCTGACTTGGAAATATATTGCCGTTCCTTCACTGTCGCTGGGTCAAAATCCTGGAACTCCCTTCCTAACAGCACTGTGGGTGTCCCTACACCTCATGGACCGCAGCGGTTCAAGAAGGCAGACCACCTTCCCAAGGGCAATTAAGGATGGGCAACAAATGCTGGCCTAGACAGCGAATCTCACATCCCGTGAATCGATAAAAAAAGATCCAGGTTAGCCTGCAAATTATATTGCTTTGTTCTCCTTCACTGCAAACGTCAGTGCCTGGAGCAAGTCTGACGTATTGGCTCAGGTGAGGAACCAGCTGAAGCTTTCAATATTGGTTTTCTTAACACGGAGTTTCCAAATGGGAATTGTGCAGGGCGAAGGAGAAAGAGAAGGAAATTATCATAAATTATAAAGCTCTTTGCACAAAACTGACATAGATAGGACGGGTGGAAGGGCCTCTTTTGCGTTGTGCCGTTTGATGATGACATTGTTGATCAGTCTGTCTCCAGCATTCCTAATGAGAACAGCCGAATTCCATTTCTTCAAAACAAAGACCCAAAGTGCTGCTGCGTGACGTCACCGTTTAACATCCCAGACAGCTCCGTTGGGATCTTTACAGCGCAGGGTTTGTGCAGGGCAGTGGGGATCACGGTCACCTCATACACGAATGATTCTCTGTTTGAAACCAGGAAGTAGCATTATCAAAATACAGAGTGGGGAAAGGTTGCATTGTTGCTGTTTTTTTGTGAAATAGTCAATGGCTGTATTATTTCACAGCCATGTGACATTTATACTTCCCAGGTTTTGAATGATATTCTGAAAAATGCACTGTCCTTAAGGAATGGAGAAGGATGGGGGCCGAATTGCACTAAGATAGTTCGCACATGTGTGAGGTGTTGAATGAGCTGCTGATGTGCTGTGTTATCTGATGATTCTAACATTAGATCAATTTCTCTGCCGCATGGCTGAGGTTTTCAGCCGAATTATACTTCCACAAAGCAAGGTTCAGAAGTGCACTAAGACTGCATGGTTTGACGTTCTCACTCGTTTCCAAGGAGCTGCGCTTGTTTTTGATGTGTTGTGGTTATCACATTTGCGTTAGACACCGAGGATTCCCTGATTCGAAATTCACTGCAGAACAGCAGAACTGGTAACATTTGTGGAATTTTTTCTTGCTGTCATTGACAACCTGGATCTGTGTGACAATGAATTTTGATGAGATGGGAGGAGGGGGAGGGGGGAGGGAAAACATTGAATGCTTCGTCTTTGAGTGCTTTTGAACCACCAAGCTTTCAGTTAACAGCCGAATGCACTGACCAATGGTACTACACAGATTGATGCAACTTCTGCGTTCCTTGTACAAAAAGTCTCTTTGAACACCAGTACATAACTTTCTCAGCTTTTGAAAAATGTGCTGCCTTGGTTTTTTTTTTAAATTATTTTTAAGACCAAGTGAGTAACTTCAGACTTGCTACATTTCCTGCCGTCTTGTTAACCAATCACCTGACCCATCTAACTTTGCAGCCTCTCATTGTCCAGCCCATCGCCCACTTATCCACAGAACTTGGTTTCAACAGCTAAACCATAGCCACAGGCTCCAGCGAGAGTTGAACTCGCGACCCCTAGTTTACGAGACCAGTGCTCTAACCACTGAGCTATGGGGCCAACTACCAACCAGAAACTACACTGCAGGGAAAGTTGACCATAATCAGTGGACGAGGACCAGGGTAAAGTTCCAAACGAATGACATTTGACCGGCCTGGAAACGTCTGAGAGGGAGAACAGGAAGTTAAAAGATGCGACATGAAAGCGGCAGAATTTGATGTGTGTCAGTTTCTTTCAGTGATGGGGGGTTTTGGAAATTGAAAGCTGCACATGAGCAGCTTGTGGGACTATTTCACCTCACTGTCAATTTCATGTTCCAGCTCACAGCGACCGTTGTTTTCATTGGTTGAAGAAGTCGTTTATCTTGAACCTAAACAGGGAGTTTTGTGGTGAAGAGATCTGAACTGAAAATCAATCGGCAAAAGCAGCGTAGATAAGCCAAATCGAAAAGTGCGGGTGCAACTTCCCTGGTGGTCTCGTGGTTCGGATTCGGCTCTCTCACCACCGCGGCCCGGGTTCGATTCCCGGTCAGGGAATGTAGATTTATTGAATTTGTCAAAACGAGTGTCAATCACTCATTGATTAGAAACGTTTAAAAACTCCACCAGAATCAGAGGAGTGAGAGTTTAAGTTTCGCCTCAGACCTGGAAAACATCACACTCGTGAGTTGCAGTGAAGGAAGAAGAGAGGAGAAGTACTGTTTGCAAAGCACTGACTGTGGAAATGTTGGTGTGAGCCAAAATATGGGTGGGAGAAGTGCGAATTTTGCTGCCTCTTGTTTACACTGGCAAACCAATGGATCAACCAATCACAACTGCTCATAAACCAGCACGCCCGGCCGAATGGCCTTTTTCTGCGCTGTAACTTTCTGTAATTTTATGTTTCCCAACAGCACGGGTCATCCTGCCATTTTATAACCGACTCGAGCAAGATGTACTTTCTTACCTTGTATTCGCTCTTTTGAAACCAAAACACAGAGCAAATTCAGCGAGTTTTCTTGTCATTTCCAGCACGAGATTTGTCACGAGATTAATTGAGCGACACATTAATGGTGCCAATCCTTCCCTAGAGCTCACCACGTCCAAAGAGCACTGTTACCATCAGCCTGTTATATACCTTCTTGCAGTACATCTGCTGAACAATATAAGCTTATCACAGCTCTGCTTTCTTCACATTGAAACCCAGTGTGTAAATCAGTTTCAAAGCTGAACAACTGGGAGGAGAGTCACTGTGGATAATCGGCACTGGGCACATTCCTGTAATCAGTATCTGGGAGAACCAGGAAGATGAGATCCAGGTGTCTCTTTACCCACGAGTTTTACCCATTCCCACGAACTGGCTGTGTCTGCATCGAGCAGTTAATTGACCTGGGGGCTGAACGGTCAGAGGGAGCTGGAGGCGAGGCAGGGACAGAAGCAGGAAGAGATGCAACAATAAAGTGTTTTGAATTTGATGTGTGTCAGTTGCTTTCAGTGGTGAATGTCTGTCTTGTAAGTTTCACAGGAGCCGAAGTGATTGGTTGGTGTTTTTTTTAAAGCAACACGATTTAGAAGTAAAAAGATAAAAGCAAATTACTGCAAATGACGCAAATCTGAATCAAACACAGGAAATGCTGGAAAAACTCAGCAGCTGGAGGGAGAAACAGGATCAATGTTTCCAGACCGTACGACTCTTAATCAAATTTTTAAAACATTACAGCGCCCAACGTGGGGCTCGAACCCACGACCCTGAGATTAAGAGTCTCATGCTCTACCGACTGAGCTAGCCAGGCACGTGATAAACTGCTTCGTATCCCAACATACATGGATAAACCTGTTGCTTTCCACCTGATACCTCAGCTTGGTCGGAATTTTAAATTGTGGGACGTAATCAGCCTACAAAAGCCCCAAGATTGCAGTGCATTCCTCTCAATCATCAATAACATCATTCACATCTTCCACTTCTTAGCTGCACCTCTTTCCAAATACTGTGATCCATTTTCCTCAGGATTTTCTCCTGCATTTAATGTTTACCTGCTTTCTGCCCTCATTTTGAAATCAGGTTCACTTCATTATCCAACACAAATTGAATTGCAAACCTGACGGACAAACAATGGAAAACAAGTCACTCGGTAACACAAATCCCATGGTGCTCATTTTCAGATTCACAACAGTCAGCTTTTGTATAAAATGAAGGAATTTTACAGTGAAAAGAATTAATAAGTTTATGTGACATTTATTTGTGACTCACTCACTCGGGTATTCTGCAAATGCTGCTCGGAGGTTTAGTGACCGGGATATAATCTACCTGCGTTTTCCTGAGCCTGTGCTCGGTGTATTGGGAGGTTTGGCCCGGGTTGGAGAATCTTGTGTCCCAGGGATGGGCAGTAACCCGCTGATTGAAGCTACAGTCGCCGCTTTCTGCTGGCAGCAGGTGATTGGAGAGTGCGGGGCCGGAATATTGCTGCTTTTCTGCTTTTCCCTGTCTCACTCACTGTGGAGCTGTGGAAGACTGAGTAATTGATGGGTTCGTTTGATTCCAACAATTTCATGGATTTCTAGTGGGTTACAGAATGGGTCCAAATCTTTTCTCATTGTACTTGACAGAAAACGTAATTTTAAAAAGAAGCTGTTTTTGTGGGAGCTCACTGGACAACAAAAGACCTGCCACCGTTTTGGGGATATCCTGCAGCCCAAATACCCAATGACAATCCGGAACTGTGTGGCAATGATTGGTGCTGAGGGGGAAAAACAGTAAAAACCTTAACCCTCTGGGTGGTTTTGAATCACCAACCTTTCAGTTAACAGGCAAACACGCTGACCAATTGTGGCACAGACACTTACACAAACCTAACTGACAAGGTATCCAAACCAGGCTGTCAGTGAGTCCAATCTTCAGATTGCCACTACCCAGATAGCTGTCTCGCTCTATCAGTTTTACTCTTCTAAAATAAAGGGTGAGACCTTCATTTTGGACACATGGAAACAGTCTGATCCCACCCACTGCAGACACATCCATGTCACCGGGAACCAGCTCGCCTACAACCGGTGTCATTTCCCTTCGAGCCTTTCATTGTCTTGTCTGTTGCCAAGTATTCTGATTGTCCTGAAGCCGATATTAGGTTTGAATTCCTGATGTGCAGTAACAAGAATCCTTTCAATGTCTTAGATCAGTTAATTTCACTGATAACATCAGAGACAATGTTCCAGCATCTTAAAGAAGGGAAAGGTGCCTTGACTGTCTCTGGTTCACTCTTCATTCGCATTGGATTCCATTCCTCAAAGGGGATTTTCATTTCCTTCTTGAGCTCCCTGACCACATCTGGCAGCATCTTTGGATTGAGAGGCTTAATTAACATTCAAGATGCAGTGCAGTTCTAATGAAAGGCTACAGACCTGAAATGAAAACGATGTCTCTCTCTCCACAGACGCTACAAGGTCTGCTGAGAATTCCAGCATTTTCTGTTTTTATTTCAGGTAACCAGCATGCGCTTTGCTTTGCTTTTCTTTTCCTGATTCGTGAAACATATAAGACCCTGAGCAGTACTTGACAGGGCGGTTTTGGAGAGGATGTTACCTCTTGTGGGAGAATCTAGAACTCGGGATCGCTGTTTAAAAATAAAGGGTCACCCATTTAAAACGGAGATGAGGCGATTTTTTCTCTCTCAGTGGGTCGTGAAACTTATGAACTCTCTTCCTGAAAAGGCTCTGGAAGCAGGGTCTTTAAATATTTTTAAGGCAGCGTTGGATATATTCTTGGCAAGCAAGGGGGTGACAGGTTGTCGGAGATAGGCGGGGTACAGATTTCAGGTGACTATCAGATCAGCCATGATCTTATTAAATGGCGGAGCAGGCTTGAGGGGCCGAATGGCCTACTCCTGCTCCTTTTTCTTATGTAGTGCTAAGAATGTGGAACCCATTACCAGTCGATTTCGAAATCATGTCTGAGCTCAAAATGTGTAGGTAAATTCACACTGTAAACAGATTGTTCACCAGCTGGAATTGGAAAGGAATTCACTCTCATCCCATTTACTGACACGGCAACACAGTTTTGCTGGTGGGAGACCATTCAGATACTTCTCATGTACAAAGGGCTTTATTCAGTTTGCCTATACGTTGACACTCAAACTTTAAAAGTTCAAAGGATTTGATCCACAATCAGAGAATTGATACTGGCAAGACACAGTTTAAATGTTCCATGTATAGGGGGAAAAGTCAGGAGCTCACCCCATCTGCTGAGATAAAAACAAAAAACTGCGGATGCTGGAAATCCAAAACAAAAACAGAATTACCTGGAAAAACTCAGCAGATCTGGCAGCATCGGCGGTGAAGAACAAAGTTGATGTGTCGAGTCCTCATGACCCTTCAACAGAACTGAGTAAAATTAGGAGAGCGGAGAAATATAAGCTGGTTTAAGGTGGGGGTGGGGGAGAGAAGTGGCGGTGGGGGTTGGTTGTAGGGACAAGCAAGCAGTGATAGGAGCAGATAATCAAAAGATGTCAGAGACAAAAGAACAAAGAGGTGTTGAAGGTGGTGATATTATCTAAAAGAATGTGCTAATTAAGAATGGATGGCAGGACACACAAGGTACAGCTCTAGTGGGAGTGAGGTTAAATAAGACTAACAGGGCATAAAAGGTATAGATTTAAAAATAACGGAAATAGGTGGGAAAAGAAAAATCTATGTAAATTATTGGAAAAAACAAAAGGGAGGGGGAAGAAACGGAAAGGGAGTGGGGATGGAGGAGGGAGTTCAAGATCTAAAGTTGTTGAATTCAATATTCAGTCCGAAAAGCTGTAAAGTGCCTAGTCGGAAGATGAGGTGCTGTTCCTCCAGTTTGCATTGAGCTTCACTGGGACTGCACTGAGTTCAGATGTCACTGTAGGATCATTATATCCAGGAGAGAATTGTGGTGGAACCCTGAGTAATTTGGCCGCTGCATCAATTGATTCAACAATTTTATATCTTGCCCCTATGTCACCCATCGTATTCTGATTACAGGACATAGGTTTCTGTTCTACAATATGGGTTTTCAATGGCGGAGCGGAGACCCAGGTTTCACTGCAAGACAGAATGTGCCCTATCCTCACCTCAGCAGATTCCTGCGCGTGCGCATTGCGGAGTGTGCTGGGGCATGCGCATTTCGGTCTGTTTCATGAGCATGCGCAGTGCTAGTCTGTGACTGAAGCTGCTCAGAGCAGGTAAGAGAAGGTCGAGCGGAGCAAACTAACAGTGTTAGTGGGTGTGTGAGGAGGAATGGAGCCAGCGGAGTGGGCATGGTGGCTTCATAAAGACACAATGCAGGCCTCAGATGCCAAATAGCAAGGTACCGCTCTTGTGTTTGCAGAGATCGGGCCGAAAAAGTCTGGATTTCTCCCTTCGCCAGGCCCGGGGTAACGGACGCCATCTTTATAGGGAGCAAAGTGCAGCACGGCGCATGCGCGGTCATCCTGGTCCAGGTAGCAGGAGAAGAGAATGTTGTGCATTTCTATCCTGGACTGACAGGGATGGATTTTGGAAACTCCTTTTCCAGGGGGTTAGAAGGGGAGGATTTACACACAGCAAACTCTTACCAGTAGAAACGTTTGGCCTTTCTGAATTTCTGTTCGGGAGTGACTGATGGATTTTGGAAACTCTATTTACAGGATGTTAGAAGAGGAGGGCAAACTTGAGGGAGATGAGAAACCAAAACCAAACATCACGTCAAAATCTGAAAGTCACTCGTTTCACCAGGACCTGAATATCGTCAGCCTTTGAATGTAAGCATTGAGTTCCAGGTCATTACCAGTCACTTGGTAAAAAACTCTCTTCCTGGCATCCCCCTTGTGGATCTTGCCCAAAATCTTAAAACTCTGTCCCTTAATCCTTTCATAATCAGCTAATGGGAACAGCTTTTATTTAACTACCTTTCATAATCCTGTACACCTCTATCAAATCTCCCCTCAATCTCCTTTACTCCAAGGAGAACAACCCCAGTTTCTCGAACCTCATTTTACAGATAAAACCCATCTCTCGAACCATTCTGGTTAATCTCCTCTATACTCTCACATCCTTTACAATGTGTGGTGATCAGTGGTTTGCACAGACCCAGATGTTCTGTATTCGTGTCTGTGATATCATCACACATCGACAATTACACTGCGACATAATCACACATCGACAATTACACTGTGACATCACCCCGCTCCCCGGGTATTTCCTCAACTGGGAGATTTTTCTCTGACTCCAGTGCTTCTGATATCTTTCCAGCTGCAGGCTCCAGCAGGAGAGTTTAAAGTTGAAAACTGAAACGGTTTCAGAGTTGACTATTTTTCACCATCCACCTACAATTTAGAGCTTTTAGTTCTACGCTCTGTATCTGTGAGAGGCTCCATGGCTCTAGGGCTGGTGTGGCTCCTTTACTGTGGATCTGAATCCATGCTCATCCATTGATCTGTTTCACCTCTGCCCTCCCTGATCACTTCTCTGTAATTTTTCAACTTCCCCTGTCTCTAATAATGGATGTATTTGAGTTATGTTTAGTATTTTACTGTTACTTCTGTCGACTGTGTCTAAATGAAGTTTCCACCACTGCCCAACCCCCGACCATGTGCTGCTGGCTTCCCAGCTTTATCTTCCCACAGTATCTTTCATAGTCAGGAATTGTTTTTCCTGACCTATAGTCCATTTCTATTCCACTTCTGAGCTTATATTGACCATCAAATTCTGCACCATTTGTACTCCCTGGGAGGAGGCGATGGTGTAATGGTATTGTCACTGGACGAGTAATCCAGAGACCCAGGGCAATATCCTGGGGACCCAGGTTCAAGTCCCGTCATGGTAGATGGTGGAATTCCAATTCCATTTAAAAAATCTGGAATTAAAAGTCTAATGATGACCGATGATGATTGTCCTAAAAACCCACCTGGTTCACTAATGCCCCTTTAGGGAAGGAAATCTGCCGTCCTTAGTCTTGCCTAAACGTGACTCCAGACCAAGCAGTGGTTGACTCTTAACTGCCCTCTGAATGCTGGCCTAGCCAGTGATGCCCACATGAATTTAGAAAAATCATTCTGCACACCTTGAAACGTTAACTATGTCTCTCTCCACAGATACCAGCATCTATTGTGATCCCCAGTTACCTGTGGAGAAGATGATGTTTGACCTTCTTAAACCACTGCAGTCCATGTGGTGAAGCTGCTCCCACAATGCTGTTAGGTAAGGAGTTACAGGTTATTCACCCAGCGATGATAAAGGAACAGTGATATATATATATCCAAATCAACAACAACAATTTGTATTTATATGGCACTTTTAATGTAAGACAATGTTCCAAGCATTTCACAGAAATGTTAAAAGCAAGGTTTGATACTGAGACAAATAAGGAGATATTAGGCCAGGTGACCAAACGTTTGGTCAAAGAGGTAGGTTTTAAGCAGTGTCTTAAAGGAGAAAAATGAAGTAGAGAGGAAGAGAGGTTTGGGGAGAAAATTCCAGAGCTTGGGGCCATGGAAACTGACAGAATGCTCAGCAGGTCAGAACGAAAGGAGCACAAACATCTCAGAGGGTTGAGAGGCTGGATTACAGTGATAGGGAGGAGCGAGACCAACATGGAATTTCAAAAAGTGGATGAGAATTTTAAAATGTAGGTGCTTCTTATCCTAGATCCTTTGTAGGTCAGTGAGCACATGGGTGATAGGTGAACAAGACTTGGTGTGAGTAAGCACACGGGCAGCAGAGTTTTGGATGTCCTCAAGGTTACAGGGAGGTTGAAAGTGGGAGGCCGGCTAGGAGTGCGTCAGACGGGTCAGGACGGTGTGTGACTTGGAGGGGAACTTGGAGACGATGATGCTCATATACACCTGCTACCCTGGTCCTTCTAGGGGTGGAGGTTGAGGGATTGGAAGATTCTGTCAAAGTTCTGCTTATGTTATAGATATAAACAATCCATCTCCTTCACCTCCTGTGCTACCTACCTCTTTCTCTCTCTCTCTCTCTCTCTCTCTTTCCATAGAGGCCAGTGTAGGCCCAGACCGGGTGGCAGGTTCCCTTCCCTGAAGGACATTAGTGAACCAGTTGGGTTTTTATGACAATCTAGCACTTTTCATGGTCACTTTTTCCCAGTGCCGGCCCCACAAATTCCCAGATTCATTCAGCTCAATTTCACAACCTGCCTTTGTGTTTTTGTGGGTTCTCTCTCACTCCCTTTTTTCTGTTTTAAATCAATTTCACAGGGGATTAGAAGGGGAGGATTTGCAGTCAGGAAACTGAAACCCAAACATCACATCAGGATCTGACTGCGCCGCCCAATTTATCGTAAACTGAATATCTTTAGATTTTGAACATGGAAGGAAAAAGCACCGTTCACAGTGGGGAGAAACCGTACACGTGTTCTGTGTGTGGACGAGGCTTCAGCCAATCATCTAGCCTGTCAAGACATAAATGCAGTCATAGCGATGAGAAACCGTGGAAATGTTGGGACTGTGGGAAGGGATTCACTTACCCATCTGACCTGGAAACTCACCGACGCAGTCACACTGGGGAAAGACCGTTCACCTGCTCCGAGTGTGAGAAGGGATTCACTCAGTTATCCAGCCTGCTGAGACACCAGCAAATTCACCCTGGGGAGAGGCCATTCAGCTGCTCCGAGTGTGGTAAGGGATTCATTGATCCATCCATCCTGCTGAAACACCAGCGGGTTCACACTGGAGAGAAAACTTTTAGATGCCCAGACTGTGGGAAGTGCTTTAAAAGTTCCGGGAACCTGATGTCCCATCAACGTGTTCACACTGACGAGAGACCGTTCAGGTGCTCTCACTGTGAGACTGGGTTCAGATGGTCATCTGACCTTACGGTACACCAGAGAATTCACACTGGGGAGAGACCGTTCACCTGTACGGAGTGTGGGAAGGGATTCACTCGATCATCCAACCTGCTGAGGCACCAACACGTTCACAAGTAACGACAGTGATTGGGATTTGCTGATAATCACATCCAGGACTGAACTATGTTCATTGGGGTCGGTTTCTGTTGATCTTCATAAACTCCAGCCCAGTTATAGGGGCCATTTGTATTTTTGAAGTGCTGTATGTTAAATACAGTTTATTGAGTCTTTTTAGTACCTTTAACACAAGTTAGTTCCTTTTGAAGGTCTCTGCCTCTCCCCTGTCACCTCCATCCTCACCTCCAACAAGTGTGAGGAGCTCATGGAGCTTCTTTGTCACTAAGATTGAGACAATCCGATCAGCTGCCTCTGCTGCTTCCCTCCCTTCCACTAGCCCACTGGGCCAAAGATCTGTCCTCTCGGGACAGGGGTGAATTGCATAGAATTTGCATCAGGAAGTAAATAAAATAGATTTAGCTGAGAAAAAATGGGAGGAGGCTCGAGTGGAGCGTAAACACCAGCATTGGCTGTTTGGGCTGAATGGCCTGGTTCTCTGCTGTATATCCCGTGACCTCCTGTGCAATCTAGTCTAAATCCATGGTATTATCTGTCTGGAAGCAGCATGGTATTAAACTGAAAACTAAAATCAAACTTTACCAGGCCATTGTCCTGACCACCCTGCTGTATGGAGCAGAATCCTGGGTCTGCTCTTGGAGCCACATCAAAGCTCTGGAACACTTCCAGCAAAGACACCCGAGGTCCATCCTGAGAATTAGATGGCAAGACAAAAATCACAATTAACGAGGTTCTCTATCACGCTGTGTTCAACAGCTTGGAGACCACCCTCCGGAAAATTCAGCTCCGATGGCCAGGCCATGTTTCCCACATGGACAATCACAGAATTCCCAAGCTGATCTTCCATGGGGAACTGTCTCAGGGCAAACAACATCAAGGTGGTCAGTACAACTGATACAAGGACACCCTAAAAAAGAGCCTCACAAACTCCTGCATTGCAGATCGTCTCTCCTTGGAAAACACTGCAGTCGACCGGCCGAGTTCTGGTCTCTACATTATAGGAAGGATGTGATAGCACTGGAGAGGGTGCAGAGGAGATTTACCAGGATACTGCCCGGGCTGGAGGGTCTGAGCTATGAGGAAATATTGGATAGGCTGGGGTTGTTTTCCCTAGAGCAGCGAAGGGGACCTGATAGTGGCGTATAAGATTATGAGGGGCATAAGAAGGCACTTTTTCCATTAGTAGAGGGGTCAATAACCGGGGGCATACATTTAAGGTAAGAGGTAGAAGGCTAAGAGGGAAGTTCAGGAGAATTGTTTTTTCACCCAGAGGGTGGTGGGAGTCTAGAACTCACTACCTGAAAGGGTGTAAATGATTTGGGTGGTTGAGTCAGAAACTCTTGTAACATTTTAGAAGTATTTAAATATTCACTTGCATTGCCTTAGCCTCCAGGGCTATGGGCCAAGCGCTGGATAATGGGATTAGTGTAGTCAGAACGTTGTGAGCAGCGTGGACACAATGGGCCGAATGGCCTTCTCCTGTGCTCTATGAGTGTATATGTGGAGGGAAGCACTGAAATTTGCTTCAGCGTGTTTCGAGGACCATCTACACCAAACTCAACATCCGACATGCCCAGAGGAAGGTCAGAGGTGGCACAGCTGCAGAAGTTAACCCAAGCACCACCAACAACAATATGAACGGTCAGTTCTGTGGACGTCCATGTCGATCCCACACCGAACTCTTCAGTCAGGAGAGGACCCACAGGAAATGATTAAATCATTTACACTTTGGGCACTCGAACAACGAGGAGTCTACCCCAACATTATCCCTGTTCTCTGGATCGGGGAACTATACCCTGTCTGTATTACTGTGGTGCTGTTAATAAAGTCAGCGTGAGACAATCTGTTGTGAGCTTGATTATCTGGTGCCTGAATCCGCAAGATTCACCATTTAGAGTCAACAAGATGAACGAAGAAACACATCATGGCCCAAAATACCAGCTCGATATTCCCATGAGAAAGTCTGTTATCTAACACCTCGAATAGACAGAACAGAGAAAGATCCCATCTGGAAGAAACCCTTGAATCATTTGTAAATATATTTCAAATGCTGACAGATTCCAGCTGTCAGTTTTTACCACATTGAAGTTAATGGAAGGTGAGAGCGCAGTTATTCTAGAACTATAAAAAACACTAGTTAGAGCACAGCTGGAGTGCTGAGTCCAGTTGTAGTCAGCACATTACAGGAAGGATGTGATCACACTGGAGCGGGCGCAGAAGAGATTGACCTAGATGTTGGCAGGACTGGAGAATTTTAACTCTGAGGAAAGATTGGAGAGGCAGGGGTTGTTTTCTTTGGGACAGGGGAGGAAGAGGGAGATTTAATTGAGGTGCAAAAATTATGAGGGTCCCAGATAGGAAGGATCTATTTCATTTACAGAGGTCAGAACCAAGAGGATAGAGATTTAAAGTAATTAGTGGAAGGATTAGAGGGGAGTTCAATAATGCTTTTACCCAGAGGGTGGTGGGTCTTGGAACTCACTGACTGAAAGGGTGGTAGAGGCAGAAATACACAGATTTAAAAAGTACTGGGATATACACTGGATGTTCTGTAACCTACAGGATTACGGACCAAGAGCTGGGAAGTGGGATTAGACTGGATTGCTCATTTTCAGCCAGTACAGACATGATGGGCTGAATGGCCGCCTCTGTGCTATAATTTCTATGATTCTGTGGTGACAAGTGGTCCTCGTGTTTTTATCTGAGACAGGTCTCAGCCCAGTCATTTGCCCCGAGTGTCGATGTGATGGTTCAAGCTAAGAGATGCCGGGTACCGGGAGCAGCAGGAACAATAAATAAAACCAAGGTGTCAGTAAATACTGATATAGTTTATTTGTACCTAGTTCCATTTTTATAAATTCTGCTGAATGTGGCCCTCACCCAGTGTCAGGATATTGGATTAGAGCCACCATGGAAAATGAATTTGACACCTGTAAGATAGACAATGTCAACCAGATCCTCAGTATCTCTGTAACCTCCTCCAGCCCCACAACCCTTCCTGTAAATACAAGGTGTTGTTCTTGGATTACACCCTGAGATAGACAATGTAATTATATTTTAACCTTTATTCTTCAAGTAAGGTATCTTTCTTCAGGCTGTTCTCAAGATTGAGCAAGATGAAACCAAACAGTGATTTATTTGTACTTCTTGCTGTTTAGTTACTGTATTCACTGCTCATGATGCGATCTGCTCTACATTGGGAAGACCAAACACAGATTGGGTGATCACTTTGTGGAACAACCTCCGTTCAGTCTGTCAGCTTGACCCTGAGCTTCCAGTCACTTGTCATTTTAATTCTCCGCCCCACTCCCACTCTGACCTCTCTGTCCTCGGCCTCCTGCAATGTTTCAATGAAGCTCAATGGGGGCTCGAGGAACAGCAGCTCATCTTTCAATTCGTCTCTTTACATCCTTCCACACTCAACATCGAGTTCAGCAGTTTCTGCATCAACAGCGAGTTGTCAGGATCTGGAACATTCTACCTGGAAAGGTGCTGGAACCTGATTCTATCAGGAATTTTAAAAGGGAGTTGACAGGGATTTGGGATTGAGGAACTTACAGGGTTACAAATAGAAAGTGGGTGTGTGGGACGAAACACAACTGCTCTTTCAAAGAGACAGCACAAGCACAAAGGGTTGAAAGGCCTCCTTCTGTGCTCTCAGTTTCGATGATTCCAGGAGTTGGCCATTTAGCCCCTCGAGTCTGTCCCACCATACAATCAGATCATGGCTGATCTGTGACCCTTTGTCTCCTGTCCCTTGATTTATACCTTGTGTTAGGAAGGATCTATGAATGCCAGATTGAAACTGAACATTGATCAAGCATGAACTGCTAATTCAGGAGGAGAATTCCAAACTTCTCCCAACTTTACAAGGAGAAGATTTTCCTAATCTCGCTCCTGAAATTTCTGGCTCTAAGTTTTAGACTATGTTCCTCAGTCCTGGATTCCCCAACCAATGGAAATTGTTCCCCTCTATCTACCACGCCATTTCCAATTTATATCATGAAAACTTCGAGAAAATCCTCCTCAATCTTCTAAATTCCAGGGAATACAAACCTCACCGTGAGATGATGAATATTGGCAGAATGAATAGGGTCCTCAATGGTACAGTCCTAAAGAGTGTGTAGGGACTGGGGGAACTGGGGGTTGATGTGCATACACATTTGAAGGTGAAAGGACATATTGAGAGAGCAGTTCGCAAAATATATGAGATCGTGAGCTTCATAAGCAGATTTAATGTATATAAACGTAGGGAAAATAAGCTGACCCGTCATAAAGCTCTGGTTAGGTCACAACAGGAGTATTGCATCCAGTTCTGGTCTCCACACTTCAGGAAAGGGGTGATCGTCCTTGAGAGGTGCGGAGGAGATTTACCAGAATGGTTCCAGGAAAAATGGAATTTGGTTACAAAGTGAGATTGGAGAAGCTGAAGTTGTTCTTCTTGGAGTTACAGAGTTGAGGGGAGATTGGATAGAGGTGAACAAGATTGTGACAGGTTTAGATAAGGTGGACAAAGAAAATGTTGTTTCCATTTGGTGATGGGACAAGGATTAGGGGGACACATATTGAAGGTTATGGGCAATAGATACAGGGCAAATGCAGGGAGGAATATTTTACACAACAAGTGGTAATAACCCAGAATTCACTGCCTACGAGCAGGCTGGAAGCAGACATGATCAATGCTTTAAGATTAAATTGGACCAGCATTTAAGAGAAATAAACATGCAGGGGGTTGAAGACACAGCGGTGCAATGAGACAGACTGGACTGCTCTACAGAGAGCTGGCATTGACTCAATGGGCTGAATGGCTTCTTTCTGTGCTGTAATTACTCTGATGCATTTGTTTGACCACTCCTCATAATTTAACCCTTGGAGTCCAGTTGTTATTCAGGTACATCTGCACTGCTCTCCCACTAAGGCCAATATAGTCTATCCTTCCTAAGGTGTGATGCCCAGAACAGAACACAGTATTCCTGAACAAAAACAGAAATACCTGGAAAAACTCAGCAGGTCTGGCAGCATCGGCAGAGAAGTGCAAAGTTGACGTTTCAAGTCCTCATGACCCTTCAACAGTATTCCTGTCCTGATGAAAGGTCATGTTGACTCGAAACACTAACTCTGTTTCTCTCCACAGATGCTGCCAGGCCTGCTGAGTACTTCCAGCATTTTTTATTTTTATGACAGTGCTTCAGGTGCAGTCTAACCAGGATTTTGAAAATGTTGGTGCTTTTCCCACAAACAGAACAAACATTTTTCCTTCCACAGTCAAAGTCCGATGATATTTAGATCCTGATGACTCGAGTGACTCTGTTAGATCTTGATGTGAAGTTTGGTTTGAGTTTCCCCGTCTGCAAATCCGTCCCATTGAAAATCCTGTAAAAAGGAGACTATAAAAAAACATCCCTGTCAGTCCAGGATAGAAATTAAGAGACAAACATTTCTCTGGGTTGGAGTTTGCTGTGTGTAAATCCTCCCCTTCTAACCCCCTGTAAAAGGAGTTTCCAAACACTCGGTGTAAACTGGGCTCCGGGAGTTTGTAATCCGGGTTTGGTGTCCTACACCGGGTGTTTGTGAATCCTCCCAGTCCACCCTCCAGCTCCATTCCTCTCCTGCACTCGGCCCTTTCTCACCCGCTGGACTTTCAACCCGACCGCCTTCATCCTAGTTCCGCACCCGCGCTGCGCATGCTCCAAATCAAGTCCGGCCACGCCCCTCATTCACTCCGATTGGCCGGAGGAACAGCCGGTCCCGCTGGTCCTCCAAGCCCGCCCCCTGTCCCTATTGGTCCGGAGCTGCCGTCAATCATTGTGAGCTGAAGCATGTACAGCGCGTGAAGACAGGCGTGAGGAGAGCTGGAGCGAGCGGATTTAAAATGCGGGATTTACAAAGACCGAGTGCGGACTCATAGCTGGAAAAAAAAAACCCGTGAGCATAGATCGGGCTGGCGGGTGAGTTGGGAGGATTTATGAATTCACGGTCTCTGACATAAACCCTCAATAATGAATCATCCTTCCAAACACAGATTAGGCCATTTCTCCGGAAGTACGCCCGAGTTAACGGCCGCCAACTTTATTCGGGGGCAAGGAGCAGCAGAGCGCATGTGCGGTCACCATCTTTATAGGGGGCAAGGAGCATCAGAGCGCATGTGCGGTCACCATCTTTATATGGGGCAAGGAGCAGCAGAGCGCATGTGCGGTCACCATCTTTATAGGGGGCAAGAAGCAGCAGAGCGCATGTGCGGTCACCATCTTTATAGGGGCAAGGAGCAGCAGAGCGCATGTGCGGTCACTATTTTTTATAGGGGCAAGATGCAGCAGAGCGCATGAGCGGTCACCATCTTTATAGGGGGCAAGGAGCAGCAGAGCGCATGTGCGGTCACTTTATAGGGGGCAAGAAGCAGCAGAGCGCATGTGCGGTCACCATCATTACATGGGGCAAGGAACATCAGCGCATGTGCGATCACTATCTTCTATTAACATCATAAATCATCCCAGCGAGCTAAACAAGGAATCATAAAATAAAGTATTACATTCAGACACACAAGGAGGTGACCAAAATACTTAAATAGTCACTTGTTTGTACAGAATTTGATTATTAACGAAAAAAGAGACAAGCTGTCAAAGCTTTTCCTGTTGCACTCACCAGGACAGACGCAAGAATCCCAAATTTCAAAGGGAACCACAATTTCTACTGCACGAGAAAAGGGTGCTGATTGGTTGGCCCGTCGGCTCTGATTGGTTGTTGCCATGGACAATACAGCCAGGAGCTGTAATCCCCTCTGCTTTTGTTTAATTCCACAAAAGACCCCGTGCCTGGACTTGTTCCTTCTGCCTGCAGAGGACAGGTCCCTGTGGATGAACATACGTAGCTTCTAGCAAGTGTAAGTGAGACACATTAATAGCCTGACTGATAATTTTTGAAATTTGGTATTCTTCCCTCTATCCTGATGAGTACAAGATAAAATGTTTTGACAGAATGTCTTTTTTTATTAATACTCAATTGTCTTAAAGGGGGAAAGTGTGGTAGACAGAGGGAGAGAATCTCAGAGCTTGGGGTTGAGGGAACTGAAGGCACGGACACTAATGGTGGAGCAATTAAAACAGGGAATGCTAGAATTAGAGCAGTGCAGATATCATAGAGGGTTGTGGGTTTGCAGGAGCCACACAGAGAAGAGAGGAGGCCATTGGGGGATTTGAAAACAACGATGAGAATTTTAAAATCGAGTTGCTCCTTGAACGGGAGTCAAGGAAGGTTAGGGAACGGGCCTAGCTGTGAGTGAAGACACAGACAGCAAAAATATGGATGTCTTCAAGTTTATGGAGGGTAGAATGTGGGAGACCAGCCAGGAGTGTGTTGGAATGGTCGAGTCTGGAGGTAAACATGGCAGTGATGAGGGTTTCAGCAGCAGATGAGACACTCCTGAGACAGGGGTGAGTTCGGGTGATATTACGGAGGTGGAAACAGGCAATCTTAGTGATGGCACAGACATGAGGTCAGCAGCTCATCTCGAGATCTAATGTAACACTGTGGTTGTGAACAAACTGGTTTAATCTCAGACTGTTCCCAGGGAGGGGGATGGAGTTGGTATCTTGGAAATGGAGATTGGAGCAGGGACTGAAAACAGTATCTTCAGTCTTCTCAGTGTTTAATTGGAGTTAATTAATCATCAGGAAGAGAAGCAGGAACGAGAATGGGCCATGAGACTGATCCCAGGTTTAACTCAGAGAGGGAGAGAAGGAAGGAAGGAAACCCTGGGACATTGGGAGAAACCACCTTCATAATCGCTCATTAAATCTCCACAAAGTAAGTTTTTGACACAAGGATAACATCTGCTATTCTGTATGGTCGGTCAGGGGGTTTCAGATTAATGTTTGGTCACGAGTAATCACTGAAGTGAATGATCAGACATATTGTCAACTCCAATTATAGAAATTTGTTAAAAAGATACAGAAAGAATTGTCCAAAACTCTGTCTGGATTTCAGCACAGGGAGGAGGGAGAGTGTGTGGGACGGGGATTTGCAGCTTTGGGGGAACAAGAGAGGAAAAAATGTTCCATAGAAACTAGAATTGTCTGTTCTGAGTTTCTATCCTGTTCTTACAGTGATGGCGATTGTAAACTCCTTTTACAGATAATTACAAGGGGAGGATTTTCAGGCAGGAAACTCAAACCAAACATCACATCAAGATCTGACACAGTCACTCGATTCATCAGGACCTGAATATCATCACCTTTGAATGTGGACGGAGAAACGTTTGTCTGTTCTGTCTGTAGGGAAAGATTTCAAACATCAGTGTGACTGGAAAAGCACCGAGACACACATACACCCGAGTGAGAGTATCCCACTGCACTGACTGGAAAGAGCTTTAACCAGTTACACAGCCTGAAATAACATCACACCATTCACAGTGGGGAGAAACTGTACACATGTTCTCTGTGTGGACGAGGCTTCAACTGATCATCAAACTTAGAGAGACACAGGGACACCTGGACCATGGAGAAACCGTGGAAATGTAAGGACTGTGAGAAAGGATTCAATCGTCCATCCGAACTGGAAACCCATCGACGCAGTCACACTGGGGAGAGGCCGTTCACCTGCTCCGAGTGTGGGAAGGGATTCAAGCGGTTATCCCACCTGCTGACACACCAGCGAGTTCACACTGGTGAGAGACCGTTCACCTGCTCCCAGTGTGGGAAGGAATTCACTCAGTCATCAAACCTGCGCACACACCAGCGAATTCACACAGGGGAAAGACCATTCACCTGCTCCGTGTGTGGGAAGGGATTCACTCGGTCATCAAGCCTGCTGACACACCAGCGAGTTAACACTGGAGAGAGACCATTCAACTGCACGGTATGTGGGAAAGGATTCACTGGGTCCTCTAACCTGCTGAAGCACCAGCGAATTCACACTGAGCAGAGGCCATTCAGTTGTACTTCCTGTGGAAAGAGATTCAGGACTTCATCGAACCTCAAAGTACACCAGCGCATTCACACTGGAGAGAGGCCTTTCATCTGCTCCGAATGTGGGAAGGGATTCACTCAGTCATCCCACCTATTGACACACCAGCGAATTCACACTGGAGAGAGACCATTCACCTGCTCTGAGTGTGGGAAGAAATTCACTCTGTTATCCCACCTGCTGAGACACCAGCGAGTTCACACAAGGAGAGGCCGTTCCGCTGTACTTCCTGTGTAAAGAGGTTCAGCCTTCATTCCACCTCAGTGTACACCAGTGAATTCACATTGGAGACAGGCCGTTCACCTGCTCCGAGTGTAGGAAGGGATTCACTCATTTATCCAACCTGTTGACACACTAGCGAGTTCACACTGGGGAGATGCTGTTCACCTTCTCCAAATGTAGGAAGGGATTCACTTGGTCATCCCACCTGCTCAGACAGCAGTGAGTTCACAAGTGTCTGCAGAGGTTGGATTCTGCTGTTATTGCTGCTGTTAATCACATCCAGAACTGAACCATGTTCATTCTGATAGTTGTGGTTTGTTTCTATTGATGTTAATAATCCCTGTAACTGGGCTGAACTTTAATATCTTGAAGTCTGTTAAATAAATCAGTTTTGTTTCAAACTCTCAGAATGTCGAGTCCTTGATTTCTCCAGGATAAGAGGAGACTGATTGATGTCCTGTTCCCAACTGCTCCAATTTTGGATCTGGTCTTCTCTCTAACTCGAGATTCTTTCAGTTCTCAGAGCTTCGGTTACTCTCATGGATACGTCCCAGCTCCCCAAACCTCCCAGAGAGCCTTGGGATCCAGGGAAGTATCAGTGTTAAAAACAGAAAATGCTGGAAATAACCGATACTTTTCCAAGTTCCAATTGATTTTCATCTGGATTATTGTCTCCAGCCTTTCCCCACCATTAATGTGAAGCTGATTGTCCTGGAATAGCTGTGTTTTTGAACAGGGGTGTAACATTTACAATCTGTCAGTCCTTTGGCACCACTACTATATAAGGAGGATTGGAAGATTGTGACCAGAGCCTCCACAAGTTCCATGTGAAGGATGCTGTCTCTGACAGTGCAGCAGTCCCTCAGTGTCACCCTGGAGTGTCAGCCTAGATAATGTGCTCAGGTTTATTAATATTTCCTCTTGTTATTGATGTGGGTCATTAAGAAACAATGGACTCTTATGATGTCATCCAGTCCCAGTGCGATGATGTCATCTAGTCCCAGTGCGATGATGTCATGAAGACTATTAAATACCAGCGGAGCCTTAGTGGTGAAAACAGTTTTGTTCGAGATGGCAGCAACTCCATTACTGATAGATCAGCAAATGGAATTAATGGGAAAGAAAGTGAGGCAGCTGATGAACATCAGGAATAGTGTTGTAAATTATGAGGATGAGAAACATGTACAGTATATGTCCCATCTCCCGACACTCTGCCCCCATCTCCCGACACTCTGCCCCCATCTCCCGACACTCTGCCCCCATCTACCGACACTCTGCCCTCATCTCCCGACACTCTGCCCCCATCTCCCGACGCTCTGCCCCCATCTCCCGACACTCTGCCCCCATCTCCCGACACTCTTCCCCCATCTCCCGACACTCTGCTCTCATCTCCCGACACGCTGCCCCATCTCCTGACACACTGACCCCATCTCCCGACACTCTACCCCCATCTCCCGACACTCTGCCCCCATCTCCCGACACTCTGCCCCCATCTCCCGACACACTGCTCTCATCTCCCGACACGCTGCCCCATCTCCTGACACACTGACCCCATCTCCCGACACTCTGACCCATCTCCCGACACTCTGCCCCCATCTCCCGACACTCTGCCCCCATCTCCCGAGCAGCCTGTCTCTACTTCTGCTGAACCAACACAGGATGCACCATGTTGAAACCAGAGGAAAGGACTGGGTGAGAAATTTTAGTTCACAAAGGGTGTGCACATGGGGGTTTAACAAAATATTAAGTTTCCTGTTTTTAACAATGAAACTTAAAACGCATTGATTGGATCTATTTCCAGCTCGTCCATTCTGACATCCCATGGGCCAGCTCACCCTCTCACTGGGTTCATGCTGAATGTCAATCCAGGCTGGGAGCCATTGGGTGGATGTGCAATGGGTGGATGAGTGGGTGAAGGAATGTTCAGTTCACAGGGAGGGGATTGGGGGAGGGGGGTTGGTGCTGGTGGTGGGAAGTGTTCATTCTGAAGGAGTCCCACCTGAAACAGTGACCACAAACTTATCACTTTCCAATGGTGATTGACCTGCTGTGTATTTCTCCAGGTTTGTTCTGTTCAGTTTTTCAGTATTTATACATTTTTGTTTTTGCTAAAACATTTTGACACTGAAACACAGAGGATTTTAACTCTGTTAAAGTCAATCTCCATCGAGTACACAGGAGGACTCAACTGGTCCAAACTTCTCATGGTATCAATAAACCAAGATCCTACAAGATGTTTATTTGGGGAATTGTTTTTCTCTGAGACCCGGGACAGTCAAACTATGACCCAAAGTTCAGATTTAGGCTTTGAGCCTGGGCTATGGGGCCCACATACATGGAGCACCATTACTGGATGTCCTTCATCCCCAGTTTTAATCACTCCACCATTGGTGGCCGGGCCTTCAGCTGCCTGGACCCTAAGCTGTGGAATTTCCACCCTAAACCTCTCCACCTTTCTAATTCGCTTTCCCCCTTTCAGACACTCCTTATAACCGACCTTTTTGACCAAGCATTTGGTCATCTGACCTAATATGTCCTTATGCCTCTGTGAAACTTCTTGGGACAATGTATTACGTTAGAAACTCGATATAAATGTAAGTTGTTGCATTTGTTATTGTAATTCAGTCAGACCTGATCACTTATTGAGTCTGTATGAATGTAACTCAGATAGACACAGCTTGTGTCATAGTTCAGTGAGATCTGATCACTCACTGAGTGAGAGAGTCTGTATCAATATAACTCAGATAGACACAGCTTGTGTCATAGTTCAGTGAGATCTGATCCCTGAATGAGTGAGTGCGTCTGTATTAATGTAACTCAGATAGACACAACTTGTGTCAAAGTTCAGTGAGATCTGATCACTCACTGAGTGAGAGAGTCTGCATCAATGTAACTCAGATAGACACAGCTTATGTCAATGTTCAGAGAGATCTGATCATTCACTGAGTGGGAGAGTCTGTATCAATGTAACTCAGATAGACACAGCTTGTGTCAAAGTTTAGTGAGATCTGATCATTCACTGAGTGAGAGTCTGTATCAATGTAACTCAGATAGACACAGCTTGTGTCAATGTTCAGAGAGATCTGATCATTCACTGAGTGAGAGAGCCTGTATCAATGTAACTCAGATAGACACAGCTTGTTGGAATAGACCTGGGGAGAAGGAAGCTCTGAATTAATCACTGGATTTTCTGTTCTCCACAGTTGGGAAAAAGGTGATTCTTTCCAAACATCCAAATGATGAATCTAGTCATTAAAGATGATTTGTTGTTTTGACCTGAATTATTTGGTAGAATTAGAGTGAAGGAGTGGGATTGACCCACAGGCTGAGTCACCACTTTAAGGAAAGGAAGAGAGAGAATCTGGAGAGGGGAAAAGAATTAGTGAATTAGTAGGTGACTGGGTACTGAATCTGGAACAATGAGCAGAGAGGGGGATGAGTGTGTGGGACAGGGATTTATAGATTTGGGGGAATGACAGGAGAACGAATATTCCATAGAAACTAGAATAGTCTGTTCTGAATTTCTATCCTGTACTGACAGTGATGACTTTTGTAAACTGTGTTTACAGGGGATTAGAGGGAGAAGATTTTCAGATGAGAAACTCAAACCAAAAATCTCAATAAGATCTTACAGAAACACTGAATTCATAAATGATCAGCCTCTGATTATGGAAGGAGAATTGTTTGTTCTGTCTGTGGGGAAATATTTAAATCATCAGTGTGACTGGAAAATCACAGGACACACACACACACACGAGTTGGATTCGCATCTCGGGGTCAAACCTGACATCACATGTGCAATAAGTCTGGTTTAGATTCAGACAGTTGTGAGGAAGAGGAATGGAGTTGGTAGCTCGGGAATGAAAACAATGGGTTCAGTCTTCCCAATGCTTAATTGGAGGAAATTTCTGCACATTCACCACTGGATATCAGACAAACAGTCTGATAATTTAACAAAAGTGGAGAAGTGGAGAGAGGTGGTGGTGAGGTAGAGCTGGGCACTGTCAGTGTACATGTGATAACTGACACTGTGTTTTCAGATGATGTCGTTTTGGGGAACATGTTGATGAAAAATAAGAGGAGGCCAAGGCTGGATCCTCTGGGGGACACCAGAGGTAACTGTGGGAGTGGGAAGGGAAGACATTCCAAGTAATTTTCTGGCTATGATTAGATAGAGAAGAATGGAACCAGGAGAGAACAGCCCCACCAAGCTGGACGACAGTGGAGAGGTGTTGGAACAGAATGGTGTGGTCAACATTGTCAAAGGCTGCAGATAGGTTGAAGCTTGAGTAAGTCAGTCTAAATTTGAGAGATCTACATATACAGATTTTAAAAAAGCACATTTTCAGGATTATTAAAAGTTTTATGAGCCATAAAATGTTTGTAGAGGAGAAAACACCTTTCTGGCTGTATATCACATCAATAGATTCTGTTGTCGATAACTGAAACCCTATTGTAGTGACTATTAAAATCTGCTTGTGTGTGTAATTGGCAGTCATTTATATGAAATATCCTGTACATGCAGAAATGGAATTTCAAGATTTTATTTAGTGAAGAATTATAGAGAGTTATAAAGAGAATTATTAAGAGTTAATTATACATGAGTCTAATTTACAATGTAGGATTTACATTATATTAAGCTTCCATTGAGCTTAGAGCAAGTATTTAGCTGCTTGAAGTGCTGTCTGCACAATAATGATTGTCCAAACTGTCTGTCTGAAGCCTCCTTCCCCCCGCCCCACTCAACATCTCCTGTAACCCCCAGATTTTCACTCTAAGGTCACACCAAGTCTGAGTCATTAAAATGAGGCCTCACTGGGAAAGGTTTGGGAAATGCTGTATTAATAGATTCAGCACTTTGTGTTTAACACAAAGCTGTTTTATCTGAATTTTATCCACAACATTAACCCTTATATCTATCTGGAGTTTATTATCAGCAGCAGAAACATACAGTAACGAACATGGTCAGTCTTGGATGTGATTAACAGCAAAATCCACTTACTGTTGTTACTCATGAATTCACTGGTGCATCAGCAGGTTGGGTGCCTGAGTGAATTTCTTTCCACACTCGAAGCAGGTGAATGGTCTCCCCCTCAGTGTGAACTCGCTGGTGTCTGTGCAGTGTGGATGACTGAGTGAATCCCTTCCCACACTTGGAACAGGTGAATGGTCTCTCCCCAGTGTGAACTCGTTGGTGTCTGCGCAGTGTGGCTGACAGACTGAATTTGTTCCCACAGATGGAGCAAGTGAATGGTCTCTCCCCGGTGTGAACTTGCTGGTGTCTCTGTAGTGTGGATAACTGAGTGAATCGCTTCCCAAACTCAGAGCAGGTGAATGGCCTCACACCAGTGTGAACTCGCTGGTGTGTTAGCAGTGTGGATGACTGAGTGAATCCCTTTCCACACTTGGAACAGGTGAACGGCATCTCCCTAGTGTGAATTCGCTGGTGTCTCAGCAGTGTGGATGACTGAGTGAATCCCTTCCCACACTCAGAGCAGGTGAATGGTCTCTCTCCAGTGTGAGTGCGCTTGTGTATAGTGAGTTGATAAGATTGCCTGAACCCAGCCCCACAGTGAGAGCACCTGAACGGTCTCTCATCAGTGTGAACACGTTGATGCGACATCAGTTCCTGGGAACTTTTATAGCACTTCCCACAGTCTGGGCATTTAAAAGACCTCTCGTCAGTGTGAACTCGCTGATGTGTCATTAGGTTTGCTGAACTAATCAATCCCTTCCCACACTTTGAGCAGGTGAATGGTCTCTCTCCAGTGTGAACTCACTTGTGTGTCAACAGGGTGGATAACTGAGTGAATCCCTTCCTGCACATGGGGCTAGTGAATGGTCTCTCCCCAGTGTGAGTGCGTCGATGAGTTTCCAGCTCTGATGGGGATTTGAATTGTTTCCCACAGTCCTCACATTTCCAAGGTTTCTCCCGCTTGTGACTGCGCTTGTGTCTCGACAGGCCAGATGATTCGCCGAAGCCTCGTCCACACACAGAACATGTGTACGGTTTCTCCCCACTGTGAATGGTGCTTTTTCCTTCCATGTTCAAAATCCAATGATATTCAGGTTACGATAAATTGGGCGACTCCGTCAGATCCTGATGTGATGTTTGGTTTGAGTTTCCTGACTGCAAGTCCTCCCCTTCTAATACCCTGTGAAATTGATTTAAAACAGTAAAAAGGGAGTGAGAGAGAACCCACAAAAACACAAAGGCAGGTTGTGAAATTGAGCTGAATGAATCTGGGAATTTGTGGGGCCGGCACGAGGAAAAAGTGACCATGAAAACTGCTGGGTTGTCATAAATACCCAACTGGTTCACTAATGTCGCTCAGGGAAGGAAACCTGCCACCCAGTTTGGGCCTATAGATGACTGTGCCCTCCACAGGAGGAGAGAGAGACAGACAGGGGTTGGTGTTGGGGGTGGGAGGGAGAGGAGAGAGAGACAGACAGGGGTTGACATTGGGGGTGGGAGGGAGAGGAGAGAGACAGAGATGAGTGAGACAGCATGAAAAGGAGAGGGATAAAAGCAAAAAGTGTTGGAAAATCTCTGCAGGTCTGGCAGTATCTGTTGAGAGAAAAACAGAGTTAACGTTTCGAATCTGTATGACACTTTTTTGGATTTGGTGAAGTAGAGGGGATTTACATTTGTACAACTCAACCAGACCTTTCATAGAATGTCCCAAACCCTCAACCTCCACCACCTACAAGGACCAGGGTAGCAGGTGTATGTGAACATCATCACCTCCAAGTTGACTTGTCTGACATTCACTACTGGATGAACAACATTTCCTGCATTTAAACACTGGGAACAGTGAAGCCGTTATCTTCCGTCCCCACTGCAAACTCCACTCTAGATCCACTGGCTCCCTGCAACTGTCTGAGGTCGAGCCAGTCTGTTGAAAAATCAGTGTCACATTTGACCCCGACATGAGCTTCCAACCACAGATCCACATCATCACCAAGACCGCCTATTTCCACCTCAGTAACATCGCCCGACTCCGCCCCAGTCTCAGCTCATCTGCTGCTGAAACTCTCGTCCATTCCTTTGTTCCCTCAAGACTTAACTATCCTAACACACTCCCGGCCAGCCTCCCACATTCAACCTCCCTGTAATCTTGAGGTCATCCAAAACTCTGCTACCCGTGTGCTTACTTGCACCATGTCTTGTTTACCCATCACCCCTGTGCTCACTGACCACCAAAGACTCAGGGTTAAGAAACACCAAAATGTTAAATTCCTCTTCCATATTTTCAAATCCCTATCTATGGAATCTCCTCCAGTCTTACACCCCTCCGAGATATCTGCGCTCCTCTAATTCCAGCCTCATGGGCATTCCTGATTTTAATTGTCCCACCTTCAGTGCCCCCGTCTTCAGCTGCCAAGGCCATAAGCTCTGGAATTTCCCCCTAAGCCTCTCAATACCTTTTTCCTCCTTTAGGATACTCCTTAAAACCTTTTGATTAAACATTCGCTCACCTGTGCTCATGTCTTGTTATGTGGCTCAGTGTCAAATGTTTCTTTATAACATTCCTATCAATCACTTTGGAGCTTCCTATTACACAAAATGTGCAATGTAAATACAAAGTATTGTTGTTGATTTGGACATATATCACTGCGCCTCCATCATCACTGGGTGAATAACCTGTAACTCCTTACCGAGCAGCATTGTAGGAGCAGCTTCACCACACAGACTGCAGCGGTTCAAGAAGGTCAAACATCATCTTCTCCACAGGCAACTGGGGAATGGCAATATTTGCTGGTCTTGCTAGTGAAAGGACAGGGGAGGGACTAACTGATTTGCTCTTGCAGAGAGCCAGCATGGGCACAATGGGCTGAATGGCCTCCGTCTGTATTGTAATCATTCAGTGATTCAGTGACTGGTTGAGAAAGGACCAACACTGGAGGCCAGGGACCAACTTCTGTAACCAACACCCACCCTGATACAAACCAGCTCTTAATTGGTCCATCTGTGTTTCTAGACTCGGTTCTGTGAGCAACGCCTGCAATAAAACAATAGCAAAATACTGCAGCTGCTGGAAATCTGAAATAAAAAGAGCAAATGCTGGAAATACTCAGCAGATCAGGCAGTATCTGTGGAGAGAGAAACAGAGTAAACATTTCAGGGGGTGCAGGATGAATCAAGGGGAATAAAAATGGTGCAGAATTTGATGATCAATAAAAGCTCAGAAGTGGAAGAGGAATGGACTATAGCGCAGGAAAAACAATTCCTGACTATGAAAGATACTGTGGGAAGATAAAGCTGGTAAGACAGCAGCACATGGTCTGGGGATGGACAGTGGTGGAAACTTCATTTAGACAAAGTCAGCAGAAGTAACAGTAAAATTCAAAATAGAGCTAAAATACACCCAATATTAGAAGCAGAAGAAGTTAGACAAAGGCAGAGAGGTGATCAGAGAGGGCAGAGGTGAAACAGAGCAGTGGATGGATATGGATTCAGATCCACAGTAAAGGAGCCACACCAGCCCTGGAGCCGTAGAACCTCTCACAGATAACAAAGCATTTCACTAAAAGCTCTAAATTGTAGATGAATGGTCAAAAATACTCACCTCTGAAACAATTTAATTGTTTTCAATTTGAAAATCTCCTGCTGGAGCCTGCAGCTGGAAAGATATCAGAAGCACTGGAGTCAGAGAAAAATCTCCCAGTTGAGGAAATACCCGGGGAGTGGGGTGATGTCACCGCGCAATTGTCGATGTGTGATGATGTCACCGTGTAATTGTCAATGTGTGATGATGTCATAGACACGGACACAAAACATCTGGGTCTGTGCAAACCAGTGATCACCACACATTATGAAGGATGTGAGGGTCCTTGAGAGGGTGCAGAGGAGATTTAACAGAATGGGTCAAGGGATGAGGGTCTTTAGTTGCAAGGTTTGGTTGGAGAAACTGGAGTTGTTCTCCTTGGAGAAAAGGAGATTGAGGGGAGGTTTGATAGAGGTGTACAAGATCATGATCGGTTTAGATAAGGTTGTTAAAGGAAAGCTGTTACATTAACTGATTCTAAAAGGATTATGGGACACATATTTAATATTTTGGGCAAGAGCTATAGGGGAGACAAGAGGAAGAATGTTTTTACATAGTGAGTGTTAATGGCCTGGAACTCAGCGCTGACACTCAGAGGCTGATAAAATACAGGTCCTTAATTTCTATCCTGGACTCACAGTGACAGGTTTGGGAAACGGTTTGTACAGAGCGTTAAAAAAGGAGGATCCATGTTCTGATCAATTGAGTGACTCTGTCAGATCTTCATGTGACGTTTGGCTTGACTTCCCAAGTCTGTAAATCTTCGCCTTCTAACCCCCTGTAAAAGGAGTTTCCAAAATCCATCCCTGTCAGTCCAGGATAGAAAATCACAACATTCTCTCCTCCTGCTACCTGGACCAGGATGACCGCGCATGCGCCCTGTTGCACATTGCCCCCTATAAAGATGGCGGCCGTTACCCCGAGTCTGGCGAAGGGAGAAATCCAGAATTTTTCGGTCCGTTTTCTGCAAACACAAGACCGGTACCTTGTTATTTGGGGTCTGCGGTCTGCACTGTGTCTTTATAAAGCCTCCCTGCCCACTCCGCTGGCTCCATTCACCCTCACACACCCACTAACTCTGTTAGTTTGCTCCACTCGACATTCTCTCACGCGCTCTGAGCAGCTTCAGTCACAGACCAGCACTACGCATGCTCATGAAACAGACCTCAATGCGCATGCTCCAAACGCACGCATAGTAATACGCATGCGTAATGAGCAACTCTACTGAGGATGGGGCACATTCTGCTCCCCTTTGAATGCTGGGTAACTGGGCCGCCATTGAAAGGCTTTCTTTTGACAAGATCTTTTGTGATCCGATGACAAATCGAGCCCAGGGTCAATATATAAAATTATTCAGTCAATTGATACGACAAACAAAGTGCACAGGTCCTCTGCCATAGTTTTGTCCCAGGTGTAAATAACAGCAGACCAATCCCTGATAGTTAGATGTGAACTCACTGGAGTCGCGATAGGCAGTGTGAACGAGTGATTTTTCTCCCCACACACAAAACATATAAACTCCGTCGTGTCAGGAAGAATGTAGCAATTCAGCCAGTGTACAATCCTTTCAAAGTTTTATTTTACCCCTGAGTTCCAGCTCACAATGGGATCTCAAACCATTCTGATGACAAGTTGTACATTCTCAATCATCTACAGTTAGAGAAAAGTGGATGTTACAAATTGGAAATAGAAACAGAAAACCTGAAAACTTATCTCTGTTTCTAAAACTACAGATGCTCCTAGGTTTGCTGACTATTTCCAGCACATTCTGCTTTATTTCTGGTTAAAGAACTTGCTCCTGAATTGCACATTACAATTATTGGTGATTGACTTACATTTATTTTTATCTACCCACAACTGTAAACAGCTTCCACTTCTCTACCCTGTCAAACCCTTTCATTATTTGGAAGGTCTCTGTAAGGCCATCCCTCATTCTCTTTTCCAGAAAAAACCTTTTCAATCTGTGTCCAGTTTTAGGCACCACACTTAAAGAAATATGTGATGTCATTAGAGAGGGTTCAGAAAAGAGTCATGAGAATGGTTCCAGGTTTGAGGAGTTTCAGTTATACAGATAGATTGGAGAAGTTGGGAGTGCTCCCCTTGGAGAAGAGAAAGTTGAGATGAGATTTGGTAGAGGTATTCAAAATCATGAAGGTCTGGACAGAGTAGCTAGGGAAAAACTGTTCCGATTGGTGGAAGAATCATGAACCAGAGGATACAGATTTAAGGCAATTAGCAAAAGAAGTAATAGCGACACGAGGAATTGTTTATTTTTTCACAAATTGAGTGTTTTAGATCTGAAGTGCACTGCCTGAGAGTGTTACAGAGGCTGATCTAATCGAGACTTTCAAAAGAGAATTGGATCATTATCTAAAGAGGAAGAGTTTTCATGGCTATGAGGAAAAGGTGGGAGATTGGCACAAAGTGAATTATACATGCAGAGGGGCAGGAGAGACACAGTGGGTTGAATGGCCTGCTTCTGCGCTGTAACACATTTATAATCCTAACTGGATAGATAGGTATCAAATAAAATTAAACACAGAGAAATTCATGGATTTGGTAAGGTACAAAAGTTCAAATATACTGTAAATGGAAAAGGTTCAGAAGGTGTAGTGGAACAAAGCAGTAAAGAGATGGAAGATTCTAACTAACACTTCATCTTAATAATCAACAGGTTTGAGAGTCCAGTATCAACAACTTTAAAACCTTATGAAGAAATATGAGTTGATCAGATTCTCTGTCCTCTACTGTATCATATATATATATATATTTGGTATCATATTTATATATATATATATATATATAATACAGATATATATATTATATATATATATATATAGTTATAATCAGGGTAAACATGCAAGTCCCGTGTGTCCACAGTCACTTACACGAGGTCAGCCCACTGGAAGGAACCTCGGGTGCCCTGAGCTTGATCTCTGATGTCTCCAGTCCCGACTGCCCCCTTACATCAGCATCCCCTCACACTTATACCCTATAGTGATCCAGCTCTGGCCCCTGTCTCTTCATTGTCTTCTCTGCTGGGTTTTGGCAGGAAGTGAGGAAAAGACAGCTGGAATTTCTCTAACCTGTGAATTACAAGGACACATTCCCTGGTTCCCAGCAGTTACTTTTCTTCAGGAATTTTCTCGTTCTCCCTAAACTCCCCTGCCCACTGTTAATTCTGCTATTTCTGATAGTTTCACAATTATAGTTATAAACATTACACATCATAATTTGATCTATTCTATTCCTCGCTCTGGTTTCAGTTTATATTGTGGTTAATAACAGACAAACTCTGTCCTTTTCCCTGATCTGATTCGAGTTTCCAATGAGCTGATTCTGTGCAAGGGAATGTCTTATCAGTGTTGCCATGGTGACCTGTCTGCAGTGAAGAGTCTGTTTGAGTTTCGAACTCAAACTAAACTTCTCTATCGCATAATATACATTACATCAGACATTTTACCTCAATGTCGTTTAGCTATGTTACACTTTACTTCATAAAATTAATCTGCAAAAATATTGGTTAGGCTGCATTTAGAATATTGAGTCAAATCCTGGGCATCTTATAACAGGAATGGCGTCAAGGTCATTGAGAGGGTGCAGAAGAGATTTACAGAGGTGATACCACGGATGAGAGGCTACAGCACAAAAGGAGGCCATTCGGCCCATTGAGCCTTTGCCAGCTCTTTGGATGAGCGATCTGAATAGTCCACTCCCCTGCTGTTTCCCCATGGTCCTGTCAATGTTTTCCTTAAAGCATTTCTCGAATTCCCTTTGGAAGTTACTGTTGAACCTGCTCCCACCAAAACTTCAGACAGTGTATTCCAGATGATATCAACTGACTATGGAATGTAATGTTTTCTCATGGTTAACAGTCTGCTGTGAATCTCCTGTTTGTGCTCCTAACCTAGTTCTGACTTTTCTTTCCCATGAGTAGAGACTGGAGAAACTGGGGGCTTTTCATTTGAACAAAGCAGCATGAGAGGAGATGTGAGAAAGGGGTTCAAAACTGGATCAAGGACAAGGTCCAAAATATTACAGATACTCCTTGTCTTTCAGGGTCTGTGTCTGGGGGAGAAGCTGGTGGGTTTAAGTCATCATTGAGGTGAACAACTACTGTCAGAATCAAACACACTCACCCATCAGCCTGTCCCCCGGATACAGATACTGAGGGACAGGGAGTGTCCGGGACAATAACATTTCTCACTCAGTAAGGTAGAAATTGATCCTGTATCTCACCCCATTAATCCTGAGCTCCACACGGCTCGAATCCACCTCCTGTTTCCCTCCCAGTAACAGCACTGAGCTAAACGCAGCCCATAATGAGCAGGGCTCAGGGAGAATGGTTACTAGGCACTGCAGTGATGTCATAAAGCAGCATCATTCAGCTCAGCTGGTCCTCTCCCTGTCCCTTTAAAGGTGGAAAACTGGGACATCCTGTCTCCAAACACATCCCATCCTGTTCACACTGAGAATCCCAGGGTGGAGAATTGGGACATCCTATCTTCAAACACATCCCACCCTGTTCACACTGAGAATCCCAGGGTGGGGAACTGGGACATCCCATCTCCAAACACATCCCACCCTGTTCACACTGAGAATCCCAGGGTGGGGAACTGGGACATCCCATCTCCAAACACATCCCACCCTGTTCACACTGAGAATCCCAGGGTGGAGAACTGGGAGATCCTGTCTCCAAACACATCCCACCCTGTTCACACTGAGAATCCCAGGGTGGAGAACTGGGACATCCCATCTCCAAACACATCCCACCCTGTTCACACTGAGAATCCCAGGGTGGAGAACTGGGACATCCTGTCTCCAAACACATCCCACCCTGTTCACACTGACAATCCCAGGGTGGGGAACTGGGACATCCTGTCTCCAAATACATCCCACCCTGTTCACTCTGAGAATCCCAGTATTTGGGAGGTGACAGCATGTTGAAACAGTGTGGAGAGGAGAGGGAGGTTGGAGGTGGGGCTGTAATTAGCATGGATGGTGGGGTCAAAGGTTTGTTTTTTTGTTGTAGGGGGAGGGTGAGAATTACAGATTTTAAGGAGAGAGGGACAGTACCTGAGAGAAAGAACTGTTAACAATCTCAGCGAACATGGGCAAGTTGGGTGATCAGCAGTTTAGTGGGAATAGGGTCAATGGAGCAGGAGGTGGGTCTCATGGACAAGATGAGCACTGAGAGGGCAGGAGGGGAGATGGGAAAGAAACTAAAGGAAGATGTGGGTTCAGGGCTTAGACAGTTTATAGACTTGAGAGGAACTTTAGAGACAATTTATCCCGGTGGGCTAGTGGAAGGGATGGAAGCAGCAGAGGCAGCTGATCGGATTGTCTCAATCTTAGTGACAAAGAAGCTCCATGAGCTCCTCACACTTGCTGTTGGAGATGAGGATGGAGGAGAGAGGGGAGTGGGGGAGAACTTCAAAAGGAACTAACTTGTTTTGGAGATAATACAAAGATTCGACAAACTGTGTGTTGAGCACAAAGCTGATTCATTTGACTTTTATCCAAAATATGAACCCCTATAACTGGACTGGAGTTTATTAACATCAGCAGAAACAGGCCCGAATGAATATGGCTCAGTCCTGGATGTGATTAACAGCAAAATCCAATCACTGTAGTTACTTGTGAACTCGCTGGTGTCTGAGCAGGGCAGATGACTGAGTGAATCCCTTCCCACACTTGGAGCAGGTGAATGGTCTCTACCCAGTGTGAACACGCTCATGTCTCAGAAGATTGGATGATTGAGTAAATCCCTTTCCACACTCAGAGCAGGTGAACGGCCTCTCCCAAGTGTGACTGCGCCGGTGTACAGTGAGTTCAGATGATGTTTTGAACCCAGTCCCACAGTGAGAGCACCTGAACGGTCTCTCATCAGTGTGAATCTGTTGATGGCGAATCAGGTTCCCAGAACGTTTAAAGCCCTTCCCGCAGTCTGGTATCTCCTCAGTGTGAACTCGTTGGTGTATCAGCAGGTGGGTTGAATCAGTAAATCCCTTCCCACACTCGGAGCAGATGAACAGCCTGTACCCAGTGTGACTGTGCTGATGAGCTTCCAGCTCACACAGGAAACGGAATCCCTTCCCACACTCTCCACATTTTCACGGTTTCTCCCCAGTGTGACTCTGCTTGTGTCTTGAAAGGTCAGATGATTGACTGAAGCCTCGTCCACACACACAACACGCGTACGGTTTCTCCCCACTGTGAACGGTGCTTTTTCCTTTCGTGTTCAAAATCCAATGATATTCAGGTTACAATACATTGGGTGACTCCGTCAGATCCTGATGTGATGTTTGGTTTCACTTTCCCGGCTGCAAATCCTCCCCTTCTAATGCCCTGTGAAATTGAGTTAAAACAGAAAAAATGGAGTGTGAGAGAACCCACAAAAACACAAAGGCAGGTTGTGAAATTGAGCTGAATGAATCTTGGAATTTGTGGGGCCGGCACTGGGAAAAAGTGACCATGAAAACTGCTGGATTGTCATAAAAACCCAACTTGTTCACTCGTGTCCTTCAGGGAAGGGCTTGAGAGAATAATGGTCAAATAATATGGAATTAATACAGGAATCTTTTGTTAAAGGTTACTTTGGGTAAACTCACAGTGAAACATAATTTAACAGAGGTCAAAACTAGTTCACAAAAGTAGCGAGGTTAAATCCCCTCACAACAAAGGTGAGTTTACTGATGAGAAATACACACACCTAAAAAAATGGAATTTCATGGTTCTTGCTATGACACTAACAGACAAGCTACAATACTGGCTCTGATAATTAAAACCCCAAAACAGAGAAATGAAATACTCTGCCCCAATTTTCATTTTCTCAGCAACATTGACCAACAAGACTTTTACGGGAAGTCCAGTTTTCAGGAATTAATTCAAAATAACATTTCCTAGAAATTGAATGGGCATCCTCATTATAATAGGTGGTCCTTTCACCAAATATAGAATACTAATTAGAGGTGGTTTGTTAGTGATCAAATGGGCATCTTCTACCATTAACTATACAACCTCAAAATTCATTCTAAATATCTCAACCCAAACTTGAATCTTTCGATTTGTCGGGGGGATTCATCAGGTTCTCGTCGATTGACTTCAGAACTGTTCTGAACGGAGTGAATCTCACATTCTGGAGGTTAAGGAAATATTACGTTCATATTTGATGGATATCCTTACTGACTGTAGAATTCTTATATCCGTAACAAGGAAAGTTTAAACTTTGGATTCTCATATAGAAATCAGAATGAGTTATCTTTTCGGGATTTATTTAGCTTTGCAAATTATACTCTTTATATACTCAGAAGATCGCATGTTTTCTTATAATAACAGCCGTTTCATCAATGACCTTCCTTCCATCATAAGGTCAAATGTGGGGATGTTGGCTGATGATTGCACAATGTTCAGCACCATTCGTAACTCCTCAGATACTGAAGCAGCCCATGTCTAAATGCAGTAAGACCTGGGCAATATCCAGGCTTGGGCTGACAAGTGGCAAGTTACATTTGCACCACACAAGTGTCAGGCAATGACCATCTCCAACTTGAGAGAATCCAACCATCACCCCTTGACATTCAATGGCATTACCATCACTGAATCCCCGACTATCAACATTCTGGGGGTTACCATTGACCAGAAGCTGAACTGGACTAGCCATATAAATACTGTGGCTACAAGAGCAGATCAGAGGCTAGGAATCACGCGATGAGCAACTCACCTCCTGACTCCCCAAAGCCTGTCCACCATCCTCAAGGCACAAGTCAGGAGTGTGTTGGAATATTCTCCACTTGCCTGAATGAGTGCAGTTCCCACAACACTCAAGAAGCCTGACACCATTCCAGACAAAGCAGCCTGCTTGATTGGCACCACATCCACAAACATTCACTCCCACTACCACCTTCGCACAGTAGCAGCAGTGTGTACCATCCACTAGATGCACTGCAGGAATTCAACGAGGCTCCTTAGACAGCAACTTTCACACCCACGACCACTACCATCTAGAAGGACAAGAGCAGCAGATAGATGGGAACACCACCACCTGGAAATTCCCCTCCAATTCACTCACCACCCTGACTTGGAGACATATCACCATTCCTTCACTGTTGCTGGGTCAAAATCCTGGAACTCCCTTCCTAAGTGCACTGTGGATGCACCTACACCACATGGACTGCAGTGGTTCAAGAAGGCAGCTCACCAACAGCTTCTCAAGTGCAACTGGGGATGGGCAAGAAATGCTGGTCCAGCCAGTGAAGCCCACATCCATCCAGCTGCAGGATCCATCGCTCCCTCCCAAATGAATAAAAAAAAAAGAGAGCGAGAGAGAGTGAGAGAGAAAGATGGAAGCAGGGTGGAAGGAGAAAGATTTCAAGCATCTGCAACACAACCAGAGCATTGACAGAATCTCCCAAACCCTCAACCTCCACCACCCAGAAGGACCAGGGTAGCCGGTATATATGAAGACCATCACCTCCAAGTTCCCCTCCAAGTCACACACTGTCCTGACTTGTCTGACATCCAGTACTGGATGAACAGAAATTTCTTCCAGTTAAATGTTGGGAAGACTGAAGCCATTGTCTTCAGTCCCCACTACAAACTCCATTCCCTATCTACTGACTCCATCCCTCTCCCTGACAACTGTCTGAGGCTGAACGAGACTGTTCACAACCATGGTGAAATATTTCACCCCAAGATGAGCTTCCAACTACATATCCACATCATCACCAAGACCGCCTATTTCCACCTCACTAACATCTGCTGACTCCACCCCAGTATCAGCTAATCTGCTGCTGAAACTCTCATCCATTTCTTTGTTACCTCTAGACTTTACTATCCTAACACATTCCCAGTTGGCCTCCCACATTCAATCTCCCTGTAATCTTCAAGTCATCCAAAACTCTGCTGCCCATGTGCTTACTTGCACCAAGTCTTGTTCACCAATCACCTCTGTGCTCACTGACCTACAAAGATTCCTGTTTTAGAAGCACCTGCATTTTCAAATTCTCATCCTTGTTTTCCTCCTTGGCTGTGATCATCTCTATCTCTGTAACCCACTCCAGCCACACACTCCTCCGAGATCTCGACACTTAACTAATTCCAGCCTCTTGAACATACCTGATTTTAATCGCTCCACCATTGGTGACCGTTCTTTCATTTGTCTAGGCCTCAAGCTCTGGAATTTCTTCCTTAAACTTCTCCACCTCACTTTCTCCCCTTTAAGATACTCTTTAAAACCGACCTCTTTGACCAAGCTTTTGGTCACCTGCCCTAATATATCCTTATGTGGCTCAGTGTCAACATTTCTGTGAAATGCCTTGTGAAGTTTTATTATGTTACAGGCACATTGTAAATTATTGTCACTGACTTGGACATATACCGTTGTTCTGCCTCATCAATAAGACATTGTAACTCAAAGCGTGAAGCAGTTTGATGGACAAGTTGTTCCCATTGCGTCATCATTGAAAAGATTCCAAAAACATTGCCCCCTACAAAGATGGCAGCCGCGCATGCGCCCTCTTGTACATTGCCTCCAACAAAGATGGTGACGGTCTCCCCGGCATCATTCTCGGAGTTTGCTGCTTATACAACATATTTGCGAAGCCTCTCCGCCCACCCGGCGGACCCATCGCTCCCTCCGCCCCGCCATTCACCCACTCACCGATGGAGGCTCAGAGAAAGATCCATCTCTCCATCGCCATTACTCACACTGCGCATGCTTCACCACCAGCCCGGCCCCGCCCCTCATTCACTCCGATTGGTTGGAGGACCAGCCGCTCCCGTTCTATTGGTCCGGACCTGCCGTCAATCAGCCGGGCATTGTGACGGTTTCAGATGGTCAGAGCGGCCACAGACTCAGCCTGACTTGCTGATTCTTGGCAGCATTTTCTGTTTGGGAATTAGAGCTAGAGATGGATGGTCAGTTCCGCTCTGTCCGGGGGGGGATTCACACTCATTTCCCTAGTGCACTGATTATCACCTTTACTTTACATGAGAAAGTCCCCGGTTCAATCCCGGCTGGAAGCTTTGTGTTTACAATTGTTACTGAGGAGGAATTAACAGTGAGTTCAGTTTCATGTCGAACAGGGGGACAGTTATTGTCTCATTCTTCAAAAGCTCCTTCTTCACCTCTAAACAGGGAACGATAATTCAGAGAAAACTGATCCACTGTGATCCAAAAACAAGATAATGCAGATACTGGAAATCCGACCTCAAAGCAGAAAACGTCGGAAACACTCAGCAGTTCAAACAGCCTCTATGAAGAGGGAAACTGAGCGAGTGTTTCAGGTTGGTGTCCTTTTAACCAAACTGGAAGAATTTAGAGATTTAATAGTTTACAAACAAATACAGAGTCAGTAAAAAGAGAGAGCGACAGGGGGAAAGAACAAACGGTCTTGTGATAGGATGGAAGGCTGGAGCGATTAAATGACAAACGGGAAGATAGTGCAAGGCAACATTGGAGACAAGGAAATCGACTAATGGGACAAGAGGAGAAACAAAAAATAGGCCCAGAGGAAGTACAAATGGTGACAGCAGAATCATCACCAGCACCTACTGTATGAAAAAAAAATAGGAGTGGTAGTTATGATCTAAAATTGTTGAAATGAATGTTGAGCCTGGAAGGTTGTAACGTCTCTAATTAAAGATGAGTTTCTGTTCCTCCAGCTTCCGTTGAGATTCATTGGAACAATACAGGAGGCTGTACAGAGAGGTCAGAGAGGGAGTGGGTGGAGAATTTAACTGGTAAATGGCTTGAAGCTCAGGATCATGACTGCAGACCGAATGGTGATGATCCATAGAGCAGTCACCCAATTAGTATTTGGTCTCCACAGTGTAGTGGAGATCACATCATGAGCAGTTGAATACATATCACTAGATACCAAGAAGTACAAAAAAATCACTTTGCCACCTGGAAAGTGTGTTTGGTGACATGGAATGTTGGGAGGGAGGAGGTGAAAGGGTGGGTGCTGAATCAGCTGTGCTTGAATGGAAATGATTCACAGTGTTGTTCAAAAGAACACAAGAAATAAGAGCAGGGGTAGACAGTCCGTCCCTTTGAGACTGCTCCAACATTGAATGATCTTCTACCTCCACTCTACTTCCCCTCCCCCACCCCTACCCCCCTTCATATCCATTGATTCGCTGAAAGTCCAAATATTAATGGATTTCCATCTTGAATACGCTTATGATGGGGAACAATAAATTCAACTGAGGTTTTAATCTGGAAAATGTACAAACAAGGTGCTCTTGAATTGTAAATTCACTTCCTCACTCCATGGCAATCATGTTAAATGTACTTTGCACAGGCCTCGTGCAGAAATCTAGTCATTCGCTGACTTTTTAAAAATAAGAGGTCGGCTATTTAAACAGAGGTGAGACTGAGTTGTTTTCTCTCAAAGGATGGTGAGTCTTTGGAACTCTTTTCCTGAAAAGGTGGGGAAAGCAGAGTCTTTGAATATTTTTAAGGCAGAGGTGGATAGATTCATCATAAGCAAAGAGGTGATAGGGTATTAGATGCAGATCTGAGCTTACTATCAGATCAGCCATGGTCTTATTAAATGGTGGATCAGGCTCGAGGGGTCGAATTGCTTACTCCTGCTCCTTGTTCAGATGTTACTGACAAGACAGAGTTTAAATGTTCTGTGTATAGGATGAAAAATCATTTGTTCACATCGCCTGCTGAAACTCCAGTGAGTTCACGTCTAACTATAGGGAGTCATTCTGCAGTTATTTACACCAGGACAGAACTATGGCAGAGGGCGCGTGCACTTTGTTTGTCACATCAATTGACTTCATGGTGTTATAGCTTGGCTCTGGGCTTCAATCGTCATCGGGTCACAAAACACAATTTTCTGTTCATAAAATTGGCTTTTCAATGGCGGCGCGGCGACCCAGCATTCAAATGGGAGCAGAATGTGCCCTTTAGCAACATTAGCAGCTCCCTACGCATGCGCAGTGCTGGTCTGTGACTGAAGCTGCTCAGAGCGGGTGAGAGAATGTCGAGTGGAGCAAACAAACAGAGTTAGTGGGTGTGTGAGGAGGAATGGAGCCAGCGGAGTGGGCAGGGAGGCTTCATAAAGACACAGTGCAGGCCGCAGATCCCAAATAACAAGGTACCGGTCTTGTATTTGCGGAAAACGGGCCACAAAATTCTGGATTTCTCCCATCGCCAGTCCCGGGGTAACGGCCGCCATCTTTATAGGGGGAAATGCGCATGCGCGGTCATCCTGGTCCAGTTAACAGGAGGAGAGAATGTTGTGCATTTCTAAGATTAAAAGCAAAATACTGCGAATGCTGGAAATCTAGAACAAAAACAAAAATACCTGGAAAAACTCAGCAGGTCTGACAGCATCTGCGGAGAGGAATACAGTTAACGTTTCGAGTCTGAATAAGTCTTCATCAGAACTAAGGAAAAATTGAAATGAGGTGAAATATAAGCTGGTTTAAGGGGAGGGGGTGGAACAGCTAGAGCTGGATAGAGGGCCAGTGATAGGCGGAGATTGCCAAAAGATGTCATAGACAAATGGACAAAGGTGTTGAGGGTAGTGATATTAGCTAAGAAATGTGATAATGAGGACATTAAGGGTAGAAAGCAGGACGAGCAAGGGACAGATAGCCCTAGTGGGGGTGGGGTGGGGGGAAGGGATCGAAATAGGCTGAAAGGTAGAGATAAAACAATACCTGCCCCTTTACTTCCCCCCTCCTCACCGTCCAAGGGCCCAAACACTCCTTTCAAGTGAAGCAGCATTTCACTTGCACTTCCCTCAATTTAGTCTACTGCATTCGCTGCTCCCAATGCGGTTTCCTCTACATTGGAGAAACCAAACGCAGACTGGGTGACCGCTTTGCCGAACACCTTCAGTCTGTCTGCAAGCATGACCCAGACCTCCCTGTCGCTTGCCATTTCAACACACCACCCTGCTCTCATGCCCACATGTCTGTCCTTGGCCTGCTACATTGTTCCAGTGAAGCTCAACGCAAACTGGAGGAACAGCACCTCATCTTCCGACTAGGCACTTTACAGCCTTCCGGACTGAATATTAAATTCAACAATTTTAGATCATGAACTCTCTCCTCCATCCCCACCCCCTTTCCGATCCCCCTTTTTTTCCAATAATTTATATCGATTTTTCTTTTCCCACCTATTTCCTTTATTTTAAAATGTATTTCCATCCATTGTTTTATCTCTACCTTTTAGCCTATTTCGATCCCTTCCCTTCACCCCACCCCACCCCCACTAAGGCTGTCTGTACCTTGCTTGTCCTGCTTTCTACCCTTAATTAACACATTCCTTAGATAATATCACCACCTTCAACACCTCTTTGTCCTTTTGTCTATGACATCTTGTGGCTATCTCCACCCATCACTGGCCCTCTATCCCACCACCCCCCGCCTTAAACCAGCTTATATTTCACCTCTTTTCTATTTTTACTTGGTTCTGTTGAAGAGTCATACGGACTCCAAACGTTAACTGTGTTCCTCTCCGCAGATGCTGCCAGACCTGCTGAGTTTTTCCAGGTATTTTTATTTTTGTTTTGGATTTCCAGCATCCGCAGTTTTTTGCTTTTATCTGTAATAATGGCTGCTGATCCTACCCAGGATGTTCCGCAGGTTCGAATACGGTCTATCTCCATCAGCAGGGACACAACCCATATTAGTTCCACGTTTTGAATCTAATTTTCAATTTATCCGTGAAGTCTGCAAATCTGTTGTCTTCTTGTTTATGTCTGCAGTTCTTCACCTCCTTAACTCTCTGCGCCATTGTTGCCACCTGCACATTGCGACAACCGATCTTCAATGAGAAAATTAACAACTTTTCGATAGAGCGTTTTCTGGGGCGCATGGCATTGTGGGAGCGCAGGCCGCCATTACTCAGCTGCTGTTGCTGAGAGTTTTAGTGCAATCTGAAGGCCAATCTTAATCTGTTTCTTAATTGGGTAATGCCGCCTGACCCGCTAGGTATTTAAAGTATTTTATCTCTTAATTTCAGACCCAGCCTTGGAGAGTTTTGCTTTCATTTTATTGATTTTTTAGAACCGAGTCCAGAAACGCAGACAGACCAATTCGGAGCCAGTTTGAATTTGGGTGGGTGTTGGATGGGGGTCTTTATTTGTTGCATCAGTTTGAGCTGGAGTGTATTTCACTCCGAGGATTTTGGAACACAGTCAATTTCCAACATGAGACTGTCAAGGGAGGTAGATTCTGGGGGAGATTTGGTTGCTAAACGGACACTATCCATTCATTTAAGAACATTGTTTTAGTAACAAATATTTCTACGGTGCCTTTTCATCCGAGATTTTTTTGTTAGCTCCATTCTTGGTATTTGGGTAACAAGACGAGCAGATGTTGTCAATCCCCAGTTGTGTGTTGGTCAGATGTTGGTGGGCCATCTTCCTGAACCGCTGCAGCCACTGTGGTTAATGTGCTGTTTGGTAAGGAGTTACAGGATTTTCACTCAGTGATGAAAAATGTCCAAATCAACAACAACAAGTTGTATTTATATAGCACGCTGGATATTATAAAATATTCCAAAGTATCTCACGGGAATATTACATTCCAATAATTGACACTGAGGCACATAAGGAGACGTCAGGGCAGATGATCAGAAGTTTTGTCAAAGGGATGGTTTTATGGAGAGTCTTACAGGATGAGAGAGAGGCAGAGAGGCCTAAGGAGTGAATTCCAGAGCCTATGGCCTGGGCAGCTGAAGGCACGGTCACCAATTAAAATCGGATGCTCAATAGGCCAGAATCGGATGACCACAGATATCTTGGATTGATGCAGGATATTATTGAGATAGTGAGGGGTGAGGTCATTGATGGATTTGAAAACAAGGATGAGAATTTGAACATTTCAGGTGCTGCTTAACCAGGAGCCTATGTAGCTCAGTGAGCACAGGGGTGTTGTATGAACGAGAGTTAGTGTGAGTAAGGCCACGGGAAGCAAAGTTTTAAATCACCCCATCTTTATGTGGGCGGCTAGGAATAGTCCGGTTTAGAGGGAACAAAGGAATGGATGAGTTTCAGCAGCAGATGAGCTGAGGCAGGAGTGAAGGTAGGCAAAGTTCCTTCACCCACAACTATACCTTTACAGATATATACAGACTTTTAAGGATAACTCAAGTCACAAAAGCTATCTTATACTTTAATGTACACAGTAAATACCTAGTCCATATAAACCTATAACACCGTGTAGTCAGACACACCACACTCTGACCTCAATGACAGATGTCACCTCAATCAGGTGCTATGGATCACTCCTCAACTCCCCCTAGACCCTTGTCACACAGTGAGCCAACCAGTCTCACTGAATTCCGTCCTTCACATGAGAGTTTTCAATCTCCACTTTCCAAAACCTCGCCTTGGAATCTTCTCCCAAACTGACCTTTTCTCTCAGACACCTTCCACAAGGGTTCACCTCCAGGGTTTCGAACTCTCCTTCTGATGTTCTTCTTCCCTGGGTAACCATATTCATTCGAGTTGTCTTCCATGCACTCTCTCTCACCAACTCAGCCATCAACAGTACACCACTGCTTCACATGCCCATAGCAAAGATACAGACCTTCAGTTGGCTCTTTAAACCTTCTTGCTTCTTGCAAACTTTCCTCACTTAAAAACTGAAGCTTGGAGCCTTTCTCTCTGCCCCTCACTCTTAACTTCACTTAACAGGATGTTTTCCCAGGTTCCTGTCCTTCCTTTGTCCAGAAGATCTTCTTTGGACTTCCCCTTCTTCCATTCTCCTGGATTTTTAGGGGTTTTCTTCAGTTTGGAACTTCTATCTGTCCACTTTGCTCCAGTCTCGCTGGCAGCAACTTCAAAACCAGCTGAACTCCAACAGGTTCCAAATAAAACTGCTGCCTTTCTTCTGTGTGTGTGTCTGAGGGAGGAACCTGCCTATCTGTACACCCCCGCCTCCCTCCCCCCACCGCAGGTGCTAGGCAACAGCAATGTTGTTTCTCCTCTTGCGTATTAACTTTTACTTTATATAGATTGTAAACGTCTCATTAGAAATGCAACAGCCTTTTAAGATGAAACTAAAACATTTGATCTTTCTTAACACACAGATACAGAAAAACAAAACAAACCTAAACTTTAAAGCAAAGACTCATTCCTAATGCCTACAAAAATAAAGATAACATAATTAAACTAACTCTATATCCTAACAGGACTGAAGACAAGGACTTAAGTCTTCCCAATATTTAAATGGAGGAAATTTGTGTTCATCCAGGACCAGATGTCAGACAGTCATGTCTATGTGTGACTTGGAGGGGAACTTGGAGGTGATGGTGTTCACATACACCTGCTACCCTGGTCCTTCTAGCTAGTGGAGTTTGAGGGATTGGGAGATTCTGTCAAAGTTCTGGTCGAGTTGTAGACATACAAAATCCTTCTCCTTCACCCTTTGCCTCTCTCATCTCCCTCTCTCTTTCATCTCATAGATGCTGGACTTTTGTATTGGTTCTGGCCAGTTGGCAGGTTCCCTGTCCTGATGTGCATTAGTGAACGAGCTGGGTCCAGCAGCTTTGATGGTCAATTTTCCCAGTGCCGGCCCCACAGGTTACCAGTTTCATTCAGCTCAATTTCACAACCTGCCTTTGTGTTTTTGTGGGTTCTCTCTCACTCCCTTTTTTTCTGTTTTGAATCAATTTCACAGGGGGTAAGAAGGAGAGGATTTACAGTCGGGATAACTGAAACCAAACATCACACCAAGATCTCACAGAGTCACCCAATTTATCGTAATCTGAATAAAATCGGATTTTGAACATGGAAGGAAAAAGCACCGTTCACAGTGGGGAGAAACCGCACATCTGTTCTGTGTGTGGACGCGGCTTCAGCCGATTATCTGGTCTGTCGAGACACAAGCGCAGTCACAATGGGGAGATATCGTGTAAATGTGGGGATTGTGGGAACGAATGCAATTTCCTGTCTAAGCTGGAAACTCATCAGCGCAGCCACACTGGAGAGAAACCATTCACCTGCTCTGAGTGTGGAAAGGGATTCACTCAGTCATCTGATCTGCTGAGACACTGGCGGGTTCACACTGGGGAGAGACCATTCACCTGCTCTGAGTGTGGAAAGGGATTTACTCTGTCATCTGATCTGCTGAGACACTGGCGGGTTCACACTGGGGAGAGACCATTCACCTGCTCCGTGTGTGGGAAGGGATTCACTAGGTCATCCAACTTACAAAGACACCACAGAAGTCACACTGGGGAAAGGCCATTCACCTGCTCTGAGTGTGGAAAGGGATTCACTCAGTCATCGAACCTGCGGACACATCAGCGAGTTCACTCTGACGAGAAACCTTTTAAATGTCCAGACTGTGGGAAGTGCTATAAAAGTTACGGGGACCTGATTCGTCATCAATGGGTTCACACTGATGAGAGGCCATTCAGGTGCTCTCAGTGTGGGGCTGGGTTCAGGAGGTTATTTCACCTCACTGCACACCAGCGCACTCACACTGGGGAATGGCCGTTCACCTGCTCAAAGTGTGGGAAAGGATTCATTACCTCATCCCATTGGCTGAGTCACCAGCGAGTTCACACTGACAAGAGACCTTTTAAATGCCCAGACTGCGGGAAGTGCTATAAATGTTCTGGGGACCTAATATCCCATCAACGTGTACACACTGACGAGAGACCGTTCAGGTGCTCTCACTGTGGGACTGGATTCAAGTGGTCATCTCAACTCACTGTACACCAGCGAATTCACACTGGAGAGAGGCCTTTCACCTGCTCCAAGTGTGGGAAGGGATTCATTGACTCATCTAACCTGCTGAAACACCAGCGAGTTCACAAGTAACTATAGTGATTGGATTTTGGTGTTAATCACGTTGAGCACTGAACCATGTTCATTGGGGTCTGTTTGTGCTGATATTAATAAACCCCAGCCCAGTTATAAGTGTTAATATTCTGGATAAAAGTGAAATAAATCAGGTTGTGTTGAACACACGGTGTTGAGTCTTTTAATATCTCGAACACAAGGCAGTTTCTCTCCCTCTCCCACATCTTCAGCCACATTGGCACCAGTTTTGTGTTCACCAGTTTCTTAACCTTATGCTCCCATTTATTTACATTTGAAACTTTAATTCCTAAAACTAAAAGTTATATTCTAAAACATATGAATTATATTCACGACAGCTCTTAGTTCGTATGTTTGTATGTCCCTCTCCCTTGTTTCCTCCATCTTCACACCCAGCAACACGTGTGAGGAACTCATGGAGCTTCTTTCTCACTAAGATTGAGACAATATGATCAGCTGCATCTACTGCTTCTCTCCCTTCCAGTAGCCCACCGAGACAAACATCCCCCTTGTCTGAGCCCTAACTAATCTCTTTGTCCATGCAACCTCCATACACACATTTGAGTGAATTCATACTGGAGAGAGAGGGGGTTTAATACTTAGATTGTACCAAGAGCTTTAAAAACCTACAGTCACTGATGTTTCACCAGTGCATTCACTCCGGTTCCACTCCATTCATCTGCTCTCACTGCAGGAAGAGGTTCAGGCGATTGTCCATCCTGCTACAACACTAGTGAGTTCACACCGGGGAGAGGTCATTCATCTGCCCCATGTGTGAGGAGGGATTCACTGTTGGCATATCAGTGATTTCACACCGATGGAAGATATTTTAAATGCCTGGATCACAGGAAGTGTTATAAAAGTTCTGTGGAGCTGATGTGCCAACAACAGTGACAAAAGACCATACGTGATCTCTCGCTGTGGGACTGGGTTCAGGCGATCATGTGAACTCAGGGTCCACCAGCGCACTGACACTAGGGAGAGCCTGCTCCCTGTTTGAGAAGAGTTATCCCACCTCAATACACATCAACTTGTTCACACTGATAAGGAATCTTTTCAAACTTCTGTCCATGAGCAGCGATTTCAAAGCAAAATGGATTTGCTGACACACAAACACATTCACACTGGGGAGAGGCTGTTCACCTGCTCTGTGTGTGGGAAGAGATTCACTCAGTCATCTCAGCTGCTGACACAGGAGTGACTGCTGAGGTTAGATTCTACTGTTGTTGCTTCTGTTAATCACATCCAGGGCTGAATTTTGTTAGTGTTATTAACCCCTGTGACTGGCCTGAAGTTTAATATTCTGGACAAAATGTCAAACAAATCAGCTTTGATTTAACACATTGTTGTAGATTTCTGTCTTTCCCACTTGGGTGTTTAACATCACCTGGCTGGAGCTCAGAAAGGACAATCTGGGTCGTGGATCATACAGCAGGAACAGAACTTCAACCTGGACACAGTCCCTCAGGGTCACACTGAGAGGGACAAACAGCACTTTGGTCTTTCTTATCTCTCTTCACTGACAGCAAAGCCCCCGTGTGGGTTAATCCTGAAGTGTGTAAGAAATGTGTCCCAGCCGCTCTCTTCCATGGTTCAGATCTCCTGGACATGGAACAGAAGGCTCATTTCCAACTGAGACAGGAAGAACAACGGTAAATGCTGCAACCGTGCTGTCAAGTCAGAAATTTGTGTAAAACTGTGATCTGTTCCTGACTGAAAGTGAAACAGCAGGTTTAAGTTGAAAAGATAAATTGGTAACCAGGGTTTCCCAAAGACTCACTTGACAGGTCAACTCAGGTTCAGCCCTCAAGCCCTGGGATTTGTTACAGAACTCGCTGCTCTCTTGGTCCTCTGACCTCTGAGCTCTCTTCCTTTTGGTTTCCAGAACCATCAACAATCACTCGCCAACATTATATTGGGAGATGGAGTTCAGGGGGTGGGAGAAAGAAGCAAATTGTGGCCATGAATCTGAGTTTGGAATTAAAATTAGATAAACATAATTACATATTGAAAGAGAACATTTAAAATAATACAATGAACCACTTTAGTTTTCAATGATTATGATACTTTATCCTTCACACCCTTGAATGCATAAATGGTGATCCCTATTACCCACAATGTTAAGTGTGCGTTAATACAGCCTATCTCCATCAGAAGGGCACAAAGTACATGGAAAGGCTCTGCCCTGTGCGCTGGCCTCCCTGCAGGGAGCATGCGTTTTGCTGCTTCAGGAAGCTAGGGGGCGCAAGCTTAGCCTCAGTAACAGTCAATAAATAATTATAAACCAGTGGGGACTTCCAATGGTGGCTATTCTACCCAGCATTCCCCGCGATGCTAAATGTCCCCTATCCCCACCGGTACGCATGCGCCTTGCCACCCAGTGTTCCAAACATGCGCAGGGTGGGTGGTGATGATGGGGAGATGCTTGTTCACAGAATCACAGAAATGGTATGGTGCAGAAGGAGGTCAATCGGTCCATCGTGTCTACACCGGCTCTCTGAGCTTTCTAACTTAGTGCCAATGTCCTACCTTTCCCCCATAAACCTGCACATTGTTTCTATTTGAATAATCACCCAATGCCCTCTTGAATGCCTCAATTGAACCTGCCTCCACCACACTTCCAGGCAGTGCAGTCCAAACCCTGATTACTCACTGTGTGAAAGTTTTTTCTCATCTCACATTTGGATCTTTTGCAAAACACTTAAAAACGTTCTCGGTCCATTTATGAGTGGGAACAATTTCTCCCGATATGCTCTGTCCAGACCTCTCATGATTTTGAAAACTTCTATCAAGTCTCCTCTTAACCCTCTACTTTCCAAGGAAAACATATCCAATTTCTCCAATCTTTGCTCATAACTGAAGTGTTTCATCCCTGGAACCATCTCGTAAACCTCTTTTGCATTCTCTGCAATGTGTTCACTTCCTTCTTATAGTGTGGTGCTCAAAACTGCACACAATACTCTAGCTGAGGTCCAACCAGTGCCCTGTATAAATTCATTATAACCTCCCTGCTCTTGTACCCTATGCCCCTCTTAATGAAGCCTAGGATACTGTATGCTTTAGAAACAGCTCTATCTACTTGTCCTGCCACATTTAATGACTTCTGCACATATACACCCAGAACTCTCTGCTCCTACACACCTTTATTTTATACAGTCTCTCCATGTTCGTAGCACCAAGGTGTATCACCTCACACTTCTCCACATTGAACTTCATCTGCCATCTATCTGCCCTCTCCATCAATGTGTCAATGCCCTTTTGAAGTTATACATTGCCTTCCTCACAGTTTACAGTTCATGTTTTGTGTCATCCGCAAACTTTGAAATTTTCCCCTGCATACTAAGGTCTAGATCATTTATATATATTAGAAAAGCAAGGGTCTCAATATCGACCCCTGAGGAACTCCACTACAAACCTTCTTCCAGCCCGAAATATACCCATTAACCATTACTCTCTGTTTCCTATCCCTCAGCCAATTTTTAATCCACATTATAGCGTCCCTTTTATTCCATGAAAGGAGACAGAGTCTCTGTTGAGAAGATCTTGCTCTGTGCAAAGAGGGGAACACTCTGAAGGCGAGTCGTATGGACTCGAAATGTTAACTTTGTTTCTCTCTCCATAGATGCCGCTATACCTGCTGGGTTTTTCCAGCATTTTCTGTGTTTGTTGTAGTGAACCTTCACTGATGCCCTTGTCCTTCTAGATGGCACAAATCGTGGATTTGGAAGGTGCTGTCGAAGGAGCCTTGGTGAATTCCTGCAGTGCAGCTTGTAGATGGTACACACTTCTGCAACTGTGCATCAGTGGTGGAGGGAGTGAATGTTTGTGGATAGGGTGCCAATCAGGCAGGCTGCTCTGTCCTGGATGGTGCCAAACTCCTTGAGTTTTGGGGGAGCTGCACTCATCCAGGCAAGTGGGGAATATTCTATCACATTCCTGACTTGTGCTTGTTGATGGTGAGCAGGCTTTGGGGTCTCAAGAGATGAGTTACTCATCGCAGGATTCCTAGCCTCTAGCCTGCCCTTGTAGTGAAAGCATTGTGAACTGGCTAGTCCTGTTTATTTCTGTGAATGCTTACGGATGACCAGGAAAGAAGGAACACAGAAGTGAAACAGGAAAAACAGATGGGAGTGTTTGGAAGGCTCTGACTCCATTTAGCCAATAATTAATTCTGGAGGCACCAAAAGGAAGGAACACTGAGCAGCGCAATCGGCAGGATGCGAATCTGCGGGGGCAGATCCCAGTGGAGTTCGAATCCATCACCTTAATCACTCAGCCATGACTGGAGACCTCACACTGGTGTAAATGTTGTTCATGTAAAATCATGGAATGGTTACAGCAGAGAATGAGAGCATTCAGTCCCGCCTATTCCCAGTCACCCTACAATTCCTACAGCCTCCCTTGTTCTTCCTACCAAGACAAACCACGTCATAGGTCAAATGCCCCGAGCCTATCCTAAGGGATTTGATGAAACGTCTGAAAGGATGAACCAACAGAAACTTTGGCAGTGATGAGATTCAAATCCACGACTCAATAGAGGCTGCAGCCTAAATCCAGCGCCTTTGACCACTCAAACACGCCACTGCTGGCAATATGATAGCAACTATTGCCTTGAGTGGTATTGGTGCTGAATAAAAACATAACAAACAGCAGCAGAAATAGACCATTTTGTCGCTCGAGCCCCTCACAGTTCCATAAAATCAGAGCCAAGAACAACACATAGAGACCACTCAGCCCGGGTCAGAGGAACAGAGGCCATTCAGCTCGTTGATCCTGCTCCACCATTCAATAAGGTCATGGCTGATCTTGTGGTCTCAACTCCACTTTCCTGTCTGTCCGTTCTGCCCCCTCCCCCCGCAACACCCCTCCCCCCCACCCCCCCCAACCCCTCGCCACCCCCCGCGACCCCCCGCGACCCATGGCCCTGGGCTCGCTTGTCTATCAAAACTCTGTTTAATACTGCCTTGAATAAATTCAATGACCCAGCCTCCGCTACTTTCTGGAGAAAATTCGTCAGACTAACGACCCTCTGAAAAATCTAAACAAGTTCTCTTCATCTCCATCTGAAAAGGGAGACCTCTTACTCTTCTGGAATTAACTCACCTGGTCCCTCTCCCCCACCTTTTCCCTGGACATGCTGCTGTTTTTGGTCCAATTCCCTATTGAGTTCCACGACTTAATCTGCCATCCCCACACTCTCAATTTAACCCAGCTGCCAGATCCATCCCTCCCAGGTCGCCATGTGGAAATGCATGGTGACCCTGCACTGAAGAACAGGTCCCAGACATACTCAGCTACTTAACAACAGAACAACATGAAGTGATTATTGTGGAAAATTGAATGAGACATTTTAAATCATCAAGACATTAACACACACTCCATAGAGAAACTGACTGTCAAACTATCAGGATAGAATTAAACACACCAGTACCTATCAGAGGGAGTAAAATTAAAGTGAAGAGGGAAATAGAATCTGGATGTAGAAAATATCCACAAGGTGGATGCAGGTGAACAGAGAGCTGGAGAATCTTTAAAGTTCATGCATGAACTTTTGTTTGAGCCAGATGTATTTACGACATGCCAATAATTTAAAATTGTGTGTGATGATCTGCAGGTGGGGAGGACGAATCTCAGTCGATAGTTATCACATTTAGTGGATAAAGTTTTCACATTTATTCTTGGTGGTAGCTCAATGGTTTGTGTTGCTGATTCTGATCATTCTAGTATCTTTAGTATGTTATCTACGGTTTGTCATCAAGAAATTAGGCAAACAGCTGGTAGCTGAGAAATAGTGAAGTTGGTCAGAAATCAGTTGCGAGAAGTCAATAAGGACATTCCCTTACAAAAACAAAAATACCTGGAGAAACTCAGCATATATGACAGCATCTGTGGAGAGGAATACAGCTAATGGTTCGAGTCCATATGACTCTGCATTCCCTTCTCAGGGTGGAGAGATCTGTAAGAAATCACTGTCTAATAACCCTAAAAAATCTTCAGAAACGTATTGAATATTATAGGAATGGCTCTCCCTCCTCTCTCTATCACTTCGGATCAAAGATTCCTGGCTTGACAAACATAGGACAACATATCCCAATGTTACTTCATAGGGATGGGCTCGGGAGTTAGGGAACGGACTTTGTACTGGTGACTGAAGACAATGGTTTTGATTTTCTCAATTCTTAAAAGGAGCAAATTTCTGCTCATTCAGTACTGGATGCAGGATAAGCAGTTTGATAATTTAGTAACGGTGGAGGAATGGAGAGGGATGGTGGTGAGGTAGAGCTGGGCATTGTTAGTGTCCATGTGAAAACTAACACGGTGCTTTTGGATGATGTCACCTCGTGGTAGCATGTAGATGAGAAATAGGAGGGATCAAGGATAGATCCTTTTTTTGGGATGGATGATGATGGTGGATTTAAAGGTGTGAGGAACAGTACCAGAAGAGAGAGAAAAAAACATCATATCAAAATAATATCAGCAAACATGGAGAAGTTGAATGGTCAGCAATTCAGTGGGAATAGGGTCACTGGAGCAGAAGGCGAGTCTCATGGGCAAGATGAGCACTCAGGGGCTATGAAGGGAAATAGGAAACTGGAGAAAGATCTGAGTTCAGAGCTCAGACATGGGGGGAGCTTTCGAGACAGTTGACCCGGTGGGCTAGGGGAAGGGAGGGAAGCAGCTGATCGGATTGACTCAATCTTAGTGACAAAGAAGCTCCATGAGCTCCTCACACTTGCTGTTGGAGGTGAGAATGGAACAGACAGTGGAGAGGGAGAGCATTTCTGTAGAGATATGAAAAAGACTCAACACACATTGTGTTTTGCACAAAGCTGATTTATTTGACTTTTATCCAGTATTTTAATCCCTATAACTGGGTGGAGTTCATTAACATCAGCAGAAACAGACCATTGAACATGGTTCAGTCCAAAATGTGATTAACAGCTCAATCCAATCATTGTAGTTACTTGTCAACTTGAGTTAATGTTTTGAGTCCATGTGACTTTAAAAGGCCTCATCAGTATGAACTCGCTGGTGTCTGCAGATGGGGCAACTGAGTGAATCTCTTTCCACACTTAGAGCAGCTGAATGGTTTCTCCCCAGTGTGACTGCCTGAACCCAGTCCCACAGTAAGAACATCTGAATGGTCTCTGGTCAGTGTGGGAATGTTGATGGGGTATCAGTTTCCCACACCTTTTAAAGCACTTATCACACTCTGGGCATTAAAAAAGTCTCTCATCAGTGTGAATGCGCTGGTATCTCAGCAAGTGGGATGATGTCCTGAACATCTTACCACACTGTGAGCAGATGAACAGCCTCTCCCCAGTGTGAATTCACTGTTTCAGCAGGTCAGTCCAGGATAGAAATTAAGAGACAGACACATCTCTTGGTTTGAGTTTGCTGTGTGTAAATCCTCCCTTTCTTAAAAGGAGTTTCCAAACACCCGGTGTAAATTCGGCTCTGGGAGTTTTTAAGATAAAGGCAAAATACTGCGGATGCTGGAAATCTGAAACAAAAACAAAAATGCTGGAGAAACTCAGCAGGTCTGACAGCATCTGTGGAAACAAAGACAGAGTTTCTAATCCGGGTTTGGAGTCCTACACCGGGTGTTTGTGAACCCTCCCAGTCCACTCCCCGGTTCCATTCCTCTCCTGCACTCGCGTCTTTCTCACCAGCTGCATTTTCAATCCTTCATCCCGGCTCCTACACTCACACTGCGCATGCTTCACACTCACTCCGCTCCGCCCCCTAGTTCACTCTGATTGGTTGGAGGGCCAGCCTCTCCCGCACCACCCGTCACTCCTTCCCCTTCCAATTGGTCCGATGAAGCCGTCAATCACTGAGTTGGAGCATGCGCAGCCGGTGGAGCCAGACGGGTAGACAGCCCGAGGTAGCGGATTTAAAATGCGGATTTTAGAAAAGCGAATGCGGACCCAGTGCCGAAAACAAACCCGTGAACATAGAGAGGGCTGGCAGGTGAGTTGGGAAACTTCATAAACTCACTGTGTCGACCCCAAACTCTCAATGAGGTGCCTTCGGTCTCGCGTTTGCTCGGCGCTGCGGGGATAAGGCCTGAATTAACGGCCGCCATCTATATAGGGTCAATATAGCGATGGGCGCATGCGCGACCGCCATCTTTCTAGCAGCGAGTGCAACAATGCGCATGCGCGCACCATTCCAAGGCGGGGTGTGCAATGTGCTACAGGGCGCATGCGTATTTTGTATAAGGTGACAACCCGGCCGGAGGTAGACATTCATCAAATGTGTGGTCACCGGGACTTTTAGATCAGCAACAATAGAATTGTAAACCCATAGTCACTCATTCGTACAGAATTTAAGCATTGCTTAAAAAAGAGACATGCTGTTGAAGGCTTTCATATTGCTCTCATCTGGACAGATGCAAGAAAACCAAATTTCAAAGTGAACAACAATTTATACTGCACGAGGAAAGGGTGATGATTGGTTTGGCCAGTCAGCTCTGATTGGTTAAGGCGTTGCCATGGAGAATACACCAGGGAGCGTACATCTCCCGCCCCGCCCCTCCGTGCTTTTGTTTAATTCAACCAAAGGCCCCAAGCCTGGACATGTTCCTTCTGTCTGCAGAGGACAGGTCCTTGTGCATGAATATATGTAGCTTCTAGCAAGAGGAAGTGAGATGCATTACAAGGCTGACTGACTGAAATTTGGTATTCTTGATTTCCTGTTGTGTACAAGATTAAAAAGTTTTGACAGAATGTCTATTTTTTAATCAATACTCGAGTGTTTTAAAGGAGGAAAGTGTGGTAGACAGATGGAGAGATGGAGGAAGAGATTTTCAGAGCTTGCGGTCGAGGGAACTGAAGGCACGGACACTAATGGTGGAACATTTAAAATAGAGAATGTACAAGACCAGAGTTAGAGCAGTGCAGATATCTCAGAGGGTAATGGGGCTGGAGGAGATTTCAGAGATAGGGAGGGGCATGGCCATGGAGGGATTTGAAAACAAGGATGAGAATTTTAAAATCAAGTTGTTGCTTCACCAGGAGCCAAGGCAGGTCAGCAAGCAGAGGGTGTTAGGGCAATGGGCCTCGCTGCCAGTGAAGACACCAACAGCAATGGTGCCAAGTTTGCGGAGCATTGAATGTGGGAGACCAGCCAGGAGTGTGTTGGAATAATCAAGTCTGGAGGTAACAACAGCAGTGATGAGGGTTTCAGCAGCAAACGCACTGAGACAGGGTGAGGTTGTGTGATGTTACGGAGGTGGAAACAGATGATGATGGCACAGATATGAGGTCAGAAACTCATCTCGAGATCAAATGTAACACTGAGGTTGTGAACAGACTGGTTTAATCACAGACTGTTCCCAAGGCGAGGGATGGAGTTGGCATCTGAGAAATGGAGATTGTTGCAGGGACTGAAAACAGTGTCTTCAGTCTTCTCAGTGTTTAATTGGAGTTAATTAGTCATCAGGAAGAGAAGCAGGAACCGGAATGGGCCATGAGACTGATCCCAGGTTTAACTTAGTTAGAGAGGGAGAGAAGGAAGGAAGGAAACCCTGGGAGGTTTGGAGAAACCATCTTCATGATCACTCATTAAATCTCCACACTGTGAGTTTTGAACACAAGATTAACGTCTGCTATCCTGTATGGTCGATCAGTGGGTTTCAGATTAATGACTTGTCACGAGTAATGACTGAAGTGAATGATCAGACATATTGTTATCTCCAGTTGTACTAATTTTTTAAAAAGATACTGAAAGAGTTGTCCAAAACTCTCACTGGATTTCAGCACAGGGAGGAGGGAGAGTGTGTGGGACATGGATTAGAGGCTTTGGGGGAACAAGAGAGGAAAAATGTTCCATAGTATCTAGAATTGTTTGTTCTGAGTTTCTATCCTGTCCTGACAGTGATGGCTTTTGTAACTCCTTTTACAGAGAATTAGAAGACCATAAGACAGAGGAGCAGAAATTAGGCAATTCGGCCCATCGAGTCTGCTCCGCCATTCAATCATGGCTGATAAGTTTCTCAACCCCATTCTCCCACCTTCTCCCCGTTACCTTTTATCCCCTTACCAATCAAGAACCTATCTATATCAGTCTTAAATGCACTCAATGACCTGGCCTCCACAGCCTTCTGTGGCAATGAATTCCATAGATTCACCACTCTCTGGCTAAAGAAGTTTCTCCTCATCCCTGGGCAATTTTTCACATAGCCAGGTAGGGTAGATGCCAGCGTTGTAGCTGTGCTGGAACAGCTTGGCTAGGTGTGCGGAAGGTTCCGGTGCACAAGTCTTCAGTACTATTGCCGGAATATTGTCAGGGCCCATAACCTTTTCAGTACCCAGTGCCTTCAAGCCATTTCTTGATATCACGTGGAATGAATCTAATTGGCTGAAGACTGGCATTTGTGAATCGATCATTCACTCGGCACTTCTGGTTGAAGATTGTAGCAAATGCTTCAGTCTTATCTTTTGCACTGATGTGCTGAGCTCCTCCATCATTGAGGATAGGTATATTTGTGGAGCCTGCTCCTCGAGTGAGTTGTTTAATTATCCACCACCATTCACGACTGGATCCGATCCGTTGGTGTGGGATCACTTAGCTCTGCCTATCACTTGCTACTTATGCTGTTTGGCTTGCAAGTAGTCCTGTGTTGTAGCTTCACCAGGTTGACACCTCAGTTTTAGGTATGCCTGGTGCTGCTCCTGGCATGCCCTCCTGCACTCTTCATTGAACCAGGGTTGATCCTCTGGCTTGATGATAATGGTCGAGTGGGGGATATGCCGGGCCATGTGGTCACAGATTATGTTCGAGTACAATTCTGCTGCTACTGATGGCCCACAGCACCTATTGGATGCCCAGTTTTAAGTTGCTAGATCTGTTCGAAACCTATCTCATTTTGCACAGTAGTTGTGCCACACAGCACAATGGAGGGTATCCTCAATGTGAAGGAAGGACTTCGTCTCCACAACAACTGTGCAGTGGTCACTCCTACTGATGCTGTCATGGACAGATGTAGCTGTGACAGGCAGGTTGGTGAGGATGAGGTCAAGTATGTTTTTCCCTCTTGTTGGTTCCCTCACCGCCTATGTTATTTAGGACTCAGCCAGCTCGGTCAGTAGTGGTGCTACCGAGCCACTCTTGGTGATGGACATTGATGTCCCTCACCCAGAGTACTTTCTGTGTCCTTTCCACCTTCAGTGCTTCCTCCAAGTAGTGTTCAACATGGAGGAGCACTGATTCATCAGGTGAGGGAGGGCAGTATGTGGAAATCGGCAGGAGGTTACCTTGCCCATGTTTGACCTGATGCCATGAGACTTCGTCAGGTCCGGAGTCGATGCTGAGGACCCCCAGGGCAACTCCCTCCCGACTGTATACCACTTTTCTGCCAACTCTGCTGGATCTGACCTGCCGGTGGGACAGGACATACCCAGGGATGGTGATGGTGGAGTCTGGGACATTATCTGTAAGATATGATTCCGTGAGGATGACTACATTGGGCTGTTGCTTGACTAGCCTGTGAGACAGCTCTTTCGGCACTCACCCCCAGATGTTAGTAAGGAGGACTTTGCAGGGTCGACAGGGCCTAGGTCGATGCTGGGTGGTCTGTCCAGTTTCATTCCTTTTTTGTGACTCAGTGGTGGTTTGATACAATTGAGTGTCTCGCTTGGCCATTTCAGAGTCAACCACATTGCTGTGGCTCTGGAGTCACATCTAGGCCGGACCAGGTAAGGACAGCAGATTTCCTTCCCTGAAGGGCATGAGCGAACCAGACGGGTTTTTACAACAATAGTTTCATGGTCATCATTGGACTTTGAATTAGGTTTTTATTAAATTCAAATTCCAACATCTGCTGTGGGATTTGAACCTGGGCCTCTGGATTACTCGTGTAGTGACAATGCCATTAATCCATCACCTCCTCCCTACTGGGGGTGATGTGCAGCAGTGTGCATGTGTGTCCGCCATCTTTTTAGGGGAAATGTGCAGCTGTTGCGATCAAATCTGGAGCAATTAAAATTTCAAGTCAGGATTATGGAATGAGAGGAAGTGAAGATATCTCAGAGGGTTGTGAGGCTGGAGGAGATAACAGAGATAGGGAGGGGTGAGACCATGGAGGGATTTGAAAGGATCAGAAGTTTATGATTTAGGTTCTCCTTAACCCCGACCCTTTATAGGTCAGTGAGCACATGGGTGATGGGTGAACAAGACTTGGTGCGAGTAAGCACACGAGCAGCACAGTTTTGGATGACCTCAAGATTACAGGGAGGTTGAATGTGGGAGGCCAACCGGGAGTGCGTTAGGATTGTTAAGTCTAGAGGTAACAAAGGAATGGATGAGAGTTTCAGCAGCAGATGAGCTGAGACTGGGCTGGAGTCGGGCGATGTTACTGAGGTGGAAATAGGCGGTCTTGGTAATGATGTGGATCTGTGGTTGGAAGCTCATCTTGGGGTGAAATATTTCACCATGGTTGTGAACAGTCTGGTTCAGTCTCAGACAATTGTCAGGGAGAGGGATGGAGCAGGTGCCTAGGGAGTGGAGTTTGTAGCGGGGACTAAGGACAATGGCTTCAATCTGCCCAATATTTAAATGGAGGAAATTTCTGCTCATTTAGTACTGGATGTCAGATGAGTCAGGACAGTGTGTGACTTGAAGGGGAACTTGGAGGTGATGGTGTTCACATACACCTGCTACCCTGGTCCTGCTAGGTGGTGGAGGTTGAGGGTTTGGGAAATTCTGTCAAAGTTCTGGTCAAGTTTCAGATATATAAAATCCCTCTGCTTTACCCAGTACCTCTCCCACCTCTATCTCTCTCTCTCTTTCTCTCTTCCCATAGAAGCCAGTGTTTTGCTTATACCCAGACTGGGTGGCAGGTTCTTTTCCCTGAAGGACATTAGTGAACCAGTTGGGTTTTTATGACAATCCAGCAGCTTTAACGGTCCCTTTTCCCTGTGCCGGCCCCACAAATTACCTGATTCATTCAGCTCAATTTCACAACCTGCCTTTGTGTTTTTGTGGGTTCTCTCTCACTCCTCTTTTCTGTTTTAAATCAATTTCACAGGGTGTTAGAAGGCGAGGATTTGCAGTCGGGAAACTCAATCCAAACATCACATCAGGATCTGAAGCAGTCGCCCAATTTATCGTAACCTGAATGTCGTTGGATTTTGAACATGGAAGGAAAAAGCACCGTTCGCAGTGGGGAGAAACCGTACACGTGTTCTGTGTGTGGACGAGGCTTCAGCCGATCATCTGGCCTGTCAGAACATAAATGCAGTTACAATGGGGAGAAACCATGGAAATGTGGAGACTGTGGAAAAGGATTCAATTATCCATCTGACCTGGAGAGACATCGGCGCAGTCACACTGGGGAGAGACCGTTCACCTGCCCTAAGTGTGGGAAGGGATTCATTACCTCCTCCCACCTGCTGAAACACCAGCGAGTTCACACTGGGGAGAGGCCATTCACCTGCCCTGACTGTGGGAAGGGATTCATTGATTCATCCAACCTGCGGAATCACCTGGAAATTCACACTAGACAGAGGCTGTTCACCTGCTCCGAGTGTGGAAAGAGATTCATTCAGTCATCCCACTTGCTGAAACATCAGCGAACTCACAGTGGGGAGAGACCTTTTAAATGTCCAGACTGCGGGAAGTGCTATAAAAGCTCCAGAGACCTGATATCCCATCAGCTTCTTCACACTGACGAGAGACCTTTTAAATGCTCAGACTGTGGGAAGTGTTTTAAAAGTTCTGGGGAAGTGATGTTCCACCAACGTGTTCACACTGATGAGAGACCATTCAGGTGTTCTCACTGTGGGGTTGGGTTCAGGCGATCATCTAACCTCACTGTACATCAGCGAGTTCACACTGGGGAGAGACCGTTCACCTGTTCTGAGTGTGAGAAGAGATTCACTCAGTCATTCCATCTGCTGACACATCAGCGAGTTCACACAGGGGAGAAACCGTTCACCTGCTCCGAGTGTGGGAAGGGATTCACTCAGTCATCCTACCTGCTGACACATCAGCGAGTTCACACTGGGGAGAGGCCGTTCACCTGCTCCAAGTGTGGGAAGGGATTCGCTATCTCATCCACCCTGCTGAGGCACCAGCGAATTCATACCGGGGAGAGACCATTCACCTGCTCCAAATGTGGGAAGGGATTCACTCAGTCATCCCATCTGTTGACACACCAGCGAGTTCACAAGTAACTGCAGTGATTGGATTTTGCTGTTAATCATATGCAGGACCGAATCATGTTCACTGGGGTCTGTTTCTGCTGATAATAAACTCAACCCAGTTATAAGGGTTAATATTGTGAACATAAGTCAAATAAATTAGCTCTGTATCAAACGTGCTGTATTAAACATATTAATTAAGAGCAGGAGTAGGCCATTTGACCCCTTGAGCCTGCTCAGCCAGTCAATAAGATCGTGGCTGATCTGATTGTGGCTTCAACTCCACAAGGAGCCTACCCCCGATAACCTTTACTCCCTTAGCAGTAACTGGAAAGTACTGTGTAAGCAGGCTAAGTTCTTGTTTTCTTGCAGTTTAGACAGGGTAAATTCACTCTGTTGTGAGAGCTGAGTAGTTAATTCGCTAATTGGTTGAATCTGGTTACTCTAGCCCCTGTTTAGTTGGCTATAAATACAGGCCTCTTCAGAGCAGCTAAGGCAAACAAATGCATACTTGGAGTTTGGTGAGAGGGGGAGTTCGGTGAAGTGGAGGACTGTTGAAATTGGTTCTTCCTCTACTACAGGGAAAGGAGCTAGCTGTTTGGTGAGTAACTGGTGTGTGGTTAAGGCCTATTCCATTCTTAAGGTTTAAAATAGTATTCAAATTGGAGGTAAAGTTAATAAATATATTAGAAAGCATTATAAATAGGTGATTAATATAATTGAGTAATAATTTAAAACACATTAAGGATGGCAGGACAGGTGATGTGTCAATCACAGAATCACAGAATTATTACGGCGCAGAAACCGCAGATGCTACAAACCTTCCTCAAGCCCGAAAAATATCCATTGGCCATTACCCTCTGTTTCCTATTACTCATCCAATTTTGTATCCACGTTGCCACTGTCCCTTTTATTCCATGAGCAATAAGTTTTCTTACAAGTCTGTTGTGTGGCACTGTATCAAATGCCTTTTGAAAGTCCATGTGCACCACATCAACAGCATTAACCTTATCAACCCTCTCTGTTACCTCTTCAAAAAACTCCAGCAAGTTAGTTAAACATGATTTCCCCTTTTGAAATCCATGCTGGCTCTGCCTAATCAACCCACATTTTTCCATGTGACCGCTAATTCTATCCTGTATAATTATCTCTAGAAGCTTCCCAAGCACTGAAGTTAAACTGATTGGTCTGTAATTGCTGGGCTTATCCTTACAACCTTTTTTGAACAAGGGCATAATGTTTTCAATTCTCCAGTCCGCTGGAACCTCCTCTGAGCCTAGGGAAGACTGAAAGTTTATGGCCAATGCCCTTGTAATTTCCACTCTTACTTCCTTCAATATCTTTGGTTGCATCTCATCCGGTCCTGGTGCCTTGACAACCTTAAGTACTGACAGTTTATCCAACACTTCCTCCTTATCAATTTTGAATCCTTTTAGTGACAAAGTTTCCTCCTCTATCACCGTGGCCTTGGTAGCATCTGCTTCCTTGGTAAAGACAGATGCAAAGTATTCATTTAACACCTCAGCCATGCTTATTGCTTCCCTGTGCAAATCCCCTTTTTAGTCCCTGATCAGTCCTATTTTCCTTTGACCATCCTCTTACTATTTTTGTCTCAATAGAAGACTTTGGGATTCCCCTTTATGTTGGCTGCCAGTCTTTTCCCATGATCCCTCTTTGTTTCTCTTATTTGCTTTCTCATCTCCCCTCTGAACCTTCTGTATTCAGCTTTGTTCTTTATTGTATTTTTTACCTGACACCTGTCATAAGCACACTTTTTCTACTTAATCTTGATTTCTATTTCCTTTTTCATCCAGCGAGCTCTGGATTTGCTTGCCCTACCTTTCCCTTTGGAGGAATTATACCTTGACTGTGCATGAACCATTTCTTCTTTGAAGGTAGCCCATTGTTCAGCTGCAGCTTTTCCCACCAGCCTTTGGTTCTAGTCTATCCATCCCAGCTCCGTTCTTGCCTCATTGAAGTCTGATCTCCCCCAGTTAATAATTCCTACTCTGAATAGCACATTGTCCTTTTCTAACATCATCCTAAATCTTACTATACAATGATCACTGTCTCCACTGACACTTGATCCACTTGGCCCACCTCATTTCCAAGAATCAGGCCCACGTCATTTCCAAGAATCAGGCCCAACAGTGCATCCTTTCTTGTTGCACTGGACACACACTGCTGTAGAAAATTCTCCTGAATACACTCTAGGAAATCTTGGTCCTCTCCACCCTTGACACGACCATTGTCCCAGTCTATATTCGGGTAATTAAAGTCCCCCATTATAATTAGTCTATGATGTCTGCATCTCTAATTTCCCTGAAGATTTGTTCCTCTGCATGCTTCCCAGTGGTCTATCGACACCAAAGAACGTAATTGCACATTATTTGTTCCTTAGCTCTAGCCAAATTGATTCTGTCCTTGAACCCTCTGGGACATCCTCTTTCTCCAGCATTGCAACGCTCTCCTTAAACAATACTGCCAGCCTTCCACCTTTTCTTCCTTTTCTATCTTTTCTGAACATCTTTTACCCGGGAATATTTAACACCCTGTCCTGCCCTTCCATGAGGCAGGTTTCTGTTATCGCCACAACATCATATTTCCACATGGCAATCTGCGCTTGTAACTCCCCAATCTTATTTACTATATTCCATGCATTCACAAACATGCACACTAACCCTGATTTATTCTTTATGACTTTCCCCCTTACTCCGACTCCAACTATTAACTGTTGATTCTATTTTCTCATGCTATCGGTCTCTCCCCGTATTTTGTGCACCCTGGTATTCCTCTCTAATACTCTCTCCTGGTTCCCACACCCCTGCCAAGTTAGTTTAAAGCCCCCGCCCCAATGGCACTAGCAAAACACCCTGCAACAAGCTCAGTCCCGGCTCTGTTCACGTGCAACCCGTCCGGCTTGTACAGGTGCTATTTTCACCAGAGCCAGTCCCAGTGTCCCAGGAATCTAAAGCCCTCCCTCCTGCATCATCTTTCCAGCCACACATTCATCTGTCTTATCCTCCTATTTCTGTACTTATTTGCACGTGGCACTGGGAATAATCCAGAGATGACTACATTTGAAGTCCTGCTTGTTAGTTTTTGACCTAATTTTCTACCCTCCATAAATTGAGTTCATCCAAGACTGCTGCCCGTGTCTTAACTCATGGCAAGTACCAATCCTCTATCTCCCACGTACTTGCTGACCCATTTTGGCTTCGTGTCAAGAAATGTCTTTATTTTAAAATTCTCATCCTTGTGTTCAAATCCCTACATGCCCTCACCCTCCCTATCTCTGTGTCCTTCTCAAACCCCACAATATCTCTGCTCCTCTAATTCTGGCCCCTTGTACATTCCCAATCAGAATGGCTCCACCATTGGTGATCGTGGTTTCAGTAACTGAGGTCCCAAGCTCTCGAATTCCCTCCCTAAACCTCTCCGCCTCGATCTCACTTTCCTCCTTCAAGACCCTTCTTAAAACCTACCTCTTTGACCAAGTTTTTGGTCATCTGACCTAATCTCTTCTTATGTGGGTCAGTGTCATATTTTGTTACATAATTCTCCTGTGCGATGTTTATGTTGAACTGCTATATAAATATAAGTTGCTGTTGTAGTAGTCCATACATGGAAAGAGACAAACTCCTCTTGTATATTTCACCCTGATATTTTTTTCTCTGGAACATTTTATTATGAAGCTACACAACTGATGTGAATTAAATTTGTGATGGTAAAAATATATTCACCCCGTCAGGGAACTGAACTGCGTTGACCCACACAGAGGAACACACAACAGACATATACACTGACAGTGACAGAGTCCTAAGGAGAGACAAACAGCCAGAAAACAAGGATGTCACCAACCTGGCCAATTATTGTTCCATTTCAGACTGCAAATTTAATGAACGTTTGGGATGAATGGAAATAAGAAACACAGGGAATTTGGAGGGTTTTTATTCCATTTAACCGATAACTAATTCTGCGATTGGTTATAATGATGAGAAGAGGAGTTGACAGGTTTCCAACCTGCGTGAGGAGAACCCACTGGATTTCAAACCCATCGCCTTAACCACTCGGCCGCAACTACTTGGGAAGGATGATAGAATGGATACGGAGTGTTACAGAGAAAAACGGTATTCGGTCAATCCAGTCTGTGCCCTTCCCCCACCCTTTCCTGGTCACCTGTAATTTACTGTCTCTGTCTCTCCTCATTCTCCCAACCAGAATGAAACACTGTACAGCTCAGCTGCCCCTTGCCCACATGATGAACTTTCTGGAACAACCTAGCAGAGCAAACCACCCAAAACTTTAGTAGTGGTGGGATTCAAACCCACACCTCCAAAGAGACAAGATCCTCACTCCAGTACCATACACTGCTCGGCCACATGACCACGTTCACATCTGGAACATTCAAAATGAGTAATAAAATCATGAAAGATGTTTTGTTGTTGTGAGCTGTGTTATTTGGTAGAATTAGAGCGAAGTGTGGGATTGAGCCAGAGCTTAAGTCACCCACTTAAAGGACTGGAAGAGGGGGAATCTTGTCACGAATGTAGAGTTGTGATGTGGTAGATTTTGTAAAAACAAGCTAATATTTCTTTTAAATGGGCGCAAGGAACCTTAAAAATAGCTGCTAAAGGTCACCTGACCTTTTACAACTGCAATATTTGCCAAGCTTCTAGAAGGCTTCAAGTAAATTGAAAAGGGACCTACCCAGATATGTGACAACATTTGAAATCCAAGGCGCGTTTCCACAAGAGGAAACTCATTGACAGTGGTTTCCCTGGAGGTGTGAATAGCTCTTTCCCATCTCACCAAACCTCCCAAAATGGGAATCATTCAAGTTAATGAAAATATTAACTTTTGTATTAACACTTTTTAATTTAAGCCTTTTTGGTGACATTTTTACTAAATTTGGAATCCACTGTCCCTCTTTGCTCTTCCTTTGCAATGTAAACCAATGTGGATTTGTTTCCAGTCTTGTCATTTCAAAAGGGTCCGGTCCATATTCAATAAAATGTTTGTTGCTGGCTTCCTGTTCTTTCTTCCTCCTAATGTCACGATGTGAGTCTAGTTCTTAATCTGTTCCTTGTCTCTCCCATGTATCAGATTTTGCAATGTTTACATCGGATTACATAAACAGCATTGTTGTTCACATTTTTGATTCTGTAGTTTATAGAGGTGTTTTCCCTGTGTTGAATTTTTGTCTTGTTTTCAGGACTTTTAAGTGCTTAAATGTTATACAGTTTCTATTCCCACAATTTGTTGTGGTTTGTGTGCTCACCTTGCTGCTAACAAAAAGATCCTTTTGGTTTTTATTCCTTCTAAAGGCTGTTATTATATTGGTTTAGTGAGTTGATTCCTTCATTTAAGTTTTCAAAATTATTTTTAATTACTTTCTTTACACGTAGGGTCTTATTGCAATATCCCATAATAAGTGGTATTTTTGGGGCCTAATCTATTTAATCTTGGAGGGTTGTCTAATTCTTTCCAAAAATTGGATTTGATATGTTTAAGGAAACTTTTGGCATATCCCCTCTACCACAACGCAGTGAATAAGGTATTGACTACACTGTGAAATCTACCTGTTCTGTACAAATACCATGGAATCGCAGCAGTTATGAAATCACTAATCCATGGAAGGTGTGTTTAACATGGTGTCTTTTGAATATAGTAGGGTGCGCGTGTCTGTTGGTTTGAAGAAAACCTTTGTTGCCAATGTGTTTTGTGTTATCTTCTTGTGTTAGTTTGAACTCTGTGGTGTCTAAGAAATTCATTTTATTTCTGTATTTATTGTTTCAATCTGGTTAGGGACCAGTAACTTTTTGTTTAAAGTAGACAATATTTGAAATCTCAAGGACTAACTAAGAGAATAAAATTACAAGCTTCCATGGTTTTAAACAAACAAGTTAAACTTTATTATACAAAGTCAGAAAAATAAAACAATTGGCAATATGTATCTTATACTCTAACATTCAGAATTAACATGAGAAAAATATGAAGTAACAGGCAACTGTGGTCAAACATAATGCACTGCACATTAAACAGCAGACAACCAAGACAGATCCCACAGATTTCTCAGCAACCCACCCAGATGTCAGTATTCACTGTGAGTCACACAATCTCGTGAAAACTCCATCTCCCTCACAAGGGTCTCCACTTTCAAGAATCTAGCCCCTCACATCCCTCAAAGCTGCTCTGACTCAGATTGCCTCAACAACTGCACACCTCCCAATGGTTCAATCTCTTCTCCTGAGCCCGCGCTGCCTGTCCCACTCTGGACACGTGCTGGAACTCCCAGGGAATTCTGGAACTCCTAGTCCTCAGTCTCCAGCCAGAAAACATCACAGAGAGACAGATAAGTTGACGTTTCTTAAAATTGCTGTTACTTTGATTTTGATAGTCAGATAGTGATTGTTTGTACAGATTCCTCCCGTCCTGTCTCCGTATGGGACCAAACTCCTCACGTATCATCTAGAAATCTGTAATAACATAATGGTAGCTTGGAACATTCTTTGAAAACACTCTCTTCCCATTCCCCCACACATTTATATATTAGCATGGGGGGAGGGGCAGGGGTGTGCAAATTTTTTGCGAGCGGCTATATCTTTAATTTGAAGATTGTATTCTCCATCTGAATTCAAAGTTTTTTGTTAGTCCCAGATATAATAATCAGATTATGGCTTTGCCTGGTCTATGAGATTGTGGAAATTTATTCAAGATGTTTTGGATGACTGGAATCCCTCTGTTTCTATGTTACTTTCCAAACTCTCAATTTCCATTGTGAAGAGTGTGCTGTCGGGAGGGTGAGGTGAGGGATTTTTCTGAGCGGTAAGTATCCTTAATGTAATTGGGTAATATTGATCTGGGAGGCAGGGTTCAAAAATGAATCAGTGTGTTCTGCCATTCTGTATGATTCACTGCCACAGCCTGTAATGATTGAAATTTGGAGGATTTCTCATGATACCATCAGGTGTCCAGGTGTTTATGTATTTTGTAAAATGTCCTTGGTTGCGGCTGCTGTCCCTTTAGGTATTCCATCTGTTTTCGATTCATGTAGTTGGAATCTTTAAGTTCTGTTACTCTGTCCTTAACTTCTTTTTGTCTCTGTTGATACATGGACTTAGTTCACTTGGTGCAGTAATCTGTCTTGTTGAGTTGTCTGTTTGCTTTAATAAGGTTTTGTTGTCTGTCCATAACTATGTTACTGCCTTTGTCTGCTGGTTTTATGACAATATATGTATTGACTTTTAATTCTCTGATCGCTTGTCTTTCTCTCCTCATGAGGTTTTGTTTACCCTTTACATCGGGGATTCTCTCGATTCCTGAGTTGCTTTGATGAAGTTAGATATTTCAGTGTTCATTTCATTCTCTGGAGGAATCCAATCTGATCTGTGTAGTGAACTTGGCCTATCTGAAATTGAGTAATCAGAAAAGTCGTCTTGTGTGATTTGTTGGGTAGGTCTCTACCCGGGTGTTGTGGTTGGTGAGCTGGATGATCCGTATTGGCATTTGCATTTCTCTGTCACCCAGAACCCGGAGTCTTGACCCACACAGGACCAGTTTGTTATTTGTGTTTCTCTGTCACCCTGAACCCGGAGTCTTGACCCACACAGGCCCAGTTTGTTGTTTGTGTTTCTCTGTCACCCTGTACCCGGAGTCTTGACCCACACAGGACCAGTTTGTTGTTTGTGTTTCTCTGTCACCCTGTACCCGGAGTCTTGACCCACACAGGACCAGTTTGTTGTTAATGTTTCTCTGTCACCCTGTACCCGGAGTCTTGACCCACACAGGACCAGTTTGTTGTTTGTGTTTCTCTGTCACCCTGTACCCGGAGACTTGACCCACACAGGACCAGTTTGTTGTTTGTGTTTCTCTGTCACCCTGTACCCGGAGACTTGACCCACACAGGACCAGTTTGTTGTTTGTGTTTCTCCGTCACCCTGTACCCGGAGTCTTGACCCACACAGGACCAGTTTGTTGTTTGTGTTTCTCTGTCACCCTGTACCTGGAGACTTGACCCACACAGGACCAGTTTGTTGTTTGTGTTTCTCCGTCACCCTGTACCCGGAGTCTTGGCCCACACAGGACCAGTTTGTTGTTTGTGTTTCTCTGTCACCCTGTATCTGGAGTCTTGACCCACACACGACCAGTTCGTTGTTGGTGTCGGGGTCTTCATGGCCTCGCACGACTCATTTTTGCTTTTCCAGGGATCAAAACCATGAGACACGAACTCTTCGCTAGTCCCATTGTGGTCTGTGAGAGGGTAAACTCCTCGCCAGTCCCTTGTTGGGGGTCTGCTGTTTGGGATTAATCACTGTTGGGTGACGTGTTATGTCCAGAGACCTCGTGGATCCCATTGAGACACCCGGGGCGGTGCCATCAGAACCTCGTCCTTGTGGCTGGGGTGGATTTCCTGCAAGATGAGGGACTCCATGGTTTGGACCAAGCTCACGGCTGGTCCGACATGCATTTCCCACATTACAGAGGGACTACCCTTCAAAAAGACTTCACTGCCTGTAAAGCACTTTGGAACATCCTGAAGCTGTGAAAGGTGCTATATAAATGCACATCTTCCATTAACAAAGGAGAGAAGGACCAAGGCCAGAAAAGTCATTAACAGAACATCAATCAGTCTCCTCTTTTCTTAGAGAAATCATGGACTCGAGCACTGTGTATTTGACACTAAGCTGATTTATTTAACCTTTATCCAGAATATTAAACTCCAGCCCAGTTACCGGGATTATTAACATCAGCAAAAACAAACCCCAACTGTCAGAATGAACATGGTTCAGTCCTGGATGTGATTAACAGCAGAATCCAACCCCTGCAGTCACTTGTGAATACACTGGTGTGTCTGCAGGGTGGATGAATGACTGAATCCCTTCCCACACACGGAGCAGGTGAACGGCCTCTCTCCAGTGTGAACTCGCTGGTGTTTCAGCCGGAGGGATGGGTGAATGAATCCCTTCCCACACATGGAACACGTGAATGGCCTTTCTCCAGTGTGAACTCGCTGGTGTGTCAGCAGATCCACTTTGCTTTTATAGCTTTTCACACAGTCAGAACATCTAAAAGGTCTCTTTTCAGAGTGAACACGCTGATGTGAAGTGAGCTGGGTTAGTTGAGTGAATCCCTTCCCACACTTGGAGCAGGTGAATGGTTTCTCCCCAGTGTGAATTCTCTGATGTATCAACAGAATCTTTCTGCTTTTAAAGCAATTTTCACAGTCAGAACATTTAAAAGGTCTCATGCCAGAGTGAACAAGTTGATGTGAAGTGAGGGTACTTAACTGAGTGAATCCCTTCCCACACTTGGAGCAGGTGAACGGCCTCTCTCCAGTGTGAACTCTCTGGTGTCGCAGCAGGTTGGATAACTGAGCGAATCCCTTCCCGCAGTCAAAGCAGGTGAACGGCCTCTCCCCAGTGTGAACTCGCTGGTGTATTAGCAGATTCTTTTTGCTTTTAAAGCTCTTCTCACAGTCGCTACATTCAAAAGGTCTCATGTCTGAGTGAACAAGTTGGTGTGAAGTGAGGTTAGTTAGTCGAGTGAATCCCTTCCCACACTCAGAACAGATAAACGGTCTCTCCCCAGTGTGAATGCGTCGATGAGTTTCCAGCTCAGAAGGGGATCTGAATTCCTTCCCACAGTCCCCACAGTTCCACGGTTTCTCCATGGTGTCGATGTTCCTGTGCCTCTCCAGGTTGGATAATCAGTTGAGTTCTTGTCCACACACAGTACACTTGCACAGTTTCTCCCTGCTGTGCATGGTGAAATCTTTGTTTCAGGTGGTGTAACAGGTTAAAACACGTTCTACATTCAGTTCACTGGAACACTCTCACTCCGGTGTGTGTGTGTGTGTCTCGGTGTTTTTCCAGTCACACTGATGTTTCAAATCTTTACCCACAGACAGAACAGACAAATATATCTACTTTCACAGTCAATGTCCGATGATATTCAGGTCTTGATGAATCGAGTGACGCGGTCAGATCTTGATGTGATGTTTGGTTTGGTTTGGATGCAAATCATCTCCCTCTTCTCCCCTGTAAAAGGAGTTTACAAAAACCATCACTGTAAGTACAGGATAGAAATTCAAAACAGACAATTCAAGTTTCTTTGGGACATTCTTTCCCCAAACATGTGGTCCAATCAAACTAAAAGAAGCTCAAATCAGCAACAAAGTCCCAACAAAAGCAAAGGGAACCTCCCTAACTAAACCAGAATGTTGTTTCAAGTGTCTATGAGACACTCTGTACCCTGAGGTGCCTACTGGATGTGGGAGGTATCAAGTGTACCAGTGGACACCGCGTGTTCCCTTTCCAGGGACACCCAGGCACGGACAAGACCATGGAAGAGAGGTTGGCAGCCAGTGTGACCACCCCCAGGTGTGTCACCCATCCTGGATCTGCAAATTTCTGTTTTAACCGGGCCCATGAACAGTGTCAGGAGAAGATTCTCTGACTTACCCACTCCCCCTCCACACTGGTCAGACAAAGATTCAGAGAATGGGACAGCAGTGACACCAAAGGTTGAGGATCATCCCCTTCAGGTAACTATACAGGGGCTGCAACCTCTCCGCCCGAATAGAAACAAGGCCCGTGGACTCCTCTACGCTTCAAACATCACCTGCAGCCTGAAAGTGGGTAAAGCTGTTGAAAAACCTGTTGCCCAGGTAGTGTATTATCCGGGCACTTGGACCCGGTTGGGAACAGGCACGCCGAAGCCCCGCCACTGTGGCGTCATCAAAATATCTGCGCATGCGCTCTAATGCCCGCCGAAACAAGATGGCGGCCGTTAATCTGGGTCTCGTCTCGGTTAAAAGCCCCGGAGCTGCAAACCCAGGACCTGCAGGTCTCTGTTCGGGGTTTGAGGCCTTCACCGGGTGTTTAGAAACCTCCCCCAACCAGCCGCCGGCTCTATTGCTCCCGTCGCATATCCAAATCCTCACCGGCTGCAGATGAGACTGAGGCGCTTCTCGCCCCATCGCCGTCACTGACAATGCGCGCTCTCCAAACACTGTCCGGCACTGCGCCTGCGCACCGCTCGCTTGTGGTGTGGATAGGGGACATTCAACACCGCGGGTTATGCTGGGAAAACACATCGCCATTACCTGCCCAATGAGAAATGGTCATTTTATGCAACAATGTGGAGATTGGGTAAGCAAATTAAAATTTTGGGCACTCAATAAAATTAGCAATCAAATTATACAATAACCTGAATGTATAGACCACCTGTCCACCCAAAAGATTTAAGTGCCATTAATACTGAATGAGGAGGACATTATTCTCTGTGTCTTTAATGAACATTAACATGCAAAGAGGGAAATTAATGACCTTTAAACACCTCGTCCACTTGGCACAGAACTGTCTGAAACTCATATTAGAAGCCACATGAAACAAAATACTGACAAATATTAAACTATTTACAAAATAATTAAAAATATATATATATTGGGGGAGACGGTGGCATCGATTTCACTAAACCAGTATTCTGGAAGGCCAGCTAAAACTCGAGGGACTTGGGTTCAAGTCCCGCCACTGCAGCTGGTTCAAGTTAAATTCAATTAAAAAATCTGGAATTGAAAGCTCGGCTCAGAAACGGTGACAATGAAACCATGGTCGATTATCATTTTAAAAAACCCATCTGGTTCACTAATGCCTTTTAGGGAATGAAATCTGCCATCCTTACATGGTCTGGCCTACATGTGACTCCAAATCCACCGAAATGTGTTTGACTCTGAATGGCCCTCTGAATGGTGTGCCAAGCCACTTGCTTCAAGGGCAGTTGGGGATGGGCAACAAATGCTGGCCTTGCCCAAATGCCATGAAAGAAAGTTTTTAACACCCCCGCCACTGAATGGCTACAATTTCAGAAGGAAGTGAAGACAGAAGGTCCAGAAAATATGCAAGAGAACGGTTCCCCTTCCAAGGAAAACAAACCCAACTTCACCTAACCTAACTGAAGTTCCTCATCTTTCGTGAATATTTTCTGCACACTCTCTAATGCCTCACATTCTTCCTGTGGTGAGGTGCTCAGAATTGGACACAATACTATACCTGGGGCCAAGCCAGTGTTTTATTCAAGTTTCTTCTAACTTGGTTGTTTTTGTACTTAATTCCTCTATTCATGAAGCCCAGGATTCCACGTGCTTTATTCACTGCTTTCTCAGCCTCCCCTGTTACCATCAATGATTTGTGCACATAAAGCCCCAGGTTGAACTGCTCCTGCACCATTTTACACTTGTATCCTTTATTTTCTATTGTCTCTCCTCGTTCTTCCTCCCAAAATGAATCACGTCACACCTCTCTGAATTAAATTTTATTGGCACCTGTCTGCCTATTCCACCATCTTCTCTATGTCCTCTTGAAGTTTCTCATTATCCTCCCTACTGTAAACACAACTTGAAAATTTGGTTTCGTTTTCAAATTTTGCCCTGAACACACAAGTCTAGGTCATTAACATATATCAAGAAATCAGTGGTCTTAACACTGACTCATTGTGATCCCAGTGTCTATTTTTCCTCAATCTGAAAAAACAATCATTCTCCATGCATGTTGTTTCCTGTCACACAGCCAATGCTGCCTCTGCCCCATGGTCTTTAACTTTATTGACAAGCCTGTTACTTGGTACTGTCTCAAATGCCTTTTAGAAGTTCATGTGCACCTCAATTGTGTTATCCTCAATCACATTCTCTGTTGTCTCATCAATAAAACTCAAGCAATATTGTTCAACACGATTTGTCCTGAACAAATCCGTGCTCACTTTAATTAACCCACAATTGCACAAATGACTTAATTTTGGCCTGAATTGCCGCTTCTAAATGCTTTCCCATGTCGAGGTTAAACTGACTGGTCTGTCGGTGCTGGGGTGATCCTTCCATTTAAGATTAGTATGGATTTAATATTAATGAGAGGAAGTGTGAGGAAAAAGAGAGAAGTGATGAAATTGTAACTACATTTGAAGACACTGATAAATAGCTCAATAATTAATCAGATTTCAAGACATATAACACTAAAGTATGAATAAATGAATTTAATTATTAATAAATCTCAGCCAGAGTGCTTGGAATGGAGAAATGAACAATACTGAATGCTTCAAATATGAAATGAAAACAGTTAAAACTGGAAACACTCAGCAGGTCTGGAAGAACCTCTGGAGAGAGAAACAGAATTGACGTTTCAGGTCTGTGAGCCAGTGAAAGCGGGGAGGTGGGGAGGACAGAAGGAACGGTCTCTGAAAGGCTGCAGGGTGAGAGAAATTTGGTTTCATGAAGCAAGGTCAAAGGGAGTGGTAATGGGACAAGTGAAAACACAAAAGATGTGTCGATATGAGGCGCGAATTGCACCATCACAACCGTCTGATAGCAAAGTAAAGAAAATAAGAGAAATGAGAAAGGAAAACAAGGATGCAAAGAAACAAAAAACAAAATGGGGGCAGAGAATATGATAGAAAATTGTTGAACACAATTTTGATTCTCCAAGTCTGTAAAGTGTCTCTTTTTGACTTGGTAATGAACTGTTACATTTCTATCCATTTGCAGTTCAGATGAAAGGTCACAGAGTTGTCACGGTAACTCTGTTTCTCTCTCCACAGATGCAAATCTGCTGAGGATTTCCAGCATTCTCAGTTTCATGACGGGATTGTAGACTGTGAGAGTTTGTAAAGGCAGAGATTGTCCCAAATTAATTTGTCACATCGACAACAAATGCCTCTGCCTCATGACACTCCAGTCTCACTACTTTACTTTATATTTGGGTCTGTGGGGAGAATGTTCACTCTTTTATATTCAGTCTAGGGGGAGAACGTTCGCTGTTTTATATTTGGGTCCTGTGAGCATCAAAAGAAGAAGCTTGAGGACAGTCACTGCATTTTTGGTCTGACTTTATACAAAATAAACTACCCTGGTGTGAGGGGCAAACATTATCATATTATATGCAGTCAGCGAAGGCAAGTTTGAAGCTAAATCCTGCAATACTGTAAATTTAAACTAAAAGCAGAAAGCTGCTGATGGTTAAAGGGGCCGGGATGGTGGTGGGGGGAGGTGTCCAGAGGAAGTCTGACACACACTGCACAGGGTGAGCAGGGGAAAGGGGAGGAATTACTTGGTTAAACAGGGCGCCAGGGACAATAGCAAAAGGTGGGAATGGAGCAACGGAATAGACACATCAGAGAACCATAGAATGGTTGTAGCTCAAAAGGGGGGTCGCTCAGTTGGTCTGCGTTAGCCCCCTGAAGGAACAATTTACCTAATGCCACGTCCCTGCCTTTGCCCCATAGCCCTGCAATTAAACAAGATTAAACAAGTCTTAAACAAAACTTGTATGAATCAAGATGTTTACGCAAAGGGGGAGCAGAAGAAAGAAAAGCAACTTGTTCATATGGTGAATGGGGGTGGTGGGAGGTGCAGGATAATGTATCTGTGCAGGTCAGTGAGGACCCCTAAAGTCCATCAGCCGCCTGCATGCAGTGTTTAGAGGGCCCTGGGGGAGAGGAGGAAGAATTCATTTTGGAGAAAGCACAGGGCGGGAGGTCACCCCTCCCCCACTCTCCTGGTGACACAAACGAATCACCTTGGACTGTCCCACACCTGAGCCGGGCGGGGTCAAAGTGCAGGAAGCTGCAAGCTGATAGGTTGTGCTGTGAACTGGGCGGAGTTGGGGGTTTGAGTGACAGGTCTGGGGCTATATCAGAGCAGACACAGTCACTGCTCCCCCTTTCCTCGTGGATGTTTCACTGGAGTCGTGTTGGTGAGTGTTTCTAAACTCTGTCTCACTATCCCGGGAATGGAGGTGGATTGGAGGTTGTTGTGAGTGTCAGATTATATTGTTTCTCCTCATTCTTCCCGCTTCTCCCACTCCCAGTTCCAGGCTGCAGGTTCCAGTGATTTTGGATGCGGGAAGGTTGTTAGTCTCGGCAACAAAAGCAGAAAATGCTGGAAAAACTCAGCAAGTCTAGCAGCATCTGTGGAGAGAAAGACAGAGTTAACGTTTCGTGTCCGTATGACTCTTCTTCAGAGCTGGGCTTTATTTTGTTAGTTTCGGCATTGGTGTAGGTGCGCAAGCGCAGAAACGCGGCATAATTCTTCTATAATAATGGCGGGTCATCCTACCCTGAATGCACCTCGGGATCGAATACGGTCTATCTCCATCTGCAGGAACCCAACCCTCCTTCATTTCACTATTTTGAATTTAATTTTCCATTTCTTCGTGTAGTCTGCAAGTCCGTTTAAGTATTCCTGTAATTTGCTGCAGTTCTTCACCTCCTTACCTCTCAATGCGCCATTGTTACCACCCGCAGATTGCGTCAACCGACCTTAGATAAGAAAATAAACAACTTTTAGATAGAGCGGTTTCTGGGCCCATAGCATTGTGGGAACCTTGGCCGCCATTACTTATCGGCTGCCGCTGAGCGTTTTCGTGCATTCTGAAGGCAAGTCAGTGACCTGACAGCCTAACTCTGTTTCTTAATCGGTTTATGCTGCCTGACCAGCTGAATATTTGAAGTCTTTTATATTTTCATTTCAGATCCAACATTGTAGAGTTTTGCTTCTGTATCATTGTTTTACAGGATTGAGTTTAGAAACACAGGCAGACCAATTCGGATAAAAGCAAAATATTGGGGATGCTGGAAGTCTGAAATCAAAACAGAAAATGCTGGAAAAAAAAACTCACCTGGTCTGACAGCAACTGTGGAGAGAGAAACAACCGAGGTTTTTTGTTAACTCCATTCTTGGTATTTGGGCGTCACTAACAAGACCAGCAGATATTGTCAATCCCCAGTTGTTTATTGGTCAGGTGTTGGTGGGCCTTCTTCCTGAACCGCTGCAGTTACTGTGGTGAAGGTGCTCCCACAATGCTGTTTGGTAAGGAGTTACAGGGTTTCCACTCAGCGATGATATATATCCAAATCATCAAGGACAAGTTGTATTTATGTAGCATCCTGGATAGAATAAAACCTTCCAATGTGTTTCACAGGAATATTATGTTGCAATATTTAACACTAAGTCACATAAGCAGGCATAAGGGCAGATGATCAGAGGCTTGGTCGAAGAAGTAGGTTATAAGGAGTGTCTTAAAGGATGAGAGGGAGGCAGAGAGGTCTAAGGAGAATATTTCAGAGTTTTTGGCCTGGGCAGCTGAAGGCTCGGTCACCAATGGTGGATCAATTGAAATCAGGGATCCTCAGAAGGCCTGAATTAAATGACTCCAGTTTTTTGGCGGGATGTAGATTGGAGGATATTATAGAGATAGTGAGGGTGAGGCCACGGAAGGATTTTAGAACAAGGATGAGAATTTGAACATTGCGGAGCTGCCTAACGAGAAGCCGATGTAGCTCAGTGAACACAGGGGTGTTGGATGAACGAGTCTTAGTGCGAGTAAGGATAAGGGAAGCGGAGTTTTAAATGACCCCATCTTTATGTGGGTAGCTAGTAATAGTCCAGTTTAGCGGGAACAAGGAAAAGGATGAGTTTTAGCAGCAGATGAGCTGAGGCAGTTGTGAAGTTTGGCAAAGTTACTGAGGTGCAAATAGGCGGTCTTGGTGATATGTAGTTAGAGGCTCAGCTTGGGGTGAAATATGACACCAAGATAGTGAATAGTCTGAAACAAAAATAAAAATACCTGGAAAAACTCAGCAGGTCTGGCAGCATCTGCGGAGAGGAACACAGTTAACGTTTTGAGTCTGTATGACTCTTCAAAAGAACTAAGTAAAAATAGAAAAGAGGTGAAATATAAGCTGGTTTAATGGGGCGGAGGATGGGGGGTGGAGTGGGACAGGTAGAGCTGGATAGAGGGCCAGTGATAGATGAAGATTGCCAAAAGATGTCATAGACAAAAGGACAAAGAGATGTTGAAGGTGGCGATATTATCTAAGGAATGTGCTAATTAACGGTAGAAAACAGGACAAGCAAGGTACAGATATGCCCTCGGGGGGGTGGGGTGGGGTGAAGGGAAGGGATCGAAATAGGCTAAAAGGTAGAGATAAAACAATGGATGGAAATACATTTCAAAATAATGGAAATAGGTGGGAAAAGAAAAATCTATATAAATTATTGGAAAATATAAGGGATCGGAAAGGGGGTGGGGATGGAGGAGTGAGTTCACGATCTAAAATTGATTGTTGAATAGTCTGGTTCAGTCTCAAATTTGTCAGAGAGATGGATGGCATTGATGGTTAGTGAGTGGAGATTGTAGCTGGGACTGAAGACAATGGCTTCAGTCTTCCCAATATTTAAATGGAGGAAATTTCTGTTCATCCAGTACTGAATGTCAGTCAAGTCAGGACGGTGTGTGACTTGGAGGTGATTATGTTCACAGACACCTGCTACCCTGGTCCTTCTAGCTGGTAGAGGTTGCGAGTTTGGGAGATTCTGCCAAAGCTCTGGTAGATTTGCAGATGTTTAACATCCCTCTCCTTCATGCCCTGGCTCTACCATCTCCCTCTCTTTCCTCCCCTAGATTTTGGAGTTTTGTATAGGCCCTGTCCAATCAGTGGGTTCCTTTTCCTAATAGGCATTGATGAATCCATTGTGTCTGAAAGCTTTCATTGTCACTTTTTCCTCGTGCCAGTCCCAAAAATGACCAGATTCATTCAGCTCAATTTCGTAACCTGCCTTTGTGTTTTTGTGGATTCTCTCTCACTCCCTTTGGCCTGTTTTAAACTACTTTCACAGGGCTTGCAGTCCGGAATCTCAAACCCAACATCACATCAGGATCTGATGGTGTCGCCCAATTTATCGTAACCCACATATCATCGAATTTTGAACATGGAAGTTAAAAGCCTTGTTCACAGTGGGGAGAAACCGTATACATGCTCTGTGTGTGGACGAGGCTGCAGCCGAACAAATGACCTGTCGAACCACAGCCACAGTCACACTGGAGAGAATCCATGGAAATGTGGGAACTGTGCGAAGGGATTCAGTTACCCATCCCAGCTGGAAATTCATTGAAGCGCTCACATTGGAGAGAGGCTGTTCACCTGCTCTGAGTGTGGGAAGGGATTCACTCAGTCATCCCATCTGCAGACACACCAGTGAGTTCACACTGGGGAGAGGCCGTTTACCAGCACTGTGTGTAAAAAGGGGTTTGCTGATTCATCCAACCTACTGAAACACCAGTGAGTTCAAAGTCAGGGGTGGCCGTTCACCTGTTTTGAGTATGGGAAGGGATTCATTCGGTCATCCCACCTGCTGAGACACCAGCGAGTTCACAAGTAACTGCTTGGGTTGGATTTAGTTCCTAATGATATTGTTGTCTGAAGCATATTCATTGGAGTGTGTTTCTGCTGATGTTAATAAACTCCAGCCCAGTTACAGATTCTGGATAAAATTCAAATAAATCAGCTTTGCATTAAACACAGTGTGTTGAGTCTTTTTAATATCTTTAACACAAGTTTGTTCCTTTTGAAGGGCTCTCCCTCTCGCTTGTCTCCTCCATCCTCACCTCCAGCAGCAATGTGAGGATCTCATGGAGCTTCTTTGTTTCTAAGATTGAGACAATCCGATCAGCTGCCTCTGCTGCTTCCCTCCCTTCCACTTGCCCAACGGGACAAACTGTGTCTGAAGATCCCACTTGCCCAAGCCCTGAACACACATTTTTCACGAGTTTCTCTCCTGTCTCCCCTCATGCCCTCTCAGCGCTCTCTCTGTGCACAACCTGCTCCATCGACCCTATTCCCACTAAACTATTGACCAAACAACCTCCCCATGCCTACTGACATTCACAACAGTTCTCTCTTTTCAAGTACTGTCCCGCTCTCCTTTAAATCTTCCATCATTACCACTGTTGTTAAAATAACAAACTCTTCACTTCTCCATCTTTGCATGCTGCTGCCCCATTCCCTGCCTCAATTTCCTTTGAAAAATACTTAAACATTTTGTAATCTCCCAAATCCATGTCCATCTTTCTCTGAACTCCAGGTTTGAATCTCTCCAATCAGGTTTCTGCCCCGCCACAATTCCAGAACAGTTATTTTGAAAGCTATATGACTGTTACAAAGGTAAACTTTCCATTCTGGTCTTTCTCGAACTGTCTGCGGTGGGCCCCTCTCTCACAGGCCTTGATTTCCGTCTATTGTTCTGAATGATTAACAGCATTAACCTTCTCCCTAAACTGTCCAAACCATTTATTGAAACTAGGGAACCTTCTTGTTCTAATGGTGTCATTCCATGTCTGCATTCATGCCCTGAAGTCAGCTCTTGAATTGTGTGTACATTGTTTCATCATGTCCGCACATTTCAGTAACAAATGTTGAAATGTCTACTCCACATCCACAGGGTTTCATCTGTTTAAAGTCACAAAAAGAAAGGTCCAGCTTTCTTCTGGAGTTTGAGAGAAATTAGCTTTCAGAATGATGCAGAGTTTCAGTCAATGAGGGAGACCCGGGCTCAGCCCCGCCCCTCATTCACTCCGATTGGTTGGAGGACCAGCCTCTCCTACTCGACTATCCTGCCCCACCCCCTCTTCCTATTGGCCCGCAGCTGTCATCAATCAGCCGGGCATTGGGAGCTGTCAGGTGAGAGGTCAGTGTCAGGGGGTGGGGTTTACAAGCCCCGAGGGCGGCCCCAGTGCCGAATCTGAACCAATGAACATTCTCCACTCTCTTCCGGCTTCTCTCCGGCACCAACCTCAAGCCGAGAGCAGGAGACTCTGAGCATGCGCCGTTCACCCGGACAACCCGCAGCAGATAGAGCGGTTTCTGATGCGTACCGGATCGTGGGTGATCCGGCCGCCATTAGAGACAGTGTCTCAGTTAATCTTTGTCTGAACCTGGGGAATTGAGGATAGGGTTTCTGTTAGCATAGAGGCTGAAGAATAATAAATACCATGGTCGAGCTCCAAAGCTTCAGACCAGGGTTGATATGGGGCAAAAAGGGAATTTACACAAGGGGGCAGACATATAGCTGAGGTATTAAATGAATACTTTGCACCTGTCTTTAGCAAGGAAGAAGATGCTACCCAGACCATGGTAAAAATGCGAAGTAATTTGGACACTAGATGGGTTTAAAATCGGGAAAGAGGAGGTATTGAATATCTTATCTGTACTTAAAGTTGTTAAGTCGCCAGGACCAGATGAGATGCATCCATGGACACTGCACGATGTGAGTTGAAATTGCAGAGGCACTGGACATAATTTTTCAGTCTTCCATAGACTCAGGGGTAGTCCCCAAGGACTAAAGATTGCAAACTTTACACTCTTGATCAAAAAAGGGCGTAAAGATATGCCCAGCGACTACAGACCAATTAACTCCTAGAAACAATAATTCTGGACAAAGTTAATCATCACATGGACAATTGCAGGTTGATTATGGAAATCCAGCATGGATTTCTTAAAGGAAAATCATGTTTAACTAATTTGATGGAGTTTCTTGAAGAGGTAACAGAGAAGGTTCATGAGGGCAATGCAGTCACTATGGTGTACATGGACTTCCAAAAGGCGTTTGTTTCAGTACTGCACAAAAGATTTGTGAGAAAATTTAAAGCTCAGGTTACAAAAGGGACAGTAGAAACATGGATACAGAATTGGCTGCATAACAGGAAACAGAGAGTAGCAGTTAGTGGATATTTTTTGCACTGGAGGAAGGTTTGTAATGGAGTTCCACAGCGGTATGGTTATGGGACCATTGCTTTTCCTGCCATACATTAATGACCTAGATCTTGGTGTAAAGGCAACATTTCAAAATCTGTCTATAATACAAAACTCAGAAAAATCACAAACTGTGAGGAGGATATTGTAGAACTTGAAAAGTTCATAGACAAGTTGGTGGAATGGGCAGAGAGGTGGCAGCTGAAGTTCAATCCAGAGAAATGTGAGACGATAAGTTTTGGCAGGAAAAGACAGTATAAATTTGGGGGTACAACTCTAAAGGGGGATGCAGAAGCTGAGGGACCTGTGTGTATATGTGCCTAAGTCATTGTGGCAGGGCAGGTTGAGAGAATGGTTAATAAGTGATACAGTATCCTGGATTTTATGAATAGGGGCACAGAGTACAAGAGCAAGGAGGTTATGCTGAGCTTGTATAAGACACTAGTTAGACCTCAGCTGGATTATTGCTTACAGTTCTCGGCACTGAACTTTAGGAAGGATGTGAAGGCATTGGAGAGAGTATAGAAGACGTTTACGTGAATGGTTCCAGAGTTGAGAAACTTGAGTTATGAAGATAGATAGGAAAGGTTAGCATGGTGGCATGAGAGAAAAATGCTCAGAGGAGATTTGATGGAGGCATTCAGAATCATGAGGCGTCTGGATAGAGTCTATAGGAAGAAACTGTTCTGATTCGTGAAAGGATCAAGAATGAGAGGGCACAGATTTAAAGAAGTTATTCAAGAAGCAAAAGCGATATGTGGAGAAACTTCTTATGCAGCATTGCAATTGAATTTTGGAATGCACAGGTTGAGAATGTGGCAGAGGCAGGTTCAACTGAAGCATTCAGGAAGGAATGAGACTGTTGTCAGAAATGGGAGGACGTAAAGGTGGGAGAATGGGACTAGGTGAGTTGCTCTTTGGGAGAGCCAGTGCAAACACGATGGACCAAATGGCCTCCTTCTGCGTCATACCAATTGTGTGATGTGGTAAAAATTATTGGTTAATCCTGACATTCAATCTCTATCTCTATGTCTGTAAGAGACCAATAGACCATTGTTCTCCCAGTTTACATTCTCACAAGAAGTTCCAAATGTTTGTAGCACTGTGATCTTGTTATGTGGTCAATAACATGTTCAGTCTTCTCTGTCAATCTTGTGCAGAAGGGCTGATGTAGGTAGAATAATTTGGCCTGCAAGATACAGTCTGTGTGAGTGATTAGAATATGATTGTGTCATAGTTCGGTGAGACCTGATCGCTTACTGAGCAAGTGAGCCAGTCTAAATGTAACTCAGGTAATCACAGCTCCTGTAGGTGATTCTCTGGTTACGATGAGATCGATAAGAAAGGAATCAGGAGCTTGCAGTCCCACCCAGCAGGGCACCAGTGGAGAGGCACTGGAGGAAGATGGTTTGGTCAATGGTGTCAAAGACTGCAGACAGGCCGAGAAGGACTGTGAGGGAGAGTTTACCTTTATCACATTCACATCAGATGTAATCTGTGACTTTGAGAAGAGCTGTTTTGATACTGTGACAGGGGCAGGAATCTTATTGCACGGATTGAAACATGGAGTTCCAAGAATGATGGGCATGGATTTGGAAGGCGACAAGGGTTTGGGAGAGGGAAGGGTGGAAAGAAATGGAGAGGTAGTTTGCAAGGACATTGGGGTCAAGGGTTGGTTTTATTGAGGAGAGAGCGATGATGGCAGATTTAAAGGAGAAGCAGAGCCCTTCAAAGGAATTAATGTGTGTTTGAGATATTAAAGAGACTCAAAATAGTGTGTTTAACACAAAACTGATTAATTTAATTTTTATTCAGAGTGAGAACCACGATGACAGGGCTGGAGTTTATTAACATCAGCAGAAACAGGCCCGAATGAACATGGCTCAGTCTGGATGTCATTAACAGCAACATCCAATCACTGCAGTTATTTGTGAACTCGCTGGTGTTTCAGCAGGTTAGCAGACTGAGTAAATCCCTTCCCACATTTGCAGCAGGTGAATGGCCTCTCCCCAGTGTGAACTCGCTGGTGTGTCAGCAGGTGGGATGACTGATTGAATCCCTTCCCACACATGATGCAGGTGAAGTGCCTCTCCCCTGTGTGAGTGCGCTTGTGTGTCTGCAGGTGGGATGACTGAGTGAATCCCTTCCCACACTCGGAGCAGGTGAATGGCCTCTCCCCAGTGTGAGTTCGCTGGTGTAAAATGAGTTGAGATGATCGCCTGAACCCAGCCCCGCAGTGAGAGCACTTGAACGGTCTCTCATCAGTATGAACAAGTTGATGGGACATCAGTTCCCCGGAACTTTTAAAGCACTTCCCACAGTCTGGGCATTTAAACGGTCTCTCATCAGTATGAATTCGTTGATGTGTCTGTAGGTGGGATGACTGAGTAAATCTCTTCCCACACTCAGAGCAGGTGAACAACTTCTCCCCAGTGTGAACCTGCTGGTGTCTCACCAGGTTGTTCGAATGGGCGAATCCTTTCCCACACTCAGAGCAGCTGAATGGCCTCCCCTCAGTGTGAGTTTGTTCATGTCTCAGCAGGCTGGATAACTGAGTGAATCCCTTCGCACACTCTGTACAGGAGAACGGTCTCTCCCCAGTGTGAATTCGCTGGTGCCTCAGCAGGGTGGATGAATCAGTGAATCCCTTCCCACACTCCGTACAGGTGAATGGCCTCTCCCCAGTGTGCGTGTGCTGGTGTATGGTGAGTTCAGATGCTCGCCTGAACCCAGTCCCACAGTGAGAGCACCTGAATGGTCTCTCGTCAGTGTGAACACGCTGGTGTGCCAGCAGGTTGGATGAGTCAGTGAATCCCCTCCCACACTCAGAGCAGGTGAACGGCTTTTCCCCAGTGTGAACCCGCTGGTGTATCACCAAGCTGGATGACTGAGTGAATCCTTTCCCACACTTGGAGCAAGTGAACGGTCTCTCACTCGTGTGAACTCTCTGGTGCCTCAGCAGATTGGATGAATTAATGAATCCCTTCCCACACTCAGGGCAGGTGAATGGTCTCTCCCCAGTGTGAACTCGTTGGTGTGTAAGCAGGTTGGATGAATTAACAAATTTCTTCCCACAATCTGAGCAGGTGAACAGCCTCTTCCTGGTGTGACTGTCCCGCTGAGTTTCCAGCTGAACTGTATCAGTGAATCCCTTCCTACAATCTGCACATTTCCATGGCTTCTCCCCATTTTGACTGCATTTATGTTTTGATGGGTCTGATGATCGGCTGAAGCCTCGTCCACACACAGAACATGTGTATGGTTTCTCCCCACTGTGAATGGTGCTTTTTCCTTCCATGTCCATAAACCGATGATATTCAGAACTCGATAAATTGGGCGACTCTATCAGATCCTGTTGTGATGTTTGGTTTGAGTTTTCCGACTGCAAATCTTCCCCTTCTAATCCCCTGTGAAATTGATTTAAAACAGGAAAAAGGGAGTGAGAGAGAACCCACAGAAACACAAAGGCAGGATGACGTCTCCTCAGGGACGCAGGTTTCTGCCCTGGGTCCTCATAGGACTGAAAAGATCCACAGATCTTTGGACATAGGGGGCAGGACGTGCCACGAGGTAGCAGAATTCGGGAAGCAGAATTTGCTTCCTTTTCTTTCTTTCTCTGTCGTCGCTCTGCCTCATCAATAAGACATTGGGAGTCAAAGGGTATTGCAACTTGATGGACAAATTGTCTCCATTCTGAACAATGGGAACCAGGCTCCTCCCACTCATTCAAAACCTTGCCCCCTACAAAGATGGCGGCCCCGCATGCGCCCTGCTGCACATTGCCCCCAATAAAGATGGCGGCCGATAACTGGGCCCGATTTATGGGGGTTGCGTCCCCCGCTCCGTGCAAGCGAGCGACCGCAGAGTTCAATTTTAGGGTTTTCTGATTGCACAACAAGTTTACCAATCCGCTTCGCCCACGCGCCCAAACGATCGCTCCCTCCGCCCAACTATTCTCTACCTTACCGATTACGGGTCCGAGAAGCGTCTCTCCATCGCCATTACTCACACTGCGCATGTTTCACTCCCAGCTCGGTCCCGCCCCTCTTTCACTCCGATTGGTTGGAGGACCAGCCGCTCCCGCTCGGTCCTCCGTTTCCGCCCCCTCTTCCTATTGGTCCGGACCTGCCGTCAATCAGCCGGGCATTGTGACGGTTCCAAATGGTGAGCGCGGCCACAGACTCAGCCTGACTTGCTGATTCTTGGCAGCATTTTCTGTTTGGGAATTAGAGCTAGAGATGGATGGTCAGTTCCGCTCTGTCCGGGGGGGATTCACACTCATTTCCCTAGTGCCCTGATTATCACCTTTACTTTACATGAGAAAGTCCCCGGTTCAATCCCGGCTGGAAGCTTTGTGTTTACAATTGTTACTGAGGAGGAACTAACAGTGAGTTTAGTTTCATGTCGAACAGGGGGACAGTTATTGTCTCATTCTTTAAAAGCTCCTTCATCACCTTTAAACAGGGAACGATAAGTCAGAGAAAACTGATCCACTGTGACCCTGAAACAAGATACTGATGGTGCTGGAAATCCGACCTCAAAACAGAAAATGTTGGAAACTCTCAGCAGGTCAAACAGCTTCTGTGGAGAGGGAAACGGAGTGAATGTTTCAGGTCAGTGACCTTTTATCCAAACTGGAAGGACTTAAAGATAGGGGACACCGTGTCGGGAGACGGGGGCCGCGTGTCGGGAGACGGGGAATGTATACTGTACACGTTGTTCACCTTCGTAATTCACAACAATATTCCTGATGTTCATGAGTTGCCTCACTTTCTTTCCCATTAATTCCATTTGCTGATCTATCAGTAATGGACTTGCTGCCATCTCGAACAAAACTGTTTTCACCACTAAGGCTCCGCTGGTATTTAATAGTCTTCATGACATCATCGCACTGGGACTGGATGACATCATAAGAGTCCATTGTTTCTTAATGACCCACATCAATAACAAGAAATGGCTGCAATTTCAGAAGGAATTGAAGTCAGAGGGCCCAGGAAAGATGCAAGAGAACGGTTCCCCTTCCAAGGAAAACAAACCCAACTTCACCTAACTGAAGTTCATCATCTCTCGTGAATCTTTTTTGCACACTCTCGAATGCCTCACATGCATCCTGAAGTGAAGGGCTCAGAATTGGACACAATACTGCAGTTGGGGCTAAGCCAGTGTTTTATTCAGGTTTATTCTAACTTGTTGATTTTCTACTTTATTCCCGATTCCACATGCTTTATTCACTGCTTTCTTAGTCTGCCCTGCCATCTTCAATGATTTGTGTACATATAGCCCCAGATAACGCTGCTCTAGCACCCTTTTACAATTGTACCCTTTATTTTATTTTGTCTCTCCTCGTCCTCCCTACCAAAATAAATCACTTCACACCTCTCTGAATTATATTCTACCTGTTTACATGTCTACCCATTCCTTCATCCTGTCTATGTCTTCTTGAGGTTTATCACTATGCTCCTCACTGTAAACGCAACTTGAAAATTTGGCTTCGTTTGCAAATTTTGCCCTGCACACACAAGTCTAGGTCTTTAATATATATCAAGAAAACAGTGGTCTTAACACCGACTCCTTGTGATCCCACTCTATATTTTTCTTCAATCTGAAAAAACAACCGTTTACCATGCGTGCTGTTTCCTGTCACGCATCCAATGCTGCCTCTGCCCCATGGGCTTTAACTTTGCTGACAAGCCTGTTACTTGGCGCTGTATCAAATGCTGTTCAGCAATTCATGTTCACATCAACCGTTTTAATCTCATCAACATTCTCTGTTGCCTTAACAAATAACTCAAGAAATTTAGTTCAACACGATTTGGCCTGAACAGGCTTTAATGAAACCACAATTGTACAAATGACTTTATTTTGACCTAGATTCCAGCTTCTAAATGCTTTCCCACACAGAGGTTAAACTAATCAGGTAGAGTGCTTGGAATGGAAAAACGAACAATACTGCGATGCTTCAAATATGAACTAAGCAGTAAAAACTGGAAACACTCCAGCAGGTCTGGAAGAACCTATGGAGAGAGAAACAGAATTGACATTTCAGGTCCGTGAGCCAGTGAAATGGGGGAGGTGGGAAGAGGAACAGAAGGAAAGGTCTCTGAAAGGCTGCAGGGTGGGACAGATTAACTGACAAAAGATTTCATGATGTAAGGTCAAAAGAAGTGGTAATGGCCCCATTAAAAAAACAAAAGACGTGTCTAGATGAGATGCGAATGACACGATAACAGCAGTCTGAAAACAATGTGGAGAAAATGATAGAGAAATGAGAAAGGAAAACAAATACTTAAAGAAACAAGAAACAAATGGAGGCAGAGATTATGATAGAAAATTGTTGAAGTCAATTTGATTCCAGAAGTCTGTGAAGTGTCTTCTTTTGACCTGGTTATGAACTGTTACATTTCTATATATTCTCAGGTCAGATAAAAGGTCACAAAGCTGTCATGTTAACTCTGTTTCTCTCTCCACAGATGAAGGCCTGACCTGCTGAGGAATTCCAGCACTTTCAGATTCATGTCAGGATTGTAGACTCAGAATTTTTAAAGGTATTGTCCCAAATTAATTTACCACATCGACAACAAAAGTCTCGGCCTCATGAAACTCCAGTATCATTGTTTTATATTCGGGTCTAGGGATAACGTTCATTGTTTTATATTCGGGTCTGGGGGATATTGTTCACTGTTTTATATTCGGGTCTGGGGAATAATGTTCACTATTTTATATTCGGGTCTGGGGATAATGTTCACTGTTTTATATTTGGGTCTGGGGGGATAATGTTCACTGTTTTATATTCGGGTCTGGGGGATAATGTTCACTGTTTTATATTCGGGTCTGGGGGATAATGTTCACTGTTTTATATTCGGGTCTGTGGGATAATGTTCACTGTTTTATATTCGGGTCTGGTGGATAATGTTCACTGTTTTATATTCGGGTCTAGGCGATAATGTTCACTGTTTTATATTCGAGTCTGGGGATAATGTTCACTGTTTTATATTCGGGTCTGGGGGATAATGTTCACTGTTTTATATTCGGACTGGGGGATATTGTTCACTGTTTTATATTCGGGTCTGGGGAATAATGTTCACTATTTTATATTCGGGTCTGGGGATAATGTTCACTGTTTTATATTTGGGTCTGGGGGATAATATTCACTGTTTTATATTCAGATCTGGGGATAATGTTCACTGTTTCACATTCGGGTCTGGGGGACAATGTTCGTTCTTTTATATTCGGGTCTGATGCGGATTAAAATGAGGAGCCTCTTCAATTGAGGACAGTAACTGCATTTTTGGTATGACTTTAAACAAAATGAACTATCCAGGTGTGAGGGACAAACATTTTCCGATTTAGAGCAGTCAGTTTAGGCGAGCTTGAATCTAAATCCTTCAATTCTGTAAATTTAAACTAAGACCAGACAAACAGGAAGCTGCTGATGGTTAAAGGGGCCGAGATGGTGTTGCGGGGAGGTTTCCAGAGGAAGCCTGACACACGCACTGCACAGGCTGAGTAGAGGAAAGGGAGGAATTACTTGATTAAACAGGGAGCCAGGGACAATAGCGGAAGGCGGGAATCACTGGGAATGGAGCAGCGGGATAAAGACACCTCAGACAATTATTGAATGGTTACAGCACAGATGGAGGCCGTTCGGCCCGTCCTGTCTGTGTTGTTCACTGAAGGAACCATTTTCCTAGTGCCACCTCAGGGCTATGGGCCAAGTGCTGGAAAGTGGGATTGTAATAGATAGGTGTTGATGGCCGGCACGGACACGATGGGATGAAGGGCCTGTTTCTGTGTTGTACAACTCTGATTCTATGACTTCCCTCCCTTTGCCCCGTAGCCCTGGGATTAAACAAGTCTTAAGCAAGACTTGTGTGAAACAAAGTGTTTAGGCGATGGGGTAGAAGCAATAAAGAATAACAACCTTTTCACACAGTGAATCGGGGACGGGGTGCAGGATAATGTAACTGTGCAGGTCACTGAGGATCCCCAAAGCCCATCAACCGTCTGTATGCTGTATATAGAGGGCCCTGGGGGAGGGGGGAATGGAACCATTTGGGACACCGCACAAGGCGGGATGTCACCCCTCCTCCACTCCCCTGGTTACACAAATGACTCACCTTGGACTGTCCCACACCTGGGCCGGGCGGGGTCAAGGTGCAGGAAGCTGCAAGCTGGTAGATTGAGCTGTGAACTGGGTGGAGTTGAGGGGTTTGAGTGACAGGTCTGGGGCTATATCAGTATGTGTTCATAGTGACAACAGACCATTTAGATGCTCTCTCTGTTGGACTGGGTTCAGGCAATCACTTAATCTCACTGTGCACCAGCGAATTCACACTGGGGAGAGGCCATTCACCTGCTCCAAGTGTGGAAGTCGATTCGCTAGTTCTTCCACCCTGCTGAAACACCTGTTTAGGCTGTGACAAGAGCTTTAAAAACCCACATTCATTGATGGTTCACCAGTGCATTCACTCCGGTTCCACTCCATTCATCTGCTCTCACTGCAGGAAGAGGTTCAGGTGATTGTCCATCCTGCTGCAACACCAGTGAGTTCACACCGGGGAGAGGTCATTCACCGGCTCCATGTGTGGGGAGAGATTCTCACTGATGGAAGATCTTTTAAATGGGAAAGAGTTATGAAAGTTCTGTGGAGCTGATGTTCCATCAACGTGTTCACACGGACCAGAGCCTGTTCAAGTGCTGTCACTATGGGACTGGGTTCAAGTGATCATGTGAACTCAGTGTTCAGCGCACTCGCACTGGGGAGGAGAGCATTCATCTGTTCTGTGTGGGAGAGATTCACTCCGTCATCCCACCTCAATACACATTAGTTCTGAAGAGGAGTAATACCGACTTGAAACGTTAACTCTGTTTCTCTCTCCACAGATGCTGCCAGACCTGCTGAGCTTTTCCAGCATTTTCTGTTTCTAATTTTAGATTTCCAACATGTGCAGTATTTTGCTTTCATCTATACACATCGACTTGTTTACATGGGTCAGAAACCTTTTCAAAGTTCTGACCATGAGCCGAGATTTAAAAGCAAAATGGGTGCTGAGACACAAACACATTCACACTGGGGAGAGGCTGTTCACCTGCTATGTGTGTGGGAGGAGATTCACTCTGTCATCTCACCTATTGACACACCAGCGAGTTCACAAGCGGCTGCAGGAATTGGATTCTGCTGTTATTGCTGCTGTTAACCACATCCAGGACTCAACCATTCTGACAGCTGGAGTTTGTTTCTGCTGATGTTCATAATCCCTGTAACTGGACTGAAGTTTAATATTCTGGATAAATGTGAAATAAATCAGGTTTATTTTAAACACGTTGTGGATTTTTGCCTTTCCCACCTGGGTGTTTAACATCACCTGGCTGGAGCTCAGGAAGGACAATCTGGGTCGTGGATCATACAGCAGGAACAGAATTTCAGCCTGGACACAGTCCCTCGGGGTCACACTGAGAAGGACAAACAGCACTTTGCTCTTTCTCCTCTCTCTTCACTGACAGCAAAGCCCCCGTGTGGGTTAATCCTGAGGTGTGTAAGAAATGTGTCCCAGCCGCTCTCTTCCATGGTTCGGACCTCCTGGACCCAGAACAGCAGGCTCCTATACAACTGTGTTTAGAGTCAGGAGGAACAACGGTGAATGCTGGAAACGTGCTGTCAAATCAGAGGTTGGTGTAAAACTGTGATCTGTTTCTGACTGAAAGGGAAAATCAGGTTTAAATTTCCAGTCTGAAAATTACTGTGCTAATTATTCTATGAAGATTTACTGTGTTTGTGACAGACTAAAATCGATTACTTTAAGGCAGAATTAAACCCATTTGAAATAAATTTGCAAAATTCTGTATTAAAATAGCAGGTAGATGATTTCAGAGGTACCTGTTAACTGCTGGGAGAATTATACAACAGATAAAGAAAGACCTGCAGCACATTTCCTGGAGTTCCCTATTTTATTGATATGTGTTAGACACCAGGATAACTAAAAATACTCAACCCTGAACATCCATGTGGTTGCAACCCTCAAAGTTACGCTGGGATCACTCCCGCTGTGTAGCTCCAGCACTGATCCTGCTGCAGGTTGGAGGCTCGGGGAGTGGGCCCTCCAGGAGTGGATTGGGAGAAAGCAGTGTTTCAGTATCCTGACTAATATACGGTGAGGAACCAGAGGAATCCTTACTGAGGAACTGTCTGGGGCTTTACCTCTCAGTGTAGGTCTAGGGGTGAATGATTCCTGACTCCCTGAACTGTCTGACACTGAACCCAGTTTGGAACAAGATGAATTCAGTGTCCAGGAGAACTGGGACAAATATCATCCACAATTGAGGGAGAGAAAAGCAGCCATTAGAGAAGAGATCTTTGGGAAAGAAGATGGTGAACAATTGTGGAAATAACAGCAAAGCTTTCCCAGCTCCATCAGGAGTGGGAAGATGGTTAAACGTAATTTTGAAACACTGAAAAACAGTTGAGGACAGATTGAATCAGATTGCCAGGCTATGACAGAACTGTTAAATGACTGTTTCACATCAGTCTGCATTCCTGTGGATGATGCTCAAATTCCAGCTGTGGGATGTGCTGTCGTCAATAACATCATCAATATTAAAATAGAAAGGGATTGTCACCCTGGAGAAAATAGGGAATATCAAACTAGATGGTGCTCCAGGTCCAGATGATGTCCACCCAAGGGGGTTTAAAGAGATGGAACGGGTGCCCTGTGAGCCTCTTTTCCATATCTTCAACAGCTCAATAGAGTCAGCGATCGTTCTCTGAGATCGGAAAGTAGCTCATGGTGTTCCCACTTTCCAAATCAGGGAAAAATCAGAGCCAGGGAATGACAGGCCCATCAGTGTGGCCACGATCACAGGGAAGATGCTTGAAGGTTTCTGATTCTGTTTCTGATCACTGGGGGAGAGAAGGATCCATTCGAGATCCTCAACATGGATTCCGGGAAAGAATGTCACGCCTTAGAAACCTGTTTGTGTTTTGTGAAGAAGTTGCTGTGCTGGTGGATGAGGGGAATCAGGTTGACATTGTCTATCTCAGGGTGTAATCCAACACCAGCATCTTGTATTTACACAGAGGGTTGTGAGGCTGGAGGAGGTTACAGAGATGCTGAGGATCCATTTGACATTGTCTATCTCAGGGGTGTCAAACTCCTTTTCCATGGTGGCTCTGATCCGACATCCTGGCACTGGGTGAGGGCCACATTCAGCAGAAGTTATTAAAATGAAACAAGATACTGATAAACTTTATTAGTATTCACTGACATCACGATTTAATTTACTGCTTCTGCTGCTCCCGATACCTGGCACCTCTTCACTTGACCCATCACATCAACACTTGGAGCAAATGACTGGGCTGAGGTTTGTCTTGGATAAAAACATGAGGACCTCTTGTCAGCACAGAATCAGAGAAATTTACAGCACAGAGGAGGCCATTCAGCCCATCATGTCTGTACTGGCTGAAAATGAGCTATCCAGTCCAATCCCACTATCCAGCTCTTGGTCTGTAGTCCTGTAGGTTACAGCACGACTGGTGCATAACCCAGTACTTTTTAAATGTGAGTATTTCTGCCTCTACCACCCTTTCAGATAGTGATTTAAAATTCCCCAGCACCCTCTAAGTGAAAACATTACTCAACTCCCCTCTAATCTTCCCACCAATTACTTTAAATCTCAGCCCCCTGGTTACTGGCCTCTCTGTTAATGAAATAGGTCCTTCCTACCCACTTTATCTGGGACCCTCATCATTTTATACACATCAATTAAATCTCCCCTCAGCATCCTCTATTCCAAAGAAAACAACACCCGCCTCTCCAAATCCACCTCAGGGTTAAAATTCACCAGTCCCGGCATCATCCAGATAAATCTTTTCTGTGCCCTCTCCAGTGTGATCACATCCTTCCTGTAAAGTGCTGACTAGAACTGGATTGTGCTCTAACTAGTGTTTTTTATAGCTCCAGAATAACCACGCTCTCACCTTCCATTAACTTCAGTGTGAAGGAAACTCACAGCTGGAACCTGTCAGCATTTTAAAGATATTTACAAATTTTCGAGGGTTCCTTACAGTTGGGATCTTCCTCTGTTCTGTCCACTCGAGGTGTTAGATAACAGACCTTCTCCTGTGAATATCGAGCTGGAGTTTTGGGTCATGAGGTGTTTCCTTGTTCATCTTGTTGACTCTAAATATTGAATTGTGTGGTTTCAGACACCAGGTAATCAAGCTGACAACAGATTGTCTCACACTGACTTTATTAACAGCACTGCAATCATACAGATAGAGTATAGTTCCCCGATCCAGAATAGGGATAATCATAGAATCTTTACAGTGCAGGAGGCCATTCGGCCCATTGAGTCTGCACTGGCTCTCTGAAACAGCATTCCACCTAGTCCCACTCCCCTGCCTTATCCCGTAACCTTGGACATTCTCTCTTTTCAGGTAGCAATCCAGCTCCCTTCTGAATCCCTCAATCGAACCTGCTTCTACTGCCCTTCCAGGAAGTTCGTACCAGACTTCAACCACCCTGTGGGTGAAAAAATGTTCCCTCACATCACATTTAGGGAGGGAACTTAAAAGCTTCACATCAAGGCACAGCCACCAATGATGGAGTAATTATAATTTTGGGTGTTCGAGACGGCAGAATGAGAGGAGCGCAGAGGGTCATGTGACTGGAGATTACAGAGATAGGGAGTGACGAGGCCATGGAGGGATTTGAAACTGAGGATACAAATTTTAAAATTGAGGCAAAATTGACCAGGAGCCAATGTCGGTCAATGAGCACAGGGGTGATGAGTGAATGGAACTTGGTGTGAGAAAGCTCACAGTCACCAGAGTTCGGATGATCTCATGTTTCCGTGTGGGGATGGGGTGAATGTGAGAGGCCAGCCAGGAATGTATTGGAATCATCAAGTCTAAAGGTAACATGGATGAGGGTTTGAGCAGCAGATGAGCTGGGGGTGGGGTGGAGACAGGCGACGTTGTGGAGATCGAAATATCTGGTATTAGTGATGGTGTGGATACGTGGTCAGAAACTCATCTTGGAGTCAAATATGACACCAAGATTGTGAACAGTGTGGTTCAGCCTCAGACAGTTCCCAGGGAGAGGGATGGACTCGGTAGTTAGGGAACGGAATTTGTAGTGGTGACCGAAGACAATGGCTTTGGTCTTCCTGATTTTTAATTGAGGAAATTTCTGCTCATCCAGTACTGGATATGAGATGAGCAGTTTGATAATTTAGTAACAGTTGGATGATGTCACCTAGTGGCAGCCTGAAGATGAGAAATAGGAGTGGCCAAGGATAGATCCTTGGGGACACCAAGTACAAGGACTTTGGAGACGAAAGGGAGGTTGGAGATGGGGTGGTAGTTTACAATGACAATTGTGGAAAAAGTTTTTTTTCAGGATGGGTGATGATGGTGGATTTAAAGGTGAGGGGAACAGTACCAGGAGAGAGACAGAACCATTAGCTGATATTGTTGAGATGGAGAAGTTGGATGGTCAACAGTTTAATGTGAATAGGGTTATGGGAACAGAGGTGGGTCTCATGGACAAGATGAGCACTGAGAGGGCATGAGGGGAGATGGGAGAGAAACTGGAGAAAGATGTGGGTTCAGGGCTCGGACAAGGAGGACTTTAGAGACAGTTTGTCCTGGTGGGTTAGTGGAAGGGAGGGAAGCAGCAGAGGCAGCTGATCAGATTGTCTCAATCTTAGTGACAAAGAAGCTCCATGAGCTCCTCACACTTGTTGTTGAAGGTGAGGATGGAGGAGACAGGGGAGAGGGAGAGTCCTTTAGAAGGAACTAATTTGTGTTTGAGATATTAACAAGATTCACCAGACAGTGTGTTTTACACAAAGCTAATTTATTTGACTTTTATCCAGAATATTAACACCTATAACTGGGCTGGAATTTATTAGCATCAGCAGAAATACTCCCCAATGAAAATCGTTCAGTCCCGGGTGGTGTTAACAGGAAAATCCCATCATTGTATTTACTTGTGATCTTAAAAAGACTCAATATTGTGTGTGTAATACAAAGCTGATTTATTTGACTTTTGTCCAGAACATTAATGCCTAGAACTTGACATTAATGCCTAGAAATTAACATCAGAGAAACAGACCCTGATAAACATCGTTCACTCCTGAATATAATTAACAGTAAAATCCAATCACTGTCTTTATGTGTGAACCCGCTGGTGTATCAGTAGGTAGGATGACTGAGTGAATCCCTTCCCACACTGGGAGCAGGTGAACGGTCTCTCCCCAGTGTGAATGCGCTGGTGTGCAGTGAGATGAGATGCTCGCCTGAACCCAGCCCCACAGTGAGAGCACCTGAACGGTCTCTCGTCAGTGTGAACACGTTGATGACACATCAGTTCCCTGGAACTTTTGAAACACTTCCACAGTCTGGACGTTTAAACGGTCTCTTGTCAGTGTGAACTCGCTGGTGTCTCAGCAGATTAGATGAGTGAGTGAATCCCTTCCCACACTGGGAGCAGGTGAATGGTCTCTCCCCAGTGTGAACCCGCTGATGTGTCAACAGGTGCGATAACTGAGTGAATCCATTCCCACACTGGGAGCAGGTGAATGGTCTCTCCCCAGTGTGAACTCGCCGGTGTAGATGAGTTGAGATGCTCGCCTGAACCCAGTCCCACAGTGAGAGCACCTGAACGTTCGCTCGTCAGTGTAAACACTTTGATGACACATCAGTTCCCTGGAACTTTTGTAACACTTCCCGCAGTCTGGGCATTTAAACGGTCTCTCATCAGTGTGAACTCGCTGGTGTCTCAGCAGATTAGTTAAGTGAGTGAATCCCTTCCCACATTGGGAGCAGGTGAACGGCCTCTTCCCAGTATGAACTCGCTGGTGTCCAGTGAGTTGAGATGCTCGCCTGAACCCAGTTCCACAGTGAGAGCACCTGAATGGTCTCTCGTCAGTGTGAACACGTTGATGGGACATCAGTTCCCCAGAACTTTTAAAGCACGTCCCGCAGTCTGAGCATTTAAAAGGTCTCTCGTCAGTGTGAACTCGCTGGTGTTTCAGCAGGTTGGATGACTGATTGAATCCCTTTCCACACTCGGAGCAAGTGAACGGTCTCTCCCCAGTGTGGATTCATTGGTGTTGCAACAGGTCGGATGAGTGAATGAATCCCTTCCCACATTCGGATCAAGTCTCTCCCCAGTGTGAATTCGCTGGTGTGTCAGCAGGTTGGACGATCGAGTGAATCCCTTCCCACACTCGGAGCAGGTGAACGGTCTCTCCCCAGTGTGAGTGCGCCAATGAGTTTCCAGCTCAGATGGGCATCTGAATCCCTCTTCACAGCCTCCACATTTCCATGGTTTCTCCCCACTTTGAACAGTGCTTTTTCCCTTCATGTTCAAAATCAGTTTACGATAAATTGGGTGACTCCTTCAGATCCTGATGTGATGTTTGGTTTCAGTTTCCCGACTGCAAATCCTCCCCTTCTAATCCCCTGTGAAACTGATTTAAAACAGAAAAAAGGGAGTGAGAGAGAACCCACAAAAACACAAAGGCAGGTTGTGAAATTGAGCTGAATGAATCTGGGAATTTGTGGGGCCGGCACGAGGAAAAAGTGACCACGAAAACTGCTGGATTGTCATAAAAACCCAACTGGTTCACTAATGTCCATCAGGGAAGGGAACCTGCCACCTGGTCTGGGTCTACACAAGACTCTGTCCTCCTTAAGATAACAGATAGGAACCGGAATAAACCATACGGTTCATTAAGCTGCTCCACCATTCGAAATGAGCATGGCTGATCCTGGGCTTCAACTCCACTGTCTGAGAGAGAAAGAAAAGAAGAGAAGGGGGTAGTAGAAGCGGAGGTAAAGAAGACGGACTTAATAGAGCTACATCTCACTGCATAAGTGTGAGGTTATCCATTTTGGTCGGAAGAATGAAAAGGCGACATTATTTAAATGGAGAGAAACTTCAGAATGCACCAGTGCAGAGAGATCTGGGTGTCCTCGTGCATGAATCGCTGAAAGCTAGTATGCAGGTACTGCAGGCAATAAGGAAGGCAATTGGAATTTTGTAATTTATTGCTAAAGGAATAGAGTATAAAAATAGGGAAGTTGCTGCAACGGTACAAGGCATTGGTGAGACCGCACCTGGAGTACTGTGCACAGTTTTGGTTCCCTTACTTGAGGAAGGATGTAGTTGCATTGGAGGAGGCTCAGAGGAGGTTCACTAGATTGATTCCAGAGATGTGGGGCTTGTTTAATGAGGGGAGATTGAGCAGTTTATGTCTGTACTCGCTAGAGTTTAGAAATATGAAAGGAGATCTAATTGAGGAAAATAAGATGCTAAAGAAGACAGACAAAGTAGACGTGGAGCGGATGTTTCCCCTTGTGGGGCATTCTGGAATGAGAGGCCATAGTTTTAGGCTAAGGGGTGGTAGATTTAAATCAGAGATAAGTAGGAATTGCTTTTCTCAAAATCTGTGGAATTCACTGCCTCAGAGTGTAGTGGATAAATTTAAGGAGGAGATAGATAGATTTTTAATTAGTAACGGTTTGAAAGGTTATGGGGAGATGTTGGGAAATTGGAGTTGAGGCCGAAAGATCAGCCATGATGGTAATGAATGGTGGGGCAGGCCCGAGGGGCTGAATTGCCTACTCCTGCTTCTAGTTCTTATTCAAGAGTCAAGCCTGGTACAGAATTTTTTTTTCTAATTATTTGATGGGATGTGGGATATGGCTTGGTCAGCATTTATTACCCATCCTTATTTGCCCCTGAGAAGGTGGTGTTGAGCTGCCTTCTTGAACCACTGGCAGCTCAGCCTCACCTTCTCAATGCACATTGTCCTCGGGGAGTCAGGCATTCCCCAGTCACGTGCTCAGCCCTGGCTCCCCACTCTCATTCTCTTCCGCCTTTGTCATCCAGCCCAAGCCCCGCCCACTCCATGATGTCACCGATATGGCCGCACATGCGCCCTGCTCCACGCTGAAACAAGATAGCGGCCGTTAAACCGGTCCCGGGGAAACAGCGGCTCCGGAGATTCGCAGCACTGGACAGAAACGGCCCAGGAGTTTCTTGTTCGCGGCTTGTGGCCTACACCGGGGGTTTCTGAAGCCTTCACGCCCATCCATCGTCGCTAACATTACCTCCGCTTCGCCGCGTCCTCACCTCCTAAAATCCAACAACCAAGCGTCTGTCCATAACAACAACAAAAATACCTGGAAAAACTCAGCAGCTCTGGCAGCATCTGTGGAGAGGAACACAGTTAACGTTTCGAGTCCGTATGACTCTTCAACAGAACTAAGGAAAAATAGAAAAGAGGTGAAATATAAGCTGGTTTAAGGGGTGGGGGGGCGGAGAGACAGGTAGAGCTGGATAGAGGGCTAGTGATAGGTGGAGATAACCAAAAAATGTCATAGACAAAAGGAAAAAGAGGTGTTGACGGTGGTGATATAATCTAAGAAATGTAATAATAGGTGACATTAAGGGTAGAAAGCAGGATGAGCAAGGTACAGATAGGGCTATCTGTGGGGGTGGGGTGGGGGGGAAGGGATCGAAATAGGCTAAAAGGTAGAAGTAAAACAATGGGTGGAAATACATTTAAAAATAATGGAAATAAGTGGAAAGAGAAAAATCTATATAAATTATTGGGAAAAAGGGGGATCGGAAAGGGGGTGGGGATGGAGGAGAGAGTTCATGATTTAAAATTGATGAACTCAATATTCAGAACAGAAGGCTGTAAAGTGCCTAGTCGGAAGATGAGGTGCTGTTCCTCCAGTTTGCGTTGAGCTTCACTGGAACAATGCAGCAAGCCAAGGGTGGACATGTGGGCATGAAAGCAGGGTGGTGCGTTGAAATGGCAAGCGACAGGGAGGTATGGGTCATGCTTGCGGACAGACTGAAGGTGATCGGCAAAGCGGTCACCCAGTCTGCATTTGGTCTCTACAATGTAGAGGAAACCGCATTGGGAGCAACGAATGCAGTAGACTAAATTGAGGGAAGTGCAAATGAAGCACTGCTTCACTTGAAAGGATTATTTGGGCCCTTGGATGGTGAGCAGGGGGGAATTAAAGGGGCAGGTCTTGTTTTATCTCTACCTTTTAGCCTATTTCGATCCCCCCCTCCCGCACCAGGGCTATCTGTACTTTGTTCGTCCTGCTTTCTACCCTTAATGTCCCCATTATCACATTTATCAGCTAATATCACCGTCAACACCTCTTTGTCCTTTTGCCTATGACATCTTTTGACTATCTCCACCTATTACTGGCCCTCTATCCAGCTCTACCCGTCCCACCACCCCTTAAACCAGCTTATATTTTCTATTTTTCCTTAGTTCTGATGAAGAGTCATTCAGACTCGAAACGTTAACTGTATTCCTCTCCGCAGATGCTGTCAGACCTGCTGAGTTTTTCCAGGTATTTTTGTTTTTGCTCTAGATTTCCAGCATCCGCGGTATTTTGCTTTTATCTTAGAAATCAACAATATTCTCTCCTCCTGTCTCCTAGACCAGGATAACCGCGCATGCGCCCTGCTGCACATTGCCCCCTATTAAGATGGCGGCCGTTACCCCGGGCCTGACGAAGTGAGAAATCCAGACTTTCTCGGCCCGTTCTCTGTAAACACAAGACCGGTACCTTGTTCTTTGGGGTCTGCGGCCTGCACTGTGTCTTTATGAAGCCTCCCTGCCCACACCGCCAGCTCCATTCCTCCTCACACACCCACTAACTCTGTTAGTTTGCTCCACGCCACATTCTCTAACCCGCGCTGAGCAGCTTCAGTCCCAGACCAGCACTGCGCATGCTCGTGAAAAGACCGCAATGCGCATGCTCCAAGCACACACCGTCATGCGCATGTGCGGGGAGGTGCTGTAATGAGAATAGGGCACATTCTGTACCGCAGTGACTGCTGGGTGACCACTCCGCCATTGAAGGGTAACGTTGTAGAATGAAACTGAAGTCCAGTAATCAGAATACAATGGGTGCCATCGGGATAAGCTATAAAGTCTTCGAATCAATTGATACAGCAACTAAAATGCTCTGGGCTCTACCCTAATTCCCTCATGGATGTTATGAGGAGCAGAACAAATACCCTGCAGTTAGATCCGAACTCGATGGAGTCTCAGCATATGGATTATTTTTCACCATACATGGTTCATTTTAACCCTGCCAACAGGAATGCTCTGACGGTGGATTAAATCCTTTGAATTTTAAAGTTGGTGTGTTTACTGCTTTGCAAACCGAATAAATCCCTTCGCACATGTGAAATATCTGGATGGTCTCTGGATGTGACTGTGTTCCTGTGTCAGTAATTGGATCAATGGAATGAATCCATTTGCATTTTCAGCTTGTGCACGTGAGCTTACTTAGACATTTTCAGCTGAAAAATGGATCTCAAACCTTATGGCTTCCACATACTTAGCACTAATTAGTTAAAGAAAATCAAAATTCTGCAGATGCTGGCTTTCTGAAATAAAAAAAAGGCAGAAAATGCTGGAATTCTCTGCAGGTCTGGCTGCGCCTCTCGAGAGAAAAACATAGCTTTTAGCGGATTAGTGGGTCTGTGAGATTAGGACTAATTCTTTTGTGGAATCTCAACATAGACTTGTTGGAGGTGACAGTCTGTTTCTGTTTGGTAATATTTCTGAAACTTTTGGATGTCAAAAACGCATCAATGGATAAATGGCAGCATGAAATATTGGGTACAGTCGATGAAGCTTCACTAATAAATTGGCCTCCCACTATTGTGAGAACCCATTTATCATTCACATGGATTGGGACAGCCTTTGGTAAACTGAGATGTCATGGGAATGTGTTAATTATTAATATCACCTATGGTGATTCCAGGTTAAATTACCACCAGGAAATCAGTTACTTAGCGAATTTTTAAAAATTCTTATTTTATTTATTTTACTTATCTTATTTATTGTTATTTATCAGTCATATATAGGCCAGACCAGGTGAGGATGGCAAATTTCCTTCCCTAAAGACATGAGTAATCAGATGTGTTTTTACGAAAACTGATGATGGTCTCATTCCTTGTGATTGCAGATTTATTAATTGAATTTAAATTCCACCAGCTGCCGTGGTGTGATTTGAACCTGTGTCCTTGGAGCATGAGCCTGGGCCTCTGGATTACTCGTACAGATGTCTCGGCTTTAGAAAGATAGCTCATCCTGAAAACAGCCCCAACTTTGCATTCAAAATAAGAAAACGAACACTAGGTGGTTAGTGCACCAATCATTATAAAACAGACCGGCATTTAACTTCACAAAAATGTATAAAGTATTGGAGCCAGTGTCCATAAGTTACACGTCAAACATCACACAAAAAATGTCACAATGTGTTACTCATACAAAATCTTAAAAAAAAACAATTCCAGCTACTGACCTGATATTTACAAATAGTTACAACTATCATCTTAGTTGGATTTCTCTATTTAGAGCAGTGATCTAAACACAGAGTTTAACAGTTAAATGTTACAAATGTGCCGCAGCCTTCAGAGGACACGTGCGCAATAATTAAGAATATCCAGTTAAGATGGGATGGAAGTCACTTCCATTTAATAAAATGTCTTCCTTTGGATTGTATGAAGTCTGCTTAGCAAAACAAAATCACCTAATGCTGAAAGGGTGTGAATATAAAGTTCGAGGTTGCTGAATTAAATTTGATTGCTTTCTTTCTCGGCTGGAGTCTTCAAAAGATGTGTTGGAAAACACAGGTGGAGCAGCGCACACAGGTTAAAAAATCAATTAAATAGAAGTGTATTATATCAGCACATGAATAAATATCATGTTTCAGTATCTTTTAAGTGAACATTTTGCTTTCATTTCTCCACTTAATATATTTGAGCCAAGTTTAATTATTGGCTCTGAAAGATTGTATCATAATTAAGTCCTCTCTAACAGCACTGCGGGTGTTCCTACACCACAAGGACAGCAGCTGTTCAAGAAGGCAGCTCACTACGACCTTCTCAATGGCAAGTAGGGATTGGCAATAAATGCTGTCTCACATTCTGTGCATGGATACACAAAACTGAAAAACTACTAATCACAAATTGAAAACAAGCCTGGGATCAATTGAAATACAGATCTGTAAAAATAATAATTGCAGAAGATGAATCTTGAAATTTAAAAGTAAAAAAACAAGGCTGGAAGCACTCAGCAGCTGAGGCTGCATGGTTCATCAGAACCGCTCTGTCCAGTTCCCAACAATGTATCAACATGAAGCAGAAAACTCTCTTCTCCCTGCTCCTACTCCTCCTCATTGAGTCTGAACTGGTTACAATGTGTCAACATGAAGCAGAAAACTCTCTTCTCCCTCCTCGTAATCCCCCTCATTGAGTCTGAACTGGGTACAATACACAAGGAGCCATTACTGTGTCCAGAGTTTTCTAAAATTATTATTTATAAATAACGTTCAAAGTTGTGTTACTATTAGTTATATTAGAGCGGATTAACACAACCGTTTAAACTACCCTCTGGGGAGTTTGGACACGTGCTCCCTGCAGACAGGGCATCATTTCACTTCACAAAGTATCATAGGGAGGATTAGAATATTCCCATCACATAAACCTTTCCTTCTCATTTCAACTTTCTGGCTGATAAATAATGTTTCAATCTGCTGATATAATTTTGGAAAATAAGTTATAACTGATAAACTCAATCCCAGGCGAGAATGTGCAATGTGCTCAAATCAATTCATTTTGCTCACCACAAATGTGAACAGTATGCGTTTGCTAGACCACCACATGTCCAGGGTGACTCTATTAGCTTTGTGCAGCGGCATTATTGTAGCTAATGAGGTTTAACTGAGGTGTGATTATTGCTTATTGAAAATTTTTCCCAATACCCCGCTATGGTAACTTGTAACAAAATCACTATTAGCAATTTTTGGTAGTCTCTTTGGAGACTGTTTACATATGTGAAAAGATAGTGAAATAAACCCAGAGGATTCTGTTAAAATTCAGCAGGCAAGGCAGCATCTGTGAAGAGCTGAGTTTTCAGTATTTATTGATTGTGTTGATTGAACTTTGTCAGTGCTGTGGTTACTAACGCTGGCTAGACATATTCATGAATTTGATTCTGTAACACTTGTATCACTAAATATTTTCTCACCATTTACACGTTGCTGCGTTTACCTGAGTGAGGATTCAGCGGTAGTGTTGCTACTTTCTTTGATTTATGAATCTGTCCCCCTGCTGCCAATTGGCTTCTGATTAGAAAACAATTACATCTCCCAAGTACTTACATCTAACCCATTAGAAACCTAAAAAGTTATTGTATTCGAACAAACCCAACAAGTATTCTGTCTTCTTCAGCTCCGCAGTAAGATAGGGAAAAGTAGAAAGCTGTAATTATCTGGCCCATCACTCTCCAACAGCCAGCAGGGGAAAGTGGCAATTGCAGTTTCAATCAGCGGGTTACTGCCCTTCTCTGGGATGCAGATACTGCAACAGAGTCCAAATCTCCCAATGCACCAAGCATGGGCTCAGGAAATTGCAGGTAGATGATATCTGATTCACAAAAACCCGAGCAGTATTTACAGAATGCAAGAGTGAGTTAGTCACAAATAAAAGTAACACGCCACTTTCTAAATCTTTCCATTGGATGTGTTCATTTCATCTTAAGTTCTGCTCGTGGGAAATGGCTGAAAGAGAGGTTGGGAAATAACAGCTTGAAACCTTTGTCCTCTCTCCCACTGCAATACTGATCCTACCAGCATACAGGCATTTGGGGGAAATGATGAGTTTGAAGTCTCAGATTAGCTCCCTCATTATATAATTAGATGGATCTCGGAGCACTGGGGAAGATGCAAGAAAGGTTTACTGGATTTATGCTAAAATTGGAAAGTTATCTAATTCAAAAGAGATTGAACAGGTTAAAAAGGCTTTCTGTGGAGAGAAGGGTGAGGAATGACCTCAGCAAAGCCATTAATTTTGGAAAGGGGTTTGGAAGATGTTTCCACTTGCGGATAGACAAGAATCAACGTAAATTAGTCACCAATAAATCCAATGTCCAATTCAGAGGCAACGACTTTAACCAGAGATAAAAGCAGGAAATGATGGAAATACTCAGCATATCTGGGAATGTCTGTGGATTAAGAACCAGAATTATGTTTTCAGGTCTGTGCACTGATTCAGTACAGTTCTGCTGAAAAGTCACAGACCTCCGATGACACCAGAGCTGTTTTAGTTCCAAAATATTGTGTTATATTTCAGAGTTATAGCATCGCCTTTATCTTTTCTTTAAGCAGAATGTAGAACTCATTGCCAGAAGGATTAGAGATCCAAGTCTGAGCTGGACAATCCTGGGTAAAGTCACACTATGAAAACATAATTCATCAGCTGAATGTGGAAATGGATTCCCTCGATCGCCTCATTAGTTGACAGAGCAGCAGTCACATCTGATGGAGAAAACTTTGCGAAGGGATTTTCTCAGTTTGGCCACCTGTTAACAATCCAGCTTTAAAAGTTCAAAGGATTTAATTCAAAACAGTCACGTCCTGACTGACAAGACGGAGTTTAAATGCTCGGCGTATGAAAGGAAAAATCACTTCTTTACCCGGACTGCTGAGAATCCAGTGAATTCACCTCTAACTGCAGAGGCTTGTTCTGCTGGTAATTACACCCAGGACAGAACTTTGGTGGAAGCCTTTGTACATAGACTGTTCTATTAATAGAATTAATAACTTTAAATTTTCTCTCTAAGCGTCCGATCATCATCGGAACATGAAACATAATTTTATATGCAAGAATATCGGTCTCCAATGGCGGACCTATCACCCAGCATTCAGAGCGGCGCAGAAAGTGTCCTATCCAGAACGCCAAGGCGCATGCGCATTGTGGAGTGTAATTGGCACCTGCGCATTGCGGTCTCCTATCTGAACATGCGCAGTGCTGTCCTGTGACCGGTGCCAGCGAGCTGGTAGGAAAATGGCGACTGCAGCAGAAAAACAGAGTTAGTGGGTGGGCGGGAGGAATGGAGCCAGCGGAGTGGGTAGGGAGCTTTCTTAAACACTTGGTGCAGGCCGCAGAGCCTTAATAAGAAACTACTGGCCCCGCGCTTGCAGCGAACAGACCGGAAATGGCTGAATCTCCCTCTGAGCGGCCTGGGGGAGCGGCTGTGCAGCAGGACGCATGCGCGGTCATCCTGGTCCAGGTAGCAGGAGGAGAGAATGCTGTGCATTTCTATCCTGGACTGACAGGGATGGATTTTTTTAATATAATCTCCTTTTTACAGGATGTTGAATGGGAAGGATTTGCAGACGGGAAACTCAAACCAACATCACATCAAGATCGGACAGAATCACTCGATTCATCAGGACCTGAATATTATCGGCCTCTGAGCAAAAGCATTGAGTTCCACTCAATCACTCATTGGGTAAAATTTTTTCCTCACAGGCCCCCTGTAGATCTTGCCTCAAATCTTAAATCTATGTCTGTAATCCTTTTATGGTCAACTAATGTGAACATCTTTTTCTTATCTCAACCTATCATAAACTTGTACACCTCCATCAAATCTCTCCTCAATCCACTTTGCTCCAAGGAGAACAACCCCAGTTTCTCCAAACTAACCTTACAACTAAAATCCCTCATCCCTTACCCACTCTGGTAAATCTCATCTGCCCCCTCTCAAGGACCCTCAAATCCTTCATAATGTGTGGTGATCACTGGTCATCACAGACCCAGATGTTCTGTGTTCGTGTCTGTGACATCATCACAAATCGACAATTACACGGTTGCATCACCCCGCTCCCCGGGTATTTCCTCCACTGGAAGATTTTTCTCTGACTCCAATGCTTCTGGTATCTTTCCAGCAGGAGATTTTAAATTTAAAAACTGAAATTGTTTCAGAGTTGAGTATTCTTGACTATTCATCCACAGTTAGAGCTTTTAGTGCTGTGCTCTGTTATCTATGAGAGGTTTCATGGCTCTGGGGCTGGTGTGATTCCTTTACTGTGGATCTGAATCCATGTCCATCCATTGCTCTGTTTCACCTCTGCCCTCCCTGATCACCTCTCTGCTATTATCTAACTTTCTCTGTCACTAATTATGAGTGTATTTTAACTATGTTTAGGATTTTACTGTTCCTTCTGTCCACTGTGTCTAAATGAGGTTTCCACTGCTGCCCATCCCCTGACCATGTGCTGCTGGCTCACCAGCTTTACCTTCCCACATTATCTTTCAGGAATTGTTTTTCCTGCGCTATAGTCCATTTCTCTCCCACTTTGGCACCTATATTGACCATCAAATTCTGCCCATCCTGAAATGGTAATTCATTAATTCTATTGTGGAATGGAACGTACTAACGTGTTTCACAGGAGTGTTAGGAAGCAACATTTGACACGGAGCCACATGAAGAGATATCAGGGCAGATGCACAAAAGTTTACTTAAAGAGGTAGGTTTTAAGGAGTATCTTAAAGGGGGAAAGTGAGGCGGAGAGGTGTCGCGAGGATATTCCAGAGCTTGTGGCCTTGGCAGCTGCTGGGGGAGACACGAAAGGTGGAGCAGTTAAAATCAGGAATGCTGAGCAGGTCGGAATTAGAGAAGTGTAGATATCTCGGAGCGCTGTGAGGCTGGAGGAGATTGCAGAGGTAGGGAGGGAGAGACCATGGAGGGATTTGAAAACGAGGAAGAGAAATTTAAAATTGAGTTTCTCCTTAACCTAGAGCCTTTGTAAGTTGGTGAGTACAGGGGTGATGGGTGAACCAGACTTGGTGCGAGTAAGCAGAGTTTTGGATTAAAGGGAGGCTGAATGTGGGAGGCCAGCCGGACGTGTGTTCGGATAATTAAGTCTCGACGGAACAAAGGAATGGATGACAGGTTGAGCAATTACATGCAGGGATATGTGGAGAGTGTGGGAAAGGACTTTGATCAGATTGAATGTTGGAGCAGGCTCGATGGACTGAATGGCCTACTCCTGCCCCTATGTCCCTGTGAATGTCCGGTTCATCCTCAGGCAGTTGTCAGGAAGGGTGCTGGAGCCGGTGGTCAGGGAGTGGAGTTTGTAGTGGGGACTGAAGACAATGGCTTCAGTCTTCCCAATATTGAAATGGAGGAAATTTCTGTTCATCCAGTACTGGATGTCAGACAAGTCAGGATGGTGTGTGACTAGGAGGGGACCTTGGTGGTGATGGTGTTCACATACACCTGCTACCCTGGTCCTTTAGGTAGTGGAGGTTGAGTTCTCTGGAGACTTTGTTCAAGTTCTTGTTGTGTTGCAGATATCCCTTCACCCCCTGCCTCTCTCACCCTCTGCTTCCTGCTAGGCCAGAGTCTTGTGTAGGCCCAGACCGGGTGGCAGGTTCCCTTCCCTGAAGGACATTAGTGAACCAGTTGGGCTTTTACGACAATCCAGCAGTTTTCATGGTTACTTTTTCCTCGTGCTGGCCCCACAAATTCCGAGATTCATTCAGCTCCATTTCACAACATGCTTTTGTGTATTTGTGGGTTCTCCCTCACTCCCTTTTTTCTGTTTTAAATCAATTTCACAGGGTATTAGAAGGAGAGGGTTTGCAGTCGGGAAACTGAAACCAAACATCACATCAGGATCTGACGGATACGCACGATTTATCATAACCTAAATATCATCGGATTTTGAACATGGAAGGGAGAGAGAGAGAGCTATTTCTGTAATGTTCATTAAATTTCTGAAGATTTTATATGGTTAATTAAACAGTTATTTCTCACAGATCTCTCCACCTTGAGAAGGGAATATCCTTTCTGACTTCTCACAACTGATTTCTGACTAACCTCACTATTTCTAAACTACGAGCTTGTTTTCCTAATTTCTTGATGACAAACTGAAGATAACATACTAAAGCTACTAGAATGATCAGAATCAGCAACACAAACACTTCAGCTGCCACCAAGAATAAATGTCAAAACTTTTCCGCTAAAATGTGATAACTATCGACTTAGATTCATCCTCCCCATCTGCTGATCATCCCACACAATTCTAAATTATTGACATGTTGTAATTACATCTGGTTCAAACAAAAGTTTATGCACAGACTTTAAAGATTCTTCAGCTCTCTGTTAACCTACATCCTCTTCGTGGATATTTTCTAAATCCAGATTCCATTTCCTTCTTCAAATTAATTTGACTCACTTTGATATGTTCAAGGTGTTTAATTCTTTCCTGAATGTTTGAGAGACAATTTTTATCTGGAATAGGTCTTACTGTATTGATAATTTAAAACGTTGTTTCATTCTACTGGCCACAATAATCACTCATGCCCTGTTTTTTCTTCTTCATTCATGGGATATGGGCTTTGCTGGCTGTGCCAGCATTTATTGCCCACCGCTAGTTCCACTTGAGAAGGTGGTGATGAGCTGCCTTCTTGAACCACTGCAGTCCATGTGGTGTAGCTACACCCACAATGCTGTTAGGAAGGGACATCGAGGATTTTGAACCAACGACAGTGAAGGAATGGCAATATATTTCCCTTTCAGGATGATGAGTGGCTTGGAGGGGAATTTCCAGGTGGTTGTGTTCCCATCTATCTGCTGCCCTGATCCTTCTAGATGGTAGTGATCATGGGTTTGGATGGTGCTGTCGAAGGAGCCTTGGTGAATTCCTGCAGTGGTCATCATCAAAGCCCATCTACTCTCATCCATCTTCCACCACTTGGCCCGTAGCCCTGTAAGCTGTGGTGTTTCAAGTGTTCATCTAAATACTTCTTAACTGTTGTGAGGGTTCCTGCCTCTACCACTCCCTCAGGCACTGAGTCCCACATTTCACCTGGGCCTGGGGATTTATCCACTTTTAAGGCCGCCATTAGAGACTGAGTCTCAGTTAATCATTGTCTGAATCTGGGGATGGGAGGGGCAGATTCTGTTAGCAAATGGATTGAAAAATAAAAAAGACCAAGTTCCAGCTCATACCATTCGCACCTTATGATAACATAGTTATGGGTAATCTTGAGGATGGATAGAGTTGTATTAGAAGCATTTCAGGGAAGGTTCACTCAGTTGATTTCTGGGATGAAAGCGTTGTCTTTCTTTTAAAATTCATTCATGGGATGTAGGCTTCACCGGCAGGTTCCAGATAGACCCCACCCTCTGGGTGAAAAGAAAATCCTCAAATCCCCTCTAAACCTTCTTCCCCTTAACTCAAATCTATGCCCCCCTGAGTATTGACCCCTCCACTAAAGAGAAAAATGTCTTCCTATCCGCCCTATCTATGCCCCTCATAATTTTGTACACCTCTATCAGGTACCCCCTCAGCCTTCTCTGCTCCAAGGAAAACAACCCCAGCCTATCTAGTCTCTCTTCATAGCTGAAACTCTCCAGCCCAGGCAACATCCTGAGTGAATCTCCTCTGCACCCTCTCCAGTGCAATCACATCCTTCCTATAGTGCGGCAAACAGAACTGCACAGAGTACATCAAATGTGGCCTAACTAATGCTTTATACAGCTCCATCATAACCTCCCTGCTCTTGCATTCAATGCCTCGACTAATATGTCGACAATGTTTGACACAAAGCTGATTGATTTAACCTTTATCCAGGATATTAAACTCCAGCCCAGTGACGGGGATTATTAACATCAGCAGAAACAAACCCCAACTGTCGGAAAGGGCATGGTTCAGTCCTGGATGTAATTAACAGCAGCAATAACAACAGAATCCAACCCCGGGAGTCACTTGTGAATACACTGGTGTGTCTGCAGGGTGGATAAGTGACTGAATCCCTTCCCACACACGGAGCAGGTGAACAGTATCTCTCCAGTGTGAACTCGCTGGTGTTTCAGCTGGAGAGATGGATGAATGAATCCCTTCCCACACACGGACCAGGTCAATGGCCTTTCTCCAGTGTGAACTCGCTGGTGTGTCAGCCGGAGAGATGGATGAATGAATCCCTTCCCACACATGGAGCAAGTGAAAGGCCTCTCTCCAGTGTGAACCCGCTGGTGTGTCAGCAGACCCATTTTGCTTTTATAGCTTTTCACACAGTCAGCACATTTAAAAGGTCTCTTTTCAGAGTGAACACGTTGATGTGAAGTGAGCTGGGTTAGTTGAGTGAACCTCTTCCCACGTTTGGAGCAGTTGAATGGTTTCTGCCCAGTGTGAACTTGCTGGTGTGTCAGCAGAATCTTTCTGCTTTTAAAGCACTTTTCACAGTCAGAACATTTAAAAGGTTTCTTGTCAGAGTGAACAAGTTGATGTGAAGTGAGGGTACTTATCTGAGTGAATCCCTTCCCACAGTCAGTGCAGGTGAACGGCCTCTCCCGCATGTGAACTCGCTGGTGTATCAGCAGATTCCTTTTGCTTTTAAAGCTCTTCTCAGAGACGCAACATTTAAAAGGTCTCATGTCTGAGCGAAAAGGTTGAGGTGAAGTGAGGTGGTTTACGAGATTGAATCCCTTCCCACACTCGGAGCAGATGAAAGGCCTCTCCCCAGTGTGAGTGCGCTGATGAGTTTCCAGCTCAGATGGGGATCTGAATCCCTTCCCAAAGTCTCCACATTTCCACAGTTTCTCCATGGTGTCAGTGTCCCCATGTCTCTCCATGTTGGATGATCAGTTGAATCCTTGTCCACACACAGAACACTTGCACAGTTTCTCCCCGCTGTGAATGGTGAGATGTTTTTTTCAGATAGCGTAACAGGTTAAAGCTCTTTCCACAGTCAGTTCACTGGAGCACTCTCAGTCGGGCGTGTCTGTGTCTCGGTGCTTTCCCAGTCACACTGATGTTTGAAATCTTTTCCCACAGACAGAAGAGACAAATATTTCTCCTTCATAGTCAAAGATCAATGATATTCAGGTCCAACGACGGGAATTATAGACCAGTCAGCCTGACGTCAGTTGTGCGGAAAATTCTAGAGTCCATTATAAAAGATTTAATAGCTGAGCACTTGGAAAAATAAAGTGGCAGAATGGGACAGAGTCAGCATGGATTTATGAAAGGGAAATCATGCTTGACAAATCTACTGGAATTTTTCGAGGATGTAACGAGTAGAGTTGATGAGGGGGAGCCAGTGGATGTGGTTTATTTGGACTTTCAGAAGGCTTTCAACAAAGTCCCACATAACAGATTAGCGTGTAAAATTAGAGCACATAGGATTGGAGATAGTGTATTTAAAGGTACAGAAAACTGGTTGGCAGACAGGAAACAAAGAGTAGGAATAACTGGGTCTTTTTCCAAATGGCAGGCAGGCAGTGACTAGTGGGGTAGCGCAGGGATAGTTACTGGGACCCCAGTTATTCACCATATATATCAATGATTTAGATGAGGGAACTAAATGTAATATCTCCAGATTTGCAGATACATAAAGCTGGGTGGGAGGGTAAGCTGTGAGGAGGATGCAGAGATGCTTCAGTGTGATTTGGACAATCTGAATGAGTAGGTAAATGCATGGCAGATGCAGTATAATGTGGATAAATGTGAGGTTATCCACTTTGGTAGCAAAAACAGGAAGGAATATTATTATCTGAATGGCTATAAATTGAGAGAGGGGAATGTGCAACGAGACGTGGGTGTCCTCGTACACCAGTTGCTGAAGGTAAGCATGCAGGTGCAGCAGGTGGTAAAGAAGGCAAATGGTATGTTGGCCTTCATAGCGAAAGCATTCAAGCACAGGAGCAGGGATGTCTTGCTGCAATTAAACGGGGCCTTGGTGAGACCATACCTGGAATATTGTGTGCAGTTTTAGTCTCCTTATCTGAGGTAGGATGTTCTTGCTATAGAGAGAGTGCAGCGAAGGTTTACCAGACTGATTTCTGGGATGGCAGGACTGACACATGAGGAGAGTTGGAGTTGGTTAGGATTATATTCACTGGAGTTCAGAAGAATGAGGCGGGATCTCATAGAAACCTATATGCAGCAGGATGTTCCCGATGGTGGGGGATTCCAGAACCAGGGTGCACAGTCTGAGGATATGGGGTAGACCATTTAGGACTGAGATGAGGAGAAGTTTCTTCACCCAGAGAGTGGTGAGCCTGTGGAATTCGCTACCATAGAAAGTAGTTGAGGCCAAAACCTTGAATGTTTTCAAGAAGGAGTTACAAATAGCTCTTGGAGCGAAAGGAATCAAAGGATATGGGGAGAAGGCGGGAGCAGGCTATTGAGTTGGATGATCCGTCATGATCATAATGAGTGGTGGAACAGGCTTGAAGGGCCGAATGGCCTATTCCTGCTCCTATTTTCTATGTTTCCTGGTGAATCGAGTGACACTGTCAGATCTTGATGTGATATTTGGTTTGAATTTCCTATCTGCATATCATCTCCCTCTTGTACCCTGTAAAGGAGTTTACAAAAATCTTCACTGTAAGTACAGGATAGAAATTCAAAGCAGAAAATTTGAGTTTCTTTGGTACATTCTTCACCCAAACATGTGGTCCAATCAAACTGAAAGAAGTTCAAATCAGCAACAAAGTCCCAACAAAAGCAAAGGGAACCTTCCTAAGTAAGCCAGAATGTTGTTTCCAATGTCTATGAGACACTCTGTACCCTGAGGTGCCCACCGGTTGTGGGAGGTATCATGCGTACTGGTGGACATCGCATGTTCCCTCTCCAGGGACACCCGGACATGGACAAGACCATGGAAGAGAGGTCGGCAGCCAGTGTGACCACCCCCATGTGTGTCACCCATCCTGGATCTAGAAATTCTTGTTTTAAACAGGCCCATGAACAGTTACAGGAGAAGATTCTCTGATTTATCCACCCCCCCCCCCCCCCCCCCCCACCTCACGCCCCGACTTTACACTGGGCAGCCAGAGATTAGGATTGTGGGGCTGAAGTATCGCCAGAGGTTGAGGATCAGCACCTCTCACCCTGAATATGTAAATGGCCCATGGACTCAGTCACTGTTACATCCACAAGAAGGCCGCGCATGAAACTATCTGAAACTCAGAATAGAAACCACATGGAACAAAATACTGATAAATACTAAACTGTTGGCTACAAATAAATAAAAATATACATTGAGGGAGGCGGTACCACAGTGGGAATGTTACTGGACTAATAATCCGGAAAACCAGCTTGATGCTCTGGGGACAGGGGTTCAAATCCCACCACAGCAGCTGGTGGGATTTAAAATAATTATTAAATCTGGAATTGAAAGTGAGTCTCAATAAGGGCGACAATTCAGCCATTGTCGATTGTCATAAAAACCCACCTGGTTCACTAATGTCCTTTCAGGAAGGAAATCTGCCGTCCTTACCTGGTCTTACATGTGACTCCAGAGCCACATTGAAATGTGGTTACTCTTAATAACCCTCTGAAATGGTGTGGCAAGCACTTGCTTCAAGGGCAACAAATGCTGTCCCTGCCCACATTCCATGAAAGAAAGTTTTTAACACAACCACCACTGAAAGGTTACAATTTCGGAAGGAAGTGAAGACAGAGGGTCCAGAAAAGATGCAAGAGAACGGTTCCCCTTCCAAGGATAACAAACCAACTTCACCTCACCTAATTGAAGTTCTGATCTCTCGTGAATTTTTCCTCCACACTCTCACATTCTTCCTAAAGCTCAGAATTGGACACAATGCTGCAGTTGGGTCCAAATCAGTGTTTTATTCAGGTTTATTCTAATTTGGTTGATTTTGTACTTTATTCCCGTATTCATAAAGCCCAGGATTCCATATGCTTTATTCACTAATTTCTCAGCCTGCCCCACCATCTTCAATGATTTGTGCACATAAAGCCCCAGATTACACTGCTCCTGCACCTTTTTACACTTGTATCCTTTATTTTATTTTGCCTCTCCTTGTTCTTCCTACCAAAATGAATCACTTCACACCTCTCTGAATGAAATTTTATCTGCCACCTGTCTGCCCATTCCACCATCGTGTCTATGTCCTGTTGAGGTTAATCACCATCCTCCCCACTGTAAAGACAACTTGAAAATTTGGTGTTGTTTGCAAATTTTGAAATGCAGCCCTGCACACACAAGTCTAGATCATTAATTTATATCAAGAAATCAGTGGTCTGACCACCGACCCCTTGTGATCCCACTGTATACTTTTCCTCAATTTGAAAAAGCAACCGATCACCATGCATGTTGTTGCCTGTCACACAGCCAATGCTGCCTCTGCCCCATGGATTTTAACTCTGCTGACATGCCTGTTACTTGGCACTGTATCAAATGCCGTTTAGCAGTTCATGTGCACATCAACCGTGTTACCCTCATCAACATTCTCTGTTACCTTATCAAAAACTCAAGAAATTTAGTTCAACATGATTGTCCTGAACAAATTGTACAAGTGACCTAATTTTGACCTGAATTGCCGCTTCTAAATGCTTTGCCACACAAGAGGTTAAACTGACTGGTCTGTCAATGCTGGGCTGACCCTTCCATTTAAGATTACTAAGGATTTAATATTAGTGCCAGGAAGTGTGGGGAAATCGTGAGGAGTTGTGAAATTGTAACATTTAAAGACACTGATAACTGATAAATAGCTCAATAAATAATCAGATTTCAAGACATAAAGTACAGATAAATTAATTTATGAATAACTGAATTGAATTATTAATAATGTCAGGTAGAGTGCTTGGAATGGAGAAACGAAAATTACTGCAATGCTTAAAACATGAAATGAAAAGATTAAAAACTGGAAACACTCAGCAGGTCTGGAAGAATCTTTGGAGAGAGAAACAGAATTAACGTTTCAGGTCTGTGAGCCAGTGAAAGGGGGGAGGTGGAAGAGGAACAGAAAGAAAGGTCTATGAAAGGCTGCAGGGCGGGAGAGATTAACTGACAAAAGGTTTCATAATGCAAGTTCAAAGGGAGTGGTAATGGGACTATTAAAAACACAAAAGATGTTTCTAGATTAGGTTACAGCAAAAAAAGGCCATTCAGCCAGTCGTGTCTGCATTAGGCCCCTGAAGGGACAATTTACCTAATGCCACGTCCCTGCCTTTGCCCCATAGCCCTGCAATTAAACAAGATTGAACAAGTCTTAAACGAAACTTAAACAAAACAAGATGTTTACGTGAAGGGGCAGCAGAAAAAAAGAAAAGTAACTTGTTTACAGAGTGTATCGGGGGCGGGGAGCAGCATAATGTACCTGTGCAGGTCAGTGAGGATCCCCGAGGTCCATCAGCCTGCAGTGTTTAGTGGGCCCTGGGGGAGGGGAGGATGGAACCATTTGGGACACAGCACAGGGTAGGAGGTCACCCCTCCCCCACTGTCCTGGTAACACGAAGGACTCACCTTGGACTGTCCCACACCTGGGCCGGGCGGGGTGAAGGTGCAGGAAGCTGCAAGCTGGTAGGTTGAGCTGTGAATTGGGCGGAGTTGGGGTGTTTGAGTGACAGGTCTGGGGCTATATCAGAGCAGGCACAGGGACTGCTCCATCTTTTCCTCGTGGAAGTTTGACTGGAATCGTGTTGGTGAGTGTTTCTAAACTCTGTCTCACTATCCCGGGAATGGAGGTTGTTGTGAGTGTTGGATTATATTGTTTCTCCTCATTCTTCCCGCTTCTCCCACTCCCAGTTCCAGGCTGCAGGTCCCGGTGATTCTGGATGCGGGACAGTTGTTAGTCCCGGCCCTGGTGTGGGTGCGCAAGCGCAGATGCGCGGCTTATTGTTCTGTAATAATGGCGGGTGATCGTCCTCCTGTATTTTGCTGCAGTTCTTCTCCTCCTTGACTCTCCCGGCGCCATAGTTGCCACCTGCCGATTGCGGCAACCGACCTTCGATCAGGAAATGAACAACTTTTAGATAGAGCGGTTTCTGGGGCGCATAGCATTATGGGAACCGTGCCCGCCATTAGTTGGCGGACTTCGCCGAAAGTTTCCGTGCAGTCTGAAGGCAGGTCAGCGACCTGAGCACCTACTTCTGTTTCTTCATCTGTTCATGCTGTCTATCCTTCTGGATATTTAAAATATTTTATCTCTTAACTTCAGATCCAGCCTTGCAGATCGTTGCTTTCGATTTATTGTTTTATGGAGCCAAGTCTAGAAACACAGACAGGCCAATTAGGAGCCAGTTTGAAATCGAGTATGTTGTTTCAACAGTTTTGAGCTGGAGAGGAGTTGGCGGAGAAACTGCTGGGTTAAAGCCCGGGGACTTTGAAAACCAATCGGGCCCAGCAATTTCCAATGTGAGAATGTGATGGGAGGGAAATTCTGGGGGTGATCAGGTTGTTGAACAGGCACTGTCCATTATATTTAAGAGCATTGTTTTAATAACAAGTATCTCTATCGCTTATTTTTATCAGAGATTTATTGTTAACTCCATTCCTGGTATTTGGAAGTCACTAACAAGACCAGCAGATATTGTCACTCCCCAGTTGTGTGTTGGTCAGGTGTTGGTGGACCTTCTTCCTGAACCGTTGCAGCCGCTGTGGTGAAGATGCTCCCAGAAAGTTGTTTGGGAAGGAGTTACAGGACTTTCAGTCAATGATATTATATGTCCAAATCAACAACAATATTTGCATTTATATAGCACGCTGAACATAACAAAACATTCCAAAGTATACTGGAATATTTAAAACTGAAGCACGTGGGCAGCTGATCAACAGCTTGGTCAAAGAGGTTGGTTTTAAGGAGAGTCTTAAAGGAATGTTCCACATACCCCATAAAGAGACAGGCATAGCTGGGACCCATGCGGTACCCATAGCCACACCTTTTATTTGGAGGAAGTGAGAGGAGTTAAAGGAGAAATTGTTCAGCGTGAGAACAAGTTCAGCCAGACGGAGGAGAGTAGTGGTAGATGGGGATTGTTCGGGCCTCTGTTCAAGGAAGAAGCTAAGGGCCCTCAGATGGAGGTGTAGAGGGATTGGACGTCCATGGTGAAGAGGAAGCGGTTGGGGCCAGGGAACTGGAAATTATTGATGTGACGTAAGGTGTCAGAGGAATCACGGATGTAACTGGGAAGGGACTGGACAAGGGGAGAGAGAAGGGAGTCAAGATAATGAGAAATGAGTTCCGTGGGGCAGGAACAGGCTGACACGATTGGTCTGCCGGGACAGTTCTGTTTGTGGATTTTGGGTAGGAGGTAGAAGCGGGCCGTCCGAGCTTGGGTGACTATCAGGTTGGAAGCTGTGGGAGGAAGATCTCTAGAGGAGATGAGGTCAGTAACAGTCCTGGAAACAATGGCTTGATGTTCAGTGGTGGGGTCATGATCCAGGTAGAGGTAGAAGGAAGTGTCTGCGAGTTGACGCTCAGCCTCCACGAGGTAGAGGTCAGTGTGCCAGACAACAACAGCACCACCCTTGTCAGCGGGTTTGATGATAATGTTGGGGTTGGACCTGAGAGAACGGAGTGCAGTAAGTTCAGAGGGAGACAGATTAGAATAGGTGAGAGGAGCAGAGAAATTGAGACGACTAATGTCACGCAGACAGTTCTCAATGAAAAGATCAAGAGAAAGTAAGAATCCAGAGGGAGGGGTCCAGGTGGAGGGAGAATATTGGAGGTGGGTAAAAGGATCCATTGAACGGGGAGAGGACTCCTGCCCAAAGAAGTGAGCACGGAGACGAAGACGGCGGAAGAAGAGTTCAGCATCGTGCCGAACCCAAAATTCATTGAGATGAGGGTGTAAGGGTATGAAACTAAGTCCTTTGCTGAGCACTGAACGTTCAGCATTGGAGAGGGGAAGGTCAGGAGGTATAGTGAATACGCGGCTGGGGCTGGGATTGGAAGATGGGGTAGGGACGGAGGGACAAGCAGGAGTGGAGGGTCTTAGATGGGTGTTGGTGTCGATGACTTGTTGGAGCTTGCGTTCCTTAGCACTTGAGAAAAAGAGAAAAAGTTTCTTGTTGAGGCATTGGATGAGACGAAGAATAAAATGAAACTGGGGGCACGTGCAGCTTTGAAAAAGGGTGCGGCAGTGCTGCTGGAGGGAAAGGTCGAGTGTATTCATATGGCGGCACATGGCACTAAGTGTGGATCTCAGAATGTGACGGGAACAGCAGTCCGAGAAACGTTTTATGTCTCGGAGATACCTGTAATGCTGGGTGGGTTCGAAACAAGAGGGATGGAATTTCAGTCGAAATCCACGTGGGGTGAGTCGGACACGGAGACAGTCACTGAGAAAGGAAATATGGCTGTGAAAGCGGGTTTTAGTAAACACCTTGTCAAACACCAGGAGAGAAATTGAAAGCAATGAAGGTGAACAAGGCAGAAGAGACAGGCGGAAATCCTGTCGGAGAGCAGAGCAATACGTCTTCAAGGTAGGCATTTCTTGAAGAGGAGTGGCAGTCAATTAAACACAGAGATAAAAACAAAAAACTACTGCGGATGCTGGACATCCAAAACAAAAACAGAATTACCAGGAAAAACTCAGCAGGTCTGGCAGCATCGGCGGAGAAGAAAAGAGTTGACAATTTGAGTCCTCATGACCCTTCAGCAGAACTGAGTAAAGTTAGGAGAGGGGTGAAATATAAGCTGGTTTAAGGTGGGGGGGTGGGGGGGGGTGGGTGTGGTGGGGGTGGGGTGGGCGGGGGGAGAGAAGTTGGGGGGGGTGGTTGTAGGGACAAGCAAGCAGTGATAGGAGCAGATAATCAAAAGATGTCACAGACAAAAGGAACAAAGAGCTGTTAAAGGTGGTGATATTATCTAAGAGAATGTGCTAATTAAGAATGAATGGCAGGACACTCAAGGTACAGCTCTAGTGGGGGTGGGGTGGAAAGATTGACAGGGTATTACAGTTCTGGCGATGAGGCATTCTGCCAAATGACTTTGACAGTCTGCTCGGGGAACCATCCCACAGGGTCCACCCTCTCCTTTTCCCTCAGGGCCTCTAGGACGTTACGTGCTGACCACTGCCTGATGGACTTGTGGTCAAAGGTGTTTTTCTGCATAAATTTTTCCACCAGGGACAGGTGGTACGGCACGGTCCAACTACTTGGAGCGTTCCGCGGCAGCGTGGCCAGACCCATCCTTCGCAACACCGGGGACAGGTAGAACCTCAGCACGTAGTGACACTTGGTGTTTGCGTACTGAGGGTCTACGAACCGCTTGATGCAGCCACACACAAAGGTGGCCATCAGTATGAGGGCGATGTTGGGCACGTTTTATCCCCCTTGATCTAGAGGCTTGTACATCGCGTCCCTGCGGACACGATCCATTTTCGACCTCCAGATAAAGCGGAAGATGGCTCGAGTGATCGCCATCGCGCAGGAGTGTGGAATGGGCCAGACCTGCGCCACGTACAGCAACAGCGAGAGTGCCTCACACCTGATGACCAGGTTCTTACCCGCAATGGAGAGGGAGCGTCGCTCCCACATGCCCAGTTTCCTTTTCACCATAGACACTCGCTCCTTCCAGTTTCTAACGCATGCCCTGGTCCCTCCGAACCATATCCCCAGCACCTTCAGGCCGTCAGCCCTGACAGTGAAGGGGACAAAGGATCGGTCAGCCCAGTTCCCAAAGAACATGGCCTCGCTCTTCCCACGATTTACCTTGGCTCTCGAGGCCAGTTCGAACTGGTCGCAGATGTGGATCAGTCTGCGCACCGACAGCGGATCCGAGCAGAAGACGGCGACGTCGTCCATGTACTGGGAGGCTTTTACCTGAGTGCCTCCACTGCCTGGGATCGTCACTCCTCTTATGCCCGGATCCTTCCTGATGGACTCGGCAAAGGGTTCTATGCAACACACGAAAAGAACAGGCGAGAGAGGACAGCCCTGCCTGACTCCAGATTTAATCGGGAAGCTATCCGTTTCCCACCCATTGATTGAGACTGCGCTACTGATGTTAGTGTAGAGCAGTTGGATCCAATTTCGAATTCCCTCCCCAAACCCCATTTTGGAGAGCACATCCACCATGTAGGTGTGCGATATTCTGTCAAAGGCCTTCTCCTGATCCAAGCTGATGAGGCAGGTATCCACACCCCTGTCCTGTACATAGGCAATCGTATCCCTGAGCAGCGCCAGGCTGTCAGAGATCTTCCTGCCTGGCACAGAGCAGGTCTGGTCAGGGTGAATCACCAATTCCAGAGCGGATTTGACCCGATTGGCGATGACCTTGGACAGAATCTTATAGTCCACATTCAACAGTGAAATGGGTCGCCAATTTCTAATTTCCTCCCTTTCCCCCTTGTGCTTGTAGATGAGGGTGATGATGCCTTTCCTCATGGATTCTGACATACTACCGGCCAAGAGCATACTCTCGTACACCCCTAGCAGGTCTGGGCCGATCAAGTCCCACAGAGCCGAATACAACTCCGCCGGCAAGCCGTCGCTTCCGGGAGTTTTACTCTTCTCCAAGGACTCAAGGGCCTTAGTCAGTTCATCAGGAGTTAGCGGTTTGTCCAGGCTCTCCTGCGTACTGTGGTCTAAGACCTCCGTGATAGAGGACAGGAAGGACTGGGAGGCCGTGCTGTCCGTGGGCTTCACGTCACACAATCTGGCATAAAAGGATTTGCTGATCCTCAGAATGTCGGACCGTGATGACTTTACTGAGCCGTCTTCTTCCTTCAGGCTGCTGATCACAGAGCGCTCTCTGTGTACCTTTTGGAAGAAGAAACGTGAGCACGTCTCATCCTGCTCCACGGAGCGGACTCTGGAACGGAAGATGATCTTGGAGGCCTCCGAGGCAAAGTGCGAGGCTTGCTGGCCCTTCACCTCTTGGAGCTCCTCCTTGACATCGACCCCCATCGACTGCAGCCGGAGCAGGTTCTGCATCTTTTTCTGGAGTTGGGACATTTCCCTCTGTTCCTTTCTAGCTTTCTGGGTGCCTTTGAGGATGAAAAACCTCTTGATGCTTCCCTTGATCGCTTCCCACCAGTGTGTCAGGGACTCAAAGAGGGGTTTCACGGTTCTCCAACCTTTGTAATCCCTCTTGAGCTCCTCAATGTTCTCTGGGGTCAGCAGTTGCACATTTAGCTTCCATGCCCCCCTGCCCACCCTCAGGTCCTTCTCCAAGTGGCAGTCCGCCAGAAGGAGGCAGTGGTCAGAGAAGAACACCGGCTTGACCTCGGTGGATCTGACTGTGAATGCACGGGACACAAACAGGAAGTCTATCCTGGAACGAATGGACCCGTCTGGCCGCGACCAGGTGTATCTACGCTGCGCTCCGTCTGCAGGGTTGCTGAAGACGTCGTGCAGCTTGGCATCCTTAACTGTTTCCATCAGGGATCTGGACGTAGTGTCCAATCTGCTGCCGGCCCTGCCGGATCGTCCAGCCGCATCGATGATGCAGTTGAAGTCCCCGCCCAGAATGACCGGCCTGGAGGTCGCCAGCAGCAGTGGGAGCTGCTGAAAAACCTCCAGCCGCTCAGCCCCTTGTGCCGGGCCATACACGTTAATTAACCGGAGTGGAGCGTTCTTGTACATTACGTCTGCTACGAGGAGTCGCCCGTAGAAACTCACCAACACGATTCCAGTCAAACTTCCACGAGGAAAGGGGGAAGCAGTGCCTGTGCCTGCTCTGATATAGCCCCAGACCTGTCACTCAAACCCCGCAACTCCGCCCAGTTCACAGCTCAACCTACCAGCTTGCAGCTTCCTGCACCTTGACCCCGCCCGGCCCAGGTGTGGGACAGTCCAAGGTGAGTCCTTCGTGTTACCAGGATAGTGGGGGAGGGGTGACCTCCTGCCCTGTGCTGTGTCCCAAATGGTTCCATCCTCCCCTCCCCCAGGGCCCACTAAACACTGCATGCAGAAAGCTGATGGACCTTGGGGATCCTCACTGACCTGCACAGGTACATTATGCTGCTCCCCACCCCCGATACACTCTGTAAACAAGTTGCTTTTCTTTTTTTCTGCTGTCCCTTCGCGTAAACACCTTGTTTCATACAAGTTTTGTTTAAGAATTGTTCAATCTTGTTTAATTGCAGGGCTATGGCGCAAAGGCAGGGACGTGGCATTAGGTAAATTGTCCCTTCAGGGGCCTAATACAGACACGACTGGCTGAACGGCCTCCTTCTTTTGCTGCAACCATTCTATGATTATCTGACTTGTCTCTATCCCGCTGCTCCATTCTAAGTGAATCCTACCTACTGCTTTTGTCCCTGGATCCCTGTTTAACCAAGTAATTATCTCTGCCCTCATTTGTTCCTTATTTCTTTGAGTCCTAGTTTTCCTTTCTCATCACATTGCATTCAGACTGTTGTTATCGTGCCATACACACCTAATCTAGAAACAGCTTTTATATTTTTAATAGTCCCCTTACCACTCCCTTTGACCTTGCATTCTGAAGCCTTTTGTCAGTTAATCTCTCTCGCCCTGCAGCCTTTCATAGACCTTTCTTTATGTTCCTCTTCCACCTCCCCCCTTTCAATGGCTCACAGACCTGAAACGTTAATTCTGTTTCTCTCTCTATAGATTCTTCCAGACCTGCTGAGTGTTTCCAGTTTTTAATCTTTTCATTTCATGTTTTAAGCATTGCAGTAATTTTCGTTTCTCCATTCCAAGCACTCTACCTGACATTATTAATAATTCAATTCAGTTATTCATAAATTAATTTATCTGTAGTTTATGTCTTGAAAACTTATTATTTATTGAGCTATTTATCAGTTATCAGCGTCTTTAAATGTTACAATTTCACAACTCCTCACGATTTCCCCACACTTCCTGGCACTAATATTAAATCTTAAATGGAAGGGTCAGCCCAGCATTGACAGACCAGTCAGTTTAACCTCTTGTGTGGGAAAGCATTTAGAAGCGGCAATTCAGGTTAAAATTAGGTCACTTGTACAATTTGTTCAGGACAATCGTGTTGAACTAAATTTCTTGAGTTTTTGATAAGGCAACAGAGAATGTTGATGAGGGTAACACGGTTGACGTGCACATGAACTGCTAAACGGCATTTGATACAGTGCCAAGTAACAGGCATGTCAGCAGAGTTAAAATCCATGGGGCAGAGGCAGCACTGGCTGTGTGACAGGCAACAACATGCATGGTGAACGGTTGCATTTTAAAATTGAGGAAAAGTCTACAGTGGGATCACAAGGGGTCGGTCGTCAGACCATTCATTTCTTGATATATATTAATGATTTAGACTTGTGTGTGCAGGGCTGCATTTCAAAATTTGCAAACGACACCAAATTTTCAAGTTGTCTTTACAGTGGGGAGGATGGTGATAAACCTCAAGAGGACATAGACACGATGGTGGAATGGGCAGACAGGTGGCAGATAAAATTTCATTCAGAGAGGTGTGAAGTGATTCATTTTGGTAGGAAGAACAAGGAGAGGCAATATAAAATAAAGGATACAATTGTAAAAGGAGCAGCGTAATCTGGGGCTATATGTGCACAAATCATTGAAGATGGCGGGGCAGGCACAGAAATTATTGAATAAAACATGTGGAATCCTGGGCTTTATGAATACGGGAATAAAGTACAAAATCAACCAAGTTAGAATGAACCTGAATAAAACACTGGTTTAGACCCAACTGCAGTATTGTGTCCAATTCTGAGCTTTACGAAGAATGTGAGAGTGTGGAGGAAAGATTCACAAGAGATCGGAACTTCAATTAGGCAAGGTGAAGTTGGTTTGTTATCCTTGGAAGGGGAACCGTTTTCTTGCATCTTTTCTGGACCCTCTGTCTTCACTTCCTTCCGAAATTGTAACCAATCAGTGGCGGTGGTGTTAAAAACTTTCTTTCATGGAATGTGGGCAGGGACAGCATTTGTTACCCTTGAAGCAAGTGCTTGCCACACCATTTCAGAGGGTTATTAAGAGTAGCCACATTTCAATGTGGATCTGGAGTCACATGTAAGACGAGGTAAGGACGGCAGATTTCCTCCCCGAAAGGACATTAATGAACCTGGTGGGTTTTTATGACAATCGACAATAGCTGAATTGTCGCCCTTATTGAGACTCGCTTTCAATTCCAGATTTAATAATTGATTTTTAATCCCACCAGCTGCTGTGGTGGGATTTGAACCCCTGTCCCCAAAGCATCAAGCTGGTTTTCTGGATTATTAGTCCAGTGACATTCCCACTGTGGCACCGTCTCCCCCAATATATATTTTTATTTATTTGTAGCCAACAGTTTAGTATTTGTCAGTATTTTGTTCCATGTGGTTTCTATTCTGCGTTTCAGACAGTTTCATGTGCGGCCTTCTTGTGGATGTAACAGTGAGTGAGTCCATGGGCCATTTACATATTCAGGGTGAGAGGTGCTGATCCTCAACCTCTGGCGATACTTCAACCTCACAATCCTAATCTCTGGCTGCCCAGTGTAAAGTGGGGTGGGGGGGGGGGGGGGGGGGAGGGGGGGTTGGTGGTGCGGGCATGGTTAAATCAGAGAATCTTCTCCTGTAACTGTTCATGGGCCTGTTTAACACAGGGATTTCTAGATCCAGGATGGGTCTGGTCACATTGGCTGCCGAACTCTCTTCCATGGTCTTGTCTGTGTCCGGGTGTCCCTGGTGAGGGAACATGCGGTGTCCACCGGTACGCTTGATACCTCCCACAACCGGTGGGCACCTCAGGGTACAGAGTGTCTCATAGACATTGGAAACAACTTTCTGGCTTACTTAGGAAGGTTCCCTTTGCTTTTGTTGGGACTTTGTTGCTGATTTGAACTTCTTTCAGTTTGATTGGACCACATGTTTGGGTGAAGAATGTACCAAAGAAACTCGAATTTTCTGTTTTGAATTTCTATCCTGTATTTACGATGAAGATTTTTGTAAACTCCTTTACAGGGTACAAGAGAGAGATGATTTGCAGATAGGAAACTCAAACCAAATATCACATCAAGATCTGACAGTGTCACTCGATTCACCAGGAAACATAGAAAATAGGAGCAGGAGCAGGCCATTCGGCCCTTCAAGCCTGCTCCACCACTCATTATGATCATGACGGATCATCCAACTCAATAGCCTCCTCCCGCCTTCTCCCCATATCCTTTGATTCCTTTCGCTCCAAGAGCTATTTGTAACTCCTTCTTGAAAACATTCAAGGTTTTGGCCTCAACTACTTTCTATGGTAGCGAATTCCACAGGCTCACCACTCTCTGGGTGAAGAAACTTCTCATCTCAGTCCTAAATGGTCTACCCCATATCCTCAGACTGCGCCCCCTGGTTCTGGAATCCCCCACCATCGGGAACATCCTTCTGCATATAGGTTTCTATGAAATCCCGCCTCATTCTTCTGAACTCCAGTGAATATAATCCTAACCAACTCCAACTCTCCTCATGTGTCAGTCCTGCCATCCCAGAAATCAGTCTGGTAAACCTTCGCTGCACTCTCTCTATAGCAAGAACATCCTACCTCAGACAAGGAGACTAAAACTGCACATAATATTCCAAGTGTGGTCTCACCAAGGCCCCGTTTAATTGCAGCAAGACATCCCTGCTCCTGTGCTTGAATGCTTTCGCTATGAAGGCCAACATACCATTTGCCTTCTTTACCACCTGCTGCACCTGCATGCTTACCTTCAGCAACTGGTATACGAGGACGCCCAGGTCTCGTTGCACATTCCCCTCTCTCAATTTATAGCCATTCAGATAATAATATTCCTTCCTGTTTTTGCTACCAAAGTGGATAACCTCACATTTATCCACATTATACTGCATCTGCCATGCATTTACCTACTCATTCAGATTGTCCAAATCACACTGAAGCATCTCTGCATCCTCCTCACAGCTTACCCTCCCACCCAGCTTTGTGTCATCTGCAAATCTGGAGATATTACATTTAATTCCCTCATCTAAATCATTGATATATATGGTGAATAACTGGGGTCCCAGTAACTATCCCTGCGCTACCCCACTAGTCACTGCCTGCCTGCCATTTGGAAAAAGATCCAGTTATTCCTACTCTTTGTTTCCTGTCTGCCAACCAGTTTTCTATACCTTTAAATACACTACCTCCAATTCTACGTCCTCTAATTTTACACGCTAATCTGTTATGTGGGACTTTGTTGAAAGCCTTCTGAAAGTCCAAATAAACCACATCCACTGGCTCTCCCTCATCATCTCTACTCGTTACATCCTCGAAAAATTCCAGTAGATTTGTCAAGCATGATTTCCCTTTCATAAATTCATGCTGACTCTGTCCGATTCTGCCACTTTATTTTTCCAAGTGCTCAGCTATTAAATCTTTTATAATGGACTCTAGAATTTTCCGCACAACTGACGTCAGGCTGACTGGTCTATAATTCCCGTCGTTGGACCTGAATATCATTGATCTTTGACTATGAAGGAGAAATATTTGTCTCTTCTGTCTGTGGGAAAAGATTTCAAACATCAGTGTGACTGGGAAAGCACCGAGACACAGACACGCCCGACTGAGAGTGTTCCAGTGAACTGACTGTGGAAAGAGCTTTAGCCTGTTACATTATCTGAAAAAAACATCTCACCATTCACAGCGGGGAGAAACTGTGCAAGTGTTCTGTGTGTGGACAAGGATTCAACTGATCGTCCAACATGGAGAGACATGGGGACACTGACACCATGGAGAAACCGTGGAAATGTGGAGACTTTGGGAAGGGATTCAGATCCCCATCTGAGCTGGAAACTCATCAGCGCACTCACACTGGGGAGAGGCCTTTCATCTGCTCCGAGTGTGGGAAGGGATTCAATCTCGTAAACCACCTCACTTCACCTCAACCTTTTCGCTCAGACATGAGACCTTTTAAATGTTGCGTCTATGAGAAGAGCTTTAAAAGCAAAAGGAATCTGCTGATACACCATCGAGTTCACACTCGGGAGAGGCCGTTCACCTGCACTGACTGTGGGAAGAGATTCACTCAGATAAGTACCCTCACTTCACATCAACTTGTTCACTCTGACAAGAAACCTTATAAATGTTCTGACTGTGAAAAGTGCTTTAAAAGCAGAAAGATTCTGCTGACACACCAGCAAGTTCACACTGGGCAGAAACCACTCAACTGCTCCAAACGTGGGAAGAGGTTCACTCAACTAACCCAGCTCACTTCACATCAACGTGTTCACTCTGAAAAGAGACCTTTTAAATGTGCTGACTGTGTGAAAAGCTATAAAAGCAAAATGGGTCTGCTGACACACCAGCGGGTTCACACTGGAGAGAGGCCTTTCACTTGCTCCATGTGTGGGAAGGGATTCATTCATCCATCTCTCCGGCTGACACACCAGCGAGTTCACACTGGAGAAAGGCCTTTGACCTGGTCCGTGTGTGGGAAGGGATTCATTCCTCCATCTCTCCAGCTGAAACACCAGCGAGTTCACACTGGAGAGAGACTGTTCACCTGCTCCGTGTGTGGGAAGGGATTCAGTCATTTATCCACCCTGCAGACACACCAGTGTATTCACAAGTGACTCCCGGGGTTGGATTCTGTTGTTATTGCTGCTGTTAATCACATCCAGGACTGAACCATGCCCTTTCCGACAGTTGGGGTTTGTTTCTGCTGATGTTAATAACCCCTGTCAGTGGGCTGGTGTTTAATATCCTGGATAAAGGTTAAATCAATCAGCTTTGTGTCAAACATTGTCGACATATTAGTCGAGGCATTGAATGCAAGTGCAGGGAGGTTATGATGGAGCAGTATAAAGCATTAGTTAGGCCACATTTGATGTACTCTGTGCAGTTCTGTTTGCCGCACTATAGGAAGGATGTGATTGCACTGAAGAGGGTGCAGAGGAGATTCACTCAGGATGTTGCCTGGGCTGGAGAGTTTCAGCTATGAAAAGAGACTAGATAGGCTGGGGTTGTTTTCCTTGGAGCAGAGAAGGCTGAGGGGGTACCTGATAGAGGTGTACAAAATTATGAGGGGCATAGATAGGGCGGATAGGAAGACATTTTTCTCTTTAGTGGAGTGGTCAATACTCAGGGGGGCATAGATTTAAGTTAAGGGGCAGAAGGTATAGAGGGGATTTGAGGATTTTCTTTTCACCCAGAGGGTGGGGTCTATCTGGAATCTGCCGGTGAAGCCTACATCCCATGAATGAATTTTAAAAGAAAGACAGCGCTTTCATCCCGGAAATCAACTGAGTGAACCTTCCCTGAAATGCTTCTAATACGACTCTATCCATCCTCAAGATTACCCATAACTATGTTATCATAAGGTGCGAATGGTATGAGCTGGGACTTGGTCTTTTTTATTTTTCAATCCATTTGCTAACAGAATCTGACCCTCCCATCCCCAGATTCAGACAATGATTAACTGAGACTCAGTCTCTAATGGCGGCCTTAAGAGTGGATAAATCCCCAGGCCCAGGTGAAATGTGGGACTCAGTGCCTGAGGGAGTGGTAGAGGCAGGAACCCTCACAACAGTTAAGAAGTATTTAGATGAACACTTGAAACACCACAGCTCACAGGGCTACAGGCCAAGTGGTGGAAAATGGGTGAGAGTAGATGGGCTTTGATGATGACCACTGCAGGAATTCACCAAGGCTCCTTCGACAGCACCATCCAAACCCATGATCACTACCATCTAGAAGGATAAGGGCAGCAGATAGATGGGAACACCACTACCTGGAAATTCCCCTCCAAGTCACTCATCATCCTGAAATGGAAATATATTGCCATTCCTTCACTGTCGTTGGTTCAAAATCCTAGAAGTCCCTTCCTAACAGCATTGTGGGTGTAGCTACACCGCATGGACTGCAGTGATTCAAGAAGGCAGCTCATCACCACCTTATTGCGGTGGGCAATAAATGCTGGCCCAGCCAGCGAAGCCCATATCCCATGAATGAAGAAGAAAAAACAGGGCATGAGTGATTATTGTGGCCAGTAGAATGAAACAAAGTTTTAAATTATCAATACGGTAAGAGCTATTCCAGATAAAAATTGTCTCTCAAACATTCAGGAAAGAATTAAACACATTGAACATATCTAAGTGAGTCAAATTAATTTGAAGAAGGAAATAGAATCTGGATTTAGAAAATATCCACGAAGAGGGTGCAGGTCAACAGAGAGCTGAAGAATCTTTAAAGTCTGTTCATGAACTTTTGTTTGAACCAGATGTAATTACAACATGTCAATAATTTAGAATTGTGTGGGATGATCAGCAGATGGGGAGGATGAAATTAAGTCGATAGTTATCACATTTTAGTGGAAAAGTTTTGACATTTATTCTTGGTGGCAGCTCAAGTGTTTGTGTTGCTGATTCTGATCATTCTAGTAGCTTTAGCATGTTATCTACAGTTTGTCATCAAGCAATTAGGAAAACAACTCGTAGCTTAGAAATAGTGAGGTTAGTCAGAAATCAGTTGTGAGAAGTCAGAAAGGATATTCCCTTCTCAAGGTGGAGAGATCTGTGAGAAATAACTGTCTAATTAACCTTATAAAATCTTCAGAAATTTAATGAACATTACAGAAATAGTTCTCTCTCTCTCTCTTGCTTGTATAGGAAGAAAGATTCCTGGGTTGATAAACATAGGACAACGTACCCTTATGATAACTCATCGGGATGGTCTCAGTAGTTATGGGATGGAATTTATAGTGGTGATTGAAGACAACGGCTTTTGTCTTCAATTTTTAATTGGAGGAAATTTCAGCTCATCCAGTACTGGATGTGGGATAAGCAGTTTGATAATTTGGTAACAGTGGAGGAATGGAGAGGGATGGTGGTGAGGTAGAGCTGGGGGTTGTCAGTGTACATGTGTAAAGTAACACGGTGCTTTTGGATGATGTCACCTAGTGGTAGCATGGAGATGGGAAATAGGAGGGGGCAAAGAGACATCCTGTTTTTAGGATGGGTCAGGATGGTGGATTAAAAGGTGAGAGGGACAGTACCAGAAGAGAGTGAGACAAAACTGTGAATAATATCAGCTAACATGGAGAAGTTGGGTGACCAGTAGATCGGTGAGAGTGGGGTCAGTACAGCAGAAAGTGAGTCTCGTGGACAAGATGAGCACTGAGAGGGCATGAGGGGAGATGGGAGAGAAACTGGAGAAAATGTGAGTTCAGGGTTCAATTTGTCCTGGTGGGCTAGTGGAAGGGAGGGAAGCAGCAGAGGCAGCTGATTGGATTTTCTCAATCTTAGTGACAAGGAAGCTCCATGGGCAGAATTTTGCCCTTGGCGTGCAGGCTCGGCGGGGGCGAGTGGGGCAGTCAGGAAGCCGCCCACTGCCTGCAATCAGGCCCGGAAGGCAATTTCATGCTGGGGGCCAATTAAGGCCTGCGCTGTGTGAAACGTGAGCAGCAGTGCTCAGCGCTGCCTGTGCGGGCAGGGGGAGGAGTGCGAGCTGGGCGAGTGTGACCTTTGTACATGCACGCGAGAGCGAGCTACATAATCTCCCTGAGGCAGAGAGCTGTCTCAGGGAGATGGAATGATTTGAAAAAGAAATTAAAGATTTTATACAGGTTATGAAACATGTCCCCTCATATCACTCTGTCACATAATCAGGGAGATGTTTTTAGTTAATAAGATAAAAGCAAAATACTGCAGGGCCGTACTTCTTCAAGACAGGCATTCCTGAAAGAGAAGTGAACTAAATAAGATAAAAGCGAAATACTGCAAAATACTTTTTGCAAAAAAACTAAACTCTGTCTCTCCAGAGATGCTGTCAGACCTGCTAAGTTTTTCCAGCATTTTCTCTTTTTGTTTCATGTTTTTAATTCAAGTGTAAAATTTGATTTGCTTCAGGTGACCTCGTCCCGCCCGTGGATGAGGTTTCCTGATAAAGGTAAAGGCCGCTTGGTCTTTTCGCCCGCCTGCCAACCATTAGGTTCGATGGGCAGCATAAATTTGAATTTAATTAACTTCTTAGTGGCCTTACAGGCTGCTTAATTGTTGGTGAAATATTGCAGGACTGCGCAATGATGTCGGGACACTCGCCCACCGAGCGTAATTTTCTGCCCCATGAGCTCCTCATGCTTGTTGTTGGAGGTGAGGATGGAGGAGACGGGGATGAGGGAGAGCCCTTCAAAAGGAACTAACTTGTGTCTGAGAGATTAAAAACACTTGACACATGGTGAGTTTAACACAAAGCTGATTTATTTGACTTTTATCCAGGATATTACTCCCTATAACTGACCTGGAGTTTATTAACATTTGCAGAAAGAGACCCCCATGAACATGGTTCAGTCCTGGATGTGATTTCACAGCAAAATCCAATCACTGCAGTTACTTGTGAACTCGCTGGTGTCTCTGTAAATGGTATAAGCGAGTGAATCCTTTCCCACACCTGGAACAGGTGAACGGTCTCTCCCCCGTGTGAACTCACTGGTGTCTCAGCAGATGGGATGACTTAGTGAATCCCTTCCCACACTCGGAGCAGGTGAACGGCCTCTCCAGAGTGTGAACTCGCTGGTGTTCAACAAGTTGAGATGACCACCTGAACCCAGTCCCACAGTGAGAGCACCTGAACGGTCTCTCATCAGTGTGAATGCGTTGATGACACATCAGCGCCCCAGAGCTTTTATAGCATTTCCCGCAGTCTGGACATTGAAAGGGACTCTCATCAGTGTGAACTCGCTGGTGTCTCAGCAGGCTGGATGAGGTAATGAATCCCTTCCCACACTCAGAGCATGTGAACGGCCTCTCCCCTGAGTGAGTTCGCTGGTGTCCTGACAGATGAGTTGAACATCTGAACCCAGTCCCACAGTGAGAGCACCTCGTCAGTGTGAACACATTGATGACGCATCAGTTCCTCAGACCCTTTCCAGCACTTCCCACAGTCTGAACATTTAAAAGGCCTCTTATCAGTGTGAACTTGCTGGTGGGTCTTCAGGCTGGATGACTGACTAAATCCCTTGCCACACTGGGAGCAGATGAATGGCCTCTCCCCAGTGTGAGTGCGGCGATGAGTTTCCAGCTTAGACGGGTATCTGAATCCCTTCCCACAATCCCCACATTTCCATGGTATCTCCCTATTGTGAACAGTGCCTTTTCCTTCCATGTTCAAAATCCGATGATATTTAGGTTTCAATAAATTGGGTGACTCTGTGAGATCCTGACGTGATGTTTGGTTTCAGTTTCCTGACTGCAAATCCTCCCCTTCTAATACCCTGTGAAATTGATTTAAAACAGAACAAAGGGAGTGAGAGAGAACCCACAAAAACACAAAGGCAGGTTGTGAAATTGAGCTGAATGAATCTGGGAATTTGTGGGGCCGGCACGAGGAAAAAGTGACCATGAAAACTGCTGGATTGTCATAAAAACCCAACTGGTTCACTAATGTCCTTCAGGGAAGGGAACCTGCCACCCGGTCTGGGCCAACACAAGACTCTGGCCTACAAGGGAGGAGAGGGAGACAGAGGTGGGAGAGGCAGGGGGTGAAGGGATACCTACAACACAACAAGAACTTTGACAAAGTCTCCAGAAACCTCAACATCCACCACCTAAAGGACCAGGATAGCAGGTGTAAGTGAACACCATCACCTCCAAGATCCCTTCCAAGTCACACATCATCCTGACTTGTCTGGATCAACAGAAATTTCCTCCATTTCAATATTGGGGAGACTGAAGCCATTGTCTTCAGTCCCCACAACAAACTCCACTCCATGACCACCGGCTCCATCACTCTCCCTGACAACTGTGTGAGTCTGAACCAGACATTCATAGGGACATAGGAGCAGGAGTAGGCCCTTCAGCCCATCAATTCTGCTCTGCCATTCAATCCGATCAAAGTCTTTTTCCCACACTATCCACATAACCCTGTATGTAATTGCTCAACCTGTCATCCATTCCTTTGTTCCCTCTAGACGTAACTATCCTGACACACTCCCGGCCGGCCTCCCACATCCAACCTCCCTGTAATCCAAAACTCTGCTTACTCATAGCGAGTCTTGTTCACCCATCACCCCTGTATTCACTGACTTACAAAGCCTCTGGGTTAAGGAGGACCTCAATTTTAAATTTCTCATCCTAGTTTTCAAATCCCTCCATGGTCTCTCGCTCCCTACCTCTGTAATCTCCTCCAGCCTCACAGCCCTCCGAGATACCTACACTTCTCTAATTCCGACCTGCTCAGCATTCCTGATTTTAACTGCTCCACCTTTGGTGTCTCCCCCAACAGCTGCCAAGGCCACAAGGTAATCCATAAAATCTTCCTCTTTCAGTAAACTTGTCCATCTGCCCTGATATCTCTTCATGTGGCTCAGTGTCAAATGTTGCTTTCTAACACTCCTGTGAAACACCTTGGTACGTTCCATTACACAATAGAATTAATTAATTACCATTTCAGGGTGGGCAGAATTTGATGGTCAACATAGGCACTAAAGCGGAAGCGAAATGGACTATAGCTCAGGAAAAACAACTCCTGAAAGACACTGTGGGAAGATAAAGCTGGTGAGCCAGCAGCACATGGTCAGGGGATGGGCAGCAGTGGAAACCTCATTTAGACACAGTTGGCAGAAGGAACAGTAAAATCCTAAAAAAAAACATAGTGAATGATAGAGTGAGCTGGAACTCAATGCTTACAGACAGAGGCCGATAATATTCAGGTCCTGATGATTCGAGTGACACTGTCAGATCTTGATGTGATGTTTGGTTTCAGTTTCCCATCTGCAAATCCTTCGCATTCTACATTCTCTAAAAAGATTATTAAAAAAATCCATCCCTGTCAGTCCAGGATAGAAATTGAGGTGAGACAAACATTCCTCTTGGTTTGAGTTTGCTGTTTGCAAATCCTCCCCTTCTAACCCCCTGGAAAAGGAGTTTCCAAAATCCATCCCTGTCTGTCCAGGATAGAAATTCACAACAAAAACAAAAATACCTGGAAAGACTCAGCAGGTCTGGCAGCATCTGCGGAGGGGAATACAGTTAACATTTCGAGTCCGCATGACTCTTCGCGGACTCGTAATGTTAACTGTGCTCCTCTCTGCAGATGCTGCCAGACCTGCTGAGTTTTTCCAGGTATTTTTGTTTTTGTTTTGGATTTCTGGCATCCACAGTTTTTTGCTTTTATCATAAAGAAAAGTACAGAACAGGAACAGGCACTTCGGCCCTCCAAGCCTGCGCCGATCATATGGCCCGTCAAACTAAAGCATTTTGCACTTCCAGGGTCCGTATCCCTCTATTCCCATCCTATTCATGTATTTGTCAAGCTGCCTCTTAAACACCACTATCGTACCTGCTTCCACCACCTCCTCTGGCAGCGAATTCCAGACACTCACTACCCTCTGCGTAAAAAACTTGCCCCGCACATCTCCTCTATAGTTTTCTCCTCTCACCTTAAATCGATGTCCCCTAGTAATTGACTCTTCCACCCTGGGAAAAAGCTTCTGACTATCTACTCTGTCCATGCCACTCATAATTTTGTAAACTTCTATCAAGTCGTCCCTCAATCTCCGTCGCTCCAGTGAGAACAATCCGAGTTTCTCCAACCTCTCCTCATTGCTAATAACCTCCAGACCAGGCAGCATCCTGGTAAACCTCCTCTGCACCCTCTCCAATGCCTCCATATCCTTCTGGTAATGTGGTGACCAGAATTGCACGCAATATTCCAAGTGTGGCCTAACCAAGGTTCTATACAGCTGCAGCATGACTTCCCAGCTTTTATACTCAATACTCCTGCCAATGAAGGCAAGCATGCCATATGCCTTCCTGACTACCTTATCCACCTGTGAGGCCACTTTCAGTGACCTGTAGACCTGTACACCCAGATCCCTCTGCCCGTCAATGCACTTAAGGGTTCTGCCATTTACTATATAATTCCTGCCTGTATTAGACCTTCCAAAATGCATTACCTCGCATTTGTCTGGATTAAACTCCATCTGCCATTTCTCTGCCCAAGTCTCCAACCGATCTATATCCCGTTTTATCCTTTGACAATCCTCTTCACTATCTGCAATTCCTCCAACCTTAGTGTCGTCTGCAAACTTACTAATTAGCCCAGTTACATTTTCCTCCAAATCATTTATGTATACTACAAACAGCAAAGATCCCAGCACTGATCCCTGCGGAACTCCACTAGTCACAGCTCTCCATTCAGAAGAGCACCATTCCACTGCTACCCTCTGTCTTCTATGACCAAGCCAATTCTGTATCCATCTTGCCAGCTCACCTCTGAACCCGTGCAACTTTACCTTCTGTACCAGTCTGCCATGAGGGACCTTGTCAAAGGCCTTACTGAAATCCATGTATATAACACCCACTGCCCTTCCATCGTCGATCATCTTTGTCACTTCCTCGAAAAACTTGATCAAATACAACCTCCCCTTCACAAAACCATGCTGCCTCTCACTAATACGCCCATTTGCTTCCAAATGGTAGTAAATCCTGTCACGAAGAATCTTCTCCAATAATTTCCCTACCACTGACGTAAGGCTCACCAGCCTGTAATTTCCTAAATTATCCCTGCTACCCTTCTTAAACAATGGAACAACATTGGCCATTCTCCAGTCCTCTGGGACCTCACCCGTAGCCAGTGAGGATACAAAGATTTCTGTCAAGGCCCGAGCAATCTCCTCCCTTGCCTCCCTCAGTACTCTGGGGTAGATCCCATCTGGCCCTGGGGACTTATCCAACTTAATATTCTTCAAGACGCCTAACACCTCTTTTTTGATCTCAACATGATCCAGGCTATCTACACACCCCTCCCTAGACAAATCGACCGCTAAGCCCTTCTCTTTGGTGAATACTGATGAGAAGTATTCATTTCGTATCTCTCCCATTTCTTCTGGCTCCACACACAGACTCCCACCTCTGTCCCTGAGTGGCCCTACCCTTTCCCTGGCAACCCTCTTGCTTTTTACATATGTATAAAAGGCCTTGGGATTTTCCTTAATCCTGGTTGCCAGTGACTTTTCATGGCTCCTTTTAGCCCTCCTGTCTCCTTGCTTAAGTTTCTTCCTACTTTCTTTATATTCTCCATGGGCTTCATCTGTTCCCAGGCTTCTAGCCCTTACAAATGTTTCCCTTTTCTTTTTGACTAATCTCACAATATCCTTCGTTATCCAAGGTTCCTGAAACTTGCCATGCTTATCCTTCATCCCATCAGGAACATGCAGGTCCTGAATTCTTATCAACTGACGTTTGAAAGCCCCCCCACATGTCAGTTGCTGATTTGCCCTCAAACATCCGCCTCCAGTCTAGATTCCTCAGTTCCTGCCTAATATTGTTATAATTAGCCTTCCCCCAATTAAGCACCTTAACCCAAGGACTCCTGTTATCTTTATCCACCAGTACCTTGAAACTTACTGAATTATGGTCAATTTTCCCGAAATGCTCCCCTACTGAAACTTCGACCACCTGGCCGAGTTCATTTCCTAATACCAGGTCCAGTATAGCCCCTTCCCTCGTTGGACTATCTACATATTGTCTCAGGAAGCCCTCCTGGATGCACCTTACAAATTCTGCACCATCCAAACCCCTAGCACTAAGTGATTCCCAGTCAATATAGGGAAAGTTAAAATCACCCACCACAACAACCCTATTGCTTTTACATATTTCCAAAATCTGCCTACATAACTGTTCCTGAATCTCCCGCCGGCAATTGGGAGGCCTAAAGTAAACCCCCAACATTGTGACTGAACCCTTCCTATTCCGGAGCTCTACCTATATTGCCTCGCTGCATGAGCCCACCGAGGTGTCTTCCTGTCGTGCAGCTGTGATATTCCCCTTAACCAGCAGTGCAACTCCCCGACCTCTTCTACATCCCTCTCTATCCTGCCTGAAACATCTAAATCCTGGAACGTTTATCTGCCAATCCTGTCCATCCTTCAACCAAGTCTCTGTAATAGCAATAACATCATAGTCCCAAGTACTAATCCAAGCTCTAAGCTCATCTGCCTTGCCTGTTATACTTCTCGCATTGAAACAAATGCATTTCAGACCCTCAGTCCCACTGTATTCAGTAATTTCTCCCTGCCTGCTCTTCCTCTTAGTCCTACTGGCCATATTCACTGGTTCCCAGTCATTTATTTCTCCTGCTGACCCATTGCTCTGGTTCCCACCCCCCTGCCATACTAGTTTAAACCCTCCCGAGTGACACTAGCAAACCTCGCAGCCAGGATATTGGTGCCCCTCCAGTTTAGATGCAACCCGTCCTTCTTGTACATGTCCCAACTGCCCCAGAAGAGATCCCAATGATCCAGATATCGGAAACCCTCCCTCCTACACCATCTGTTCAGCCACGTGTTTAGCTGCACTATCTTCCTATTTCTAGCCTCACTGGCATGTGGCACAGGGAGTAATCCTGAGATTATAACCCTAGAGGTCCTGGTTTTTAACTTTCTGCCTAACTCACTGAACTCCCGCTGCAGGACCTCGTCACTCTTCCTGCCTATGTCATTAGTACCAATGTGTACCACGACCTCTGGCTGTTCTCCCTCCCCCTTCAAAATGTCCCATACCCGATCGGAGATGTCCTGGACCCTGGCACCAGGGAGGCAACATACCATCCTGGTGTCTCTTTCACGACCACAGAAACGCCTATCTGAGCCCCTGACTATAGAGTCCCCTATGACAATTGCTCTTCTGTGCATTGACCCCCCACCCCCCCACTGAACAACAGAGACAGCCGTGGTGCCACTGCTCTGGCTACTGCTGTTGTTTTCCCCTGATAGGCCATCCCCCCCCCCCCCCCCCCCCCCCCAACAGTATCCAAAATGGTATACCTGTTAGAGAAGGGGACAGCCACATGGGATTTCTGCACTGACTGCCTGCCCCTTCCAGCAGTCGCCCATCTATCTGTCTGTACCTTGGGTGTGACCACACCTCCAAACTCCTGTCAATGACGCTTTCCACCACCTGAATGCTCCTAAGTGCATCCAACTGCTGCTCCAACCGATCCATACGGTCTGTGAGGTGCTGCAATTGGGTACACTTCCTGCAGATGTCGTTGTCTGGGACACTTGAAGCGTCACAGATTTCCCACATCCCATAGGTGAAGCACTTCACCCCAGCAACTGCCATTTCTAGAACTATTTAATAAATTAATTTAAATCTAATACCTGCCTATTGACTCCTTATTAACTATATGTTCCCTAGGGCTAGGTTTCTACTATAAATGCTCAATTCTAAGAACAGTAATCCCCTGATTCTGGTCTAGATACCCTCTGCTTATTAATTAAGTGATTAATTTATTTGGTTTAATTAGTTTAACAATGTTTTAGTTTCAAATTCAGTGTAGATTCTCTACCAGCCAATCAGGGCGCAGATTTGCCGTGACGCCACTGTTATTTTTTAAGACCCGAGGTCAGGTTTTTATACCCACCTCCCTGGGATTCCGCCTTCCGCCTCTGCTCCCTGGAACTAGGTTCGCTGCAAACGCGGGAGCGTTAGTTTCTTATTAAGGGTCTCCGGCCTGCAACAAGCGTTTATGAAGCCTCCCTGCCCACTCCGCAGGCTCCATTCCTCCCGCCCACCCACTAACTATTAATCTGCTGCAATCGCCATTTTCTCACCCACTCGATGCGGCTCTGGTCACAGGACAGCATTGCGCATGCCCAGGTAGGAGACCGCAATGCGCAGGTGCCAAACGCACTCCGCAATGCGCATGCGCATATCCCTGAGACTCTGGATAGGGCACACGTTTTCCCGCTGTGAATGCCGGGTGACAGGCCCGCCATTAGAAGCCGATATAGTTACTTGTAAAAATAATTTTTCGTGATCCGATGATGACTGGAGATTTCGGATAAAAATATAAAATTATTAAATCAGTTGAGGCAACAAAGTGCACACGCCTCTACCATACTTCTGTCCTGGGTGTCATTAACAGCAGAACAAACCCCTACAGTTAGATGTCAATACACTGGATTCTTCGCAGGTGAGGTGAAGAGTGATTTTTCTTTCCATACACTGAACATTTAATCTCCGTCTTGCCTGTAAGAATGTGGATTAAATCTTTTGCACTTTTAAAGCCGGACAGTTAACTGGTGGCCAAACTTTGCACACATGAACTACTTGAATTTTCTCCATCAGATGTGACTGCTGCTGTGTCAACTAATCAGATGATCCAGTGAATCATTTCCACATTCAGTTCTGATGAAGGGTCATAAATTAACTGTATTCCTCTCCGCAGATGCTGTCAGACCTGCTGAGTTTTCCAGCTATTTTTATTTTTGTTTCAGCTGGTGAATAATGTTTTCACAGTGTGACTTTACCCAGGAGTGTGCGGCTCAGAATTGGAACTCAAATCCTTCTGGAAATGTGTTCTACATTCTCATCCAAGGAAAAGAGAAAAGCGGTGCTGTAAATCTGAAATAAAAACAGGACATTTTGGAATTCGAAACAGGACTGGTAACGTCAGTGGAGAGAGAAATATTTTTCCTCTCAGGTCTGTGACTTTTCAGCAGGATTGTACTGAGTCAGTGCACAGACCTGAAAACATAACTCTGACTCTCAATCCACAGAAATTCCCAAATATGCTGAGTATTTCTATCATATTCAGCCTTTATCTCTGGTCAAAGGCGTTGCTTCTGAAATGGACATTGGATTTATTGGTGTCTAAGTTATGTTGATTCTTGTCTATCTGCAAGTAGAAACATCTTCAAAACCCTTTTCTAATATTAACAGCTTCGATCAAGTCATCACTCACCCTGTTTTCTAGAGAAAATCTGTTTAACCTGTTCAATCGTTCTTGAATGTTATAACTTTTCAGTTCTGGCATCATTACTGTAAATCTTTCTTGCACTTTTTACAGGGTTTCTGGATGAACATAATGATATGGAGATGGAGCGTCCCTTTCAAAATAGGCACTTTTATCATGATTCTGTTGTGTACCTTCTTGCAGTAAATAAACAACATAAGCTCATCCCAGCTCCGCTTTCTTCACATTGAAAACCAGTGTGAAAATATGAACAGGCTTAACAGGGTGCACAAGACTGGGAAGAAAGTGTGACTGTGCATAATTGATACTGTGCACATTCCTGTAATCAGTATCTGGGACAATCAGGAAAATGAGATCCTGTAAATCCATTCCTTCTCAAAGCCTCGTGTCTTTCATTCCCTGTCCCTGCTTTCCAGGGAAATATTGAGTTCGTGAACTGACTTTGCCTGCATCAAGCAATTAATTGACCTGGGAACTTGACGGGCAGAGGGAGCTAGAGGCGAGGCAGAGACAGAAGCAGAAACAGCTGCAGCATATAAGTGTTTAGAATTTGATGTGTGTCAGTTACTTTCAGTGATAAATGTCTGCCATGTGTTCCCTTGCCAGTTTCACAAGAGCCGTAGTGATGATATTGGTGGGTTTTGGAAATTGAAAGTTGTACATGAGCAGTTTGAACAACAGGTCGAACAAGTGCCAGCTCAAGTTGTATCGTAGGGGTTTTTGTGAGGTGTTTAATTTTAACAGGAAGGACGAGGAGGGACAAAATCGACATAAATTGCTGTGGGGAAAATTGTGGGATTATGAAATTAATTAAATTGCCCTTCCAGAGAGCCGACACGGCCGGGTGGTCTAAGGGGGTTGGGTTAAGACTCCACTCTTCCGTATGTGTTGCCCTTTCAGTCACGTCATCTCAGAATGGGCTCGAAGTAAGTGACGTAATAAGATCTTCACTTTGGTAGGTAGACAAGGAGAGTCAGTGTAAATTTCTGGGGAACATGTGGAGCCGAATGCACTCTTTCTCTGCTATAACCGTTCTGGAAGGTAATATGACTAACATTAGAATTGTTTTAAGGTCTGTAGTCGGGGCCAAGTGGTTAAGGTGATGATTTTATAATCTGTTGGTGTCTTCTGACACAAGTTCGAGTCTGGGTGAATATAAATCTTTCTTTAGTTGCCTCCTGAATTAATTGCTGGTTAGATTGAATAAAACTCTTCCAAACACTCCCGTGTGCTTTGCCTGCTTCACTTCCGTGTTTATTCATTTCTGTTCATGTATAAACATTCACTAAACTTGCAACCTGAAAAGGAACAGTAATTGGCCAAGTCGGTGACATCCTTGCTTTCCGGGTGTTTGTCTCTCCTGAGGCCTCTGTCACTCTCGGTGTCTATGTCTGTGTGTGTTCCTGTGTGTGTCAATGTGGTTCAGTTCCCCAAGGCGATGGACACCTTATTATCATCACAAGCTTTATTCACATGAGTTAAACTCAGAACAAGCTGAGACACGAAGTGGAAATCAGGATTTCTATCCCTGTATTTTGGAATATGAAAGATTGTACTTGCATGCCCGGCGAGCTCCATCGCTAGAGGATGAAACTCTTAATTTCCGGGCCGTGTGTTCGAGCCCCACGCTGGGCGCCATTATTCCTGAAAACTTTGCAGCTTCCATAGGTGATTCCCAGCTCTCCATTGCTTCGGCAGTGTCACCACTCAAACTGAGACTTTCTCCATCCCACTTTGTGAAAACCAGAGTTGCTGGTTTATGTGTGAAAACGTCACTGGAAGCCAGAGTGTTTCGAGCTGAGGATGTGGCGCGTTTACTGCCGCAGTCTAAGTTCAATTCCCGGACAAAACCGTTTCCTTATGGCTGTGTGAACTGTCACAATGAACAGAAATTCCTGATTAAATGAAACCAGGTCTGGCAGCGTCTGTGGAGTGAGAAACTGAGTTAATCTTCCAGCTGGATGATCTTTCATCAGAGCTGGAAAAGTCAGAGATGTAACAGGTGGAAAACAAGTCCAGAGGCGGAGGAAGGTGAGTGAAAGGACAAAAGGGAAGGAATGTGATAGGTTACAAGGCCTGAGAGAGAAACGTACTAAAGGGATGAGGGTGCAAAATGTGGGTGGGAATGGGACTGATTTTTCTTCCTGTTGCTCAAACTGGGACAAATATCACTCCTGATCAACCAATCACAACTGCTCTCTCAAAGCAGCACGATGGGCCGAATGGCCTGTTTCTGTGCTGTACCTTTCTATAATTGTTTCATTTCCATCCCCACTGCTGCTGTCTTCACAGTCATTACAACCCATTCCAGCAAAATCCACCTTCTTCCCTTGTGTTCAGCTCCTTTGACGTCATGGGGCTGAGCAAATTCAGGGAGAATTTTTTTGCCATTTGGCACGAGATTCAGAACCAGATCTAGGGGATATTTGTGTCGGTGTAAACAGTGAAATCTCCCCTATTACCCCCACATTTTTCCTTGCACCATCATCTCTACAGTTATTGATTTGCAGCCTATCACAGCCCTTCTCTCATTTCCTATCTTCACCTCTGTATTTGTTCGTGGCCTGTTGCATGGGTGACGTTTCCAGCTCTGATGCAAAACTCCAGCTCTCACTCCACTGATTCAGGCGGAGCTGATGTGCGTTTTCAGTTTTCAATCAGGAAGTAATGCACATTTATTTTAATAATTCGCATGACATTTATAAGCGCCGAATCCTAACTACTAGACCCCCAGGCTTGCTACTTCACAGCCCGACTTATCCATGCTATCTGTGCATTTTATTTTCATTTCACATCGCTTTCACCAGAGACACTTCTCTCCCACAAAATGACACGTTTATGTAGAACACAAACGACTTCTTCAGCCAATGACAACAGCGATTGCTGTTAGTTGGAGCAGCATTCATTGTCACACAGTCCCGGGTTGTCATTGGGTCCTTAAGTGACAATAAAGGGCAGAAATCGCCAACTCTTCTGTTACCCGGCGAGTTCCAAAAAATATGTTTTTTATTGAATATTCATTTTGAATATTCTCCACTCACACGCTGCCAGCTGAAGGATATCCTCATTTTGCTGACTGTCCACTTTGTGAAAGGACGAAGAGCAAGTGCAATCCGGCTGTTAGATTCTGCATTCAGCTAATATTCAAGAACAAGCAGGAGCAAAGCAACTTTTCCTCTCACCTAACTGAACAAGTTTCAACAATGTTTCTGCCCGGTTTTGAACCGGGGACCTTTCGCGTGTAAGGCGAACGTGATAACCACTACACTACAGAAACTCGACACACAAGGAGCCGAGTACACCTGACTGTAATGCAGTTCCACAGCAGCACTTTAGGCCTTTGTTTTGAAGGAATTGAATTCGGCTGTTCTCATCAGGAATGCTGGAGACAGACTGATCAACAATGTCATCATCAAATGGCACAGCATGTTGGGGAGTTATTAGATCATCGCAGCGTCTTTTTTAAAGAGCAATCAATTAGTCCCAATATTCTTCTCTCTTTCCATAAGCCTCAATTTCTCTATTTCAAGTAACTGTCTAATTCACTTTTGAAGAAGGAGTTTCTGCAGAATCCATGCACAGTTTCCCTGATCCAGTGACATGAAGATTTGGATTTGGGTTTCTTCCAGTCCCTGGAGGAGTGGATCCGAATCCCAGCGCTGCCGGAGTTTAAGTCACATTCCCACTTTCGGGCACTTTAGGAATTCCCTTTCGGAGAACAAGAGGAGATTCTAGTTTAATATAGGGCGGGTTGCGGTCCTTTATTTTGTTTGGAAAAACACGGAGAGGCAATAAAAATCTAATGTTGTTGGAGTAAAGGCGGGTGTGTGGAATTGGTTGAGCTGCTCTTCCAGAGAGCCAGCACAGACACGATGGGCCGATTGACTTATTTTGCAGCCGTTCCTGATTTGATAAGAACACATTTGAGCTCGCGAGCAGCTGTTGGTCATAATTCAAAGTTTACGGTGATGGATTTCAAATCCATTGGGGTTTCCCCCTGTAGGTTTGAATCCTGCTGACTACAGTTCACATTATTAATCATTTTAACCACGTGCCGCCAACCTCATCCCTGCGGCTCCTGTGAAACTGACAAGGCGACACACGGCAGAAATTCATCACTGAAAGTAACTGACACACATCAAATTCTGCTGCTTTCATGTCACACCCTTTAACTTCCTGTTCTCCCTCTCAGACATTTCCAGGTCTATCAAATGTCACCCACCTGGGACTTAGCATCCACCTCGGTCTATTAAATATGGTCGACTTTCCCGTGTGCTCCATTTAGCCGGTGGCTCCATAGCTCAGTGTTTGGTCCGCTGGTTTTATAAGCCAGGGGTTGCGAGTTCAACCTTCACTAGGGCCCACGATTGATCCTTAGCTGAGAATACCGAGTTATGTGGAAAGCTGAAAAACCGCAGAACACTATATAAGAAAAAGTTTGCTTTTTGAAGCATTTTGCTTTTAAGTTAAAGAACTGCGGATGCTGGAAATCTGAAATAAAAACTAAAAATGCTGGAAAAACTCAGCATCTGACAGCATCTGTGGAGAGAGAAACAGAGTCAATGTCTCGAGTCCGTGTGATCTTCTTCAGAGCTGAAGAGAAGCAGAAATGTTCACTTTTTATACTGTTTACGAGGGGGTGGGGTGGAGCAGGTGGGGAGGTCAAGAGGAATTGACAAAGGTATTATGGGCACAAGACAAAGGGAGTGTTAATGATAGCGGTGAGGGCTAAAAATGGTGCTGATAGTTGCATAAAGGTAAGAAAGCAGAATGTGTGAATAGCAGAACAATGATCAGCACTCTGTGAAAGAACAACATAGAGCAATGACAGTTGGCCATTTAGGGGCCTCTCTCTTCACCTTCCAAGGGCCCAAACACTCCTTTCAGGTGAAGCAGCGCTTCAGTTGCACCTCCAATTTGGTCCATTGCATTTGCTGCTCCCAATGTGGTCTCCCCTACATTGGAGAGACCAAACGCAGACTGGGCGACCGCTTTGCAGAACACCTTCAGTCTGTCTGCAAGCATGACCCGGACCTCCCTGTCACTTGCCATTTTAATACTCCACCCTGCTCTCATGCCCACATGTCTATCATTGGCCTGCTGCAATGTCCCAGTGAAGCTAAACACAAACTGGAGGAACAACACCTCATCTTCCGATTAGGCACTTTCCAGCCTTCCGGATTTAACACCGAGTTCAGCAGCTTCAGATCATGAACTCTCTCCTCCATTTTCACCCTTTTCAAAATCTCTTTATAAAAAAGTATTTTATTAACATATTATTCATTCATTTATTCATTATTTCACCCCACCCCTTTTTATTATCCCCTTTTCTATCTTTTTTCCCCAATTATCTCCCCCTCCCACATCCCACCCCCAAAAGGGCCATCTGTTACTCGTTCCATGTTGTTTTTTCACAGAGCGCTGACCCTTGTTCTGCTATTCACACATTCTGCTTTCTTACCTTTATACCACTATCAGCACCTTCTTCAGTCCTCACCACTACCATTAACATCCCCTTTGCCTTGTGCCCAGGGCATCTTCGTCAGTCTCTCCTTAGCCCCCACGTATCGCTGACCTTCTAACCAGAATTACCTGCTCAACACGTCCCGCCCCGCCCCCTCCCCGCCCTCTCCCCGCCCAGCCCCGCCCACTCACCGTCCCGCCCCGCCCCCTCCCCGCCCCGCTTAAACAGGAGAATTCAAACAATTTCTACTTCCCTTCATCTCTGAAGAAGAGTCATACGGACTTGAAACGTGAACAGTGTTTCCCTCACCGCTAAGTCTGTGAGAAAACTCAAAACTGTTGAGTTTTTCCAGGAATTTCTGTTTTTATAATATATCAGAAGTGACTGGACAACAAGATGTAAGACGGAGAAAAATGTAGTAAAGACTGAAGTAACTCAGTTAGTCGTAGTAATTTTTCAAAAGCAACAAAGCAGAACACGTTTGAAAAGGTGAGAAAGATGTGCTGATGTTCAAAGACACTCGGCTGCACTTGTGCAAAGAACGTGGAAAGTTACATTAGTCCCTACAGCACAATTGATCAGCGTGTTCGACGAACTGACAGTTTGGTGGTTCTCAGGGACGAAGCTTCCAATGTTTTTTCCTCCCATCAACATTCATTGTCACACAGATTTGGGTTGTCAACGGCGTCAAGAAATTTTCCACAAATGTTGCCAGTTCTACTGCTCTGCAGTGAGTTTTGAACCAGAGAATCTTCCCCATGTAAAGCAAATGTGATAATCAGTGGACTACAAAAACTATACGCAGCTCCTTGCAAAACGACCTAGAATATTAAACTTTGCTGTCTTATTGCAGTTCCGAACCTTTTTTTATGGAAGTACAATTCGGCTGAGAACCTGAGCCATGCGGCAGAGAAATTGATCTAACATTAGAATCATCAGATGACACAGCACATCAGCAGCTCATTCAACACTTCCCACATGTGCGAACAACCTTGAAGCAAATCCGTCCGCATCTTTCTTTCTTTTTTCAGAGCCATGCATTTTTCAGAATATTACACAAAACCTGGAGAAGTATAAATGTCACATGGTTTTGAAATGTTGCATCCAGTTACTATTTAACAACAAACGGGAACGATGCAACCTTTCTTCACACTGAATTCTGTTAATGCTTCTACCCCATTTCGAGCGGGGAAACTTTCCGTGTGTGAGAGACCGTGATCCCTATTACCCTACACAAACCCTGCAATGTGATGAGCCCAATTTAACACACAGAAGGCAGAGAGCCGGGTATTTTAGGATTAGAACGACGTAACTAGTGGAGTGCCATAAGGATCAGTCTCAGGGACTCAATTATTTACTATCTACACTAATGACATGGAGGAGGGAGCAGAGTGTAATGTATCCAAATTTTCTGACGATACAAAAATAGGTGGGAGGTCAGGTTGTGATGAGGACTTGAAGAATCTTCAAGGGGATATAAATAAGTTGAGTCAGTGGGCAAAAGTTGGCAGATGGAGTTTAATGTAGGAAAGTTTAAGATAATACACATTGCTAGGACGAATTGAAAGGCAGAATATTATTTAACTGGAGGGAGACTCCAAAAAAGTGCAGCACAGAGGGATCAGGGTGTTCCTATGCATGAAACATAAAAACTTGGCATTCAGGTGCAGCAAGTAATTAAGAAGACAAATGGAATTTTGGCCTGTTTTGCTCGTGGTTGGAGTTTAAAAATCGGGAAGTCTTGTTACAGCTGTACAGGGTGTTGGTGAGGCCGCACCTGGAGTCCTGTGTACAGTTTTGGTCCCCAGGTTTAAGGAAGCATATATTGACATTGCAGGCAGTTCAAAAGAGATTCACTAGGCTGATTCCTGGGATGAAGGGGTTGACTTATCAAGAACTGTGAAGCAGGTGACGACTTTATTCGTTAGCGTTTAGCAGACTGAGGGGTGATCTTATTGAAACGTGCAAGATTCTGAGGACGCTGACAGATGGATGTTGAGAAGATGTTTCCACTAATGGGGGAACTGCCAACTAGAGGACATAGTTACAGAATCAGGTGCACTCATTTAAAACTGAGATGCGAAGGAATTTCTTCTCCCAGAGGGTAGTGAATGTTTGGAATTCTCTACCCAAGAGAGTTGTGGAGGGTTGCTCACTGAGAGTATTTAAAGACGAAGTAGATATATTTTTGAAATATCGGGGATTGAGGGCTATGAGGAGCTGGCAGCAAAGAGGAGTTGAGGCCTAGGGCAGATTAGCCATGATCTTATTGAATAGTGGGATAGGCTTGCAGGGCCGAATGGCCGACTCCTGCTCCTATTTCTAATGTTCTTACGTTCTTATGAAACGTGTCTCTGGTGAAAGAGGTCTGAAACGAAAATAAAAGGCACAGGTAGCATAGATAAGCCGGGTTGTGAGGCTTGTGAGCAGCTTTCTTGGTGGTCTAGAGGTCAGGATTCAGCGCTTTCACTGCTGTGGTTCAGGTTTGATTCCCGGTCAGAGAATGGAGATTTACTGACCTCGTGCAAACTGTTAAAATGAGTCTGAGTTGTTTCTTGATTAAAAACAGAATACGCTCATCTCTGCAATAATCAGTGGAGTGAGAACTGGAGTTCTTCCTCAGAGCTGGAAATGTCACCCGTGCAACAGGTCGAGAACAAATATAGAGGTGAAGATAGGGAATGAGAGAAGGTCTGTGATAGGTTGCAAAGCCCTAACCAGAGAGATGTTGCTGCAAGGCAAAATATAGCGGAAATAAGGGAAGCTTTATTGTTTACACCGACACAAATACCTCCCAGATCTGGTTCTATATCTTGTGTTAAGCGGGAAGAAAGCTTCTCCCTGAATCTTCCACTTTTTAGCTGCACCTCCTTCCAAACAGTGCAAACTCCTCCTGCATCTTCCATCCTGATATTTTTCTCTGTGAAATTTGAAACTAATCTGAATAAAGTTTGTGATGGTAAAAATATGTTCATGCCCTTGGGGAACTGAACCACATTGACACACACAGAGGAACAAACACGGACATATACATCGAGAGTGACAGAGTGCAAGGGAGTTTCTCGAAGGAGAGACAAACACCCAGAAATCAAGCCTGACACCAACCTGGTTCCGTTTTTATTCCATTTCTCGCTGCAACTTTTGCGAATCTTTGCAGACGAATAGAAATTAGAGAACGCTGGAGGTTTTAGATGATTTTTATTCAACTTATTCGGACAATTAATTGTGCAGGTACACTGTAAAATTCAGGAATGATAAGAAGCATAATTGGCAGGATTCCAGCCATCCTGTGGCGATCCCAATGCATTCAAAACCCGTCACCTTAACCACTCAGTCACGAATCCAAGCCCCAGATTTGCATTAATGATTTTTGTATAAAATCATAGACGGCTACATCAGACGGTCATTCAGCATGTTGTTCACATGCCGACCCTCTGGAAGAGCAACTCAACTACTGTAATTCCACACCCCGCCTTTTCCCCACAACAACTGGTATTTATATTGTCTCTCCTCGTTCTTCCTATCAAAATAAAACACCACACACTCCGCTGGGTTTAATGTGAGCTGGTCTCTGTTGGTCCAAATAGGGCTGATCCCAAAAGGTAGATCACCTGAACGTTTGGCAGTGGTGGAATTGGCCTCTGTCAAGACTGGAGCCTTAATCCAGCGCATTAAACCGCTCGGCCACACTACCACGTTGTATATGGCTGCTCCTAATTTCCTTCACTTGTATTATCATCGAAATAGAACAGAAGCAAAGGAGCAGGAACATGTCATTGGGAAACTCGAACCAGCTCTGGCAGTTAATCAGATCATCCTGCACTTTGTAACATACAGAAATCATCTCCATTGTTTTTTTTTCCTGTGGTGACTGTGCGTGTTTGCTCAATGAAATGTTGGTAAAAGGTATCGACTGAGGAAAATGAGGAGATGATTGGTCAGAATAGACATTTGTTTTCTGAAAATTCGATCTGAAGTCAACTATTTTTAAAATTTGAATAATTGTAAAAGAATTCAGAATCCAACCCTTCATCTCAATGAGTCAGGGAATCTTTGTTAACTTTCACACACTGAGCATGGACACGGCAGCAGCTCCTGTACCTCTTTCAATATTGTTTCTCTTAACTCAGAGTTTTCAAAAGGGAATTGGACAATTAATTGAAAGGGAGAAAAAATTCAGAGTTATGGAAAGAGACAAAGAAATTGAGATTAACTCGAAAGCTCTTTGTGAAAATCTGACATCGATACTATGGGCCTCTTGTAAAGTTGTGCCTTTTGATGATGACATTATTGGATCAGTCTGTCTCCAGCATCCCTAAATAGAGCAGCTGAATTCCATTTCTTCAAAATAAAGACTCAAAGTGTTGCTGCATGACGTCACCGCTTAACATTTTAGTGAGGCCCATTGAGCTTTTCTCCCGTCTCCTGTTTCTGCAGGGCAGTGGTTATCATGTTTACCTCATATGTGAAGAGTTGCCCCGTTCGAAATTGGCCAGAACCATCATCAAAACTTGCAGATTGAAGTTTGTTGAAGACAGCAGGATGCAGTCATGTGTCCTGGTCACTGTTTATCCTTCAACCAAGATTATAAGCTCTGCGCATTGTCAAGTCCTTGGCTTTGTGTGTTTGTTGAGCAGTGATTGGCTGCCGTGCTCCCTGCATGAAAACAATGACTCTCCTTCAATAAAAGCAAAATACTGGAAATTTGGAATAAAAACATTAAATGCAGGTAGAACTCAGCAGGTCTGACAGTGTCTGTGGAAAGCAAAACCTGCTGAGTTTCTCCAGTATTTTCTGTTTTTACTTCAGTGCTTAATTGGCTTGAAAGTGGCTTCAGACATCCGCTGGTCAGGAAAAGCACTGTATAAATGCAAGTCTGTCTTTCCTTAACTATCTTTAAATCCCAGTCCTGTGGTTACTGACCCCCGTCAGTGGAAACAGTTTCTCCCTATTTGCACCATCAAGCCGCCCGTCCCCACTGCCCCCACCCACATCATTTTGAACAGCTCCATGAAATCTCCACTTAAACTTCTTTGCTCTAAAGAGAACAATCCCAGTCTCTATAATCTCTTCACAAAACTGAATTTCCTCATCTCTGGACATGATGCAAGGTGGGGGATTCAGATGAGATTGTGGAAAATATTGTCAGTTGGCAGGTGGGAAAATGGAGAAGGAACCAAAACAGAAAACCCAGTCTCCAGCTTTGTGAATCTTTAGAAACTCTTTGGGAACCGGAATCAGAGGAGAATGAAGGGTGAACTGTTCGACTGACCAGAGACAGTCAAGGCACCTTTCCCTTCTTTAAGACGCTGGAACATTGACTCTGGTGTTATCAGTGAAATTAACTGATCTGAGACATTGAAAGGATTCTCGTTACTGCACATCAGGAATTCAAACCTAATATCAGCTTCAGGACAATCAGAATACTTGGTAACAGTCAAGACAGCGAAAGGCTCGAAGGGAGACGGCACCAGTTGTAGGAGAGCTGGTTCCCGGTGACATGGATGTGTCTGCAGTGGGTGGGATCAGACTGTTTCCATGTATCCACAATGAATGTCTCACCCTTTATTTTGGAAGAGTAAAACTGATAGAGACAATTGTCATTCCGGTAGCAGCAATCTGAAGATCGAACTCACTGGTTTAAGTCTTCATCAGCCTCTGTGGCGCAATTGGTCAGCGCGTTCGGCTGTTAACCGAAAGGTTGGTGGTTCGAGACCACTCAGTGGCGAAGCTGTCGCTATTTTCTCCCCATCAGCATTGATTATCATACAATTCCGGGTTGTCATTGGGTTCTTGCGCTGAAACGGAAAATCCCCAAATTGTTGCCAGTTCCACTGTTATCCAGTGAGCTCCCAGGTAATTGGCTTTTGTCGAATATTAATTTCAAATATAATGAGAAAACAATTAGACTGACCATGTACCGATATCTAGCCCATTGGAAATTTATGAAGTTATTGGATTGAAACAAACCCATCAATTATTCTCTCTTCCTCAGCTCCACAGTGAGTGAGATGGGGAAAAGCAGAAAAGCAGCAATATTCCGGCCCCGGACTCTCCGCAGAAAGCGGCAACTGGAGCTTCAATCAGCGGGTTACTGCTCATCTCTGGGACACAAGTTACTCCAACCAAAGCCAAACCTCCCAATACACCGAGCACAGGCTCAGGAAAATGCGGGTAGATTATATCCCGGTCACAAAACCTCCGGGCAGCATTTACACAATACCCAAGTTAGTGAGTCACAAATAAAAGTCACACACTCTTTCTAAATCGTTTCACTGTAAATTCCCTTCACTTTATTGAAAAGTTAACTGTTGTGAATCTGAAAATGAGCATCATGGGATTTGTGTTACCGAGTGCCATTATTCCATTGTTTGTCCGTCAGGTTTGCAACTCAAATTGTGTTGGATATTGAAGCGATTCTGATTTCAAAATGAGGTCACAAAGCAGCTAAACATTAAATCCAGAAACAAATCCTGAGGAAAATGGATCACAATGTTTGGAAGGAGGTGCAGCTGAGAAGCCGAATCTGTGAATGGCGTTATTAATGAATGAGTGAAAAGCATTGGATCAATGGTCAATCTCCGTAGCCGAATGGTTAAATGGATGGTTCTAAAACCCATTGGAGTCTCCGCAGGTAAATTCAAACCTTACCGAATGTTCTTCTTATTATTGTTGATTTCAACCAGGTGTCCACAGAACTCCCGGATCAATGGAACAAAAAACATCCAAAAATTCTCCTGATTTTTGGACTCTAAGGGAATGAAGGGCTATCGGGATCGGGTGGGAAATTGTTATTGAGGCTGGAGATTCGTCATGATCTTATTAAGTGACGGAGGAGGCTTGTGGGGCCTTATGAAGTATTTCTGCTGCTTTGCTCCTGTTCTGTTTGAGTAGCAATACCAGCCAAGGTGATGGGCACTAATAGCCTGAGTTCGGCAGATTGGCTATAGGTGGTTGAAGGTGTCACTCTTCACTGAGTGGTGAAAAGGATGCTTTTAAAATCCACTGGGGTTTCCCCAGGAAAGTTCCAATCTTACTGACTGTGCTTCTTATTATTGCTGATTTCAACCAGGTGTCCACAGAACTCTCGGATCAATGGAAGAGAAAACGTCCAAAAATTCTCCTGATTTTTGGACTCTAAGGGAATGAAGGGCGATCGGGATCGGGAGGGAAATTGGAGTTGAGGTTGGGGATCTACTATGATCTTATAAAGTGACGGAGGAGGCTTGTGGGGCCTTATGACGTATTGTTGCTGCTTTGATTCTGTTCTATTTCAGGAGCAATATCAGAAAAAGCAATGGGCAGTAGCATCCTGAGCTCGGTAATTCAGCTGAGTTGTTGTAGGTGCTGGTTTAAGGTTTCACTCTTTATTGAGGCGTGGTTCCTAATCCCACTGCTGCTAAATTGTCCTATTGGTCGAAAAGGTGCCAGCTCACCAGTTAAAACAGGTTTGTGCGGTGTTTCACTTTAACAGGAAGAACGAGGAGACACAATAAAAATATAAATGGCTGTGGAGAAAATGTGGGGTTGTTGAATTAGCTAAATTCCTCTTCCATAATCTGGCAGGGCCAGACTGGGCCGAATTTCCTCCTCCTCTGCTGTAGACATCTATAATTTTATACGATCAACACTAACTTATCCATAGGACCAATCATCGTGGCCGAGTGGTTCAGGCGTTGGAGTCCAGATCCAGTCAAGTTGAAGTAGAGTAGTATCGTGAGCTTGATAGCGCAGCTGTAGTGATTTTCAATGGTTTAAGATCTCATTCTTTATTGAGGCGTGGTTTCAAATCCCACTGCTGCTAAAATTGCCCTATTGGTCGAAAAAGTGCCAGCTCACAGTTAAAGCAGGTATATGCCGTGTTTCACTTTAACAGTAATACTGAGGAGAGACAATGAACATATAAATGGCCTCAGAGAAAAGGCGGGATTGTTGAATGAACTGAATTCCTCTTCCATGAGCTGGCACGGACACGATGAGCCGAATGTCCTCCCTCTCTGCTGTGGCCGCCTATAATTTTATACCAACAAAATTACCCTGTGCATAGGGGCAGTCATCGTAGCCGAGTGGTTTAGGCGATGGAGTCCAAATCCATTGGGGTTTCCTGCTTCTCATTATTCCAGTTTTTAACTCTGTGTCTACAGAGTTAATTATCGGCTACATTGAATAAAATCCAACAAAACAAGCGGGCATTTTCCTATTTCTGTTCGTTAACGAAACCTGCAGTGGAAATGGAGCAAAACTTAGTGTCATGCTTGCTTTCTGGGCGTTTGTCTCTCCTTAGGGTCAAACCCTTGCCCTCTGTCAGTCTCGGTGTATATCCCTGTGTGTGTTCCTCTGTGTGTGTCAATGTGGTTCAGTTTCCCGAGGAGGTGAACACATTTCTACCATCACAAACTGTATTCACATTAGTTGTGCAACTTCAGATGAAAATGTTACAGAGAAAAATATCAGGATGAAAGATGCAAGAGGAGTTTGCAATGTTTGGAAGGAGATGCAGCTAAGAAGTGGAAGATGGGAATGATGTTGTTGATGATTGAGAGGAATGTATTGCAAACTTGGGGCTTGTGTAGTTTGATTACCTTCTACACTTTGAAATTCAGAACAAGCTGAGGCTCCAGGTGGAAAGCAACAGTTGTCTCCATGTATGTGGGGATACATATGTTGTGTGTGCCCGGCTAGTTCAACAGGTAGATCAAAGGCTCTAAATCTCAGGGTCGTGGGCTCGCCGCACGTTGAGTGCAGTTTCTTTCAAACAAATAACCACCAACCTCTGTTCCTTTGAAACTGGCACACGACGGATATTCACCACTGATTCAAAGCACTTCCATGTCACATCTCTTTCTGTCTCACCTCCAGCTCTCTCCGCCCTTCCAGGAGCTGTTTGACCACACACAGTCAGTTCGTGCAAACGTAATACACAACGTGATCGGTTTACAGATAACAGGCTAAAGAGACACCAGGATCTTCCTGATTCCCCCAGGTACTGATTACAGGAATGTGCACAGTGCCGATTATCCACAGTCACACACTCCTTCCAGTCTTGTCTACATTGTTCAGCTTTGAAATTTCTCGTATTTTCACACTGGATTTCAATGTAAAGAAAACAGAGCTGTGATAAGCTTATACTGTTCAGCAGATATACTGCAAGAAGTTACATAACAGGCTGATGATAACAGTGCTCTTTGGTCGCGGTGAGCTCCAGTGAAGGATTGGCACCATTAATGTGTCGTTCAATTAGTCTTGTGATTGGTTGGTCCATCAGGAGTGATATTTTTGTCAATGCAAACAGTAGGCACCAGAATTTGCCCTTCTCCCACCCATATTTTGCCTGGCACCACCATCCCTATGGCCAGTGCTTTGCAAACAGCCCTTCTCTTGTCCTTCTTTTACTCCGCTTCTGTCTTTGTTCCCGGCCTGTTCTAAGTGTGATATTTCCAACTCTGAGGCGAAACTTAAACTGATTCTGGTGGAGCTGCTAAATGTTTTCAATCAATAAGTAATTAATACTCATTTTGACAATTCCACAAGATCAATAAAACTGCATTCCCTGACCGGGAATCGAACCCGGGCCGCGGCGGTGAAAGCGCCGAATCCTGACCACTAGACCACCAGGGAAACTGGCAGACTTGTTTCAGTTTGGTATATTGACGCTGCTTTTATCCATGTTTCCACTTTAAATGGAATGAATTCTTCAGTCAATGACATCAACGGTTTCTGTGAGCTGGAACATGAAATTGACAGTGAGGTGAAATATCCCCATAAGCTGCTCATGTGTAACTGTCAATTTCCTAAACCCACCAACCTGATCACTGCGGTTGTTGTGAAATTGACAAGGGAACACATGGCAGACATTCATCACTGAAAGTAACTGACACACTTCTAAACACTTCTAAACACTTTCATGTCGCATCTGTTTCTGCTTCTGTCCCTGCCTCGCCTCCAGTTCCCTCTGCCCGTCCAGCTCCCAGGTCAATTAGCTGCTTGATGCAGACACAGTCAGTTCATGAACCCAAGCTTTCCCTGGAAAGCAGGGACAGAGAATGCGGGACCCAGGGATTTTAGAAAGAAGAGGTTTGCAGATGACATGGTAAAGATAATCTGGGATCTCATCTTCCTGATTCTCCCAGACACTGATGACAGGAATGTGCAGAGTGCCGATTATCCAGAGTTGCAGACTCCTTCCAGTCTTGTGCAAGTAGTTGAGCTTTGAACCCACTCACAAAAGTGGATTATAAAATGGCAGAATGAGTGTGAAAGAAGTGGTGTTGGGAAATATCAAATTATAGAAAGTTACAGCAAAAAAAGAGGCCATTCGGCCCTGTGTGCGACTTTCAAAGAACTCCAAAGAAGAGTCACACGGAATTGAAACATTAATTCTATTTCTCTACCAGAAATATTGCCAGACATGCTGAATTTTTCAAGCATTTTCTGTTTTCACTTCAGATTTCCCGCATCCGCAGTATTTTGCTTTTATCTCTGGGTTTCTAGCCCAGTGACAATGCCAATACTCCATCTCCTGAATGCTCTGATTTGATTTGAACATGTTTTCCCGAAAGAAGTGCTGTTAGTAGCGGACGAGTATTGGGGGCGATTGTTTCTGACATCCATCGGGGTTTCCCCAATGTTGGTTTGCTGACTGCGGTTCTCATTATTCCCGATTTTGACCAACACAATTAGTTATCGGGTAAATAGAATCAAACAAAAACTTCCGCGCTTTCTTATTTCCATTCATCTGCAAGGATTTGCGAAATCTGCAGACGGGAATGGAGTAAAACTGAGCGAGTTTGGTGTTTTTCTGGGTGTTTGTCTCTCCTTAGCCCTCTGTCACTGTCGATGTATATGTCTGTGAGTGTCCCGCTGTGTGTGTCAATGTGGTTCAGTTCCTCATTTTTAGCAGTCCCCACTTTATTCACCTTACTTGTGTGGCTTCATATTAAAATCGTACAAAGAAAATAAAAACCGGTTTAAAAGGTTCAGGAGGAATTTTCTTTCTGTATTTCTGAGTGGAGACTGTTCAATTACTAAGTGTCCGAATGTTACAAAGCGGAGGGCGATTGAAATTTTCACTGAGCAACATTTAAACAGACACCGAGTCCTTGTGGTCGAGTGGTTAAGGCAATGGACACATCGAAAGAATGAATTTGTAAATACAAACAGTCCAAACTGATATCCCTCGGACATGAGGAACTGTATTTCTTCTCGAAGTTGTTCCACGTGTGACATTTGCAGCTCTGATGTGAAACTTCAACTCTCACTCCACTGATTCGGGCGGAGCTGTTGTGCGTTTCGGTTTTCAATCAATAAGTAAATGAGGCCTGTTTTAACAGTTTGTACCAGATCAATAAACCTTCATTGCCTGGCCGGGAATCGAGTCCGGGCCACAGCGGTGAATGGGCCGAATCTTTACCTCTAAATCACGAGGAAAGCTGTCTATAACTCTTGCAACGTGCTTTATCTGGGCCACATTTGCCATTTCTCAGACACTTTCACCAGAGGTGTTTTTAAGGGGTAGCTGCAGTGAAGGATTCGCACCAATATAGTGTCGTTCAATTGGTCTGGTTCCAAATCCTGCTCAGGAATTTAAGAAAAACTTTGAGTTTGCTCAGTGTCTTGACTTCAAAAGCGAGAATGTAAGAAAGTACATTCCCCCAAGTGTGTAATAAAATGTCGGAATGACTGGGAAATTATGCTGGGAAACATAAAATAATAGACAGTTACAGCAAAGAAAGAGGCCATTCGGCCTGGCGCGCTGCTTTCAAAGAGCAGTTCTGATTGATTGGTCAGGAGTGATATTTGTGTCAGTGAAAACAGTCGGCAGTAAAATCTCTCACATTACCACGGCAGACTTTCATCACTGAAAGCAACTGACACACGTCAAATTCTGCCGCTTTCATGTCGCATCTTTAACTTCCTGTTCTCCCTTTCAGGCATTTCCAGGTCTATCAAATATTATCCATGCAGAACGTTGTCCTGTTCCTCGTTCCACTAGGAGAATTACTGTGAGTGGGGTATAGTAACTGGCTCCATAGCTCAGTGGTTTAGAGCACTGGTCTTGTAAACCAGGGGTCGTGAGTTCAATTCTCACTGGAGCCTGCGATTAATAATTATGAAATTTGGTAACAAGGTAATCTTTGAGGAGAGCACTGTAAAAAGATAAAAGCTGGAAATTCAAAACAAAAAAAAAATACCTGGAAAAACTCAGCAGGTCCGACAGCATCCGCGGAGAGGAACACAGTTAACGTTTCTAGTCCGGATGGCAACAAGATGGCAGATGGATTATAATGTAGGCAGGTGCGATTATGTTCACTTGGTTATAAAAATGAGAATAACAGAATGCTTTTAAAATGTGAGAAATTTGTAAGTGCTGATGTTCAAAGAAACTTGGGTGTGCTTGTGCAAGCAATGTGGAAAGTTAGCATGCAGGATCAGCATGTTGGCCTTTATTGCAAGGGGATTGGAGAGCAAGAATAAAGAAGGGGTTTGGTGAGATGGCATTGGGAATCCCGTGTGCTGTTTTCATCTCCACATTTACAAAAGAATAGACTTGCATTGGGGACGGTGCAGGGAAGGTTCACTAAATTGGTCTCTGGAATTTATTCTCTGGAGTTTAGAAGAATGAACGCCAATCTGATTGAAACCTGTAAAATTCTGAGAGGGCTTGATAGGGTAGACACAGGGATTGTTTCCGCTGGTCAGGGAGTCTAAAACACTGGGGCACAGTCTCAGGGTAAAGGGTCGATAATTTCGGGCTGAGATGAGGAGAAATTACTTCATCCAAAGGGTTGGGAACCTTTGAATTCTCTACCCAGAGGGTTGTGGATGTTCCAACATTAAATACATTTAAGGCTGGGATGGACAGATGTTTGGTCTCTCGGGGGACTAAGGGATATGGGGAACGGGCAGGATAATGGAGTTGAAGCCAAGATCAGCCATGATCGAATTGAATGATGGGACAAGCTCGATGAGCCGTGTGGTCTACTCCTGCTTCTATTTCTTGTGATCATATGTATAATAAAGACAGTAATTCGTGTTATAATAATAACAGAAAGTATTGGAAGTTCTCAGCTGGTCTGACAGCAACTGTGAAGGGAGAAACAGAGTGAAGGTTTCGAGTCTAATTTGACACTTTTCCAAACCATATATTGGCTGCTAGTTATGACATTTTTCACAACATCAAGACAGAATTGAACCCAGTTGGTGAAAGCACCGAGGCTGAACCACTAGAGAGTTAGCTTCCAACTGAAGGTTTAATGGTTTAAGAAAACCAAGGGTCAAATAGACTCCCTCTCTTCCTGCTTCTACTCATATTACCGAAATAATTCTGCTTTGTGTCCTTTGGCTACAAGGAAATGTTGTCCAAACTTTGCCAGCCCTGCTGTTATTCGGTAAGTTCTCACACAAGTATTGTGTGTCTCCAAATATTGCGTGCAGTTCTGGAATCAGCATCATAGGAAGGGTGTGATCGCACTGGAGAGAGTGCAGAGGAGATTTACCACGATGTTGCCTGAGCTGGAGAGTTTTAGTTATGAGGAGAGATTAGATAGGATGGGGTTATTTTTCTTGGAGCAGAGGAGATTGAGCGGGGACATGATTGAGGTGTATAAAATTATGAGGTGCATAGATAGAGTAGACAGGAAGGAACATTTCCCCTTGGTTGGGGGATCAATAACCAGGGAGCATAGATTTAAGATAAGGGGAAGGAGGTTTAGAGGGAATGTGAGGAAGAATTATTTCACCCAGAGGTTAGTGGAAATCTGGAACTCACTGCCTGAAAGGGTGGTAGAGGCAGAGACCCTCATAACATTCAAAACGTATTTGAATGTGCACTTGCAATGCCATGGCATTGAAGGCTATGGGCCTAGTGCTGGAAAATGGGATTAGAACAGTTAGGTACTTGTTTGACGGCGCAGATTCGATGGGCTGAAGGGCCTCTTTCTGTGCTGTAGACCTCTATGACTCTATGACTAAATAGATTTATGAATATTCATTTCAAATAACGCGAGAAACTGAAAGAAACATGTGCATAACATCCAACCTATTGGAAAGATTGGGTTCAAAGCAACGAATAGAAATTGACTGTCAAATTGCATATATAGAACTGGAACACACCATCACAATGAATGAATCCACTGTCTGTTCAAATGTTGCTCAGTGAAAATTTCAATCATCCTCCGCTGTGTAACATATAGGCTCTGAGTCAATAAGCAGTCTCCACTCAAATAAACACAAAGGGTCAATCTCCTGTTACAACTTTTCAACCTGTTGTTATTCTCTGTGCCATTTGCCATGAAGATATATAACGGAAGTGAATAAAATTTGCGATGGTAAAAAATGTGTTCACCCCTCGGGGAACTGAACCACACTGACACACACAGAAATATACAACGTGAGTGGTAGCGAGCAAGGGTTTATCTCTAAGGACAGAAAAACTGTCAGAACGCAAGAATGGCACAAATTAGTTCAGTTTTGTATCATTTCTGACTGCAAATTCAGCGAATGCTTATGGATCAACAGAAATGAAGCAACACGGAAGTGAAGTGTTTGGAAGCTGCTGATTCCATTTAACCAATAGTTCATTCTGGAGGCAGCAAAACGAAGGAACAGCGAGAAGTACAGTCAGCAGGCCTCTAACCCACGTGGGGAGACCCCAATGGATTTTAAACCCATCCCTTTAACCACTCAGTCACGGCTGCAGGCCTTATACTAGCGTCATTCTTGTTCATATAAAATCATGGAATGGTTACAGCAGAGAATGAGAACATTCAGCCCCACCTATTCCCAGTCACCCTGCAATTACGACAGCCTCCCTTGTTCTACCTACCAAGACGAACTACATCATATGTCAAATACCCCAAGCCTATTCTAAGGGATTTGATGAAACGGCTGAAAGACAAACCAACTGAAACTTTGGCAATGGTGGGATTAAAATCCATGACTTAATAGGAACTGGTGCTTAAATCCAGTGCCTGAGACCACTCGCATGCGCTACTGCTGGCAATATGATAGTAACCATTGCCTTGATTGGTAACGGTACTGAATTGGAACATAACAAATAGCAACAGGAATAGACCATTTTGTCTTTCGAGCCCATCACTAACCATAAATTCAGAGCCAAAAACAACATATAGAAACTATTCAGCGGGGTCAGAGGAACATAGGCCATTCAGCTCTTTGGCCCTGCTTAACCATTCAATAAGATGAAGGCTGATCTGGTTGTGGTCTCAACTCCACTTTCCTGTCTGTCTGTCCCCCCCCCCCCCCCACCCCCTCCCAACGCCCTCAGAACTCCCCACAACCCTTGACTTCCTTGTCTACAAAAAATCTGTCTAAATCAGCCTTGACGAAATTCAATGACCCAACCTCCACTGCTTTCTGGAGAAAATTCCTCAGACTAACGGCCATCTGAAAAAAAAACTCTTCATCTGCGTCTGAAAAGGGAGACCTCTTACTCTTCTGGAATTAACTCACCTGGTCCCTCTCCCCTAACATTACCATGGACATGTTGCAGTATTTGGTCCAATTCCCTTTTGAATTCCGCTGCTGAATCTGCCATCCCCACATTCTCTATCTAACCCAGCCGCCGGATCCATCCCTCCCAGGTCGCCATGTGGAAATGCATGGTGACCCTGCACTGAAGAACAGGTCCCAGACATACTCAGCTACTTGACAACAGAACAACATGAAGTGACTATTGTGGAAAATTGAATGAGACAACATTTTAAATAATCAAGATATTGACACACACTCCATAGAGAAACTGGCTTTCAAACAATCAGGATAGAATTAAACACACCAGTACCTATCAGAGGGAGTAAAATTAACGTGAAGAGGGAAACAAAATCTAGATTTAGAAAATATCCACAAGGTGGATGAAGGTGAATAGTGACCTAGAGAATCTTTAAAGTCCGTGCATGAACTTCTGTTTTAACCAGATGTATTTACCAATGTCAATAATTTAAAATTGTGTGAGATGATCTGCAGGTGGGGAGGATGAATCTCAGTCGACAGTTATCACATTTAGTGGATAAAGTTTTCTCATTTACTCTTGGTGGCAGCTCAAGGGTTTGTGTTGCTGATTCTGATCATTCTAGTAGCTTTAGTATGTTATCCACGGTTTGTCATAAAGAAATTAGGAAAACAAGCTCGTAGCTTAGAAATAGTGAGGTTAGTCAGAAATCAGTTGTGAGAAATCAATAAGGATATTCCCTTCTCAAGGTGTGGAGATCTGTAAGAAATCACTGTCAAATAACCTTATAAAATCTTCAGAAGTGTATTGAATATTGTAGGAATGGCTCTCCCTCCCCCCCTCTCTCTCTCTCTCTCGCTTAGGAACAAAGATTCCTGGCTTGACAAACATAGGAAAACATATCCCAATGTTAGCTCATAGGGATGGACTCGGGAGTTAAGGAACGGAATTTGTACTGCTGACTGAAGACAATGGCTTTGATCTACCCAATTCTTAAAAGGAGCAAATTTCTGCTCATCCTGTATGGAATGTTGGATAAGCAGTTTGATAATTTAGTAACAGTGGAGGAATGGAGAGGGATGGTGGTGAGGTAGAGCTGGGTGTTGTCAGTGCACATGTGAAAACTAACATGGTGCTTTTGGATGATGTCACCTATTGGCAGCATGTAGATGAGAAATAGGAGGTAGCAAGGATAGATTCTTTTTTTAGGATGGATGATGACGGTGGATTTAAAGGTGAGAGGGACAGTATCAGAAGAGAGGGAAAAAAACATGAACAATATCAGCCAACATGGAGAAGGTGAATGGTCAGCAGTTCAGTTGGGAATATGGTCACTGGATCAGAAGGCGAGTCTCATGGACAAGATGAACACTGAAAGGTTATGAAGGGAAATAGGAAACTGGAGAAAGATCTGAGTTCAGAGCTCGGACATGGGGGATCTTTAGAGAAAGTTGACCCGGTGAACTAGTGGGAGGGAGGGAAGCAGCAGAGGCAACTGATCGGATTGACTCAATCTTAGTGACAAAGAAGCTCCATGAGCTCCTCACACTTGCTGTTGGAGGTGAGAACAGAACAGGCAGGGGAGAGAGAGAGAGCACTTCAAAAGGAACTAACTTCTGTAGTGAAATGAAAAAGACTCGACACACTGTGTGTTTGACACAAAGCTAGTTTGTTTGACACAAAGATAGTTTATTTGACTTTAATCCAGAACTTTAACCCCTATAACTGGGTTGGAGTTTATAAACATCAGCAGAAACAGACCCCATAGAACATGGTTCAGTCCCAAATGTGATTAACAGCAAAATCCAATCACTGTAGTTACTTATCAACTTGAGTTAATGTTTCGAGTCCATGTGACTCTTCTGAAGAAGAGTCTATGTGGACTCAAAACGTAAACTTTGTTTTTTCTGTTCACAGATGCTGCCAGACCTGCTGGGTCTTTCTACACTTTGTTTTATTTCAGATTTCCAGCATCTGCAGTATTTTATCTTTATACTTGTGAACTGGTTGTTATCTCTGCAGTGTGGATGAACAACCAAATGACTTGCCACACTCGGAGCGTGAGAACAGCCTCTCCCCAGTGTAAATTCACTGGTGTACAGTGAGGTCAGAGGATTGCCTGACCCCAGGCCCATTATGAGAGCACCTCAACGGTCTTTCGTCAGTCTGAACATGTTAATAAGGCATCAGTTGCCTGGAACATTTGTAGCACTTCCCGCAGTCCGGGCATTTAAAAGGCCTCATCAGTGTGAACTCACTAGTGTGTCTGCAGATGGGATAACTGAGTGAATCCCTTTCCACAGTTGGAGCAGTTGAATGGTCTCTCGTCAGTGTGAACATGTTGATGGGAACCAATGAACATTCTCCACTCTCACAATCCGCCACTTCCGGCTTCTCTCCGGCACCAACCTCAAGCAAAGAGAGCAGGAGACTCCGAGCATGCGCCATCCACCCGGACAACCCGTGGCAGATAGAGCGGTCTCTGAGGCGCATTGGATTGTGGGTAATCAGGCCGCCATTAGGGACCGCGTCTCAGTTAATCTTTGCCTGAAACTGGGAAAGCAAGAGGAAGGTTCTGTTCGCATAGGGATAGAAAATAAGAAAGATCAAGTTCCAACTCCTGCCATTCGGACTAGAGATGATAGGGGACGAAAAGGAGGATTTACACATGGGGGCAAATGGCATAGCCGAGAGTTGAAATGATTACTTTCCAACTGCCTTTACAAAGGTAGAAAATGCTACCCAGACCATGGTGAAAGAGGAGGTGATTCAGATTCAGAAAGGTTTAAAATTGAATTCGAGGAGATATTAGATAGGTTATCAATACTTAAAGTTGTGAAACAAAAACAGAGCATTCTGGAAAAACTCAGCCGGTCTGACAGCATCTGTGGAATGAAAAAAAAAAATTAATGTTTCGAGTCCGTATGACTTACTGTTTTGTTCTCCCTCCACAGATGCTGTTAGACCTACTGAGTTTTTCCAGCATTTTCTGCTTTTGTTTCAGAATTCCAACATCCGCAGTATTTTGCTTTTGCTTTAAAGTTGTGAAATCACCTGAGCCAAAAGAGATGCACCCAAGGATCCTGGGAGAAATAAGAGTGAAAGTTACAGAGGTGCTGGCCATAATATTTATTTGTGCCTTAGTCTCAGGTGCCAAAGGGCTCGAAAATTGCAGAAGTTACACCCTTGTTCCAGAATAGGTGTAAGGATAAGCCCAGCAACTGCAGGCCAATTACTTTAACTTCAGTGGTGAGAAACTTCTAGAAACTATAATTTAGACGAAGCTAACAGTCACATGGACAAATGCACGTTAATAAAGGAAAGACAACATGGACTTCTTAAGAGAACATCATGTTTAACTTCCTGGAGTTGTTTGAAGAGGTAACAGAGAGGGTTGATTAGGGAAATGCTCTCGATGTGGTGTACATGGACTTTCAAAAGGCATTTGGTACAGGGCTGCACAACAGACTTATAAGCAAAATTATAGCTCATGGAATAAATGGGACAGTAGCCACATGGATACAGAATTGGCTCAGTGGAAGGAAACAGAAAGTAGTTAATGGATGTTTTTCAGGCTGGTGGAAGGTTTGTAATGGTGTTCCCCAGGGGTCAGTTTTGGGACTCGGGCTTTCCCTGATATATATTAATGACCTAAACCTTGGTGTAAAAGGAAAAATGTCAACGTTTGCAGAAGATACAAAAGGGTTTGAAGGAGAAAAGGACCTGGGTGCATATGTCCATAAGTCATTGAATGTGGCAGGAGAGTGATTGAGAAAGTGATTCATAAAATATACAGTATCCTGGGTTTTATTCATAGGGGCATAGAGTAGAAGAGCAAGGAGGTCATGTATAAGTCACTCGCTTGGCCTCAGGTGGTTTATTGCATCCATTTCTGGGCGCCACACTTCAGGAAGAATGTGAAGGTATTGGAGAGGGTGCAGAAAAGATTCACAAGCTTGATTCCAGGGAGGAAGGACAGCTCTTAAGAAGATAAATTGGAGAAATTAGGACTGTTTTCATTAGAGAAAAGAAGGCTGAGAGGATATTTGGCAGAGTTATTCAAAATCAAGTGGGGGCTGCACAGAGTAGATAAGGAGAAACTGTTCCCACTCATCAAATGATTGAGAACAGGAGGGCATAGTTTTAAAGTGATCAGTAAAAGAATCAACAATGATATGAGAAAAATCCTTTCACGCAGTATCTGGTTAGGGTCTGGAATGCTTTATGTGGGAGTGTGGTGGAGGCAGGTCCAATTGAAGCATTCAGGCAGGAATTAGGCTGTTATCTGAAAAGGAAGAATGTACAGGTTTATGGGGAAAAGGCAGAAGAATAGGACTGGTTGAGTTGCTCATTCAGAGAGCCAGTGCAGACACGATGGGCCAAATGGCCTCCTTCAGCCCCAAACCAAATCTATAATGTGGTAGAAATTATTGGTTCATTCTGACAGTCAATCTCTATCAATATGTTTGTAACAGAGCAACATCCCATTGTTCTCCCAGCTTTACATTCTAACAGGAAGTTCCAGGTGTTTGTAGTGCTGTGATCTTGTGGTGTGGACAATGACATAGTCAATCTTGTGGAAAGGGTCTGATACATCGAGAGTGATATGGTCTGCAAGATACAATCTGTGTGAGTCATTGGAGTAGGATTGTGTCATAGTTCAATGAGATCTGACTACTTACTGAGTGAGTCTGTACAAGTGTAACTTAGATACACACAGCTTGTGTCATAGTTCAGTGAGATCTGATCACTTAATGAGTGAGTCTGAATAAGTAAGGGTGAGACTCTGCTAACATAGACATTGCAAATTAAGAATGACAAGGTCCATCTCCTACCATTTGCATCCTGCAATAATGGACCTGTTGGCAAATACTTGGTAATGAATCTGTTTCAATAAGTCTGTCACAAACTAACACCCTGTTGTTCTGCTGTGCTTTATATTTTAATGGGCATTAGCAGACATTTTTATTGCTATGAGCTTGGGTAGTGGCTATGGCTTCACTCTTCTCTGTTGATCTTATCAAGAAGGGCTGCTATTGAAAGAAGGGCTTGGTCTGTCAGACGCGGTCACTGTGAAGGTGATAATGAAACATCTGTGTGTCAAAGTTCAGTGACACCTGATCACTTACCAAGTGTGAGTCTATGAAAATGTAACTCAAATAATCTCAGCTCCTGCAGGTGATTCTCTGGCTTTAATGACATAGATAAGAAAGGAATCAGGAGCATGTAGTCCCACCCAGCTGGACACCAGTGGAGAGGCAATGGAGGAGGATGGTTTGGTCAATGGTGTCAAAGACCACAGACAGGCCAAGAAGGACAAGGAGGGAGAATTTACCTTTGTCACATTCACAGAGGATGTAATTTTTGACTTTGATGAGAGCTGTTTCAATATTGTGGCAGGGGCAATTTTCTTATCGGAGGGATTGAATCATGGAGTTTCATAAAAGATTGGCATGGATTTTGGAGGTGACCAGGACTTCGGAGAGAAAAGGGTGGAGAGAAATGGGGAGATAGTTTGCAAGGGCATTGGGGTCAAGGATTGGTTTTATTGAGGGAGTGATGATGGCAGATTTGAAGGAGAGGGAAAGTGCTTCAAAGGAACTAACTTGTGTTCGAGATATTAAAAAAACTCAATGCACTTTGTTTAAGACAAAACTGATTTATTTGATTTTTATACAGAATATTAACTAGAATGACAGGGCTGGGGTTTATTAACATCAGCAGAAACAGACCCCAATGAACATGTCCTGGATGTGATTCACAGCAAAATCCAATCACTGCAGCTACTTACGAAATCACTGGTGTTTCACCCGGTTAGCTGACCGAGTGTTGGAAGGGATTCACTCAGAGCAGGTGAACAGTCTCTCCCCAGTGTGAACTCGCTGGTGCGTCAGCAGGTGGGATGACTCAGTGAATCCTTTCCCACACTTGGAACATCTGAACAGCCACTCCCCAGAGTGAACTCGCTGGTGAACAGCGAGTTGAGAGTATCGCCTGAACTCAGTCCCACAGTGAAAGCACCTAAACACCTAAACGGTCTCTCATCAGTGTGAACAAGTTGATGGGACACCAGTTCCTCAGAACTTTTAAAGCACTTCTTGCAGTCTGGACATTTAAAAGGCCACTCGGCATTGTGAATTTGTTGATGTGTCTGTTGGTGGGATGACTGAGTAAATGTCTTCCCACACTCGAAGCAGCTGAACAACTTCTCCCCAGTGTGAACTCGCTGGTGTCTCACAAGGTTGTTTGAATGGGACAATCTTTTCCCACACTCATAGCAGCTGAATGACCTCCCCTCAGTGCGAGTTTGTTCATGTCTCAGCAGGGTGGATAACGAAGTGTATCCCTTCCTACACTCTGCACAGGTGAAAGGTCTCTCCCCAGTGTGAATTCGCTGGTGCCTCAGCAGGGTGGATAACTGAGTGAATCCCTTCCCACACTCCATACAGGTGAACGGTCTCTCCCCAGTGTGAATTTGCTCGTGCCTCAGCAGGGTGGATAACTGAGTGAAACACTTCCCACCTACAGGTGAATGGCCTCTCCCCAGTGTGGACTCGCTGGTGTATGGTGAGTTCAGATAAACGCCTGAACCCAGTCCCACAGTGAGAGCACCTGAACGGTCTCTCATCAGTGTGAACACGTTGGTGTGCCAGCAGGTTGGATGAATTAATGAATCCCTTCCCACACTCAGGGCAAGTGAACGGTCTCTCCCCAGTGTGACTAAGCCGATGTGTTTCCAGGTCAGATGGGTAATTGAATCCTTTTCCACAGTCTCCACATTTCCATGGTTTCTCCCCACTGTAACTGCATTTATGTTTTGACAGGCCAGATGATCGGCTGAAGTCTCATCCACACACAGAACACGTGTATGGTTTCTCCCCACTGTGAACGGTGTTTTTTCCTTCCATGTTCAAAATCCGATGATATTCAGGTTACGATAAATTGGGTGAGTCCATCAGATCCTGATGTGGTGTTTTGTTTCGCTGCCGCAAATTAAAATCCTCCCCTTCTCATACCCTGTGGAATTGATTTAGAACAGAAAAAAGGGAGTGAGAGAGAACCCACAAAAACAGGTTGTGAAATTGAGCTGAATGAATCTGGGAATTTGTGGGGCTGGCACTGGGAAAAAGTGACCATGAAAACTGCTGGATTGTCATAAAAACCCAACTGGTTCACTAATGTCCTTCAGGGAAGGGAAGCTGCCACCCAGTCTGGGCCTACACAAGACTTTGGACTCCATCAGAGTAAATAGAGAGAGAGGTGGGAGAGGCACTGGATAAAGCAGAGGGATAAACTCTAAATCTCCATCCCTAGAAGGACCAGCGTAGCAGGTGTATGTGAACACCATCACCTCCTAGTTCCCCTCCAAGTCACACACCGTCCTGACTTGTCTGACATCCAGAACTGGATTAACAGAAATTTCCTCCATTTAAATATTGGGGCGACTAAAGCCATTGTCTTCAGTCCCCGCTACAAACTCCACTCCATAGACACAGGCTCCATCCCTCTACCTTTCTGGGTGATGGAGTGGAGTGGAGCTCTGGGAGATAATCAGCAGATGAGAAGCGCCAATAAATACAGGCTGGGGATTCGAGTGAGGCCTCCCTTGCTAGAGGTCAGAGCAGAATGGACTTGCAGGAGACAATGGGGAACTGAGGAGCACCAATAAATACAGACCGGGGATTTGAGTGAGCAGCGCCAATAAACACAGACTGGGGATTTAAGTGAGGAACGTCTTTAAACACAGACCGGGGATTTGAGTGAGGATCGCCTATAAATACAGACCAGGGATTTGAGCGAGGAGCGTCTATGAATACAGTCTGGCGATCTGAGTGAGAAGCGCCAATAAATACAGACCCGGGGTTTGAGTGAGGAACGCCTACAAATACAGGCCAAGGTTTTGAGTGAGGAACGCCTATAAATACAGACGGGGATTTGAGTGAGGAGCGCCTATAAATACAGACAGGGAATTTGAGTGAGGAGCGCCTATAAATACAGACCAGGGATTTGAGTGGGGAACGCCTATAAATACAGATGGGGATTTGAGTGAGGAACACCTATAAATACAAACCGGGGATTTGAGAGAGGAATGTCTATAAATACAGACTGCGGATTTGAGTGAGGAACATCTAAAAATACAGGCCGGGGATTTGAGTGAGGAGCGCCTATAAATACAGACCGGGGATTTGAGTGAGGAGTTCTTATAAATACAGACTGGGGATTTGAGTGAGGAACGCCTATAAATACAGACCGGGGATTTGAGTGAGGAACATCAATAAATACAGGCCGGGGATTTGAGTGAGGAGCGTCTATAAATACAGGCCGGGGATTTGAGTGAGGAACGTCTAAAAATACAGATGGGGATTTGAGTGAGGAACGCCTATAAATACAGGCGGGGGATTTGAGTGAGGAGTGTCTATAAATACAGACTGCGGATTTGAGTGAGGAACGCCTATAAATACAGACGGGGATTTGAGTGAGGAGCGCCTATAAATACAGACCGGGGATTTGAGTGAGGAACGCCTATAAATACAGACAGGGGATTTGAGTGAGGAACGCCTATAAATACAGACAGGGGATTTGAGTGAGGAACATCAATAAATACAGGCCGGGGATTTGAGTGAGGAGCATCTATAAATACAGACCGGGGATTTTGAGTGAGGAACGTCTAAAAATACAGATGGGGATTTGAGTGAGGAACGCCTATAAATACAGACTGGGGATTTTGAGTGAGGAATGTCTAAAAATACAGATGGGGATTTGAGTAAGGAACGCCTATAAATACAGGCGGGGTATTTGAGTGAGGAACGCCTATAAATACAGACCGGGGATTTGAGTGAGGAGCGTCTATAAATACAGGCTAGGGATTTGTGTGAGGAATGTCTATAAATACAGACCGGGGATTTGAGTGAGCAGTGTCTATAAATACAGATCGGGGATTTGAGTGAGGAACGTCTATAAACACAGACCGGGGATTTGAATGAGGAGCGTCCGCAAATACTGTCTGGGGATTTGTGTGAGGAACGTCTATAAATACAGACTGGGGATTTGTGTGAGGAACGTCTATAAATACAGACTGGGGATTTGAGTGAGGAATGTCTATAAATACAGACTGGGGATTTGAATGAGGAGCGCCTATAAATACAGATGGGGATTTGAGTGAGGAACGCCTATAAATACAGAGCGGGAATTTGAGTGAGGAGCACCTATAAATACAGGCGGGGGATTTGAGTGAGGAGTGTCTCTAAATACAGACCGGGGATTTGAGTGAGGAACGCCTATAAATACAGACCGGGGATTTGAGTGAGGAACATCTATAAATACTGACCGGGGATTTGAGTGAGGAACGTCTATAAATACAGGCCAGGGATTTGTGTGAGGAACATCTATAAATACAGAGTGAAGATTTGAGTGAGGAGTGCCTATAAATACAGACCGGGGATTTGAGTGAGGAACGTCAATAAACACAGACCGGGGATTTGAATGAGGAGCGTCCGCAAATACAGACGGGGGATTTTAGTGAGGAGCGTCTGTAAATACAGACCGGGGATTTGAGTGAGGAGCGCCTATAAATACAGACCAGGGATTTGAATGAGGGATGTCTATAAATACAGACCGGGGATTTGAGTGAGGAACGTCTATAAATACAGACCGGGGATTTGAGTGAGGAGCGTCTATAAATACAGATGGGGTATGTGAGTGAGGAATGTCTATAAATACAGACCGGGGATTTGAGTGAGGAACGCCTATAAATACAGACCAGGGATTTGAATGAGGGACGTCTATAAATACAGACCGGGGATTTGAGTGAGGAACGTCTATAAATACAGACAGGGGATTTGAGTGAGGAGTGTCTATAAATACAGACGGGGGATTTGAGTGAGGAACGTCTATAAATACAGACGGGGGATTTGAGTGAGGAGCGTCTATAAATACAGACTGGGGATTTGAGTGAGGAATGTCTATAAATACAGACCGGGGATTTGAGTGAGGAGTGCCTATAAATACAGGCGGGGGTTTTGAGTGAGGATCACCTATAACACAGACGGGGGATTTGAGTGAGGAACGTCTATAAATACAGACGGGGGATTTGAGTGAGGAGCGTCTATAAATACAGACGGGGGATTTGAGTGAGGAACGTCTATAAATACAGACCTGGGATTTGAGTGAGGAACGTCTATATATACAGACTGGGGATTTGAGTGGGGAACGTCTATAAATACAGATGGGGTATTTGAGTGAGGAACGTCTATAAATACAGACCGGGGATTTGAGTGAGGAGCGTCTATAAATACAGACGGGGTATTTGAGTGAGGAACGTCTATAAATACAGATGGGGTATTTGAGTGAGGAATGGGCTGTTTCACTGTTGCAGCTGCTGTGAGGCAGCAGGAGAGGGGGGAAAGAGGCAACTGTGATGTCACAGGAAGCTGGTACATTGATTGGTCGGTAAGTGTTCAGTCTAAGGGACAGTATGTGAGAAACCAGCTTAGGACAGGCGAATTCAGGTAGATCTATAAATAAAAATAACTTTACAATAATAAACCAAAATTTGAAAACTTTAAAATTCAAATAAAACAACAAAGATTTTAAACAAGCAATAAAATAGAGTTACTTAAATAAACATCTAATACACATCCCTTGTAGTTAAGAAGCATATAATCTTTAGTTGTCAGTGGTACTAGCATTCAGTAAACACAGTAAATTGTAGCATACATAGGAAGAAAGTAATTAAAGTAAATTAACTAAATAACATATGTTAGAATGGTAGGACAGGGGTTATGTTGCAGCTGTAAGATGTGGGAGCTTTTGGATGCCAAGGCGATCCATGACAAACACGTCTGCAGGAAGTGTAAGCAGCTTGAGGAATTCCGGATCAGGATTATTGATCTGGAAACCGAAATGCAGACACTGTGCAACATAAGGGATGGGTTGAGTGCAATGCCTGACTTGGCGGCTGCGACGAAGGGCGGTGCGTCCCGCAAGGCATCGAAACAGTCGCTGATTAAAGTCACCAAGAAGCTGAAAAGAAGCAAAGAAAATCTCGCAAGCAGAGCTATTCCATCTACGTGTACAGGGTGCTGACCCAGGTCCACCCTTCCACCAGGATGTCGTCCAAGGCCATGAGCGTTATGAATTCCTTCGTTGTCGACATTTTCGAGTGCATCGCCTCCAAGGCGTCGCACCTCATTCACTACAACAAGCGCCGCACCATCTCGGCCCGGGAGATCCAGAGCACCGTCCGCCTCATGCTGCCGGGGGAATTGGCCAAAAACGCCGTCTCCGAAGGCACCAAAGCGGTCACCAAGTACACCAACTCCGTTTAGGAAGACAATTCTAAAGATTATAAGGGATGGTGAGAAATACCTGGGTACTTTGTTCCAGAAGACAGTCACACCTCTTAGAAGAGGGTCATCTGTTTTGATCAGCAGTGAGGGACAGGAGGATGTGACTGTCAGTGAGGCGGGTAATGGGACTGAGCAGGCAGTTGTGGAGGAGTCTCAGACTTTGCAAGTGTCAAGCAGGTTTGAGGTGCTCACAACCTGTGTGGATGAAAGTGAAATGTGCAAGGTGGATGAGCTGGCTGGCCATGACACTGTGGTACAGGAAGCCATTCACGCAGGGGGAACAAAAATGAATGTAGTGGTAGCAGCGGGAAGTATAGTGAGGGCATTGACACTGTTTTCTGCAGCAAAAAGTGAGAGTCCAGATGACTATGTTGCTTGCCCAGTGCTAGGGTTCAGGACATCTGCTCAGTGCTGGAGAGGGACTTGCAATGGGAGGGGGAGAATCCAGTTGTCGTGGTCCATTTACGTACCAATGACATAGGTAGAACTAGGAAAGAGGTTCTGTAAAGTCAGTATAAGGAGCTAGGTACCAAATTATGTAGCAGAACCTCAAATAATCTCTGGATTATTACCTGAGCCACTTGCAAATTGGCATCGGGCAAATAAGATTAGAGAGACCAATGCGTGGCTCAAAGATTGGTGTGGGAGAACTGGGTTCCGGTTTGTGGGGCACTGGTATCAGTGCTGGGACAGTGGGGGCTGTACCGTTGGGACGGTTTACACCTGAACCGTGCTGCGATGAGTGTCCTCGCAAATCGCATAGCTAGGGAAGTAGAGAAGGCTTTAAACTAAACAAGAGCGGTGAGGGATCAAGTTTGGGTAGAGGTAGCAATTCAAGGTGTAGAGTCAAGACAGGAGAGCCAAATAGTAATATGAGAAATGAGGTCAGAGAATGACAGGAAAGGACTGAGAGAAAAAACCTAAGAATAAATCAACAATCAAGACTAGATGTTACAATGGTAACAAAAAGACAAGACTGAAGGCTCTCTATCTGAATGCACGTAGCATTCAAAACAAAGTAAATGAATTGATGACCCACACAGAAGTAAATAAATATGATCTGATTATAATTATGGAGACGTGGCTGCAGGACAACTAAGGTTGGGTCCTTAATGTTGAGGGGTACATGACATTCAAGGAGAATAGGAAGCTGGGTAAAGGTGGTGGGGTTGCATTGTTAATCAAAGAGGGCATTGGTGCAATAGTTAGAGATGACCTTGGATCAGGAGATCAGGATGTAGAATCGGTTTGGGTGCAGATGAGGATTAGTAGGGGAAAAATAGTCATTACCAGGAGTGGTTGACGGGCCCCTAACAGCAGCCATAGTGTAGGACAAAGTATTCAAGAGAAAATATTGTGTGCTTGTGATAAAGGGACGGCAATAATCATGGGTGATTTTAATCTACACAATAACTGGAAGTATCAGATTGGCAGTAATAGCCTGGATGAGGAGTTCTTAGAATGCTTTTGAGATAGTTTCTTAGAGCAGCATGTTCAGGAGCCAATCAGAGAGCAGGTTATATTTGACGTGGTATTGTGTAATGTAACAGGATTAATTAATGGCCTCAGAGTAAGGGCACTGCTAGGTAGCAACGAGCACAATATGGTTGAATTTTACATCCAGTTTGAAAGGGAGAAGAGTGGGTCAAAGACTAGTATCTTAAACTTAAATAAGGGCAACTATGTGGGGATGAAAGCTGAGCTAGCTGAAGTGAACTGGGAAACTAAGCTAGAGGATAGATCAATCGAGAAGCAGTGGCAGACATTTAAAGGGATATTTCAAAGTATTCAGAATGAGTACATCCCGACCATAAAGAAAAATTATAAAGGGAGGACCCATCATCTGTGGTTAACTAAAGAAGTTAAGGAAAGCATCAGCTGAAGGAAAAAGCATACAACTCTGCAAAGATGAGCAGCAGGACAGATGATTGGACAGAATTTAAAGAACAGTCGAAAATGGCTGAAAGGTTAATCAGGAGAAAGAAATTAGAGTGTGAGAGGAAGTTTGCTAGAAATGTAAAAATGGATAGCAAGTGTTTCTACAGGTGCTTAAAAAGGAAAAGAGTGAGCAAAGTGAGTGTTGGTCCTCCAGAGGGTCAGTGGGGAGTTAATAGTAGATAAGGAAACGGTGGAAGAATAGAATAATATTTTGCTTCTGTGTTCAATATAAAGGATACAAAAAACATTCCAGTAATAGCTGCAAATCAGAAGGTTACAGGAGAAAGGAACTTGGTGAAATTGAAATCACTGGGGAAATGGTACTGAGCAAATTGAAGGAGCTGCCGATGTCAAGTCTCTGGGACCCAATGAACTACCTCCTAGGGTCTTAAAAGAGGCGGCTAATGCGGTAGTCGGTGCGCTGGTGTTAATTTTCCAAAATTCGCTCGATTCTGGAAAGGTTCCGTCAGATTGGAAAGTAGCAAATATAACCCCTCTATTCAAGAAGGGAGGGAGGCAGAAAACAGGAAACTATAGGCCAGTTAGCTTGACGTCTGTCGTGGGGAAGTAATCAGAATCAATAAGGAGGTTATAGCTGGGCACTTAGAAGAGCTCAAGGCAATTGGGAAGAGTCAGGATGGTTTTATGAAAGGAAAATCATGTTTAACCAATTGATTGGAGTTTTTTTGAAGGAGTAACATGCGCAATGGATAAAGGGGACCCTGTAGACATACTCTACTTGGATTTCCAGAAGGCATTTGAGAAGGTGTCACATCAAAGATTATTACGGAAAATAAAAGCGCATGGTGTAGGGGGTAACTTATTAGCATGGATAGGTGATTGGCTGGCTGGCAGAAAGCAGAGAGTATGTGTAAATGGGTCTTTTTCTGAATGTGACGAGTGGAGTCCCACAGGGGTCTGTGCTGGGGCCTCAACTTTTTATGATTTACATCAATGACTTAGATGAGGGGAGTGAAGACATGGTCGCTAAATTGGCACTTGGCAAAAAGATAGGTAGGAAAGTATGTTGTGAAGAGGACATGAGGAGGTTGCAGATGGATGTAGATAGGTTGAATGAGTGGCCAAAGATCTGGCAAATGGAGTGAAATGTGGGAAAATGTGAAGTTGGTCATTTTGACAGGAAGAACAAAAAAGCAGAGTATTGCTTAAATGGAGAATGGCTGCATAATTCTGAGGTGCAGAGGGACCTAGGTGTTCGAGTAAATGAGTCACAAAAAGTTTGTATGCATGTACAGCAAGTAATTAAGAAGGCTAATGGAATGCTATCCTTTGTTACGAGAGGGGTTGAACATAAAAGTAAGGATGTTATGCTTCAGTTATACAGGACCACACCTCGAATACTGTGTGCAGTTTTGGTCTCCTTATAGATGCATTGGATGCAGTTCAAAGGATGTTCACTAGATTGATATCTGGAATGAGTGGGATTTCTTATGAGGAAAGGTTGGACAGACTGGGCTTGTTTCCACTGGAGTTTAGAAGAGGGAGGAGTGATTTGATTGAAGTATACAAGATCCTGAATGGCCTTGACAAGGTGGACGTTGAAAGGATGTTTCCTCTTGTGGGTGAGTCCAGAAGTAGGGGGCACTGTTTCAAAATTAGGGGGTCGCCCTTTTAGGACAGAGATAAGGAGAATTTTTTCTCTCAGAGGAATGTACGACTTTGGAACTCTGCCTCAGAAGGCGGTGGAGACACGATCATTGAATATTTTTAAGACACAGGTAGATAGATTCTTGTTAGGCAAGGGAATCAAAGGTTATCAAGGTTAGATGGGAATGTGGAAATTCAAACATAGGAAGATCAGCCATGATCTTATTGAATGGCACAGCAAACTTGAGAGGCCAAATGGTCTGCTCCCGTTCCTATTCCATATGTTCTCATGGTGTCTCTCCAGTGTGAATTCGCTGGTGTATTCGCAAGTGGGATGACTGAGTGAAACCCTTGCCACAAACGGAGCAGGTGAATGGTCTTTCCCCAGTGTGAAACCGCTGGTGCCTCAGCAGGCCGGATGGCGAGTGAATCTCTTCCCACACACGGAGCAGGTGAATGGTCTCTCTCCAGTGTGAAACCGCTGGTGTATTCGCAGGTGGGATGACTGAGTGAGTCCCTTCCAACTCTCAGAGCAGACGAACGGTCTCTCCCCAGTGTGAATTCGCTGGTGTGTTCGCAGTTTGGTTGAGGAAGTGAATCCCTTCCCACACTCAGAGCAGGTGAATGGCTTCTTCCCACTGTGAACTCGCTGGTGTCTCAGCAGCTCAGATGACTGAGTGAATCCCTTCCCACATTCAGAGCAAGTGAATGGTCTCTCCTCAGTGTGAATTCGCTGGTGTTTAGCAGGTTGGCTGACAGAGTGAATCCCTTCCCACACTCGGAGCAGGTGAACGGCCTCTCCCCAGTGTGACTGCGTCGATGGATTTCTAGCTGGATTGGGTAATTGAATCCTTTCCCACAGTCCTCACATTTCCACAGTTTCTCCATAGTTCAAGTGTCCCTGTGTCTCTCCAGGTGTGATGATCATTTGAATCCTTGTCCACACATAGAACACGTGTACAGTTTCTCCCCGCTCTGAATGGTGTGATGTTATTTCAGGCTGTGTAACTGGTTAAAGCTCTTTCCACTGTCAGTTCACTGGAACACTCTCATTCGTGTGTGTGTGTGTCTCGGTGCCTTTCCAGACTCACTGATGTTTGAAATCTTTTCCCACAGACAGAACAGACAAATATTTCTCCTTCCACGTTCAAAGATGATAATATTCACATCCTGATGAATTGAGTGACTCTGTCAGATCTTGATGTGATGTTTGGTTTGAGTTCTCCCTCTGTAAATCCTCCCCTTCCGATACCCTGCAAAAGGAGTTTACAAAAGTGATCACTATAAGAACAGGATAGAAATTCAGAGCAGACAATTCTCATTTCTATGGAACATTATTTCCTGCCTTCTTCTCCCAAAGCAGCAAATCCCCATCCCACACACTCTCCCTCCTCCCTGTGCTGAAGCCAAACAGAGTTTTGGATAATTCTTCCTGTATCTTTTTAACAAATTTGTCTAACTGAAGATAACAATATGTTTCATAATTCAATTCAGTCATTACTCATGACTAAAACATTAATCTGAAACCCCCTGACTGACCAGACAGAATAGCAGATCTTAACCTTGTGTCCAAAACTTACTGTGTGGAGATTTAATGAGTGATCATGAAGGCGGTTTCTCCAAACGTCCCATGGTTTCCTTCCTTCCTTCTCTCCCTCTCTAACTAAGTTAAACCTGCGATCAGTCTCATGGTCTATTCTGGTTCCTGCTTCTCTTCCTGATGACTAATTAACTCCAATTAAACACTGAGAAGACTGAAGACACTGTTTTCAGTCCCTGCTCCAATCTCCAATCTCTAGATACCAACTCCATCCTTCTCCCTGGGAACAGTCTGAGATTAAACCAGTCTGTTCATAACCTCGGTGTTACATTTGATCTCAATCTGTGCCGTCACTAAGATCGCCTCTTCAACATCACCCGCCCTCACCCCGTCTCAGTACATCTGCTGCTGAAACCCTAATCACAGCCGTTGTTAGCTCCAGACTTGAATGACTATCCCAACACACTCCTGGCTGGTCTCCCACATTCTACTCTCTGTTAACGTGAAGCCATCCAAAGGCCTGCTGTCCATGTCTTCACTCGTAGCAAATCCTGTTCCTCTGACACCCATTTGCTTCCTGACCTGCCTTGGATCCCGGTCAAGCAACAGCTTGATTTTAAAATTCTCATCCTTGTTTTCAAATCCCTCCATGGCCTCACCCTTCCTTATCTCTGTAATCTCCTCCAGCCCCACAACCCTCCGAGATATCTGCACTGCTCGAATTCTGATAGCTTGTACATTCTCCATTTTAATCGCTCCAGCATTAATGAACTTGCCTTAAGTTCCCTCGTTCCCAAATTCTGAAATTCTCTCCCTACACCTCTCCCTCTGTCTACCACATTTTCCCCCTTTATTACACTTGAGTATTGTTAAAAAAAGAGACATTCTGTTGAAACCTTTTCTCTTGTACTCATCAGGACAGGCGTAAGAACATCAAATTTCAAAGATTATCAGTCGGGCTCATAATGTGGCTCACTTATGCTTGCTAGAAGCTGCATATATTCATACACAGGGAACTGTCCACTGCAGACAGAAGGAGCATGTCCAGGGATGGGGCCGTTTGTTGAATTAAACAAAAGCATGGAGGATGATACCTTTTTGATGTATTCTCCATGGTAATGCATTGACCAATCAGAGCTGACTGGCCAACCAGTCAACACCCTTTCCTTGTGCAGCATAAATTATTATTTGCTGAGAAATTTGTTTTTTTTGCATCTGTCCGGATGAGTGCAACATGAAATACCAGCAATATGTCTCCCTTTTTCAACAATACTTAAATTCTGTACTGCTGAGTGACTGTGGGTTTATAATTCTATTGCTGCTGATCCTGGTGAACACACATTTTATGAACGTCTTCCTAAGGGTTGTTGCTCATTGTCCCCGTGAGGATGGCGGCTGCGCATGCGCCCTGTAGCACATCGGCCAATCAAGATGGCGGCTGCGCATGCGCCAATCTCCACATTGCCCCTATAAAGATGGCTGCCGTTAACTCGGGCATTTCTCCCGCAGCGCCGAGCAAACCCGGGGACGGTGGCTTCTTATTGAGGGATTGGGGCCGGTACCGTGAGTTTATGAAACTTCCAAATTCATGCGCCGGCCCTATCTCTGTTCACGCGTTTATTTTCGGTTCTGGATCTGCACTCGTTCTTTGTTTAACCCGCATTTTAAATCCTCTGGTTGGAGCTCCCTTCCCGCCTGTCTCCACGGACTGCGCATGTTCCGACTCCAAATGATTGGCGGCAGCTCCGGACCAATAGGAAGAAGGGGCGGGGTTGGATGACCGATCTGGAGCAACTGATCCTCCAGGCAAGCGGAGAGGGGCGGATCCTGCTGGGAGTGGAGCATGCGCAGTGTGGGCGGGGGACCGGGACGAAGGCGGTGGATTTTTTCCCCCAATAATTGATATAGATTTTTCTTTTCCCACTTATTTCCATTATTTTTAAATGTATTTCCATCCATTGTTTTATCTCTACCTTTTAGCCTATTTCAATCCCTTCACCCCACCCCACCCCCACTAGGTCTATCTGTACCTTGCTCGTCCGGCTTTCTACCCTTAATTAGCACATTCCTTAGATAATATCACCACCTTCAACACCTCTTTTCTCCCTTTGTCTGTGACATCTTTTGGTTATCTCCACCTACCACTGGCCCTCTATCCAGCTCTACTTGTCCCACCCCCCCTTAAACCAGCTTATATTTCACCTCTCTTCTATTTTTACTTAGTTCTGTTGAAGAGTCATATGGACTCGAGACGTTAACTGTTTCCTCTCAGCAGATGCTGTCAGACCTGCTGAGTTTTTCCAGGTATTTTTGTTTTTGTTGCGGTGGAATTTAAAGTCCAGCGGGTGAGAAAGGGCCGAGTGCAGGAGAGGAATGGAGCCGGAGGGTGGACTGGGAGGGTTCACACACACCCGGTGTAGGACTCCAAACCCGGATTACAAACTCCCGGAGCCCAGTTTACACCGAGTGTTTGGAAACTCCTTTTACAGGGGGTTAGAAGGGGAGGATTTACACACAGCAAACTCCAACCCAGAGAAATGTTTGTCTCTTTGGACTGACCTGCTGAAACACATTGAATTCACACTGGCTAGTGGCTGTTCAGTTGCTCACAGTGTGGTAAGAGGTCCAGGACATCATCCGAACTGCTGGGACACCACATTCACACTGACAAGAGACCTTTTAATTTAAGTGTGAGAAGTCCTTTAAAAGGTGTGGGGAAATTTGCTAGTGCTGTCGGTGGGCTCTTAAACTAATTTGGCATGGGGGTGGGATACTGAGTGGAGGTATAGTAGGGGGTGATGTACATACAAGTATATAAGAAAAAACAAGTCAGTCTGGATGGCAGGGTGTACATAGTTAAGTTAAGGCACAAGGCAACATGGCAAGGCTGGATGACATTTATTTTAATGTAAGGAGTGTTGTGAGTAAGGCAAATGAGTTGCAGATACAGATTAACACATGGGGATATGATATCATTACTATCACAGCGACATGGCTGAGGGAGGGGCAGGACTGGCAGCTCAATATTCCGACGTATAGAATCTTCAGGCGAGACAGGAGGTTGTAAAAGAGATGGTGGTGTCACAATATTGATCAAGGAGTCAATTAGTGCAGTATGGAGGGATGGTATCTTAGAAGGTTCCTTAAATCAGGCCGTATAGGTAGAACTTAAAAACAAAAAGGGGGCAATCACATTGTTGGAAGCATACTATAGACCCCCAAACAGTCAGGGAGAGATAGAAGGGCAGATATGTAGGCAAATCTCAGAAGTGTCAAAATAATAGGGTAATAATAGTCGGGGGTGTTCAACTTCCCCAATATTAACTGGGATAGACAAAGTGTGAAAGACTTTGAGGGGGCTGAATTCTTCAAATGTATCCAGGAGAGATTTTCAAGCCAGCACATAAAAAGTCCTACAAGAGAGGTGCTGGACCTTCTTTTAGAGAACAAAGCTGGGCAAGTTGTAGAAGTGTCAGTGGGGGAGCAGTTCAGTGATAATGACCATAACTCAGTAAGATTTAAGTAGTTATGGAAAAGGACGAAGATGGATCTAAAATAAGGGTTTTGAATTGGGGGAAAGCCAATTTAAATATGATAAGACAGGACCTGGCCAAAGTGGACTGGGAGCAGCTACTTGTAGGAAAATCAACATCAGAGCAGTGGGAGTCATTCAAAAAGGAAATAGTGAGAGTGCAGGGCCAACATTTTCCCACAAAGGACCAACAAGTCCAGAGAAACTGGGATGTTGAGGAATTGACAGGATTAGATAAGGGGGGAAAAAAGGGAAGCTTATGGTACTACCGAGGGCTTAGAACAGCAGGAGCCCTTCATGGGTAGAGAAAGTGCAGGGGGTTACTTAAAAAAAAGAAATTAGGAAGGCGAAGAGGGGGCATGAAAAACACAGCTGGGTGAAATAGGTTAAAATCCTAAGGCATTTTATAAGTATATTCAGGGCAAGAGGATAACCAGGAAAAGGTTAGGGCCCATCAGGGACCAAAATGGCAATCTGTGTGAGGAGCTGGAAGATGTAGATGAGGTTTTAAATGAGTACTTTGCATCTGTATTAACTATACAGAAGGACGATGTAGATATAGAAATCAGGGAGAGGGACTGAGATATACTTGAACAAATGAGTATTGAGAGCGAGGAGGTATTAGCGGTTTTATTGGGCCTTAAAAGTGTATTTATCCCCAGGCCCAGATAAGATGTATCCCAGGTGTTGTGGGAGGCAAGGGAGGAGATTGCAGGGGCCCTGACATTAATTTTCAAATTCTCTCTGGTCACAGGAGAAGTACCAGAGGACTGAAGGACAGCTAATGTGGTGCCATTATTAAAGAAGAATGGTAGGGATAAACCAGGGAACTATAGGCCAGAGAGTCCAACATCAGTGGTAGGGAAACTTTTGGAAACATTCTGAGGGACAGAATTAATCCCCACGTGGAGAGGCAAGAATTAATCAAGGATAGTCAGCAAGGCTTTGTCAGTGAGAGTTCATGTCGAACAAATTTGATTGAATTTTTCGAGGAGGTGACGAGGTGTGTAGATGAGGGTAGTTCAATTGATGTAGTCCACATGGAATTCTCTAAGGCTTTTTACAAGGTCTGGCATGGGAGACAGGTGCAGAAGGTAAGAGCCCATGTGATCCAGGGCAATTTGGCAAATTGGATCCAGAATTGGCTCAGTGTCAGGAGGCAGAGGCAGAGGGTGATGGTCAAAGGTTGTTTTTGTGACTGGAAGCCTGTGTCCAGTGGCGTACTGCAGGGTTCGGTGCTGGGTCCCTTGTTGTTTTTCGTGGACATTAATGATGTAGACATGAATGTAGGAGGTATGATCAGTAAGTTCACAGGTAAAACAAAAAAATCACTATTGTGTTAAATAGCGAGGAGGAAACCCTTAGACAACAGGACGATATAGACGGGCTTGTCAGATGGGCAGAACAGTGGAAAATTGAATTTAATCCCAAAAAGTGTGAGGTGATGCATTTTGGGAGGACTAACTCGGCAATGGAGTACATGATGAATGGTTGGACCCGAGGAAGTACAGAAACTTGGTGTGCATGTCCATAGATCCTTGAACATAAGAACATAAGAACTATGAGCAGGAGTGGGCAATTCAGCCCCTCGAGCCTGCCCCACCATTCATTACGATCATGGCTGATCTCATTTTGGCCTCAACTCCAATTTCCCTCCCTGTCCCCATAACCTTTCAACCCATTACTAATTAAGTCCGTGTGGTGAAGGTGCTTGAACAATGCTGTTAGGTAAGGAGCTACAGGTTATTCACCCAGCGATGAGGAAGGGACATTGATATATCTCCAAATCAACAACAACAATTTGTGTTTATATCGCATTTATTCTTATATAGTTTACCAAGACATTTCACAGAAATGTTAGAAACCAATGAGATGCTCGGGCAGGTGGCCAATAATTTGGTCAAAGAGGTCGGTCTGAAGGAATATCTTAAAGGATGCAAATGAGGTAGAGAGGCGGAGAGGGTTGGGGAGGGAATTCTAGAGTCTTGGAAACTGACAGAATGGCAACCAATGATGGAATTATTAAAATCAGGAATTCTCGAATTCGAGAAGAGCAGATATCTCGGGAGGATTGTGAGGCTGGAGGAGGTTACAGAGATAGGAATGATCACGACCATGGAGGAAAACAAGGATGAGAATGTGAAAATTTAGGTGCTGCTTAAATGAGTGCCTTCAAATCATTTGTATAATTTATGAATGGTTGTGGGCCAAGCACTGATCCTTGCAGTATCCCACAAATAACAGCCTGTCATCCTGAGAATGAGACATTTATTCCGACTCTCTGTTTTCTGTCGGTTCACCAATTCTCAATCTATAACAGGATATTACTCCAATCCCATGCACTTGAATTCTGTTTACTGACATCCTGTGCTTTGTTTAGTAACCTTCTCTCTCTGTCTCTCCCACTCCTCTCTCTCTCTTTCTCTCTCTGTCACATTGAATTCTCCAGCCCAGCGAGTTGTGGATGCTCCATCATTGAATATATTTCCGGCTGAGGTGGAGAGATTTTTGGTCTCTCAGGGAGTTGAGGGATATGGGGAGTAGGCAGGAAAGTGCAGTTGAAGCCCAAGATCAGCCACGATCATATTGAATGGTGGAGCAGACTGTGTTAGGACTTAAAAAGTGTTAGGAAGTGTTAGCAAGTGTTAGGACTTCTCTTGTTCCTACTTCGTATGTTCTTATGGAGGCCAGAGTCTTGTGTAGGCCCAGACCGGGTGGCAGGTTCCCTCCCCGGAAGGACATTAGTGAACCAGTTTGGTTTTCATGACAATCCAGCAGTTTTCATCGTCACTTTTTCCTCGTACCGGCCGCACAAATTCCCAGATTCATTCAGCTCAATTTCACAACCTGCCTTTGTGTTTTTGTGGGTTCTCTCTCACTCCCCTTTTTCTGTTTTAAATCAATTCCACAGGGTATTAGAAGGGGAGGATTTGCAGTCGGGAAACTGAAACCAAACATCACATCAGGATTTGATGGAGTCGACTAATTTATCTTGAACGGAGTATCTTCAGATTTTGAACATGGAAGGAAAAAGCACCATTCACAGTGGGGAGACACCGTACACATGTTCTGTGTGTGGACTAGGCTTCAGCCAATCATCTCATCTGATGGAGCATAAATGCAGTCACAATGGAGAGAAACCATGTAAATGTACGGACTGTGGGAAGAGATTCAAATCCCCATTGGAACTGGGAACTCATTGGTGCGCTCACACTGGGGAGAGACCATTCACTTCCTCTGAGCATGGGGAGGGATTCAATCAATTAGCCAACCTCATGGAACACCAGCGAGTTAACACAGATGAGAGACCTTTTAAATGCCCACAGTGTGAGACGTGCTTCAAAAGTTCTGTGGAACTAAAGTCCCATCAACGTGTTCACACTGATGAGAGACCGTTCAGGTGCTCTCACTGTGGGACTGGGTTCAGACGATCATCTCAACACATCGCGCACCAGCGAGTCCACACTGGAGAGAGGCCATTTACCTGCTCCGAATGTGGGAAGGGATTCAGTCAGTCATCCGACTGGTTAAGACACCAGAGAGTTCACACTGGAGAGAGGCCATTTACCTGCTCTGAATGTGGGAAGGGATTCATTCAGTCATCCAACCTGCTGTTGCACCAGAGAGTTCACACTGGAGAGAGGCCATTTACCTGCTCCGAATGTGGGAAGGGATTCAGTCAGTCATCTGACTGGCGAAGACACCACAGAGTTCACACTGGAGAGAGGCCATTTACCTGTTCCGAATGTGGGAAGGAATTCAGTCAGTCATCCCACCGGCTAAGACACCAGAGAGTTCACACTGGAGAGAGGCCATTTACCTGCTCCGTATGTGGGAAGGGATTCAGTCAGTCATCCGACTGGCTAAGACACCAGCAAGTTCACAAGTAACTGTCGTGATGGGATTTTGCTCTTAATAACATTCAGGACTGAAGTATGTTCATTATAGTGCGTTTCTGTAGACACTAGTAAACTCCAGCCCACTTAGATAAAAGTCAAATAAATCATCATTGTGTTAAACACAATGCGTTGAACCTTTTTACTATTTTTAACACGTTAGTTCCTTTTGGATGATAATAAACTCCAGCCCAGTTACAGATTCTGTATAAAATTGGAATAAATCAGCTTTGCGATGAACAGTTGAGTCGTTTTGATATTTCTAGCACAAGTTAGTTCCTTTTGAAGGGCTCTCCCTCTCCCCTGTCTCTTCCATCCCCACCTCCAGCAACAAGTGTTAGGAGCTCATGGAGCTTCTTTGTCACTAAGATTGAGACAATCTGATCAGCTGCCTCTGCTGCTTCCCTCCCTTCCACTAGCCCACCGGGACAAACTATCTCTAAAGGTCCCTCTTTTCCGAGCCTGAACTCGTGATTAAATGACAAAGGGGATGATGGTGCAAGGCAGCATTGGGTGATAATGAGACAAGGAAATAAACTAATGGGACAAGTGGAGAAACAACACAGGCCCAGAGGAGGGATAAATGGTAAAAGAAGAACCATTACCAGCACCTACTGTCAGAAAAAATGGGAGCAGTGGTTATGATCTGAAATTGTCAAAATGAAGGTTGAGTCCAGAAGGATGTAAAGTGTCCAATGAAAGTTGGGCTGCTGTTCCTCGAGCTTCCATTGAGCTTCATTGGAACAGTGCAGGAGGCCGAGGTCAGAGTGGGAGTGGGTGGAGATTAAACTGTACCTCAGGGTCACACTTGGAGACTGAAAGGTGATGTTCCACGAAGCAGTTACCCAATTGGGATTTAATCTCCTCAATATAGAGAAAACCATACTGTGGTCAGTGAATAGACAATACTGAATAGCAAGAAGTACCAGTAAATCACTGTGCCCCTTGGAAAGTGTTTTGGGCCCTGGAATGAGGGAAGGGAGGAGGTGGATGGGTGCTGCTGCATCTGCTGTGCTTGAATGGAAATGATTCACACTGATGTTCATAAGAACACAAGAAATAGGAGCAGGGTTGGACCAAAAGGCCCCTTGAGCCTGTTCCACCATTAAATGTTCTTCCAGCTCAACTCCATTTTCCCATCCTATCACCATATCCCTTAGTGCCCAAATATTTATGAATTTCCATCTTGAACATATCAAGATGGAGAACAACAGACTCGGTGCAACTATTAATCTGGGAAATGCACAAACAAGGTGCACGTGTATTACAAATTCACCTCTTCACTGCTTGGTAATCATGTTAAATGAGCTTTACACTGACCCCATGCTGAAATCTAGTCATTCTTTGACAGGTATTCTTAATGGTATAATTAGCAAATTTAGAATGAAAAATACCCTCCGCTTCACTGTAAGGCTGAAAGACAACTTTGTAATTGATTCATAATGTCACAGAGCGGCTCATTTGATCTGCTCATTTCATCTAATCTTATTTTCAGCTAATGGGAGAATGGCTCGAAACCACAGTCCCCACTCCCACTGCCATGATGATCCTTAAAACATACAGGAATTTGGGACAATGTGACTTAGATGCTCAGATTAGCTCTGTCTCCATATTATAAGAAGGAGCGAAGCACTGGGGATGGTGCAAAAAAGATTTACTGTAATGATGCCAGAATTGGAAAATATGTCAAATTCACAAAGATTTAACAGATTGAAAAGTTTTTCTCTGGAAAAGAAAGTGAGGGATGACCTGACTAAGGCCTTTAAGATAATGAAAGGGGTTGACAGGGTAGACAAATAGAAGAGTTTTCCACTTGTAGATGGTTGAGAATAAATATACATTAGTCATCAATAAATCTAATGCACAATTCATATGCAACTTCTTCAATCAGAGATAAAAGCAGAAAATCATGGAAATACTCAGCACATCCAGGAGAATCTGTGAATTGAGAAATAGAGTTAAGTTTTCAAGTCTGCTCACTGATGCAGTGCAGTTCTGATGGAAAGTCACAGCCCTGAAATTTAAATACATCTTTCACTCTCCACAGATCTGCTGAAAATTCCAATATTTGTTTTTTTTATTTCAAATTTACAGCACCACCTTTCTCTAACTGTTGTTGAGAATGTAGAGCACATTCTTAGAAGGGTTTGAGATCCCAGTGTGAGCTGAAACTCATGTTGCAAAATCACACCATGAAATGACACCAGCTGAATGTGGAAATGGATTCACCTCGTTATTCCATTTTCTGACACAGCAGCACAGTCATACCTGTGGGAGACCATTCAGATACTTCATTTGTGCAACCCTTTGCTCACTGCCCACCTGCTAACACTCCAGTTTTAGAAGGTCAAAGGATTAGATCCACAATTGCTACATTCCAACTGACAAGACAGAGTTTCAGTAGTCAGAATAAGGGAAGAAAAATCACTTGTCTGCGCCGCTGCTGCGACTCCAGTGAGTTCAGATCTAACTGTCAGGGTTTGTTCTGTTGTTAATTACACCCAAGTCATAACTATGGTGGAGGGGCCGTGCACTATGCTTGCCATATCAATATTAATATTATATATTGGCCCTATGGCGCCAATCATCATCAGATCATAAAACATAATTATCTTCTCAGAAAAGGCCTTTCAATGGCGGTATGTTTACCCAGCATTCAGTGGGGGGGGCAGAATGTGCCCGATCCACACGACAGGCGATCCTCGCGCAGGCGCAGTAGATGGCACTGACTGGCACATGCGCATTGCGATCTCTGACTGGAGCATGCGCAGTACCATCTGTACCTGGAGCTGGTGGAAGTCGCTGAGAAATGGCGAACATGGGCGAGTAAAAGGAGCCGGTGAGTGGGGAGGGATGGAGGCGGTGGAGTGGGCGGGGAGGCTTCATGAAGACCCTGTGAAGGTCTGAAATCTTGAATAAAAAGCTACCGGTCCTGCGGTTACACCGAATGGAGAAGCGACAACTCTGACCCGCGTCTCCTCTCGGAGACAGGCCCGAGTTAATAACCGCCATCTTCACAGGGGCAATGTGCAGCAGGGCGCATGCGCGGCCATCCTGGTCCAGGTAGCAGGAGGAGAGGATGTTGTGCATTTCTATCCTGGACTGATAGGGATGGATTTTGGAAACTCCTTTGCCAGGGGTTTAGAAGGGGAGGGTTTATACACAGCAAACTCAAACCAAGAGAAATGTTTGTCACTTCTCAATTTGTATCTTGTTCTGACGGTTCGTGTTTTTGTAATTTTCTGATACTGGATCTTAGAAGTGGAGGGTTGACAGATGGGAAACTCAAATCAAACATCAATTCAGATCTGGCAGAGTCACTCGATTCGTGAGGACCTGAATATCATCGGCCTTTAAATCTGGAAGGTAAACAGTTGGCCTGTCTGTCTGTGGGCAAAGGTTACTTGTAGGAGAAAGAATAATTAACTGGGGAAAGCCAACTTCAATAGGGTGAGAATGGACCTGACCCAGTAAAGTGGAATCAAAGGTTGGCAGGAGAAACTGTAATTGAGGAATGGGCTGCCTTAAAGAGGAAATAGATCAGACATAGTAATGACATATTCTTACAAATGAGGAAGGTGTGGCTAACATATCCACAGCTCACTAAATAAGAGAAGAGATTTAGATGAAGATGAATAAGTCTGCTAACAGAGATATCAGGTGGCTAATACAACCGAGAGACAGGATAAAGAAAGGATATTCAGAGAGAAATTGGAAAAAGAAAGTAAGAGAAGCAAAGAGAGAGTATGAGAAGAGACTGGCAGCTAACATGGAAGGAAATCAAAACGCTTTCTCTGGCTTATACCTAGTAACAGGCCGGTAAAAGGAGAAAGGGGCTGATTAGGGATTTAAAAAAAGGTGATTTATCCATTGGGACAGGGGGTATGGATGAGGTATAAATGAATATTTGGCATCTGTCTTTACCAAAGAAGATGATGCTGCACAGGTCATGGTTAAAGAGGAGGTAGTTCAAACACTTGTGGTGTTTAATATTGATAAGGAGAAGGTATTATATAGGCTGTCTGATAAAGTTGACAAGGCACCAGGATTGGATGAGATGTATCCAAGGATACTGAGGGAATTCAGAGTGGAAATTGTGGAGGCACTGACCATATTATTCCAATCTCCTTCTGACCCATGAGTGGTGACAGAGGACAGGAGAATTGCAAATCATACACCTTTGTTCAAAAAGGGTGTAATGATAAGCCCAGCAACTTCCAGACCAGTCAGTTTAACCTTGGGAGTGATAATTCTGGACAAAATTAATAGTCACTTAAGCAAATGTGGGCTAATTCAGGGAAGCCAGCACAAGTTTGTTAAGGGAAAATCATGTTAAACTAACTTGCTTAAGGTTTTTCAAGAGTTAACAGTGTGGTTGATGAGGGTAATGCTGTTAGTGTGGTGTACATGGTCTTCCAAATGGCATTCGATAAAGTGCCACATAACAGACTTGTGAGCAAAGTTATAGCTTATAGAACAAAATGGGCAGCAGCAACATGGATACAAAATTAACTGAGTGACAGGAAACAGAGAGTAATGATTTTTCAGAATGGAGGAAGGTTGAAAGTGGATTTCCCCAGGAGTCAGTGTTAGGACTCCTGCTCCTATGACCTAGACCTTAGTGTTCAGGCACAAGTTTGAAATTTATGGGCACAGACTGTGTAGAAGGTCCTTTCTCTGGTGGACCTTAGTGAACCAGTTGAGTTTTTGTGACAATCCAGCATCTTTCATGGTCACTTTTTCCTAGTGCCGGCCCCACAAATTCCCAGATCCATTCAGCTCAGTTTCACAACCTGCCTTTGTGTTTTTGTGGGTTCTCTCTCACTCCCTCTTTCTGTTTTAAATCAATTCCACAGGATATTAGGAGGAGAGGATTTGCAGTCAAGAAACTGAAACCAAACATCACATCAGGATCTGATGGATTGCACAGTTTATCGTAGCCTGAATATCATCGGATTTTGAACATGGAAGGAAAAAGCACTGTTCAAAGTGGGGAGAAACTGTACACGTGTTGTGTTTGTGGACAAGGCTTCAGCTAATCATCTAATGTGGCAGGACATAAATGCAGTCCCAACAGGGAGAAACCGTGGAAATGTGGGGACTATGGGAAGGGATTCAATTACATGGAAAGACATCGGTGCAGTCAAACAGCAGAGAGATCGTTCATCTGCTCCGAGTGTGGGAAGGGATTCACTCGTTCATCCTACCTACTGAAACACCAGCGAGTTCACACTGACGAAAGACCTTTTAAATGCTTGGACTGTTGGAAGTGCTACAAAAGTTCCTGGGAACTGATGACCCATCAACGTGTTCACACTGACGCGAGACCGTTCAGCTGCTCTTACTGTGGGACTGGGTTCAGGTGATCATCTCATCTGACTATGCACCAACGAATTCACACTGGGGAGAAGCCATTTATCTGTTCCAAGTGTGGGAAGGGATTCACTCAGTCATCCAACCTGCTGAGACACCAGCATGGTCACACTGGAGAGAGGCATTTCACCTGTTCAGAATGTGGGAAGGGATTCACTGATTCATCCCATCTGTTGACTCACCAGCGAGTTCACAGTGAGGAGAGACCTTTTCGATGTCCAGACTGTGGGAAGTGCTATAAAAGTTCCGGGGACCTGGTGTCCCATCAACGTGTTCACACTGACGAGAGACCGTTCAGGTGCTCTCACTGTGGGACTGGATTCAGGCGATCAGCTAATCTTATTTCACACCAGCGAGTTCACACTGGGGAGAGGCCTTTCACCTGCTCCGTGTGTGGGATGGGATTTACTCAGTCATCCAACCTCCTGAAACACCAGCGAGTTCACACTGTGGAGAGACCGTTCACCTGCTCCGAGTGTGGGAAAGGATTCACTCAGTCATCCAACCTGCTGAGACACCAGGAGGTTCACGAGTAACTACAGTGATTGAGTTTTGCAACTGAACCATGTTTCACTGGGGTCTATTTCTGCTGTTGTTAGTAAACTCCAGCCCAGTTATAGGTGTTAATATTCTGGATAAAAATAAAATCATTAAGCTTTCAATTAAATAGATGATGTTGAATCTTTTTACTATCCCTAAGACATTAGTTCCTTTCGAAGGGCTCTCCCTCTCCCCTGTCTCCTCCATCCTCACCTTCAGCAACAAGTATGAGGAGCTCATGGAGCTTCTTTGCCACTAAGATTGAGACAATCCGATCAGCTGCCTCTGCTGCTTTCTTCCCTTCCACTAGCCCATCGGGACAAACTTTCTCTAAAGATCCCCCATGTCCGAGTTCTGAACCCACATCTTTCTCCAGTTTCTCTCCCATCTCCCCTTCCTGCCCTCTCAGAGCTCACTTTGTCCATGAGACCCACCTCCTGCTCCATTGACCCTGTTCCCGCTAAACTGCTGATCACCCATTTTCCCCATGTTCACTGGTATTAACGGTTCTCTCTCTCCTGGTACTGCCCATCTCTCCTTCAAATCTGCCATCATCACCTGTCCTCAATAAAACCAACACTTGACCCCACGATCCTATTAAACTCCCGCTCCAGCTCCCACCTCCTTTTGCTCTCCAAAGTCCTGATCACCTCCCAAATCCATGTCTACATTTCCCAGAACTCCATGTTTAAATCCCTCCAATAAGATCACTGTCCCTGTCACGGTATCGAAATAGCTCTTCCCAAAGTCACCAATGACACCCCATGTGAATGTGACAAAGGAAAACTCCCTCGTTGTCCTTCTCAGCCTGTCCACAGCCTCTAACAACGTGGACCAAACCGTCCTCCTCCAATGCCTCTGCACTGGTGGCCAGCTGGGTGGGACATGATGAAACAATGTACAAACAATTCAAGGGCTGACTGACTTCAAGAAATAACCGGGCAGACAGGGAATGTCACCGTTACAACAAGGAGAGTCCGTGGTTTCAGTGAATGAACCGACAGAAGGGTGTTGTGGAGAATCTAAAACACTCAACATGAGTCAGCTGTGAGATGGAAAAGCAACATTAACGACAAATATGGGGATACAGGAGAGCTCCAAAGACATCTCATCGATACAAGTTTCTCCCGTACGCTTGGAGTATTTTGTGGACATTACAGCATTGATCATGATTACAGAATGAACCGTGTGCCCTTGTTTATAATTTCGATCCTGTACGTTCATGCCTATGTAGAAATGGTCTGCACCCATACCTGGTTCCTCTGTTATTCCCCTCCCACCCCACACCACAAGTGCACTTCCTCTGACCTTCTCGACTTTCTAGCTCCTTCTCACTGTCTCCCTTTCCATCAAAAATCAGCAAATTGTTAAAAAAATCAATGTAAAAATAATGTCTAACTTTGTTATCCCGACATTAGCAAGAAGTCCCCTTATGTCCCCATTGGACATATGTCCATTCGACCATACCCTAATCCTTCTGTAAATTAACCATGTCAGTCAGACAAAGCAGAATTATTAACTTGAAGCATATATTTGTTAATGGCGCATTCCCACCTTTCAAGGGTTAGGACAGGTTAGGAAGAAGGTTCATATTGTTATCATTCAGAACAACCCAGATTACAAAGGAACAACTGATCTCAAAGACAACCTCTTGTAGTGTGTGTGGAGGGGGTGTGCTGAATCAAGTTTAAATGGGTTAAATGATATATGTTTTCTACATTAAACGATCACATTAAAATCTGGAACTCAAATGGGTCTATGGATTTGTGTTAGGTGGGAAGATCGGGATCAGTGTATTACTCCAGGGAGCCTAATGATCAGAGGGACAGTATTTCAGAACTGATTCCTGTGATAGCAGCAATCCCATTGCTCTCTGTGAAAAAGACTGATGGAAATATTTAAAGTGGAAACCATAGGCGTGTTGGAGGATGATGGACACAAGGATTTTGTGAACTATTTGAGGATAATGGTGAGGGGAAAGGAATGGATCTGGAAAGCAGCAGACACTTCATGTTGCTCCAGGAGAAGTTGGGCCTGGTTGTGCAGGTGTCAGGTTTTACACAGCACACAGTCAGCCTGTGGTTTCACCCTGGATGTAGGATCTCCGAATCGTACCATTCACATCACTGGATGGGATTCTCAGGAGCCATGTTGTCTGCTTGGAGAGGAAGGTTTGTGTTATAGCTAATGAGAAGCAGCACAGACAACCACACACAGAGCCCCACACACACATTCTCTCTCTGTCTCACACACTCAGACATCTTCTCCACACCCACACACATTTACACACACTTCCACACTCAGGGACACACCCGCATTCATACAAACAGACACATGAGGACACATCCTGTCCTATCAGGTGGACAACACCGACCAAAGTGACCAATACTGGGGATAAAGTATTGGTGCCTATGAAGAACACTGTTTTTGGCACATTCAAGTCAACATCACCCTCCATAGCCTGTGAGCAGTTTTGACCATCCAATCTCACCCCTTTCTCTGAACATTAAATCTATATTGAACAACATCTGGGACAGAGGCTACAACACAATTAGAACAATGAGCTGTCTATTGCCAGCTTTGGTGACAGTGGGAGGTAGTGTAAATTTCAGAACAACTTCCTGGATAATTACATCCTCTAATTTCCTCTTGGAATGACTTAAAATGTCAATTCCTCTCATGTTGATGGTCTGTTTGATGAGAGAATTCTGAGACAGGTCACATGGAGAAAGAATATCACGTTGTTTTGACTCTGTATCCAATATTACCCTGAGTTTGTTCATTGCTGTCCCAATGTCCTGAGACATGTTCCTATGTTCAAAAGGAACTATTTTGTGTTAGCAATATTAAAAAAGACTCAATAAATCATGTGTTTAACGCAAATCTGATTGTTATCCAGAATATAAACCCCTATAACTGGGCTGGAGTTTATTACCATCAGCAGAAACAGACCCCAATGAACATGGTTCAGACCTGGATGTGATTCACAGCAAAATCCAATCACTTGTTAATTGTGAACTCACTGGTGTCTCAGCAGGTTAGCGACTGAGTGAATCCCTTCCCACACTCGGAAAAGCTGAACGGCCTCTCTCCAGAGTGAATTCATTGGTGTCCAGTGAGTTGAGATGACCACCTGAACCCAGTCCCACAGTGAGAGCACCTGAACGGTCTCTCGTCAGTGTGAACACGTTGATGGGACATCAGTTCACTGGAATTTCAAAGCACTTCTCACAGTCTGGGCATTTAAAAGGCCACTCGGCAGTGTGAATTTGTTGATGTGTCTGTAGGTGGGATGACTGAGTAAATCTCTTGCCACACTCGGAGCAGCTGAACAACTTCTCTCCAGTCTGAACCTGCTGGTGTCTCACAAGGTTGTTTGAAGGGGTGAATCTTTTCCCACACTCGGAGCAGCTGAATGGCCTCCCCTCAGTGTGAAAAAAACAAAAAGCTAAAAGCTACTGCGGATGCTGGAAATCCAAAACAAAAACAGAATTACCTGGAAAAACTCAGCAGGTCTGGCAGCATCGGTGGAGAAGAAATCAGTTAACGTTTCGAGTCTTCATGACCCTTCGGCAGAACTGAGTATAGTTAGGAGAAAGGCACCTCTCTCCTAACTATACTCAGTTCTGCAGAAGGGTCATGAAGACTCGAAACGTTAACTGATTTCTTCTCCACCGATGCTGCCAGACCTGCTGAGTTTTTCCAGGTAATTCTGTTTTTGTTCCCCTCAGTGTGAGTTTGTTCATGTCTCAGCAGGCTGGATAACTGAGTGAATCCCTTCCCACACACTGTACAGGTGAATGGCCTCACCCCAGTGTGAGTGTTCTGGTGTATTGTGAGTTCTGATAAATATGTGCTTTCTTTACCATCTGTCCTGCCACCTTCAGGGACCAGTGGACATGGACTCTGAGGTCTCTCACTTTCTCTACCCCTCCCAATATTCTCCTGTTTATTGTGTATTCTCCAGCTTTGTTTGCCCTCCCCAAATGCATTAGCATGAATTTGCTTTCTCTTTTACAGCTGATTTAAAGTTGCAGATTTTGCACCAAAGGTTAAATTAGGATTGATATTCAAAGTTAACTATTTAACTGCAGCAACAACTTCAGCTAGGAGTCAGTGAATTAAGAGGAAAGATCCCAGACAGCGGTTCTTCAAGGTACACTGCAGGCCTGACAGCTCAATCAACTCCACTCTCAGCTCAGGAGAGCTCAACAACTCCACATCCTGTCCACAGGAGAGTTCTCCTGGTGCAGTGGGACCAACATTCGTGCTTTAACTAACACCCCACCAAAAAAAACTGGATTAATCAGTCTGATTGCTGTTTGTGGAATCTTACTGTGCACAAACTGGCTGTCATGAAACAGCAACAACTTGTATTCATATAATACCTTTAATGTAACAAAACGTGCCAAGGTCCTTCACAGGACTTTCATAAAGAAACATTTGACATCGAGTCACATGGGTCGATATTAGGGTAAATAGACAGAACCTTGATTGGAGAGGCAGATATTAACAAGCCTCTTTAATCAGGAGAGAGAGCAGGACGGGTTTTGGGAGGAAATTCCGGAACTTTGCGCCTCGGAACGGCCACCAATGGTGGAGTAATTAAAATCAGGGATGCTAAAGAGTACGGAATGAGATAGCACAGGTATCTCAGAGGGTTGTGCGACTGGGAGTTAGAGATTGGGAGGGACGTGACCATGCAGGGATTTGTTAACAAGGTTACGAATTTTAAAATTGAGGCATTGCTTGAACAGGGGCCAATTTAGGTCAATGACTACAGGGGTGAAGGGTGAAGGGGACTTGGCCTGATAAAGCTCACGGACAGCAGAGTTTTGGATGATCTCATGTTTCTGTGTGGGGACGGGGTAAATGTGAGAGGCCGGCTAGGAATGTATTGGGATTGTCAAGTCTAAAGGTAACACGGACATGAGGGTTTGAGCAGCAGATGAGCTGGGGGTCAGGTGGAGACAGGCGACGTTATGGAGATTGAAATATCTGGTGTTAGTGATGGTGTGGATATGTGGTCAGAAACTCATCTTGGGGTCAAATAAAAGACCAAGATTGTGAACAGCGTGGTTCAGTCTCAGTCAGTTCCCAGGGAGAGGGATGGAATCGGTAGTTGGGGAACGGAATTTGTAGTGGTGACTGAAGACAATGGCTTTGGTCTTCCCAATTTTTAATTGGAGGAAATTTCTGCTCATCCAGTACTGGGTGTGGGATAAGCAGTTTGATAATTTAGTAACAGTGGAGGAATGGAGAGGGATGGTGGTGAGGTAGAGCTGGGTGTTGTCTGTGTACATGTGAAAACTAACATGGTGCTTTTGGATGATGTCACAGAAGGAGGGCCTCATGGACAAGATGAGCACTGAGAGGACATGAGGGGAGATGGGAGAGAAACTGGAGAAAGATGTAAATTCAGGGCTCAGACAAGAAGGAACCTTACAGACAGTTTGGCCTAGTGGGAGAGTGGAAGGGAGGGAAGCAGCAGAGGCAGCTGATCGGATTGTCTCAATCTTAGTGACAAAGAAGCTCCATGAGCTCCTCACACTTGTTGTTGGAGGTGACAGGGGAGAAGCAGAGTATTGGAGATATTAAAAAGATTCAACACACCTTATATTTCACACCAAGTTGATTTAATTGATAAGTATCAACAATATTAGCCTTTATAATGGGGCTGGAGATTATTAACATCAGCAGAAACAGAACCCAATGAACATGGTTCCATCCAGGATGTGATTAACTACAGTGATTGATTTTGCTGTTACTTGTCAACTCGCTGGTGTCTCAGCAGCACAAATGACTGAGTGAATCGCTTTCCACACACAGACCAGCTGACTGGTCTCTCCCCAGTGTGAACTCGATGGTATTTCAGTGGGCAGGTTGAATTAATGAATCCCTTCCTACAGTCAGGGCAAGTGAGCAGCCCCTTCTCCAGTGTGAATTCGCTGGTGTCTCAGCAGGTTGGATGACTGAGTGAATCCCTTCCCACACACGGAACAGGTGAAAGGCCTCTCCCCGGTGTGACTGCGCTGATGTACATTGAAGTCAGATGATCGCCTGAACCCAGTCTCACAGTGAGAGCACCTGAACGGTCTCTCGTCAGTGTGAACACGTTGATGCAAGATCAGGTCCTGGTAGCTTTTATAGCACTTCCCGCAGACTGAGCATGTAAACTGTCTCTGGTCTGAGTGAACCAGCTGATGTCTCAGTAGATGGGATGACCTAGTGAATCCCTTCCCACACTCAGAGCAGGTGTATGGTCTCTCCCCAGTGTGAACTCGCTGGTGTGTCAGCAGGTCGAATGATCGAGTGAATCCCTTGCCACATTTTGAGCAGGTGAATGGTCTCTCCCCATTGTGAATTTGCTGGTGTGTCTGCAGGTTGGTTGAACTAATAAATCCCATCCCACACTCAGAGCAGGTGAACGGTCTCTCCCCAGTGTGAACTCGCTGGTGTGTCAGCAGAGTGGATGACTGAGTAAATCCCTTCCCACACTCAGGGCAGGTGAATGGCTTCTCCCCAGTGTGAGTGCATCGATGAGTTTGCAGGTCAGACGGGTAATTGAATCCCTTCCCACAGTCCCCGCACTTACACGGTTTCTCCCCAGCGTGAGCAGCGCTTTCTGCTTCCATGTTCAAAGGTTGGTAATATTCAGGTCCTGATGAATCAAGTGACTCTCTCAGGTCTTGGTGTGAGTTTCCCGACAGCAAATCCTCCCCTTCAAATATCCTGTGAAATTGATTTAAAACAGAAAAAATGGAGTGAGAGAGAACCCACAAAAACACAAAGGCAGGTTGTGAAATTGAGCTGAATGAATCTGGGAATTTGTGGGGCCGGCATGAGGAAAAAGTGACCATGAAAACTGCTGGATTGTCATAAAAACCCAACTGGTTCACTAATGTCCTTCAGGGAAGGGAACCTGCCACCCAGTCTGGGCCTACACAAGATTCAGGTTTCTATGAGAGGAGGGAGAAAGAGCGAGAGAGAAGTGAGAGATGCAGGAGAACCCTGACAGAATCTCCCAAACCCTCAACCTCCACCCCCTAGAAGGACCAGGGTAACAGGTATGTGAACACCATCACCTCCAAGTTCCTCTCCAAGTCACACACCGTCCTGACTTGTCTGACATCCAGTACTGGATGAGCAGAAAATTATTCCATTTAAATAATGGGAAGATTGAAGCCATTGTCTTCAGTCCCCACTACAAACTGCATTCACCAGACACTGACTCTGCACCTTTCGCTGACAACTGAGGCTGAACCAGACTGTTCACAACCATAGTGAAATATTTCACCCCAAGATGAGCTTCCAACCACATATCCACATCATCACCAAGACCGCCTATTTCCACCTCAGTAACATCGCCCAACTCCATCCCAGTCTCAGCTCATCTGCTGCTGAAACTCTCATCCATTCCTTTGTTATCTCTAGACTTAACTATCCTAACACACTCCCAGCCGGCGTCCCACATTCAGCCTCCCTGTAATCTTGAGGTCATCCAAAACTCTGCTGCCCGTGTGCTTACTTGCACCAAGTCTTGTTCACCCATCACCCCTGTGCTCACTGACCTACAAACGCTCCGTGTTAAGCAGAACCTAAATTATAAAATTCTCATCCTTATTTTAAAGGCTGTGTTTGCTGCCATTGTGCAAGCGCAGTTGTTCTGTTTTACTCTGTCTTCATAGGGTTAATCTCTCGTCCTCCTCAGACTCAGGTCCCACTGCAGACTCACCACGAGGAAACTCAGACTGACCTGGTTACAGTGTCCATCAATCAGCCAATTCAGAACTCAGTCAACAGCAGAGAGCTTTGACTGTACATTCCTAATCTCTAATGCTTTTTATAAACGCATACTGTTCTTTGAAATGCCTTGGAAAGTTTTATTACGTTAAAGGTGCTATATAAACACGAATTGCTGTTGTTGATTTGGACATATATCACTGTTCCTTCATCATCACTGGGTGAATAACCTGTAACTCCTTACCTAACAGCATTGTGGGAGCACCTTCACCACACGGACTGCAGCGATTCAAGAAGGTCAAACATCATCTTCTCCACAGGCAACTGGGGATTGGCGATATTTGCTGGTCTTGTTAGTGAAAGGGCAGGGGAGTGGGACTAGCTGACTTGCTCTTGCAGAGAGCCAGCATATGCACAATGGGCTAAATGGCCTCCGTCTATATCGCCATCATTCAGTGATTCTGTGACTTGATGAGAAAGGACCTACACTGGAGGCCAGGGACCAACTTCTGGTAACCAACACCCACCCTGATACAAACCAGCTCTTAGCTGGTCCGTCTGTGACTCAGTTCTGTGACCAACGCCTGCAATAAAATAATAGCAAAATACTGCAGCTGCTGAAAATCTGAAATAAATAAAAAAATGTTGGAAATACTCAGCAAATCAGGCAGGATCTGTGGAGAGAGAAACAGAGTTAACATTTCAGTGTGTGCAGAATGGATTACAGGGAATAAAAATGGTGCAGAATTTGATGGTCAATATAAGTTCAGAAGTGGATTATAGCGCAGGAAAAACAATTCCTGACTGTGAAAGATACTGTGGGAAGATAAAGCTGGTAAGACAGCAGCACATGGTCAGGGGATGGGCAGCAGTGGAAACCTTATTTGGACACAATCAGCAGAAGTAACAGTTAAATGCCAAACACAGCTAAAATGCACCCAGTATTAGAGACAGAGAAAGTTAGACAATGACCGAGAGGTGATCTGGGATGGCAGAGGTGAAACAGAGCAAAAGATGGACATGGATTCAGATCCACAGGAAAGGAGCCACACTAGCCCCAGAGCGATGGAACCTCTAAAAGATAACAGAGCAGAGAACTAAAAGCTCCAAATTGTAGATGAATGGTCAAAAATACTCTACTCTGAAACAATTTCAGTTTTCAACTTTAAAATATCCTGCAGCTGGAAAGATATCAGAAGCACTGGAGTCAGAGAAAAATCTCCCAGTTGAGGAAATACCCGGGGAGCGGGATGATGTCACCGTGTAATTGTCAATGTGTGATGATGTCACTGTGTAATTGTCAATGTGTGATGTCACACACACAGACCCAAAACATCTGGGTTTGTACAAACCAGTGATCACCAAACATTATGAAGGATGGGAGGGTCCTTGAGAGGGGGCAGAGGAGATTTACCAGAATGGGTCAAGGGATGAAGGATTTTAGTTACAAGGTTAGGTTGGAGAAACTGGGATTGTTCTCCTTGGAGTAAAGTAGATTGAGGGGAGATTTAACAAAAGGTGCATAAAATTATGAAATGTTTACATAAAGTAGTTAAAGAAAAGTTGTTCACAGTAGCAGATCGTGAAAGGATCGTGGTCACAGATTTAAGATTTTGGGTAAGATGTACAGGAGGGATGTGAGAAAGAAATGTTTGCACAGTGAGTGGTAATGACCTGGAACTCAATGCTTACACTCAGAGGCCGATAGAATCCAGGTCCTGAATTTCTATCCTGGACTGAGTGTGGCAGGTTTGGGAAATGGTTTGTACAGAGCATTAAAAAAGGAGGATCCAGGTCCTGATGAATTGAGTGACTCTGTCAGATCTCACCCGTCTGTAAATGTTCCCCTTCTGACCCCCTGTAAAAGGAGTTTCCAAAATCCATTCCTGCCAGTCCAGGGTAGAATTCCACAATCTTCTCTCCTCCTGCTACCTAGACCAGGATGCCCGCGCATGCGCCCTGCTGCACATTGCCCCCTATTAAGATGGCGGCCGTTACCCCGGGCCTGGCGAAGGGAGAAATCCAGACTTTCTCAGCCAGTTCTCTGCAAACACAAGACTTGTACCTTGTTATTTGGGGTTTGCGGCCTTCACTGTGTCTTTATGAAGCCTCTCTGCCCACTCCGCTGGCTCCATTCCTCCTCACACACCCACTAACTCTGTTAGTTTGTTCCACTCGACATTCACTCACCCTCTTTGAGCAGCTTCAGTCACAGACCAGCACTGCGCATGCTCATGAAATGGGCCACACTGCGCATGCTCCAAACACACATCGTAATACGCATGTGTAGGGAGCTCCTTCTGTGAGGATAGGGCACATTCTGGCCCCTATTGAATGCTGGGTAACGAGGCTGCCATTGAGAGTTCGTTTTTTTGAATAGAAAATTCTGTTTTGTGATCTGATGACGAACGAAGCCCAAGACCAATATACAAAATTATTCAGTCAATTGGTATGACAAACAAAGTGCATGGGTCCTCTGCCATAATACTGTCCCGGGTGTAAATAACTGCAGTAAAACCCCCGACATTTAGATGTAAACTCACCGGAGTCTCAGTAGGCGGTGTGAACAATTATTTTTTCTTCCCATACACAGAACATTTAAACTCTGTCTTGTCAGTAAGAACGTCACAATTCAGCCGGTAAACAATCCTTTCACAATGTCATTTTACCCCTAAGTTGCAGGACCATTGTGCATGGATTTGGGAGGTGAGCATGAATTTGGAGACAGAAGAGTGGTCGGAGATTGGATAAGAATTGCAAGGATGTCGGCGTCAAGGATGTACTCGTGGGAGGGAGAGAAGCAGGAGAGGCAGCTGATCTCAATTTTCTCAAGATTGTCTCAATCTTAGTGACAAAGAAGCTCCATGAGCTCCTCACACTTGTTGGAGGTGTGGATGCAGGAGACAGGGGAGAGGGAGAGTCCGAAACAAGGACTAACTTGTGTTAGAGATGTTTTTAAAAATTCAACATCCTCTGTGTTTGACAGAATGTTGATTTATTTGACCTTTATCCAGAATATTAAACTTATAACTGGGCCGGAGTTTATTAACATCAGCTGAAGCAGACCCCAATGGGTATAGTTCATTCTTGTACATTAATAACAGCAAAATCCAATCACTGTAGTTCGTTGTGAACTCGTTGGTGTCTCGGCAGGTGGGATGACTGAATGCGTATATTGCCACACTTGGTGCAGGTGTACAGCCTCTCCCCAGTGTGAGAGCACTTGTGTAGAGAGAGGTGGGATGATTGCCTGAACCCAGTCCCATAAAGAAGGCATCTGAACGGTCTCTCATCAGTATGAATACTTTGCTGGTGGTCGTTCAAGTTCCTGAGAATTTGTAAAGCACTTCCCACAGTCCTGAAATTTGAAAGCTCTCTTTGATGTGCAATCAGGTTGGATAAATTAATGAATCTCTTTCCACACAGCACAGATGAATGACCTCTCCCCAGTGAGAACTCGCTGGCGTGTCTGCAGGTGGGATAATGGAGTGAATCCCTTCTGACACTTTAAGCAGGTCAATGGCCTCTCCCCAGTGTGAATGCTCTGATGAGTTTCCAATTTCGATGGGTAAATGAATCCCTTCCCAGTGTCAACATTTGCACAGCTGCTTTCAGTTGTGACTGCATTTACGTTTTGACCAGGCCAGATGATCGGCTGAAACCTCATCCACATGTAGAACACTGTGAACGGTGCTTTCTTCTCCCATTTTCAAAATCCCACAATTCTCTGCGGCCCAGAAACCGCTCTGTCCAATAGAGACGCCCTCTGAAGAAGGGTCATACAGACTCGAAACTGCTGTCAGGCGTTGCAAGGGCCAGGGACATAAAAGTTCATTCACAAATGTTACAGGAATGGATACATTATAATCGCCAGGAAAGGCTAAACAGCCTGAAGCTCTATTCTCTAGAAAAGAGAAGGCTGAGAGATGACCTGATAGAAATAGGATAAAGAATGGAGTTGGTAGCTCAGGAATGAAAACAATAGCTTCAATCTTCCCAAAATTTAATTGGAGAAAATTTCTGCACATCCACAAACAGTCTGATAATTTAACAAAAGTGGAGAAGTGGAGAGAGGTGGTGGTGAGGTAGAGTTGGGCACTATCAGTGTACACGTGATAACTGACACTGTGTTTTCAGATGATGTCGCTGTGGGGAGAATGTTGCTGAGAAATAAATGGAAGCCAAGGCTGGATCCTCTGAGGACACCAGAGGTAACTGTGGGAGTGGGAAGGGAAGACATTCCAAGTGATTCTCTGACTATGATTAGATAGAGAAGAATGGAACTAGGAGAGAACAGCCCCACCCAGCTGGACGACAGTGGAGAGGTGTTGGAGCCGAATGGTGTGGTCAACCTTGTCAAAGCAGGTCGAGAAGGGATAGTTTCCCTTTGCCACTGTCACATAGGGTGTCATTGGTGGCTTTGATCTTAGCTGTTTCAGTACAGTGGCAGGACAGAAACCTGATTGGATGGATTCAAGCAGGGAGTTCTGGGAAAGATAGAGATGGATTTGGGAGGTGTGAACACTTTTCAGGAGTTCAGAGAGGAACTGGGGGTTGAAGATGGGTCAATACTTTGCAAGGACAGTAGAGTTAAGTAATTGTTTTTTGAGGAAAGGGTGATGATTTGAAGGAGAGAGGGATAGTACCAGAACGGAGAGAACTGTGAACAATATCAGTGAACATGGGGAAGTTGGGTAATCAGCAGTTTAGTGGGAATAGGGTCGATGGAGCAGGAGGTGGGTCTCATGGACAAGATGAGCACTGAGAGGGCAGGAAGGGAGATGGGAGAGAAGCTAATGAAAGATGTGGGTTCACGGCTTGGACAAGGTGGAACATTTTAGAGACAGTTTGTCCCGGTGGGCTAGTGGAAGGGAGGGAAGCAGCAGAGGCAACTGATCGGATTGTCTCAATCTTAGTGACAAAGAAGCTCCATGAGCTCCTCACACTTGCTGTTAGAGGTGAGGATGGAGGGGAGAAGGAGAGCCCTTCCAGAGAAACTAACTTGTGTTAGAGATATAAACAAAACTCAATATGCTATATTTAACACAAATATATTTTATTTGTCCTTATCCTGAATATTAGCCCCAATAACTGGGCTAGAGTTTATTAACATCAGCAGAAACAGACTCCAATGAACAAGGTTCAGTCCTGGATGTGATTAACAGCAACATCCTGTTCGTTATTTGTGAACTCGCTGGTGTCTCATCAGTTGGGATGACCAGGTGAATCCCTTCCCACACCAGGAGCAGCTGAATGGCCTCTCTCAGTGTGAATTCGCTGGTGCTTCAGGAGGTCAGAGGACGCAGTGAATCCCTTCCCACATACAGGACAGATGAACGGCCTCTCTCCAGTATGAATTCGCTGATGTCTCAGCAAGTGGGATGACTGTGTGAAGCCCTTCCCACAGTGGGAGCAGGTGAACTGTCTCTCCACAGTGTGAATTCGCTGGTGTCTCAACAGATCAGATAAATTAACGAATCCCTTCTCACACTCGGAGCAGATAAATGGTCTCTCCCCAGTGTGAACTCGCAGGTGTGTCAGCAGGTTGGATAACTGAGTGAATCGCTTCCCACACTCGGAGCAGGTGAACGGCCTCTCTCCAGAGTGAACTCTCTGGTGTATCAGCAGGTTTGACGACCGAGTGAATCTCTTCCCACACTCGGAGCGGGTGAATGGTCTCTCCCCAGAGTGAACTCTCTGGTGTGTCAACAGGTGGGATGAATGACTGAATCCCTTCCCACACTCGGAGCAGGTAAATGGCCTCTCACCAGTGTGAACTCGCTGGTGTGTCAGCAGGTTGGATAACTGAGTGAATGCCTTCCCACACTCGGAGCAGGTAAATGGCCTCTCACCAGTGTGAACTCTCTGGTGTGTCAGCAGGTAGGATAACTGAATGAATCCCTTCCCACACTCGGAGCAGGTAAATGGCATCCCCCCAGAATGAATTCGCTGGTGTCTCAGCAGGTTGGATGCCCGAGTGAATCCCTTTCCACACTCGGAGCAGGTGAACGGCCTCTCTTCAGTGTGAATGAGCTGGTGTCTCAGGAGGGTGGATGAATTAACAAATCCTTTCTCACATACAGAACAAGTGAAAGGCCTCTCCCCAGTGTGTGTGCGCTGGTGAGTTTCCAGCCTGGATGGATAATTGAATCCTTTCCCACAGTCTCCACATTTCCATGGTTTCTCCCCACTGTAACTGCATTTATGTTTTGACAGGTCAGATAATCGGCTGAAGCCTCGTCCACACACAGAACACGTGTACGGTTTCTCCCCACGGTGAACGGTGCTTTTTCCTTCCATGTTCAAAATCCGATGAAATTCAGGTTACGACTAATTGTGCGACACCGTCAGATTCTGATGAAATGTTGGGTTTCACAATTGAAAATCCTGGGGAAATAGTTTAAATAGACAAAAGTGAATGAGAGAGAAACCACAATAACACAAAAACAGGTTGTGAAATTGAGGTGAATGAATCTGGTAATTTGTGGGGCCAGTACCAGGAAAAAGTGACCATGAAAACTGCTGGATTGTTATAAAAACCCAACTGGTTCACTAATGTCCTTCAGGGAAGGGAACCTGCCAACTGGTCAGGGACTATACAAAACACCAGCATCTACTGGGGGAAATAGAGAGGGAGATGGGAGAGGCAGGGGGTGAAGGAAAGGGATTTTATGCATCTGCAATTCTACCAACATCTCCCAAACCCTCACCCTCCATCCCCTAGAAAGACCAGGGTAGATGTATGTGAACACCATCACCTCCAAGTTCCCCTCCAAGTCACACACCATCCTGACTTGTTTAACATCCAGTGTTGGATGAACAGAAATTTCCTCCATTTAAATATTGGGAAGATTGAAGCCATTGTCTTCAGTCCCTGCTACAAACTCCACTCCCTAACCATCAATGCCATCAATCTCTCTGACAACTTTGAGGCTGAGCCAGACTGTTCACAACCTTAGTGTTACCTTAGTTCACCCTAAGCTGAGCTTCTGACTACATATCGCTAAGACCGCCTATTTCCAACTCAGTAACTTTGCCTGCCAATAAAATAATAGCAAAATACTGCAGCTGCTGGAAATCTGAAATAAAAAGAGAAAATGCTGGAAATACTCAGCAAGTCAGGAAGTATCTGTGGAGAGAGAAACAGAGTTAACATTTCAGGGGTGCAGAATGAACTACAGGGAATAAAAATGATGCAGAATCTGATCATCAATATAAGCTCAGGGGTAGAAGTGAGATGGACTATAGCACAGGAAAAACAACTCCTGACTATGAAAGACATGGTGGGAAGCTATAATTGGTAAGCCAGCAGCACATGGTCAAGGCAGCAGTTGGTAGAAGTAACCCTAAAATGCTAAACAGAGCTAAAATACACCCACTATTAGAGACAGAGAAAGTTAGACAACAGCAGAGAGGTGATCAGGGAGGGCAGAGGTGAAACAGAGCAATGGATGGACACAGAATCAGATCCACAATAAAGGAGTCACACCAGCCACAGAGCTGTCGGACCTCACACAGATAACAGAGGACTAAAAGCTCCAAATTGTAGATGACTTGTCAAAACTACTCACATGTGAAACAATTTAACTCTTTTCAGCTTTGGAAACTCCTGCCGGAGGCTGTAGCTGGAAAGATATCAGAAGCACTGAAGTCAGAGAAAAATCTCCCAGTTGAGGAAATACACTGGGAGCGGGGTGATGTCACCGCGCAATTGTCGGCGTGTGCTGATGTCACAGTGTAATTATCGATGTGTGCTGATGTCACAGTGTAATTATCGATGTGTGATGACATCACAGACATGGACACAGAACATCTGGGTTTGTGTAAACCACTGATCACCACACATTATGAAGGATGTGAGGGTCCTTAAGAGGAGACTTACCAGAGTTGTTCAACGGGTGAAGGATTTTAGGTTAGTTTGGAAAAACTGGTGTTGTTCTCCTTGGAGCAAAGTAGATTGAGGGGAAATTTGATAGAGGTATACAAGTTTATGATTGGTTTACATGAGGTAATTAAAGAAAAGCTGTTCACATTATCTGATCATAAAAGGGTTATGGGACACAGATTTAAGTTATGAAGCAAGATTTACAGGAGGGGTGTGAGCAAAAATTTTACACAATGAGTGATAATGGCCTGAAACTCATTACTTACTCTCAAAGGCCGATGAATCGAGTGAGCCTTTCAGATCTTGATCTGATGTTTGGTTTGAGTTTCCCGTCTGCAAATCATTCCCATGTGATATCCTATGAAAAGATTATAAAACAATCAATCACTATCAGTCCAGGACAGAAATTGAGAAATATTTCTCCTGGTTTGAGTTTGCTGTGTGTAAATCCTCCCCTTGTAACCCCCTGTAAAAGGAGTTTCCAAAATCCATCCCTGTCAGTCCAGGATAGAAATTCACAACATTGTCTCCTCCTGCTACCTGGACCAGGATGACCGCGCATGCGCCATGCTGCACAGCCGCGCCCCCGGGCCGAGCAGAGGGAGAGACCCAGACATTTCCGGTCTGTTCGCTGCAAACGCGGGGCCTGTAGTTTCTTATTAAGGCTCTGCGGGCTGCACCAAGTGTTTATAAAACCTCCCTGCCCACTCCGCTGGCTCCATTCCTCCCCCACACCCACTAACTCTGTTATTCTGCTCCAGTCGCCATTTCCTCACCACTCTCTGCGGCTCCAGTCACAGGACAGCACTGCGCATGCTCAGTTAAGAGCCCACAATGCGCAGGTGCGAATCAGACTCCGCACTGCGCATGCGTAAGGCCCTGGCGCTCTGGATAGGGCAGATTCTGTACCGCATTGAATGCTGGGTGGGAGGACGTAATTACATATCAAATAAATTTTTCTGATCCGATGGTAATTGCAGCTTTAAAGTCAAGATATAAAATTATACAATAACATACAATAAATTGCATCGGCCTCTACCATACTTCTATCCTGGGTGTAATTAACAACAGAACAAACCCCTACGGAGAGAATTGAAGAGAAGAATGAGATTTTAAAAGGCTTCAGCCAACAGACATCACCCCACAGTACCACAAACAGAACAGCTGCCCTTTTAAACAATGAATGTGCAGCAGGGTGAGAGTTTGTTCGTCTAAATATCACAAATGGATGCAGAGTGAGGGGATCAATCTCGGTATCTTTAATTAACAGCAACATGGAAAAAGGGCAATGAATGATCTTGAAAAACCTGAAACTTGATTGGTCAACTCAGGTCAATCCTTCCAGGCCCGCGATTTGTTCCAGAGGAACCGGCGAGGGGGCGGAGGGTTCATTCACACCCGCAAACCCCAATAAAATCCTGCAGCTCCGAGGCTTTTACCCGGGAGCAGGCCCAGGTTAGCGGCCGCCATCTTGTTCCAGCGGGGATCAGGGAGCATGCGCGGTTGTCTTGGTGACGCAACAGAGAGTGGGCGGGGCTTCATGGTCCCAGTGACCAGGGGAGAAATGATTGATTCAATCAAAATACTGCAGATGCTGGAAACCTGACACAAAAACAAAAATGCTGGAAAAACTCAACAGGTCTGACAGCTTCTGTGGAGAGAAGGACAAAGTTATTGTTTTGAGTCCGTGTGACTCTTCATCAGAGAAATTATTGATTATTTGATTTTATTCTCACTCTTCACACAGGGGCTGGAGAACTGAACCCAGCTACAGTAGAGAGAGGGAACAATCTCGGAGTGGAGAAAATAAATGGATGCGATGGTGTGATGTGTTTGGATTTCAGCACAGGAGAAGCAATAGTGTGTGGGACAGCTTTGGGGGAGCAAAGGAGGAGAAATGTTGGATGAAAATTAGAATTGTTTTTTCAGAATTTATAGCCTGTGATGACTTTTGTAAACACATTTTACAGGGTAATTTGAAGGGGAGGATTTGCAGACAGGAAACTCAAGCCAAACATGACATCCACATCTGACAGAAACACTCAATTCATCAGGACCTGAATCAGCCTTTGAATGTGTAAGGAGAACTGTTTGTCTATTCTGTCGGAGGGAAAATATTTCAAACATCAGTGTGACTGGAAAGGCAACAAGACACATACGCACATTGGAGTGAATTGACTGTGGAAAACGTTTTAACCAGTTACACAGCCTGAAGAAACATCACATCATTAACAGCAGGGAAAAACCGTGCATGTGTTTTGTGTGTGGACAAGGCTTTAATTGATTGTCCAAACTGGAGAAACTAAAGGACACTGGCACCATGGAGAAACTGTGGAAATGTGGGGACTGTGGGAAGGGATTCAATTATCCATCCCTGTTGAGAAACCATCAACGCATTCACACAGGGGAGAGGCCATTCACCTGTTCCATGTGTGGGAAGGGATTCACTCAGTCATCCAGCCTCATGATACACCAGCGAATTCACACTGAGGAGAGACCATTCAACTGCTCTATGTGTGGGAAGAGATTCACTCAGTCATCCAATGTGCTGACACACCAGCGAATTCACACTGAAGAGAGGCCATTCACCTGTTCGGTGTGTGGGAAGGGATTCACCCAGTCAGGCAGCCTCATTTTACACCAGCGAATTCACACTGAAGAGAGACCATTCACCTGCTCTGTGTGTGGGAAGAGATTCACTTGGTCAGTCAGATTCATGTTACACCAGCAAATTCACTCTGAGGACCGACCATTCAGCTGCACTTCCTGTGGAAAGAGGTTCACATCTCCATTTAATCTCAGTGCACACAAACGTGTTCACACTGGGGAGAGGCCATTCACCTGCTCCATGTGTGGGAAGAGATTCACTCAGTCGTCCTGTCTGTTGAGACACCAGCGAGGTCACATTGAGGGGAAGCCATTCAGCTGCACTTCTAGTGGAAAGAGTTTCCAGCCTTCTTCTGTCCTCAGTGCACACCATCGAGTTCACACTGGGAAAAGTCTGATCACCTACTCTGGGTGTGGAAAGGGATTCACTCAGTCACGATATTTGCTCAGAAAGCGAATTTACAAGTGACTGCAGGTGTTGGATTCTGCGGTTAACCATGTCCAGGTTGATGGTCCGACATTATTATTACTGCCGCACCTTCATGACCTCCTCCTTCTCTGTTGGGAGGAAGGATCCATTCCATAGGACATGAGTAATGCAAGAATGATCACAATGTTCAAAAAGAAAGGTGACAGAGGAGATTGCCACAGCTACAGAGACATCTCACTCCTCAGCATCACAGGGACGTCCTTCACTAGGGTTAAGCTTGAAAGACTTCATCTACTTGCAGAGCGAGTGTATCCAGAAGCACAGTGCGGTTTCTGTGCTGGCAGATCTACAGTGGACATGATCTTCTCCATACGCCAGCTACAAGAAAAGTGTAGGGAACAGGATAAACCTCTTTACCTTACTTTACTAGATTTCACTAAAGAATTCAACTCCGTCAGCAGGGCAGGACTGTAGAAGACATTAGAAAAACTTGACTGTCCACCAAAGCTGCTCAGTATCATCCACTCCTTTCATGACAACAGGCCGTGTACTGTACAGGTTCATGGCAGAATCTATGACAGTTTCAGGATGAAGAATGAAGTGAAACAGACACCAACATTGAAAACAAGAACCCACAACGAGACCTGATAAACACGAATAATAACTTCTGTCAGGGAGATAGAACAGGGAGATGTGACATTGAATGATGAGATAAATAATGAGATCTGTGCATTTAAAGTCGAGAAAGGTATTGGATTAAATCATTGCTTCCCGAAATTTTTCCCAGTGTGACCCCATTTTAATGACTCATCTTCATGTGACCCCAGATTAAAATTTGTTGAGGGGTGTGAGAATTGTTGAGCAGGAGGTGGGTGCGGGGGGTGGGGGTGATTATTAATGTGTTTGGACTCTGATTATCAATATACAGCATTCTGATTATTAATCTTATCGGATCATGATTATTGACACAATTAGCAAATGACTATAATGAAATTGGACCCTGATTATTGATTCAATAGGAATCTGATAGTTCATTGAAATAATTCTGATTATTAATGTATTCGCATCCTGATTATTGCTGCAATAGGCAGCCTAATTATTAATGCAGTTGGAATCATGTTATTAATGTAATTAGATGTTGACTATTAATGTAAAAGGATTCTGATTATTAACGTAATAAGACACTGATTATTAATGTAATATGATGCTGGTTCTTTATGTAATAGGTCACTGATTAATAATGTAATAGGACACTGACTATGAATGTAATCAGGCACTGATTAGTCATGTCATTAGATCCTGATTATTAATATAATAGGACACTGATTATACATGTAACTGGGTGTTGTTAGTATATATCTGAAAACTGTTGTGGTGCTTTTGGATGATGTCACCGAGTGGCAGCATGTAGATGAGAAATAGGAGGGGCCAAGGATAGATCCTTGGGGGACACCAAGTACAAGGACTTTGGAGAGGATGGGGAGATTGGGGATGGGGCGATAGTTTGCAAAGACAGTGGGGTCAAAATTGTTTTTATTAGGATGGTTGATGGTTGTGGATTTAAAGGTGAGAGGGACAGTACCAAAAGAGACAGAACCATTAACAATCTCAGTGGACATGGAGAAGTTGGGTGATCCGCAGTTTAGTGGGAATAGGGTCAATGGAGCAGAAGTTGGGCCTCATCGACAAGATGAGCATTGAGAGGGCATGAGGGAGATCGGAGAGAAACTGGAGAAAGATGTGGATTCTGGGCTAGGACAAGGGGGATCTTTGCAGACAGTTTGTCCCGGTGGGCTAGTGGAAGGGAGAGAAGCAGCAGAGGCAGCTGATCGGACTGTCTCAATCTTACTGACAAAGAAGCTCCATGAGCTCCTCACACTTGTTGTTGGAGGTGAGGACGGAGGAGACAGGGGACAAGGAGAGCCCTTCAAAAGGAACTAACTTGTCTAAGAGATATCAAAAAGATTTGACACACAGTATATTTCATGTAAAACTGATTTATTTAACTTTTATCCAGCACATTAACCTCTATAACTGGGCTGGAGTTTATTAACATCAGCAGAAACAGACCCCAGTGAACATGGTTCAGTCCTGGATGTGATTAACAGCAAAACCCAATCACTGTGGTTACTTGTGAATCGCTGGAGTCTCGGTGGGTGGGATGAGGTAGTGAATCCTTTTCCACACATGGAGCAGGTGAACGGTCTCTCCCCAGAGTGAACTCGCTGGTGTCTCAACAGGTGGGATGATGAGTGAATCCCTTCTCACACTCAGAGCAATTGAACGGTCTCTCCTAGTGTGAACGCGTTGATGGTTCCTCAGTTCCCTGAACATTTATAACACTTCCCGCAGCCTGGACATTTAAAAGGTCTCTCTTCAGTGTTGGAATCTTGGTGGGACATAATTTCCCCAGAAAGTTTAGAGCACTTTCCACACTGGATGCAGGTGAACGGTCTCTCCCCAGTGTGAACTCTCTGGTGTCTCAGCAGGAGAGATGAATGAGTGAATCCCTTCCCAAACTCAGAGCAGGTGAATAGTCTCACCCCAGTGTGTCTGTGTCGATGAATTTCCAGCTGGGATGGGTAATTGAATCCTTTTGCACACTCCCTATATTTCAACAGTTTCTCCCCAGAGTGACTGCACTTGTGTCTCGACAGGCCAGATGATGGGCTGAAGCCGGTCAAAGCTGATTTATTTGACTTTTAGCCAGAATATTAAAGCCTATAACTGTTCTGGAGTTTATTAACATCAGCAGAATCAGATCCCAATGCACACGGTTCAGTCCTGGATGTGATTAACAGCAAAATCCAATCACTGTCGTTACTCATGAACTTGCTGGTGTGTCAGCAGGGTGGAGGAATCAGTGAATCTTACCCCACACTGAGGGCAGGTGAACGGCCTCTCCCCAGTGTGAGTGCGCTGGTGTGCAGTGAGTTGAGATGACCACCTGAATCCAATCCCACACTGAGAGCAGCTGAATGGCCTCTCATCAGTGTGAACACGCTGATGGGACATCAGATCCCAGGAGCTTTTATAGCACTTCCCACAGTCTGGGCATTTGAAAGGTCTCTCCCCAGTGTGAACTCGCTGGTGTTTCAGGAGTTTGGATGAATGAGTGAATCCCTTCCCAGACACGGAGCAGGTGAACGGCCTCTCCCCAGTGTGACTGCGCCGATGAGTTTCCAGCTCAGATGGGGTTCTGAATCCCTTCCCACACTCCCCACATTTCCATGGACTCTCCCCAGTGTGACTGTGCTTGTGTCTCGACAGGCCAGATGATCGGCTGAAGCCTCGTCCACACACAGAACACGTGTACGGTTTCTCCCCACTGTGAACGGTGCTTTTTCCCTCCATGTTCAAAATCCGATGATATTCAGGTTTTGATAAATTGGGCGACTCCGTCAGATCCTGATGTGATGTTTGGTTTCAGTTTCCTGAATGAAAATCCTCCCCTTCTAATACCCTGTGAAATTGATTTGAAACAGGAAAAAGGGAGTGAGAGAGAGCCCACAAAAACACAAAGGCAGGTTGTGAAATTGAGCTGAATGAATCTGGGAATTTGTGGGGCCGGCACGAGGAAAAAGTGACCGTGAAAACTGCTGGATTGTCATAAAAACCCAACTGGTTCACTAATGTCCTTCAGGGGAGGGAACCTGCCACCCGGTCTGGGCCAACACAAGACTCTGGCCTCTATAAGAACTGAATAAATAGGAACAAGAGAAGTCCTAACACCCCGTCGAGCCTGCTCCACCATTCAATACGATCGTGGCTGATCTTGGGCTTCAACTCCACTTTCCGACCCACTCCCCATATCCCTCGACTCCCTGAGAGACCAAAAATCTCCCCATCTCAGTCTGAAATATATTCAATGATGGAGCATCCACAACCCGCTGGGCTGGAGAATTCTATGTGACAAGAGGGCCAGAAAAAGAGAGAGACGAGTGGGAGAGGCAGAGGGAGGAGGTTACTGAACAAGACACAGGGTGTCAGTAAACAGAATTCGAGCACATGGGATTGGAGTAATATACTGCTATGGATTGAGAATTAGTGAACAGACAGAAAACAGAGAGTAGGAATAAACGGCTCATTCTCAGGATGGCAGGCTGTTACTTGTGGGGTACGGCAAGGCTCAGTGCTTGGCCCACAGCCATTCACAGAATCACACAGTGCAGAAGAGGCCCTTCGGCCCATCGAGTCTGCACCGACACGTGAGAAACACCTGACCTACCTACCTAATCCCATTTACCAGCACTTGGCCCATAGCCTTGAATGTTATGACGTGCCAAGAGCTCATTCAGGTACTTTTTAAAGGATGTGAGGCAACCTGCCTCCACCACCCTCCCAGGCAGCGCATTCCAGACCGTAACCACCCTCTGGGTAAAAAGGTTTTTCCTCACATCCCCCCTAAAGCTCCTGCCCCTCATCTTGAACTTATGCCCCCTTGTGACTGAACCTTCAACTAAGGGGAATAGCTGCTCCCTAACCACCCTGTCCATGCCCTTCATAATCTTGTACACCTCGATCAGGTCGCCCCTCAGTCTTCTCTGCTCCAACGAAAACAACCCAAATCTATCCAACCTCTCTTCATATTTGAAATGTTTCTTCCCAGGCAACATCCTGGGGAATCTCTTCTCCGTACCCCACAAGTAACAGCCTGCCATCCTGAGAATGAGCCATTTATTCCTACTCTCTGTTTTCTGTCTGTTCACTAATTCTCAATCCATAGCAGTATATTACTCCAATCCCATGTGCTCGAATTCTGTTTACTGACATCCTGTGTCTTGTTCAGTAACCTCCTCCCTCTGCCTCCAGTGTAATCACATCCTTCCAAGAATGTGGCGACCAGAACTGCACACAGTACTCCAGCTGTGACCTCACCAAGGTTCTATACAACTCCAACATGACCTCCCTGCTTTTGTAATCTATGCCTCGAATTGATAAAGGCGCGTGTCCCATATGCCTTTTTCACCACCCCACTAACCTGCTCCTCCTTCAGAGATCTATGGACACACGCTCCAAGGTCCCTTTGTTCCTCAGAACTTCCTAGTGTCATGCTGTTCGTTGAATACTTCCTTGTCAAATTACTCCTTCCAAAGCGTATCACCTCACACCTTTCAGGGTTAAATTCCATCTGCCACTTTTCTGCTCATTTAACCATCCCATCTATAACTTCCTGTAGCCTAAGACACTCAACCTCACTGATAGCCACCCGGCCAATCTTGGTGTCATTCCCAAACTTACTAATCTTACCCCCCACATAGTCATCTATGTCATTTATATAAATGATAAATAATAGGGGACCCAGCACAGACCCCTGTGGTTCACCACTGGACACAGGCTTCCAGTCACTAAAGCAGCCTTCTGTCATCACCCTGTGTCTCCTACAACTAAGCCAATTTTGAATCCACCTTATCAAATTACCCGGTATCCCGTGTGCATTTGCCTTCTTTATAAGTCTCCCATGTACGACCTTGTCAAAGGTTTTGCTTAAATCCATACAAACTACATCAACTGCATTACCCTTATCTACACACCTGGTCACCTCCTCAAAAAATTCAATCAAATTTGTTTGGCATGACCTCCCTCTGACAAAGCCATGCTGACTATCCCTGATCAAACCTTGCCTCTCCAAGTGGAGATAGATTCTCTCCCTTCAGAATTTTCTCCAATAGTTTCCCTACCATTGCCTTGAGACTCACTGGTCTGTAGTTCCCTGGCTTATCTCTACAACCCTTCTTAAATAGCGGAATCACATTAGCTGTTCTCCAGTCCTCTGGCACCTCCCCCGTGGCCAGAGAGGAATTAGAAATTTGGGTCAGAGCCCCTGCAATCTCCTCCCTTACCTCCCTCAACAGTCTGGGACACAAATCATCCAGACCTGGAGATTTGTCCACTGTTAAGCCTGCCAACACCTTATCACTCCCTATATCAACTTGCTCAAGAACCTCGCAGTCTCTCTCCCCAATTTCCATACCTTCATCCTCATTCTTTTCGGTGAAGACGGATGCGAAGTATTCATTCAACACTCTACCGATATCCTCTGGCTTCACTCACAGATTGCCCACTTGGTCCCTAATAGGCCTTACTCTTTCCCTGGTTACCCTCTTCCCATTGATACACTTACAGAATATCTTGGGATTTTCCCTACTTTTACCACAAACTATAGAGATGATTTGAAGGCACCGATTTAAGAGACACCTAGATTTTCACATGCTCATCCTTGTTTTCCTCCAAGCTAATGATCATTCCTATCTCTGTAGCCTCTTCCAGCCTTACAATTCTCCCAGAGATATCTGCGCTCCTCAAATTCCGACTTCCTGAGAATTCCTGATTTTAATCACTGTGTCACTGATTACCATCATGTCAGTTTCCAAGGCCCAAGCTCTGGAATTGCCTCCCTAAACCTCTCCACCTCATTAGCATCCTTTAGGATACTCCTTAAAACTGACCTCTTTGACCAATCTTTTGGTCACCAGCCTGATGTGGCTCAGGGTCAAACCTGGTTTTCTAACATTTCTGTGAAATGTCTTGGAGAACTGCATAACCTTAAATGCGTGATATAAACACAAATTGTTGTTGTTGTTTTGGAACATATACCACTGTTCCTTCATCATCACTGGGTGAATAACCTGTAACTCATTACCTAACAGCATTGTGGGAGCACCTTCACCACACGGACTGCAGCAGTTCAAGAAAGTCAAACATCATCTTCTCCACAGGCAACTGGGGATTGGCAATATTTGCTGGTATCTTTGGAGAATGAAACAGAGTTAATGTTTCAAGGTGTGCGGAATGAATTACGCGGAATAAAAATGATGCCGAATCTGATGGTCAATATAAGCTCAGAAGTGGAGCAGAAATGGACTACAGTGCAGGAAAAACAATTCCTGACCAGGAAAGATACTGTGGGAAAATAAAGCTGGTAAGACAGCAGCACATGGTCGGGGGATGGAAAGCGGTGGAAACCTCATTTAGACACAATTGGCAGAAGTAACATTAAAATCCTAAACAGAGCTATAATACACCCATTATTCGAGACAGAACAAGTTAAACAATGGCAGAGAGGTGATCAGAGAGGGCAGAGGTGAAACAGGGCAATAGAGGGACATGGATTCAGGTCCACAGTAAAGGAGTCACACCAGCCCCAGGGCTGTGAAACGTTTCACAGATGACAGAACATTAACTAAAAGTTCAAAGTTGTAGCTAAATGGTGAAAAAAAGTCACCTCTAGAACAATTTCACAGTTTTCAATTTTAAACTCTCCTGCTGGAGCCTGCAGCCTGAAAGATATCAGAAGCACTGGAGTCAGAGAAAAATCTCCCAGTTGAGGAAATACCCAGGGAGCGGGGTGATGTCACCGTGTAATTGTCGATGTGTGATGATGTCACAGTGTAATTGTCGATGTGTGATGATGTCACCGTGTAATTGTTGATGTGTGATGATGTCACAGACACGGACACAGAACATCTGGGTCTGTGCAAACCAGTGATCACCACACATTATGAAGGATGTGAGGGAGCTGAGGTTTATGTGAGGTAGTTAAAGAAAAACTGTTTCCATTAACTGAGCGTAAAAGGACTATGGGACAAAGTTTAAAGATTTTGGGCAAGATACACAGGGGGGAACGTGAGGAACAAATTTTACACGCTGAGTGGTGTCAATGCTTACACTGAAAAGACCGATAATATCCAGGTCCTGATGAATCGAGTGATTCTTGCAGACTCTGATGTGATCTTTCATTTGAATTTCCCATCTGCAAAACCTCATCTTCTGATAGCCTGTGAAGGGAGTTTCCAAAATCCATCACTGTCAGTCCAGGATAGAAATTGGGGACGGACAAACATTACTCCTGGGTTGAGTCTACTGTGTGTAAATTCTCCTCTTCTCACCCTCTGTAAAAGGAGTTTCCAAAATCCAACCTGTCAGTCAAGAATAGAAAGGCACAACATTCTCTCCTCCTGCTACCTGGACCAGGATGACCGCGCATGCGCCCTGCTGCACATTGCCCCCTATAAAAATGGCGGCCCTTACCCCGGGCCTGGCGAAGGGAGAAATCCAGACTTTTTCGGCCCTTTCTCTGTAAACACAAGACCGGTACCTTGTTATTTGGGGTCTGCGACCTGCACTGTGTCTTTATGAAGCCACTCCACTGGCTCCATTCCTTCTCACACATCCACTAACTCTGTTAGTTTGCTCCGCTCGACATTCTCTCATCCGCTCTGAGCAGCCTCGGACACAGACCAGCACTGCGCATGCTCATGAAACACATCGCAACGCGCATGTGCGGGGTGCTGCTGTGTGGATAGGGCACATTCTGTCCCGCAGAGAATGCTGGGTGAGCCCTCCGCCATTGAAAGTTGAAAATGTGGAATCAACTCTGTCGTATAATCAGAACACGATGGATACCTTACGGTCATGATTTAAAATTGTTCAATTGAATCAATTCATCCAGCGACTGAAGTGCTCTGGCATGCAACATAATTTTCTCCAGGATGTAATGAACAGCAGAACAAACCCCTACAGTTAGATCTGAACTCAATGGAGTCTCAGCAGATGGGGTGAGGTTGTGATTCTTTTCCTCCCATACATGGCACATTTAAACCGTGTCTTGCAGTGGCAGCGCTCTGGTTGTGGATTAAATCCTTTGAACTTTTAAAGTTGGAGTTTTTTTTATTCATTCATGAGATTTGGGCTTCAAGGGCATGGCCACCATTTATTGCCCTTCCCTGGTTGCCCCTGAGAAGGTGGTGGTGAGCTGCCTTCTTGAACTGCTGCAGTCCATGTGGTGTAGGTATACCCACAGTGCTGTTAGGAAGGGAGTTCCAGGATTTGAACCCAGCGACAGTGAAGGAACAGCAATAAATTTCCAAGTTAGGATGGTGAATGACTTGGAGGAGAACTTCCAGGTGTTGGTGTTCCCATCTATCTGCTGCCCTTGTCCTTCTAGATGGTAGTGGTTGTGGGTTTGGAAGGTGCTGTTGAAGGCACCTTGGTGAATTCCTGCAGTGCATCTTGTAGATGGTACACACTGCTGCTAATATGCATCGGTGGTGGAGGGAGTGAATGTTTGTGGATGTGGTGCCAATCAAGAGGGCTGCTTTGTCCCGGACAGTGTCAAGCTTCTTGAGTGTTGTGGGAGCTGCACTCATCCAGGCAAGTGGCGATCATTCCATCACACTTCTGACTTGTGCCTTGTAGATGGTGGACAGGCTTTGGGCAGTGAGGAGATTCGTTTCTCGTCGCACAATTCCTAGCCCCTGACCTGCTCTTGTAGCCACAGTATTTATATGGCTAGTCCAGTTCAGTTTCTGGTCAAAGGTAACCCCAGGATGTTGACAATGGAGGATCAGTGATGGTAATGCCATTGAACATCAAGGGCCGTTGGATGGATTCTCTCTTGTTGGAGTTGGCCATTGCCTGACACTTGTGTAGCACGTATGTTACTTGCCACCTGTCAGCCCAAGCCAGGATATTGTCCAAGTCTTGCTGCATTTGGCCACGGACTGCTGCAGTATCTGAGGAGTCGTGATGGTGCATCATCAGTGAACATCCCCACTTCTGACCATATGGTGGAAGGAAGGTCATTGATGAAGCAGTTAAAGATGGTTGGGCCGAGGACACTACCCCGAGGGACTCCCTTCGTGATGTCCTGGAGCTGAGATGATTGACCTCCAACAACCACAACCACCTTCCTTCGTGCTAGTTATGACTCTAACCAGCAGAGAGTTTTCCACTGATTCCCATTGACTCCAGTTTTGCTAGGGCTCCTTAATGCCAGACTCTCAAATGCGGCCTTGATGTCAAGGGCAGTCACTCTCACCTCATCTCGGGGGTGCAGCTCTTTTGTCCATGTTTGATCCAAGGCTGTAATGAAGTCAGGAGCTGAGTGGCCCTGTTGGAATCCATACTGGGCGTCAGTGAGCAGGCTATTGCTAAGCAAGTGCCGCTTGATAGAACTGCTGATGACCCCTTCCATTACATTACTGATGATGAAGAGTAGACAGATGGGGCAGTAATTAGCCAGGTTGGATTTGTCCTGCTTTTTGTGTACAGGACATACCTGGGAAATTTTCCACATAGCCGGGTAGATGCCAGTGTTGTAGCTGTACTGAAACAGCTTGGCTAGGGGTGCAGCAATTTCTGGAGCACAAGTCTTCAGTACTATTGCCGGAATATTGTCAGGCCCCATAGCCTTTGCAGTAACCAGTGCCTTCTTGCTATCACGTAGAGTGAATCAAATTGGATGAAGACTGGCATCTGTGATGCTGGGGACCTCCGGAGGAGGCCGAGATAGATCATCCACTCAGCACTTCTGGCTGAAGATTGTAGCAGATGCTTCAGCCTTATCTTTTGCACTGATGTGCTGGGCTCCTCCATCATTGAGGATGGGGATATTTGTGGATCTTCCTCCTCCAGTGAGTTGTTTAATTATCCAGCACAATTTACGACTGGATTTGGCAGGACTGCAGAGCTTAGATCTGATCCGTTGGTTGTGGGATTGCTTTGATATCTATCACTTGCTACTTATGCTGTTTGGAGCACAAGTAATCCTGTGTTATAGCTTCACCAGGTTGACACCTCATTTTTAGGTGTGCCTGATTCTGCTCCTGGCATCCCCTCCGGCACTTTTCATTGTACCAGGGTTGGTCCCCTGGCTTGATGTTAATGGCCGAGTGGGGGATATGCTGGACCATGAGGTTACAGATTGTGTTCGAGTACAATTCTGCTGCTGCTGATGGCCCACAACGCCTCATAGAGGTCCAGCCTTGATTTGCTAGATCTGTTCGAAATCTATCCCGTTTAGTACAGTGGTAGTGCCACACAACACGATGGAGGGTCCTGAAGGCAGGACTTCATCTCCATAATGACTGTGCGGTGGCCACTCCCACCGATACTGACGTGGACAGATGCATCTGTGGCCGGCAGGTTTGTGAGGATGAGGTCAAGTATGTTTTTCCCTCTTGTTAACAGGTGGGAAAACTAAATAAACCATTTGTCTCACGTGAAGTAATTGAATGGGCTTGCACCGGCGAGACTGTGTTGCTGTATCTGTAAATGGGATGATAGAGGGAATCCCTTTCCATTTCCAGCTAGTGAATGATCTGTTAACAGTGTGAGTTTACCTGTACAGTTTCAGCTCAGACATGGATCTCAACGCCTTCTAGTAATGGGTTCCACATTCTTAGCACTAATCAGATAAAGAAAAGCAAAATGCTGCAGATGCTGGCTATCTGAAAGAAAAACTGAAAGTGCTGGAATTCTCAGCAGGTCTGGTAGCTTCTATGGAGAGAGGAACAGTTTTCATTTCAGGTCTGTAACCTTTCATGAGAACTGCACTGCATCTGAACTGTTAATTATGCCTCTCAATCCAAAGATGCTGCCAGATGTGGTCAGGGAACTCAAGATCAAAAAGAAAATTCCCTTTGAGGAATGGAATCCGAGGAGAATGAAGGGTGAACTGTCCGACTGACCAGAGACAGTCAAGGCACCTTTCCCTTCCTCCAGACGCTGGAACACTGACTCTGATGTTATCAGTGAAATTAACTGATCTGAGACATTGAAAGGATTCTCGTTACTGCACATCAGGAATTCAAACCTAATATCGGCTTCGGGACAATCAGAATACTTGGTAACAGACAAGACAGCGAAAGGCTCGAAGGGAGACGGCACCGGTTGTAGGAGAGCTGGTTCCCGGTGATATGGATGTGTCTGCAGTGGGTGGGATCAGACTGTTTCCATGTATCCACAATGAATATCTCAAAGATTATTTTGGAAGATTAAATCTAACAGAACGATTGACATTTGGGTAGTGTCAGTTTGAAGGTTTGACTTACTCACACCCTGGTTGGGATACCTTACAGTTGGAACTTGTCTCACTTTATGTGGGACAATTGGTCAGCACATTTGCCTGTTGACTGAAAGGTTGATGGTTCGAAACCATGTAGGGATGCACTTTTCACTGTTTTCCCCCCCATCAGCTTTTATTGTCACGCAGTTCTGTTGTCAAGGGGTATTTGAGATGCAAGAGAATATCCCCAGCTCTGCAGTTATCCAGTGAGTTCCCACTTGAACACTTTTTAAAAATTAACTTTTCTGTCAAATATAATATGAATAGATTTGGAACTATTATGCACCTTCATCTAACCCATTAGAAATCCATGAAATTATTAGATTTAAACAAGCCCATCAATTATTCTCTCTTCCTCAGCTCCACAGTGAGTGAGACAGGGAAAAGCAGAAAAGCAGCAATATTCCGGCCCCGCACTCTCCAATCACCCGCTGCCAGCAGAAAGCGGCGACTGCAGCTTCAATCAGCGGGTTACTACCCATCCCTGAGACACGAGATACTCCAACCCGGGCCAAACCTCCCAATACACCGAGCACAGGCTCAGGAAAACGGAGGTATATTATATCCCGGTCACTAAACCTCCGAGCAGCATTTACAGAATACCCGAGTGAGAGAGTCACAAATCAAGAAACATCAACTTTCTGAATCCCTTCACTGTAAAATTCCCCCATTTTATTGAAAATCTGACTGTTATGAATCTGAAAATGAGCACCATGGGGTTTGTGTTACCGAGTGACTTGTTTTCCATTGTTTGTCCGTCAGGTTTGCAATTCAAATTGTGTTGGATGTTGAAGCGAATCTGATATCAAAATGAGCTCACAAAGCAGGTAAATATTAAACCCAGGAAAAAATCCTTAGGAAAATGGATCAAAATGCTTGGAAGGAGCTGCAGCTAAGAAGCAGAAGCTGTGAATGATGTTATTGACGATTGAGTGGAAAGCATGGGGCCCTTGGGCTTCTGTTGGTCAATTCCTTTCCCTCCCATTGCAGTCAGACAGTTATCTCACTGTGGTAAGAGATATGGGTATTGCATTTCTAAATACCTGACCTGCTTAGTTGGTAGAGCATATGTCCCTTAATCTTTTTAAGCCCCATGTTGGGCGCTGTTTCTTCTAAGCTTTGCTGCTTTCATCTTGATCCCCAGCTCTTCATTCCTCCGGCAGTGTCACTGCTCAAACTGAGTCTTTCTCCAGCCCACTTTGTCAATTTCACAGAGATTCAGAAACTGTGGGGAGGCCACTCCCTGACCACCTGCCACGGGGTCAGGAACTGGGCAAGTGGCTTCCGGGTCTGAATAAGATCCAACAGGGAGTCCCCTCCTGTGTTCCACTGGACAGCAGCTAGGGTCAGTCTGAGGACCTGAATGAGAGTCACAGGAACTGGAGAACTGAACCCAGCCAGAGGAGAGGGAGGGAGAAAACTGGGAGTGGAGGAAGGAAATGGTGCGATGGGTTTGAATTTCAGCAGAGTGAAGATGGAGAGTGTGTCGGGTGAAGATTCACAGCTTTGGGGGAACAATGGAGGAAAAAAAAATATTCCATAGCAACGAGAATTGTCTGTTCTGAATTTCTATCCTGTACTGACGGTGAATAATTCTGTAAACTCCATTTGCAGGATATTGGAGGGAGAGGATTTGTGGACAGGAGACTCCAAACAAAAACCTTGACCCGAATTTACAGCAAGGGTTCTCAAACAGAGGGCTGTGGTTCTCAGTGAGGTCAAGAGCTTAGTGATATTGTCACTAGGTTTGTATTTCGGAAACTCAGGGGAATGTTTTGGGGAGGTGAATTCGAATCCCACCATTGTAAATGGTGAAATTTAAATTCAATAAAAATCTGGAATTAAATATCTGATGTAACCGTTGTTTATTGTTATTAAAAAATCCATCTGGTTCACTAATGCCCTTTAGGGAAGGAAATCTGCCATTCTGGGCAATAAATGCTGGCCCAGCCAGTGACATCCACATCCCATGAATGAATAATATAAAAAAGGCAGTTAGGCACCAGAACTGAAGCTCTTCCAACAGTCTGACATTTAAAAGGTCTCTCCCCTGTGTGAACCCGCTGGTGTCTCAGCAGGTTGGATAAATGAGAGAAATGCTTTTCACACTCGGAGCAGGTGAATGGTCTCTCCAAAGTGTGACTGCGCCAATGAGTTTCCAAATCAGGCTGGTAACAGGGCCCCTTCCCCCATGTCCATGGATTCTCTCAATTATTACTGTATTTATGTTTTGACAGGCCAGATGATTGGCTGAAGCCTGGTCTACACACACAACACGGTTTCTCCCCATTGTGAACGGTGCTTTTTCCTTCCATATTCAAAATCCGATGATATTCAGGTTACGATATATTGACTGGCTCTCTGATCCTGATGTGATGTTTGGCTTCAGTTTCCCGACTGAAAATCCTCCCCTTCTAATACCCCGTGAAATTGATTGAAAACAGACCAAAGGGAGTGAGAGAACCACAAAAATAGGTTGTGAAACTGAGCTGAATGAATCTGGTAATTTGTGGGGCCGGCACCAGGAATAATTGACCATGAAAACTGCTGGATTGTCATAAAAACCCGGAAAAACTCAGCAGGTCTGGCAGCATCGGCGGAGAAGAAAAGAGTTGACGTTTCGAGTCCTCATGACCCTTCAACAGAACTGAGTAATATTAGGAGAGGGGTGAGGGATCCTCTCCTAAGATTACTCAGTTCTGTTGAAGGGTCATGAGGACTCGAAACGTCAACTCTTTTCTTCTCCGCCAATGCTGCCAGACCTGCTGAGTTTTTCCAGGTGATTCTGTTTTTGTTTTGGATTTCCAGCATCCGCAGTTTTTTGTTTTTATGTCATAAAAACCCAACTGGTTCACTAATGTCCTTCAGGGGAGGGAACCTGCCATCCAGTCTGGGCCCACACTAGACTCTGGTCTATGTGGGAGGAGAGAAAGATGGGGCATGGGAAATGGACTATGTACATCTGCAACACAACCAGAATGTTGACACAATCAACCCAAGTCACAGCCCATTCCACCCAGAATACAGGGGCAGCTGGTGCATGGGAAAACCATCATCTCCAGGACACACACCAACGAGTTCACGCTGGGGAGAGGCTGTTCACCTGCACCGTGTGTGAGAAGGGATTTAACTGATCATCCAACTGCTGAGAAACCAGCGAGTTCACAAGTGACAGCAGGGGTTGGATTCTGCTGTTATTGCTGCTGTTAATCACATTCAGGACTGAACCATGTTCATTCTGAAAGTTGGGGTTTGTTTCTGCTGATATTAATAATCCCTGTAACTGGGATAGAATTTAATGTTCTGATAATTCACTTGCTTTACTTTGTAACCTTTATTCTTCAAATTAAGTATCGTTCTTCTGCCTGTTCTCAAGGTTTTGAAAAATGAAACCAAACAGTGATTTATTTATACTTCTTGCAGTTGAGTTACTGTATTCACTGCTCACGATGTGGTCTACTCTACATTGGGAAGACCAAAAGCAGATTGGGTGATCACTTTATGGAACAACCTCCGTTCAGTCTGTGAGCTTGACCCTGAGCTTCCGGTCACTTGTCATTTTAATTCTCCGCCCCACTCCCACTCTGACCTCTCTGTCCTTGTTCTTGCACTGTTCCAATGAAGCTCAATGGGAGCTCGAGGAACAGCAGCTCATCTTTCAATTCGGCACTTTACAACCTTTCGGACTCAACATCGAGTTCAGCAGTTTCTGCACCAACAGAGAGTTGTCAGGATCTGGAACATCCGATCTGGAAAGGTGCTGGAACCTGATTCTATCAGGAATTTTAAAAGGGAGTTAAAAGACAGGGATTAGAGATTGAGGAACTTACAGGGTTAACAATAGAAAGTGGATGTGTGGGACTAAACACGACTGCTCTTTCAAAGAGACAGCACAAGCACAAAGGGTTGAATGGCCTCCTTGTGTGCTGTAAGTTTCTATGACTTGAGGAGTTGGCCATTTAGCCCCTCGAGCCTGACCTACCATTAGCTGATGGTACAAGGATTAGATTGAAGGTTATGGACTATAGAGACAGGACAAATGCAGGGAAGAACTTTTTACACACCGAGTCATAATAACCCAGAACTCACTACCTAGGAGGCAGATTGAAGCAGACATGAGCTCTGATTTAAAATGGAGATTGGATGTCGAGGGAAATAAACTTGCAGGGCCTTGGGGATACAGGAGGGGAATGGGACAGGCTGGATTGCTCTAGAGAGCTTGCTAGACTCAATGAGCTGAATGGCTTCTTTCTGTGCTCTAATTACTCGGACTCATTGTTTACTGTCTCCTCATAATTTAAATTTTGGAGTCCAGGTATCATTCAGGTAAATCTGCGCTGCTCTCCCACTAAGTCCAATACAGTCTATCCTTCCTCAGTTGTGCTGCCCAGAACTGAACACAGTATTCCTGTTCTGATCAAAGGTCATGTTGAACTGAAACACTAACTCTGTTTCTCTCCACAGATACTGCCTGACCTGCTGAGTATTTCCAGCATTTTTTTATTTTTATTACAGTGGTTCAGGTGCGGTCTAACCTGGATTTTGAATATCTCGGTGCTTTTTCAGTCACATCGATACCTGAAACCTTTTTTAACAAACAGAACAGACAAACCTTTTTCTTTCCACAGTCAAAGTCCGATAAGATTCAGGTTCTGATGAATCCAGTGACTCTGTCAGATGTTAAAGTGACGTTTGGTTTGAATTTTCCGTCTGCAAATCCTTCCCATTGAAAATCCTGTAAAAAGATTATTTAAAACTCCATCTCTGTCAATTATGGATAGAAATTGAAGTGAGACAAACATTTCTCTGGGTTGGAGTTTGCTGTGTGTAAATCCTCCCCTTCTAACCCCCTGGAAAAGGAGTTTCCAAACACTCGGTGTAAACTGGGCTCCGGGAGTTTGTAATCCGGGTTTGGAGTCCTACACCGGGTGTTTGTGAATCCTCCCAGTCCACCCTCCGGCTCCATTCCTCTCCTGCACTCGGCCCTTTCTCACCCGCTGGACTTTCAACCCGACCGCCTTCAGCCCGGTTCCCCCCCCGGGCACCACGCATGCTCCACTCCCAGCCGGCTCCGCCCCCTCATTCATTCCGATTGGTTGGAGGACCAGCGGCAGCCGCTTGGCACTCCAGCCCCGCCCTCCTCTTCCTATTGGTCCGGAGCTGCCGTCAGTCATTCCGAGATGGAGCATGCGCAGTCCGTTGGAACAGACGGTAAGTGAGGTCGAGCGAGCAGAGTTAAAATGCGAGTTTTAGAAAGACCGAGTGCGAATTCAGAGCCGAAAGTAAAACTGTGAACATGGAGAGGGCCAACGGGTGGGTTGGGAGGCTTCATAAACTCACGGTGTCGGCCCCAAACCCTCAACAAGGAGCCATCGTTTCCGCGTTTAGATGGACGAAGGCTGAGGCCTATTTTCCGGAAATAGACCCTAGCTAACGGCCGCCATCTTTCTAGGGGGCAATAAGTATCTGTGAGCATGTGCGGCCGCCATCATTGTGAAGGGCAAAGTCCAACAGAGCGCATGCATAGCCGCCATCTTCAAAGAGGCTGCTAACCCGGATGAATGACCTGCAGGAAGGACAATAAATCAGAGATAGAGTTTGGTGTGAAATCAATGGGTTGTTGTAAAACAGGAGATCAGGGTAACAGTCACAAACAACAACAACTTCTATTAACATCATACATCATCCCAGTGAGCTTCACAGGGAAATTATCAAACAAAGTGTGACACCCTGACACATAAGGAGATATTAGGGCAGGTGACCAGAAGCTTGGGCAAAGAGTTTGAAGCAGTGTTAAATGGTCGCTTGTTTCAACAGAATTTGATTATTACTGAAAAAAGAGACAAGCTGTAGAAGCTTTTCGACTTGCGCTCATCAGGACAGATGCAAGAATATCAAATTTCAAAGGGAACAACAATTTATAATGTATGAGAAAAGGGATTGGTTGGCCGGTCAGCTCTGATTGGTCATTGCCATAGAGAATGCACCTTGGAGTTATTGTCCCCCATGATTTTGTTTAATTCAACACAAGGTGCGATGTCTTTTTCTTGTTCATGGGATGTGCCCATCCCAAATTACCCTTGTTCAGAGGGCATTTAAGAGCCAACCACATTGCTGTGAGTCTGGAGTCACATGTAGACCAGACACATAATGTCGGCAGATTTCTTTCCTGAATGGACATTAGTGAACCAGATGGGTTTTGACAACAATTGGCAATGGTTTCATGGTCATCACCACCATCTGCCATGGTGCGATTCGAACCTGGGTTTCCAGAGCATTACCCTGGGTCTCTGGAATACTCGTCTAGTGAAAATACCACTATGCCTCCCCCTCCCCTTAAAGTATCCTCAAGACAGGTAGTAGTCAAGTCTACAATCTTCGGATCCATAGGCAGACGCATTATCCACTGGCCCTGGTCATGTTCCTTCTGGCTGGAGGGGACAGTTCACTCTGTGTGAGTATATATAGCTTCTAGCAAGTATAAATGAGTCACATTATGAGCCTGACTGATAATCTTTGAAATTTGATGTTCTTGCGTCTGTCCTGATGAGTACAAGATAAAAAGCTGTGACAGAATGTCTCTTTTTTAGCAATATTCAAGTGTCTTAAAGGAGGAAGGTGTAGCAGACAGAGGGAGAGATTTTGAGAGTTTGGGGATGAGGGTACTGAAGGCATGGTCACTAATGGTGGAGTGATTAAAATAGAAAATTCGAGCAGTGCAGACATCCTAGAGGGTTGTGGGGCTGGAGGATATTGCAGAGATAGGGAGAGATGTAGACCATGTAGACTACATCAACTGCACTACCCTCATTTGGGATTTGAAAAGAAGGATGAGAATTTTAAAAACAAGTTGTTTATTGACCGGGAGCCAAGGCAGGTCAGGAAGCAGAGGGGAGTTAGGGGAATGGGACTCACTGCGAGTGAAAACACAGACAGCAAACGTATGGATGGCTTCAGGTTTACAGAGGGAAGAATGTGGGAGATCCGCGCAATGCAGCTCCCACATTCTCCCCTCCGTAAACCTGAAGCCATCCAAACACCACATGGACTGCAGCAGTTCAAACAGGCAGCTCACCACCACCTTGTCAAGGGCAACACAGGATGGGCAATAAATGCTGGCCCAGCCAGCGAAGCCCACATCCCCGGAATGAATGAAAAAAAGTGTGTTGGAATAGCCGTTTGAGTCTGGTGGTAGCAACAGCAGGGATGAGGGTTTCAGCAGCAGATGCTCTCAGACAGGGTAAGGTCGGGTGATGTTACAGAGGTTGGAACAGGTGATCTTAGTGGTGGCACAGATTTGAGGTCAGAAGCTTACCTTGAGATGAAATGTAACACCGAAGTTGTGAAGAGACTGGCTTAATCCAAGACTGTTCCCAGGGAGAGGGATGGAGTTGGTATGTAGGAAAATGGAGATTGGAGCAGGGACCGGAAAAGTCATAGATGGTCATAGAGTTATACAGCACAGAAACAGGCCCTTTGGCCCATCATGTCCATGCCTGCCACCAAGCACCTATCTATTCTAATCCCATTTTCCAGCACTTGGCCCGTAACCCTGTAAGCTGTGACGTTTCAAGTGCTCATCTAAATACTTCTTAAATGTTGTGAGGCTTCCTGCCTCTATCACCCCCTCAGGCAGTGAGTTCCAGATTCCAGCCACCCTCTGGGTGAAATAATCCCTCCTCAAATCTCTTCTAAACCTCCTGCCCCTTACCTTAAATCTATGCCCCCGGTTATCGACACCTCCGCTAAGGGGAAAACTTTCTTCCTATCTATGCCCCTCTCATAACTTTGTTTACCTCAATCAGGTCCCCCCTCAGCCTTCTCTGCTCTAAGGAAAACAACCCTAGCCTATCCAGTCTCTCTTCGTAGCTGAAACACTCAAGCCCAGGCAACATCCTGGTGAATCTGCTCTGCACCCTCTCCAGTGCAATCACATCCTTCCTATAGTGTGGCAACCAGAACTGCACACACTACTCCAGCTGTGGTCTAACTAGCGTTTTATACAGCTCCAACATAGCCTCCCTGCTCTTATATTCTAAGCCTTGGCTAATAAAGGCAAGTATCCCATCTGCCTTCTTAACCACCTTATCTACCTGTGCTGCTAATTAGGGATCGATGGGCATGTACACCAAGGTCCCTCTGATTCTCCGTACTTCCTAGGGTCCTACCATTCATTGTGTATTCCCTTGCTGTTCCAAAATGCATCACCTGACACTTCTCAGGATTAAATTCCATTTGCCACCTCTCTGGCCATCTTATCAGCCCATCTATATCATCCTGTAATCTAAGGCTTTCCTCTTCACTATTGACGACACAACCAATTTGCGTGTCATTTGCGAACTCCTATGTTCATGTCTAAATCATTAATGTACACTACAAACAGCAAGGGTCCCAGCACCGATCCCTGCAGCATACCACAAATCACAGGCTTCAAATCGCAAAAGCCATCTTCGACCATCACCCTCTGCCTCCTGACACTGAGCCAATTTTGGATCCAATTTGCCAAATTGCCCTAGATCCCATGGGTTCTTACCTTCTTGACCATTTTCCCATGTGGGACCTTGTCAAAAACCTAACTGAAGTCCATATAGACTACATCAACTACACTATCCTCATCGACACAACTAGACACCCTCGAAAAATTCAATCATATTTATTGGACATGATCTCCCCCTGACAAAGTCATGCTGACTATCCCTGAATAATCGCTGCCTCTCCAAGTGGAGATTAATCCTGTCCCTCAGAATTTTTTCCAATTAAAAGTGTTGTCAGTCTTCTCAGTGTTTAATTGGAGTTAATTAGTCATCAGGAAGAGAAGCAGGAACCGGAATGGACCATGAGACTGATCCCAGGTTTAACTCAGTTAGCGAGGGAGAGAAGGAAGGAAGGAAATCCTGGGAGGTTTGGAGAAACTACCTTCACAATCACTCATTAAATCTCCACACAGTAAGTTTTGGACACAAGGTTAACATCTGCTATTCTGTATGGTCGGTCAGGGAGTTTCAGATTAATGTTTTGTCACGAGTAATGACTGAAGTGAATGATCAGACATATTGTTATCACCAGTTGCAGGAATTTGTTAAAAAGATACAGAAAGAATTGTCCAAATCTCTGTTTGGATTTCAGCTCAGGGAGCAGGGAGAGTGTGTGGGACGGGGATTTGTAGTTTTGGGGAAACAAGAAAGGAAGAAATGTTCCATGGAAACTAGAATTGTCTGTTCTGAATTTCTATCCTGCACTGACAGTGATGACTTTTGTAAACTCCTTTTACAGAGAATTAGAAGGGGAGAATTTGCAGACGGGAAACTCAAACCAAACATCACATCAAGATCTGATAAAGTCACTCGATTCAGGACCTGAAAATCATCGTCTTTGACTGTGGAAGGAGAAATATTTGTCTATTCTGTCTGTGGGAAAAGATTTCAAACATCAGTGTGACTGGAAAAGCACTGAGACACACACACCCAAGTGAGAATGTTCCAGTGAACTGACTGTGGAAGAGCATTAAACAGTTACACAGCCTGAAAAAAAATCACACCATTCACAGCGGGGAGAAACTGTACCCGTGTTCTCTGTGTGTGGACGAGTCTTCAATTGATCGCCCAACTTGGAGAGACACAGAGACACTGACACCATGGAGAAACCGTGGAAATGTGGGGACTGTGGGAAGGGATTCAATTGTCCTTCCCATCTGGAAACCCACCGACGCAGTCACACTGGGGAGAGGCCGTTCTCCTGCCCCGAGTGTGGGAAGGGATTCACTCAATCATCCCAACTTCTAACACACCAGCGGTTACACACTGGAGAGAGACCATTCACCTGTTCCGAGTGTGGGAAGCAATTCACACAGTTAACCAGCCTACTGAGACACCAGCCAGTTCACACGGGAAAGAGACCGTTCACCTGCCCTGTATGTGGGAAAGGATTCACTGGGTCCTCTGACCTGCTGAAGCACCAGCGAGTTCACACTGAGGAGAGGCCGTTCAGCTGTACTTCCTGTGGAAAGAGATTCAGGTCTTCATCCAACCTCAATGCACACCAGCGAATTCACACTGGGGAGAGGCCATTCAGTTGCCCTGAGTGTGGGAAGAAATTCACTCAGTCATCTGCACTGCGGACACACCAGCGGGTTCACTCTGGAGAGAGGCAGTTCACCTGCACGGTGTGTGGGAAGGGATTCACTGGGTCCTCTGACCTGCAGCAGCACCAGCAAACTCACACTGAGCAGAGGCCGTTCAGTTGTAACTTCTGTGGAAAGAGATTTGGGTCTTTTTGCAACCTGTTGAGACACCAGCGACTTCACACGGGAGAGAAGCCGTTCACCTGCTCCAATTGTGGGAAGGGATTCACTCAGTTTTCCAACCTGGAGACTCATCAGCGAGTTCACACTGGAGAGAGGCCGTTCACCTGCTCCGAGTGTGGGAAGGGATTCACTCAGTCATCCCAGCTGCTGAAACACAAGCGAGTTCACAAGTGCCTGCAGGGGTTGGATTCTGCTGTTAAACACATCCAGGATTAAACCATGTTCATTCTGACAGTTGGGGTTTGTTTCTGCTGATGTTAATAATCCCTGTAACTGGGCTGGAGTTTAATATTCTGGATCTATAGCTGATTGTGTTCTCGGAGCTGCAGTGTCCCTTTAAGAACCGCTGTCTCTGATCTTTCCTCATAATTCAGGAACTCTCATCAGAAATTACAACAAGATTCTGAACTTTTACTTCGATCCTAAATTGATCTTTGGTACGAACTCTACAATTCAGTATCTGAGAGGTTCCACTGATTAACATTTCCAATTAGAAAGTGCTGATTAATCCTTGCTGCCAATTCTTACTGACTTGCATATTACTCACAGTGACACCTCCATTATCCACCAGGAAGAAGGGGAATGGGAATTGGTGGAGAATCGAGAGTTCCCAAATGTTACCCCTCCCGCCGGATACAGAAATCCCCTCGGCACAGGAATGGAGACAAGTTCAATCCAAGTAACGGACTGTAAGTAATCACTGTCTAATAACCTTATCAGATCTTCAGAAATTTGTGGAACATTACAGAAATAGCTCACTCTCTCTCTTATGAAGAAAGCTTCCATAGCAGCTTGCTGGATGATAAACACAGGACAGGTCTGTTATCTCTGCCAAGGACATGTCTTTCACACAGACCCTGAAACAAGACATTTCTCTTGCAATGAAGGCTAACATACCCTTTGCTTTCCTAATTGCTTGCTGCCCTTGCCTATTTACTTTCATTGACTGGTGTACAAGGACACCCAGATCCCTCTGTACATCCACAATTCCTGATATATCACCATTTAAATAATACTCTGCCTTTCTGTTTTTTCACACCGAAGTGTATAACTTCACCTTTATCCACGTTACACTGCATCTGCCATGTGTTTTCCCACACACACAACTTGTCTAAATCATTGTGAAGCCTCCTTGCATCCTCCTCAAAGCCCCGCCCAGTTTTGTGTCATCAGCAAACTTGGAAATATTGCATTTGGTTCCCTCATCTAAGTCATTTATATACATCGTGAATAGCTGGGGTCCAAGCACTGATCCCTGCGGTACATCACTGCCTGCCACCTGGAAAAAGACCCATTTATTCCCACTCTCTGTTTCCGGTCTGTCAACCAATTCTCAATCCATGCCAGTATATTACCCTCAATCCCATGTACTTTAATTTTGCCCAACAGCCTCTTATGTGGGATCTCATCAAAAGCCTTTTTGAAATCCAAATACACCACATCCACTGGGTTCTCCCTTATCTATTCTACTAGTTACATCCTCAAAAAACTCAAGTAGATTAGTTAAGCATGATTTCCCTTTCATAAACCCATGCTGACTTTGTCTAATCCCGTTAATGCTTTCCAAGTGTTCTGTTACCACACCTTTAACAAAAGACTGTAGCATTTTCTCCACCACTAATGTTAGGTTAACTGTCTGTAATTTTCTGTTTTTTCTCTCCCTCTTTTTTAAATAGTGGGGTTACATTTGCCACCCTCCAATCTGTATGAACTGCTCCAGAGTCAAAAGAATTTTGGAATATGACCACCAATGCATCCAATATTCCCAGAGCCACTTTCTTTAGTGCTCTTGGATGTAGATTATCGGGCCCTGGGGAATTTTCAGCCTTTAACCCCATTAATTTCTCTTGCACCTTGTATTTTAACTCATACTGATTTTCTTCAATTCCTTCCTCTCACTAGACTCTTGGTTCCCTAACATTTCTGGGAAATTATTTGTGCTTTCTTTGGTGAAGACAGAACAAAAATATGTGTTCAATTCTTCTGCCATTTCTTTGTTCCCCATTATACTTTCCCCCGTTTCTGACTATAAGTCTTCGCTAATCTTTTTCTCTTCACATTTTTATAGATGCTTTTACAGTCAGTTTTTTATGTTACTTGCAAGTTTACTATCATACTCCATTTTCCCCTTCTCAACCAATCTTTTTGTCCACTTTTGCTGAATTCTGAACTGCTCCCAATCCTCAGACTTGCTGCTTATTCTGGAAAGCTTATATGTCTCGTCTTTGGGTCTAATACGATCCATAATTTCTTTTGTAAGCCATGGTTGAGCCACCTTTCCTTTTTTTATATTTGTGCCAGACAGAAATGAATACTTGTTCTAATTCATGCATATGTTCCTTAAATATTAGCCATTGCTTATCCACTGCCAACCCTTTTAGTAAGTTTCCCCTATCCATCATTACCAACTCACACCTCATACCTGGAAGTTCCCTTTGTTTAGATTCAGGACCCTAGTTTTGGATTCAACTTCTTCACCCTCGATCCTAATGAACAATTCTATCATTTTATGGTCGCTCTTCCCCAAGTAACCCCGAACAACAAGATTGTTAATTAATCCATTCTCATTGCACAATACCCAATCTAGGATAGCCCGCTTGTTCGTTGGTTCCTCAATGTATTGGTCTAAAAACCATCTTGCACACACTCCAGGAAATCGTCCTCCACAGTATTATAACTAGTTTGGTTTGTCAAATCTATATGTAGATTAAAGTCACCCATGATTACAGTTGTACCCTTATTACATGCGTCTCTAATTTCCTGCTTAATGCCTTCCCTTACATCTCCATTACCGTTTGGGGGCCTATAGACAACCCCCACCAACGTTGTGTGTCCCTTAGTGTTTCCTGTCTCCACCCAAACAGATTCCACATCGTGATTTTCCGTGCCAATATCCTTCCTCACTATTGCATTGATTTACTCCTTTACTAACAATGCTACCCCACCTCCTTTCCGATTTTTCTGTCCCCCCTAAATGTTGAATACCCTGGATGTTCAGTTCCCGTCCTTGGTCACCTTGCAGCCATGTCTCCATAATTGCAACTATATTATAAACGTTTATACCCATTTGCGCTGTTAATTCATCTACCTTATTGCGAATGCTCCGAGCATTAAGATACAATGCCTTTGGACTTGTCTTTTAACCTTGTCAGTCATCTTAACTTTATTTTGTACTCTGATCCCATTTGTTTTTCACCCTTGTTTTTTTTGCCTTCCACTTTTGCTCCTTACTTTTCTGTCTTTTGTTTCTATCCTTGTTTCCCCCTCCTCTGTCTCCCTGCTCAGGTTCCCATCCCCCTGCCATTCTAATTTAAACCCTCCTCGACCGCACTAACAAACACCCCCCTGGGGACATTGGTCCCGGTCCTGCCCAGATGCCACCCGTCCTGTTGTACTGGCCCCACCTTCCCCAGAACCTGTCCCAATGTCCCAGGAATCTGAGTCGCTCCCCCCAAACCATTTCTTCAGCCACGTATTCATCTGATAGATCCTGTTATTTCTACTCTTACTAGTACCTTTGAGGTCTGACTTTTTAATTTACGTCCTAACTCCCTGTATTCAGCTTGTGGGACCTCATCCCTTTTTTTACCTATGTCATTGGTACCAATTATGTGGCACTTCCATTGGCTGTTCACCCTCCCCCTTCAGAATGCGCTGCTGCCTCTCTGAGACATCCTTGACCCTGGCACCAGGGAGGCAACATGCCATCCTGGAGTCTCTTTTCCAGCCGCAGAAACGCCTGTCTGTTCTCCTTACTATTGAATCCCTTATCTCTACAGCCCTGCCACTCTTCTTCCTCCCCTCTTGTGCAGCAGCGCCACCCGTGATGCCATGGACTTGGCTGCTGCTGCTTTCCCCTGAAAAGTTGTCTCCCCCAACAGTATCTAAAATGTTATATCTGTTAGAAAGGAGGGCAGCCACAGGGGACTCCTGTACTACCTGCATTCCTCTACTCTGCCTGGTGCCCTTCCTGCTGGTTCAGTCTTTCCCAGTGGTGTGACCACCTCACTTGAATGTGCTGTCCACAATAATCTCAGCATCGCAGCTCCAGCTCCGAAATGTGGTTAGCCAGTAGCTGCAGCTGAACACACCTCCTGCACACATGGCCACCAGGGACACTGGAAGTGTCCATTACTTTCCACATAGTACAGGAGGAGCATATCACAAGTGCGAGCTCTGCTGCCATGATTTCCCTTTAGATTAAGCTCGTTAGTTACTCCCTTTGAACAACACTAACTACGCTAGGGGCCTTATTCTACTGCAAACGCTTCCACTCCAGTCCAAAATCCTCACCTTATTTTGTTTTTGGACTGCAGCAGTTTAATTAGTAGAAAAAGTAGAATAACTCCCCTGACCCTACTTAACAATCAGCTGTGTCCCCTGCATCGTGTCACTTTCTGAATCGTGACCTCCTCGCGCCGCTTTCAACCCTGAGTCTCCCCGAAACTCTCACTCTGTCCTCACACAGCTTTCAGCCCTGAGTCTCCCCGAAACTCTCACTCTGCCCTCACACAGCTTTCAGCCCTGAGTCTCCCCGGAACTCTCACTCTGTCCTCACACAGCTTTCAGCCCTGAGTCTCCCCGGAACTCTCACTCTGTCCTCACACAGCTTTCAGCCCTGAGCTCAGCTGCCGCTCTTTTTAAATCTTCGTTCTGACTCTCAGCTCCCGCTCTTTTTAAATCTCCGCTCTCTCAGCTCCCGCTCTTTTAAAATCTCCACTCTCTCAGCTCCCGCTCTTTTTAAATCTCCACTTTGACTCTCAGCTCCCGCTCTTTTTAAATCTCCACTTTGACTCTCAGCTCCCGCTCTTTTTAAATCTCCACTTTGACTCTCAGCTCCCGCTCTTTTTAAATCTCCACTCTGACTCTCAGCTCCCGCTCTTTTTAAATCTCCACTTTGACTCTCAGCTCCCACTCTTTTTAAATCTCCCTCTGACTCTCAGCTCCCGCTCTTTTTAAATCTCCACTCTCTCAGCTCCCGCTCTTTTTAAATCTCCGCTTTGACTCTCAGCTCCCGCTCTTTTTAAATCTCTGCTCCGACTCTCAGCTCCCACTCTTTTAAATCTCTGCTCTGACTCTCAGCTCCCGCTCTTTTTAAATCTCTGCTCCGACTCTCAGCTCCCGCTCTTTTAAATCTCCGCTTTGACTCTCAGCTCCCGCTCTTTTTAAATCTCTGCTCCGACTCTCAGCTCCCACTCTTTTTAAATCTCCACTCTGACTCTCAGCTCCCACTCTTTTAAATCTCCGCTCTGACTCTCAGCTCCCACTCTTTTAAATCTCCGCTCTGACTCTCAGCTCCCTCTCTTTTTAAATCCCTGCTCTGACTCTCAGTTCCTGCTCTTTTTAAATCTCCGCTCTGACTCTCAGCTCCCACTCTTTTTAAATCTCCGCTCTGACTCTCAGCTCCCACTCTTTTTAAATCTCCGCTCTGACTCTCAGCTCCCGCTCTTTTTAAATCTCCCTCTGACTCTCAGCTCCCGCTCTTTTTAAATCTCCACTCTCTCAGCTCCCGCTCTTTTTAAATCTCCGCTTTGACTCTCAGCTCCCGCTCTTTTTAAATCTCTGCTCCGACTCTCAGCTCCCGCTCTTTTAAATCTCCGCTTTGACTCTCAGCTCCCGCTCTTTTTAAATCTCTGCTCCGACTCTCAGCTCCCGCTCTTTTAAATCTCCGCTTTGACTCTCAGCTCCCGCTCTTTTTAAATCTCTGCTCCGACTCTCAGCTCCCACTCTTTTTAAATCTCCACTCTGATTCTCAGCTCCCACTCTTTTAAATCTCCGCTCTGACTCTCAGCTCCCACTCTTTTAAATCTCCGCTCTGACTCTCAGCTCCCACTCTTTTTAAATCTCCGCTCTGACTCTCAGCTCCCACTCTTTTTAAATCTCCGCTCTGACTCTCAGCTCCCTCTCTTTTTAAATCTCTGCTCTGACTCTCAGCTCCCGCTCTTTTTAAATCTCCGCTCTCTCAGCTCCCGCTCTTTTTAAATCTCCGCTCTCTCAGCTCCCTCTCTTTTTAAATCTCCCTCTGACTCTCAGCTCCCGCTCTTTTTAAATCTTCACTCTGACTCTCAGTCCCACACTTTTTAAATCGCCGCTCTGACTCTCAGCTCCCGCTCTTTTTAAATCTCCGCTTTGACTCTCAGATCCCACTTTTTAAAAATCTTCCCAAGGCCATCGCTCTTCTTGCACTGCCTCCCAGTCTCGCTCTGGAGTGATCACTATGAAGTGATCCACACTAGCTTCTGCCCAACACCCACACTCTAGCTCACAACAGTTAACCGTTCAGAGGAAACTGCAGCCACCAGCTACAAAGACCAGCACTCACGCTGTGTCATCGCAGAATTTTAACAGCACAGAAGGAGGCCATTCGGCCCATCATGTCTGCACCGGCTCTCCAAATGAACATTATGATCTAGTGCCATTGCTCTGCCTTTTCCCCGTACCCCTGCACATTGTTTCTATTCAGATAGTCACCTAATGCCCTCTTGAATGCCTCGATTGAACCTGCCTCCACCACACTACCAGGGAGTGCAATCCAGAAGCGAACCACTCGTTTTGTGAAAAAGTTTTTTCTCGCTTCACATTTGTTTCTGTTGCAAATCACTTTACATCTGTCCTCTCGTTCTTGATTCTTATAAGAGCAGGAACGGCTTCTCCCTATCTACTCTGTCCAGTCCCCTCATAATTTTGAACATCTCTATCAAATCTTCTCTTCGCCTTCTTCTCTCCAAGGAGAACAGTCCCAACCTCTCCAATCTATCCTCATAGCTGAAGTTTCTCGTCCCTTGAACTGCTCTTGTTAACCTCTTCTGCATTCTCTCCAATATGTCCACATCCTTTCTATAATGTGGCGCCCAGAACTGTACACAGTATACCAGCTGAGGTCTAATGAGTGACTTATATAAATTCAACATAACCTCCCTTCTCTTGTACTCTATGCCCCTATTAATAAAGCCCAGGATACTATATGCTTTATTAACAATTCTCACCACCTTCAATGATCTAGGCACATATACACCCAGGCCTTTCTGCTCCTGCATCCCCTTTAAAATTTCACCCCTAATTTTATATTATCTGTACATTTTCTTCCTACCAAAATGCATCACCTCACACTTCTCCGCATTGAACTTCTTCTGTCACCTATCTTCCCACTCCACCAACTTGTTTATGTCCTTTTGAAGTTCTACACTGTCCTCCTTCGCAGTTTACAACACTTCCAAGCTTTGTACCATCCGCAAACTTTGAAATTGTCCCCTGCACACCAAGATCTAGATCATTAATATATATCAGGAAAAGCAAGGTCCCAATACTGGCCCCTGGGGCACTCCACTACAAACCTTCCTCCAGCCTGAAAAATATCCATTGACCATTACTCTCTATTTCCTATTTTACAGCCAATTTTGTATCCACGTTGCCAATGTCTCTTTTATTCCATGAGCAATAACTTTTCTCACAAGTCTGTTGTGTGGCACTGTATCAAATGCCTTTTGAAAGTCCATGTACACCATATCAACAGCATTATCCTCAACGATCTTTTCTGTTACCTCTTCAAAAAACTCTAGCAAGTTGGTTAAATACGATTTCCCCTTTAGAAATCCATGCTGGATCTTCCTTATCAACCCATATTTTTCCATGTGACTACTAATTCTATCCCAAATAATTGTTTCTAGAATCTTGCCCACCACTGAAGTTAAACTAAGATAAAAAACAAAATACTGTGGATGCTGGAAATCTGAAACAAAAACAGAAAATGCTGGAAAAGCTCAGCAGGTCTGACAGCATCTGTGGAGAGAGAAACAGAGTTGGCTTTTCGTGTCCGTATGACCCTCCTTCAGAACTGAAGTTAAACTAACTGGTCTGTAATTGCTGGCCTTATCCTCACAACCTTTTTTGAACAAGGGCATAATGTTTGCAATTCTCCAGTCCTCTGGCACCTTCCCTGAGTCTCGGGAAGACTGGAAAAATTATGGCCAGTCCCCCTGCAATTTCTACTCTCACTTCCTTCAATAACTTTGGATGCATCTCATCCGGTCCCGGTGCCTTGTCAACTTTAAGTACCGATAGTCTATTCAATACTTCCTACTTATCAATTTTGAACCCTCCTAGTGGCAAAGTTTCCTCATCTGTCACCATGGTCTGGGTAGCATCTACCTCCTTGGTAAAGATGGATACAATGTGTTCATTAAATACCTCAGCAATGGCCCCTTCGCCCATGTGTAAATTCCCTTTTAGGTCCCTAATCGGCCCTGCTCTTCCCTTTACTGCCCTTTTACTATTTCTACGCCTATAGAAGACTTTGGGATTCCCAAATTGATGTTGGCTGCTAGTATTTTCTCATAATTCCTCTTTGTTTCTCTAATATGCTTTTTTACCTCCACCCGAACCTTCTGTATTCCTCTTGGTTGTATTTTCTACCTGACACCTGTCATAAACACACATCTTCTTCATCTTAATTGCTATCTCCTTTTTCATCCAGGGAGCTCTGTCCATCTGTTTGTCCTCCATAACCAGTAAATTGTTTTCATGGGTAATGTATCTTTCCTGTCTATTTAGCTTACGCATCATAGTTAAACTGTTGCTTCTCAATAAACTACTTTAAAATCACTTCTGAGCTCAGCCCCCTTTTTGGGTAATCTGTGACTCCCGAACCTAAATCTTACCAGCCATAATGAAGAGGGCAGTTTTGGTCGTCATATTATAGAAAAAGATATCGAGTCACTGGATAGGGCCCAGAGCAGATTGTAATGGTGGTACCAGAAATGTGCAGGTAAACATACCAGGAAAGGATTGACAGACTTGGTCTCTTTTCTCTTGAGAAAATAAGGCTGAGGCTAATCGCGGTCTTTAAAATGATGAGAGATTTTGATGGAGTGGATACAGAGAGAATGTCTCCTCTTGTGGAGAAGAGCATAACTAGAGACCATCAATATAGGATAGTCACCAAGAAATCCAATAGGGAATTCAGAAGAGTGGTGAGAAAGTGGAACTCGCTTCCAGTGGGAGTGGTTAAAGGGAATACTATAACTTTTGTTTAGTTGGAAAAGGCGCAATGTGTGGATGTGTTCTTTTTTTTATTTGCAAAGCACAGGGTCCTGTGTGTGAATATCTGTAGCTTCTCACACGTGTAAGTGAGGCACAGTGTGAGACCGACTAATAATCTTAAATTAGTTGTTGGTGTAATTCTTAGCACAATCAGGATTGATAACAAGTTGTTATGATCCCCAGCTGTGGTTACCTCTGGACAAGCCTGATCGCAGAGTGGAACCCAGCTTGATAGATCCGAACTTTAATTTGTTTGTTTAGATATGTGGAGAGTAGCTACTGAACAGAGTCACAGGAGTCCGCTGATGAACTTTTAACAAAAGAATAAAACATTAATTAAACAAGAAAAAATGAACTATACTCCTTCACGCACAAGTATACCTTTACAGATATATACAGATTTGTAAGGATAACACAAGTAACCAAAAGCTATCTTATACTCTAATGTTCACATAAGTACACAGTCCATGTAAACCAAGAGGCACCCTGAGGTCAGACAAACCACACTCTGAAACCAAGTGACAGGTGCCACCTGAACCGAATGCTATGGATCTCTCATCAATTCCCCCACACGCTTGTCACAATGTGAGCCAACCAGTCTCACTGAACTCTGTCTTTCACACGACAGTTTCCAATCTCCACTCTCCAAGAACTCGCTTTGGAATCTTCTCCCAAACCAACACTTCCTCTCAGACGCCTTCCGCAAAGGTTCACCTCCAGAGTTTTGAACTCTTCTTCTGATGTTCCTTTCCCCTGGGTCACCACATGCATTCAAGCCAACTTCCATGCACTCCCTGTCATCAACTCAGCTGTCAACAGTACCACTGCTTCTATTCCCAGAGCAAAGCGTTACCGGCCTTCAGTTGTCTCTTTGGACCTTCTTGCCACTCACAATCTGTTCTCGCTTTAAATCTGCTTTCTGCAGCTTTTGTCCCTATAAATCTGAAGCTTGGAACTTTCTCCCTGCCCCTCACCCTTAAATTCATTAACAGGACCTTTTCCAGGTTCCTGTCCTTCCTTTGGCTAGAATGTCTGCTTGGGACTTTCTCCTGTTCTGTCTCACTCCTTTGGCCTTGAGACATATGGTTCTTTTGGGAAACCTGCAGCTTCTTCTCCCAGTGTCCAGTCTCTCTGAAGCCCTGGCTTCAAACGGCATGAAGCTGCTGTTCCTTAGTTTTTTATGTGTGTTTGTGGGAGGGAACTGCCTCTCTGGACCATATTGCTAGGCAACAGCGCTGTTCTTTTTTTCTACTCTTGTTTGCTTACCTTAGTTGACAGTTGTAAAACTCTCATTAGAAATACAAGCACCTTTCAAAGTGAAAGGAAAACTCAGTTTGACCTTTTTAAACCAACAAATACAGAAATACAAATCAAACTTAAACTTTAAAGCTAAGTCTCATTCCGAACACCCACAAATGCTCAGAAAACTAACTTAAATTGCCTCTATTTCCGAACAAAGTGTTGTCCAATTGTGGAATCACATCTAATATTATTCAAGGGGAAACTAGACAAGCACAAGAGGGAGAAGGGAATAGGAGGTTACTATGATAGATTTAGATGAGGAAAGATGGGAGGAGGCTCTCTTGGAGCTTAACATCAGCATGGAGTGGTTGGGCTGAATGGCCTGTTTCTGTGTCATGTATCCTATATAACTACATTCCTGAAGGGTCTGGTTCTAACTTTTAGACTATACCACCTATTCTTAGACTGCCTAACCAGCAGAAATAATTTCTATTCACCCTGTGTTCCCATTAATGTGATCAACTCTGCTGTTACTATTAATCACATCAGGAACTGAACCATGTTCATTCTGAGAATTGGGGTTTATTTCTGCTGATCTTAATAATCCCTGTAACTGGGCTGAAGTTTAATATTTTGATGTCTGTTAAATAAATCAGTTTTGTTTCAAACACACAATGTCGAGTCTTTGATTTTTCCAGGATAAGAGGAGACTAATTAATGTCCTGTTACTGACTGCACCATTTTTGGATATTTTCTTCTTTCTAACTCTAGATTATTTCAGTTCTCAGACCTTTCGTTTCTCTCATGGACAAGTCCCAGCTCCCAACACCTCCCAGAGAGCCACTCTTCACCTTGGGCTCCAGGGGAGGTATTGGTTTTAAAAACAGAAAATGCTGGAAGTAGTAATCCATACTTTACTAACTGCCAATTGATTTTCTCCCAGATTATTGTCTCCAACCTTCCCCCACCACTAATGTGAAGCTGATTGTCCTGGAATTGCTGTGTTTTTGAACAGGGGTGTAACATTTACAATCTGTCAGTCCTTTGGCACCACTACTATATAAGGAGGATTGGAAGATTGTGACCAGAGCCTTCACAAGTTCCATGTGAAGGATGCTGTCTCTGACAGTGCAGCAGTCCCTCAGTGTCACCCTGGAGTGTCAGCCTAGATAATGTGCTCAGGTTTATTAATATTTCCTCTTGTTATTGATGTGGGTCATTAAGAAACAATGGACTCTTATGATGTCATCCAGTCCCAGTGTGATGATGTCATCCAGTCCCAGTGCGATGATGTCATGAAGACTATTAAATACCAGCGGAGCCTTAGTGGTGAAAACAGTTTTGTTCGAGATGGCAGCAAGTCCATTACTGATGGATCAGCAAATGGAATTAATGGGAAAGAAAGTGAGGCAGCTGATGAACATCAGGAATAGTGTTGTAAATTATGAAGATGAACAACATGTCGAGTATACATGTCCTATCACCCGGCACACTGTCCCCGTCTCCTGACACATTGTCCCCGTTTCTAAATTTTTCCAGTTTGGATAAAAGGTTAGTGACCTGAAACATTCACTGTTTCCCTCTTCATAGAAGCTGTTTGACCTGCTGAGAGTTTCCAACATTTTCTGTTTTGAGGTCGGATTTCCAGCATCTGCAGTATCTTGTTTCAGGGTCACAGTGGATCAGTTTTCTCTGACTTATCGTTCCCTGTTTAAAGGTGAAGAAGGAGCTTTTAAAGAATGAGACAATAACTGTCCCCCTGTTCGACATGAAACTAAACTCACTGTTAATTCCCCCTCAGTAACAATTGTAAACACAAAGTTTCCAGCCGGGATTGAACCGGGGACTTTCTCATGTAAAGTAAAGGTGATAATCAGTGCACTAGGGAAATGAGTGTGAATCCCCCCCGGACAGAGGGGAACTGACCATCCATCTCTAGCTCTAATTCCCAAACAGAAAATGCTGCCAAGAATCAGCAAGTCAGGCTGAGTCTGTGGCCGCCCTCACCATCTGAAACCGTCACAATGCCCGGCTGATTGACGGCAGATCAGGGTCAATAGGAAGTAGGGGCGTGACTGGAGGACCGAGCAGGTGTGGCTGGTCCTCCAACCAATCGGAGTGAAGGAGGGGCGGGGCCCGAGGTGACGCGGCGCGCAGGCGCAGTGTCGTTATACCTGAAGCCCGGTGAGTGCGGGAGCTGAAGAAGGAAGGAGGCGGGAAAGGGTGAGTGACAGCCGAGTGCAGGAGAGAAATGGAGTCAGTGTGGACTCGGAAGCTTTATAAACACCCGGTGCAGGCCTCCGGACCCGAATTAGAAACTTTCGGTCCAGCGTTTGCGCCAAGACGACAACTGAGACTCTTCAGGTCTCAGGCCCGGGGTAGCGGCCGCCATCTTTATAGGGGGCAATGTGCAGCAGGGCGCATGCGCAGATATCCTAGTCCAGGTAGCAGGAGGAGAGAATGTTGTTCATTTCTATCCTGGACTGACAGGGATGGATTTTGGAAACTCCTTTCACAGGGGGTTAGAAGTGGGGGACTTACATACAGCAAACTCAAACCAGGAGTAATGTTTGTTTCTAATGAATATTTAATCCTGAACCTACAGTGATGATTTTTTTTTTTACAGGATTTTTGAAGATCTGGAATTTGAGGCAGGAAACAGCAACCAAATCTGACAGAGTCATTTCGTTCATCAGATCCTGAACATCAATGGATTTTGAACATGGAAGGAAAAAGCAGTGTTCACAGTGGGGAGAAACCGTACATGTGTTCTGTGTGTGGACAAGGCTTCAGTGAATCATCTGGCCTGTTGAGGCATAAGCACAGTCACAGCAGGGGGAAACCGTGGAAATGTGGGGACTGTGGGAAGGGATTCAGAACCCCTTCGGAGCTGGAAATTCATCAGCGCAGTCACACCGGGGAGAGGCCGTTCACCTGCTCTGAGTGTGGGAAGGGATTCATTCACTCATCCACCCTGCTGACACACCAGCGAGTTCACACTGGGGAGAGGCTGTTCAACTGCTCCAAGTGTGGGAAAGGATTTACCCGATCATCCAACCTGCTGAGACACCAGCAAGTTCACACAGGGGAGACACCATTCACCTGCTCCAAATGTGGGAAGAGATTCACTCGGTCATCCACCCTGCTGCAACACCAGCGACTTCATGCTGGGGAGAGGCCATTTACCTGCCCTGAGTGCGGAAAGGGATTCACTACCTCATCTATCTTGTCGAAACACCAGCGAGTTCACACTGGAGAGTTCGCCTGCCCTGAGTGTGGGAATGCATTCACTGATTCATCCACCCTACAGAAACACCAGCGAGTTCACACTGGGGAGAGACCTTTTCAATGTCCAGACTGCGAAATGTGTTTTAAGAGTTCCGGAGAGCTGATATCTCATCAACGTGTTCACACTGATGAGAGACCGTTCAGGTGCTCTCTGTGTGGGACTGGGTTCAGGTGGTCATCTCAACTCACTGTGCACCAGCGAACTCACACTGGGGAGAGACCATTCTCCTGCTCCGAGTGTGGGAAAGGATTCACCCAGTCATTTAACCTGCTGAGACACCAGCATGTTCATACTGCTGAGAGACCTTTTAAATGCCCAGACTGTGGAAATTGCTTTAAAAGTCCCAGGGAATTGATATCCCATCGACGTGTTCACACTGACGAGAGACCATTCAAGTGCTCTCAGTGTGGGGCTGGGTTCAGGCATTCATCTCACCTCACTGTACATCAGCGTACTCACACTGGGAAGAGACCATTCACCTGCTCCAAGTGTGGGAAGAGATTCATTCAGTCATCTCACCTGCTGACACACCAACGAGTTCACAAGCAATAACAGTAATTGGATTTTGCTCTTACTCACATCCAGGACTGAACCCCATGTTCATTGGGGTCTGCTTCGGCTGATGTTAATAAACTCCAGCACAATTATAGGTGTTAATATTATGAATAAAAGTGAAATAAATAAGTTTTGTTTTAAACACACAGTGTTGAGCCTCTTTAATATTGCTAACACAAGTTAGTTCTTTTTGAAGGGCTCTCCCTCTCCCCGTCTCCTCCATCCTCACCTCCAACAACAAGTGTGAGGAGCTCATGGAGCTTCTTTGTCACTAAGATTGAGACAATCCGATCAGCTGCCTCTGCTGCTTCCCTCCCTTCCACTAGCCCACCGAGACAAACTGTCTCTTAACTCCCCCCTTGTCTGAGCCCAAACTCACATCTTTCTCCATCCAGCCTCCACATACTCAGCAAGTTCAGACGGCAGAGAGAGGGTTAAATGCTTAGATGTATCAAGAGCTTTAAAAACCCACATTCACTGATGTTTCACCAGTGCATTCACTCCGGTTCCACTCCATTCACCTGCTCTCACTGCGGGTAGAGGTTCAGGTGATTGTCCAGCCTGCTGCAACACTAGTGAGTTCACACTGGGGAGAGGTCATCCACCTGCTCCATGTGTGGGGAGGGATTCACTGATTCATCTAACCTGTTGGCACATCAGTGAGTTCACACTCACCAAAGATCTTTTAAACGTCTGGATTGTGGGAAGTGTTATAAAGGTTCTCTGGAGCTGACGTGCTATCAACATGTTCACACTGACAAGAGACCATTCAGGTGCTCTCGCTGTGGGACTGGGTTCAGGTGATCATGTGAACTCAGTATCTACCAGTGCACTCACACTGGGGAGAGACTGTTCATTTGTTCCATGTGTGGGAGAGATTCACTCAGTCATCCCACTTGACTACACATCAACCTGTTCATTCTGATAAGAAACCGTTTCAAACTTCTGCCTGTGAAAGAGATTTTAAACCAAAGTAGATGCTCTGAAACACAAACACATTCTAACTCACCATCACCATCCCTGGGTATGTCCTGTCCCAGCGGCAGGACAAACCCAGTAGAGGTGGTGGCACAGTGACATACAGTCGGGAGGGAGTTGCCCTGGGAGTCCTCAACATCGACTCCGGACCGCATGAAGTCATGTGGCATCAGGTCAAACATGGCCAAGGAAACCTCCCGCTGATTCCCATGTACCACACTCCCTCAGCTGATGAATCAGTGCTCCTCCATGTTGAATACCACTTGGAGGAAGCGCTGAGGGTGGCAAGGGCACAGAATGTACTCTGGGTGGGGGACTTCAATGTCCATCACCAAGAGTGGCTCAGTAGTCCCACTATACACTGAGCTGGGTGAGTCTGAAAGGACATAGCTGCTAGACTGGGTCTGCAGCTGGTGCTGAGTGAACCAACAAGAGGGAAAAACATACATTGTCATCAACCTGCCTGCCGCAGAGGCATTTGTCCATGACAGTACCTGTAAGAGTAACTACCACACAGCCCTTGTGGAGATGAAGTCCCATCTTCACATTGAGGATACCCTCTATCGTGTTGTGTGGCACTATCACCATGCTAAATAGAATAGATTTCGAACAGACTGGGCAGCCATGAAGTGCTGTGGGCCATCAGCAGCAGCAGCAATGTACTGAATCACAATCTGTAACCTCATGGCCCGGCATAACTCCCACTCTACCATTACCGTCAAGCCACGGAATCAACCCTGGTTCCATGAAGAGTGCAGGAGCAGCACCAGGCGTACCTAAAAATGCGGTGTCAAGCTGGTGAAACTATAACACAGGACTACTTGCATGCCAAACAGCATAAGCAGCAAGTGATAAGCAAAGCTAGGCACCCCACAATCAATGGATCAGATCTAAGTTTTGCAGTCCTATCACATCCAGAAAGGGGACATCAATAGTGCTATCAAGTGGCACTTGCTCAGCAATAACCTGCTCTTTGACGCTCAGTTTGGGTTCCACCAGGGCCACTCAGCTCCTGTCCTCATTACAGCATTGGTTCAAACATGGAGAAAAGAGCTGAACTCCTGAGATGAGGTGAGAGCTACTGCCCTTGACATCAATGCAGCATTTGACCGAGTGTGGCATCAAAGAGCCCTAGCAAAACTGGAGTCAATGGCTTCAGGGGGAAAACTCTCTGCTGGTTGGAGTCATACCTAGCACAAAAGAAAATGTAGTTGTTGGAGGTCAGTCATCTCAGCTCCAGGATATCATTGCAGGAGTTCCTCAGGGTAGTGTCCTCAGCCCAACCATCTTCAGCCAGTTCATCAATGACCTTCCTTCCATCATAAGGTCAGAAGTGGGGGTGTTCGCTGATGATTGCACAATGTTCAGCACCATTCGTGACTCCTCAGATACTGAAGCAGTCCATGTCCAAATGCAACAAGACCTGGTCAATATCCAGGCTTGGGCTGACAAGTGGCAAGTAACATTCGTGCCAGACAAGTGCTAGGCAATGACCATCTCCAACAAGAGAGAATCCAACCATCGCCCCTTGATGTTCAATGGCATTACCATCACTGAATCCACCACTATCAATAATCTGGGGGTTACCATTGACCAGAGACTGATCTGGAATAGCCAAATAAATACTGTGGCTACAAGTCCAGGTGAGAGGCTAGGAATCCTGCTACAAGTAACTCACCAGCAAGTTCACACTGAGTTCATTCAGCCATTCAGCTGCACTTCCTGTAGACAGAGGCTCAGGTAGTCAGGCAACCTCAAAGCCCACCAGCGAGTTCACACTGGAGAGAGGCCATTCACTTGCAGTGTGTGTGAGAAGGGATTCCATTGGTTATCCAGCTGCCGAGAGTCCAGCAAGTTCACAAGTGACTGTAGGAGTTAGATTCTGCTGTTATTGCTGGTCTTAATCACATGCAGGACTGATAGTCTGACTGTATTTGGTCTGTTTGTGTTGATGTTAGCAACCCTATAACTGGTTGGAGTTTAATAGTCTGGGTATGTCATTGATTTTCAGGACTGCATTTTGTCCTTTTTTGAAAGCACCATCTGTGACCTCTCCCCTTAATTCAGGAATTCTCAACAGGAACTCAGTTTCAATAAAATTATGGGCTTGTAATTCAATCCTAAATTGATCTTTGGTGCAAACTCTACAATTCAGTGTCTGAGAGGTCCCACTGATTAACATTTCCAATTAGAAAGTGCTGATTAATCCTTGCTGACAATTCTTACTGACTTGCACATTACTCACAGTGACATCTCCATTATAGAGACATATAGGAACATAAGACTTAGGAGCAGGAGGGAGGCCATTCAGCCCTTCGGGTTTGTTACAGCATTCAATTAGATCATGGCTGATCTAGTTGTGGTATCAACTCCACTTTCCTGTCTGTCCCCCATAACTCTTGACTTTGTTGTTTATCAATAATCTGTCTAACTCAGCTCTGAATACATTCAATGACGCAGCCCCCACTGCTTTCTGTAGAAAATAATTCTACATAACAATGACCCCTTGAGAGAACAACATTTCTTATCAACTCCGTCTTAAATGGTAGACCACATATTCTTAAACTATGTCCGCTTGTTCTGTCTCTCACAAGTGGAATCATCCTCCTGCTACCTACCCTATCAAATCCCCTCAGGATTTGAAGAAGAGTCATACGGAGTCGAAACGTTAACTGTGTCTTTATCCCCACAGATGCTGTCAGACCTGCTGAGATTTGGCAGCATTTTTTTTTTGTCCCCTTAGGATCTTATCTGTTTCATTATGATCACCTCTCATTTTTCTAAACTCCAATGGGTGAAGGTCAAATTTTCTTCAGAAGATAAGCCCCTCATCCCAGGGATGAGTTGAGTGAACCTTCTCTGAACTGTTTCTATGCAATTATATCTGTTTCTAATAAAGATACCACAGTTGTACACAATATTCCAGATGTGGGCTCACCAAGGCCCTGTACAGCTGCAGTAAAACTTCCCTACTGTTATATTGCATTTTATATTGGTGAAATTTAATTATCAAGGAACATAAACAAAAAAGTCAAGTGTTTTATAGGCTCATCAATGAAAGCTTCATCAATCAATGTTGATATTGCTGAATCTTGGAAGTGGCTGAGTTCAATCATTTCTGACCCAGCAGCAGCAACATTTGGGAAAGCTGGAACCCACAACAAAAACTGGCTTGAGACCTACTCAGCAGAGATGAATCTGTCATTGAAGCAAAAAGCAAAGCCTACCTGATTACAACATAAACCCAACAGCTAGAGCACTGTGTAACTTGAAATTGGCTGAGACAGTTGTGTAAAAGATAGGAAGATACTGTGCAAATAAACACTGGATCAGCCCACGTCAAGAAATCCAAACTGCCTGTGACAATGGAAATCTACGTGCTGTGTATGATGGGATCAGGAGGGCGCTTGGTCCGACCATCACCAAAGTTGTCCCCCTGAAATCAGTAGATGTTGAAGTTCTCAGCGACAGAATTAAACCGATGTCCCGCTGGGGTGAACACGACTGTGAGCTGTACACCTGTCGGACAGACATCTCCCAGTCTCCGCTTGACTCTCTCCTGCAGCTTCCTTTCATGGTTGAGTTGGACGAGGAACCATCATCACTTGAGCTCGAAAAGGCCATTGATTCCTTTGCAAGCGGCAAGACACCCGGCAAGGATGGAATTCCAGCTGAACTGCTCAAACCCAGAAAGTCTCATCCACTGTCGCACCTTCATGACCTCCTCCTCCTCTATTGAAATTTCTTTCTCTTCTGCAGCTGATTTAAAGTTGCAGATTTTGCTCCGAAGATTAAGTTGGGATTGATATTCAAAGTTAACTATTTTACTGCAGAAACAACTACAGCTGGGAGTCAGTGAATTAAGAGGAAAGATCCCAGACAGCGGTTCTTCAAGTTACACTGCAGGCCGGACAGCTCAATCAGCTCCACTCTCAGCTCAGGAGAGCTCAACAACTCCACATCCTGTCCATAGGGGAGTTCTCCTGGTGCAGTGGGACCAATATTCGTGCTTTAACTAACACCACCAAATAAAACTGGATTAATCAGTTAGTCTGATTGCTGTTTGTGGAATGTTACTGTGCACAAACTGGCTGTGGTGAAACAGAAACAACGTATTTATATAATATCTTTTATGTAACAAAACGTGCCAAGGTGCTTCACAGGACTTTATAAAGAAACATTTGACATCGACTGGCATGGGTCGATATTCGGGTCAATGGACAGAACCTTGATTGGAGAGGCAGATATTAACAAATCTCTTTAATCAGGAGAGAGAGGTGGAGAGGTTTAGGGAGGAAATTCTGGAACTTTGCACCTAGGCACGGCCACCAATGGTGGAGTAATTAAAATCAGGGATGCTAAAGAGTACAGAATGAGATAGCACAGATATCTCAGAGGGTTGTGCGACTGGAGATTACAGAGATTGGGAGGGACGATGCCATTGAGGGATTTGTAAACAAGGTTCCAAATTTTAAAATTGAGGCATTGCTTGAACAGGAGCCAATTGAGGTCAATAAGCACAGGGGTGATGAGTGAATGGAACTTGGTGTGAGAAAGCACATGGACAGCAGAGTTTTGGATGATCTCACATTTTTGTGTGGGTGTTGGGTGAATGTGAGGGGCCGGCCAGGAATGTATTGGAATTGTCAAGTCTAAAGGTAACACGGACATGGATGAGGGTTTAAGCAGCAGATGAGCTGGGGGTGGGGTGGAGACAGGCGACGTTATGGAGACTGAAATATCTGGTGTTAGTGATGGTGCGGATATGTGGTCAGAAACTCATCTTGGGGTCAAATAAGACATCGAGATTGTGAACAGTGTGGTTCAAGCTCAGACAGTTCCCCGGGAGAGGGATGGACTCGGTAGTTAGGGAACAGAATTTGTAGTGGTGACCGAAGACAATGGCTTTGGTCTTCCCAATTTTTAATTGGCGGAAATTTCTGCTCATCCAGCATTGGATACACGAAAAGCAGTTTGATAATTTAGTAACAGTGGAGGAATGGAGAGGGATGTTGGTGAGGTAGAGCTGGGCGTTGTCAGTGTACATGTGAAAACTAACACGGTGCTTTTTGATGATGTCACCGAGTGGCAGCATAGAGATGAGAAATAGGAGGGGCCAAGGATAGATCCTTGGGGGACACCAAGTACAAGGACTTTGGAGAGGAAAGGGAGGTTGGAGATGGGCCGGTAGTTTGAAAAGATGGTCAGGTCAAGAGTTTATTCTTAGGATGGGTGATGATGATAGATTTGATGATGAGAGGGACATTACCAGGAGAGAGATAAACATTAACAATATCAGCTAACATGGGGAAATTGGATAATCAGCAGTTTAGTAAGAATAAGGTCAAGGGAGCAGAAGGAGGGCCTCATGGACAAGATGAGCACTGAGAGGACATGAGGGGAGATGGGAGAGAAACTGGAGAAAGATGTGGGTTCAGGGCTCAGACGAGAAGGAACCTTAGAAACAGTTTGTCCCGGTGGGTTAGTGGGAGGGAGGGAAGCAGAAGAGGCAGCTGATCGGATTGTCTCAATCTTAGTGACAAAGAAGCTCCATGAGCTCCTCACACTTGTTGTTGGAGGTGAGGATGGAGATGACAGGGGAGAAGCAGAGTATTGGAGATATTAAAAAGATTCAACATAACTTGTATTTCACACCAAGTTGATTTAATTGATTTGTATCAACAATATTAGCCTCTATAAAAGGGCTGGAGTTTATTAACATCAGCAGAAACAGACCACAATGAACATGGTTCCATCCAGGATGTGATTAACTACAGTAATTGGATTTTGCTGTTACCTGTCAACTCGCTGGTGTCTCAGCAGCACAAATGACTGAGTGAATCACTTTCCAAACACAGACCAGCTGACTGGTCTCTCCCCAGTGTGAACTCGGTGATGTTTCAGTGGGTAGGTTCAATTAATGAATCCCTTCCTACAGTCAGGGCAAGTGAGCAGCCCCTTCTCCAGTGTGAATTCGCTGGTGTCTCAGCAGGTTGGATGACCGAGTGAATCCCTTCCCACACATGGAACAGATGAACGGCCTCTCCCCGGTGTGACTGCGCTGATGTACAATGAGGTCTGATGATCGCCTCAACCCAGTCCTGCAGTGAGAGCACCTGAACGGTCTCTCATCAGTGTGAACACGTTGATGCAAGCTCAGGTCCTGGTAACTTTTATAGCAATTCCCGCAGACTGAGCATGTAAACTGTCTCTGGTCTGAGTGAACCAGATGATGTCTCAATAGGTGGGATGACCTAGTGAATCCCTTCCTACACTCAGAGCAGGTGTACAGTCTCTCCCCAGTGTGAACTCGCTGGTGTGTCAGCAGGTCGAATGATCGAGTGAATCCCTTGCCACATTTTGAGCAGGTGAATGGTCTCTCCCCATTGTGAACTCGCGGTGTGTCTGCAGGATCGTTGAAGGAATAAATCCCTTCCCACACTCGGAGCAGGTGAACGGTCTCTCCCCGGTGTGAACTCTCTGGTGTGTCTGCAGTTGGTTGAACTAATAAATCCCTTCCCACACTCGGAGCAGGTGAACGGTCTCTCCCCAGTGTGACTGCGTCGATGAGTTTTCAGGTCAGACGGGTAATTGAATCCCTTCCCACAGTCCCCGCACTTACACGGTTTCTCCCCAGCGTGAGCAGCGCTTTCTGCTTCCATGTTCAAAGGCTGAAAATATTCAGGTCCTGATGAATCAAGTGACTCTCTCAGGTCTTGGTGTGAGTTTCCTGACAGCAAACCTTCCCCTTCTATTAGACTGTGAAATTGATTTAAAACAGAAAAAACGGAGTGAGAGAGAACCCACAAAAACACAAAGGCAGGTTGTGAAATTGAGCTGAATGAATCTGGTAATTTGTGGGGCCGTCACAAGGAAAAAGTGACCATGAAAACTGCTGGATCGTCATAAAAACCCAACTGGTTCACTAATGTCCTTCAGGGAAGGGAACCTGCCACTCGGTCTGGGCCTACACAAGATTCAGGCTTCTAGGGGAGGAGGGAGAAAAAGCAAGAGAGAAGTGAGAGATGCAGGAGAACTCAGAAAGAATCTCCCCAGCCCTCAACCTCCACCCCCTAGAAGGACCAGGGTAGCAGGTGTATGTGACACACCATCACCTCCAAGTTCCCCTCCAAGTCACACACCATCCTGACTTGTCTGACATCCAGTACTGGATGAACAGAAATTTCCGCTATTTAAATATTGAGAAGAATGAAGCCAATGTCTTCAGCCACCGCTACAAACTCCACTCCCGAGCCACCGACTCCATCCCTCTTCCTGACAACTGTCTGAGACTGAACCAGACTGTTCACAACCATGGTGAAATATTTCACCCCAAGATGAGCTTCCAACCACATATCCACATCATCACCAAGACCACCTATTTCCACCTCAGTAACATCGCCCGACTCCACCCCAGTCTCAGCGCATCTGCTGCTGAAACTCTCATCCATTCCTCTGTTACCTCTAGACCTAACTATCCTAACACACTTCCAGCCAACCTCCCCTATTCAATCTCCCTGTAATCTTGAGGTCATCCAAAACTCTGCTGCCCATGTGCCTACTCGCACCAAGTCTTGTTAACCCATCACCCCTGCGCTCACTGACCTACAAAGGCTCCGGGTTAAGGAGAACCTAAATTATAAAATTCTCATCCTTATTTTAAAGGCTGTGTTTGCTGCCGTTGTGCAAGCGCAGTTGTTCTGTTTTGTTCTGTCTTCGTAGGGTTAATCTCTCCTCCTCCTCAGGCTCAGGTCACCACTGCAGACTCACCGTGAGGAAACGCAGACTGACTTGGTCACAGTGTCCATCAATCAGCCAATTCAGAACTCAGTCAACAGCAGAGAGCTTTGACTGTACAGTCCTAATCTCTAATGCTTTTTTTTAAACGCATGCTGTTCTTTGAAATGCCTTGGAAAGTTTTATTAAGTTAAAGGCACCATTTAAACACAAGTTGTTGTTGTTGATTTGGATATATAGCACTGTTCCTTCATCATCGCTGGGTGAATAACCTGTAACTCCTTACCTAACGGCATTGTGGGAGCACCTTCACCACACGGACTGCAGCGGTTCAAGAAGGTCAAACATCATCTTCTCCACAGGCAACTGGGGATCGGCAATATTTGCTGGTCTGGTTAGTGAAAGGGCAGGGGAGTGGGACTGGCTAATGTGCTCTTGCAGAGAGCCAGCATGGGCACAATGAGCTGAATGGCCTCCGTCTGTACTGTAATCATTCAGTGATTCTATGACTTGATGAGAAAGGACCTACACTGGAGGCCAGGGACCAACTTCTGTAACCAACACCCATCCTGATACAAACCGGCTCTTAATTGGTCCGTCTGTGTTTCTAGACTCGGTTCTGTGAGCAACGCCTGCAATAAAATAATAGCAAAATACTGCAGCTGCTGGAAATCTGAAATAAAAAGAGCAAATGCTGGAAATACTCAGCAGGTCAGGCAATATCTGTGGAGTTAACATTTCCAGGTGTGCAGAATGAATTAGGGGGAATAAAAATGGTGCAGAATTTGATGGTCAATATAAGCTCAGAAGTGGAAGAGAAATGGACTGTAGCACAGGAAAATCAATTCCTGACTGTGAAAGATACTGTGGGAAGACAAAGCTGGTAAGACAGCTGGTCAGGGGATGGGTAGATGTGGAAACCTTGTTTGGACACAATCAGCAGAAGTAACAGTTAAGTGCCAAACACAGCTAAAGTGCATCCAGTATTAGAGACAGAGGAAGTTAGACAAAGGCAGAGAGGTGATCAGAGAGGGCAGAGGTGAAACAGAGCAAAAGATGGACATGGATTCAGATCCACAGTAAAGGAGCCACACTAGCCCCAGAGCGATGGAACCTCTAAAAGATAACAGAGGAGAGAACTAAAAGCTCCAAAATGTAGATGAATGGTCAAAAACACTCAACTCTGAAACAATTTCAGTTTTCAACTTTAAACTCTCCTGCTGGAGCCTGCAGCTGGAAAGATATCAGAAGCACTGGAGTCAGAGAAAAATCTCCCAGTTGAGGAAATATCCGAGGAGCAGGGTGATGTCACCGTGTAATTGTTGATGTGTGATGATGTCACCGTGTAATTGTCGATGTGTGATGATGTCACAGACACGGACACAGAACATCTGGGTCTGTGCAAACCAGTGATCACCACACATTATGAAGGATGGGAGGGTCCTTGAGAGGGGGCAGAGGAGATTTATCAGAATGGGTCGAGGGATGAGGGACTTTAGTTGCAAGGTTAGGTTGGAGAAACTGGGATTGTTCTCCTTGGAGCAAAGTAGATTGAGGGAAGTTTTAACAAAAGGTGCACAAAATTATGAAAGGTTTACATAAAGTAGTTAAACAAAAGCTGTTCACAGTAGCAGATCGTGAAAGGATTATGGGTCACAGATTTAAGATTTTGGGCAAGATGTGAGGGATGTGAGAAAGAAATGTTTGCACAGTGAGTGGTAATGACCTGGAACTCAATGCTTACACTCAGAGGCCGATAGAATCCAGGTCCTGAATTTTTATCCTGGACTGAGTATGGCAGGTTTGGGAAACGGTTCATACAGAGCATTAAAAAAGGAGGATCCAGGTCCTGATGAATTAAGTGACTCCGTCAGATCTCACCCGTCTGTAAATGTTCCCCTTCTAAGCCCCTGTAAAAGGAGTTTCCAAAATCCATCCCTGTCAGTCCAGGATAGAAATTCACAACATTATCTCCTCCTGCTAACTGGACCAGGATGACCGCGCATGCGCCATGCTGCACATTGCCCCCTATAAAGATGGCGGCCGTTAGCCCGGGCCTGGCGAAGGGAGAAATCCAGAATTTTTCGGCCCGTTCTCTGCAAACACAAGACCGGTACCTTGTTATTTGGGGTCTGCGGCCTGCACTGTGTCTTTATGAAGCCTCCCTGCCCACTCCGCTGGCTCCATTCCTCCTCACACACCCACTAACTCTGTTAGTTTGCTCCATTCGACATTCACTCACCCGCTCTGAGCAACTTCAGTCACTGACCAGCACTGCGCATGCTCTTGAATCGGGCCGCACTGCGCATGTTCCAAGCACACACCGTAATACGCATGTGTACGGAGCTCCTGTTGTGAGGATAGGGCACATTCTGGCCCCTGTTGAAGGCTGGGTAACCAGGCTGCCATTGAGAGGTCGTTTTTTTGAATAGAAAACTATGTTTTGTGATCCGATGACGAACGAAGCCCAAGACCAATGTATAAAATTATTCAGTCAATTGGTATGACAAACAAAGTGCATGGGTACTCTGCCATAATACTGTCCTGGGTGTAAATAACTGCAGTAAAACCACCTACATTTAGATGTGAAGTCACTGGAGTCTCAGTCGGCGGTGTGAACAATTATTTTTTCTTCCCATACACAGAACATTTAAACTCTGTCTTGTCAGTAAGAACGTCACAAATCAGCCGGTGAACAATCCTTTCACAATGTCATTTAACCTTTAGTTCCAGGACCATTGTGCATGGATTTGGGAGGTAAGCATGATTTTGGAGACGGAAGAGTGGTCAGAGATTGGATGCGAATTGCAAGGATGTCAGGGTCAAGGATGTAATCATGGGAGGGAGAGAAGCAGCAGAGGCAGCTGATTGGATTGTCTCAGTCTTAGTGACAAAGAAGCTCCATGAGCTACTCACACTTGATGGAGGTGTGGATGCAGGAGACAGGGGAGAGGGAGAGTCCGAAACAAGGACTAACTTGTGTTAGAGATGTTTTTAAAGATTCAACATCCTCTGTGTTTGACAGAATGTTGACCTTTATCCAGAATATTAACCTTATAACTGGGCAGGAGTTTATTAACATCAGCTGAAACAGACCCCAATGGGTATAGTTCATTCTTGTACATTATTAACAGCAAAATCCAATCACTGTACTTCGTTGTGAACTCGTTGGTGTTTCGGCAGGTGGGATGACTGAATGCGTATCTTCCCATACTCAGTACAGGTGTACAGCCTCTCCCCAGTGTGAGAGCACTTGTGTAGAGAGAGGTGGGATGATTGCCTGACCCCAGTCCCATAAAGAAGGCATCTGAACGGTCTCTCATCAGTATGAATACATTGCTGGTGGATCAGTTCCTGAGAACTTGTAAAGCACTTCCCACAGTCTTGAAATTTAAAAGCTCTCATTGATGTGCAATCAGGTTGGATAAATTAATGAATCTCTTTCCACACAGCACAGATGAATGGCCTCTCCCCAGTGTGAACTCGCTGGTGTGTCTGCAGTTGGGATAACGGAGTGAATCCCTTCTGACACTTTAAGCAGGTCAATGGCCTCTCCCCAGTGTGAGCGTTCCAATGAGTTTCCAATTTCGATGGGTAAATGAATCCCTTCCCAGTGTCAACATTTGCACAACTGCTTTCAGTTGTGACTGCATTTATGTTTTGACCAGGCCAGATGATCGGCTGAAACCTCATCCACATGCAGAACACTGTGAATGGTGCGTTCTTTTCCCATTTTCAAAATCCCACAATTCTCTGCGGCCAAGAAACCGCTCTGTCCAATAGAGACGCCCTCTGAAGAAGGTTCATACAGACTGGAAACTGCTGTCAGGCGTCACAAGGGCCAGGGGCATAAAAATTCATTCACAAATGTTCCAAAAAGAGATACATTATAATCGCCAGGAAAGGCTAAACAGCCTGAAGCTCTTTTCTCTGGAAAAGAGAAGGCTGAGAGATGACCTGATTGAAATAGGATAAAGAATGGAGTTGGAAGCTCAGGAATGAAAACAATGGCTTCTATCTTCCCAAAATTTAATTGGAGAAAATTTCTGCACATCCACAAACAGTCTGATAATTTAACAAAAGTGGAGAAGCGGAGAGAGGTGGTGGTGAGGTAGAGCTGGGCACTGGCAGTGTACACGTGATAACTGACACTGTGTTTTCAGTTGATGTCGCTGTGGGGAGAATGTTGATGAGAAATAAAAGGAAGCCAAGGCTGGGTCCTCTGGGGATACCAGAGGTAACTGTGGGATTGGGAAGGGAAGACATTCCAAGCGATTCTTTGACCATGATTAGATAGAGAAGAATGGAACCAGGAGAGAGCAGCCCCACCCAGCTGGACGACAGTGGAGAAGTGTTGGAGCATAATGGTGTGGTCAACCTTGTCAAAGGCTGCAGGCAGGTCGAGAAGGGATAGTTTACCTTTATCACAGTCACTTAGGATGTCATTGGTGGCTTTGATCTGAGCTGTTTCAGTGCAGTTGCGGGGCAGAAAGCTGATTGGAGGGATTCAGACAGGGAGTTCTGGGAAAGATGGAGACGGATTTGGGAGGTGTGAACACTTTTCAAGAGTTCAGAGAGGAACTGGGGATTGAAGATGGGTCAATACTTTGCAAGGACAGTAGAGTTAAGTAATTGTTTTTTGAGGAAAGTGTGATGATTTGAAGGAGAGAGGGATAGTACCAGAAGAATGAGTACTGTGAACAATATCAGTGAACATGGGGAAGTTGGGGGATCAGCAGTTTAGTGGGAATAGGGTCGATGGAACAGGAGGTGTGTCTCATGGACAAGATGACCACTGAGAGGGCAGGAAGGGAGATGGGGGAAAAGCTAATGAAAGATGTGGGTTCACGGCTTGGACAAGGTGGAACATTATAGAGGCAGTTTGTCCCAGTGGGCTAGTGGAAGGGAGGGAAGCAGCAGCGGCAGCTAATCGGATTGTCTCAATCTTAGTGACAAAGAAGCTCCATGAGCTCCTTACACTTGTTGTTAGAGGTGAGGATGGAGGAGAGAGGGGAGAGGGAGAGCCCTTCCAGAGAAACTAACTTGTGTTAGAGATAATAACAAGACTCAATATGCTATATTTAACACAAATATATTTTATTTGTCCTTATCCAGAATATTAGCCCCAATAACTGGGCTAGAGTTTATTAACATCAGCAGAAACAGACTACAATGAACAAGGTTCAGTCCTGGATGTGATTAACAGCAACATCCTGTTTGTTATTTGTGAACTCGCTGGTGTCTCATCAGTTGGGATGACCAGGTGAATCCCTTCCCACACTTTGAGCAGCTGAACGGCCTCTCCTCAGTGTGAATTCGCTGGTGCTTCAGGAGGTCAGAGGACACAGTGAATCCCTTCCCACATACAGGACAGATGAACGGCCTCTCTCCAGTATGAATTCGCTGATGTCTCAGCAAGTGGGATGACTGTGTGAAGCCCTTCCCACAGTGGGAGCAGGTGAACTGTCTCTCCACAGTGTAAATTCGCTGGTGTCTCAACAGATCGGATAAATTAACGAATCCCTTCTCACACTCGGAGCAGATAAATGGTCTCTCCCCAGTGTGAACTCGCAGGTGTGTCAGCAGGTTGGATAACTGAGTGAATCGCTTCCCGCACTCGGAGCAGGTGAACGGCCTCTCTCCAGAGTGAACTCTCTGGTGTATCAGCAGGTTTGATGACTGAGTGAATCTCTTCCCACACTCGGAGCAGGTGAACGGTCTCTCCCCAGAGTGAACTCTCTGGTGTTTCAGCAGGGTGGATGACTGACTGAATCCCTTCCCACACGCGGAGCAGGTAAATGGCCTCTCACCAGTGTGAACTCGCTGGTGTGTCAGCAGGTTGGATAACTGAGTGAATACCTTCCCACACTCGGAGCAGGTAAATGGCCTCTCCCCAGTGTGAACTCTCTGGTGTGTCAGCAGGTTGGATAACTGAATGAATCCCTTCCCACACTCGGAGCAGGTAAATGGCATCCCCCCAGAGTGAATTCGCTGGTGCCTCAGCAGGCTGGATGCCCAAGTGAATCCCTTTCCACACTCGGAGCAGGTGAACGGCCTCTCTTCAGTGTGAATGAGCTGGTGTCTCAGGAGGGTGGATGAATCAATAAATCCCTTCATACATACAGAACAAGTGAAAGGCCTCTCCCCAGTGTGTGTGCGCTGGTGAGTATCCAGCCTGGATGGATAATTGAATCCTTTTCCACAGTCTCCACATTTCCATGGTTTCTCCCCACTGTAACTGCATTTATGTTTTGACAGGCCAGATGATCGGCTGAAGCCTCGTCCACACACAGAACACGTGTACGGTTTCTCCCCACGGTGAACGGTGCTTTTTCCTTCCATGTTCAAAATCCGATGAAATTCAGGTTACGACTAATTGTGCGACACGGTTAGATTCTGATGAAACATTGGGTTTCCCAATTGAAAATTCTAGGGAAATAGTTTAAATAGACAAAAGTGAATGAGAGACAAACCACAATGACACAAAAACAGGTTGTGAAATTGAGGTGAATGAATCTGGTAATTTGTGGGGCCGGTACCAGGAAAAAGTGACCATGAAAACTGCTGGATTGTTATAAAAACCCAACTGGTTCACTAATGTCCTTCAGGGAAGGGAACCTGCCAACTGGTCAGGGACTATACAAAACACCAGCATCTACTGGGGAAAATAGAGAGGGAGATGGGAGAGGCAGGGGGTGAAGGAAAGGAATTTTATGCATCTGCAATTCTACCAACATCTCCCAAACCCTCACCCTCCATCCCCTAGAAAGACCAGGGTAGATGTATGTGAACACCATCACCTCCAAGTTCCCCTCCAAGTCACACACCATCCTGACTTGTTTAACATCCAGTGTTGGATGAACAGAAATTTCCTCCATTTAAATATTGGGAAGATTGAAGCCATTGTCTTCAGTCCCTGCTACAAACTCCACTCCCTAGCCATCAATGCCATCCATCTCTCTGACAACTCTGAGGCTGAGCCAAACTGTTCACAACCTTAGTGTCATATTTCACCCTAAGCTGAGCTTCTGACTACATATCACTAAGACCATCTATTTCCACTTCAGTAACTTTGCCTGCCAATAAAATAATAGCAAAATACTGCAGCTGCTGGAAATCTGAAATAAAAAGAGAAAATGCTGGAAATACACAGCAGGTCAGGCAGTATCTGTGGAGAGAGAAACAGAGTTAACATTTCAGGGGTGCAGAATGAACTACAGGGAACAAAAATGATACAGAAGCTGATGATCAATATAAGCTCAGGGGTAGAAGCGAGATGGACTATATCGCAGGAAAAACAACTCCTGACTATGAAAGACATGGTGGGAAGCTATAGCTGGTAAGCCAGCAGCACATGGTCAGGGCAGCAGTTGGCAGAAGTAACCGTAAAATCCTAAACAGAGCTAAAATACACCCACTATTAGAGACAGTGAAAGTTAGACAACAGCAGAGAGGCGATCAGGGAGGGCAGAGGTGAAACAGAGCAATGGATAGACACAGAATCAGATCCACAGTAAAGGAGTCACACCAGCCGCAGAGCTGTCGGACCTCACACGGATAACAGAGGACTAAAAGCTCCAAATTGTAGATGAATTGTCAAAACTACTCACCTGTGAAACAATTTAACTCTTTTCAGCTTTGGAAACTCCTGCCGGAGAATGTAGCTGGAAAGATATCAGAAGCACTGAAGTCAGAGAAAAATCTCCCAGTTGAGGAAATACCCTGGGAGCGGGGTGATGTCACCGCGCAATTGTCGGCGTGTGCTGATGTCACAGTGTAATTATCGATGTGTGTTGATGTCACAGTGTAATTGTCAATGTGCGATGACATCACAGACATGGACACAGAACATCTGGGTTTGTGTAAACCACTGATCACAACACATTATGAAGGATGAGAGGGTCCTTAAGAGGGTGCAGAGGAGACTTACCAGAGTGGTTCAACGGGTGAAGGATTTTAGATTAGTTTGGAAAAACTGGTGTTGTTTTCCTTGGAGCAAAGTAGATTGAGGGGAAATTTGATAGAGGTATACAAGTTAATGATTGGTTTACATGAGGTAGTTAAAGAAAAGCTGTTCACATTATCTGATGATAAAAGGGTTATGGGACACAGATTTAAGTTAAGAAGCAAGATTTACAGGAGGGGTGTGAGCAAAAATTTTACACAATGAGTGATAATGACCTGAAACTCATTACTTACTCTCAAAGGTTGATGAATCGAGTGAGCCTGTCAGATCTTGATCTGATGTTTGGTTTGAGTTTCCCGTCTGCAAATCCTTCCCATGTGATATCCTATGAAAAGATTACAAAACCATCAATCACTGTCAGTCCAGGACAGAAAATGAGAAATATTTCTCTTGGTTTGAGTTTGTTGTGTGTAAATCCTCCCCTTCTAACCCCCTGGAAAAGGAGTTTCCAAAATCCATCCCTGTCAGTCCAGGATATTCACAACATTCTGTCCTCCTGCTACCTGGACCAGGATGACCGCGCATGCGCTCTGCTGCACAGCCGCGTCCCCGGGCCGAGCTGAGGGAGAGACCCAGCCATATCCGGTCTGTTCGCTGCAAACGCGGGGCCTGTAGTTTCTGATTAAGGCTCTGCGGGCTGCACCAAGTGTTTATAAAACCTCCCTGCCCACTCCACTGGCTCCATTCCTCCCGCACACCCACTAACTCTGTTATTTTGCTCCAGTCGCCATTTTCTTACCCACTCTGCCACACGAGTCACAGGACAGCACTGCGCATGCTCAGCCAAGAGCCCGCAATGCGCAGGTGCGAATCAGACGACGCAATGCGCATGCGTCCGACCCTGGCGCTCTGGATAGGGCACATTCTGTCCCGCATTGAATGCTGGGTGGGAGGACGTAATTGCACATCCAATAAATTTTTATGATCCGATGGTAATTGCAGCTTTATGGTCAAGGTTTAAATTATACAATCAATTGATACGATAAATTGTATCGGCCTCTACCATGCTTCTGTCCTGGGTGTAATTAACAACAAAACAAACCCCTACAGTTAGATGTGAATTCACTGGATTCTTCGCATTTGAGGTGAAGAAGTGATTTCTCCTTCCATACACCAAACATTTAAACTCCGTCTTGTCAGTAAGAATGCGCCTATTGCGGAGCAAATCCTTTGAACTTTTATAGCTGGATTGTTCACTGGTGGCCAAACTGAGTAAATGCCTTCACACGCAAGAAATCTCTAAATTTTCTCCATCAGATGTGACTGCTGCTGTGTCAACTAATCAGATGATCGAGTAAACCTTTTTCCATAATTAGCTGCTGAATGATTTTTTCACAGTGTGACTTTACCTAGGCGTGTCCAGCACAGACTTGGATTTCTAATCCTCTGGCAATGGGCTCTACATTCTATTCTGAAGAAAAAAATGAAAGGCGATGCTGTAAATCTGAAATAAAAACAGAACTTCGAATTCTAAACAGGTCTGGTAGCGTCTGAGGAGAGACATAGTTTAATTCCCATATTTTCTGAGTATTTCCGTCATTTTCTGCTTTTATATTTGATTAAAGACGTTGCTTCTGAATTGGACATTGGATTTCCTGGTGACCAACTTTTATTTATTCTTGTCTATCCGTAAGTGGAAGCATCTTCCAAACCCTTTCGGAATATTAAAGGCTTTGATCAGGTCATGCCTCACCCTGTTTTCTAGAGAAAACCTGTTTAATCAATTCAATCTTTGTTGAATGTTAAAACTTTTCAGTTCTAACATCAATCCAGTAAATCTTTATTGTTGCCAGGTCTTAAGGAGTTGAGTTACAGGGAAAGATTAAACAGATTAGGACTTTATTCCTTGGAGCGTAGAAGAATGAGGGGAGATTTGATAGAAGTTAACAAAATTGTGAGGGGAAAAGGCAGAGTAGATGCGAGTAGGCTCTTTCCACTTAGATTAGGAGAAATAAACACGAGAGGACATGGCTTTAGGTTGAAAGGGGAAAGGTTTAGGGGGAACATTAGGGGGAACTTCTTCACTCAGAGAGTGGTTAGAGTGTGGAACGAGCTACCATCTGACCTGGTAAATGCGGGCTCACTCTTAAGTTTTAAGAATAAATTAGATAGATACATAGATGGGATAGGTCTGGAGGGCTATGGACTAGGTGCAGGTCAATGGGACTAGTGGAATAATATTTCCGCACAGACTAGAAGGGCCGAATGGCCTGTTTTCTGTGCTGTAGTGTTCTATGGTTCTATGGTTCTACCTTCTCCAGTGCTAGATTCATCTTATAATATGGAGACGGAGCTAATCTGAGTATCAAACTGATAATTGCCCCCAAATACCTGTAAATTGGAAGGATCAGCATTGCAGTGGGCGAGAGGAACATGGTTCCAAGCTGTTATTCACCAACCTCTATTTCGGCCATTTTCCCATCTACAGAACTTAAAATGAAATGAACACATCCAATAAAAAGATTTAGAAAGTTGGTGTTACTTTTATTTGTGACTCATTCCCTCGGGTATTCAGTAAATGCTACTCGGAGGTTAGGGACCGGGAAATAAACTACCTGCGTTTCCTTGAGCCTGTGTACGGTGAATGGGGAGGTTTGGCCCGGGTTGGAGTATCTTGTGTCCCAGGGATGGGCAGTAACCCGCTGATTGAAGCTGCAGTCGCTGCTTTCTGCTGGCAGCGGGTGATTGGAGAGTGCGGGGCCGGAATATTGCTGCTTTTCTGCTTTTCGCTGTCTCACTCACTGTGGAGCTGAGGAAGAGAGAATAATTGATGGGTTTGTTTGAATCCAATAATTCTATAGATTTCGAATGGCCTCGATGTCGGCCTAAGTGTTTTTTTTCATTATATTGCAGATTAATATTCGTGAACATTGACCAGGACACATGGCTGTGAGATCAAGCACCTCCTCATTTTTCTCAATCGAAATATACAATCTAATATCTCTTGCTGTACAACCTGTTACAGAGATTGTTATAGAAAAGAGGGAAAGGTTTGCTACAGCTATACAAAGCCCTGGTTAGATCACACCTGGAGCACTGTGCATAGATCTGGGAGCGGCCCCTTTTTAAGGATTAATATTTGCCTTGAAAGTTTCAGAGGAGCCGCATTGATGAGGTTGGTGGGTTTTGGAAATTGGAAGCTGTACATCCGCAGCTTGTGGCACTATTTCACCTCACTGTTCACTTCATGTTCATGTCTAACACACTCGATGCTGTTATTGGCTGAACGAGTCTTCTGTGTTTTAACTAAACATGCTATTATTTTGTAGGAAGAACGAGGAGAGACAGTATAAATTGCAGGGTTCTGGAGAAAAATTCGGGTAATGGCAATGATAGGGCGGGCAGAAGGCCCACTTTCCCTGCTGTAACCATTCTATGATTTTAAACAAATAATATTAGCATGTTAGCAAGTTCTGTAGTTGTGGCCCAGTCTTTAAGGTGAATGGGTTTAAAATCCATTGGGGCCTCCCGACGTAGGTTTGAATCTTGCTGACTGTGCTTCTCGTTATTTCTGCTTGACTGTAGAATTAATTCTCATTCAAATAGAAGAAAAAACAACCAAACAAATCCATTTATGTGACAGTCTTCTGCAAGTCTCCAGTCGGATATGAAACAGAAACTGAGCCAAGTTGGTGACATTTTGTTTTCTGGGCGTTTGTTTCTCCTTAGGCCTCTGTCACACTCCGTGTATCCGTCTGTGTGTGTTCCTCTGTATGTGCCCATGTGCTTCAGTTCCCCGAGGGGTTGAATACATTTTACCAGCACAAACTTTATTTACTTTAGTTGTGCAACTTCATTTTAAAATGTTACGAGGAAAAACTCTCAGGGTAAAAGGTGCAACAGGAGTTTGTCTATTTCTCTGTATGTTAAACTGCAACAACAATTTATATTTATAAACCGCCTTTAACCTAATGAAACGTCACAAGGTGTTCCCCAGGATCATTATATAACAAAGTGTGACACCGAGTCACATATTCGGTCAGATGACTAACAGCTCGGTCAAAGGTGAAGAACTGTATTAATGGAGGAAGCTATCGATTTCATGTTCCAGAAAACACCAATGGTTCTTCTCGTTGGCTCACTGTGTTCAACCTGAACAGACCATTTGGTCAGAAAAATTTATCTCTGGTGAAAGGAATCGGGAATGAAAAAATGCCAAAATCAGCCTTCATGAGCCAAATTTCCAGCCCTGTTAGCAGCTTCCCCGATGGCCGACTGGTTAGGGTTCAGCACTTTCACTGCTGCACCTCAGGTTTGATTCCCTGTCAGGAAATTGAGATTTACTGCCCTTGGGCGAACTGTTAAAACCAATGTTATTGTCTTCCTGGCTGAAAGCAACACAGAACATCTCTGTCAGAGTTAGGGGAGTGAGAGTTAAAGTTTCACATCAGAGCTGGAAATGTCACACGTGCAACAAGTCAAGAAGAGATCCAGAGGGTGTGAAAATGAAAGAGAAGGGCTGTGATGGGTTACAAAGCATTGACTATAGAGCTGGTGGTGCACAGCAGAATATTATTCCTGTATTATCCATGTTACTTGCAGCTCTAATTTCCTGATTTATTACAGTGCCCAACATTACCACTGCAGTTTGGTGACCAATAAACAACTCACACCAATGTTTGTTGCCTCTTGCCCGTTTCTTAACTCCACCAAAATTGATTCGACATCTTGATCTTTCAATCTAAGACCCTCTCTCACGAAAGTACCGATCTTGTCGTTATTAACTGTGCGACCCCGCCTCCTTTCCCTTTTTGCCCATCCTTCCTAAATTACGAATACCCTTGAATATTCAGATCAATCACACTGCTCTTTGAAAGCAGCACTCAGGGCCGAATGGCCTCTTTATTTGCTGTACCTTTCTGTCATTTTGTGATTCCTAACACCCCGGTTGCATCTCTCTAAGTTATTCTGGCATTTCATAACTCAATCTAGCGAGATGTACATCTTGCCCTTCTATCCAACACTTTGAATTCCAGACAGTAAACAGATTAGGAACTGAATTTGAAACCAGACTAGTACAACTGCAGATATGATCTGAACCATTCACTTGAGTTTCAAACACGCAGTGTTTGCACTTGAGCATTTACCTTCTTGTATATCTACTGAACAAAATAAGCTCATTCCGATTCTTCACATTGAAAATCAGTTCAAAATAATTTCAAAGTTTAACAACATACACAAGAATGTGGATAATTGATACTGTGCACATTCCTATAATCAGTGTCTGGGACAATCAGGTCCTGTGAACCCTTCTCGTGTCTTACATTCCCATTCCCTGATTTCCAGGGAAAGATTGGGTTCATAAACTGGATGGGTGGGTAGTCCCTGGCTAGGTCAGCCCTCTTCCAGAGAGTATATAAGAGTTATTGCTGGGACAGCAAATTTTCGTCCCTACTGCCATTAGTGATGATCACAAGATTTTTTATTGAAAACAAATTTCACCATTTGCCATGGTGAGATTTGATCCCCAGAATCCCAAACCAGTGAAAGTACCACTGTGCCACAGCCTGCTACCAAGGTAAGCGTGTTTAGAATTTGATGTGTGTCAGTTACTTTCAGTGATGAATTTCTGCCGTGTGTTCCCTTGTCAGTTTCACAGGAGCCGCAGTGATGAGGTTGGTGGGTTTTGGAAATTGAAAGTTCTACATGGGCAGCTTGAACAGCGAGTCGAACAATTGCCAGCTCAAATCGAATTGTACGGTTTGTGTGCGGTGTTTCATTTTAACAGGAAAGACGAGGAGAGACAGATTCAAAGTAAATTGCTTTGAGGTAAAAGACGAGGGTTATGGAATGAGTTAAACTGTTCTTCCAGAGAGCCGGCACGGACAAGAATGTTCTCCTTCTCTACTGTAGCCACCCATGATTTCATACTAACAACATCACCCTGTGCATTGAGTCAGTCGTGGTGACTGAGTGGTGAAGGCAATGGAGTCCAAATCCATTGGGGTTTCCCGCTTCTCATTCCTGGTTTTAACTCTGTGTTTACAGAGTTAATTATCGGTTACATTGAATCAAGTCCATCCAAACACTGGGGTATTTTCCTATTTCTGTTCATTCACGAAAATATTCACGAAACTTCTAGTCGGAAATGGAACAAAAAGGGAGCCTGGTTGGTGTCAAGTTTGCTTTCTGGGTGTTTGTCTCTCCTTAGAAACAAACCCTTGTCCTCTGTCACTCTCGGTGTCGATGTCTGTGTGTGTTCCTCTGTGTGTGTCAATGTGGTTCAGTTTCTCATTTTTACGACCCAAACATTATTTACGATAGTTTTGTGGCTTCAGATTAAGATGGTCCAGAGAAAACAAAAGCGCTGTTTTAAAAGATGCAAGAGGACATTACTTTCTGTTTCTTTTTGGGTGGAGATTGTTCAGCTACTAAATGCCTGGATGTTACAAAGCGGATTATGATTGAAGTTTTCACATGATCTTATGAAGTAGCTGAGAATGCCCAAGGGGCCGAATGGCCTATTCCTGATCATATTTTTCCCACACTCTAATTCAGAGCCGATGCCGGTCAAGGCAATGGTTGTTTCTGCTCTAAATGTGGTACTGAGTCGCCGATTGGGCTAAGATGCTGGCCGAGGCTTCCCTGCTTTGGGCTCCAGTCCCGCGGCTGCTAAACTTTCTAGTGGTTTGTTGTTTGAGACGCTTCCAAAAAATCCTCTGTGTGGCCAGGGGACGGCTGACCTGTGCAGTGTTGCATTTTGGTTGGGAGAATGGGGAGAGGTGGTTGGGGAAATGGCACGGACTGAAAATCTCTTCTCTCTGTTACTCCCTGTCTCCATTCTATTATTTTATACAAATAATAGCGAACTTTCACTAAGTATTGTGGCGAATTGGTTAAACTGATAGACTGGAAATTGGCTGGAGTTTTCTCACGTAGGTTTGAGCCCTGTAGTTTATGCTTGTTATCATTCCTGATTTTAACTGACGGTCGGTAGAATTTGTTATCGGTTAAATTGAATATAAAACATCCAAATACCCCGTGATTCTTATTTCTGTTCATCTGCAAATATTCACCAAATTCACAGTCGGAAACGGAAGAGTAATTGGCCACTCCTGATCAACCAATCACAACTGCTCTTTGACAGCAGCAGACCAGGCCGAATGACCTCTTTCTTAGCTGGAACTTTTCATAATTTTACGTTTCCCAACAGCACGGATGATGTTTCCCAGTCATTCTGCCATTTTATAACACATTTTATCGAAATGTACTTTGTTAACTTGTGTCCTTCTGAAGTCAAGACCCGGAGTGAATTCAGTGAGAAGTTTTCTTGTCATTTCCAGCAGGAGATTTGGAACCAGACCAGTTCATTGAGTTTAAATGGTCCCGACCCTTCACTGCAGCTCGTTGTATTTTTGAGTGGAGATGATTTCTGTTTGTTACGAAGTGCAGGATGATCTGATTAACTGACGGAGCAGGTTTGAGGTTCTGAATGATCTATTCCTACTCTGAAACAAAAACAAAACATGCAGGAAAAACTCAGCAGGTCTGACTGCATCTGTGGAGAGAAAGACAGAGTTAATGTTTCGAGTCTGTATGACTCTTCTTCAGAACTAAAGGGAAGTAAGACTTCATATTTCTACTTCCCTTTAGCTCTGAAGAAGAGTCAAACGGACTCGAAACGTTAATCCTGCCTTTCTCTCCACAGATTCTGTCAGACCTGCTGAGTTTTTCCAGCATTTTTTGCTTTTGTTTAAGATTTCCAGCATCCGCAGTATTTTGCCTATTCCTAATCTATAGCTTTTGTTCTATTTCAGTGCCAAAACACGTGTAGGAAACGGTTCATAAATTTCGCCCAGCGAGGCTGAGCGAACTAAGGCGCTGGCTTAAAGTATGTACAAAGTCATGAGTTCGCGTCCCACCGCTGCTCAACATTTAGCAGCCCCATTAGCACAAGCAAGATGACACCTCATATTGACAGGTAGAACGAGGAGAGTTGCTGCGGGGAAAAGGTGGGGTGTGGAATTACAGTAGTTGAGTTGCTCTTCCATAGAGACGACATGCTGAATGACCGTCTGATGTAGCCGTCTCTGATTTTATACAAACAGCAGTGACGTCATTATCGGCCCTGTGTTCATGGTGGAGTGAATAAGGGGATGGTGTTGGAATCCTGTGGGGTCTCCTCACAGAGGCACAGATCCTACCGGCTCCAGTTCTCATCATTCCTGATTTTAATAAGGTGCCCATGGAATTAATTATTGGATAAACGGAATCAAAACCACGCAAACACTCCCGTGGTTTCTTCTTTCCGTTGGTCTGTGAGTGACAATGTGGTTCAGTTCCCCAAGGGAATGGACACATTTTTAACATAACAAACTTTATTCACATTAGTTGTGCAACTTCAGATCAAAAAAATATCAGGGTGAAAGTTGGAAGAGGAGCTTGTCTCCTTCTCTATATGCCCCATTACAACAAAGCTTACATTTAGATAGCGTCTTTAATGTAATTAAACCTCCAAAGATGGTTGACAGGATCATTATGTAACAGAGTCTGACACTGACACACATATTGAAATGTTGGGCCAGGTGAACAAAAGCTTGGTCAAAGAGATAGGTTTTATGGAGCGTCTCAAAGGAGGAAAGAGTCGTCGAGGTGGAGGGAGGGAATTCCAGAGCTTGGGGCCTCGGTAACTGAAACCTCGGTCACCAATGGTGGAGCGATTCTGATTGGGAACGTACAACAGCCAGGATTAGAGGGGCACAGATATCTCAGAGACGTGTGGGTTTCGAGGAGATCTCAGAGATAGGGAGAGGCGAGAACAACGGGAGATTTGAACACAAGGATAAGAAAGTTTGAAGTAAATGCATTCTTTGACCGGGAACCAATGTACGTCAACGAGCAGAGGGTGATAGGGGAATGGGACTTGCTGTGAGTGAAGACGCGGACAGTAGTTTTGGATGACCTCAACTTACGGAGGGGAGAATGTCCACTTACATTCCAGAACTGACATTCTGCTGGATCAGCACTGCCCTGTTTCCAAGACCAATATTGATCCTTTATAAGGTGCCATTCCCAGAACTATACACAGTCCTGCAGGTGTGATCTAACCAGGGCTTTGTTTAGCTGTAGCAAACCTTTCCCTCTTTTCTATAACAGGCTGTACAATAAGGGGAATTACATTGTATATATCGACTGAGATGCTTGGTCAGAATAAACTTCATTTAAATATTCAATAGGAAATCAATTTCATAAATAAATATTCCTCTTCATTTCGAAGACAACATATGAATTCCCAGTTCAACTCTCCATGTCATTGGGTCAGGGAAACTTTGTTAATTTTCACACACTCCTGCACCTCTTTCAGAATTGTTTTCCTTAACTCAGAGTTTTCAAAAAGGAATTCATAATTATTTGAAATGGAAAACAAACCTGCAGGGTTATGAAGGAAGAGAATGATATTGGAACTAAGTGGTTCGCTCTTTGAAGAAAGCACAAACCCGATGGGTCGAATGGCCTCCGAATGCGCGGTGTCAGTTTACATTTAGATCAATTTCTCTGCAGCATTCCAAAATGCCCCGCCCCAATTTTATGCCTGTGAAACAGGATCTTGCAGTGCAGCATGTCTGCACAGTTTGAAATTCTATACAAGTCCCTTTGGCATTTTCTCGCAAATTGTTTCTGTGGTGCATCGCCAGCGATGTCCACGTCCCATAAATGAATAAAAATACAAATAGTGGTTATCACATTCGCTTCACATGCACAATGTCACTGGTTCAAAAGCTGGCAGAGACAATCATCTAATTGCGAGAAGTTGCACAATTCCCGTTTGTTGCTAAACAATAACTGAATATATTATCTCACAGCCACGTGTCATTGGCACTTCCCCAAGCTTTGAATGATTTTCTCCAAAAGGCACAGTAATGAGAAAGAGACAAAAATGAGACGAATTACAGTGAGAATATTCGCACATGTGTGAAGTGTTAAATGGCCTGCTGATGTGCTGTGGCATTTTATGATTCTAATTTGAGATCAATTTCTCTGCCCCATGGCTGTGTTTGTCAGTCAAACTGCACTTCCACAAACCAGAGTTCAGGAGTACAGTAAGACTGCAGGGTTTGATATACTAAGTCAGTCTCTGTGGTTCTGTCCATTGTTTCTGTAGTGTAGTGGTTATCAAGTACATGCAAAAAGTCCCCTGTCTGGAAATGGGTAGAAACATTATCGAGATTTACACATCTAAGTGTGAGGGAAAGTTCCATAATTCACATTTGTTGCTGAATATTAACTGAATATAGTACCTTGCCACCACATTATATTTGCCCTTCGCCAACTTCAAAAAGCATTCTCAAAATCAGGAGGGATGAAACTGACTAGGCACAAAAAAATGCCAGTTTCTTTAGTCAACAACAGAAATTAATGAGTTTACAAATGCAAATTCACAGTTACTTACTGACTGAAAGATGACTACTAGTGTGAAACAAAGACTAGCATTACCCTAAAGGCAGGCGCAACTGATACTGGGATTGAACACAAGGGAATGGGAGAGATGGTCCAAAATCACTTTTCATCGCTCCTCATCATGGATCTTCATTCTTTCATAGGCACGGCTGGCCAGCATTTGTTGCCCATCCAGAATTGTCCTTGAGATGTGTAACTTGTTAAACCATTTCGGAGGGCCGTTAAGAATCAATCACATCACTGTTGGTCTGGAGTCACATGCAGGTCAGACCAGGTAAGGACGACCGATTGAATTCCCTAAAGGACTGGTGAATCACATGGGTTTGTACGACAATCCGTGATAGTTTCATGATCATCATGACTGCGAAAATACTGAGGACATGTCCGATCAGAATAAACGTCTTTTGTAAATTCAATATGAAATTAATTGCACAAATAACTCATGTTTATATCAAAAACTTCAGAAGGAACCAAAGTCCAACTCTTCATTTCATTGGGGAAGGGAAATGTTCATTAAGGCAAACTGCATGGATTCTGCAGAAACTCCTTCTTCCAAAGGGAATTTGGACATGTTTGAAAGGGAGAAATTTCTGATTCATGGAAAGGGAGAAGGAAACTGGGACTAATAGGCAAGATCTTTGTAAAAGGCTGGTTATAAATAGAATGGGTGGAAGGTCCTCTTGCTGCGCTGTGCCATTTGATGATGACATTGTTGATCTGTCTGTCTCCAGCATTCCTAATGAGAACAGCCGAATTCCATTTCTTCAAAACAAAGACCCAAAGTGCTGCTGGATGACGTCACCGTTGAACATTCCAGACAGCTCCACTGGGATCCAGGCAGGGAAATGTTCCTGTAGCGTTGTGGTTACCCCACTCATTTCGCTTCTGCAAGTTACTCCATTCAATGCTCGGGGAAACATTGTCACCCAACTGTGTGGAAAAGTTGCATCGCTGCCATTCCTGTTTATTGTTGAATGTGAGCTGAATGCAGGATCTTGCAGCCACATTAGATTCTCTCTTCACCATTTCTGATGATAACATTCAGCAAAATAAGATGTTTCCACTGGCAGCGGGTGATTGGAGAGTGCGGGGCTGGAATATTGTTACTTGTTCCTGTCTCACTCACTGTGGAGCTGAGCAACAGCGATGAATTGATGGGCTTGTTTCAATCCAATAGCCTCATAGATCTCTATTAATTTAGATGGGGGTTCACGGGATCGTTCATATTCTTTGTTATATCTGAAATGAATATCCATAAACAGAGCTTGGTGTGGGAACTCAGTGGGTGACAGCCGAGTTTTCAACGTGGTGGGTGGGATGGATTTTCTTGTAGTTTCAGGGCCCCGAAACAAATCAGAGCGTTAGTGAGTAATGATGGGGAGAAAAAAGTGCCAGCTTCGTCCCTGGGTGGTCTCGAACCACCAACCTTTCAGTTAACAGCCGAACGCGCTGACCAATTGCGCCACAGAGACTTGACAGAGGTACTTGCACTCTGTAAGATATCCTAAACCAATGGCTCAGCCAGAGAAAGCTTCAGATTGCCGTGACTGCAATGACAATTATTCCCTATCAGTTTTACTCTTCCCAAATAAAGGTTGGGCCATTCATTGTGGACACATGGAAAAAGTCTGATCCCACCCACTGCAGACACATCCATGTCACCGGGAACCAGCTCTCCTACAACCGGTGCTGTCTCCCTTCGAGCCTTTCGGTGTTTTGTCTGTTACTGAGTATTCTGATTGTCCCGAAGCCGATAATTCTAAAGGGGTTTCTCTGTTACACAGCGAGTGGTTAGGATCTGGAATGCACGACGTGAGAGTGTGGGGGGGGTGGAGGCAGATTCAATCACGGATTTCAAAAGAGAATTGGACAGAAAATGCAGGTCTCCAGGGACAAACGCGGGGGAGTGGGACCAGGTCAGTTAGTTTCCGGAAGAGTAAGAGATCTCCCTTTTCAGACGGAGTTAAGGAGATTTATTTCCTCTCAGAGGGTCATCAGCCTGTGGAATTATTTTCATCAGAGGTTTGGTCATTGAATTTACACAAGGCAGAATTAGACAGATTTTTGAGAGGCAAGGGGGTTAAAGGTTATGGGGGGCAGGCAGGAAGGCGGAGTTGAGACCAGAACCAGGTTTGCCATGACCTGAATGAATGGTGAAGCAGGGTCAAAGGGCTGAATGGCCTTTTCCTGCCTCTGAGTCTTTTGTTCCTACGACTCGGGCTGAATGGCCTCCATCTGTGTGTAGCCTTAGCACCGATTCTCTGACACCATGAGGCTCTGGAGAGGCAAATGGTCAATTCCTGCTTCTATTTGTTAAGTTCTATTTTGGAGCCATTACCACCCAAGGCAATGGTTAGTTTACATTTGATAGTGTCAGCGTGGCCGGCTGGGTTAAAGTGTTTTGTTTGACCTCTGTTCTCTTCGTGGGTTAGATTCAAAGTTTCAGTTGATTTGTTATTTCAGTCACTTCACCTGAGCATGGGCTCACGGTCATCAATATATTAAGATCTTCATCCTGGCAGGAAGAACAAGGAGACGCAGTATGAATTGTAGGGTGACTGGGGATATGTGAGGCCGAATTCCCCCTTTCTCTGTTATAACCTTTCTGTGATTTCATATGAACAAGTTTGAAATTGATGTGAGATCTGTAATTGCGGATGAGTGGTTAAAACAATGGGTTTGAAATCTACTGGGCTCTCCCCATGTAGGTTTCAATCCTTGCTGTCTGCTGCTCCTTACTTTAGGTGAATCCAGAATTAAATTAATTGTTGGTGAAATGGAATAAAAACTTTCCAAACACTCCCGTGTGTTTCTCCTGCTTCTCCTCCACGTTTCTTCATTTCCGTTCATCTGCAAGCATTCACCAAATCTACAGTCTGAAATGGAACAATAATTGGAGAAGCTGGTGACATCCTAACTTTCTGGGTGTTTGTGGATCCTGAGGCCTCTGTCACTCTCAGTGTATGTGTCTGTGTGTGTTCCTCTGTGTGTGTCAATGTGGCTCAGTTCCCTGTAGGGATGAACACTTCTTTACCATCACAAACTTCATTCACATTATTCGTGCAACTTCATGTTAGAATGTTATGGTCCCCCGTCTTTTCCCCGGAGACCTGCATTTTCTGTCCTATTCTCTTTTGAAATCCGCGATTGAATCTGTCTCCCTCACACTCTCAGGCCGTGCATTCCAGATCCTAACCACTCGCTCTGTAACACAGAAGCCCCTTCAGAATGGTACACTTTATGTGATGTTGCTTCTCCTCATTCTTCCGACCAACATGAATCACTTCACACTTCCCTACATTAAATTTCAGGTTCGCTTTAACAGTTTACACGAGGAATTCCTGTGCATTGTGACAGTTCACACAGCGGTAAGAAAAAAGTTAGCTCCTGATCAGGAGTTAAACCTGGGCTGCGGTTGTGAAAGCACCAAATCCGAAGCACGAAGCTCTCCGACTTCCAGTGAAGCCGAGGCTGTTTTCACTCAGAAGCCAGCGGCTGTGATATTAACAAAGCGGGATGGAGAGAGACTCAGTTTGAGCGGTGACACTGCTGGAGGGATGGGGAGTTGGGGATCACCCATCAAAGCTTAAAAAAAACGGCGGCGCTCAGCGTGGGGCTTGAAGTCACGATGCTGAGATTAAAAGTCTCACGCTTTACCAGGTAAGCTAGCCGGGAATGCACAGTCAATGTTCCCTATGCAAAAATTCAGGGAGATCAATGTTCCTTCCTCCCTGGAGCCTCAGCTTGTTCTGAATTTCAAAGTGTGGAAGGTAATCGGCCAACAAAAGCCCCAAGGTTACAATGCATTCCTCTCAATCATCAATAACATTCACATCTTCCACTTCTTAGCTGCACCTCCTTCCAAACATTGCAAACTCCACTTGCATCTTTCATCCTGATATTTTTCTCTTTGACATTTTAATATGAAGCTGCACAATTAATGTGAGTCAAGTTTATGAAGTGAATATGTGTCCATCCCCTCGGGGAACTGAACCGCATTGTCACACACAGAGGAACACACACCGACACATACACCGAGAGTGACAGAGGCCTAAGGAGAGACAAACACCCAGAAAGCAAGGATGTCACCAACTTGGTCAATTATTGTTCCATTTCAGGGGCCAAATGTAGTGAATGTTTGTAGATGAACAAAAGTAAGAAACACGGGGGTATTTGGGTGGTTTTCTTTATCATTTGATGGATAATTTACTCTGCAGACAGTTTATATCAATCAAGAATGAGAAGAAGGGGAATTGGCAGGATTCGAACCATGTGGAAAAACGCCTTAAGCACTCGGCCAGGACAACTGGGTAAAGGCTGCATGTTGCTTAAAATTAGAGAATGAATACAGGGAGTTCCAGTGAAAGGAGGTCTTCATGTCCGTGTCATTGTCCCATCTTTTCCCAGTCACCCTGGGATTTACACTGTCTCTCCTCATTCTTCCAAATGAAATACAACACGGCACAGATCAGCTGCCCCTTCACCGCACGGAGAATTTTTGGGAAGCGCCTCAAATAACAAACCACCAGAAAGTTTGGCAGCGGTGGGAGTGAAGCCCAAATCACCAGAGAGATCGAAACCTGAACCAGCGGCTGAGCCCACTCAGCCTCACTACCACATTCAGATTAGACACAAACATTGTCTTCACCAACATTGACACAATATAATATAACATAACACAATATAAAAAATTATGATCAGGAATTGGCCATTCGGCCCCTCGAGCGTTCTCAGCTACTTAATAAGGTCATGTGAAAACTTCAATCATCACCCAGTAACATCCGGACGTTTAGTTGCTGAACAGTTTCCACTCAAAGAAAAGAGAGAAATGTTTTAAAACTGCTCTTTTTTTCCCTGTACCATCTTAACATGAAGCCACAGAACTAACATGGCCAATGTTTGGGTGGTAAAAATGGGAAACTGAACCACATTGACACACACAGAAAATCACAAATATGCGTGTTGTTAAGATTTGAAATGGTGCTTATTTTCATACTGTCTTTCAATGTGCAGAAAGTGGAGCTGTGATTAGCTTATAGCTCAGACGATGCACAGCAAGAATGTACATAACAGGCTGATGCTGACAGTGCCTGTTTGGACTCAGTGAGCTGCATCTGACGATTGAGAACATTTAATTGCCGCTCAACGAGTCCGGTTCCAAATTCCCTGCCATAAATGAAAAGAAAACTCGCTGAATTTGCTGAATGTCTTGAATTCAAAGCATCATATGGAAGGTCAGAAAATTCATCTTAACCGTGGTATTAGGAAAAATAAAATGACAGAAAGTTACAGCAAAGAAAAAAGGCCATTCGGCCCTGTGTGCTGCTTTCAAAGAACAGTGTGATTGGTTGACCTGAATACTTTTAGGAAGAATGGACAAAAAGGAAATCGAGGCAGGGTCGCGCTGTTAATAAGGAACGAGATCGGTACATTAGTGACAGAGGATCTTAGATTGAAGGATCAAGATATGGAATTAGTTTGGGTGGAGCTAAGAAACAACAAGAGGCAGCAAACATTGGTGGGAGTTGTTTATAGGCCACTAAACTGTAGTGGTAATGTTGGGCATGGGATAAATCAGGAAATTAGAGCTGCATGTGACATGGGTAATACAGGAATAATATTCTGCCTCGCACCACCAGCTCTATAGTCAGTGCTTTGTAACCTACCACAGTCCTTCTCTTTTATTTTCACTCCCTTACTCCGACTCTGGGTTTATTCCCGAGTTTTGCCCTTGTGACATTTCCAGCTCTGATGTGAAATTTACACTCTTACTCCATCATTTCTAGCAGAGCTTTACAGTGTTATTTACAACCAACAAATTAATCACATTGATTTGATCAGCTCGCCCAGGAGGAATAAGTTTCAAATCCCTAACCAGGAATCGAACGCAGGCTGTACTGATAAAATTACCGCATTCTAACCACTAACCCAGCAGTTTGACACATGCAGGCTGCTTGTGGCATTTTCCCTTTCCAGATCCCTTTTTCCAGGGCCAAGTTTCTTTGACCAAATGGTCTATGTCATTTGAACACAAGTGCCGTCTTCAGCCAATGGGAAAAACCATTGCTGAGAGCTGGAACATGAAATCGATACTTTCCTCCTTTAAGACAGTTCTTAAAGCCTCCCCCTTTGACAGAGCTTTTAGTCATCTGACAGAATATGAGGCTCAGCGTCATACTTTGTTATACAATGCTCCTGGGGAACGCCTTGTGACATTTCATGAGGTAAAAGGAGCTTTATAAATATAAGTTGTTGTTGTACTCCATACAGAGAAAAAGACAGACTCCTGTTGTCTCTTTCATCCTGATATTTTTCACTGTAACATTGTAATGTGAAGTTGCACCACGAATGTGAATACAGTTTGTGCTCGTAAAAATGTGTTCACCTCCTCGGGGAACTAAACCACATTGACCCACACATAAGAACAAACAGAGATATACACCGAGAGTGACAGGGGCTTAAGGAGAGGCAAATGCCAGGATGAAATCATGTCACCAAATTGGCTCTTTTTTTTCCATTTCCGACTGGAGATTTGCAGAAGGCTGACAATGAATGGAAATAAGAGATCACGGATGTGTTTGGATCTCTTTTCCTCGATTCAAACGATAATTAGTTCTGTCTGCGTACAGTCAAAGTCAGAAATAACAGGAAACGTAGTCAGCAGGATTCGAACCTGCGCGGGGTAACCCCAATGGATTTCTAATCCATCGCCTTAACCACTCGGCCACGACTACAGAGGTTGCTCCTATACCATTATTAGTTGTATGAAATCGTAAAGGTTACAGCAGAGAAAGCGGTCTTTCTGCCCGTCTTGTCATGGCCATTACCTGGCCTTTTCCCCAGAACCCTGAAATTTATTCTGTCTCTCCTTATTCTTCCCACCAAATTGGAAATGAAAGAGTGAGAATGATCACATAAGCTTAGAAAGCTCACAGCAACCGTTGTTTTCATTGGCTGACAAAGTCGTTTATCTTGAACCTAAACAGGCAGTTTTGTGGTGAAAGAGATCTGAACTGAAAAACAATAGGCAAAAGCAGCGTAGATAAGCCAAATCGAAAATTATTGGTGCAACTTCCCTGGTGGTCTCATGGTTAGGATGCGGTGCTCTTAGCGCTGCAGCCCGCATTTGATTCCCGGTCAGGGAATGTCAATTTGTTGGAACGAGTGTTGGTTATTCATTGATTGGAAACGTTTAAAACTCCACCAGAATCAGGGGAGTGTGGTTTTAAGTTTTGCCTCAGAGCTGGAAAACAGCACACTTAGTTCAAGTGGGGTAAGGGAATGAAGGAAGAGGAGAGGGGAAAGGCTGGGTGCAAATCACTGACTGTAGAAATGTTGGTGTGAGGCAAAATATGGGTGGGAGAAGTACGAAATTTGCTGCCTACTGTTTGCACTGACACAAATATCATTCCTGAAGGATCAACCAATCACTACTGCTCTTTGAAACCAGCACGCCCTGCCTAATGGCCTCTTTCTGTGCTGTAACTTTTTGTAATTTTATATTTCCCAACAGCACGGGTCATTCTGCCATTTTATAACCCACTCGAGCGAGATGCGCTTTCTTACCTTGTATTTGGCTCTTTTGAAACCTAAACAAGGAACAAATTCAGTGAGTTTTCTTGTCATTTCCAGCACGAGATTTGTCACGAGACTAATTGAGCGACATATTAATGGTGCCAATCCTTCACTGGAGCTCACCGCGTCCAAAGAGCACTGTTATCATCAGCCTGTCATGTATCTTCTTGCAGTACATCTGCTGAACAATATAAAGCTTATCACAGCTCTGCTTTCTACACATTGAAACCCAGTGTGAAAATCAATTACAAAGCTGAACAACTGGGAGGAGACTGACTGTGGATAATCGGCACTAGGCACATTCCTGTAATCAGTATCTGGGAGAACCAGGAAGATGAGATCCAGGTGTCTCTTTACCAACGAGTTTTACCCATTCCCACGAACTGGCTGTGTCTGCATCAAGCACCTAATTAACCTGGGGGCTGGACGGGTAGAGGAAGCTGGAGGCCAAACAGGGACAGAAGCAGAATGAGATGCGATATGAAAGTGTTTTGAATTAGATGTATGTCAGTTGCTTTCAGTGATGAATGACAGTCTTGTAAGTTTCACAGGAGCCGCAGTAATTAGTTGGTGTTTTTTTTTTATTTCAAGCAGCAAAATTTTAAAAGTAAAAAGATAAAAAACTGAAACTTTCTATATATAGCCTACAACAACAGTGCCTTTTACCGAATGAAACGTCATAAGACGTTCCCCAGGAGCATTGTATAACAAAGTGTGACACTGAGACACATATTCGGTCAGATGTCTAAAAGCTCGGTCAAAGGGGGAGGCTTTAAGAACTGTCTAAAAGGAGGAAAGTACCGATTTCATGTTCCAGCCATCAGCAATGGTTCTTCTCATTGGGGAAAAGTCACCTGTGTTCAACCCAAACAGACCAATTAGTCGGAGAAAGTTGTCTCTGGTGAAGGAGATCGGGAATGAAAAAGAAAATGTCATAAGTTGCCTCCATAATCCAAATGTCAAGCCTTGTTGGTAGTTTCCCTGATGTCCAGTGACTGGGAATCGGCGCTTCCATTGGACCAACAGCGAATAGGGTGGAGGGTTTTGGAAATTGAAAGTTATACATGAGCAGCTTGTGGGGCTATTTCACCTCACTGTCAATTTCATGTTCCAGATCACAGCAACCGTTGTTTTCATTGGCTGAAGAAGTCGTTTATCTTGAACCTAAACAGGCAGTTTTGTGGTGAAGGAGATCTGAACTGAAAAACAATAGGCAAATGCAGCGCAGATAAGCCAAATCAAAAACTGCTGGTGCAGATTCCCTGGTGGTCTAGTGGTCAGGATTCGGCGCTCTCACCGCCGCGACCCTGGTTCAATTCCCGGTCAGGGAATGTCGAGTTATTGAATTTGTTGGAATGAATGTTGATTTTTCATTGATTGGAAACGTTTAAAAGCTCCACCAGAATCAGAGAAGTGAGAGTTTAAGTTTCGCCTCAGAGCTGGAAAACATCACACTTGGTTCAAGTGGAGTGAGGGAATGAAGGAAGAGGAAAAGTTGCAAAGCACTGACTATAGAAATGTTGGTGTGAGGCAAAATATGAGTGGGAGAAGTACGAATTTTGCTGCCTACTGTTTGCACCGGCACAAATATCACTCCTGATGGATCAAACAATCACTACTGCTCTTTGAAAGCAGCACGCCCGGCCGAATGGCCTCTTTCTGTGCTGTAACTTTCTATAATTTTAAAGCAACAGCACGGGTCATTCTGCCATTTTATAACCCACTCGAGCGAGATGTACTTTCTTACCTTGTATTCGGCTCTTTTGAAACCAAAACACGGACCAAATTCAACGAGTTTTCTTGTCATTTCCAGCACGAGATTTGTCACGAGACTAATTGGGCGATACATTAATGGTGCCAATCCTTCACTGGAGCTCACCGCGTCCAAAGAGCACTGTTATCATCGGCCTGTCATGTATCTTCTTGCAGTACATCTGTTGAACAATATAAGCTTATCACAGCTTTGCTTTCTTCACATTGAAACCCAGTGTGAAAATCAATTAAAAAGCTGAACAACTTGGAGGGTAGTGACTGTGGGTACTTGTGGCTCAGTTCATAGCACCCTCGCCTTTGAATCAGAGGGTTGTGGGTTCATATCCCACTCCCGGAAAACCAAGAACTGTGATTGTACTCGAAAGAAGTTGCAATCTGTGACTGTTGGTAACTCGAAAGAGTTTCCTGTAATCAGTATCTGGGAGAATCAGGAAGATGAGATCCAGTTGTCTCTTTACCCACGAGTTTTACCCATTCCCACGAATTCACTGTGTCTGCATGAAGCACCTAATTGACCTGGGAGCTGGACGGGCAGAGGGAGCTGGGGGCGAGACAGAAGCAGAAAGAGATGCGACATGAACGTACTTTGAATTTCAGTGGTGAATGTCTGTCTTGTAAGTTTCACAGGAGCCGCAGTGATCAGTTGGTGTTTTATTTAAGCAGCAAGATTTCAAATTAAAAAGATAAAAGCAAATTACCTTGAATGATGGAAATCTGAAACAAAAGCAGGATATGCTGGAAAAACTCAGCAGCTGGAGCGAGGGTCAATGTTTCCAGACAGTACGACTTTTATTCAGATTTTCAAAGTATTAGAGCACCAGCGTGGGGCTCGAACCCATGACCCAAAGATTAACATTCTCATGCTCTGCCAAGTAAGCTAGTGAGGAACATGAAAAATTGTTTTGTATCTCAATATACATGGTTAAACCTGCTGATTTCTACCTGATACCTCAGCTTGACCGGAATTTTAAAGTGTGGAACGTAATCGGCCGACAAATGCACCAAAGTTGCAATGCATTCCCCTCAATCATCAATAACATCATTCACATCTTCCACTTCTTAGCTGCACCTCTTTCCAAATACTGTGATCCATTTTCCTCAGGATTTTCTCCTGGATTTAATATTTACCTGCTTCGTGTCCTCATTTTGAAATCAGAATCGCTTCAATATCCAACACAATTTGAATTGCAAACCTGACGGGCAAACAATGGAAAACAAGTCACTCGGTAACACAAATCCCATGGTGCTCATTTTCAGATTCACAACAGTCAGATTTTCAATAAAATGAAGGAATTTTACAGTGAAAAGTTTAGAAAGTTGGTGTGACTTTTATTTGTGACTCAGTCACTCGGGTATTCTGTAAATGCTGTTCGGAGGTTTAGTGACCGGGATATAATCTACCTGCGTTTTCCTGAGCCTGTGCTCGGTGTATTGGGAGGTTTGGCCCGGGTTGGAGTATCTTGCATTCCAGGGATGGGCAGTAACCCGCTGATTGAAGCTGCAGTCGCCGCTTTCTGCTGGCAGAGAGTGATTGGAGAGTGTGGAGCCGGAACACTGCTGCTTTTCTGCTTTTCCCTGTCTCACTCACTGTGGAGTTGAGGAAGAGAGAATAATTGAGGGTTTCGTTTGATTCCAATAATTTCATGAATTTCTGATGGGTTAGATGAAGGTACAGAGTGGGTCCAAATCTTTTCTCATTGTATTTGACAGAAAACGTAATTTTAAAAAGAAGCTGTTTTTGTGGGAGCTCACTGGACAACAAAAGACCTGCCACCGTTTGGGGATATCTTGCAGCCCAAGTACCCAATGACAACCTGGAAATGGGTGACAATGAATGGTGCTGAGGGGGAAAAACAGTAAAAATCTTCACCCCCTGGGTGGTCTTGAATGACCAACCTTTCAGTTAACAGACAAACACGCTGACCAATTGCGCCACAGACACTTACACAAACCTAACTGACAAGGTATCCAAACCAGGGTGTCAGTGAGTCTAATGTTCAGATTTCCACTACCCAGACAGCTATCACGCTCTGTCAGTTTTACTCTTCCAAAATAAAGGGTGGGACATTCATTCCAGATATATGGAAACAGTCTGATCCCACCCACTTCAGACACATCCATGTCACCGGGAACCAGCTCTCCTACAACCGGTGCCATCTCCCTTTGAGCCTTTCATTGTCTTATCTGTTACCAAGTATTCTGATAGTCCCGAAGCCGATATTAGGTTTGAATTCCTGATGTGCAGTAACGAGAATCCTTTCAATGTCTCAAATCAGTTAATTTCACTGATAACATTAGTGTCACTGTTCCAGCGTCTTAAAGAAAGGAAAGGTGCCTTGACTGTCTCTGGTCAGTCGGGCAGGTCACCCTTCATTTGCATTGGATTCCATTCCTCAAAGTGGATTTTCATTTCCTTCTTGAGTTCCCTTACTACATCTGGCAGCATTTTTGGATTGAGAGGCATTATTAACATTTCAGATGCAGTGCAGTTCTGATGAAAGGTTACGGACCTGAAATGAAAACCATGCCTCTCTCTCCACAGTCACTACCAGAGCTGTTGAGAATTCCAGCATTTTCTATTTTTATTTCAGATAACCAGCATCTGCAGTAATTTGCTTTACTTTACCTGATCAGTGAAACATATAAGATCCTCAGGGTACTTGACAGGGCGGTTTTGGAGAGGATGTTACCTCTTGTGAGAGAATCTAGAACTCGGAATCGCTGTTTAAAAACAAGGGGTCACCCATTTAAAATGGAGATGAGGCGATTTTTTTTCTCTCACAGGGTCGTGAAACTTTGGAACTCTGTTCCTGAAAAGGCTGTGGAAGCAAAGTCTTTGAATATTTTTAAGGCAGAGGTCGATATGTCCTTGGGAAGCAAGAGGGTGATAGGTTATCAGTGATAGGTGGGATACAGATTTCAGGTGACTATCAGGTCAGCCATGATCTTATTAAATGGCGGAGTAGGCTTGAGGGGCCGAATGGCCTACTCCTGTTCCTTTTTCTTAAGTAGTGCTAAGAATGTGGAACCCATTACCAGTCAATTTCGAGATCCATGTCTGAGCTGAAAATGTGTAGGTAAACCCACACTGTAAGCAGATTGTTCACCAGTTAAAATTGGAAAGGGATTCACTCTCATCCCTTTTACTGACACAGCAACACAGTCTTGCTGGTGGGAGACCATTCAGATACTTCACGTGTGCAAAGTGCTTTATTCAGTTTGCCCACACGTTAACACTCCAACTTTAAAAGTTCAAAAGATTTGATCCACAATCAGAGCAGAGATCTGTTCTCTTAAATGTTCCATGTATCGGGGGAAATGTTACCAGCTCACCCCATCTGCTGAGACTACACTGAGTTCAGACCTAACTGTCGGGGTTTGTTCTGCATCCAGGTGAGAATTGCGGTGGACCCCTTAGCAATTTGGCCGCTGTTTCATTGATTCAACAATTTTATGTCTTGCCCCTATGGCACCCATCGTATTCTGATTACAGGACAGAGGTTTCTGTTCTACAACGTGATATTTCAATGGCGGAGCGGCCACCCAGCATTCGCTGCGGGGCAGAATGTGCCCTCTCTTCACAACAGCAGCGCCTACGCATGCGCAGTACTGAGTGTGGTGGGGCATGCGCATTGCGGTCGGATCCATTAGCATGCGCAGTGCTGGTCTGTGACTGAAGCTGCTCAGAGCGGGTGAGAGAATGTCGAGTGGAGCAAACTAACAGAGTTAGTGGGTGTGTGAGGAGGAATGGAGCCAGCGGAGTGGGAATAGAGGCTTGATAAAGACACAGTGCAGGCCGCAGACCTCAAATAACAAGATACCGGTCTTGTATTTGCAGAGAACGGGCCGAAAAAGTCTGGATTTCTCCCTTCGCCAGGCCCGGGGTAACGGCCGCCATCTTTATAGGGGGCAATGTGCAGCAGGGCGCATGCGCGGTCATCCTGGTCCAGGTAGCAGGAGGAGAGAGTGTTATGCATTTCTATCCCGGACCGACAGGGATGGATTTTGGAAACTCCTTTTACAGGGGGTAAGAAGGGGAGGATTTACACACAGCAAACTCAAACCAAGAGAAACGTTTGTTCTTTCTGAATTTCAATCCTGGATTGACCGTGATGGATTTTTTGAATTCCATTTACAGGATGTTAGAAGAGGAGGAACTCAAGGGATACTTGAGGGAGATGAGAAACTGAAACCAAACATCATGACAAAATCTGAAAGTCTCTTGATTCACCAGGACCTGAATAGCACCAGCCTTTGAATGTAAGCTTTGAGGTCATTTTCAGTTACTGGGTAAAAAATCTCTTCCTCACATTGTGGATCTTACCTAAAATCTTAAATCTCTTTCCCTTAATCCTTTCATAATCAGCCAATGGGAACAGCTTTAATTTAACTACCTTTCATAATCCTGTACACCTCTATCAAATCTCCCCTCAAGCTCCTTTACTACAAGGAGAACAACCTCAGTTTCTTGAATTTAATCTTACAATTAAAATCCCTCATCCCTCGACCCATTCTGATAAATCTCCTCTGCCCCCTCTCAAGGACCCTCACATCATAATTTGTGGTGATCGCTGGTTTGCACAGACCCAGATGTTCTGTGTCTGTGACATCATCACACATCGACAATTACACTGTGACATCATCACACATCAACAATTACACAGTGACATCACCCCGCTCCCCAGGTATTTCCTCAACTGGGAGATTTTTCACTGACTCCAGTGCTTCTGATATCTTTCTAGCTACAGGCTGCAACAGGAGAGTTTAAGTTTGAAAATGGTGATATTCTTTCAGAGGTGAGTATTTTTCACCATCCATCTACAATTTAGAGCTTTTAGTGCTGTGATGTTTTCTGTGAGAGGTTCCAAGTCTCTGGGACTGGTGTGGCTCCTTTACTGAGGATTTGAATCCATGTCCATCCATTGCTCTGTTTCACCTCTGCCCTCCCTGATCACCTCTCTACCATTGTCCACCTTCCTCTGTCTCTAATAATGGATCTATTTGAGTTATGTTTAGTATTTTATTGTTACTTCTGCTGACTGTGTCTCAATGAGGTTTCCTCCGCTGCCCATCCTCTGACCATGTGCTGCTGGTTTCCCAGCTTTATCTTCCCACAGTATCTTTCATAGTCAGGAACTGTTTTTCCTGCGCTATAGTCCATTTCTATTCCACTTCTGAGCTTATGTTGATCACCAAATTCTGCAGCAATTTTACTCCCTGTAAATCATTCTGCGAACCCTGAAATGTTTACTCTGTTTCCCTCTCCACAGATACCAGCAAATATTGCCAATTCCCAGTTGCCTGTGGAGAAGATGATGTTTGACCTTCTTGAACCGCTGCAGTCCGTGTGGTGAAGGTGCTCCCACGATGCTGTTAGGTAAGGAGTTACAGGTTATTCACCCAGTGATGATGAAGGAACAGTGATATATGTCCAAATCAACAAGAACAATTTGTATTTATAAAGCACTTTTAATGTAAGACAATGTTCCAAGGCATTTCACAGAAATGTTACAAAGCAAGGTTTGACACTGAGCCACATGAGGAGATATTAGGGCAGGTGATCAAGCGTTTGGTCAAAGAAGTGGGTTTTACAGAGTAAATTAAAGGAGGAAAATGAGGTAGAGAATGGGAGAGGTTTAGGGAGTGAATTCCAGAGCTTGGAGCCTTGGAAAGTGACAGAATGGGCACGAATGTGGAACAATAGAAATCAGGAACACTCAGTATGCCAAATTAGAGGAGCGCAGATATTTCCGAGGGTTGTTATGTTGGAGGAGCTTCCAGCAACAGGGAGCAGCCATACAGGAATTTGAAAATAAGGGGTGGAGTCGGGCGATGTTACTGAGGTGGAAATAGGTGGTCTTGGTGATGATGTGGATATGTGGTTGGAAGCTCATCTTGGGGTGAAATATTTCACCATGGTTGTGAACTGTCTGGTTCAGTCCCAGACAGTTGTCAGGGAGAGGGATAGAGTCGGTGTCTAGGGAGTGACATTTGTAGTGGGGACTGAAGACAATGGCTTCAATCTTCCCAATATTTAAATGGAGGAAATTTCTGTACATCCAGTACAGGATGTCAGACAAGTCAGGAGGGTGTGTGACTTGGAGGGGAACTTGGAGGTGATGGTGTTCACATCCACCTGCTACCCTGGTCCTTCTCCGGGGTAGAGGTTGAAGGTTTGGGAGATTCTGTCAAAGTTCTGGTTTATTTGTAGGTCTATGAAAAGCCCTCTCCTCACCCCCTGCTTCTCCCACTCCTCTCTCTGACTTTTTCTCTCTCTCCTTTTCTCCTTCTGTCACATAGAATTCTCCAGCCCAGCGGGTTGTGGATGCTCCATCATTGAATATATTTCAGGCTGAGATGGAGAGATTTTTGGTCTCTCAGGGAGTCGAGGGACATGGGGAGTGGGTGGGAAATTGCAGATGAAGCCCAAGATCAGCCACGATCGTATTGAATGGTGGAGCAGGCTCGACGGGGTGTTAGGTCTTCTCTTGTTCCTATTACTTCAGTTCTTATGGAGACCAGAGTCTTATGTAGGCCCAGACCGGGTGGCAGGTTCCCTTCCCTGAAGGACATTAGTGAACCAGTTGGGTTTTTATGACGATCCAGCAGTTTTCTTGGTCACTTCTTCCTAGTGCCGGCCCCACAAATTCCCAGATTCATTCAGCTCAATTTCACAACCTGCCTTTGTGTTTTTGTGGGTTCTCTCTCACTCCCTTTTTTCTGTTTTAAATCAATTCCACAGGGTATTAGAAGGGGAGGATTTGCAGTCGGGAAACTGAAACTAAACATCAGCTCAGGATCTGACGGAGCCGTCCAATTTATCGTAACCTGAATATCATCAGATTTTGAACATGGAAGGAAAAAGCACCGTTCACAGTGGGGAGAAACTGTACACGTGTTCTGTGTGTGGACAAGGCTTCAATCAATCATCTGACCTAATGGGACATAAATGCAGTCACAATGGAGAGAAACCGTGGAAATGTGGGAACTGTGGGAAGGGATTCAAATACCCATCTGACCTGGAAAAGCATCAGCGCAGTCACACTGGGGAGAGGCCATTCACCTGCTCCACATGTGGTAAAGGATTCACTCAGTCATCCAACCTGCGGAAACACCAGCGAGTTCACACCGATGAGAGGCCTTTTAAATGCCCAGACTGTGGGAAGTGCTATAAAAGTTCCGGGGAACTCATGTTCCATCAACGTGTTCACACTGATGAGAGGATGTTCAGGTGCTCTCACTGTGAGACTGGGTTCAAGACATCATCTGATCTCACTGTACACCTGAGAATTCACACTGGAGAGAGGCCGTTCACCTGCTCCCAGTGTGGGAATGGATTCACTCAGTTACCCCATCTGCTGACACACAAGCATGTTCTCACTGAGGAGAGACTTTTCAAATGCCCAGGTTGTGGGAAGTGCTATAAAAGTTCCAGGGAACTAATGTGCCATCAACGTGTTCACACTGACGAGAGACCATTCAGGTGCTCTCACTGTGGGACTGGGTTCAAAACATCATCTCAGCTCACTGTAAACCAGCGAATTCACACTGGGGAGAAGCCATTCACCTGCTCTGAGTGTGGGATGGTATTCACTCAGTCATCCCACCTGCAGACACACCAGCGACTTCACACTGGGGAGAGACCTTTTAAATGCCCAGACTGTGGGAAATGCTATAAAAGTTCTTGGAATCTGATGTACCATCAACGTGTTCACACTGACGAGAAACCGTTCGCCTGCTCCAAGTGTGGGAAGGGATTCACACAATCATCTCAACTGCTGACACACCAGCGACTTCACACTGATGAGGGACCTTTTAAATGCCCAGACTGTGGGAAGTGCTATAAAAGTTCTGGGAACCTGATATACCATCAACATGTTCACACTGACGAGAGACCATTCAGGTGCTCTCACTGCGGGACTGGATTCAAGACATCATTTGAGCTCACCGTTCACCAATGGATTCACACTGGGGAGAGGCTGTTCATCTGCTCTAATTGTGGGAATCGATTCACTACCTCATCCCACCTGCTGAGACACCAGCGAGTTCACAAGTAACTGTAGCCATTGGATTTTGTTGTTAATCACATCCAGACTGAACCATGTTCTTCGGGGCCCATTTCTGCTGATGTTCATCGACTCCTAATATTCTGGATGAAGTTAAATAAATCAGCTTTTTGTTAAATACAGTGTGTGTTGAATCTGTTAAACATCTCTGTCAGTTCCATTTGAAGGGCTCTCCCTCTCCCTTCTCTCCTCCATCTTCACCTCCAACAACAAGTGTGAGGAGCTCATGGAGTTTCTTTGTCACTAAGATTGAGACAATCCGATCAGCTGCCTCTGCTGCTTTCTTCCCTTCCACTAGCCCACCGGGACAAACTGTCTCTAAAGTTCCCCAATGTCCGAACCCACATCTTTCTCCAGTTTCTCTCCCATCTCCCCTCATGTCCTCCCAGTGCTCATCTTGTCCATGAGACCCACCTCCTGCTCCATCGACCCTATTCCTATGACAATGTTGATGGCCCAACTTCCCCATGTTTGAAGACATGGTTACTGGTTCTCTCTCCAGGTGCTGTTCTTTGCCTCAAATCTGCCATCACCACCCCCTCCTCAAAAATAAACCTTTTATCCACCATTCTTGCAAACTACTGCCCCATCTCCAAGCTCCCGCTCCTCCCTATACTGTTCCAATGTGCTGTCACCTCCCAAATACTAGGATTGTCAGTGTGAACAGGGTGGGATGTGTTTGGAGACAGGATATCCCAGTTCTCCACCCTGGGATTCTCAGTGTGAACAGTGGGGGATGTGTTTAGAGACAGGATGTCCCAGTTCTCCACCCTGGGATTCTCAGTGTGAACAGGGTGAGATGTGTTTGGAGACAGGATGTCCCAGTTCTCTACCCTGGGATTGTCAGTGTGAACAGGGTGGGATGTGTTTGGAGACAGGATGTCCCAGTTCTCCACCCTGGGATTCTCAGTGTGAACAAGGTGGGATGTGTTTGGAGACAGGATGTCCCAGTTCCCCAACCTGGGATTCTCAGTGTGAACAGGGTGGGATGTGTTTGGAGACGGGATGTCCCAGTTCTCCACCCTGGGATTCTCAGTGTGAACAGGGTGGGATGTGTTTGGAGACAGGATGCCCCAGTTCCCCACCCTGGGATTCTCAGTGTGAACAGGGTGGGATGTGTTTGGAGACAGGAGGTCCCAGTTATCCACCCTGGGATTCTCAGTGTGAACAGGGTGGGATGTGTTTGGAGACAGGATGTCCCAGTTCTCCACCCTGGGATTTTCAGGATGAACATGGTGGGATGTGTTTGGAGACAGGATGTCCCAGTTCTCCACCCTGGGATTCTCAGTGTAAACAGGGTGGGATGTGTTTGGAGACAGGATGTCCAAGTTCTCCACCCTGGGATTCTCAGTGTGAACAGGGTGGGATGTGTTTGGAGACAGGATGTCCCAGTTCTCCACCCTGGGATTCTCAGTGTGAACAGGGTGGGATGTGTTTGGAGACAGGATGTCCCAGTTCTCCACCCTGGGATTGTCAGTGTGAACAGGGTGGGATGTGTTTGGAGACAGGATGTCCCAGTTTTCCACCTTTAAAGGGACAGGGAGAGGACCAGCTGGGCTGAATGATGCTGCTTTATGACATCACTGCAGTGCCTAGTAACCATTCTCCCTGAGCCCTGCTCATTATGGGCTGGCTTTAGCTCAGTGCTGTTCCAGGGAGGGAAACAGGAGGAGGATTCGAGCCGTGTGGAGCTCAGGATTAATGGGGTGAGATACAGGATCAATTTCTACCTTACTGAGTGAGAAATGTCATTGTCCCAGACACTCCCTGTCCCTCGGTATCTGTATCCGGGGGACAGGCTGATGGGTTTACTCTGTATCTAATCCGTGCTGTGTTTGACTGGAGAGTGTTTGATTCTGACAGAAGCCATTCACCTCGATGATGATGAGATAAACCCATCAGCTTCTCCCCTGGACACTGATCCTGAAGGACAAGGAGTATCTGGAATATTTTGTACCATGTACTTGACCCAGTTTTGAACTCCTTGCTCACATCTCCTCTCATCCTGCTTTGTTCTAATGAAAAGACCCCCAGTTTCTCCAGTCTCTCCTCATGGGAAAGAGAAGTTGGAATGAAGTTCGAAACTCAAACAGGAGCTTCACAGCAGACAGGTCACCATGAGAAAACATTTCATTCCACAGTCAGTTGTTATCATCTGGAATACACTGTCTGAAAGTTTGGTGGGAGCAGATTCAACAGTAACTTTCAAAAGGGAATTGGAGAAATGCTTGAAGGAAAACATTGACCGGGGCCATGGGGAAACAGCAGGGGAGTGGATTATTCAGATAGCTCTTCCAAAGAGCTGACAAAGGCACAATGTGCCAAATGGCCTCCTTTTGTGCTGTCGCCCCTCATCCATTGTATCGTCTCTGTGAATCTCCTGCACTCTCTCCATGGCCTTGACATCATTCCTGTTGTAAGATACCCAGAATTTGACTCAATATTCTAAATGCAGCCTAACCAATGATTTACAAATTAATTTTATAAATAAAAATGGAGTAACAGGTTCAAACAGCATTTTAAACTTGTCCTTCAAATTTAAAGATTTATGTTACTGAACCCCTTGTAACATGGCTAAAATACTTTGAGGTAAAATGTCTGGTATAACGTGTATTATGAGATAGAGAAGTTTAGTCTGAGTTCGAAACTCAAACAAGCTCTTTACTGCAGACAGGTCACCACGGCAACACTGATAAGACATTCCATTGCACAGAATCAGCTCATTGGAAACTCGAATCAGTTCAGGGAAAAGGACAGAGTTTGTCTGTTATTGACCATATTATAAACTGAAACCAGAGTGAGGAATAGATCAGATTATAATGTGTGATGTTTATACGTATAATTGTGAAACTATCAGAAATAACAGAATTAACAATGGGCAGGGGGGTTTAGGGAGAATGAGAACATTCCTGAAGAAAAGTAATTGCTGGGAAACAGGGAATGTGTCCTTGTGAATCACAGATTCGAGAAATTCCAGCTGTCTTTTCCTCACTTCCTGCCAAAACCCAGCAGAGAAGACAATGAATCAGGGGCCAGAGCTGGATCACTACAGGGTATAAAAGTGAGGGGATACTGATGTAAGGAGGCAGCCGGGACTGGAGACACCAGAAATCAAACTCAGGGCACCCGAGGTTCCATCCCGTGGGCTGACCTCGTGTAAGTGACTCTGGACACATGGGAGTTACATGTTTATTCTGATTTATGGATCAATATACGATACAGTAGAGAACAGAGAATCTGCTCAGCATATGCTTCCTAATGAGGTGTTGAAGTTGCTGACTCTGGACTCTCAAACCCACAGATTCTGAGAGAGAGAGAATACAGAAAGAAAGCAATGAATGATATGTAAAATTGAGGGGGAAACAGGAAGTGATCAATGAGTGAAGTTATAATGACAAAGGATAGACAATGAGAGAAAGTAGAGAAATAAAAGATATCTACAAATCTCAGAGGATGTGAGAATAGTTACAGAAGGTTAATTAATTTGGGGATAGTATGGGGAAATGGTGTTGAAGTAGAAGATTATTAAATGGTGCAGCATCACGCTCCTATTTCTTATGTTCTTCTAAAAAGTGTATTGTTTTAGAAACAAATATTTCTGTACAGGCTTTTAATTCGGGGTGTGTGGGCGTTGGTAGCAAGTCTATTATATAAACTGCCCATCTCTTGTTACCCTTTGAGAAGGTAATGGTGGTCTTGGTGATGATGTGGAGATGTGGTTGGAAGCTCATCTTGGGGTGAAATATTTCACCATGATTGTGAACAGTCTGATTCAGTCTCAGACAGTTGTCAGGGAGAGGGATGGAGTAGGTATTTGGGGAGTGGAGTTTGTAGTGGGGACTGAAGACAATGGTTTCAGTCTTCCCAATATTTAAATGAAGGAAATTTCTGCTCATCCAGTATTGGACGGTGTGTAACTTTGAAGAGAAATTTGAGGTGATGGTGTTCACTCACACCTGCTACCCTGGTCCTTCTAGGTAGTGGAGGTTGATGGTTTGCAAGAACCTGGTGTATTTCTGTTCTATTTGTATAGGGTCAAGATATTCTCTCTCCTTCGCTTCTCTCTCGCCCTTCCTCTCACACTCGCACTCCTCCCACAGAGGCCAGCGTCTTGTGTAGGCCCAGACCGGGTGGCAGGTTCCCTTCCGTGAAGGACATTAGTGAACCAGTTGGGTTTTTATGACAATCCAGCAGTTTTCATGGTCACTTTTTCCTCGTGCCGGCCCCACAAATTCCCAGATTCATTCAGCTCAATTTCACAACCTGCCTTTGTGTTTTTGTGGGTTCTCTCTCACTCCCTTTTTTCTGTTTTAAATCAATTTCACAGGGTATTAGAAAGGGATGATTTACAGTCGGGAAACTCAAACCAAACATCGCATCAGGATCTGACAGAGTCACTCGATCCATCAAGCTCGATAATGGAAGGAAAAAGCAGTGTTTACACTGAGGAGTAACTGTGGAAATGTGAGGACTGTGGGGAGAGATTCAATTCCCCATCTCAGCTCGAAACTCATCAGCGAGTTCATACTGGGGAGAGACCGTTCACCTGTTCCTCTGTATGTGGGCAGGGATTCACTCAGTTATCCAACCTGCTGAGACACCAGCGAGTTCACACTGGGGTGAGGCCGTTCACCTGCTCTGTATGTGGGCAGCGATTCACTCAGTTATCCAACCTGCTGAGACACCAGCGATTCAATACTGATGAGAGGCATTTTAAATGTTCGGACTGCGGGAAGTGCTTTAAAAGTTCTGGGGAACTGTTGTGCCATCAACGTGTTCACACTGATGAGAGACCGTTCAGGTGCTCTCACTGTGGGACCGGATTCAGGCACTCATCTCACCTCACTGTACACCAGCGAATTCACAATGGGGTAAGGACGTTTACCTGCTCCGAGTGTAGAAAGGGATTCACTCAGTTATGTCACCTGCTGACACACCAGGGAGAGACCGTATACCTGCTCAGAGTGTGGGAAGGGGTTCATTGATTCATCCACCCTTTTTAGACACCATCGAATTCACACTGGGGAGAGACCATTCATCTGCTCTGAGTGTGGGAAGGGATTCACTCAGTCATCCCAACTGCCAACACACCAGCGAGTTCACAATTAACTACAGTGATTGGATTTTGTTGTTCATTACATCCAGGACTGAACAAATTTCATTGGAGTCTGTTTTTGCTGATGTTGAAAAGCTCCAACCATGTTGGAGGTGCTAAATATTCTGGATGAAGTCAAATAAATCAACTTTGTATTAAACACACAGTATGTTGAACATTTTTCATATCTTTAACACAAGTCAGTTCCTTTTGACGGGCTCTCTCTCTCTCCCCTGTCTTCTCCATCCTCACCTCCAACAACAAGTGTGAGGAGCTCATGGAGCTTCTTTGTCACTAAGGTTGAGACAATCCAATCAGCTGCCTCTGCTGCTTCCCTCCCTTCCTCTAGCCTACCGGGACAAACTGTCTCTAAAGTTCCCCTTGTCAGAGCCCCAAACTCACATTTTTCCCCAGTTTCTCTCCCCTCATGCCCTCTCAGTACTCATCTTGTCCTCTGCTGTATTGACCCCATTCTCATTAAACTACTGATCACCCAGCTTCCCTATCTCAGCTGATATTGTTAATGGCTCTCTCTATCTTTCTTCTGGTACTGTCTCTCTCAATTTCAAATCCACTGTTATCACCTGAAAAAACACTTGACCCCACCACCCTAAAATTCCACCCCATCTCCAAACTCACTTTCCTCTGCACAGTCCTTCAACTTAGTGTCCCCCAGGGACTTCAATCTCCATGCAATTGCATGTCCCCACCTGACCCCAGCTTATCTGCTGCTCAAACCCTCATCCCTGCCCTTGTTACCTTGAGACTTGATGATTCCAATACATTCCTGACCAGCTTCTCACATTCACCCCACCCACACGCAGAAACATAAATCATCGAAAACTCTGCTGCCCGTGTGCTTTTTCACACCATGTCCTGTTCACCCATCACCCCTTGGCTCGCTGACATACATTGGCTCCTAGTCAAGCAATGCCTCAAGTTTAAAACTCACATCCTTGTTTTCAAATCCCCCTGTCGCCTCGTGTCTCCCTACCCCTGCAACCTCCATCACTCAACCCTCAGGGATATATGTGCCCTTCTCATTCTGGCCTCTTGAACATCCCTGCTTTTAATTACTCCACCACTGTTGGCTATGCCTGGCATGAAGTTCTGAAATTCCCTCCCTGAACTTCTCCAGCTCTCTCTCCTGATTAAAGGTCCTTGTTAAAATCTGCCTCTCCAATGAAGGTTTTGTCCATTTACTCTAATATGGTATGTGACTTGATGTTAAATTTCTCTTCAGGATGCTTCTCTGAAGCACCTTGGGATGTTTTATTACATTAAACGTGTTGTAGAAATACAAATTGTTACTGTTTACCTGTTTGTGCACAGTAAGATTCCACAAATAGCCATCAGACCATCAATCTTCTTTTCATATTAATTCATTCTTGGGATGTAGGCGTTGCCAGCTGGGCCAGTGTTTATTGCCGTTCCTAATTGCCTTTGAGAAGGTGGCGATGAGCTGCCTTCTTGAACCGCTGAAGTCCATGTGGCGCAGGTACACCTACAGTGCTGTTAGGGAGGGAGTTTCAGGATTTTGACCCAACAACAGTGAAGGAATTTCCAAGTCAGGATGGTGGGCGGCTTGGAGGGGAACTTCCAGGTGGTGATGTTCACATGTATCTATTGCCCTTGTTCTTCTAGATGGTCGTGGTCATGGGTTTGGAAGATACCGTCTAAGGAGGCTTGGTGAGTTCCTGCAGTGCATCTTGTAGATGGTATGCACTGCTGCTACTATGCATCATTGGTGGAGCGAGTGAATGTTTGTGGATGGGGTGCCAATCAAGCGGGGCTGATTTGTCCTAGATGATGTCAAGCTTCTTGAGAGTTGTTGGAGCTGCACTCATCCAGGCAAGTGGGGAGTTTTCCATCACACTCCTGACTTGTGGCTTCTCAATGGTGGACAGGCTTTGGGGAGTAAGGAGGTGAACCAGGAGAGAGCTGCCCCATTCAGCTGGATGACAGTGGAGTGGTGTTGGAGCAGAATGGTGTGGTCAAGCTTGTCAAAGGCTGCAGACAAGTTGAGAAGGGATAGTGTACCTTTGTCACAGTCACATAGGATGTAGTTGGTGGCTTTGATCAGAGCTGTTTCCGTCCAGTGACAGGGGCAGAAACATGATTGGAGGGATTCAGACAGGGAGTTCTGGGAAAGCTGGGCACAGATTTGGGAGGTGACACATGTTCAGGAAGTTTGGATAGGAGAGGGAGGTTGGAGATTGGGCAATAGTTTGCAAGGATGATGTGGTCAAGGGTTTGATTTTTGAGGAGGGGGTGATGATGGCAGATTTGAAGGAGAGATCAACAGTACGTGAAGAGAGAGAACTGTGAACAATATCAGTGAACATGGGGAAGTTGGGTGATCAGCAGTTTAGTGGGAATAGGGTCAATGGAGCAAGAGGTGGGTCTCATGGACAAGATGAGCACTGGGAGGGCATAAGAATGGGAGAGAAACTAAAGAAAGATGTGGGTTCAAGGCTCAGACAAGGGGGAATTTTAGAGACAGTTTGTCCCGGTGGGTTAGTGGAAGTGAGGGAAGCAGCAGAGGCAGCTGATCAGATTGTCTCAATCTTAGTGACAAAGAAGCTCCATGAGCTCCTCACACTTGTTGTTGGAGGTGAAGATGGAGGAGACAGGGAAGAGGGAGAGACCTTCAAAAGGAACTAACTTGCATTAGAAATAGTAAAAAGATTCAACACACTTTATTTAACACAAAGCTGATTTATTTTACTTCTATCCAAAATATGAACCACTATATCTGTCCTGGAGCTTACCAACTTCAGCAGAAACATACCCCAATGAACATGGTTCAGTCTTGGAAGTAACTGACAGCAAAATCCCATCACTGTAGTGACCTGTGAACTCGCTGATGTCTGTGTAGGTTGGATGACTGAGTGAATCCTTTCCCACAATCAGAGCAGGTGAACGGCTTCTCCCCAGTGTGAACTCGCTGGTGTACAGTGAGTTCAGATGATCGCCTGAACCCAGCCCCACACTGAGAGCACATGAACGGTCTCTCATCAGTGTGAACACGTTGATGTGTAATTAGGTTCCTGGAACTTTTACAGCACTTCCCACAGACTGGGCATTTGAAAGATCTCTTTCCTGTGTGAACTCGCTGGTGTGCCAGAAGACTGGATGACTGAGTGAATCCCTTCCCACACTTGGAGCAGGTGAAAGGTCTCTCCCCAGTGTGACTGCGCTGATGTTTAGTGAGGTCAGATGATCGCCTGAACCCAGTTCCGCAGTGAGAGCACCTGAATGGTCTCTCGTCAGTGTGAACACGTTGATGGGATATCAGTTCTCCGGAACTTTTAAAGCACTTTACGCGGTCTGCACATTTAAAAGGTCTCTTGTCTGTGTGACTTAGCTGGTGTTTGAGCAGGTGGGATGACTGAGCGAATCCTTTGCCACACTCAGAGCAGGTGAATGGCCTTTCCCCAGTGTGACTGCATCGATGAATTTCCAGCTCAGATGGACACGTGAATCCCTTCCCACAATCCCCACATTTCCACGGTTTCTCCCCAGTGTGACTGCGCTTGTGTTTTGACAGAGCGAATGATCGGCTAAAGCCTCGTCCACACACAGAACACGTGTACGGTTTCTCCCCACTGTGAACGGTGCTTTTTCCTTCCATGTTCAAAATTCGATCATATTCAGGTTACGATAAATTGGGCGACTCCGTCAGATCCTGATGTGATGTTTGGTTTCAGTTTCCCAACTGCAAATCCTCCCGTTCTAATCCCCTGTGAAATTGATTTAAAACGAGAGTGAGAGAGAACCCACAAAAACACAAAGGCAGGTTGTGAAATTGAGCTGAATGAATCTGGGAATTTGTGGGGCCGGCACGAGGAAAAAGTGATCATGAAAACTGCTGGATTATCCTAAAAAACCCAACTAGTTCACTAATGTCCTTCAGGGAAGGGAAGCCGCTATTCACTCTGTGCCCACTCAAGACTCCTCCATAAATTTGAAAATTGAGCCTGAACACCAAGGTCTGTGTCATTTATATAGGTTCAGGAGAGCAGGAGTCCTCACAGCGACTCCTGGGGATCTCCACTATAAACATTATTCCAGTCTGAAAAAAATCCATTAACCACGAATCGCTGTTTCCTATACCCAGCCAGTTTTGTATTCATGTTGCTACTGTCCCTTTTATTCCATGAGCTAACTCTGCTCACGTCTGTTGTGCGGCACATTCTCTAATTCCATTCAGATGTCCATGTACACCACATTAACAGCAGCATCCTCATCACCCACTCTGTTACCTCTCCAAATACCTTAAGCAAGTTTATTAAACACAATTTTCCCTTAACAATTCCATGCTGGTGTTCCTGAATTAACCCACATTTGCTCACATGACTTAATTTTGTCCCGAATTGAGAAGGGGTAACACATGCACATGGATAGAGGATTAGTTAGCTAACAGGAAGCAGAAGAGGAAAACTGGGTCTTTTTCAGGCTGGCAAGATGTGACGAGTGGAGTTCCACAGGGATCAATATTGGGGCCTCAACTATTTACAATCTATTGCAATGGCTTGGATGAAGGGACTGAATGTATGGTTGCTAAATTTGCTGATTGCTGACACAAAGATTGGCAGGAAAGTGAGTTGTGAAGAGGACCTAAGGAGCCTGCAAGGGGATAGAGATGGTTAAGTGAGTGGGCAAAAATTTGGCAGATGGAGTATCATGTGGGGAAATGTGAACTTGTCCACTTTGGCAGGAAGCATAGAAAAACAGCATATTATATAAATGGAGAGAGATTGCAGAACTCTGAGATACAGAGGGATCTGGGTGTCCTGCTACATGAATCAGGAAATGTTAGTATTCAGGTACAGCAAGTGATTAGGAAGTCAAATGGTGTTGTTTTATTGCAAGGGGAATGGAACATAAAAATAGGGGTGCTTTGCTACAGTTGTTCAGGGTGTTGGTGAGCATCTGAAGTACTGTGTACAGTTTTGGTCTCCTTATTTCAGAAACGATATAAGTGTGTTCGTAGTTCGGAGAAGGTTCACTCGACTGATACCTGAGATGAGCGGCTTATCTTATGAGGAAAGGTTGGACAGGCTGGACCTGTACCCATTGTAGCTTAAAAGAATGAGAGGTGATCTTATTGAAATATATAAGATCCTGAGGGGGGTCAACAGGGTGGATGCTGAAAGGATGTTTCCCCTTGTGGGAAAGACTAGAACTAGGGGACACAGTTTAAAAATAAGGGGTCTCCCATTTAAGACAGATGAGGAGATTTTTTTTCTCGAAGGGTTGTTGGTCTTAGCAGCTCTCTTTTCCAGAGAGGGGTGGAGGCAGGGTCATCGCTTATCAGTCAGGCAAAGATAGATAGATTCTTAACTAACAAGAGAGTTAAAGGTTATCAGGGGTAGGCGGAATCCAGAGTTGAGGCCACAATCAGATCAGCCATGATCTTATTAAATGGCGGAGCAGGCTTGAGGGGCTGAATAGCCTCCTCTTGCTCCTCTCTCGTCTGTTCAAATCAGGCTTTTAATTCAAAGCTGATTTGTTGACTTTATCCAGATATTAACCACAATAGCTGGGCTGGGGTTTATTAACATCAACAGACACAGATCCCAATGAACATGGTTCAGTCCTGGATGTGATTAACAGCAAAATACAATCACAGTAGTTATTTGTGAACACGCTGGTGTGTCAGCAGGTTGGATAACTGGGTGAATCCCTTCCCACACTTGGAACAGGTGAATGGTCTCTCCCCAGTGTGAACGTGCTGGTGTCTCAGCACGTCAGGTGACTGAGTGAATCCCTTCCCACACTTGGAGCAGGTGAACGGTCTCTCCCCAATGTGAATTCGTTGGTGTACTGTGAGGTGATTTACTGTCTTGAACCCAGTCGCACAGTGAAAGCACCTGAAAGGTCTCACGTCAGTGCGAACACGTTGATGGGACATCAGCTCCCCAGAACTTTTAAAGCACTTCCTGCAGTCTGGGCATTTAAAATGTCTCTTGTTAGAGTGAGCTCATTGATGGGACATCAGGTCTTTGGAACTTATATAGCACTTCCTGTAGTCTGGACAACTAATCAGTCTCTCAACCCTGTGAACTCGCTGATGCTTCAGCAGATTGGATGAGAGACTGAGTCTCTTCCCACACTGGGAGTAGATGAACGGTCTCTCCGCAGTGTGAGTGCGTCGATCTGCTTCTAGCTCAAACGGGTAATTGAATCCCTTCCCACAATCCCCACATTTCGATAGTTTCTCTCGGCTGTAACAGGATTTATGTTCTGACAGGCCAGATGATCAGACGAAGCCTCGTCCACACACAGAACACGTGTACAGTTTCTCCCCACTGTGAACGGTGCTTTTTCCTTCTATGTTCAAAATCTGATGATATTGAGGTTACGATAAATTGGGCGGCTCCGTCAGATCCTGATGTGTAGTTTGGTTTCAGTTTCCCAACTGCAAATCCTCCCCTTCTAAAGTCCTGTGAAATTGATTTAAAACAGAAAAGGGGAGTGAGAGAGAACCCACAAAAACAGAAAGGCAGATTGTGAAATTGAGCTGAATGAATCTGGGAATTTGTGGGGCCGGCACTAGGAAAAAGTGACCATGAAAACTGCTGGATTGTCATAAAAACCCAACTGGTTCACTAATGTCCTTCAGGGAAGGGAACCTGCCGCCCGGTCTGGGTGTACACAAGACTATGGACCCTCTGGGAAGAGGGGAAGAGAGCAAGAATGAGAGAGGTGGTAGAGTCACCCGGTAAAGCAGGGGGATTTTATATTTCTACAACTCAACCAGAACTTTGACAGAATCTTCCGAATCCTCAACCTCCACGCGCTAGAAGATCTAGGGTAGCAGGTGTATGTGAACACCGTCACCTCCAAGTTCCCCTTCAACTAACACACTGTCCTGACTTGTCTGACATCCAGTCCTGAATGAACAGAAATTTCCTCCATTTAAATATTGGGAAGACTGAACATTGTCTTCAGTCCCCACTACAAACTCCACTCCATAGCCACCGACTCCATCCCTCTCCCTGACAACTGTCTGAGACTGAACCAGACTGTTCACAAACATGGTGAAATATTTCATCCCAAGATGAGCTTCCAACCACATATCCACATCATCACCAAGACCGCCTATTTCCACCTCAGTAACATCACCCGACTCCAGCCCAGTCTCAGCTCATCTGCTGCTGAAACTCTCATCCATTCCTTTGTAATCTCCTCCAGTCTCTCAGTCCCCCCCAGATATCTTCACTTTCTCTAATTCTGGATTGCTGACAATTCCTCATTTTAATTGCTGCAACTGTGGTCACAGCTGCTGCCCATTGCCCCCTATAAATATGGCGGACCGACATGCGCACTGCTGCCCATTGCCCCCGATAAAGATGAAGGCCACGCATGCGCAGAACTGTACGCGTCCCAAAAAGATGACGAGCATCAATCGCACCTGATATCGTGACAAACGCCAAATCGGCGCAAACGCGGGGTCGGATGCTTCTTATTCGTAGTTTGAGGCCTGCAGTGTATATTTATGAAGGCGTCCCACCCGCTCGCCGGTTCCATTCGCCTTCACCTGCCCGCTGGGTCCACTCTTCTTCTGCTCTCCTCCCTGATCCCACCCGACCGCGACTCTCCGCCCTGCACCGCAACTGCGCATGTTCCTGCCACAACCTGACAATGCGCATGCTCCTGCCACAACCTGACAATGCTCATGCTCCGCCCACAACCTGACAATGCGCATGCTCCTGCCACAACTTGACAATGCGCATGTTCCGCCCATAGACTGGAACCGCGCCTGCGCGATGATGTCCCGAAGTGAAGATAGAGCATATTCTGCCTCTCGGTGAATGCTGGGTAACTGCAGCGCCATTGAACCGTGACGTTGTTAAACACAAAATCATATTCCGAGCTCCGATTATGATTGGCGCCAACCATATTATCATTATTAATTTAATTGATACAGCCAGCAAGATCACGGGAGTGGAACCTGCCATCTGGTCTTTGTCCCTACCTGAGGAGAGAGAGAGTGAGACTGGACAAGGTGATGACCAAAGATTTTATACATCAGCAACACAACCGAATTTTTATGGAACCTTCAAACCCTAAGGTTTACGCCACGTAGAAGGAGAAAGGTAGCAGATGCTGGGGAACACCCTTATCCCCATCTTTCCATCTCAGTCACACACCTTGTCTTGTGCATATTCTCACTGCTCCTTTATCGCTGAGTGAAAATAGTGGATCTCAGGATTTTACGTCATGACCTTGTGGGGGCACCTTCACTAGACAGTGGGTCAAGGAGAAGGTGGCCCATCAGTACCTGCACAAAGACTAACTGGGGATGCGCAATATAATTAATAGACTTGCTACCAATGCCCACACACCAAGAATGAAAAGCCTGTAGAGATATATTTGTTTCTAAAACAAAACTCCTTTTATATTGGTTGGGGGGGGTCGGTGTTTGTTTACTAATTTTATATTTGATGTGTGAGGGCAGGTGGTTGGGGTTGTTTCTTCAACAAACTCATTTCCCAAGAATTTAACAGAAAATGTTTGAAATACTCAGCTGCTCAGGCAACATCTGTGGAGAGAGAGAGTCAACCTTTCAGGCCTTTGTTAGGGTTAACAACTGGGGGGTACGGGGAAAGAGGGGGAGTGGAATGAACTGGGTTGGTCTTTGAGCTGGTACAGACTTGATAGGCTGAATAACCTCTGTCGGTCCTGTATTCTTGGGTCCTGACACTGCTGGACCTTCCACAATCTCCTGTTTTCATGTGGTTCTTGCTGCTGCCACTCACCCGCATGGGAGGCTGGTCTGTGTATCACTCCATTTACTGAGATTGTGTTAAACTAACTGAAGCCCCTCAACCAGCTTCCTCTTTCCTGATCAGACATCAGCTGTTTTTTTCTTTTCTAAGACCACTAACTGTCAAAGCAGTATATACTTAAAAAAAATTCTGTTTTTCTGCCACATGGAATCTGACTCCTTTTCTCCTCTTTAATTAGTTTTTGGTCTCTCTCTCCCTCTCTCTTTTATTCTTTCTCTCTCGCTCTATCCATCTATCCCTTTAGCCTATCACTATGTTCCTCCCTCTCAACTCCATCCAACTCCAAAATTTCCCATAAGTAACCAAGGGGTCTCTGTGACCATTTCTACTTCCTGTACAGACACACTCTGACCACGCCATTTCTTGCTCATTTACACTGCTGTTCATTTACAGACCCTCTCTGACAAGTCACATTGCTGTTCAGTTACAGACTCTCCTTCGACCGTCACAATTTCTCCTCCATTTACAGACGTTCTCTGACTGGTTCCAATTTCTTCTCCATTTACAGGTGCTCCATAATCAGTCAAAAATTCCCCTTGATATTTGTGAATGGGAACAGTTTAAAGGGAGTAGAAGGTCAGAACAGTAAAGAGGTGGGTGATTCCAGCGAACAATTTGTCTTCATAAATCAGTAGATTTGAGAGTCCAGTGTTAACAATTTTAGTACCTTTTTAAGAAAGCTGAGCAGATTCTTTGTCCTCTACCGTATATTATATTGATCCATCAATCAGAGTAAATATGCAAGTCCCGTGTGTCCACAGTCACTTACACGAGGTCAGCCCGCTGGATGGAACCTTGGGCACCCTGAGCTTGATCTCCGGTATCTCCAGTCCCGACTGCCCCCTTACATCAGTGTCCCCTCACTTTTATAACCTGTGGTGATGCAGCTCTGGCCCCTGAATCTTCTTTGGATTCCCTGCTGGGTTTTGACAGGAAGTGAGGAAAAGACAGCTGGAATTTCTCTAACCTGTGATTTACAAGGAGACATTCCCTGGTTCCCAACAATTACTTTTCTTCAGGAATGTTCTCATTCTCCAAAAACTCCCCTGCCAACTGTTAATTCTGTTATTTATGATAGTTACACAATTATAGGGATAAACATCACACATTATAATCTGATATATTCTGTTCCTCACTCTGGTTTCAGTTTATATTGTGGTTAATAACAGACAAACTCTGAACTTTTCCCTGATCTGATTCGAGTTTCCAATGAGCTGATTCTGTGCAATGGAATGTCTTATCAGTGTTGCCATGGTGACCTGACTGCAGTGAAGAGCCTGTTTGAGTTTCTAATTCAGACTAAACTTCTCTATCCCATAACACACGTTATATCAGAGAATTTACCTCAAATAATTTTAGCCATGTTACAAGGGGTTCAGATACACAGATCTTTAAGTTTGAAGGGCAAGTTTAAAATGCTGTTTGAACCTGTTACTTCACTTTTCTTTATGAAATTAACTTGTAAATCATTGGTTAAGCTGCATTTAGAATTATGAGTCAAATCCTGGGCATCTTATAACAGGAATGATGTCAAGGCCATGGAGAGGGTGCAGGGGAGATTCACAGATGACACCACGGATGAGAGCCTCCAGCTAAAAAGGGGTCCATTCGGCCCATTGTGCCTTTGCCAGCTCTTTGGAAGAGCGATCTGAATAGTCCTCTCCCCTGCTGTTTCCCATGGCCCTGTCAATGTTTTCCTTCAAGCATTTCTCCAATTCCCTTTTGAAAGTTACTGTTGAACCTGCACCCAGCAAACTTTCAGACATTGTATTCCAGATGATAACAACTGACTGTGGAATGAAATGTTTTCTCATGGTGACCTGTCTGCTGTGAAGCTCCTGTTTGAGTTTCTAACTTAATTCCAATTTCTCTTTCCCATGAGGAGAGACTGGAGAAACTGGGGGTCTTTTCATTAGAACTAAGCCAGATGAGAGAAGATGTGAGAAAGTTCAAAACTGGATCAAGGACATGATCCAAACTATTCCAGATACTCCTTGTCCTTCAGGATCAGTGTCCAGGGGGGAAGCTGATGGTTTTATCTCATCATCATCGAGGTGAACAACTACTGTCAGACTCAAACACTCTCCAGTCAAATACAGCACGGATTAGATACAGAGTAAACCCATCAGCCTGTCCCCCGGATACAGATACCAAGGGACAGGGAGTGTCCGGGACAATGACATTTCTCACTCAGTAAGGTATAAATTGATACTGTATCTCTCCCCATTAATCCTGAGCTCCACACAGCTCGAATCCTCCTCCTGTTTCCCTCCCTGGAACAGCACTGAGCTAAAGCCAGCCCATAATGAGCAGGGCTCAGTGAGAATGGTTACTAGGCACTGCAGTGATGTCATAAAGCAGCATCATTCAGCCCAGCTGGTCCTCTCCCTGTCCCTTTAAAGGTGGAAAACTGGGACATCCTGTCTCCAAACACAGCCCACCCTGTTCACACTGAGAATCCCAGGGTGGAGAACTGGGACATCCTGTCTCCAAACACATCCCACCCTGTTCACACTGAGAATCCCAGTATTTGAAAGGTGACAGCATGTTGAAACCATGTGGAGAGGAGCATGAATTTGGAGGTGGAGCAGGAGATTGCAAGAACGGTTGGGTCAAAGGTTTGTTTTTGAGGAGGGAGTGATGATGGCAGATTAGGAGAGATGGACATTACCTTAAGAGAGAGAACCATTAACAATGTCAATGAACATGGGGAAGTTGGGTGATCAGCAGTTTAGCGGGAATAGGGTCGATGGAGCATGAGGTGGGCCTCATGGACAAGATGACCACTGAGAAGACACGAGCGGAGATGGGAGAGAAACTGGAGAAAGATGTGGGTTCAGGGCTCAGACACGGGGGATCTTTAGAGACAGTTTTTCCCGGTGGGTTAGTGGAAGGGAGGGAAGCAGCAGAGGCAGCTGATCGGATTGTCTCAATCTTAGTGACAAAGAAGCTCCATGAGCTCCACACACTTGTTGTTGGAGGTGAGGATGGAGGAGACAGGGGGGAGGGTGATCCCTCAGAAGGAACTAACTTGTGTTAGAGCTAATAAAAAGACTCAACACAGTGTGTGTTTAACAGGAGGCTGATTTATTTGACTTTATCCAGAACGTTAACATCTATAACTGGGCTGGAGTTTATTAACATCAGCAGAAACAGACCCCAATGATCATGATTAAGTCCTGGATGTGATTAACAGCAAAGCCCAATCACTGTAGTTACTTGTGAACTCGCTGGTGTCTCAGCAGGTTAGATGAGTCAATGAATCCCTTCCCACACTGGGAGCAGGAGAACGGCCTCTCCCCAGTGTGAATTCGCTGGTGTACAGCGAGATCAGACAATGCCTTGAACCCGGTCCCACAGTGAGAGCACCTGAACGGTCTCTTGTCAGTGCGAACACGTTGATGGCGAATCAGATTCCCGGAACTTTTAAAGCACTTCCCACAGGCTGGGCATTTAAAAGGTCTCTTGTCGGTGTGAACTCGCTGGTGTTTGAGAAGGCTGGTTGAACCAGTGAATCTCTTCCCACACTCAGAACAGGTGAACAGCCTTTCCACGGAATGAACTCGCTGGTGTTTCAGCAGGCTGGGTGAATCATTGAATCCCTTTTCACACTCAGAGCAGATGAACTGTCTCACCCCAGTGTGAACTCGCTGGTGTGTCAACAGGTGCGATAACTGAGTGAATCCCTTTTCACACTCGGAGCAGGTGAATGGTTTCCCCCCCATTGTGAGTGCGCTGGTGTTTAATGAGGTCAGCAGATCGCTTGTACCCAGTCCCACACTGAGAGCAGCTGAACGGTCTCTCGTCAGTGTGAACACGTTGATGGCACTTAACTTCCCCAAAACTTTTATAGCATTTCCCACAGTCTGGGCATTTAAAGGGTCTCTTGTCAGTGTGAACACGTTGATGGGACAACAGTTCCCAGGAACTTTTAAAGCATTTCCCACAGTTTGAGCATTTAAAAGGTCTCTTGTCAGTGTGAACTTGCTGGTGTCTCTGCAGGTGGGATGAGGTAGTGAATCCCTTTCCACACATGGAGCAGGTGAACGGCCTCTCCCCAGTGTGAATTCGCTGGTGTAGAATGAGTTGAGATGATCGCCTGAACCCAGTCCCACAGTGAGAGCACCTGACCGGTCTCTCGTCAGTGTGAACACGTTGATGGGACAAAAGCTCTCCAGTACTTTTATAGCACTTCCCACAGTCTTGACATTTAAAAGATCTCTACCCAGTGTGAACTTGCTGATGTGACAGCAGCTCGGACAACTGAGTGAATCCCTTCCCACACTCGGAGCAGGTGAATGGCCTCTCCCCAGTGTGAACAGTGTCGGTGAGTTTCCAGTGCAAATAGATATTTGAATCCCTTCGCACAATCCCCACATTGACAGGGTTTTTCCCCAGTGTGACTGCGCTTGTGTCTCAAAAGTCCAGATGATCGGCTAAAGTCTCGTCCACACACAGAACCCGTGTACGGTTTCTCCCCACTGTGAACGGTGCTTTTTCCTTCCATGTTCAAAATCCAACGATATTCAGGTTACAATAAATTAGGCGACTCCGTCAGATCCTGATGTGATGTTTGGTCTTAGTTTCCTGACTGCAAATCCTCCCCTTCTAATCCCCTGTGAAATTGATTTAAAACAGAAAAAAGGGAGTGAGAGAGAACCCACAAAAACACAAAGGCAGGTTGTGAAATGGAGCTGAATGAATCTGGGAATTTGTGGGGCCGGCATGAGGAAAAAGTGACCATGAAAACTGCTGGATTGTCGTAAAAACCCAACTGGTTCACTAATGTCCTTCAGGGAAGGGAACCTGCCACCCGGTCTGGGCTTACACAAGACTCTGACCTCTATAAGAACATAAGAAATAGGAATAAGAGAAGTCCTGACACCCCGTCGAGCCTGCTCCACCATTCAATACGATCGTCGCTGAATTTGGGCTTCAACTCCACTTTCCCACCCACTCCCCATATCCCTCGACTCCCTGAGAGACCAAAAATCTCCCCATCTCAGCCTGAAATATATTCAATGTTGGAGCATCCACAACCCGCTGGGCTGGAGAATTCAATGTGACAGGGAGAGAAAGAGAGAGAAGGGCAGTGGGAGAGACAGAGAGAGAAGGGGAGTGGCAGAGACAGAGAGAGAAGGGGAGTGGGAGAGGCAGAGGGGGGAGGGGTGGGATTTTATAAACCTACAACTAAACCAGAACTTGGACAGAATCTCCTGAACCACTAACCTTCACCCCCTGGAAGGACCAGGGTTGCAAGTGTATGTGAACACTATCACCTCCAAGTTCCCCTCCAAGTCACACACCGTCCTGACTTGTCTGACATCCAGTACTAGATGAACAGAAACTTCCTCCATTTAAACATTGGGAAGATTGAAGCCATTGTCTTCAGTCTCCTCTACAAACTCCACTCCCTAGACACTGACTCCATCCCTCTCCCTGACAACTGACTCCCTGAGACTGAACCAGACTGTTCATAACCATGGTGAAATATTTCACCCTAAGATGAGCTTCCAACCACATATCCACATCATCACCAAGACCGCCTATTTCCACATCAGTAACATCGCCCGACTCCAGTCCAGTCTCAGCTCATCTGCTGCTGAAACTCTCACCCGTTCCTTTGTTACCTCTAGACCTAACTATCCTAACACGCTCCCAGCAGGCCTCCCACATTCAGCCTCCCTGTAATCGTGAGGTCATCCAAAGCTCTGCTGCCCATGTGCTTACTCGCATTAAGTCTTGTTCACCATCACCCCTGTGCTCACTGACCTTTCTACTGGTTAAGAAGCACCAAAATTTTAAAATTCCCATCCCTATTTTCCAATTCTTGTATGGCTGCTCTCTGTTGCTGGAACCTCCTCCAGCGTCACAACCCTCCGAGATATCTGTGCTCCTCTAATTTGGCCTCCTGAGCATTCCTGATTTTCAGTGTTCCACATTCATGCCCATTCTGTCAGTTTCCAAGGCCCCAAGCTCTAGAATTTCTTCCTTAAACCTCTCCACCTCGCTTTCCTCCTTTAAGATACTCGGTAAAACTCACCTCTTTGACCAAGCTTTTGGTCACCTGCCCTAATATCTCCTTATGTGGCTCAGTGTCAAACTTTGCTTTGCAACATTTCTGTGAAATGCCTTAGAATATTGTCTTACATTAAAATTGCAAGATAAATACAAATTGTTGTTATTAAGTTGGAAATATATCACTGTTCCTTTATCATCGCTGGGTGAATAATCTGTTACTCCTTACCTAACAGCATTGTGGAAGCACCTTCACCACACAAACTGCAGCAGCTCATGAAGGTCAAACGTTATCTCCATAAGCAACTGGGGGTCACAATGGGCGCTGGTATCTGTGGAGAGGGAAACAGAGTTAATATTTCAGGGTTTGCAGAATGAATTACAGGGAGTAAAAATGCAGCAGAATTTTATGGTCAATATAGGATCAGGAGCGGAAGAGAAATTGACTGTAGTGCAGGAAAAACAATTCCTGACTATGAAAGATACTGTGGGAAGATAAAGCTGGTAAGACAGCAGCACATGGTCAGGGGATGGACTCCAGTGGAAACCTCATTTAGACACAGTCAGCAGAAGTAACAATAAAATACTAAATATAACTAAAATACATCCATTAGAAGTGATAGGGGAAATTAGACAATGGCAGAGAGGTGATCAGGGAAGGCATAGGTGAAACAGAGCAATAGATGGACATGGATTCAGATCCACAGTAAAGGAGTCACACTAGCCCCAGAGCCATGAAACCTCTCACAGATAACAAAGCACAACACTAATAGCTCTAAATTATAGGTGGATTGTGAATAACACTCAACTCAGTTTTCAATATTAAACTGTCCTGCTGGAGCCTGCAGCTGGAAAGATATCAGGAGCACCTGCAGTCAGAGAAAAATCTCCCAGTTGAGGAAATACCCGGGGAGCGGGGTGATGTTACCGTGTAATTGTCGATGTGTGATGATGTCACAGTGTAATTGTCGATGTGTGATCATGTCACAGACACGAACACAGAACATCTGGGACTGTGCAAACCAGTGATCAGCACGCATCATGAAGGATGTGAGGGTCCTTGAGAGGGTGCAGAGGAGATTGACCAGAATGGTTCAAGGGATGAGGGATTTTATTTGTAAGATTAGGTTCGAGTAACTGGGGTTGTTCTCTTCGGAGTAAAGGAGCTTGAGGGAAGATTTGATAGAGGTGTACAGGATTATGAAATGTAGTTAAATAAAAGTTGTTCCCAACAGCTGATTATGTAAGGACTAAGGGACAGAGATTTAAGGTTTTAGGCAAGATCCACAAGGGGGATGTGAGAAGGAGAATTTTTACCCAGTGGCTGGTAATAACCTGGAACTCAATGCTTACATTCAAAGGCTGGTGATATTCAGGTCCTGGTGAAACAAGTGACTTTCCGATTTTGGTGTGATGTTTGGTTTTAGTTTCTCGTCTCCCTCGTCTTTCCCCTCCTCTTCTAACATCCTGTAAATGGAGTTCACAAAATCCGTCATTGTCAGTCCAGGACAGAAATTCAGAGGGGACAAACATTTCTCTTGGTTTGTGTTTGCTGTGTGTAAATCCTCCCCTTCTAACCCCCTGTAAAAGGAATTTCCAAAATCCATCCCTGTCATTCCAGGGTAGAAATGCACAACATTCTCTCCTCCTGCCACCTGGACCAGGATGACCGCGCATGCGCCATGCTGCACATTGCCCCCTATAAAGATGGCGGCCGTTACCCCGGGCCTGGCGAAAGGAGAAATCCAGATTTTTTCGGCCCGTTCTCTGCAAACACAAGACCGGTACCTTGTTATTTGGGGTATGCGGCATGCACTGTGTCTTTATGAAGCCTCCCTGTCCACTCCGCTGGCTCCATTCCTCCTCACATACCCACTAATTCTGTTTTTTGCTCCACTCGACATTCTCTCACCCGCTCTGAGCAGCTTCAGTCACAGACCAGCACTGCGCATGCTCCAATCACACACAGTAATGCGCATGTGCCTCGAACTGCTGTAATGAGGATGGTGCACATTCTGCCCTGCAAAGAATGCTGGGTGACCGCTCCACCATTGAAAGGTAGAATAGAAGCCTCTGCCCCGCAATCAGAAAACCATGGGTGCCATTGGGTCAGGATATAAAATTGTTGAATCAATTGATGCAGCGACGAAGTTGCTCTGGCATCCACCATAATTGTCTTGTGAATGTAATGAACAGCAGAACAAACCCCTGCAGTCAGTTCTGATCTCAGTCGAGTCTCAGCAGATGGGGTGAGCCACTGATTCTTTTTTCCCCAGACATGGTACTTTTAAACCATGTATTGCCAGTAACAATGCTCTGGCTGTGGATCAAATCGTTTGAACTTTCAAAATTGAAGTGTTAACAGGTGGGCAAACTGATTAAACCTCTTCACACACGTGAAGTATCTGAATGGGCTCCCAGCAGTGAGACTGTGTTGCTGTGTGTGCAAATGGGACGATCGAGTGTATCCCTTTCCATTTCCAGCTGTTTACAGTGTGAATTTACCTATATGTTTTCAGCTCAGATATGAATCTCAAACCCTTCTAGTAATGGATTTCACATTCTTAGCACTAATCAGTTAAAGAAAAGCAAAATGCTGCAGATGCTGGCTATTTGAAATAAAAATAGAAAATGCTGGAATTATCAGCAGATCTGGTGGCATCTGTGGGGACAGAAACATAGTTTTCATTTCAGGACTGTAAACTTTCATCAGAACTGCACTGCATCTGAACTGTTAATTATGCCTCTCAATACAAAGATGCTGCCAGATGTGGTCAGGGAACTCAAGAAGAAAATTTGAGAAATGGAATCCGAGGAGAATGAAGGGTGAACTGTCTGACTGACCAGAGACAGTCAAGGCACCTTTCCCTTCTTTAAGACACTGGAACATTGACTCTGATGTTATCAGTGAAATTAACTGATCTGAGACATTGAAAGGGTTCCCGTTACTGCACATCAGGAATTCAATACCTAATATCGGCTTTGGGACAATCAGAATACTTGGTAACAGACAAAACACAGAGAGGCTCGAAGAGAGATGGCACCGGTTGTAGGAGAGCTGGTTCCCGGTGACATGGATGTGTCTGCAGTGGGTGGGATCAAACTGTTTCCATGTATCCACAATGAATGCCCCAAACATTATTTTGGAAGAGTACAACTGATCGAGAACAATTGTCATTTGGGTATTGGCAATTTCAAGATTTGACTCAATGACACCCTGGTTGATATACCTTGCAGTCTGAGTTTGTATTAGTCTCTGTGACACGGTTGTTTATTGTGTTTGATTGTTAACTGAATGTATGGTGGTTCGAGACCATCCTGAGCTGAAGCTTTTACCGTTTTCTCTCCATCAGTATTCATTGTCACATAGTCCTGGGTTGTCAATGGGTACTTGAACTGCAAGATAATATCGCAAAAACGTTGCCAGCTCTACTGCTTTCCAGTGAGTTCCCATCTGAACAGTTTTTTTAAAATCAACTTTTCTGTCAAATATAATGAGAAAAGATTTGGACCTGCGAAATACCTTCATCTAACCTATTAGAAATGTATGAAATTATTGGATTCAAACAGACCCATCAATGATTCTCTCTTCCTCAGCTCCACAGTGAGTGAGACAGGGAAAAGCAGAAAAGCATCAATATTCTGGCCCCACACTCTCCAATCACCCGCTGCCAGCAGAAAGCGGCGACTGCAGCTTCAATCAGCGGGTTACTGCCCATCCCTGGGACGCAAGATACTCCAACCCGGGCAAAACCTCCCAATACACCGAGCACAGGCTCAGGAAAACACAGGTAGATTATATCCCGGTCACTAAACCTCCGAGCAGCATTTACAGAATTCCTAAGTGAGTGAGTCACAACTAAAAGTCAAACCAACTTTCTAAATCTTTTCACTGCGAAATCCCTTCATTTTATTGAAAAGCTGACTGTTGTGGATCTGAAAATGAGCACCATGGGATTTGTGTTACCGAGTGACTTGTTTTCCATTGTTGTCCGTCAGGTTTGCAATTCAATTTGTGTTGGATATTGAAGCGAACCCCATTTCAAAATGATGGCACAAAGGAGGTAAATATTAAATCCAGGAACAAATCCTGAGGAAAATGGACCACGATGTTTGGAAGGAGGTGCAGCTCAGGAGCGGAAGCTGTGAATTATGTTATTGATGATTGAGTGGAAAGCATTGGGCCTGAGACAATGATCATGGACCTAGTCGTTAAGTGGATGGTCCCAAAATCCATTTGGATTTCCCCAGGGAGATTCAATTCTTACCAACTGTGATTGTCATTATTGTTAAATTCAACCTGGTGTCCAGAGAACTAACTATTGGATCAATGGAAGAAAAAACGTCCGAAAATCATCTTTAGCTCTGAAGAAGAGTAATATGGACTCGAAACATTAACTTTGTTTCTATCTCCTCAGATGCTGTCAGACCTGTTGAGTTTTTCAAGCAATTTTTGTTTTCATTTCATATTTCCATCATCCACAGCATGTTGCTTTCATCCAAAAAATTCTCTTGACTTTTGGACTCGAATGGAATGAAGGGCTACCAGGATCGGGTGGGAAATTGGTGTTGAGGCTGGGGACCCGTTCTGACCTTATTAAGTGATGGGGGAGGCTTGTGGGGCCTGATGACGTTTTCTGCTGCTTTGTTTCTGTTCTACTTCAGTAGCAACACCAGCCAAGGCGATGGGAAGCAGTAGCTGAGCTTGGTAGCATGGCCGAGTGGTTTAAGTGCTGGATTCTGGGTCTAGTTTTTGAACTCCGCAGCTTATATAGATATAAATTGCTGTGGAGAAAAGGTTGGTTTATCGACTTCGACTTAGATGAATTGTTCTTCCAGAGAGGCTGAAAGGACACGATGGGCCAAATGTCTTCCTCTTCTGCTGTAGCCATCCATGATTTTATACCAACAACATTAATTCTCTATAGGTCCTGTCGCCGTGGACGAGTGCTTAAGGCGATGGAGTCTAAATCTATTGGGGTTTCCCGCTTCTCATTATTCCTAGTTTTAATTATCGGTTAAATTGAATAAAATCCATCCAAATGGCTGTTTTCCTATTTCTGATCATTCACGAAACCTGCCGCTGGAACTGGAACAAAACTTGTGACATGCTGGCTTTCTGGGTGCTTGGCCCTCCTTAGAGGCTAACTCCTTATTCTCTGTCATCCTCTTTGTGTGTCAATGTGGTTCAGTTCCCGAGGGGGTGAACACATTTTTACCATCACAAACTTTATTCAAACTAGTTGTGCACCTTCACATTAAAGTGTTACAGAGCAAAATATCAGAATGAAAGAAGCAAGTGGAGTTTGCAATGTTTGGAAGAAGGTGCAGCTAAGAAGTGGAAGATGTGAATGACGTTATTGGTGATTGAGAGGAATGCATTGCAGCCTTGGGGCTTTTGGAGTCCGATTACCTACCACATTTTGAAATTCAGAACAAGCTGAGGTAGCAGACGGAAAGCAACAGTTGTCTCCATAAATGTTGGGATATGGAGCTTTATTTTCTCACGTGCCTGGCTAGCTCAGTCGGTAGAGCATGAGACTCTTAATTTCAGAGTCATGGGTTTGACCCTCACACTGGGCGCTGTAATACTTTTAAAATCTGAATACGTTAGATCTAAAAACCTTACTGCTTAAAAAAACAACCTAATGACAGTGGCTCCTGTGAAATTTACAAGACAGACATTCACCACTGAAAAAAAACTGACAGACATCAAATTGAAAGCACATTCATCTCGCATCTCTTTCTGTCTCTGTCATGCCTCCAGCTCCCTCTGCCCGTCTAGCTCCCAGGTCAATTAACCGCTTGATACGGACACAGTAAGTTCATGGGAATGTAAGACACAAGGAGATAGATTTGCAGACAACAGGGTAAAGAGACACCAGGATCTCATCTTCCTGATTCTCCCAGATACTGATTACAGGAATGTGCACAGTGCCGATTATCCACAGTCACTCTCTCCTTCCAGCTTTGAAATTGTTTATATTTTCACACTGGGTTTCAATGTGAAGAAAGCAGAGCTGTGAGAAGCTTAAATTGTTCAGCAGATGTACTGCAAGAAGGTACATAACAGGCTGATGGTAACAGTGCTCTTTGGATCCAGTGAAGGATTGGCACCATTAATGTGTCGCTCAATTAGTCCCGTGACAAATCTCGTACTGGAAATGACAAGAAAACTCACTGAATTTGCTCCGTGTTTTTGTTTCAGAACAGCCGAATACATGGTAAGAAAGTACATCTCGCTCGAGTGGGTTACAAAATGGCAGAATGACCTGTGCTGTTGGGAAACATAAAATTATAGAAAGTTACAGCACAGAAAGAGGCCATTCGGCCCTATGTGCTGCTTTCAAAGAGTAGTTCCGATTGATTGTTCGATCAGGAGTGATATTTGCTCCATTGTAAACAGCAGGCAGCAAAATTTGCCCTTCTCCCATCTATATTTCGCCTCACACCACCATCTCTGTGGTCAGTGCTTTGCAACCAGCCCTTCTCTCCTTTCAGTCACTCATTCCGCCTTTGTATTTGTTCTTAAGTGTGAGGTTTGCATCTCTGAGGCATCTCCAGAAACCGCTCTATCTAAAAGTTGTTCATTTCCTGTTGGAAGGTCGGTTACCACAATCGGCAGGTGGGAACTATGGCGCCGGGAGAGTCAAGGAGGTGAAGAACTGCAGCAAAATACAGGAGGACGATCACCCGCCATTATTACAGAACAATAAGCCGCGCATCTGCGCTTGCGCACACACACCAGGGCCGGGACTAACAACTGTCCCGCATCCAGAATCACCGGGACCTGAAGCCTGGAACTGGGAGTGGGAGAAGCGGGAAGAATGAGGAGAAACAATATAATCCAACACTCACAGCGTCCTCCAAACCACCTCCATTCCCGGGATAGTGAGACAGAGTTTAGAAACACTCACCAACACAACTCCAGTCAAACTTCCTCGAGGAAAAGGAGGAGCAGTGACTGTGCCTGCTCTGATATAGCCCCAGACCTGTCACTCAAACCCCCCCAACCCCGCCCAATTCACAGCTCAACCTACCAGCTTGCAGCTTCCTGCACCTTGACCCCGCCCAGCCCGTGTGGGACAGTCCAAGGTGAGCCGTTTGTGTAACCAGAACAGTGGGGGAGGGGTGACCTCCCACCCTGTGCTTTGTCCCAAATGGTTCCATCCTCCCCTCCCCCAGGGCCCACGAAACACTGCATGCAGACGGCTGATGGACCTTGGGGATCCTCACAGATACATTATGCTGCTCCCCACCCCTGATTCACTCTGTAAACAAGTTGCTTTTCTTTTTTTCTGCTGCCCCTTCGCGTGAACATCTTGTTTCATACAAGTTTTGTTTAAGCCTTGTTTAATCTTGTTTAATTGCAGGACTATGGGACAAAGAAAGGGACGTGGCATTAGGTAAATTGTCCCTTCAGGGGGCTAACACAGACACGACTGGCTGAACGGCCTCCTTCCTTGCTGCAACCATTCTATGACTCTCTGAATTGTCTCTAACCCGCTGGTCCATTCGAAATGATTCCCACCTTCGGCATTTGCCCCTGGCTTCCTGTTTAGTCAAGTAATTCCTCCACTTTCCCCTGCTCACTCTGTGCAGTGTGTGTGTCAGACTTCCTCCGGTACCTCCCCCACCACCACCCAGGCCCCTTTAACCATGAGCAGATTTCTGCTTGTCTGGTTTTAGTTTATATTTACAGAATTGCAGGATTTAGCATCAAACTCGCCTTAATTGAATCCAGCAAAACTGAAAATTTTTGTCCCACACAACAGGATAGATTATTTGTTTAAAGTCAGAATCAAATATGCAGTTACTGTCCTCAATTAAAGAGGCTCCTCATTTTAATCCGCACTAGACCAGTTTATGAAACAGTGAACATTATTCCTCCAGACCCGAATATAAAATAGTGAACATTATTCCTCCAGACCCGAATATAAAACAGTGAACATTATCCTCCAGACCCGAATATAAAACAGTGAACATTGTCCCTCAGACCCAAATATAAAACAGTGAACATTAACCCCCAGACCCGAATATAAAACAGTGAACATTATCCTCCAGACCCGAATATAAAACAGTGAACATTATCCCCCAGACCCGAATATAAAACAGTGAACATTATCCCCCAGACCCGAATATAAAACAGTGAACATTATCACCCAGACCCGAATATAAAACAGTGAACATTATCCCCAGACCCGAATATAAAACAGTGAACATTATCCCCAGACCCGAATATAAAACAGTGAACATTATCTCCCAGACCCGAATATAAAACAGTGAACATTATCCCCCCAGACCCGAATATAAAACAGTGAACATTATCCCCCAGACCCGAATATAAAACAGTGAACATTATCCCCCAGACCCGAATATAAAACAGTGAACATTATCCCCCAGACCCGAATATAAAACAGTGAACATTATCCCCCAGACCCGAATATAAAACAGTGAACATTATCCCCCAGACCCGAATATAAAACAGTGAACATTATCCCCCAGACCCGAATATAAAACAGTGAACATTATCCCCAGACCCGAATATAAATCAGTGAACATTATTCCCAGACCCGAATATAAAACAGTGAACATTATCCCCCAGATCCGAATATAAAACGGTGAACATTATCCCCCAGACACGAATATAAAACAATGAACATTATCCCGCAGACACGAATATAAAAAAGTGAACATTATCCCCCAGACCCTAATATAAAATAGTGAACATTATCCCCCAGACCCGAATATAAAACAGTGAACATTATCCCCCAGACCCGAATATGAAACAGTGAACTGTTTCCTCAGACACGAATATAAACAGTTGGCTGGAATGTCATGAGGCCGAGACTTTTGTTATCGATGTGGCAAATAGATTTGATACAATCTTTTTCTTCACAAACTCTCACAGTCTACAATCCCGACATGAATCTTAAAATGTTGGAAATCCTCAGCAGGTCTGGCCTTCATCTATGGAGATTGAAACAGAACTAACGTGACAGATCTGTGACCTTTCATCTAACCTGAGAATAAATAAAAATTTAACAGTTTATTAGCAGGTCAAAGGGAGACACTTTATAGGCTTCGAGAATCAAAATTCGAGTTCAACAATTTTCTATGATAATCTCTACCCTCCTTTGTTTCTTGTTTCTTTGAGTCCTAGTTTTCCTTTCTTATTTCTCTCATTTTCTTCACATTGCATTCAGACTGTTGTTATCGTGCCATTCACACCTATTCTCGAAACAGCTTTTGTGCTTTAATGGGGCTATTACCACTCCCTTTGACCTTACATCATGAAACCTTTTGTCAGTTAATCTCTCCCGCCCTGCAGTCTTTCACAGACCTTTCCTTCTGTTCCTCTTCCTACCTCCCCCCTTTCACTGGGTCACAGACCTGAAACGTCAATTCTGTTTCTCTCTCCACAGATTCTTCTAGACCTGATGAGTTTCCAGTTCTTACTGTTCTCATTTCATATTTTAAGCATCACAGTTTTGTTCGTTTCTCCATTCCAAGCCCTCTGTCTGACGTTATTAATAATTTAATTCATTTATTCATAAATTAATTTGTTATCTGTACTTAATGTCTTGAAATCTGATTATTGAGCTGTTTGTCAGTTATCAGTGTCTTTAAATTTAATTACAATTTCACCACTTTCCTCGTTTTTCTCACAGTTCCTGGCACTAATATTAAATCCTTACTGATCTTAAATGGACGGATCAGCCCAGCATCGACAGATCAGTCAGTTTAGCCTCTTTGTGGGAAAGCATTTGGAAGCGGCAATTCTGGTCAAAATGAAGTCACTTGTACAATTGTGGGTTCATTAAAGCCAGCACGGATTTGTTCAGGACAAATCGCGTTGAACTAATTGCTTGAGTTTTTTTGGTACGGGAACAGAGAAAGTTGATGAGGTTAACACGGTTGATGTGCACATGAAATTCTGAAAGGCATTTGATACAGCGCCAAGTACTAGGCTTGTTCGCAAATTTAAAATCCATGGGGCAGAGGCAGCATTGGCTGCATGACAGGAAACAACATGCATGGTAGATTGTAGTTTTTTTCAGATTGAGGAAAAGTATACAGTGGGATCACAAGAGGTCGGTGGTCAGACTACTGATTTCTTGATATATATTAATGATCTAGACTTGTGTGTGCAGGGCAACATTTCAAAATATGCAAATGAAACTAAATTTTCAAGTTGTATTTACAGTGAGGAGAATGGTGAAAAACTTGAAGAGGACATAGACAAGATGGTGGAATGGGCAGACAGGTGGCAGATAAAATTTAATTCAGAGAGGTGTGAAGTGATTCATTTTGGTAGGAAGAACGAGGAGAGGTAGGAGGGTATAATTGTGAAAGGGTGCAGGAGCAGTGGAATCTGGGGCTTTATGTACACAAATCATTGAAGATGGCAGGGCAGGCTGAGAAAGCAGTGAATAAAGCATGTGGAATCCTGGGCTTTATGAACAGGGGAATAAAGTACAAAAACAACCAAGTTAGGATAAACCCGAATAAAACACTGGCTTGGCCCCAACTGCAGTATTGTGTCCAATTCTGAGCACCTCACTTCAGGAAGAATGTGAGGCATTAGAGAATGTTCCGGAAAGATTCACGAGAAATGAGGAACTTCAGTTAGGTTATGTAAAGTTGGTTTGATTTCCTTGGAAGGGGAACTGTTCTCTTGCATCTTTTCTGGGTCCTCTGACTTCAATTCACTCTGAAATCGTAGCCATTCAGTGGTGGAGGGTGTTAAACATTTTCTTTCATGGAATGTGGGCATGGCCAACATTTGTTGCCCAACCCCAACTGCCCTTGAAGCAAGTGGCTTGCCACGCCATTCAGAGGGCCATTCACAGTCAACCACATTTTGGTGGATTTGGAGTTACATGTAGGCCACACCAGGTAAGGATGGCAGATTTCCTTCTGTAAAGTAATTTTTGTGAACGGAGGCTAGATTTCAATTCCAGGTTTATTAATTGAATTTAAATTCCACCAGCTATCACGGTAGGATTTGAACGCAAGTCCACAGGCTGGTCTTCTGGATTACTGGTTTATTGACATTTCCATGATGCCACCGTCTCCCCCAAATACATTTTTAAAGACATTTTGTAAGCGGTTTAATATTTTATTTCATGTGGCTTCTATTATGAGTTTCAGACAGTTCAGTGCGATGTAGACGTGATGTTTAAAGGTCATTCATTTCCCCCTTAGCATGTCGATGTTCAGTAAAGACACAGAGAATGATGTCCCCATCATTAAGTATCTATTGACTTTACTTAAATGGACAATTCCCACTCCCATTGTTCTGGGTAGATGATAGATGCTCTAAACATTTAGACATTTTATAACTTAATTGCTAATTTTATCGAATAGCCCACTGCCCAAAACTCCACTAGTAACAAAAAAAATCACTATTTCTGATTGGACATTCAATGCCGGTACCTTTTCCCAGCATTCTCCGCGGTGGTGAATGTCCCCTATTCACATCGCTGGGGAACACTGCGCAGGCCCAGTGATGGACAGTGTTTGGAGCATGCGCAGTGTCAGTGATGACGATGGGGAGAGAAGCTCCTTGGTCACATCTGCAGCTGGAGAGGATGTGGAAACGCGGCGGGAGCGATGGAGCCGGGAGATGGACGGGGAGGGTTTATAGACACCTGGTGAAGGATTTAAAACCCGAATACAAACCTACAGGTCCCGGGTTGGCATCTCCGGGTCTATTTCTCGAGCCCACAGCAACATGATTGACTCTGAAATGACGCCTGAACTAGGGCATCGGGGGATGGGTAATAAATTCTGGTCTGGCCTGTGACGCCCACATCCCATGAACGAATTAAATAAATTAAAATAAAACCAGGCCTAGGTTAACGGCCGCCATCTTGTTTCAGCAGGGAGTAGGGCGCATGTGTGGCCACTTTGGTGATGTAACAATGAATGGGCGGGGCTTCAGGGTCCCGGTTCCCAGCTGGTCCCAGTGCAGGGTAAGTCAATAATGAGAACCAGGTTTGGTGCAGCTTCACCCAGTCCCAGGCTGCAGGATGTTTGCAGCCGAGAGGAGTCCATGGGCCTTGTATATGTTCAGGGTGAGAGGTTGCAGCCCCTGTAGTTAGCTGAAGGGGCTCATCCTCAATTTTTGGTGACACTGCAGCCCCACGCTCCTTTGTCTGACCAGCATAACTGTTCATGGGCCTGGTAAAAACAATAATTTGTCGATCCAGGATGGGTGACACACATGGGGGTGGTCACACTGGCTGCCAACCTCTCATCGTAGTCTTTTCCGTGCCCGGGTGGCCATGGAGAGGGAACATGTGGTGTCCACCAGTACGCTTGATAACTCACAAAACTGGTGGGCACCTCAGGATACAGAGTGTCTCATAGACATTGGAAACAACATTCTGGTTTAGATAGGAAGGTTCCCTTTGCTTTTATTGAGACTTTGTTGCTGATTTGAACTTCTTTCAGTTTGATTGGACTGCGTTTTTGAGGAAACCATGCACCAAATAACTCGAATTGTCTGTTTTGAATTTCTATTCTGTACTTACAGTGATGGTTTTTATAAACTCCTTTTACAGGGGAGATGATTTACAGATAGGAAACTCAAGCCGAACATCACATCAAGATCTGACACAGTCACTCGATTCATCAGGACCTGAGTACAGTCGATCATTGAATGTGGAAGGAGAAATGTTTGTCTGTTCTGTTTGTGGGAGATTTCAAACATCAGTGTGACTGGGAAAGCACCGAGACACACACACACCCGAGTGAGAGTGTTCCAGTGCACTGACTGTGGAAAGAGCTGTAACCAGTTACACAGCCTGAAAAAAATCACACCATTTACAGCAGAGGGAAATTGTACACGTGTTCTGTGTGTGGATGAGGCTCCAACTGATCATCAAATCTGGAGAGACACAGGGACACAGGCACCATGGAGAAACCGTGGAAATGTGGGGACTGTGGGAAAGGATTCAATCGTCCATCCCAACTGGAAAACCATCGACGCAATCACAATGGGGAAAGGCCATTCAACTGCTCCGAGTGTTGGAAGGGATTCACTCAGTTATCCAACCTGTGGACACACCAAGAGATACACACCCAAGAGAGACCATTCACCTGCTCTGAGCATGGGAAGGGATTTAATTGGTTATCCCACCTGCAGACACACCAGCGAATTCACACTGGAGAGAGGCCATTCACCTGCCCTGTATGTGGGAAAGGATTCACTGGGTGCTCTGACCTGCTGAAGCACCAGCGAATTCACACTGAGGAGAGGCCATTCAGCTTTCCTTCCCGTGGAAAGAGATTCAGGTCTTCATTCAACTTCAAAGTACACCAGCCTGTTCACACTGGGTGGAGGCCCTTCATCTGTTCCGAGTGTGGGAAGAAATTCATTCAGTCATCCAACCTACTGACACACCAGCGAGTTCACACTGGAGAGAGGCCGTTCCACTGTACTTCCTGTGGAAAGAGATTCAGGTCTTCATTCCACCTCAGTGAACACCAGCGAATTCACACTGGGGAGAGGCCGTTCACCTGCTCTGAGTGTAGGAAGGGATTCACTCAGTCATCCAACCTGCTGAGACACCAGCGAGTTCACACTGGGGAGGGGCCGTTCACTTGTTCCGATCGTGGGAAGGGATTCACTTGGTCATCCCACCTGCTCATACACCAGCGAATTCAAAAGTGACCTCAGGGGTTGGATTCTGCTGTTATTGCTGCTGTTAATCACATCCAGGGCTGAACCATGTTCATTCTGACAGTTGGGGTTTGTTTATGCTAATGTTAATAATCCATGTAACTGGGCTGGAGTTTAATATCCTCATCTATAGCTGATTGTGTTCTCAGGGCTGCAGTGTCCCTTTAAGAACCGCTGTCTCTGATCTTTCCCCATAATCCAGGAACTTTCATCAGACATTAGTTTCCAACAAGATTCTGAACTTTTACTTCAATCCCAAATTGACCTTTGGTACGAACTCTACAATTCAGTGTCTGAGAGGTTTTGATCGAGCGTTAGAGAGAGAATGTTTCCTCTTGTGGGGAAGAGCATAACTAGAGACCATAAATATTGGATAGTCACCAAAAAATCCAATTGGGAATTCAGAAGAAACTTCTTCACCCAAAGAGTGGTGAGAAAGTGGAACTTGCTACCACTGGGAGTGGTTAAAGTGAATCATAAAGCTTGTGTTTAGTTGAAAAGGGTGCAATACGTGGATGTGTTCATTTATTTGTGCAAAGGACAGAGTCCTGTGTGTGAATATATGTAGCTTCTAGCACGTGTAATTGAGGCACATTGTGAGACCGACTAATAATCTTAAATTGGTTGTTAGTATAATTCTTAGCACAATCAGGATAGTTCAGTAGGTGTTATCTAATCGTGGAATCACATCTAATATTATTTAAGTGGAAGATAGACAAGCACAAGAGGTGAGGGGAATAGATGGTTACGATGATAGATTTAGATGAGGAATGATGGGAGGAGGCTCTGGTGGAGCTTAAACCCCAGCATGGACTGGCTGGGCTGAATGGCTTCTTTCTGTGTCATGAATCAGATGTAAATAAACTCCTGAAGGGTCTGATCCTAACTTTTAGACTATGCCACCTATTCCTAGACTGCCTAACCAGTGGAAATAATTTCTATTTACCGTCTGTTCCTCTTAATATTCTTGATTCTGCTGTAACTGTCACTGTTAATCACATCCAGAACTGAACCACGTTCATTCTGACAGTTGGGGTTTATTTCTACTGGTGATAATCTCTGTAACTGGGCTGGAGTTTAATATCTTGATATTTGTTAAATAAACCAGCTTTGTTACAAACTCTCAGAATGTCGAGTCCTTGATTTCTCCAGGATAAGAGGAGACTAATTGATGTCCTGTTACTAACTGCTCCATTTTTGCATTTTTTCTCCTTCCAACTCTAGATTCTTTCAGTTCTCAGACCTCTGGTTACCCTCATGGACAACTCCCAGCTCCTCACACCTCCCAGAGAGCCTCTTTTCACCTTGGGATCCAGGGAAGTATCGGTATTAAAAGCAGAAAATGCTGGAAACAATAACTGATACCTTGCCAACTGCTAATTGATTTTGTCTTGGATTATTGGCTCCAGCCTTTCCCCACTACTGATGCGAAGCTGATTGTCCCGGAATTGCTATGTTTTTGAACAGGGGTGTAACATTTACAATCTGTCAGTCCTTTGACACCACTACTATATAAGGAGGATTGGAATATTGTGACCAGAGCCTCCACAAGTTCCATGTGAAGGATGCTGTCTCTGACAGTGCAGCAGTCCCTCAATGTTACCCTGGAGTGTCAGCCTAGATAATGTGCTCAGGTTTATTAATATTTCCTCTTGTTATTGATGTGGGTCATTAAGAAACAATGGACTCTTATGATGTCATCCAGTCCCAGTGCAATGATGTCATCCAGTCCCAGTGCGATGATGTCATGAAGACTATTCAATACCAGCGGAGCCTTAGTGGTGAAAACAGTTTTGTTCGAGATGGCAGCAAGTCCATTACTGATAGATCAGCAAATGGAATTAATGGGAAAGAAAGTGAGGCAGCTCATGAACATCGGGAATAGTGTTGTGAATTATGAAGCTGAACAACGTGTATAGTATACGTGTGCCTCTGCCCCCATCTCCTGACACACTGTCCCTCTGCCTATCACTGGCCCTCTATTCAGCTCCACCTGTCCTAACCCCCCTCAAACAGCTTATATTTCACCTTATTTCTACTTTTCTTTCATTCTGAAGAAGAGTCATATGGACTCGAAACGTTAACTCTCCACAGATGCTGTCAGACCTGCTGAGCTTGTACTCTCATGTCAATATCGGTAGGAGTGACCACCATTGTGGAGACGAAGTCCCACCTTTAAATTGAGGATGCCCTCCATCATGTTGTGTGGCACTGCCACTGTGCTAAATGGGATACATTTCGAAAAGATCTAGCAACTCAAGACTGGGCATCCATGAGGCACTGTGGGCCATCAGCAGCAGAATTGTAATCGAACACAACCTGTCACCTCATGGCCCAGCATATCCCCCACTCTACCATTACCATCAAGCCAGGGGATCAACGCTGGTTCAAAGAAGAGTGCAAGAGAGCACGCCAGGAGTAGCACCGGGCATACCCAAAAATGATGTGCCAACCTGGTGAAGCTATAACACAGGATTACTTACGTGCCAAACAGCATTAACATTAGCAGAAACAGAGCCCAATGAACATGGATCAGTCCTGAATGTGATTAACAACAGAATCCTGTTTGTTATTTGTGAACTCGCTGGTGTCTCATCAGGTTGGAGACCAGGTGAATCCCTTCCCACACCTGGAGCAGCTGAACGGCCTCTCCTCAGTGTGAATTTGCTGGTGTTTCAGCAGGTCAGAGGACACAGTGAATCCCTTCCCACACTGTGAACAGGTGAACGGTCTCTCCCCAGTGTGAGCTTGCTGGTGTCTCAACAGATCACATAAATGAACGAATTCCTTCCCACACTCAGAGCAGGTAAGTGGTCTCTCCCCAGTGTGAACTCGCTGATGTCTCAGCAGGTTGGATGCCCGAGTGAATCCCTCTCCACACTCGGAGCAGCTGAACGGTCTCTCTTCAGTGTGAATGAGCTGGTGTCTCAGGAGGGTGGATGAATCAACAAATCCCTTCTCACATACAGAACACTTGAATGGCCTCTCCCCAGTGTGAATGCGCCGATGAGTTTCCAGCTGGGATGGATAATTGAATCCTTTCCCACAGTCCCCACATTTCCATCGTTTCTCTCCAGTGTGAATGTGCTTGTGTTTTGTCAGGCCAGATGATCGGCTGAAACCTCGTCCACATACAGAACACGTGCACGGTTTCTCCCCGCGGTGAAAAGCACTTTTATCTTCCATGCTTAAAATCTGATGAAATTCACTTTATGACAAATTGTGCCACACTGTCAGATTCTGATGAAACATTGGATTTCCTGATTGAAAATTCTGGGGAAATAGTTTAAACAGACAAAAGTGAATGAGAGGGAACCCACAATAACACAAAAACAGGTTGTGAAATTGAGGTGAATGAATTTGGTAATTTGTGGGGCCGGTTCCAGGAAAAAAGTGACCATGAAAGCTGGTGGATGGTTGTGTAAACCCAACTGGTTCACTCATGTCTTTCAGGGAAGGGAGCCTTACAACTGGTCAGGGACTATAAAAAAACACCTGCATCTATCGGGGGAAATAGAGAGGGAGATGGGAGAGGCAGGGGGTGACGGAAAGTGATTTTATGCATCTGCAATTCTACCAAAATCTCTCAAACCATCATCCTCCATTCCCTAGCAGGAAAAGGGTAACAAGTGAATGTGAACACTACCACCTCCAATTTCCCCTCCAAGTCACACACTGTCCTGACTTGCCTGACATCCAATACTGGATGAGCAGAAATCTCTTCCATTTAAATATTGAGAAGCCATTGTCTTCACTCCCTGATCACCAATGCCATCCATCTCTGACAACTCTGAGTCTGAACCAGACTGTTCACAATCTTGGTGTCATATTTCACCAAAAACTGAGCTTCTGACTACATATCACTAAGACCGTCTATTTCCACCTCAGTAAATTTGCCTAACTTCACTCCTGCCTCAGCTCATCTGCTGCTGAAACTCATCCATTGCTTTATTCCTGCTAAACTGGACTATTCCTAGCTGTGCACATAAAATGGGGTCATTTAAAACTCTGCTTCCCGTGTCCTTACTCGCAGTAAGTCTCTTTCATCCAGCAACCCGGTTCTCACTGAGCTACATGGGCTCCTTGTGAAGCAACACCTCAATGTTCAAGTCCTCATCCTTTTTTTCAAATCCTTCAGTGATCTCGCCCCCTCACGATCTCTAGAATATCCTCCAACCTCCATCCGTTCCAGATATCTGGGATTATCTAATTCTGGCCTACTGAGCATCCCTGATTGTAATTGACGCACCATTGGTGACAGTGTCTTCAGCTGCCCCGGCCATAAGCTCTGGAATTCCCTATTTAGGCCTCTCTCCCTCATCCTTTAAGACTCTGCTTAAAACCTACCTCTTTAACCAAGCTGTTGATCATCTGCAATGATATCTCCTCATGTGTTTAAGTGTTAAATATTCCAATATACTTTGGACCATTTTATTATATTCAGCTTGCTATATAAATGCAACTTGTTGTTGATTTGGACATATATCATCATCATCAGTCAGTGATGATATATGTCCCCAGCTAGCGCTGGCCTCTTATCCAGCTCCATCTGCCCCACCACCCTCCACCCCCACTTAAACAATATAAATCTCATCACATTTCCACTTTTCTTGAGCTCTGAAGGAGGGTCATACGGACTTGAAACGTCAACTCTGTTTCTCTCTCCGCAGATGCTCCTAAACCTCCTGCATTTTTCCAACATTTTCTATTTGTGTTTCAGTCTTCCAGCATCCGCAGTATTTTGCTTTTATCATCGCATTGTGGGAGCACCTTCACCACAGTGACAGCAGCGATTCAGGAAGAAGGCCCACCAACACCTGACCAACAGACAACTGGGGATTGACAATATCTGCTGGTCTTGTGGGTGACACCAATTACCAAGAATGGAGTTCAGAAAAATCTTTGATAAAAGGGTACTATAGAAATACTTGCTGCCAAAACAACACTCTTAAATTGAATGTACAGTGTCCGTTTAGCAACTCAATCACCCCCAGAATCGACCTCCCGTCACAGCCTCACATTGGAAATTGCTGGGCCCGACTGTGTTCCAAAGTCCTCGGGGTTAAACCCAGGAGCTTCTCCTCCAACTCCACACCAGCTCAAAACTGCTGCAACAAAGAGGACACCCATTCAACACCCACCCTAATTCAAACCGGCTCCTAATTGGTCTGCCTGTGTTTCCAGACTCGGCTGCATGAAACAATAAAACAAAAGCAAAGCTCTGGAAGACTGGAACTGAAATTAAGAGATAAAATATTTTAAATATCCAGCAGGTCAGGCAGCATGAACAGATTAAGAAACAGAAGTAGGGGCTCAGGTCACTGACCTGCCTTCAGACTGCACGATAACTCTCGGTGACGGCCAAAGACTAATGGCGGGCAATGTTCCCACAATGCTATGCGCTCCAGAAACCGCTCTATCTAAAAGTTGTTAATTTCCTGATCGAAGGTCGGTTGCCGCAATCGGTTGTCTGCCCGGTTATTTCTTGAAGTCAGTCAGCCCTTGAATTGTTTGTACATTGTTTCATCATGTCCCACCCAGCTGGCCACCAGTGCAGAGGCATTGGAGGAGGACGGTTTGGTCCATGTTAGAGGCTGCGGACAGGCCGAGAAGGACAATGAGGGAGTTTTCCTTTGTCACATTCACATCGGGTGTCATTGGTGACTTTGGGAAGAGCTGTTTCGATACCGTAACAGGGACAGAGATCTTATTGGAGGGATTTAAACATGAGTTCTGGGAAATGTGGACATGGATTTGGGAGGTGATCAGGACTTTGGAGAGCGAAAGGAGGTTGGAGCTGGAGCGGGAGTTTAATAGGATCGTGGGGTCAAGTGTTGGTTTTATTGAGGACAGGTGATGATGGCAGATTTGAAGGCGAGACAGGCAGTACCAGGAGAGAGAGAACCGTTAATATCAGTGAACATGGGGAAAATGGGTGATCAGCAGTTTAGCGGGAATAGGGTCAATGGAGCAGGAGGTGGGTCTCATTGACAAAGTGAGCTCTGAGAGGGCAGGAAAGGGAGATGGGAGAGAAACTGGAGAAAGATGTGGGTTCAGAGCTCGGACGTGGGAGATCTTTAGAGACAGTTTGTCCCGGTGGGCTAGTGGAAGGGAAGAAAGCAGCAGAGGCAGCTGATCGGATTGTCTCAATCTTAGTGACAAAGAAGCTCCATGAGCTCCTCACACTTGTTGTTGGAGGTGAAGATGGAGGAGACGGGAGAGGGAGAGCCCTTCGAAAGGAACTAATGTCTTAGGTATAGTAAAAAGATTCAACATCATCTATTTAATAGAAAGCTTAATGATTTTATTTTTATCCAGAACATTAACAGCTATAACTGGGCTGGAGTTCACTAACATCAGCAGAAACAGACCCCAGTGAAACATGGTTCAGTTGCAAAACTCAATCACTCTAGTTACTCGTGAACCTGCTGGTGTCTCAGCTGGTTGGATGACTGAGTGAATCCTTTCCCACACTCAAAGCAGGTGAACGGTCTCTCCCCAGTGTGAACTCGCTGGTGTTTCAGGAGGTTGGATGACTGAGTAAATCCCTTCCCACACACGGAGCAGGTGAAAGGCCTCTCCCCAGTGTGAACCCGCTGGTGTGAAATAAGGTTTGGTAATCGCCTGAACCCAGTCCCACAGTGAGAGCACCTGAACGGTCTCTCATCAGTGTGAACACGTTGATGGGTCCCCGGAACTTTTATAACACTTCCTGCAGTCTGGGCATTTAAAAGGTCTCTCCTCACTGTGAACTCGCTGGTGCGTCAACAGATGGGATGAATCAGTGAATCCCTTCCCACATTCTGAACAGGCGAAATGCCTCTCTCCAGTGTGACCATGCTGGTGTCTCAGCAGGTTAGATGACTGAGTGAATCCCTTCCCACACTTGGAGCAGATAAACAGCTTCTCCCCAGCGTGAATTCGTTGGTGCACAGTCAGAAGAGATGATCGCCTGAACCCAGTCCCACAGTGAGAGCAGCTGAATGGTCTCTCGTCAGTGTGAACACGTTGATGGGACATCAGTTCCCAGGAACTTTTGGAGCACTTCCCACAGTCTGGGCATTTAAAAGGTCTCTCATCAGTGTGAACTCGCTGGTGTTTCAGTTGGTAGGATGAACGAGTGGATCCCTTCCCACACTCGGAGCAGATGAACGGTCTCTCTGCTGTTTGACTGCACCGATGTCTTTCCATGCAATTAAACCCTTCCCAAAGTCCCCACGTTTCCACAGTTTCTCCCTGTTGTCCCTGCATTTATGTCCTGCCAGGTCAGATGATTGGCTGAAGCCTCATCCACACACTGAACACGTGTACGGTTTCTCCCCACTGTGAACAGTCCTTTTTCCTTCCATGTTCAAAATCCGATGATATTCAGGCAACGATAAACTGTGCAAATCCATCAGATCCTGATGTGATGTTTGGTTTCAGTTTCCTGACTGCAAATCCTCTCCTTCTAATATCCTGTGGAATTGATTTAAAACGAAAAGAGGGAGTGAAAAATAACCCACAAAAACAGGTTGTGAAACTGAGCTGAATGAATCTGGTAATTTGCGGGGCCGGCACTAGGAAAAAGTGAACACGAAAGATGCTGGATTGTCATAAAAACTCAACTGGTTCACTAAGGTCCACCAGAGAAAGGACCTTCTGCACAGTCTGTGCCCATAAATTTCAAAATTGTGCCTGAACACCAAGGTGTAGGTCATAGAAGCAGGAGTCCTAACACTGACTCCTGGGAAATCGACTTTCAACCTTCCTCCATTCTGAAAAATCATTACTCTCTGTTTCCTGTCACTCAGTTAATTTTGTACCCATGTTGCTGCTGCCCATTTTGTTCTATGAGCTATAACTTTGCTCACAAGTCTGTTACGTGGCACTTTACCTAATGCCACTTGGAAGACCATGTACACCACATTAACAGCATTACCCTCATCAACCACACCGTTAATTCTTGAAAAACCTTAAGCAAGTTAGTTTAACATGATTTTCCCTTAACAAATTTGTGCTGGCTTTCCTGAATTAGCCCACATTTGCTTAAGTGACTATTAACTTTGTCAGGAATTATCACCCCCAAGGTTAAACTGGCTGGTCTGGTAGTTGCTGGGCTTATCATTACACCCTTTTTGAACAAAGGTGTATGATTTGCAATTCTCCTGTCCTCTGTCACCACTCATGAGTCTGAAGAAGATTGGAATAATATGGTCAGTGCCTCCACAATTTCCACTCTGAATTCCCTCAGTATCCTTGGATACATCTCATCCAATCCTGGTGCCTTGTCAACTTTATCAGACAGCCTATATAATACCTTCTCCTTCTCAATATTAAACACCACAAGTGTTTGAATTACCTCCTCTTTAACCATGACCTGTGCAGCATCATTTTCTTTGGTAAAGACATGCCAAATATTCATTTATACCTCATCCATGCCCCCTGTCCCAATGGGTACATCACCTTTTTTTAATCCCTAATCAGCCCCTTTCTCCTTTTAACTGTTACTAGGTATAAGCCAGAGAAAGCATTTTGATTTCCTTCCATGTTAGCCAGTCTCTTCTCATACTCTCTTTGCTTCTCTTACATTCTTTTTCCAATTCCTCTCTGAATCTTCTTTCTTTATCCTGTCTCTCAGTTGTATTAGCCACCTGATATCTCTGTTAGCAGACTTATTCATCATCATCTTAATCTCTTCTCTTAATTAGTGAGCTGTGGATATGTTTGCCACACCTTCCTCATTTATAAGAATATGTCATTACTATGTCTGATCTATTTCCTCTTTAAGGCAGCCCATTCCTCAATTACAGTTTCTAGTGCCAACCTTTGATTCCACTTTACTGGGTCAGATCCATTCTCACCCTCTTGAAATTGGCTTTCCCCAGTTAATTATTCTTTCTTTTACAAGTAATCTTTCCCCACAGACAGAACAACTGTTTACCTTCCAGGTTTAAAGGCCGATGATATTCAAGCCCTCACGAATCGAGTGACTCTGCCAGATCTGAATTGATGTTTGATTTGAGTTTCCCATCTGTCAACCCTCCCCTTCTAAGATCCAGTATCAGAAATTTACAAAAACATTAACCTTCACTCCAAGATAGAAATTGAGAAGAGACAAACATTTCTCTTGGTTTGAATTTGCTGTGTTTAAATCCTCGCCTTCTAATCCTTGGAAAAGAAGTTTCCAAAATCCATCCCTGTCAGTCCAGGATAGAAATGCACAACATTCTCTCCTCCTGCTACCTGGACTAGATGGCCGCGCATGCGCCCTGCTGCACATTGCCCCTGTGAAGATGGCGGTTGTTAACTCGGGCCTGTCTCCGAGAGGAGCCGCGGGTCAGAGTTGTCCCCTCTCCATTCGGTGTAACCGCAGGACCGGTAGCTTTTTATTCAAGATTTCAGACCTTCACAGGGTCTTCATGAAGCCTCCCCGCCCACTCCGCCGCTTCCATCCCTCCCCCACTCACCGGCTTTTACTCGCCTGTGTTCGGCATTTCTCAGCGTCTTCCACCAGCTCCAGGTACAGATGGTACTGCGCATGCTCCAGTCAGAGATCGCAATGCGCATGTACCAGTCAGTGCCAGCTACTGCGCCTGCGCGAGCACCGCCTGTCGTATGGATCGGGCACATTCTGCCCCCCCACCGAATGCTGGGTAAACATACCGCCATTGAAAGGCCTTTTCTGATAAGATAATTATGTTTTGTGATCCGATGATGATTGGCGCCATAGGGCCAATATATAAAATTATTAATATTGATATGGCAACCATAGTGCACGGCCCCTCCACCATAGTTCTGTCCTGGGTGTAATTAACAACAAAACAAACCCTGACAGTTCGATCTGAACTCACTGGAGTCTCAGCAACGGCGCAGACAAGTGATTTGTCTTCCCATATTCTGACTACTGAAACTCTGTCTTGTCAGTTGGAATGTAGCAATTGTGGATCTAATCCTTTGACCTTCTAAAACTGGAGTGTTAGCAGGTGGGCAGTGAGCAAAGGGTTGCACAAATGAAGTATCTGAATGGTCTCCCACAGATATGACTGTGCTGCTGTGTCAGCAAATGGAATAACGAGGTGAATCCATTTCCACATTCAGCTGGTGTGATTTCATGGTGTGATTTTGCAACATGAGTTTCAGCTCACACTGGGATCTCAAACCCTTCTAAGAATGTGCTCTACATTCTCAACCACAGTTAGAGAAAGGTGGTGCAGTAAATCTGAAATAAAAAAACAAAATATTGGAATTTTCAGCAGATCTGTGGAGAGTGAAAGATGTGTTTAAATTTGAGGGCTGTGACTTTCCGTCAGAACTGCACTGCATCAGTGAGCAGACTTGAAAACTTAACTCTATTTCTCAATTCACAGATTCTCCTGGATGTGCTGAGTATTTCCATGATTTTCTGCTTTTATCTCTGATTGAAGAAGTTGCATATGAATTGTGCATTAGATTTATTGATGACTAATGTATATTTATTCTCAACCATCTACAAGTGGAAAACTCTTCCACTTGTCTACCCTGTCAACCCCTTTCATTATCTTAAAGGCCTTAGTCAGGTCATCCCTCACTTTCTTTTCCAGAGAAAAACTTTTCAATCTGTTAAATCTTTGTGAATTTGACATATTTTCCAATTCTGGCATCATTCCAGTAAATCTTTTTTGCACCATCCCCAGTGCTTCGCTCCTTCTTATAATATGGAGGGAGAGCTAATCTGAGCATCAAAGTCACATTGTCCCAAATTCCTGTATGTTGTAAGGATCATTATGGCAGTGGGAGAGGGGACTGTGGTTTCGAGCTGTTATTCACCATCCCCTGTTTCAGCCATTCTCCCATTAGCTGAAAATAAGATTAGATGAAATGAGCAGATCAAATGAGCCGCTCTGTGACATTATGAATCAATTACAAAGTTGTCTCTCAGCCTTACAGTGAAGTGGAGGGTATTTTTCATTCTAAATTTGCTAATTATACCATTAAGAATAACTGTCAGAGAATGACCAGATTTCAGCATGGGGCCAGTGTAAAGCTCATTTAACATGATTACCAAGCAGTGAAGAGGTGAATTTGTAATTCACATGCACCTTGTTTGTGCATTTCCCAGATTAATAGTTGCACTGAGTCTGTTGTTCTCCATCTTGATATGTTCAAGATGGAAATTCATAAATATTTGGGCACTACGGGATAGGATGGGAAAATGGAGTTGAGCTGGAAGAACATTTAATGGTGGAGCAGGCTCAAAGGGCCTTTTGGTCCAACCCTGCTCCTATTTCTTGTGTTCTTATGAAAATCACTGTGAATCATTTACATTCAAGCACAGCAGATGAAGCAGCACCCGTCCACCTCCTCCCTTCCCATATTCCAGGGCCCCAAACACTTTCCAAGGGGCACAGTGATTTACTGGTACTTCTTGCTATTCAGTATTGTCTATTCCCTGACCAAAGTGCAGTTTTCTCTACATTGAGGAGATTAAATCCCAATTGGGTAACTGCTTTGTGGAACATCACCTTTCAGTCTCCAAGTGTGACCCTGAGGTTCTGGTCATTTACCAGTTTATTCTCCACCCACTCCCACTCTGACCTCGGCCTCCTGCACTGTTCCAATGAAGCTCAATGGAAGCTCGAGGAACAGCAGCCCATCTTTCATTGGACACTTTACATCCTTCTGAACTCAACATTCATTTTGACAATTTCAGATCATAACTACTGCTCCCATTTTTTTCTGACAGTCGATGCTGGTAATGGTTCTTCTTTTACCATTTATCCCTCCTCTGAGCCTGTGTTGTTTCTCCACTTGTCCCATTAGTTTATTTCCTTGTCTCATTATCACCCAATGCTGCCTTGCACCATCATCCCCTTTGTCATTTAATCACGAGTTCAGGCTCGGACAAGGGGGATCTTTAGAGACAGTTTATCCCGGTGGGCTAGGGAAAGGGAGGGAAGCAGCAGAGGCAGCTGATCGGATTGTCTCAATCTTAGTGACAAAGAAGCTCCATGAGCTCCTCACACTTGTTGCTGGAGGTGGGGATGGAGGAGACAGGGGAGAGGGAGCGCCCTTCAAAAGGAACTAACTTGTGCTAGAAATATCAAAACGACTCAACTGTTCATCGCAAAGCTGATTTATTCCAATTTTATACAGAATCTGTAACTGGGCTGGAGTTTATTAACATCAAAAAGGAACTAACTTGTTAAAAATAGTAAAAAGGTTCAACGCATTGTGTTTAACACAATGCTGATTTATTTGACTTTTATCCAAGTGGGCTGGAGTTTGTTAGTGTCCACAGAAACACACTATAATGAACATACTTCAGTCCTGAATGTTATTAAGAGCAAAATCCCATCACGACAGTTACTTGTGAACTTGCTGGTGTCTTAGCCAGTCGGATGACTGACTGAATCCCTTCCCACATTCAGAGCAGGTAAATGGCCTCTCTCCAGTGTGAACTCTCTGGTGTCTCAGCAGGATGGATGACTGACTGAATCCCTTCCCACATTCGGAGCAGATAAATGGCCTCTCTCCAGTGTGAACTCTCTCGTGCAGCAGCAGGTGGGATGACTGACTGAATCCCTTCCCACATTCGGAGCAGGTAAATGGCCTCTCTCCAGTGTGAACTCTCTGGTGCAGCAGCAGGTTGTATGACTGAATGAATCCCTTCCCACATTCGGAGCAGGTAAATGGCCTCTCTCCAGTGTGAACTCTCTGGTGCAGCAGCAGGTGGGATGACTGAGTGAATCCCTTCCCACATTCGGAGCAGGTAAATGGCCTCTCTCCAGTGTGAACTCTCTGGTGTCTTAGCCGGTGGGATGACTGACTGAATCCCTTCCCACATTTGGAGCAGGTAAATGGCCTCTCTCCAGTGTGAACTCTCTGGTGCAGCAGCAGGCTGGATGACTGAGTGAATCCCTTCCCGCATTCAGAGCAGGTGAACGGTCTCTCTCCAGTGTGGACTCGCTGGTGTGCGCTGAGATGAGATGATCGGCTGAACCCAGTCCCACAGAGAGAGCACCTGAACAGTCTCTCATCAGTGTGAACACGTTGATGGGACTTTAGTTCCACAGAACTTTTGAAGCACGTCTCACACGGTGGGCATTTAAAAGGTTTCTCATCTGTGTTAACTCGCTGGTGTCCCATGCGGTTGGCTAATTGAGTGAATCTCTTCCCACGCTCAGAGCAAGTGAATGGTCTCTCCCCAGTGTGAGTGCACCAATGATTTCCCAGTTCCAATGGGGATTTGAATCTCTTCCCACAGTCCCCACATTTCCACGGTTTCTCTCCACTGTGACTGCATTTATGCTCCTTCAGGTCAGATGATCGGCTGAAGCCTCGTCCACACACAGAACACGTGTACGGTTTCTCCCCACTGTGAACGGTGCTTTTTCCTTCCATGTTCAAAATCTGAAGATACTCAGTTCAAGATAAATTAGGCGATTCCATCAGATCCTGATGTGACGTTTGGTTTCAGTTTCCTGACTCCAAGTCCTCCCCTCTAATACCCTGTGGAATTGATTTAAAATAGTAAAACAGAGATAACCCACAAAAACACAGGTAGGTTGTGAAATTGAGCTGAATGAATCTGGGAATTTGTGGGGCCGGCACGAGGAAAAAGTGACCATGAAAACTGCTGGATTGTCATAAAAACCCAACTGGTTCACTAATGTCCTTCAGGGGAGGGAACCTGCCACCCGGTCTGGGCCAACACAAGACTCTGGCCTCCATAAGAACATACGAAATAGGAACAAGAGAAGTCCTGACACCCCGTCGAGCCTGCTCCACCATTCAATACGATCGTGGCTGATCTTGGGCTTCAACTCCACTTTCCCACCCACTCCCCATATCCCTCGACTCCCTGAGAGACCAAAAATCTCTCCATCTCAGCCGGAAATATATTCAATGATGGAGCATCCACAACTCGCTGGGCTGGAGCATTCAATTGACAGAGAGAGAAAGAGAGAGAGGAGTGAGAGAGACAGAGAGAGAAGGTTACTAAACAAAGCACAGTATGTCAATAAACAGAAATCAAGTACATGGGATTGGGGTAATATCCTGTTATAGATTGAGAATTGGTGAACAGACAGAAAACAGAGAGTCGGAATAAATGTCTCATTCTCAGGATGACAGGCTGTTATTTGTGGGATACTGCAAGGATCAGTGCTTGGCCCACAGCCATTCACAAACTATACAAATGATTTGAAGGCACTCATTTAAGCAGCACCTAAATTTTCACATTCTCATCCTTGTTTTCCTCCATGGTTGTGATCATTCCTATCTCTGTAACCTCCTCCAGCCTCACAATCCTCCCGAGATATCTGCTCTTCTCGAATTCGAGAATTACTGATTTTAATAATTCCATCACTGGTTGCCATTCTGTCAGTTTCCAAGACTCTAGAATTCCCTCCCTAAACCTCTCTGCCTCTCTACCTCATTTGCATCCTTTAAGATATTCCTTCAGACCGACCACTTTGACCAAATTATTGGCCACCTGCCTGAGTATCTCCTTGGTTTCTAACATTTCTGTGAAATGTCTTGGTAAACTATATAACAATAAATGTGCGATATAAACACAAATTGTTGTTGTTGATTTGGAGATATATCAATGTCCCTTCCTCATGGCTGGGTGAATAACCTGTAGCTTCTTACCTAACAGCATTGTGTGAGCACCTTCACCACACGTACTTAATTAGTAATGGGTTGAAAGGTTATGGGGAGAGGGAGGGAAATTGGCGTTGAGGCCAAGATGAGATCAGCCATGATCGTAATGAATGGTGGGGCAGGCTCGAGGGGCTGAATTGCCCACTCCTGCTCCTAGTTCTTATGTTCAAGGATCAATTCACATGCACACCAAGGGTCTGTACTTCCTTGGGTCCGACCATTCATCATGTACTCCCTTGCCTAGTTAGTCCTCCCAAAATGCATCACCTCACCTTTTGGGATTAAATTCCATTTTCCACTGTTCTGCCTATCTGACCAGACCGTCTATATCGTCCTGTTGCCTAAGGGTTTCCTCCTCGCTATTTACCACACTAATGATTTTTTTGTGTTACCGGTGAACTTACTGATCATACCTCCTACATTCATGTCTAGATCATTAATGTCCACTAAAAACAACAAGGGGCCCAGCACCAAACCCTGCAGTACGCCACTGGACACAGGCTTCCAGTCACAAAAACAACCTTTGACCATCACCCTCTGCCTCCTGACACTGAGCTAATTCTAGATCCAATTTGCCAAATTGCCATGGATCACATGGGCTCTTACCTTCTGGACCTGTCTCCCATGCCAGACCTTGTCAAAAGCCTTAGAGAATTCCATGTGGATTACATCAATTGAACTGCCCTCATCTACACACCTCGTCACCTCCTCGAAAAATTCAATCAAATTTGTTAGACATGATCTCTCACTGACAAAGCCATGCTGACTATCCTTGACTATTTCTTGCCTCTCCACGTGGGGATTAATTCCGTCCCTCATAACGTTTCCAAAAGTTTCCCTACTACTGATATTGGACTCACTGGCCTATTAGCTCCCTGGTTTATCCCTACCATTCTTCTTTAATAATGGTACCACATTAGCTGTCCTCCAGTCCTCTGGCACCCCTCCTGTGGCCAGAGAGGATTTGAAAATTAATGTCAGGGCCCCTGCAATCTCCCCCCCTTGCCTCCCACATCACCTGGGATACATCTATTCTGGGCCTGGGGATTAATACACTTTTAAGGCCCAATAAAACCGCTAATACCTCCTTCCTCTCAATACTCATTTGTTCAAGTATATCACAGTCCCCCTCCTTGATTTCTATACCTACATCTTCCTTCTGTATAGTTAATACAGATGCAAAGTACTCATTTAAAACCTCATCTACATCTTCCAGCTCCTCACACAGATTGCCATTTTGGTCCCTGATGGGCCCTAATCTTTCCCTGGTTATCCTCTTGCCCTGAATATACTTATAAAATGCCTTTGGATTTTAACTTATTTCACACAGCTGTGTTTTTCATGCCCCCTCTTCGCCTTCCTAATTTCTTTTTTAAGTAACCCTCTGCACTTTCTCTACCCATCAAGGGCTCCTGCTGTTTTGAGCCCTCGGTATGTACCATAAGCTTCCCTTTTTTCCCCCTTATCTAATCCTGTCAATTCCTCAACATCCCGGTTTCTCTGGACTTGTTGGTCCTTTGTGGGAAAATGTTGACTCTCGCTATTTCCTTTTTGAATGACTCCCACTGCTCTGATGTTGATTTTCCTACAAGTAGCTGCTCCCAGTCCACTTTGGCCAGGTCCTCTCTTATCATATTGAAATTGGCCTTCCCCCAATTAAAAACCCTTATTTTCGATCCATCTTCATCCTTCCATAACTACTTAAATCTTAAAAACAAAAGGCTAAAAGCTACTGCGTATGCTGGAAATCCAAAACAAAAACAGAATTACCTGGAAAAACTCAGCAGGTCTGGCAGCATCGGCGGAGAAGAAATCAGTTAACGTTTCGAGCCTTCATGGCCCTTCGGCAGAACTGAAGCATAGTTAGAAGAAGGGAGAAATATAAATTGGTTTAAGGTGGGGGGGTTGGGGGGGGAGAGAGACACATTGAGGGTGTGGTGATTGTGGAGATGAGCAGATAATCAAAAGATGTCACAGACAAAAGGGTCAAAGAGGTGTTTTGTCTGAGAAAAGTGCTAATTAAGAATGGAGGACAGGATATTCAAAGTACAGCTCTAGTGGGGGTGGGGTGGAAAGGCTAACAAGGTTTTAGTTTTAGATTTAAAAATAATGGAAATAGGTGGGGAAAGAAGAATCTATATAAATTATTGAAAAAATAAATAAATAAATAAAGCGGGGGGTCGGGGAGTGCGGGGAAGAAACGGGGTGGGGATGGGGGGAGGGGGAGTTTAAGATCTAAAGTTGTTGAATTCAATATTCAGCCCGGAAGGCTGTAAAGTGCCTAGTCGGAAGATGAGGTGCTGTTCCTCCAGTTTGCGTTGGGCTTCACTGGAACAATGCAGCAAGCCAAGGACAGACATGTGGGCAAGAGAACAGGGTGGAGTGTTAAAATAGCAAGCGACAGGGAGGTTTGGGTCTTTCTTGCGGACAGACCGCAGGTGTTCCGCAAAACGGTCGCCCAGTTTGCGTTTGGTCTCTCCAATGTAGAGGAGACCGCATTGGGAGCAACGAATGCAGTAGACTTATTTAGGGGAAATGCAAGTGAAATGCTGCTTCACTTGAAAGAAGTGTTTGGGCCCTTGGACGGTGAGGAGAGAGGAAGTGAAGGGGCAGGTGTTGCATCTTCTGTGTGGGCATGGGGAGGTGCCATAAGTGGGGGTTGAAGAGTAGGGGGTGATGGAGGAGTGGACCAGGGTGTCCCGGAGGGAACGATCCCTACGGAATGCCGTCAGGGGGGGTGAAGGGAAGATGTGTTTGGTGGTAGCATCATGCTGGAGTTGGCAGAAATGGCGGAGGATGATCCTTTGAATGCGGAGGCTGGTGGGGTGCTAAGTGAGGACATGGGGGACCCTATCATGTTTCTGGGAAGGAGGAGAAGGCGTGAGGGAGGATGCGCGGGATATGGTCCGGACACGGTTGAGGGCCCTGTCAACGACCGTGGATGGAAAACCTTGGTTAAGGAAGAAGGAGGACATGTCAGAGGAGCTGTTTTTGAAGGTAGCGTCATCAGAACAGATGCGACGGAGGCGAAGGAACTGAGAGAATGGGATGGAGTCTTTACAAGAAGCGGGGTGTGAGGAGCTGTAGTCGAGGTAGCTGTGGGAGTCGGTTGGCTTGTAATGGATATTGGTGGACAGTCTATCATCAGAAATTGAGACAGAGAGGTCAAGGAAGGGAAGAGAAGTGTCAGAGATGGACCATGTGAAGATGATGGAGGGGTGGAAATTGGAAGCAAAATTAATAAATTTTTCCAGGTCCCGACGAGAGCATGAAGCAGCACCGAAGTAATCATCGATGTACCGGAGAAAGAGTTGTGGGAGGGGGCCGGAGTAGGACTGGAACAAGGAATGTTCCACATACCCCATAAAGAGACAGGCATAGCTGGGGCCCATGCGGGTACCCATAGCCACACCTTTTATTTGGAGGAAGTGAGAGGAGTTAAAGGAGAAATTGTTCAGTGTGAGAACAAGTTCAGCCAGACAGAGGAGAGTAGTGGTGGATGGGGATTGTTGGGGCCTCTGTTCAAGGAAGAAGCTAAGGTCCCTCAGACCATCCTGGTGGGGGGATGGAGGAGTAGAGGGATTGGACATCCATGGTGAAGAGGAAGCGGTTGGGGCCAGGGAACTGGAAATTGTTGATGTGACGTAAGGTGTCAGAGGAATCACGGATGTAGGTGGGAAGGGACTGGACAAGGGGAGAGAGAAGGGAGTCAAGATAACGAGAAATGAGTTCCGTGGGGCAGGAATAGGCTGACACGATCGGTCTGCCAGGACAGTTCTGTTTGTGGATTTTGGGTAGGAGGTAGAAGCGGGCCGTCCGAGGTTGGGCGACTATCAAGTTGGAAGCTGTGGGAGGAAGATCTCCAGAGGAGATGAGGTCAGTGACAGTCCTGGAAACAATGGCTTGATGTTCTGTGGTGGGGTCATGGTCCAGGGAGAGGTAGGAGGAAATGTCTGCGAGTTGACGTGTCTCTCTCCCCCCCCAACCCCCCCACCTTAAACCAATTTATATATCTCCCTTCTTCTAACTATGCTTCAGTTCTGCCGAAGGGCCATGAAGGCTCGAAACGTTAACTGATTTCTTCTCCGCCGATGCTGCCAGACCTGCTGAGTTTTTCCAGGTAATTCTGTTTTTACTTAAATCTTACTGAGTTATGGTTATTACCACTGAACTTCTCCCCCGCTGACACTTCTACAACTTGCCCAGCTTTGTTCTCTAAAAGAAGGTCCAGCACCTCTCTTGTAGGACTTTTTATGTGCTGGCTTAAAAACCCACTGGATACATTTGAAGAATTCAGCCCCCCTCAAAGTCTTCACACTTTGTTTATCCTAGTTAATATTGGGGAAGTTGAAATCCCCGTCTATTATTACCCTATTATTTTGACACTTCTGAGATTTACCTACATATCTGCCCTTCAATTCTTTCTGACTGTTTGGGGGTCTATAGTATGCTCCCAACAATGTGATTGCGCCCTTTTTGTTTTTAAGTTCTGCCTATACAGCCTGATTTAAGGAACCTTCTAAGTTACCATCCCTCCTTACTGCAGTAATTGAATCCTTGATCAATATTGTGACACCACCATCTCTTTTACAACCTCCGCTCCCTTCCTGTCTCACCTGAAGATTCTATACCTCAGAATATTGAGCTGCCAGTCCTGCCCCTCCCTTAGCCATGTCGCCGTGATAGCAATGATATCATATCCCCATGTGTTAATCAGCATCTGCAACTCATCTAGCTTACTCACAACACTCCTTACATTAAAATAAATGTCATCCAGCCTTGCCATGTAGCCTTGTGCCTTAACTTGACTATGTACACCCTGCCTTCCAGACTGACTTGTTTTTTCTTATATACTTGTATGTACATCACCCCCTAATATACCTCCACTCAGTATCCCACCCCCATGCCAAATTAGTTCAAGAGCCCACCGACAGCACTTGCAAATCTCCCTGCAAGGTTCCCCACACCTTTTAAAGCACTTCTCACACTTAAATTAAAAGGTCTCTTGTCAGTGTGAATGTGCTGGTGTCCCAGCAGGTGGGATGATGTCCTGAACCTCTTACCACACTGTGAGCAACTGAACAGCCTCTCACCAGTGTGAATTCAATGTGTTTCAGCAGGTCAGTCCAAAGAGACAAATATCTCTCTGGGTTGGAGTTTGCTGTGTGTAAATCCTCCCCTTCTAACCCCCTGTAAAATGAGTTTCTGAACACTCGGTATAAACTGGGCTCCGGGAGTTTCTAATCCGGGTTTGGAGTCCTACACCGGGTGTGTGTGAACCCTCCCAGTCCACCCTCCGGCTCCATTCCTCTCCTGCACTCGGCCCTTTCTCACCCGCTGGACTTTAAATTCCACCGCAACAAAAACAAAAATATCTGGAAAAACTCAGCAGGTCTGACAGCATCTGCTGAGAGGAACACAGTTAACGTCTCGAGTCCATATGACTTTTCAACAGAACCAAGTAAAAATAGAAAAGAGATGAAACATAAGCTGGTTTAAGGGGGGGTGGGACAAGTCGATCTGGATAGAGGGCCAGTGATAGGTGGAGATAACCAAAAGATGTCACAGAAAAAAGGTCAAAGAGGTGTTAAAGGTGGTGATATTATCTAAGGAATGTGCTAATTAAGGGTAGAAAGCAGGACGAGCAAGGTATAGATAGCCCTAGTGGGGGTGGGGTGGGGGGAAGGGATCGAAATAGGCTAAAAGGTAGAGATAAAACAATGGATGGAAATACATTTAAAAATAATGGAAATAGGCGGGAAAAGAAAAATCTATATCAATTCTTGGAAAAAAAATTCCCCCGCCTACGTCACGGATCCCCCGCCCATACTGCGCATGCTCCACTCCCAGCAGACTCCGGCCCCCTCACTCCGATTGGCTGGAGGACCAGCTGCTCCCTTTCGGTCATCCAACCACGCCCCTTCCTGTTGGTCCGGAGCTGCCGCCAATCATTTGGAGTCGGAACATGCGCAGTCCGTGGAGACAGACGGTAAGTGAGCTCGAGCGAGCGGATTTAAAATGCGGGTTTAACAAAGACCGAGTGCGGATGCAGAACCGAAAATAAACCCGTGAACAGAGATAGGGTTGACGGGTGAATTTGGAAGCTTCATAAACTCACGGTGTTGGCCCCAAACCATCAATAAGGAGCCCCCGGTCCCGGGTTTGTTCGGCGCTGCCGGAGAAATGCCCGAATTATCGGCCGCCATCTTTATAGGGGCAACGTGGGGATGGGCGCATGTGCGGCCGCCATCATGATGGGTCAATGTGCTACAGAGCGCATGCGCGGCTGCCATCCTCACGGGGACAATGAGCAACAGCCCGAGGGAGACATTCGTAAAATGTGTGTTCACCAGGAGTTTTAGATCAGCAGCAATAGAATTATAAACCCACAGTCACTCAGCAGTACAGAATTTAAGTATTGCTGAAAAAGGGTGACATATTGCTGATATTTCATGTTGCACTCATCCGGACAGATGCAAAAAAAACAAATTTCTCAGCGAACAACAATTTGTGCTGCACAAGGAAAGGGTGTTGACTGGTTGGGCAGTCAGCTCTGATTGGTCAAGGCATTGCCATGGAGAATGCACCAAAGAGCTATCATCCTCCATGCTTTTGTTTAATTCAACAAACGGACCCATGCCTGGACATGTTCCTTCTGTCTGCAGTAGACAGTTCCCTGTGTATGAATATATGTAGCTTCTAGCAAGCATAAGTGAGCCACATTATGAGCCCGACTGATAATCTTTGAAATTTGATGTTCTTGCATCTGTCCTGATGAGTAGAAGATAAAAGGTTTTGACAGAATGTCTCTTTTTTTAGCAATACTCAAGTGTCTTAAAGGGGGAAAATGTGGTCGACAGAGGGAGTGGTGCAGGTAGAGAATTTCAGAGTTTGGGAATGAGGGAACTTAAGGCAAGGTCATTAATGCTGGAGCGATTAAAATGGAGAATGTACAAGATTCCAGAATTCGAGCAGTGCAGATCTCAGAGGGTTGTGGGGCTGGAGGAGATTACAGAGATAAGGAAGGGCGAGGCCATGGAGGGATTTGAAAACAAGGATGAGAATTTTAAAATCAAGCTGTTGCTTGACCGGGATCCAAGACAGGTCAGGAAGCAAATGGGTGACAGAGGAACAGGACTTGCTACGAGTGAAGACGTGGACTGCAGTCCTTTGGATGGATTCAGGCTTACGGAGAGTAGAATGTGGGAGACCAGCCAGTAGTGTGTTGGGATAGTCATTCAAGTCTGGAGGTAACAACGGCAGTGATTAGGGTTTCAGCAGCAGATGCACTGAGCCGGGGTGAGGCTGGGTGATGTTAGAGAGGCGATCTTAGTGACGGCACAGATATGAGGTCAGAACCTGATCTTGAGATCAAATGTAACACCGAGGTTATGAACAGACTGGTTTAATCTCGGACTATTCCCAGGGAGAGGGATGGAGTTGGTATCTGGGAAATGGAGATTGCAGCAGGGACTGAAAACAGTGTCTTCAGACTTCTCAGTGTTTAATTGGAGTTAATTAGTCATCAGGAAGAGAAGCAGGAACCAGAATGGGCCATGAGACTGATCCCAGGTTTAACTTAGTTAGGGAGGGAGAGAAGGAAGGAAGGAAATCCTGGGAGGTTTGGAGAAACCACCTTCACAATCACTCATTAAATCTGCATACAGTAAGTTTTGGACTCAAGGTTAACGTCTGCTATTCTGTATGGTCGGTCAGGGGGTTTCAGATAAATGTTTGGTCACGAGTAATGACTGAAGTGAATGATGAAACATATTGTTATCTTCAGTTGGACAAATTTGTTAAAAAGATACAGGAAGAATTATCCAAAACTCTGTTTGGCTTCAGCACCGGGAGGAGGGAGAGTGTGTGGGACAGCGATTTGCAGCTTTGGGAGAAGAAGACAGGAAATAATGTTCCATAGAAATGAGAATTGTCTGCTCTGAATTTCTATCCTGTTCTTACAATGATGACTTTTGTAAACTCCTTTTACAGGGTATTGGAAGGGGAGGATTTACAGAGAGGGAACTCAAACCAAACATCACATCAAGATCTGACAGTCACTCGATTCATCAGGACCTGAATATTATCGTCTTTGAATGCGGAAGGAGAAATGTTTGTTCTTTCTGTGGGAAAAGATTTCAAACATCAGTGTGACTGGAAAAGCACTGAGACACACACACACACGAATGAGAGTGTTCCAGTGAACTGACTGTGGAAAGAGCTTTAACCAGTTACACAGCCTGAAATAACATCAAACCATTCACAGCAGGGGGAAATTGTACACGTGTTCTCTGTGTGGACAAGGATTCAACTGATCATCAAACCTGGAGAGACACAGGGACAATTGAACCATGGAGAAACCGTGGAAATATAAGGACTGTGGGAAAGGATTCAATTACCCATCCCAGCTGGAAATCCATCGACGCAGTCACACCGGGGAGAGGCCGTTCACCTGCTCCGAGTGTGGGAAGGGATTCACTCTGTCAGCCAACCTGCGAACACACCAGCGAATTCACATTGAGGAGAGACCATTCATTTGCTCTGAATGTGGGAAGGGATACACTCTGTCAGCCAACCTGCGAACACACCAGCGAATTCACATTGAGGAGAGACCATTCACTTGCTCTGAATGTGGGAAGGGATTCACTCAGTCATCTGAGCTGCTGATACACCGGCGAGTTCACAGTGGGAAGAAGCCATTCACCTGCTCTGAGTGTGGGAAGGGATTCACTTACTCAACCAACCTGCGAACACACCAGCGAATTCACAATGGGGAGAGACCATTCATCTGTTCTGAGTGTTGGAAGGGATTCACTCAGTCATCTGACCTGCTTAGACACCGGCGGGTTCACCGTTGGTCGAGGCCGTTCACCTGCTCTGAGCGAGGGAAGGGATTCACTCAGTTATCCAGCCTGCTGAGACACCAGCAGCTGCACACTGGAGAGAGGCCGTTCACCAGCTCCGAGTGTGGGAAGGGTTTTACTCAGTCATCTCACATGCGAACACACCAGCAGTTTCACAATGGGGAGAGATCATTCACCTGCTCCGAGTGTGGAAAGGAATTCACTCAGTCATCCCACCTGCGAATACACCTGCGAATTCACACTGGAGAGAGACCATTCACCTGTTCTGAGTGTGGAAAGGAATTCACTCAGTCATCCCACCTGCGAATACACCAGCGGTTTCACACTGGAGAGAGACCATTCACCTGCTCTGAGTGTGGGAAGGGATTCACTCAGCCATCCGGCCTGCTGAGACACCAACGGTTTCATACTGGAGAGAGACCATTCACCTGCTCCGTGTGTGGGAAGGGATTCACTCAGTCATCCCACTTGCGAATACACCAGCGAATTCCCACTGGAGAGAGATCATAAGAACATATGGAATAGGAACGGGAGCAGACCATTTGGCCTCTCAAGTTTGCTGTGCCATTCAATAAGATCATGGCTGGTCTTCTTGTCTTTGAATTTCCACATTCCCATCTAACCTCGATAACCTTTAATTCCCTTGCCTAACAAGAATCTATCTACCTCTGTCTTAAAAATATTCAATGACCCCGCCTCCACCACCTTCTGTGGCACAGAGTTCCCATTGGCACATCCCTCTGAGAGAAAAAAATTGTCCTCATCTCTGTCCTAAAAGGGCGACCCCCTAATTTTGAAACGATGCCCCCTAGTTCTGGACTCACCCACAAGAGGAAACATCCTTTCGACGTCCACCTTGTCAAGGCCATTCAGGAACTTGTATACTTCAATCAAATCACTCCTCCCTCCTCTAAACTCCAGTGGAAACAAGCCCAGTCTGTCCAACCTTTCCACATAAGACAGCCCACTCATTCCAGGTATCAATCTAGTAAACATCCTTTGAACTGCCTCCAATGCATTTATATCCTTCCTTAAATAAGGAGACCAAAACTGCACACAGTATTCAAGGTGCAGTCCTGTATAACTGAAGCATAACATCTTTACTTTTATGTTCAAGCCCTCTCGTAACAAAGGATAGCATTCCATTAGCCTTATTAATGACTTGCTGTACCTGCATACAAACTTTTTGACACTCATTTACTAGAACACCTAGGTCCCTCTGCACCTCAGAATTATGCAGCCATTCTCCATTTAAGCAATACTCTGCTTTTATGTTCTTCCTGCCAAGGTGACCAACTTCACATTTTCCCACATTTCACCCCATTTGCCAGATCTTTGGCCACTCGTTCAACCTATCTATATCCATCTGCAACCTCCTCATGTCCTCTTCACAACATACTTTCCTACCTATCTTTGTGCCAATTTAGCGACCACGTCTTCACTCCCCTCATCTAAGTCATTGATGTAAATCATAAAAAGTTGAGGCCCCAGCACAGACCCCTGTGGGACTCCACTCGTCACATCCTGCCAATCAGAAAAAGACCCATTTACACATACTCTCTGCTTTCTGCCAGCCAGCCAATCTCCGATCCATGCTAATAAGTTACCCCCTACACCATGCGCTTTTATTTTGCAAAACAATCTTTGATGTGGCACCTTCTCAAATGCCTTCTGGAAATCCAAGTACAGTACATCTATAGGCTCCCCTTTATCCATTGCGCTTGTTACTCCTTCATAAAATTCCAATCATTTGGTTAAACAGGATTTTCCTTTCACAAAACCATGATGACTCTTCCCGATTGCCTTGAGCTCTTCTAAGTGCCCAGCTATAACCTCCTTAATGAATGATTCTGATAACTTCCCCACGACAGACGTCAAGCTAACTGGCCTATAGTTTCCTGTTTCCTGCCTCCCTCCCTTCTTGAATAGAGGGGTTATATTTGCTACTTTCCAATCTGACGGAACCTTTCCAGAATGGAGCGAATTTTGGAAAATTAACACCAGCGCACCGACTACCGCATTAGCCGCCTCTTTTAAGACCCAAGGATGTAGTTCATTGGGTCCCAGAGACTTGACATCAGCAGCTCCTTCAATTTGCTCAGTAACATTTCCCCAGTGATTTCAATTTCACCAATTTCCTTTCTCCTGTCACCTTCTGATTTGCAGCTATTACTTGAATGTTTTTTGTATCCTTTATATTGAACACAGAAGCAAAATATTATTCATTTCTTCCACCATTTCCTTATCTACTATTCACTTCCCACTGTCACCCTCTAGAGGACCAACACTCACTTTGCTCACTCTTTTCCTTTTTAAGCACCTGTAGAAATACTTGCTATCCATTTTTATATTTCTAGCAAACTTCCTCTCACACTCTAATTTCTTTCTCCTGATTAACCTTTTAGCCATTTTCGACTGTTCTTTATATTCAGTCCAATCATCTGTCCTGCTGCTCATCTTTGCGGAGTTGTATGCTTTTTTCATTAAGTGATGCTTTCTTTAACTTCTTTAGTTAACCACAGATGGTGGGTCCTCCCCTTATAATTTTTCTTTATGGTCAGGATGTACTCATTCTGAATACTTTGAAATATCCCCTTAAATGTCTGCCACTGCTTCTCTATTCATCTATCCTCTAGGCTAGTTTCCCAGTTCACTTCAGCTAGCTCAGTTTTCATCCCCACATAGTTGCCCTTACTTAAGTTTAAGATACTAGTCTTTGACCCACTCTTCTCCCTTTCAAAATGGATGTAAAATTCAACCATATTATGCTCGCTGCTACCTAGCAGTGCCCTTACTCTGAGGTCATTAATTAATCCTGTTACATTACACAATACCAAGTCAAATATAACCTGCTCTCTGATTGGCTCCTGAACATGCTGCTCTAAGAAACTATCTCAAAAGCATTCTAAGAACTCCTCATCCTGGCTATTACTGCCAATCTGATTTTTCCAGTTAATGTGTAGATTAAAATCACCCATGATTATTGCCGTCCCTTTATCACAAGCACACAATATTTTCTCTTGAATACTTTCCTACACTATGGCTGCTGTTAGGGGCCCATCAACCACTCCCACTAATGACTATTTTTCCCCTACTATTCCTCATCTGCACCCAAACCGATTCTACGTCCTGATCTCCTGATCCAAGGTCATCTCTAACCATTGCACCAATGCCCTATTTAATTAACAATGCAACCCCTCCACCTTTACCTCGCTTCCTATTCTCCTTGAATGTCATGTACCCCTCAATATTAAGGACCCAATCTTAGTTGTCCTGCAGCCACGTCTCCATAATTACTATCAGATCATATTTATTTACTTCTGTGTGAGTCATCAATTCATTTACTTTGTTTTGAATGCTATGTGCATTCAGATAGAGAGCCTTCAGTCTTGTCTTTTTGTTACCGTTGTAACATCTAGTCTTGACTGTTGATTTATTCTTAGGCTTTTTCTCTCAGTCCTTTCCTGCCATTCTCTGACCATCATTTCTCATATTACTATTTTGCTCTCCTGTCTTGAATCTACACCTTGAATTGCTACCTCTACCCAAGCTTGATCCCTCACTGCTCTCATTTATTTTAAAGCCCTCTCTACTTCCCTAGCTATGCGATTTGTGAGGACACTCATCCCAGCATGGTTCAGGTGTAAACCGTCCCAATGGTACAGCCCCCACTGTCCCCAGCACTGATACCAGTGCCCACAAACCGGAACCCACTTCTCCCACACCAATCTTTGAGCCACGCATTGGTCTCGCTAATCTTATTTGCCCGATGCCAATTTGCACGTGGCTCAGGTAATAATCCAGAGATTATTACCTTTGAGTTTCTGATACATAATTTGGTACCTATACTGACTTTACAGAACCTCTTTCCTAGTTCTACCTATGTCATTGGTATGTACATGGACCACGACAACTGGATTCTCTCCCTCATTGCAAGTCCCTCTCCAGCCCTGAGCAGATGTCCTGAACCCTGGCACTGGGCAGGCAACATAGCCATCTGGACTCTCACTTTTTGCTGCAGAAAACAGTGTCAATGCCCTCACTATACTATCCCTTACTACCACTACATTCCTTTTTGCTCCCCCTGCGTGAATGGCTTCCTGTACCACAGTGTCATGGCCAGCCAGCTCATCCACCTTGCACATTTCACTTTCATCCACACAGGTTGTGAGCACCTCAAACCTGTTTGACACTTGCAAAGTCTGAGGCTCCTCCACTACTGCCTGCTCAGTCCCATTACCTGCCTCACTGACAGTCACATCCTCCTGTCCCTCACTGCTGATCAAACAGATGACCCTCTTCTAAGAGGTGTGACTGTCTTCTGGAACAAAGTATGCAGGTATTTCTCCACGTCCCTTATGTTGCACAGTGTCTGCATTTCGGTTTCCAGATCAATAATCCTGATCCGGAATTCCTCAGGCTGCTTACACTTCCTGCAGACGTGTTTGTCATGGATTCCCTTGGCATCCAAAAGCTCCCACATCTCACAGCTGCAACATAACCCCTGTCCTACCATTCTAACTTATGTTATTTAGTTAATTTACTTTAATTACTTTCTTCCTATGTATGCTACAATTTACTGTGTTTACTGAATGCTAGTACCACTGACTACTAAAGATTATATGCTTCTTAACTACAAGGGATGTGTATTAGATGTTTATTTAAGTAACTCTATTTTATTGCCTGTTTAAAATCTTTGTTGTTTTATTTGAATTTTAAAGTTTTCAAATTTTGGTTTATTATTGTAAAGTTATTTTTATTTATAGATCTACCTGAACTCGCCTGTCCTAAGCTGGTTTCTCACACACTGTCCCTTCGACTGAACACTTACCGACCAATCAACGTACCAGCTTCCTGTGACATCACAGTTGCCTCTTTCCCCCCTCTCCTGCTGCCTCACAGCAGCTGCAACAGTGAAACAGCCCATTCCTCACTCAAATCCCCCGTCTGTGTTTATAGACGTTCCTCACTCAAATCCCCGGTCTGTATTTATAGACGTTCCTCACTCAAATCCCCAATCTGTATTTATAGGCGTTCCTCACTCAAATCCCCCAGCTGTATTTATAGACGTTCCTCACTCAAATACCCCGTCTGTATTTATAGACACTCCTCACTCAAATCCCCCATCTGTATTTACAGACGTTCCTCACTCAAATACCCCATCTGTATTTATAGGCGTTCCTCACTCAAATACCCTGTCTGTATTTATAGGCGTTCCTCACTGAAATCCTCACTCTGTATTTATACACATTCCTCTCTCAAATCCTCACCCTGTATTTATAGACGTTCCTCACTCAAATACCCCGTCTGTATTTATAGGCGTTCCTCACTCAAATTCCTGGTCTGTATTTGTAGGTGTTGTTCAGCTCCCCACTGTCTCCTGCAGGTCCGCTAAGCTCTGACTCCCAGCAAGGTAGGCCTCACTCGAATCCCCGTAATATATTTATCGGCACTTCTCAGCTCCCAAGTATCTCCCACGGGTCCGTCCACTCCAACTCCCAACAAGGTAGAGGGATGGAGCAAGTGGCTATGGAGTGGAGTTTGTAGCGGGGACTGAAGACAATGGCTTCAGTCTTCCCAATATTTAAATAGAGGAAATTTCTGTTCATCCAGTACTGAATGTCAGACAAGTCAGGACGGTGTGTAACTTGGAGGGGAACTTGGAGGTGATGGTGTTCACATACACCTGTTACCCTGGTCCTTCCAGGGATGGAGATTTAGAGTTTATCCCTCTGCTTTATCCAGTGCCTCTCCCACCTCGCTCTCTTATTTGCTCCGATGGAGTCCAGAGTGTTGTGTAGGCCCAGACCGGGTGGCACGTTCCCTTCCCTGAAGGACATTAGTGAACCAGTTGGGTTTTTATGACAATCCAGCATTTTCATGGTCACTTTTTCCTCGTGCCGGCCCCACAAATTCCCAGATTCATTCAGCTCAATTTCACAACCTGCCTTTGTGTTTTTGTGGGTTCTCTCTCACTCCCTTTTTTCTGTTTTAAATCAATTTTACAGGGTATTAGAAGGGGAGGATTTTAATTTGGAGAAGTGAAACAAAACATCACATCAGGATCTGATGGACTCACCCAATTTGTCGTAACCCGAATATCATCGGATTTTGAACATGGAAGGACATAGCACCGTTCACAGTGGGGAGAAACCGTACACATGTTCTGTGTGTAGAGGAGGCTTTAGTGAATCATCTGGCCTGTCAAAACATAAATACAGCCACAATGGGGAGAAGCTGTGGAAATGTGCAGATTGCAGGAAGGGATTCACTTATACAGTTCAGCTGGAAACTCATCAGGACAGTCACACTGGGGAGAGGCTGTTCACCTGCCCAGAGTGTGGGTAGGGATTCATTAATTCATCCAATCTGCTCACAGACCAATGAGTTCACACTGGTGAGAGACCATTCACTTGCTCCTTTTGTGGGAAAGGATTCACTCAGTCATCCAGCCTGGTGATACACCAGCGGGTTCACACTGGGGAAAAGCTGTTCTCCTGCTCCGAGTGTGAGACTGGATTTACTGATTGATCCAACCTGCTGGCGCACCAGCGTGTTCACACTGACGAGAGACCGTTCAGGTGCTCTCACTGTGGGACTGAGTTCAGGCGTTTATCTGAACTCACCATACACCAGCACACTCAAACTGGGGAGAGGCCATTCACCTGTACAGAGTGTGGGAAGGGATTCATTCAGTTATCCACCCTGCTGAGACACCAGCGAATTCTCATGGGGAGAAGTTGTTCAGCTGCTCTGAGTGTGGGAAGAGATTTACTCAGTCATCCCACCAACAGACACATCAACAAATTCATATTGACGAGTGGCCTTTTAAATGCCCAGACTGCGAGAAGTGCTTTAAAAGTTCTGGGTAACTGGTGTCCCACACTGATGAGGGACCGTTCAGGTGCTTTCACTGTGGGACTGGGTTCAGGCGATCATCTCAACTCACTGTACACCAGCGAGTTCACACTGGGGAGTGGTCGTTCAGATGCTCCAAGTGTGGGAAAGGATTCACTGAGTCATCCCACCTGCGACGCACCAGCGAGTTCACACTGGGGAGAGACTGTTCACCTGCTCTGAGTGAATCCCTTCCAACATTCGGTCAGCTAACCGGGTGAAACACCAGTGTTTTCATAAGTAACTGCAGTGAATGGATTTTGCTGTTAGTTACATCCAGGACATGTTCATTGGGGTCTGTTTCTGCTGATGTTAATAAATCCCAGCCCTGTCACTCTGGTTAATATTCTGTATAAAAATCAAATACATCAGTTTTGTATTAAACACAGTGCGTTGAGTCTTTTTAATATCTCGAACACAACTTAGTTCCTTTGAAGCACTTTCCCTCTCCTTCAAATCTGCCATCATCACTCCCTCCTCAATAAAACCAATCCTTGACCCAAATGCCCTTGCAAACTATCTCCCCATTTCTCTCCACCCTTTTCTCTCCGAAGTCCTGGTCACCTCCAAAATCCATGCCAATCTTTCTTGAAACTCCATGGTTCAATCCCATCAATCTCAAGGATTGAGAGTTTTCAGTGTGGGACAGAAGTGAAATGGGTCAACAGAGGAACAACACATTTCCAATCAGAGCAGAAATAAATGACAGACACAGAATGACTCTCCCATCTTTAGTTTCTTTACTAATTCCATCACCATCGCTTTTCCCTTACATCCTCATCCCTTTTGTTATTTATTCTCTCCTGTCTTCCATTTGATCAGAAACCTTCTCTTCTGTTCTCCCCACTTTTCCGCTTCCCTGTCTGTGAACTTTCTGAAAATCTGTAACATCTAAGTTCTTTCCAGTTCTGATGAAAGTTCAGCAGCCTAAAACGTTAACTGTTTCTCCCTGAACAGACTCAGCCTGACCTGCTGAGTATTTCCAGCATTTTCTGGTTGAGAATGAGAGTGACACATGTGTGGCCATTTCCCCTCTATACAGAATGTGTGACACTGATTTCCCGAGTGCAGTGGTCATTATGTTAAAGACAAAATACTGTGGATGCTGGAAATCTGAAACAAAAACAAAAAATGCTGGAAAAACTCAGCAGGTCTGGCAGCATCTGTGGAGAGAAAGACAGTTAACGTTTCGAGTCCGTATGACTCGAAACTCAGCTCTGAGGAAGAGTCACACGGACTCGAAATGATAACTCTGTCTTTCTCTCCACAGGTGTTGTCAGACCTGCTGTGTTTTTCCAGTATTTTTTTGTTTTTGTTGTGCTGTGGTCGTTGTGTTTGCTTGAAACGTGATATTACCCAGTTATAAGACCATAAGACATCGGAGCAGAAATTAGGCCATTCGGCCCATCGTGTCTGCTCCGCCATTTAATCATGGCTGATAAGTTTCTCAATCCCATTCTCCCGCCTTCTCCCCGTAACCTTTGATCCCCTTACCAACCAAGAACCTATCTATCTCAGTCTTAAATACACTCAATGACCTGGCCTCGACAGCCTTCTGTGGCAAATAATTCCATAGATTCAGCACTCTCTGGCTAAACAAGTTTCTCCTCATCTTTGTTCTAAATGGTCTTCCCTTTACTCTGAGGCTGTGCCCTCGGGTCTTAGTCTCACCTACTAATGGAAACATCTTCCCACGTCCACACTATCCAGGCCTTTCAGTATTCTGTAAGTTTCAATCAGATCCCCCCTCATCCTTCTAAACTCCATCGAGTATAGACCCAGAGTCCTCAAATGTTAAGCCTTTCATTCCTGGGATCATTCTCGTGAACCTCCTCTGGACCCTCTCCAGGGCCAGCACACCCTTCCTGAGATACGGGGCCCAAAATTGCTCACAATATTCTAAACGTGGTCTGACCAGAGCCTTATAAAGCCTCAGCAGCACATTGCTGCTCTTCTATTCTAGTCCTCTCGAAATAAATGCCAACATTGCATTTGCCTTCCTAACTACTGACTCAACCTGCAAGTTAACCTGAAGAGAATCCTGGACTAGGACTCCCAAGTCCCTTTGCACTCCAGATTTCTGAATTCTCTCCCCATTTAGAAAATAGTCTATGCCTCTATTCTTCCTACCAAAGTGCATGACCTCACACTTCCCCACATTGTATTCCATCTGCCACTTCTTTGCCCAATCTCTGAACCTGTCCAAAGCCTTCTGCAGCCTCCCCGCCTCTTCAATACTCCCTGTCCCTCCACTTATTTTTGTATCATCTGCAAACTTAGTCAGGATGCCCTCAGTTCCTTCATCTAGATCATTAATGTATAAAGTGAAAAGTTGTGGTCCTAACACTGACCCCTGCGGAACTCCACTAGTCACCGGCCGCCATCCTGAGAAGGACCCTCTTATCCCCACTCTCTGCCTCCTGCCAGACAGCCAATCTTCCATCCATGCTAGTACCTTGCCTCTAACACCATGGGCTCTTATCTTACTGAGCAGCCTCCTGTGCAGCACCTTGTCAAAGACCTTCTGGAAGTCCAAGTAGGTAACATCCATTGGCTCTCTTTTGTCTAACCTACTCATTACCTCCTCAAAGAATTCTAACAGATTTGTTAGGCATGACCTCCCCTTGATGAAACCATGCTGACTTTGCCCTATTTTGCCATGCACTTCCAAGTATTCTGAAATCTCGTCCTTAATAATGGACTCTAAAATCTTACCAACGACCGAGGTCAGGCTAATCGGCCTGTAATTTCACGTCTTTTGCCTCACTCCCTTCTTAAACAGGGGGTTTACATTAGCGATTTTCCAGTCCTCTGGGACCCTCCCTGACTCGAGTGATTCCTGAATGATCACCACTAACGCCTTCACTATCTCTTCAGCTATCTCCTTCAGAACTCTGGGGTGTAATCCATCTGGTCCAGGTGATTTATCCACGTTCAGACCTTTCAGTTTTCCTAGCACCTTCTCCTTGGTAATGGCCACCATACTCAACTCTGCCCCCCGACTTTCTTGAACTTTGGGCATGTCACTCGTGTCTTCCATTGTGAAGACTGATGCAAAGTACCTATTCAGTTCCTCCGCCATTTCTTTGTTCCCCACTACTACTTGTCCAGTGTCATTTTCTAGCGGCCCAAAGTCCACTTTTTCCTCTCTCTTACCCTTTATATATCTAAAAAAAACTCTTGCAATCTTCTTTTATATTACTGGCTAGTTTCCCCTCATATTTAATCTTCTCCCTCCTTATTTCTTTTTTAGTTGTCTACTGTTGGTCTTTGTAGGCTTCCCAATCCCCTGGTTTCCCACTGCTCTTCGCCGCGTTGTATGCTTTCTCTTTAGCTTTTATGCTGTCCCTGACTTCCCTTGTCAGCCATGGTTGCCTCGTCCTCCCTTTAGTATGCTTCTTCTTCCTGTGGATGAATTTTTGCTGTGTCTCCCAAATTACTCTCAGAAACTCCTGCCATTGCTGTTCCACTGTCTTTCCTGCTAGGCTCATCTCCCAGTAAATTCTGGCCAGCTCCTCCCTCATGCCTCTGTAGTTGCCTTTATTCAACTGTAATACCGTTACATCTGATTCCAGCTTTTTCCTCTCAAATTGCAGGGTAAATTCTATCATATTATGGTCACTTCCTCCTAAGGGTTCTTTCACCTTAAGCTCCCTTATCAAATCTGCCTCATTACACATCACTAAATCTAGAATTGCCTGTTCCCTAGTGGGCTCCACCACAAGCTGTTCGAAAAAGCCATCTCGTAGACATTCCACAAATTCCTTTTCTTGGGATCCACTACCAACCTGATTTTCCCAGTCTACCTGCATATTGAAATCCCCAATGATCACTGGAACCTTGCCTTTCTTACACACCTTTTCTATCTCCTGGTGTATCTTGTGCCCCACATCCTGACTACTGTTCGGAGGCCTGTACATAACTCCCATTATGGTTTTTTTACCTTTGGGTTCCTCAACTCTACCCACACAGATTCGACATCATCTGACCCTACGTCATTTCTTGCTATCGATTTAATTTCATTTCTTTCTAACAAAGCAACCCCACCCCCTCTGCCAACCTGCCTGTCTTTTCGATAGGATGTACATCCTTGGATATTTAGCTCCCAGTCCTGATCCCCTTGCAGCCATGTCTCCGTAATGCCCACCACATCATACCTGCCAATTTCAATCTGCGCCAGAAGCTCATATACCTTATTTTGTATACTGCGTGCATTCAGATACAACACCTTCAGTCCTGTATTTCCCGTCCCCTTTCTCATTGTCGTCCCTTTATCTGATGTGCTTGAAGTTAGATTCCTAGCCCTTTCGAAACACTCCGTCCTATTTTGTGTTCTGGAGACTTTAATAGCCTCTCCTGGGCTCTCCTTTCTTTTCAGTTTTTTCATAATTTTCCATGAAGTTGAATCCACCCCCCCACATGCTAACCTGCTGCTTTGTTTCCCATTAGTCATACTTCTTGGAGTTTTACCCTTCCCTCTCCCCGCCCCCCCCCCCCCCCACCCCCACCTCAATTAGGTCTCACGTGGAAGGTTTACCCCTGAATTGTTTCGGGATGGAGGTGGTACAGTAGTAATATCAGTGAGAATTAATCCAGAGGCCCAGGCATAGGGCTTCAGATTCCACCACAAATTGAGATTTTGATTTTTCATTCTTCCATGGGATGCGGGCATCGCTGGCTCGGCCAATATATATCTTGCCCGTCATTAATTTTCCCTTGAGAAGGTGTTGGTGAGCCTCTTCTTGAGTGACTGAAGTCTATGTGGTGCAGGTATACCCACAGTGCTGTTGAGGAGGGGCTGCCAGGATTTTGACCCAGTGACAGTGGAGGAACGGCGATACAATTCCAAGTCAGTCTTGGAGGGGAATTTGCCGGTGGTTGTGTTCCTATCATCCTCTTCCCTTGTCCTTCGAGGTGGTAGAGGTCACGGGTTTGGAAGATGCTGTTGAATGCACCTTGGTGAATTGGGAATTGAATTAATAAATCTGGAATTGAAAGCTAGTCTCAATAATGGTGAATTGAAGCTTTCTTCGATTGTCCTGAGAACCCACCTGGTTCACTAATATCCTTTCAGGACAGAAATGTGGCGTCCTTACCCAATCATGTGACTCCAGACCCACAGCAATACGATTGACTCTTAGCTGCCCTCTGAAATAGCTGCGCAAGTCATCCCGTTCAAGGTTAATTAGGGATGGAGAACAAATGCTGCCCTTGACAGCGACACCAACATCCCATGAAAGATTTTTTTAAAGATGAGCAATTGCCATTTTGTTTCATTTCATGTCGAACAGAGTGACAGTAACTGCTGTCTCATTATTTAAAACCTCGATCTTTTACCTATTTAACCAGGTAACGTTAAGTGAGAGAAAACTGATTTACAGTGACCAGCATACTGCAGCTGCTGAAAATCCGAACTTAAAACAGAAAATATTGCGAACACTTAGCAATATCTATGGAAGTGAAAACAGAGTGAATGTTTCAGGTCATTGAACTTGAATCCAGTTATACAGTTCTGACGAAAGGTCACAGACCTGAAATATGAACTATGATTCTGTTTCCACGTTCATTAGCAGAAGTGATGAGAATTTCTGAATGTTCTGTTTTAATTTCAGATTTATAGCATCTGCAGTATTTTGATTTTCTATCAGTGTAAAGTGTTGAGAATCTGGTATCCCTTACCAGAATGGCTAGAGATCCATGTCTGAGCTGGAAACCCATGGGTAAAATCCCATTGCGAAAAGACAGTTCACCAGCTGAAGGTGGGCAGAAATTCACTCGGTCGTCCCATTTACTGAGACAGTCAAAATTAAGAGAGAATCATTCGGCTATTTCACATGTGAGGAGGGATTTACTCGGTTTCTCCATCTGTTAACACTCCAGCCTTAAAAGTTCAAAGCATTTTATCCACAAATGGTGCATTCTGGCAAGACACAGATTAGATTTTTCATATGGGGGAAAAAAAATCACTTGTTCACCCCAGTTTCTGAGATTCCAGTGAGTTCACATCTAACTGTAAGGGTTTGTTCTGCTGTTAATTACACTCAGTACAGAACTGCTCGAGGGTGCGTGCACTTTGGTTGCTGCATCAATTTATTTAATAATTTTATATATTGGTCCTATGCCGCCAATCATAATCGGATCATATAACATAGTTTTCGATTGAACGGTGCTCTTGCTCGGCATTCGTAGCGAGGCAGAATGTGTCTTATTCTCAATGCAGGAGCCTCTTGCGCAGGCGCAGTGCGGGTGCTGCGGTTGCGGGGAGGCAGACATCTCGATTCTGTGACCGGGGAAAAACGGCCGGTTGTAGGAGGGTAATGGAGGCGGCGGAGTGGGTGCGGAGGATTCATAAACACCCAGCGGAGGCCTCAAAACCTGAATAAGAAGTTATGAGGCCCGCGTTAGCACGCTTTGGTTGCTGCATCAATTGATTTAATAATTTTCTATCTTGGCCCTATTACTCCAATTTTCGATTGAATAATATTTCCGTTCAATGGCGGTGATGTTACCCAGAATTCGCGGCGAGATAGAATGTGCCCTGTTCTCACTCAATGCGCCGCTTGCGCAGGCGCACCGGGGATAAAGCATGGCGCATGCGCAGTTTAGTGTCCGACAGTGCATGCGCAGTGTGGGTGCTGCAGCTGTAGGGATGTGGTTATATCGACTGTGCAATCGGAGAGAACTTGCCGTGTTTTGGAGGGTAATGGAGGTGGCCAAGTGGGTGGGGAGGGTTCAAGAACACCCAGTGGAAGCCTCAAAAGCGGATTAAGTGCCTATAGAGCTCACGTTAGCACCGAACGGGCCCGTAACAGCTATGGAGCCGCGTCCACAGTTTGGAGGCCCGAAACTATCCAGCAGGGCGCATGCGCGGTCATCGTGGTCCAGGTAGCAGGAGGAGAGAATGTTGTGGATTTCTATCCTGGACTGACAGGGATGGATTTTGGAAACTCCTTTTCCGAAGGTTAGAAGGGGAGGATTTACACACAGCAAACTTAAACCAAGAGAAGTGTTTGTCTCTTCTCAATTTCTATTCTTGGACTGACTCCGATGATTTTTTTTACAGGATATTAGAAGAACAGGATTTGAAGGCGGGAAACTGAAACCAAACATCAGATCAAAACCTGACAGAGTCACTCGATTCATCAGAACCTAACGTATGTTTCTCTGTGGTAAAATATTCAAACATCTGTGTGACTGGTAATAGGGGAGATCAAAGTCATGGAGGGGTTTGGAAAGAAGTGTGAGAATTTTAAATTGAGTTGTTATTTAACCGGGAGCCTGTGTCGGTCAGTGAGGACAGGGTGATGGGTGAGTGAATGGTACTCAGTGCAGAGGACAAAGGCAGCAGAGATTTGGATAAACTCAAGTTTATCACGGATTGAATGTGGGAGGCCAACCAGTCAAGTCTTGAGGTCATAAAGGAATAGATGAGAGTTCAGAAACATGTACTGTGACAGGGTCAAATCGAGTGAAATTACTGCAATGTGTTATGGACAGGAGGGGTGTTAATTTAAACCACACTGATTTCTCTCATCTTCTGTCCACAAACAGAAAGGTGTTTTTGATTTGCTTCTCCCTTTATAAGTATTTTCCAACCCTCAGTTTTCATATGATCTAATTTCTATTTGTAACCCCACAGCAAAGTTGAAATAGGATGAACTCAAAGGGTTAGTTTATTTGCACACAGCCAAAACTTGTATGGTGTGAATGTTACTTGCTTATTGTCAACCCAAGCCTCTGTGTGACTGGAGATAGGGGGGAGCAAAGTCATGGACTGATTTGGAAAGAAGAGTGAGAATTTTAAATTGAATTTCTGTTTAACTGGGAGCCTGTCTAGGTCAGTAAGTACAGAGTGATGTGTGAGTGACTGGAACTCATTGCAGAGGACAGGGTGATATTTATATGTACTGTCTGAGACTGAACCAGACTGTTCACAAAAATACAAGCAGAATACTGCAGATGCTGGAAATCTGAAATGAAACAGAAAATCAGCAGGTCTGGTATCTATGGAGAGGGAAACAGAGTTAACGTTTCGAGTCCATATGACTCTTCTTCACATAACTGGAGAAACTGTGGTTGTTCTCCCCGGATCAAAGGAGATTGAGGGGAGATTTGATCGAGGTGTACGAGTTTATGATAGGTTTAGATAAGCTTGATAAACAAAAGCTCTTTCCATTAGCTGATCGGACATGGTACATCACTGAAACCACAATTAACCATTCCCTTGGCTGAAATGAGCGCAGAAGATGCCATCTGTGGAAGAGCTCTCTCTCCACACACTGCTAGACCAGCTGAGGCTTTCCAGTATTTTCTGTTTTTATTTCAGACTGTTCTCAACTTTGGTGTTACATTTATATTTATATGTAGATATATATGTGTGTAGTTTGTAGTGGGAATTGAAGACAATGGATGGTGCGTGACTTGGAGAGGAACTTGGAGGTGATGGTGTTCACATACACCTGCTACCCTGGTCCTAGTTTGTGGAGGTTAAAGCATTTCAGGGATTCTGTTGAAGCATCAACAAATTCCTAGTCTTGTTTTAGATATATAAAATCCCTTGCTTCACCCCTTCTCTTCCCACCTCTCTCAGTCCCACTCCCTACATAGAGGCCCCACAGATGACCAGATTCATTCAGCTCAGTTTCACAACCTGCCTTTGTGTTTATGTGGGTTCTCTCTCACTCCCTTTTTTCTGTTTTAAATCAATTTCACAGAGGATGAGAAGGGGAGGATTTGCAGTCGGGAAACTGAAACCAAACATCACTTCAGAATCTGACAGAGTTGCCCAATTTATCGTAACCTGAACATGGAAGGAAAAAGCACCGTTCACAGTGGGGAGAAACCGTACACGTGTTCTGTGTGTGGACGAAGCTTCAGCCGATTGTCTGGCCTGTCAGAGCATAAATCCAGTCACTGCAGGGAGAAGCCATGGAAATGTGGGGACTGTGGGAAAGGATTTAATTTCCCATCAAAGCTGGAAATACATCGGCGCAGTCATACTGGGGAGAGGCCGTTCACCTGCTCTGTGTGTGGGAAGGGATTCACTCGCTCATCCACCCTGCGGACATACCAGCGAGTTCACACTGGAGAGCGACCATTCATCTGTTCAGAGTGTGGGAAGAGATTCACTCAGTTATCTCATGTCATGGCACACCAGCGGGTTCACAATGATGAGAGACCTTTTCAATGTCCAGATTGTGGGAAGTGTTTTAAATGTTCCTGGGAACGGATGTGCCATCAGCATGTTCACACTGACGAGAGACCTTTCAGGTGCTCTCACTGTGGGGCTGAGTTCAGGTGATCATCTCAACTCACTATGCACCAGCGAGCTCACACTGGAGAGAGGCCTTTCAGCTGCTCCGAGTGTGGGAAAGGATTTGCTCGGTCATCCGACCTGCTGAGACATCAGCAAGTTCACACTGAGGAGAGACTGTTCACCTACTCCGAGTGTGGGAAGTGATTCCCTCAGTTATCTGACCTGCTGACACACCGGAGAGTTCACACTGGGATGAGGCTGTTCATCTGTCCCAAGTGTGGGAAGGGATTCACTCAATCATCCAACCTGCTGAGACACCAGCGAGGTCGCACTGATGAGAGACCTTTTAAATGCTCAGACTGTGGGAAGTGCTGGAAAAGTTCTGGAGAACTGATATCCCATCAACGTGTTCACGCTGACGAGAGACCGTTCAGGTGCTTTCACTGTGGGACTGGGTTCAAGTGGTCATCTCAACTCAGTGCACACCAACACACTCACACTGGGGAGAGGCCATTCACTTGTACTGAGTGTGGGAGGGGATTCACTCGGTCGTCCATCCTGCTGAGACACCAGCAAGTTCACAAGTAACCACAGTGATTTGATTTTGTGACTGAATTTTGGTCATTGGGTCTATTTCTGCTGATTTTATGTAACCTCTGCCGAGTCATAAGGGATAATGTTCTGGATAATATAAAAATCAAATAAATCAGAATTGTGTTAAACATATGGCGTGTTGAATCTTTTTAATATCTCCAACACAACATTGCTCTCTTTGAAGGGCTCTCCCTGTCTCCTCCATCCTCACCTCCAACAACAAGTGTGAGGAACTCGTCGTGCAGCCTCTTCCTATTGTCCCAGCTGCTGTCAGTCAGACCTCCATCTCCGCCCCTCATTCACTCTGATTGGTTGGAGAACCAGCCACTCCCACTTGGTCCTTCAGTCCCGCCTCTTCTTCCTATTGGTCCGGAGCTGCTGTCAGTGACCCGGGCTTTGTGAGCTGGAGCATGCGCAATGGGGGTGATGGGCAGAATGTTGTGTGTCCGACCTCCAGGAGGTGAGGACATGGCGAAGCAGAGGCATCGTTGGGGGCAGTGAATGGGCGGGAAGGCTTCATAAACACCCAATGTAGGCCTCAAACTCCAAGCAAGAAGCTCCCGGTCCTGCATTTGCACAGAACAGGACCATTTTTACAGAGGCTGCAAACCCAGATGAATAACCCGCAGGAGGGACAATAAATCAGAGATAGAGTTTGGTGTGAAATCAATGGGTTGTTGTAAAACAGGAGATCAGGGTAACAGTCAGAAACAACAACAACTTCTCTTAACATCATAAATCATCCCAGTGAGCTTCACAGGGATATTATAAAACAAAGTATGACACCCAGACACATAAGGAGATATTAGGACAGGTGACCAAAAGCTTGGCCAAAGTTGAGGGTTTTACGAGAGTTTTAAATGAGGAAAGTGAGGTAGAGAGATGGAGGTTTAGGGAGGGAATTCCAGGGCTTGGGGCTGATGTAACTGAAGACATGGTCACCAATGGTGGACCGATTATCAGAGGGAATGTACAAGAGGACAGAATCAGAGCGGCTCTGATAGCTCAGAGGGTTGTAGGGCTGGAGGGGATTGCAGAGATAGGGAGGGATGAGGCCATGGAGGGATTTATATGAACCTATGAATCAAGAGGAGCAGTAGGCCAGTCGGCCCCTCAAGCCTGCTCCACCTTTCAACAAGATCATGGCTGATCTGACTGTGACCTCCTGCTTACACACAATAACCTTTCACTCCCTTGTTTATCAAGAATCAATCCATCTCTGCCTTGAAAATATTCAAAGATTTTGCTTACACCATCTTTAGAGGAAGAGAGTGCCAATAACTCACAACCCTCTGTAAGAAAACATTTCTCCTGATCTCTATCTTAAATTGGCGACCCCTTATTTTTAAACAGTGGCCTGTAGTTCTAGATTCTCCCACAAGTGGAAACATCCTTTCCACATCCACACTCGCATGACCCCTCAGGATCTCATAAGTTTCAATTAAGTCAACTATTACTCTCTGAACTCCAGCAGAGACAAAGTGTGGACCAAATCGACAAGGGAAACTTGGTTGTGCTACCAAAATGGTTTTGCAATTTGTATTTATTATGACAAGATGTGAGTACTGAATTCAGAAGTAATGAGTCCACCAAGACCATTAAAATATTAATTGAAAAAATATTTCAAGCACATACATAAGACTACAATTACTTACCACTATAATCATTCCTAAAACTCCTATTTTACCTGACTCCCAATTACACACCCATTTTAAGACAACAGTCCAAAATAGATTTTAGATTTAAACAAATCCAACAAGTTAACACGGTACCCATTTGACAGAATTCCAAATGGCTATTCCCCAACTTCAGTTCGTTACATAGCAAACTTAGGCACAAATGGCTGGAGGATTGTTGAAGGCTGTTTCACACACTCTTGTTAGGTCTTACATGGCCCTTTCCTTTCATTTTCTTTTATATTTCTCTTTCTTTAATATGTAAATTCTATTGTCCCATGTGCCTTTGAAACTGTATCTTCCTCATAATATAAAAAAACGTTCATGTTGCCAATATTGTCAGCAACCTTTGGGAAAATAAACACACTCCTTAGCGTTGCTTATCTGACTGGTTGTAAACAGAATAAGATCCCTTTGAAATCCAAACAATCCCTTAATGTATCTAAAAATAACAATTCCCTCCACACCTTACATCCATGTTTACTCATTAGCATGCCAAGCACATTTCAACACTTAGCTTCTTCTGATGATTTCAAACTTGCAGTCTACTTGACTTCAAATGTAATTAAATCATACAGACAGAACCACCTGTACATACACCCATAAACCTACTTTAAAATAAACCAGAATATTATGAAAATTATTATATTTTAGTCACATATTAGCAAGCCAATCTCCTACCCATGCCAATATGTTACCTCTGACACCATGAGCTTTTATTTTCTGCAATACCCTTTGAGGTGGGACCTTATCAAATACCTTCTGGTAGTCTAAATACAGTACATCCATCAGTTCCCATTTATCCACAGCACATTTTATTTCTTCAAACGACTCCAATAAACTAGATAAACATGATTTCCCTTTTACAAAACCATGTTGACTTTGCCTGATTACCTTGAATTTTTCTAAGTGCACTGCTATAACATCTTTAATAATCGCTTCCAACATTGTCCCAATGGCAGATGTTAAGCTAACTGGCCTGAAGTTTCTTGTTTTCTGCCTCTCTCCCTTTTTGGGTAAAGGAGTTACATTTACCACTTTTCAATCTAATGGAACCTAACCCAAACCTACGGAATTTTAGAAAATTAAAGCAAATACCATCAACTCACTCACTAGACACGTCTTTAAAGACCCGAACCTGAATTCCATCAAGACCCTGGGACATGTCAGCCGCAGCTCCAACAATTTGCTTAGTCCCACTACCCTGGTGATTTTCCTGAGCTCCTTCCTACCTTCCAATTCCTGATTTACAGATATTTCTGGGATGTTATAGTATCCACAAGAGTGAAGACCAATGCAAAATCTCTGTTCAATTCATCTGCTATCTCCTTATTTTCCATTATCAGTTCCCCAGCCTCACTTTGTGTACGACAAATGCTCACATTATTAACCCTTTTCTTTTATAAATATCAATAGAAACTCTTACCATATGTCTTTATATTTCTAGTTAGCTTTCTCTAGTACTCTAATTGTCCCTCCTTATTCATCTTTGGTCATTTTTGCTGTTTTTATATTCTGTCCAATCATCTGATCTGCCACTCATCTTTCCGTGCATGGTTTTTCTGGCTGGGGTGGTGGGGGAATCTAGAACTGGGGGACACCGTCTTAGACTAAGAGAGATGCCTTTTAGGACTGAGATGAGGAGGAATTTCTTCACTGAGAATGTTGCGAATCTTTGCAACTCTTTGCCCCGGAGGGCTGTGGAGGCTCAGTCTCTTATTATGTTCAAGACTGAGATTGATGGATTTCTACATATTAAAAACTTCGAGGAATACAGAGTGCAGGAAAATGGTATTAAAGTAGATGATCAGCCATGAGCTCAATGAATTGTGGACTGGGCTCGAAGGGCTGAATGGCCTACTCCTGCTCGCTTATATTATGTTCTTATGAAAAGAGTATTGTTTTAGAAGCAAATATTTCTGTACAGGCTTTTAATTATTGGTGTGTGGGTGTTTGCAGCAAGTCTACTGAGTGTATTGCACATCCCCAGTTACCTTTGCGAAAGTAATGGTGGGCCACCTTCGTCTTGAACCACTGCCCAGTGAAGGTGCTTCCACAAGGCCATGAGGTAAAATCCTGATTTTCACCATTTTCGCTCAGCAACGAAGGAACAGTAAGAATATGCCCAAAACAGGATGGTGTGTGGTTAAGATGGAAACTTGGAGATGAGGAATGAGTTTCTATGAATCTGCTACCTTCCTACTTCTATGTGGTGGAAACTTTAGGTTTGGGAGGTCCTGTCAAAATTCTGGTTGTGATGCTGATGAAAAAATCCTTCATCTTCACCCTGTCCAATCTCCCTCCCTCTCTTGTCACGTAGGCACACAGACCAGGTGGTAGGTTCTCCTCCTGTGCACTTAGTTGCAGCATCAATTGACTTCATAATTTAATAATTTCAGTTCTGCTGAAGGGTCATGAAGACTCGAAACGTTAACTGATTTCTTCTCCACCGATGCTGCCAGACCTGCTGAGTTTTTCCAGGTAATTCTGTTTTTGTCATAATTTAATATCTTATGCTCCAATCATAATCGGATCACACAATATAATTTTGCATTCAACAATAACATATTTCAATGGCGTTGTGATGACCCAGCATTCAGCGAGAGGCAGAATATGCTCTATCCTCACTGTAGGAGATTATCGCGCAGGCGCAGTGTCAGGCTGTGACTCGAGCATGCGCCCTCCGAGCACTACCAAGCGCATGCGCAGTTGCGGTGCTGGGAGGAGCGTGGCTATTGTGTCGGCTCCGGGAGGTGAGCCAAAGAGCGGAGCCAGCGGGTCAGTGATGGGGAATAGGAGCCAGCCAATCGGTGGGCCGGCTTCATAAATATCTACTGCATGCCTCAAATCGCAAATTATAAGTTTCCGGCCAGGCGTTTGCACTAACTTGGCGGCAGCGTCGTTTCTCCCTATATCAGGGCCCAGATTAACGGCCGCCATCTTTTTAGGACGCAAGGTGCAGGAGTGCGCATGTGCGATTGCCATCGTTATTGGACCAATATAAAGCAGTGCGCATGTGCGGTCGCCATCTTCATTGGGGCAATTGCAGCAGTGCGCATGTGCGGTCGCCATCTTTATAGGGGGCAATTACAGCAGTTGTGATCAAAGGTGGAGCAATTAAAATTGAGAATTGTCAGCAATCCGGAATTAGAGAAAGTGAAAATCTCTGGGAGGATTGTGAAACTGAAGGAGATGATAGAGAAAGGGAGGAGCGAGACCATGGAGGGATTTGAAAGAACGAGAAATTTAAAATTTTGTTGCATCTTGAACTTTGAATCTTTGACCTTTGTAGGTCAGTGACCACAGAGGTGATGGGTGGACAAGGCTTGGTGCGGGCAAGCACACGGGCAGCAGAGTTTATGATGACCTGGAGATTGCATGGGGTTGAATGTTAGAGGCCGGCCAGGCTTGCGTTAGGATAGTTAAGTCTCGGGGTACCAAAGGAATGGATGAGAGTTTCAGCAGCAGATGAGCTGAGACTGGGGTGGAGTCGGGCGATGTTACTGAGGTGGAAATAGGCGGTCTTGGTGATTATGTGGATATGTGGTTGGAAACTCATCTTGGGGTGAAATATTTCACCATGTTTGTGAACAGCCTGCTTCAGCGGCAAGCAGTTGTCAGGGAGAGTGATGGAGTCGGTGGCTAGGGAGTGGAGTTTGTAGTGGGGACTGAAGACAGCGGATGTCAGACAAGTCAGGACGGTGTGTGACTTGGAGGGGAACTTGGAGGTGATGATGTTCAGATGCACCTGCTACCCTGGTCCTTCTAGGCCGTGGAGATTTGTAATTTTGGAGATTGTGAATTGTAAAAATGTGAAATCTCTCTCCTGCACCCCTTGCCGCTCCCAACTCTCACTCTCTCTCCCTCCCTCCTCCTATAGATGCCAGAGTCTTGTGTACAATCAGACTGAGTGGCAGGTTCCCTTCCCTGAAGGACATTAGTGAACCAGTTGGGTTTTTACGACAATCCAGCACTTTTCATGGTCACTTTTTCCTCGTGCCGGCCCCACAAATTCAGCTCAATTTCACAACCTGCCTTTGTGTTTTTGTAGGTTCTCTCTCACTCCCTTTTTTTCTGTTTTAAATCAATTCCACAGGGTGTTAGAAGGGGAGGATTTGCAGTTGGGAAACTCAAACCAAACATCACATCGGGATCTGACCAAGTCCCCCAAATTAAGCAAGCTGAATATCATCGCATTTTGAACATGGAAGGAAAAAGCACCGTTGACGTTATGGAGAAACCATGGAAATGTCCGGATTGTGGGAAGGGATTCAGTTACCCATCTGCACTGGAAATTCATCAACGCACTCACACTGGGGAGAGACCATTCACCTGCTCCAAGTGTGGGAAGGGATTCACTGATTCATCCACCCTGCAGAAACACCAGCGAGTTCACACTGACGAGAAACCTTTTAAATGTCCAGACTGCGGGAAGCATTTTAAAAGTTCCAGAAATCTGATGTACCATCAACATGTTCACACTGATGAGAGACCGTTCAGGTGCTCTCACTGTGGGACTGGATTCAGACGATCATCTCAACTCACTGTACACCAGCGAATTCACACTGGGGAGAGACCGTTCACTTGCTCCGAGTGTGGGAAGGGATTCACTCAATCATCTGACCTGCTGACACACCAGCGAGTTCACACTGGAGAAAGGCCATTCACCTGCTCAGAGTGTGGGAAGAGATTCATTCAGTTATCCCACCTGCTGACACACCATCAACGTGTTCACACTGATGAGAGACATTTTAAATGCCCAGACTGCGGGAAAGGCTATATAAGTTCCCAGGAACTGATTTCCCATCAACGTGTTCACACTGACAAGAAACCGTTCAGGTGTTCTCACTGTGGGACTGGGTTCAAGCGACCATCTGAACTCACTGTACACCAGCGAGTTCACACTGGGGAGAGACTATTCTCCTGCTCAGAGTGTGGCAAAGGATTCACTCAGTCATCGGCATTGCGGACACACCAGCGGCTTCACACTGGAGAAAGGCCCTTTATCTGTTCTGAATGTGGGAAAGGATTTGCTGATTCATCCAATCTGCTGACACACCAGCAAGTTCACACTGGAGAGAGGCCATTTAAGTGCCCAGACTGCGGGAAGTGCTATAAAAGTACCAGGGGACTGATGCTCCATCAACATGTTCACACTGATGAGAGACCGTTCAGGTGCTCTCACTGTGGGACTGGGTTCAGGCGATCATCTCAACTCACTGAACACCAGCGCACTCACACTGGGGAGAGGCTGTTCACTTGCTCCGTATGTGGGAAGGGATTCACTTCCTCATCCAACCTACTTGCACATCAGTGAATTCACAAGAAACTACAGTGATTGGATTTTTCTGTTAATCACATCCAGGACTGAACCATGTTCACTGGGGTCTGTTTCTGCTGATGTTAATAAACTCCAGCCAAGCTGTAGGTGTTTATATTTTGGATAAAAGTCAAATAAATCAGCTTTATGTTAAACACTGTGTGTCAAGTCTTTTTAATATCTCTAACACAGGTTAGTTCCTTTCGAAGGGCTCTCCCTCACCCCTGTCTCCTCCATCCTCACCACCAGCAACAAGTGTGAGGAGCTCATGGAGCTTCTTTGTCACTAAGATTGAGACAATCCGATCAGCTGCCTCTGCTGCTTCCCTCCCTTCCACTAACCCAGCAGAACAAACTGTCTCTAAAATCCCCCCTTGTCTGAGCCCTGAACCCACATCTTTCTCCAGATTCTCTCCCATCTCCCCTCATGTCCTCTCAGTGCTCATCTTGTCCATGAGACTCGCCTTCTGCTCCTGTGACCCAATTCCCACTGAACTGCTGTCCATCCAACTTCTCCATGTTAGCTTATAATGTTAATGGTTCTCTCTCCCTTCCAGTACTGTCCCTTTCACTGTTTATCCAGTCCTCACCCATCCTAAAAATGATCTATCCTTGGCCCATCCTATTTCTCATCTACATGCTGCCACTCGGTGACATCATCCAAAAGCACGGTGTTAGTTTTCACATGTACACTGACAACGCCCAGCTCTACCTCACCACCATCCCTCTCCATTCCTCCACTGTCCCTAAATTATCAAACTGCTTATCCCACACCCAGTACTGGATGAGCTGAAATTTCCCCCAGTTAAAAATCAGGAAGATCAAAGCCATTATTTTCAGTCCCCACTAGAAATTCTGCCCCGTAACTACCCAGTCCGTCCCTATGAGGTAACAGATACATTGTCCTGTGTTTGTCAAGCCAGGAATCTTTTTTCCAATGCAAGAGAGAGAGGGAGAGAGCCATTCCTATAATACTCAATACATTTCTGAAGATTTTGTTAGGTTATCAGACAGTGATTTCCTACAGATCTCCCCCCCTTATTGACTTCTCACAACAAATTTTTGACTAACCTCACTATTTCTAAGCTCCGAGCTTGTTTTCCTAATTTCTTGATGACAAACCGTAGATAACGTATTAAAGTTACTAGAATGATCAGAATCAGCAACACAAGCCCTTGAGCTGCCACTAAGAGTAAATGTCAAAACCTTTCCACTAAAATGTGATAACTATCGACTTAGATTCATTCTCACCACCTGCCGATCATCCCACACAATTCTAAATTATTGACATGGTGTAAATACATCAGGTTCAAACAAAAGTTCATGCACGGACTTTAAAGATTCTCCAGCTCTCTGTTCACCTGCATCCACCTTGTGGATATTTTCTAAATCCAGATTCTATTTCCCCTCTTCAAATTAATTTTGTTCACTTTGAAATGTTCAGTGTGTTTAATTCTATCCTAAATGTTTGAAAGACAGTTTCTCCATGGAGTATGTGTCAATGTCTTGATCATTTAAAACGTTGTCTCATTCTACCGGCCACAATAATCACTCATGTTCTAGTTTTTTAAAAATTCATTCATGGGATGTGGGCTTCGCTGGCTGGGCCAGCATTTATTGCCCATCCCTAGTTGCCCTTGAGAAGGTGATGGTGAACTGCCTTTTTGAACCGCTGCAGTCCATGTGGTGTAGGTACACCCACAGTGCTGTTAGGAAGGGAGTTCCAGGATTTTGACCCAGCAACAGTGAAGGAACAGTGATATATTTCCAAGTCAGAATGGTGAGTGACTTGGAGGGGAACTTCCAGATGGAGATGTTCCCATCTATCTGCTGCCCTTCTAGATGGTAGTGGTGGGTTTGGAAGGTGCTGCCGAAGGAACCTTGGTGAATTCCTGCAGTGCATCTTGTAGATGGTACACACTGCTGCTGCTGTGTGTTGGCGATGGAGGGAGTGAATGTTTGTGGATGGGGTGCCAATCAAGTGGGCTGCTTTGTCCTGGATGGTGTCAAGCCTTTTGAGTGTTGTGGGAGCTGCAGTCATCCAGGCAAGTGGGGAGTATTCCATCACACTCCTGACTTGTGCCTTGTAGATGGTGGACAGACTTTGTGGAGTCAGGAGCTGAGTTACACATTGCAGGATTCCTAGCCTCTGACCTGATCTTGTAGCCACAGTATTTATATGGCTAGGCCAGTTCAGTTTCTGGACCCCCCCAGGGATGTTGATCGTGGGGGATTCAGTGATGGTGATGCCATTGAACATCAAGAGGTGATAGTTGGATTTTCTTGCTGGAGATGGTCATTGTCTGGCACTTGTGTGAGGCGAATGTTACTTGCCAGTTGTAAGCCCAAGCCTGGATATTGTCCAGGTTTTGCTGCATTTGGACATGGACTGCTTCAGTATCTGAGGAGTCGCGAATGGTGCTGAACATTGTGTAATCATCAGAGAACATCCCCACTTCTGACTTTATGATGGAAGGAAGGTCATTGATGTTTTCGAGTAGCTGAGCATGTCTGGGGCCTGTTCTTCAGTGCAGGGTCACCATGGGTTTCCACATGTTCAATGCAGCACACGTAACATATCACATCTGCACGCTCACACCAGCGTCCCAATAGCATCCCCACATACCATCTAATACAGTCTGCTCTTCAACTTTCAAGTGATCTTATCAAAAGATCAAGGTGGTGTCTATCTCAAGATCTTTGCTCACCTTCCCTACATAGTTCCAATGCCTTCAGGTAGTGGCCAGACTTATCAGATTCAGTTAATAGCAAAATACTGTGGACGCTGGAAATCTGAAACAAAAACAGAAAATGTTGGAAAAACTCGCCTCGTCCCCACTTTCCTGACTTTCCCTAGAAGCTGACAGCATTTTATATTCAATCCTAACTGTACACTTTTCTTGTAGCTGGCGTATGGAGAAGATCATGTCCCCAGTAGATCTGCCAGCACAGAAACCGCACTGTGCTTCTGGATACACTCGCTCTGCAAGTAGATGGAGTCTTTTAAGCCTGACCCTAGTGAAGGTCGTCCCTGTGATGCTGAGGAGTGAGATGTCCCTGTGGTTGTTGCAATCTCCTCTGTCACCTTTCTTTTACTACATCGTTATCATTCTTCAATCATTCATGTCCTGTGGAAAGGATCCTACCTTCCAACAGAGGAGGAGCTCATGAAGCTGTGACAGTAGATGGGACTTTCTGGGCTTGAGCAGTTCAGCTGGAATTCCATCCTTGCCGGGTGTCTTTCTGCTTGCTAAACAATCAATGGCCTTTTCGAGCTCAAGTGGTGAGGGCTCCTCATCCAACTCAACCATGACAGGAAGCTGCAGGAGAGAGTCAAACGGAGACTGGGAGATGTCTGTCTCACGGGAATACAGCTCACAGTAAAGTTCAACCCAGCGGGACATCTGTTTACATCTGTCAGTGGGCGCTTCACCATCTGCTGATTTCAGGGGGTAACTTTGGTGATGGTCGGACCAAGCGCCCTCCTGATCCCATCATTCACAGCACGTAGATTTCCATTGTCACAGGCAGTTTGGATTTCATGATCTGGGCTGATCCAGTGTTTATTTACAAAGTATCTCCCTGTCTTTTATAGAACTGTCTCAGCTACTTGCAAGTTACACAGTGTTCTAGCTGTTGGATTTATGTTGTAATCGGGTTGGCTTTGCTTTTTGCTTCAATGACAGATTCATCTCTGCTGAGTAGGTCTCAAACCAGCCTTTGTTGTGGGTTCCACCTTTCTGCTGCTGTATCAGAAATGATTGAACTCAGCGCCTTCCAAGATTCATCAATATCAGTGTTGACTGATGAAGCTTTCATTGATCTGCCTGTAAAATATTTCACTATTTTGTTTTATCTTCCTTGATAATTTAGTTACATAATGGAGGTGTCACTGTGAAGAATATGCAAATCACTAAGAGTTGTCAGCAAGGATTAATCAGCACTTTCTAATTGGAGATGTTAATCAGTGGAACCTCTCAGACACTGAATCGTAGAGTTCGTACCAAAGATAAATTTAGGATAAAGTAAAAGTTAATAATTTTATTATAAATGTGTTCCTGTCATGGGTTCTTGAATTAAGGGAAAGATCACAGATGGTGCTTTTAAAAGATACACTGCAGACCAGAAAATCAGTGACAGATCCAGAATATTAAACTCCAGCCAGTTATAATGATTGTTAACATCAGCAGAAACAAACCAAATTATTGTCAGACTATCAATCCTGGATGTGATTAACAGAAGCAGTAACTGCAGAATCCAACTCCGCAGTCATTTATGAATTTGCTGGTGAGTCCGCAGGTTGGAGGACCTTGTGAATCCCTTTCCACACATGGAGCAGGTGAATGGTCTCTCCCCAATGTGAACTCGCTGGTGTACATTCAGCTTAGATGACTGTCTGAAACTCTTTCCACAGATATTTCAGCTGAATGGGCTCTTCTCAGTGTGAATTCGCTGGTGTGACTGAAGGCTGGATAACCGAGCAAATCCCTTCCCACACGCGGAGCAGGTGAATGGTCTCTCCCCAGTGTGAATTCGCTGGTGTCTCACCAGATCAAATGACTGAGCAAATTTTTTCCCACACACAGAGCAGGTGAACGGCCTCTCCCCAGTGTGAGTGCGCTGGTGTACAGTGAGGGCAGAAGAATGTCTGAACCTCTTTCCACAGGAAGTGCAGCTGAACGGCTTCTCCTCAGTGTGAATTCGCTGGTGTTCAATGAGCACAGATGACTGTCTGAAACTCTTTCCACAAGTAGTGCAGCTGAATGGACTCTCCTCAGTGTGAATTCGTTGGTGTAACTGGAGGCTGAATAATCGAGCAAATCCCTTCCCACAAACGGAGCAGGTGAATGGTCTCTCCCCAGTGTGAAGCCGCTGGTGTCTAACCAGGTCAAATGACTGAGTGAATCCCTTCCCACACACAGAGCAGGTGAACGGTCTCTCCCCAGTGTGAGTACGTTGGTGTACAGCGAGTGTGGATGAATGCCCGAAACTCTTTCCACAGGAGGTGCAGCTGAAAGGCTTCTCCTCAGTATGAATTTGCTGGTGTGACCAAAGACTGGATGACCGAGTGAAACCCTGCCCACACACAGAGCAGGTGAACGGCTTTTCCCCAGTGTGAACTCGCTGGTGATTCAGCAGGCTGGCTGACTGAGTGAATCCCTTCCCACACATGGAGCAGGTGAACGGTCGCTCCCCAGTGTGAACTCGCTGGTGTGTAGTGAGGGTGGATGAATACCTGAAACTCTTCCCACAGTAAGTGCAGCTGAAGGGCCTGTCCTTAGTGTGAATTCTCTGGTGTAACATCAGGGAGGTTTTCTGAGTGAATCTCTTCCCACACTTGGAGCAGGTGAACGGCCTCTCCCCAGTGTGACTGCGTCGATGGTATTCCAGCCGGGATGGATAAATGAATCCTTTACCACAGTCCTCACATTTCCAAGGTTTTTCCATGGTGCCAATGTCTTGTGTTTCTATAGTTAAGCCGATCAATTGGAACTTTGTCCACACACAGAACAGCTGACAGTTTCTCTCTGCTGTGAATGGTGTGTTGTTTGTCCAGGCTGTGTAACTTGTTAAAGCTCCTTCCACTATTAGTGTGCTGAAACACTCTCACTCTTGTATATGTGTCTCTATGCTTGTCCAGTCACATTTATGATTCAATTATTTTCTTGGAGACAAAACAGACGAACATTTTCCCTTCCACCTTCAAAGGTCGATGGTATTCAGGTTCTGGATAACCAATTGACTCAACCAAGATGCTTAGTTTCAGTGTGCATCTCCAAATCCTTCCCTTCTAAGACCTGTAAAGAGAGTTTACAAAAGTAATCACTAAGTACAGCATAGGAATTCAGAGCAGACAATTCTAGTTTTTATTTTCTCGTTTCCCGAAGCTGCTAATCCTCGGCCCAAACACTCTCCCATTTCCTGTGCTAAATTCCAAACCGATCATACCATCTCCCCCATACATTTCCTCCACTCCCAGTTTTCTCCCTCCATCTGCTCTGGTTCAGTTCAGTTCTCAAACCCCTGTGTGCAGAGTGAGAATAAAATCAATGAATGAATCACTTTTCTCCTGGTCACTGGGACCCTGAAGCCCCGCCTACTCTCATTTCACCAGGATAGCTGGGCATGCGCAAAGCTCGCTGCTCAAACAAAATGGCAGCCATTAACCTGGGCCTGTTCACGGTGAAAAGCCCCAGAGCTGCCACTTCTTATTGGCAGTTTCCTGCCTCCAGCGGGTGTTCCTGAATCCTCCCCAACCACGTCCTAGGGCTTCCGCACTGCTCTTGCTCCAGCTCAAAATGACTGGTGAGTGATTGGTGGCATCTCTGGCTCCAGCTCCGGCCTCTCTGGCTGCACTGGAGAGGTGCAAAGGAGATTCACCAGGATGTAGCCTGGGCTGGAGAGTTTCAGCTATGAAGAGAGACTGAATACGCTAGGGTTGTTTTACTTAGAGCAGAGAAGGCTGAAGGGGGACCTGATAGTGGTATACAAAATTATGAGGGGCAGAGATAGGGTAGAAATGAAGAAACATTTCCCCATAGCAGAGGTGTCAATAACCAGGGGTCATCGATTTAAGGTAAGGGGCAGGAAGTTTAGAGGGCATTTGAGGAAATCTTTTCACCCGGAGGAGGTGGTTGGAGACTGGAACTCACTGCCTGAGGGGGTGGTAGAGGCAACAACATTTAAGAAGATTTAGATGAACACCTGAAACGCCACAACTTACAGGGTTACGGGCCAAGTGCTGGAAAATGGGATTAGGATAGATGGGGGCTTGCGGGCCGGCACAGACACGATGGGCCGAAGGGCCTGTTTCTCTGCTGTTTCTCTCTGTGACTCTGACCAATAGGAAGGGGGCGGGGCCGGAGGACCGAGCGGCAGCGGCTGGTCCTCCAGCCAATCGGAGTGAATGAGGGGCGGGGCTGAGCCCTCGGTGGCCGCGCATGCGCTCCGCCGCACACTGACCCCTATAAAGATGGCGGCCGTTGAACCCCGGGCCTGTCAGTGGGAAAACCCTGAGCAGCTGCCGCCGGTTCAAACCCGGACCCGGGATCTTCTTACTAGGGGTTTGGGGTCTACACCGGGTGTTTGTGATCCCTCCTGTCTAACCCAGCCGCCGGCTCCATCCCTCCCCGCTCACCCGATAAACAGCCGCCGGCTCCATCCCTCCCCGCTCACCCGGCAGCTTCTCACCCGATAAATAACCGCCGCCCCGCTCGGTGTAACCGCGGGACCGGGAGTTTCCTTTGAGGTTTGGCGGCTCCACTGGGTGTTTGTGAATCTTCCCCACCCACTCGGCCGCCTCCATTCCTCCTACAATCGGCCATTTCTCTCGAGTTGCCGAGTGGAGATAATCGCCTCCCCACAACTGCAGCATCCAGACTGCGCGTGCGCTAGCCTGGACCTTCTGCGCATGCTCCATTCCCAACCCCACCACTGCGCCTGCGCGAGGAGCCCCTGTGGTGAAGATGGGGCACATTCTATCCCGCAGCGAATGCTGGGTAATACCCCAGCCATGAAAAGTGCAATGTGTTAAATAGAGAATTATGTTTTCCACTCCGACTACAATTGGAGCCATGGAGATAATATGTAGAATTACTGAATAATTTGTTCCAGCAACCAAAGTGCATGAAACCTCCACTTCTGTTCCAGGAGTAATCAACAGCAGAATAAACCCCAACATTTGGATGTGAACCCATTGGAGTCTCAGCAGCTGAAATGAACAAGTGTCTTTCAAAAATCATTGTGTATCTTGGCCTAATGGCTTAATTGTGTTCTGATCACAATACATAATTTTCTATTCAACCGCCTGGCCTTTCAATGGCGGTGATCCTACCCAGCCTTCACTGCGGGTTAGCATGTGCCCTATCCTCACTGCAGGAATTCCCCGTGCAGGCGCAGTACCGGACTCTGCCAGGAGCATATGCTTTGTGGGCTCTAACTTGAGCTGAGCAACAGGTTGTCGAGACGAGTGAATGGAGCCAGTGGGTGGGGAGGATTGAAGGGGCCGAGTGAGTGAGGATGACTGGAGGGGCCGAGTGCTAGGGGAGGAATGGAGGGGCCGAGTAGGTGGGGAGGAATTGCGGCGGCTGAGTGGATGGTGAGGCTTCACAAATAACCAGTGGAATCCGCAAACTCTCAATAAGAAACTCCCGGGGTCGCACCAAGTGGTGCGATGGCTGTTTATTGGGTGAGAAACTGCCCGGTGAGCGGGGAGGGATGGAGCCGGTGGCTGGGTTAGATAGAGTGTGGCAGAGGCAGATTCAGTCATGGTTTTCAAAAGGGAATTGAACCAAAACCTGCAGCATGTCCAGGGAAAAGGCGGGGAGTGGGACCAGGTGAGTTAGTTTCCAGAAGAGTAATAGGTCTCCCTTTTCAGACGGAGATGAAGAGATTTCTTTTTTCTGAGAGGGTCGTTAGTCTGAAGAATGTTCTCTGGAAGGCAGTGGAGGCTGGATTACTGAATTTATTCAAGGCAGAATTAAACAGATTTTTGATAGACAAGTGAGTCAAGGGTTATGGGGGGCAGTGTGGAGGGGGGGGGGGGTGGGGGGCGGTGGACATGGGAACGGACAGACAGGAAAGAGGAGTTGAGACCACAACCAGATCAGCCATGATCTTATTGAATGGCAGAGCAGGATCAAGGAGCTGAATGGCCGATATTCCCCTGACCTGGGCTGAATGACGTCTATATGTGGTGTTGCCTTGGTTCTGATTTTATGGTACTGTGAGGGGGATTGAGCGACAAAATGTTCTATACCTATTCCTATTTGTTTTGATCTACACAAGGCAATGGTTACTATCATATTGCCAGCAGCAGCATGTTTCAGTGGTCGAAGGCGTTGGATTTAGGCTGCAGTCTCTATTGAATCGTGGATTTGAATCTCATCACTGCCAAAATTTCAGTTGCTTTGTCATTTCAGACGTTTCATCAAATCCCTTAGGATAGCCTTGGGGCATTTGACATTTGACATGGTTGTCTTGGTAATAAGAACAAGGGAGACTGTAGGGATTGCAGGATGACTGGGAATAGGTGGGGCTGAATGCTCTCATTCTCTGCTGTAACGATTCCATGATTTTACATGAACAACATTTACACCAGTGTACGGTCTCCAGTCATGGTTGGATGATTAAAGCGATGAATTCTAACTCCGCTGGGATCTGCCCACACAGGTTTGCATCCTGCCAACTGTTCTGCTCAGTGTTCCTTCCTTTTGGTGCCTCCAGAATTAATTATTGGCTAAATGGAGTTAAAACCTTCCAGACACTCCTGTCTGTTTTTCCTCTTTCACTTCTATGTTCCTTCGTTTCTGTTCATCCATAAGCAATCACAGAATTTGCAGTCAGAAATGGAACAAAGCTGTGCCAATTAGTGGCATCCTTGTTTTCTGAGAGTTTGCCTCTCCTTAGAGAAAAACTTGCCCGCTATCACTCTCGGTGTATATGTCTGTGTGCGTTCATCTGTGTGTGTCAATGTGGTTCAGTTCACTGAGGGGTGAGCACATTGTTACCATTGCAAAATGTATTTACTTTCATTATAACGTTCATGGTAAATGGTACAGAGAATAACAACAGGTCGATAAGTTGCAAGAGGGGATTGAACCTTTCTGTGTTTATTTAATTGGAGACTGCTTATTGATTCAGTTCTCACACGTTACACAGTGGAGGAAGATCGAAGTTTACATAGAAACATAGAAAAAAGGAGCAGGAGTAGGCCATTCAGCCATTCGTTATGATCATGGCTGATCATCCAACTCAATAGCCTGGTCCCACTTTCTCCCCTTATCCTTTGATCCCTTTCGCCCCAAAAGCTATATCTAATTCCTTCTTGAAAGCATATAATGTTTTTGCCTCAACTATTTTCTGTGGTAGCGAATTCCACAGGCTCACCAATCTCTGGGTAAAGAAAATTTTCCTCATCTCAGTCCTAAATGTTCTACTCTGTATCCACACTGTAACCCCTGGTTCTGGACTCCCCCACCATTGGGAACATCCTTCCTGCATCGATCCTGTCCAGTCCTGTTAGAATTTTATAGGTTTCTATGAGATCCCCCCCTCATTCTTCTGAACTCCAGCGAATATAATCCTAACCGACTCAATCTCCCCTCATATGTCAATCCCACCACTGAGCAACATTTAAACAGACAGTGGATTCACTCGGTGTTATGGTGTGCTCCAGTTCGGTATATGCAATTAGAGAATCAATTTCTATTCGTTGCTTTGAACCCAATCTGTCTAATAGGTTGGATGTTATGCACACGTTTCCTCAATTTTCTCGCTTTTTTGAAATGAATATTCATAAATCTATTTGTGTGGAAACTTGCTGAATAACAGCAGAACTGGCAAAGTTTGGGCAAGATTTCCTTGGTAGCCAAAGCACACAAAGCAGAACGATGTCGGTAACATAAGTAGAAGCAGGAAGACAGGGAGTCTACTTTACCCTTGGCGGCCTTAAACCATTAAACCTTCATTTGGAAGCTAATTTCGTTCAAAATGTATGTTATAGAAACACCCTAATGGTTCAGATTCTGTGCTTTCACCGCTTGGGTTCCATTCCCTGTCTCGATGTTGTGCAAGATGTCGTAACTAGCACTCAACTCATGGTTTGAAAATAAGTCATATTAAACTTGAAACCTTCACTCTGTTTCTCCCTTCACATTTGCTGTCAGACCTGCTGAGAACTTCCAACAGTTTCTGTTTTAGTTATAGCATGAATTACTGTCTTTATCATGCACATGAACACAAAAACTAGGAGCAGGAATAGACCACATGGCCCATCGAACCTGGTCCTTCATTCAGTTCAACCATGGCTGATCTTTGGCTTCAACTCCATTATCCTGCCCGTTCCCCATATCCCTTAGTTCCCCAAAAGACCAAACATCTGTCCATCCCGGCCTTAAATGTATTCAATGATGGAGCATCCACAACTTTCTGGGGAGAGAATTCAAAGATTCACAACCCTTTGGGTGAAGTAATTTCTCCTCATCTCAGCCCTAAATTATCGGCCCTTTACCCTGAGACTGTGCCCCAGTGTTTTAGACTCCTTGACCAGTGGAAACAATCTCTGTGTCCAACCTAACAATCCCCCTCAGATTATGTAGGTTTCAATGAGATTGCCTTTCATTCTTCTAAACTCCAGAGAATAAAAGCCCAATTTATTCAGCCTCTCATCATAGGATAACCAGCTCTTCCAGAAACCAATTTAATGAACCTTCCCTGCACCGTTTCCAATGCAAGTCTATTATTTTACGAATGTGAAAATGAAAACAGCACACGGGTTCCTCTGACATGTCTTCCTTCTTCCTTAACCGAGGTTTTCCACCCACGGTGGTTGACAGGGCCCTCAACTGTGTCTGGCCCATCTCCCGTGCATCCACTCTCCCTCCCAGAACCACGATAGGGTCCCCCTTGTCCTCACTTATCACCCCACCAGCCTTCGTACTCAAAGGATCATCCTCCGCCATTTCCTCCAACTCCAGCATGACGCCACCACCAAACACATCTTACCTTCACCGCCCCCCCCCCCCCCCCCCCACGGTGGCATTCCACAGGGATTGTTCCCTCCGGGACACCCTGGTCCACTCTTCCATCACCCCCTACACCTCAACCCCCTCCCACAGCACCTTCCCATGCAACCGCAGAAGGTGCAACACCTGCCCCTTTACTTCCCCTCTCCTCACCATCCAAGGGCCTGAACACTCCTTTCAAGTGAAGCAGCATTTCACTTGCAGTTCCTCAATTTAGTCTACTGCATTCGCTGCTCCCAATGCAGTTTCCTTGGTGACCGCTTTGCCGGGTTTGATTGGGTTGCCGGGTTTTGCAAATTGAAAGTTACACATGAGCAGCTTGTAAGACTATTTCAGCTCACAGCAACCGTTGTTTTCATTGGCTGACGAAGTCGGTTGTGTTCCTATCTAAACGTGCAGTTTTTGTAGGAGAAACTTGTATCTGGTGATGGGTTGTAAGATGATGGAATGATTGTAAGGATAGCAGCAGTGGGGATGGAAATGAAACGATACAAAGCAACAGCACAGAAAGAGGCTATTCGGCCCAGCATGCTGCTTTGAAAGAACAGTTGCGATTGGTTGATCAGGAGTCATATTTGTGTCAGTTTCAACAGTAGGAAGAAAAATTTGTCCCATTCCCACCCACATTTTGCTTTGAGCCATCATTGATTTAGTCAGTTTCTCTCTCATGCCTTGTAATTTATCATTCCTTCCCTTTTGTCCTTTTACTCCCCTCCTTACGCCTCTGGAATTGTTTTTCACCTGTTACATCTCTGACTGTGACACAAAAACAAGATTCTGCAGGCACTGGAATCCCAAACTCAAAACAGAAAATGTTGGAAACACTCAGTAGGTCAAACAGCTCCGATAGAGAGGGGAACAGAGTGAATGTTTCAGGGTCGGTGATCTTTTATCCAAGCTGGAATAATTTAGAGATTTAATAATTTACAAACAAGTACAGAGTCAGGGAAAGGAGAGCGGGAGAGGAGGCACAAGAACAAATAGTCTTGTGATAGGACCACCTCCCCACAAAGCAGGCAAACAATCTGGATTTAGTTTTCTCGGTGTAGAGATCACATCGGGAGCAACTAGTACACAATAACAAATTTCAAGAAGTATAAGTATGTCCTGTGTCATTCAGGAAGTGAGCCCATGGAACTTGGAAAGGGAGGAGGTGAAAGGGCGGGTGCTGCAAATGCTGTGTTTGCACAGAAGTTGACTGGAATTACGCCAGAGCTGGAATGTTAATTCCCATCCAGAAAGACTGAACAGGCTGAACATGGTTTCTCTGAAAAAGAGAGTGAGGGATGACTTGATCGAGGCCTTAAAGACTATGAAACGGTTTAACAGGGTAGACAAGATAGAGAAGTGTTCATGTGTGGATGGGTGGGATTAAATATAAGTCAGTCATTGATAAATCTAATGTGAAATCAGGAGCAATCAGAGATAATAACTGAAAATGCACCAAGTACTCAGCATATCTGGCAGCATCTGTAGATTGATAAACGTAAATAATATTTCAAGCCTTTTTCTTTATTCATTGAAGGGATGTGGGCGTCGTTGGCTAGGCCAGCATTGATTACCTATTGACACAGCAGCACAGTAACATCAGAGAGAGACCATTCAAATAGTTCATTTGTGCGATCGGGTTTATTCAGTTTCACCACTTGTTAACACCCCAGCTTTAAAAGTTGAAAGCATTTGATCCACAATCGGCACTTTCTTACTGGCAGGTCACAGTTTTAAATTTCCATAAAAACAATCGCCTGTTCATCACAGCCGCTGAGATTCCAGTGAGTTCATATCTAACTATCAGGGCTTGTTCTGCTGGAAAGAAATAAGGTGCTTCTGCACTTGGGTTGTTGTGTTCGTTACTTTAACAATAATTTTATATCTTGGCACTATGCTTCCAATCGTAATTAGATCGCAAAATATAATTGTAAATTCAACAGTATCAGGTTTCAATGGCGGGGCTCTGACCCAGCATTCGCAGCGAGATAGAATGTGCCCTATCCTCACTGCAGGAGTGCCCTGCGCAGGCGCAGTGATCGGTGGTGAACTGAGCATGCGCAGTGGAGGTTTCCGACTGGAGCATGCGCAGTGTGGGTACTGCAGCGACAGGGAAGTGGTGATCGCAGCTCCGCAAACAGGTATAAACGGCAGATTGTAGGAGGGTAATGGAGTGGGCAGAGTGGGTGAGGAAGCTTCATAAACAGGTTAGCGGCCGCCATCTCCTCCGCCGATGCTGCTGAGTTTTTCCAGGTAATTCTGGTTTTGTTTAAAAACAAAAAGCTAAAAGCTACTGCGGATGCTGGAAATCCAAAACAAAAACAGAATTACCTGGAAAAACTCAGCAGGTCTGGCAGCATCGGTGGAGATGAAATCAGTTGACGTTTCGAGTCCTCATGACCCTTCAACAGAACTGAGTATAGTTAGGAGAGAGGTGAAATATAAGCTGGTTTAAGGTGGGGGGGCGGGGGGAGAGAGAAGTTGAGGGTGGGGTGGTTGTAGGGACAAGCAAGCAGTGATAGGAGCAGATAATCAAAAGATGTCACAGACAAAAGGATCAAAGAGGTGTTGAAGGTGGTGATATTATCTAAGAAAAGTGCTAATTAAGAATGGAAGGCAGGACACTCAAGGTACAGCTCTAGTGGGGGTGGGGTGGAAAGACTAACAAGGTATTAGTTGTAGATTTAAAAATAATGGAAATAGGTGGGAAAAGAAAAATCTATATAAATTATTGAAAAAAAAACAAAAGGGAGGGGGAAGGAACGGGGTGGGGATGGGGGGAGGGAGTTTAAGATCTAAAGTTGTTGAATTCAATATTCAGCCCGGAAGGCTATAAAGTGCCTAGTCGGAAGATGAGGTGCTGTTCCTCCAGTTTGCGTTGGGCTTCACTGGAACATTGCAGCAAGCCAAGGACAGACATGTGGGCAAGAGAACAGGGTGGAGTGTTAAAATGGCAAGCGACAGGGAGGTTTGGGTCTTTCTTGCGGACAGACCGCAGGTGTTCTGCAAAGTGGTCGCCCAGTTTGCGTTTGGTCTCTCCAATGTAGAAGAGACCGCATTGGGAGCAACGAATGCAGTAGACTAAGTTAGGGGAAATGCAAGTGAAATGCTGCTTCACTTGAAAGTAGTGTTTGGGCCCTTGGACGGTGAGGAGAGAGGAAGTGAAGGGGCAGGTGTTGCATCTTCTGCGTGGGCATGGGGAGGTGCCATAGGTGGGGGTTGAGGAGTAGGGGCTGATGGAGGAGTGGACCAGGGTGTCCCAGAGGGAACGATCCCTACGGAATGCCACCAGGGGGGGTGAAGGGAAGATGTGTTTGGTGGTGGCATCATGCTGGAGTTGGCGGAAATGGCGGAGGATGATCCTTTGAATGCGGAGGCTGGTGGGGTGATAAGTGAGGACAAGGGGGACCCTATCATGTTTCTGGGAGGGAGGAGAAGGCATGAGAGCGGATGCGCGGGAGATGAGCCGGACACAGTTGAGGGCCCTGTCAATGACCGTGGGTGGAAAACCTCGGTTAAGGAAGAAGGAGGACATGTCAGAGGAACTGTTTTTGAAGGTAGCGTCATCAGAACAGATGCGACGGAGGCGAAGGAACTGAGAAAATGGGATGGAGTCCTTACAGGAAGCGGGGTGTGAGGAGCTGTAGTCAAGGTAGCTGTGGGAGTTGGTAGGCTTGTAATGGATATTGGTGGACAGTCTATCATCAGAAATTGAGCCAGAGAGGTCAAGGAAGGGAAGAGAAGTGTCAGTCTTTCCACCCCACCCCCACCCCCCACCTCCCACCTTAAACCAGCTTATATTTCACCTCTCTCCTAACTATACTTCAGTTCTCTTGAAGGGTCATGTGGACTCGAAACATCGACTCTTTTCTTCTCCATTGACGCTGCCAGACCTGCTGAGTTTTTCCAGGTAATTCTGTTTTTATTCTTTCACCCGCTCTGAGCAGCTTCAGTCACAGACCAGTACTACGCATGCTCATGAAACGGGCCGCACTGCGCATGCTCCAAGCACACACCCTAATACGCATGTGTAGGGAGCTCCTGTTGTGAGGATAGGGCACATTCTGGCCCCTGTTGAAGGTTGGGTAACCAGGCTGCCATTGAGAGGTGTTTTTTTGAATAGAAAATTATGTTTTGTGATCCGATGACGAACGAAGCCCAATACCAATATATAAAATTATTCAGTCAATTGGTATGACAAACAAAGTGCATGGGTCCTCTGCCATAATACTGTCCCGGGTGTAAATAACTGCAGTTAAACTACCGACATTTAGATGTGAACTCACTGGAGTCTCAGTCGGCGGTGTGAACAATTATTTTTTCTTCCCATACACAGAACATTTAAACTCTGTCTTGTCAGTAAGAACGTGACAATTCAGCCGGTGAACAATCCTTTCACAATGTCATTTTACCCCTAAGTTCCAGGACCATTGTGTGTGGATTTGGGAGGTAAGCATGATTTTGGAGACGGAAGAGTGGTCAGAGATTGGATGCGAATTGCAAGGATGTCGGGGACAAGGATGTGCTCATGGGAGGGAGAGAAGCAGAAAAGGCAGCTGATCTCAATTGTCACAGTCTTAGTGACAAATAAGCTCCATGAGCTCCTCACACTTGTTGGAGGTGTGGATGCAGGAGACAAGGGAGAGGGAGAGTCCGAAACAAAGACTAACTTGTGTTAGAGATGTTTTTAAAAATTCAACATCCTCTGTGTTTGACAGAATGTTGATTTATTTGAGCTTTATCCAGAATATTAACCTTATAACTGGGCTGGAGTTTATTAACATCAGCTGAAACAGACCCCAATGGGTATAGTTCATTCTTGTACATTATTAAAAGCAAAATCCAATCACTGTAGTTCGTTGTGAAGTCGTTGATGTCTCGGCAGGTGGGATGACTGAATGCATATCTTCCCACACTCGGTGCAGGTGTACAGCATCTCCCCAGTATGAGAGCGCTTGTGCAGAGAGAGGTGGGATGATTGCCTGAATCCAGTCCCATAAAGAAGGAATCTGAACGGTCTCTCATCAGAATGAATACATTGCTGGCGGATCAGTTCCTGAGAACTTGTAAAGCACTTCCCACAGTCTTGAAATTTAAAAGCTCTCTTTGATGTGCAATCAGATTGTATAAATTAATGAATCTCTTTCCACACAGCGCAGATGAATGGCCTCTCCCCAGTGTGAACTCGCTGGTGTGTCTGCAGGTGGGATAACGGAGTGAATCCCTTTTGACACTTTAAGCAAGTCAATGGCCTCTCCACAGTGTGAACGGTCCAATGAGTTTCCAATTTCGATGGGTAAAAGAATCCCTTCCCATTGTCAACATTTGCACAACTGCTTTCAGTTGTGACTGCATTTATGTTTTGACCAGGTCAGATGATCGGCTGAAACCTCATCCACACGCAGAACACTGTGAATGGTGCTTTCTTCTCCCATTTTCAAAATCCCACAATAATCTGTGGCCCAGAAACCGCTCTGTCCAATAGAGACACCCTCTGAAGAAGGGTCAGACAGACTTGAAACTGCTGTCAGGCGTCGCAAAGGCCAAGGACATAAAAGTTCATTCACAAATGTTCCAAAAACAGATACATTATAATCACCAGGAAAGGCTAAACAGCCTGAAGCTATTTTCTCTAGAAAAGAGAAGGCTGAGAGATGACCTGATAGAAATAGGATAAAGAATGGAGTTAGTAGCTCAGGAATGAAAACAATGGCTTCAATCTTCCCAAAATTTAATTGGAGACAATTTCTGCACATCCACAAACAGTCTGATAATTTAACAAAAGTGGAGAAGTCGAGAAAGGTGTTGGTGAGGTAGAGCTGGGCACTGTCAGTGTCCATGTGATAACTGACTCTGTGTTTTCAGATGATGTTGCTGTGGGGAGAATGTTAACAAAGAACAAAGAATAAAGGAAAGTACGGCACAGGAACAGGCACTTCGGCCCTCCAAGCCTGCGCCAATCATATTGCCCATCAACTAAAACATGTTGCACTTCCAGGGTCCGTATCCCTCTATTCCCATCCTATTCATGTATTTGTCAAGCTGCCTCTTAAACACCACTATCGTACCTGCTTCCACCACCTCCTCTGGCAGCGAATTCCAGACACTCACTACCCTCTGCGTAAAAAACTTGCCCTGCACATCTCCTCTATAGTTTTCTCCTATCACCTTAAATCTATTTCCTCCTAGTAATTGACTCTTCCACCCTGAGAAAAAGCTTCTGACTATCTACTCTGTCCATGCCACTCAGAATTTTGTAAACTTCTATCAAGTGGCCTCTCAATCTCCGTCTCTCTAGTGAGACCAATCCGAGTTTCTCCAACCTCTCCTCATAGCTAATAACCTCCAGACCAGGCAGCATCCTGGTAAACCTCCTCTGCGCCATCTCCAATGCCTCCATATCCTTCTGGTAATGTGGTGACCTGAATTGCATGCAATATTCCAAGTGTGGCCTAACCAAGGTTCTATACAGCTGCAGCATGACTTCCCAGCTTTTATACTCAATACCCCTGCCAATGAAGGCAAGCATGCCATATGCCTTCCTGACTACCTTATCCACCTGCATTGCCACTTTCAGCGACCTGTGGACCTGTACACCCAGATCCCTCTGCCCGTCGATACACTTAAGGGTTCTGCCATTTACTGTGTAATTCCTGCCTGTATTAGACCTTCCAAAATGCATTACCTCACACTTGTCCGGATTAAACACCATCTGCCATTTCTCCGCTCAAGTCTCCAACCGATCTATATCCCGTTGTATCTTTTGACAATCTTCTTCACTATCTGGAACTCCTCCAAACTTGGTGTCGTCTGCAAACTTTCTAATTAGCCCAGTTACATTTTCCTCCAAATCATTTATACCACAAACAGCAAAGATCCCAGCACTGATCCCTGCGGAACTCCACTAGTCACAGCTCTCCATTCAGAAAAGCACCCTTCCACTGCTACCCTCTGTCTTCTATGACCAAGGCAATTCTGTATCCATCCTGCCAGCTCACCTCAAATCCCGTGCAACTTTGCCTTCTGTACCAGTCTGCCATGAAGGACCTTGTCAAAGGCCTTACTGAAAACCATGTATATAACATCCACTGCCCTTCCATCGTCGACCATGCTGCCCCTCACTAACACGCCCATTTGCTTCCAAATGGTAGTAAATCCTGTCACGAAGAATCTTCTCCAATAATTTCACTACCACTGACATAAGGCTCACCAGCCTGTAATTTCCTGGATTATCCTTGCTACCCTTCTTAAACAATGGAACAACACTGACCATTCTCCAGTCCTCTGGGACCTCACCCGTAGTCAGTGAGGATACAAAGATTTCTGTCAAGGCCCCAGCAATCTCCTCGCTTGCCTCTCTCAGTACTCTAGGGAAGATCCCATCTGGCCCTGGGGACTTATCCACCTTAATATTCTTCAAGACGCCTAACACCTCCTCTTTTTTGATCTCAACATGATCCAGGCTATCTACAAACTCTTCCCTAGACAAATCGACCGCTAAGTCATTCTCTTTGGTGAATACTGATGAGAAGTATTCATTCAGTATCTCTCCCATTTCTTCTGGCTCCACACACAGACTCCCACCTCTGTCCCTGAGTGGGCCCACCCTTTCCCTGGCTACCCTCTTGCCCTTTACATATGTATAAAAGGCCTTGGGATTTTCCTTAATCCTGGTTGCCAGTGACTTTTCATGACCCATTTTAGCCCTCCTGACTCCTTGCTTAAGTTTCTTCCTAATTTCTTTGTATTCTCCACGGACATCATCTGTTCCCAGCCTTCTAGCCCTTACGAATGCTTCCCTTTTCTTTTTGAATAATCTCACAATATCCTTCGTTATCCAAGGTTCCTGAAACTTGCCATGCTTATCCTTCATCCTAGAAGTCTTCCTGAGAAATAAAAGGAGGCCAAAGTTGGATCCTCTGTGGACACCAGAGGTAACTGTGGGAGTGGGAAGGGAAGACATTCCAAGTGATTCTCTGACTATGATTAGATAGAGAAGAATGGAACCAGGAGAGAGCAGCCCCACCCAGCTGGACGACAGTGGAGAGGTGTTGGAGCAGAATGTTATGGTCAACCTTGTCAAGGGCTGCAGACAGATCGAGAAGTGATAGTTTCCCTTTGTCACTGTCACATAGGATGTCATTGGTGGCTTTGATCTGAGCTGTTTCAGTACAGTGGCAGGGGCAGAAACCTGATTGGATGGATTCAAGCAGGGAGTTCTGGGAAAGATGGAGCCGGATTTGGGAGGTGTGAACACTTTTCAGGAGTTCAGAGAGGAACTGGGGGTTGAAGATGGGTCAATACTTTGCAAGGACAGTAGAATTAAGTAATTGTTTTTTGAGGAAAGTGTGATTATTTGAAGGAGAGAGGGATAGTAACAGAAGAGAGAGAACTGTGAACAATATCAGTGAACATGGGGAAGTTGGGGGATCAGCAGTTTAGTGGGAATAGGGTCGATGGAGCAGGAGGTGTGTCTCATGGACAAGATGACCACTGAGAGGGCAGGAAGGGGGATGGGGGAGAAGCTAATGAAAGATGTGGGTTCACGGCTTGGACAAGGTGGAACATTATAGAGGCAGTTTGTCCCAGTGGGCTAGTGGAAGGGAGGGAAGCAGCGGAGGCAGCTAATCGGATTGTCTCAATCTTAGTGACAAAGAACCTCCATGAGCTCCTTACACTTGTTGTTAGAGGTGAGGATGGAGGAGAGAGCCCTTCCAGAGAAACTAACTTGTGTTAGAGATATTAACAAGACTCAATATGCTATATTTAACCCAAATATATTTAATTTGTCCTTATCCAGAATATTAGCCCCAATAACTGGGCTAGAGTTTATTAACATCAGCAGAAACAGACTACAATGAACAAGGTTCAGTCCTGGATGTGATTAACAGCAACATCCTGTTCGTTATTTGTGAACTCGCTGGTGTCTCATCAGTTGGGATGACCTGGTGAATCCCTTACCACACTTGGAGCAGCTGAACGGCCTCTCCTCAGTGTGAATTCGCTGGTGCTTCAGGAGGTCAGAGGACACAGTGAATCCCTTCCCACATACAGGACAGATGAACGGCCTCTCTCCAGTATGAATTCGCTGATGTCTCAGCAAGTGGGATGACTGTGTGAAGCCCTTCCCACAGTGGGAGCAGGTGAACTGTCTCTCCACAGTGTGAATTCGCTGGTGTCTCAACAGATCGGATAAATTAACGAATCCCTTCTCACACTCGGAGCAGATAAATGGTCTCTCCCCAGTGTGAACTCGCAGGTGTGTCAGCAGGTTGGATAACTGAGTGAATCGCTTCCCGCACTCGGAGCAGGTGAACGGCCTCTCTCCAGAGTGAACTCTCTGGTGTATCAGCAGGTTTGATGACTGAGTGAATCTCTTCCCACACTCGGAGCAGGTGAACGGTCTCTCCCCAGAGTGAACTCTCTGGTGTTTCAGCAGGGTGGATAACTGACTGAATCCCTTCCCACACTCGGAGCAGGTAAATGGCCTCTCACCAGTGTGAACTCGCTGGTGTGTCAGCAGGTTGGATAACTGAGTGAATGCCTTCCCACACTCGGAGCAGGTAAATGGCCTCTCCCCAGTGTGAACTCTCTGGTGTGTCAGCAGGTTGGATAACTGAATGAATCCCTTCCCACACTCGGAGCAGGTAAATGGCATCCTCCCAGAGTGAATTCGCTGGTGCCTCAGCAGGCTGGATGCCCAAGTGAATCCCTTTCCACACTCGGAGCAGGTGAACGGCCTCTCTTCAGTGTGAATGAGCTGGTGTCTCAGGAGGGTGGATGAATCAATAAATCCCTTCATACATACAGAACAAGTGAAAGGCCTCTCCCCAGTGTGTGTGCGCTGGTGAGTATCCAGCCTGGATGGATAATTGAATCCTTTTCCACAGTCTCCACATTTCCATGGTTTCTCCCCACTGTAACTGCATTTATGTTTTGACAGGCCAGATAATCGGCTGAAGCCTCGTCCACACACAGAACACATGTACGGTTTCTCCCCACGGTGAACGGTGCTTTTTCCTTCCATGTTCAAAATCCGATGAAATTCAGTTTACGACTAATTGTGCGACACCGTTAGATTCTGATGAAACATTGGGTTTCCCAATTGAAAATCCTGGGGAAATAGTTTAAACAGACAAAAGTGAATGAGAGAGAAACCACAATATCACAAAAACAGGTTGTGAAATTGAGGTGAATGAATCTGGTAATTTTTGGGGCCGGCACTAGGAAAAAGTGACCATGAAAACTGCTGGATGGTAATATAAACCCAACTGGTTCACTAATGTCCTTCAGGGAAGGGAACTTGCCAACTGGTCAGGGACTATACAAAACACCAGCATCTACTGGGGGAAATAGAGAGGGAGATGGGAGAGGCAGGGGGTGAAGGAAAGGGACTTTATGCATCTGCAATTCTACCAACATCTCCCAAACCCTCATCCTCCACCCCCTAGAAGGACCAGGGTAGATGTATGTGAACACCATCACCTCCAAGTTCCCCTCCAAGTCACATACCATCCTAACTTGTTTAACATCCAGTGTTGGATGAACAGAAATTTCCTCCATTTAAATATTGGGAAGATTGAAGCCATTGTCTTCAGTCCCTGCTACAAACTCCACTCCCTGACCATCAATGCCATCCATCTCTCTGACAACTTTGAGGCTGAGCCAGGCTGTTCACAGTCTTAGTGTCATATTTCACCCTAAGCTGAGCTTCTGACTACATATCACTGAGATCGCCAATTTCCACCTCAGTAACTTTGCCTGCCAATAAAATAATAGCAAAATACTGCAGCTGCTGGAAATCTGAAATAAAAAGAGAAAATGCTGGAAATATTCAGCAGGTCAGGAAGTATCTGTGGAGAGAGAAACAGAGTTAACATTTCAGGGGTGCAGAATGAACTAAAGGGATTAAAAATGATGCAGAATCTGATCATCAATATAAGCTCAGGGGTAGAAGTGAGATGGACTATAGCACAGGAAAAACAACTCCTGACTATGAAAGACATGGTGGGAAGCTATAACTGGTAAGTCAGCAGCACATGGTCAGGGCAGCAGTTAGCAGAAGTAACCATAAAATCCTAAACAGAGCTAAAATACACCCACTATTTGAGACAGAAAAAGTTAGAAAACAGCAGAGAGGTGATCAGGGAGGGCAGAGGTGAAACAGAGCAATGGATGGACACAGAATCAGATCCACAGTAAAGGAGTCACACCAGCTGCAGAGCTGTCAGACCTCACACAGATAACAAAGAACTAAAAGCTCCAAATTGTAGATGAGTTGTCAAAACTACTCACCTGTGAAACAATTTAACTCTTTTCAGCTTTGGAAACTCCTGTCGGAGACTGTAGCTGGAAAGATATCAGAAGCACTGAAGTCAGAGAAAAATCTACCAGTTGAGGAAATACCCTGGAGTGCGGTGATGTCACCGCACAATTGTCGGTGTGTGCTGATGTCACAGTGTAATTATCGATGTGTGCTGATGTCACAGTGTAATTGTCGATGTGTGATGACATCACAGACATGGACACAGAACATCTGGGTTTGTGTAAACCACTGATCACCACACATTATGAAGGATGTGAGGGTCCTTAAGAGGGTGCGGAGGAGACTTATCAGAGTGGTTCAACGGGTGAAGGATTTTAGATTAGTTTGGAAAAACTGGTGTTGTTCTCCTTGGAGCAAAGTAGACTGAGGGGAAATTTGATAGAGGTATACAAGTTAATGATTGGTTTACATGAGGTAGTTAAAGAAAAGCTGTTCACATTATCTGATCATAAAAGGGTTAGGGGACACAGATTTAAGTTATGAAGCAAGATTTACAGGAGGGGTGTGAGCAAAAATTTTACACAATGAGTGATAATGACCTGAAACTCATTACTTACTCTCAAAGGTTGATGAATCCAGTGTGTCTGTCAGATCTTGATCTTATGTTTGGTTTCCCGTCTGCAAATCATTCCCAAGTTATATCCTATGAAAAGATTACAAAACAATCAATCACTGTCAGTCCAGGGCAGAAATTGAGAAATATTTCTCTTGGTTTGAGTCTGCTGTGTGTAAATCCTCCCCTTCTAACCCCCTGTAAAAGGAGTTTCCAAAATCCATCCCTGTCAGTCCAGGATATTCACAACATTGTTTCCTCCTGCTACCTGGACCAGGATGACTGCGCATGCGCCCTGCTGCACAGCCGCGCCCACGGGCCAAGCAGAGGGAGAGGCACAGTCATTTCCGGTCTGTTCGCTGCAAACGCGGGGCCTGTAGTTTCTTATTAAGGGTCTGCGGCCTGCACCAAGTGTTTATAAAATCTCCCTGCCCACTCCGCTGGCTCCATTCCTCCCGCCCACCCACTAACTCTGTTATTCTGCTCCAGTCGCCATTTTCTCACCCACTTTCTGCGGCTCCAGTCACGGGACAGCACTGCGCATGCTCAGCCAAGAGCCCGCAATGCGCAGGTGCGAATCAGACTCCTCAATGCGCATGCGTAAGACCATGGCGCTCCGGATAGGGCACATTCTGTCCCGCATTGAATGCTGGGTGGGAGGATATGGTTAATTATCCAATATATTTTTATGATCCGATGGTAATTGCAGATTTATGGTTATGATTTAAATTATACAATTAATTGATACAATAAATTGCATCGGCCTCTACCATACTTTTGTCCTGGGTGTAATTAACAACAGAACAAACCCCTACAGTTAGATATGGATTCTTCACAGGTGAGGTGAAGAAGTGATTTCTCCTTCCATACACCAAACATTTAAACTCCGTCTTGTCAGTAAGAATGCGCCTATTGCGGAGCAAATCCTTTGAACTTTTATAGCTGGATTGTTCACTGGTGGCAAAACTGAGTAAATGCCTTCCCATGCATGAAATCAGTCAATTTTCTCCATCAGATGTGACTGCTGCTGTGTCAACTAATCAGATGATCGAGTAAACCTTTTTCCATAATTAGCTGCTGAATGATGTTTTCACAGTGTGACTTTACCTAGGCGTGTCCAGCACAGACTTGGACCTCTAATGCTTCTGGCAATGGGCTCTACATTCTCTTCTGAAGAAAAAAGGAAAGCGATGCTGTAAATCTGAAATAAAAACGGAACATTTTCGAATTCTAAACAGGTCTGGTAGCGTCTGTGGACAGCCATAGTTTTCATTTCAGGTCTGTGACTTGTCAGCGGAACTGTACAGGATCAGTGGAAAGACCTGAAAATATAATTCTGGTTCTCAATTTACAGAAATTCCCAGATTTTCTGAGTATTTCCATCATTTTCTGCTTTTATCTCTGGTTAAAGACGTTGCTTCTGAATTAGGCATTGGATTTCCTGGTGACCAACTTTTATTTATTCTCACCCATTCTAATCTGTCTCTCTGAACTTACTGCACTCCATTCTCTCAGGTCCATCCCCAACATTGTCATCAAACCCGCTGACAAGGGTGGTGCTGTTGTTGTCTGGCGCACTGACCTCTATCTCGCGGAGGCTGAGTGTCAACTCGCAGACACTTCCTCCTACCTCTCCCTGGACCATGACCCCACCACTGAACATCAAGCCATTGTTTCCAGGACTGTCACTGACCTCATCTCCTCTGGAGATCTTCCTCCCACAGCTTCCAACCTGATAGTCGCCCAACCTCAGACAGCCCGCTTCTACCTCCTACCCAAAATCCATAAACAGAACTGTCCCGGCAGACCAATCGTGTCAGCCTGTTCCTGCCCACGGAACTCAGTTCTCGTTATTTTGACTCCCTTCTCTCTCCCCTTGTCCAGTCCCTTCCCACCTACATCCGTGATTCCTCTGACTCCTTACGTCACATCAACAATTTCCAGTTCCCTGGCCCCAACCGCTTCCTCTTCACCATGGACGTCAATCCCTCTACACCTCCATCCCCCACTGGGATGCTCTGAGGGCTCTCCGCTTCTTCCTTGAACAGAGGCCCGAAAAATGCCCATCCACCACTACTCTCCTCCGTCTGGCTGAACTTGTTCTCACACTGAACCATTTCTCCTTAAACTCCTCTCACTTTCTCCAAATAAAAGGTGTGGCTATGGGTACCCGCATGGGCCCCGGCTATGCTTGTCTCTTTATGGGGTATGTGGAACATTCCTTGTTCCAGTCCTACTCCGGCCCCCTCCCACAACTCTTTCTCCGGTACATCGATGATTGCTTCGGCGCTGCTTCATGCTCTCGTCTGGACTTGGAAAAATTTGTTAATTTTGCTTCCAATATCCAACCCTCCATCATTTTCACATGGTTCATTCCTGACACTTCCCTTCCCTTCCTTCACCAATTCCCTGTCTCAATTTCTGATGATAGACTGTCCACCAATATCCATTACAAGCCTACCGACTCCCACAGCTACCTCGACTACAGCTCCTCACACCCCACTTCCTGTAAGGACTCCATCCCATTCTCTCAGTTCCTTCGCCTCCGTCGCATCTGTTCTGATGATGCCACATTCAAAAACAGTTCCTCTGACATGTCTTCCTTCTTCCTTAATCGAGGTTTTCCACCCACAGTGGTTGACAGGGCCCTCAACCATGTCCGGCCCATCTCCCGCGCATTCCTTCTCACACCTTCTTCTCCCTCCCAGAAATATGATAGGGTCCCCCTTGTCCTCACTTATCACTCCACCAGATTCCGCATTCAAAGGATCATCCTCCGCCATTTCCACCAACTCCAGCACGATGCCACCACCAAACACATCTTCCCTTCACCCCCATCCGCACCCCCCCCCCCCCACACCCCACCCCCGGTGGCATTCTGCAGGGATCATTCCCTCCGTGACACCCTGGTCCACCCCTCCATCACCCCCGACACCTCAACCCCCTCCCACGGCAACTTCGCATGCAACCGCAGAAGGTGCAACACCTGCCCCTTTACTTTCCCCCTCCTCACCGTCCAAGGGCCAAAATACTCCTTTCAAGTGAAGCAGCATTTCACTTGCACTTCCATCAATTTAGTCTACTGCATTTGATGCTCCCAATGCGGTTTCCTGTACTTTGGAGAGACCAAACGCAGACTGGGTGACCGCTTTGCGGAACACCTTCGGTCTGTCTGCGAGCATGACCCAGACCTCCCTGTCGCTTGCCATTTCAACACTCCACCCTGCTCTCATGTCCACATGTCCGTCCTTGGCCTGCTGCAATGTTCCAGTGAAGCTCAACACAAACTGGAGGAACAGCACCTCATCTTCTGACTAGGCACTTTACAGCCTTCCGGACTGAATATTGAGTTCAAAAACTTTAGATCATGAACTCTCTCCTCCATTCCCACCCCCATTCCGATCCCCCTTTTTTCCCAACAATTTATATATTTTTTTCTTTTCCCACCTATTTCCATTATTTTGAAATGTATTTCCATCCATTGTTTTATCTCTACCTTTTAGCCTATTTCGATCCCTTCCCCCCACCCCACCCCCACTAGGGCTATCTCTACCTTGCTCGTCCTGATTTCTACCCTTAATGTCACCTATTAGCACATTTCTTAGCTAATATCACCACCGTCAACATCTCTTTGTCCTTTTGTCTATGACATTTCTACTTTGCGTCCGCCTATCACTGCCCCTATATCCAGCCCAACCTGCCCCACCCCCCACTACCAGCTTATATTTCACCGCATTTCTCCATTTCCTTAGTTCTGAAGAAGAGTCACACGTACTCGAAACGTCAACTGTGCTCCTCTCCGCAGATTCTGTCAGGCCTGCTGGGTTTTTCCAGGTATTTTTGTTTTTGTTTCAGATTTCCAGCATCCGCAGTATTTTGCTTTTATCTGAGAGAGAGAAATCAATACGTTTCAGTGAGTGAGTCGCTGTCTCAGATAGAGATATGACAGACATTAAGTGATTGTGGTGACAAACGTGCCCATCTTAGCAAAGAAATGTTTGGTATGACATGAATTTATAAACAAGAGCACACAACAGAATATACTATCAATGAATATTTACGTTATTTGACGATCTGTAGTTACAGTTTGAATAAGAGAAAATAAAATAAAATGAAACATTCTGGTGAAGACAAATCTTTTATCTTTGTGGAATGACGCAGCATGATTTCTTTTCACACCGTCACACAGAACAGGTGATGTCTCATATGTAATACTGTTGGCTGTAATGAAACTGAATATTAGGAGCTGCACGGATCAAACAGTCAAAACCTGTAGTCTTAGGCCAAAGTCAGAGGCCCATTTCTAACTCAACGTTCACCTTATAGAGACATAGAATAGTGTAGTAACAACAGAGACAGAGCCTGGTGTGGTAATTACTGAGACAGGGTCTAGTGCAATTTAAGCAGAGGCATTACTAAAGAGGCCATCTAATGTTACTTAAGCAAAGACGTGACCTAGTGCACGAATAACAGGGGCGGGGACGAGTGCTATATTAACATAGACAAGGTCTACTGCTGTAATAGCGGAGATGGGTCTAGTGCAATAGTTACCGATACAGGGCCTGGATCAACATCAAGTGAAATAGGGCAGTTATTACAGGGACAGGGCACAGAGTAATTGCTTCCTAGAGAGAGTCTAAGGCCGTAATATCTGCCACCAGTGTAAGAGAGACAGAGATGATCTCGTGGAGTAAAAACAGGGAAAGGGAGAGTGGAATAGAAGCAGGGACAGAGGTACAAAGACAAAGCTTCTGCAGAGACAGGATCTAATTTAATTAAAAAGACAGAGAAGCTCGAGTGTAATACAGGCTGATACAGAGTCTAGTGTAAATTGTTCTGAAATACGGTCTAGAGGAATATAAGTGCAGACATGATTGAGTGTGTTATAAGCAGCGCCGTGACCGAGTGAAACATCAGTGAGGCAGTGCCGAGTGCAGTAATAATTGAGAGAGGATCTTGTGTAATACGAACCAGCCTAGTGTAGTGATAAGACAGACCGGATCCAGTTTAAGAAAACTGATACACGGTCCAGTGCAGCTTCACATAATTCAGGGCTCTTTTTAACATCAACTGACGCAGTGTCTGCTGAATTAAATACCGGCAAAGGTACGAGATTAATAAAAACAGAGTCATGCACTAGTACAGCAATAAGAGAGTAATGGTTTAGGACAATAACAACAGAAACAGGGAATTGTGTGATATGAATGGAGGCATGTATTGGTGCAGCATTAACTGAGACAGGGTCCAGTTTGATAGACACGTGGCAGGTTCTACTGGAGTACTAGCTGAGACAGAGTCTTGTGAAATGCAAATAAAAACATCTTCTAGTTTTCTATAACCAGAGACAAGCTCTAGTGCAGTGCCAACTGGGTCATGGCTTATTGTAACTTTGGTCGAGACCTGCTTCAGTGCAGTCATGACTGAGAAAGTGCCAACTGTATTATGGCCATAGTCCAGTACATTAACAACTGAGATTGAACCAATTACAGAAACAACTGAGAGATGACCTTCTCTAATATGCTCAGAGATATGTCCTAGTGTAATAGAAACAGAAACGGCGTCTAAGTTAATATGAACAGAGACAGTGCCAAATGCAGTAATAATTGAGACAGCGCCTGCTTCATGTGATGTGAGCAATCACGGTTCCACTGCCACCCACTGGTCAATCTTTGCTACTGCAGGTGTTGTGAAAATGTCGATCCGATTTACAATGGTTAAAATCAGAAATAACGGAAAACGTAGTCGGCAGGATTTGAACCGGCGCGGGGCAACCCCAATGGATTTCAAGTCCATCACCTTAACCACTCGGCCACGACTACGAATGCTAGCAGTAAGCCTGTATTATTTATATGAAGTCATAGAATGGTTACAGCAGAGAAAGCGCTCTTTCTGCCCGTCCTGTCACTGCCATTACCTGATCGTTTCCCCGGAACCCTGCAATTTACACTGTCTCTCCTCATTCTCCCGACCAAACTTGGAAAGAAAGAGTGAGAATGATCCAACCCGGCCAATTACCGGCCCATCAGTCTACTCTCCGTCATTGGTAAAGTAATAGAAGGGGTCATCAATAGTGCTATCAAGTGGCACAGACTTCGCAATAACCTGCTCACTGATGCGCAGTTTGGGTTCCGTAAGGGCCACACAGCTCCTGACCTCATTACAGCCTTGGTTCAAATACAAACAAAAGAGCTGAACTCCCGAGATGAGGTGACATCAAGTCAGCATTTGATCGAGTGTGGTATCAAGGTGCCCGAACACAACTGGAGTCAATGGGAATCAGGGGGAAACTCTCCGCTTGTTGGAGTCATACCTAGCACAAAGGAAGATGGTTGTGGTTGTTGGAGGTCAGTCATCTTATCTCCAGGACATCACTGCAGGAGTTCCTTAGGGTAGTGTCCTCGGCCCAACCATCTTCAGCAATGAACTTCCATCCATCATAAGGTCAGAAGTGGCGAAGTTAGCTGATAATTGCACAATGTTCAGCACCATACCCGACTGCTCAGATACTGAAGCAGTCCATGTCCAAATGCAGCAAGACCTGGACAATATCCAGGCTTGGGCTGACAAGTGGCAAGTAACATTCGCACCCCACAAGTGTCAGGCAATGACCATCTCCAACACGAGAGAATCCAACCATCGCCTCTTGATGTTCAATGGCATTACCATCACTGAATCTCTCACTATCAACATCCTGGGGGTTCCTATTGACCAGGAACTGAACTGGACTAGCCATATAAACACTGTGGCTACAAGAGCAGGTCACAGGTTAGGAATCATGCAACGTGTAACTCACTTCCTGACTCCCCAAAGCCTGTCTACCATCTACAAGGCACAAGTTAGGAGTGTAATAGAATACTCCCCACTTGCTTGGATGAGTGCAGCCCCTGCAACACTGAAGAAGCTGGACACCATCCAGGGCAAAGCAGTCCACTTGACTGGCACCACATCCACATTCACTCCCTTCACAACCGATGCACAGTAGCAGCAGTGTGTACCATCTACAAGATGCACTGCAGGAATTCACCAAGGCTGCTTAGACAGTAGTGTCCAAACCTACGACCATTCCCAGCTAGAAGGACAAGGGCAGCAGATAGATAGGAACACCATCACCTTCAATTCACTCATCATCCTGACTTGGAAATATATCGCCGTTCCTTCACTGTCACTGGGTCAAAGTCCTGGAAGTCCCTTCCTAACAGCACAGTGGGAGTACCTACACAACATGGACTGCAGCGGTTCAAGAAGGCAGACCACCTTCTCAAGGGCAATTAGGGATGGACAATAAATGCTGGCCCAGACAGCGAAGCCCACATCACGTGAATGAATAAAAAGAAAAGATCCAGGTTTACCTGCAAATTATATTGCCTTGAACTTCTGACCAAAGTAAAGCTCTGCAAACGTCAGTCCCTGGAGCAAGGCTGACGTATTTGCTCAGGTGAAGAACCAGCTGAAGCTTTCAATATTGGTTTTCTTAACACCGATTTCCAAATGGGAATTGTTCAATGGCTTGAAAGTGAAAAAAAAACAGGGTTAAGGAGAAAGAGAAGGAAATTGTCATTAATTATAAAGCTCTTTGTACAAAACTGACATAGACACCATGGGTGGAAGGTCCTCTTACTGAGCTGTGCCATTTGATGATGACATTGTTGATCAGTCTGTCTCCAGCATTCCTAATGAGAACAGCCGAATTCCATTTCTTCAAAACAAAGACCCAAAGTGCTGCTGCATGACGTCACCGTTTAACATTCCAGACAGCTCCATTGGGATCTTTACAGCGCAGGGTTTATAGAGGCGAGTGGGGTCATATTCGCTTCCCATATGATGGAGCTGCGGTTTGAAAGCTGGCAAGAGCATTATCCAAGCTTGTTTATTTGAGTGAGGGAAAGTTCGATAATTTACGTTTGTTGTAAATATGAACACGACGGTTGGAATACTGCTGACATTTCTGATTTTAACCAAATTAATAATTAGTTAATTAGAAGCAAACCCATCCAAATACGTCTGATTTTCTGTTTTTGATTCGATAATTAAGTTTGCTGTAAATATGAAAACAACGGTTGGAATCCTGCTGACTAAAGTTATCACCATTTGTGATTTTAACCAAATTAATAATCAGTTAATTAGAAGGAAACCCATCCAATTATGTCCGTATTTTCTGATTTCCATTCATTTATCAGCATTCAGGAAATTTGCTTTCGGAAATGGAACAAACACTGAGCCAAGTTGGTGACATCCTTGCTTTCTGGGCCTGTGTCTCTCCTTAGGCCTCTGTCACTCTCGGTGTATATCTCTCTGTGTCTGTTCCTCTGTGATTGTCAATGTGGTTCAGTTCCCTTAGGGGGTGCAAACTTTTTTCACGTCGCAAAGTTGATTCACATTAGTTCAGGTTAAAATGTTGATGAGAAAAGTATCAGCGTGAACGATAAAACAGGAGACTGGCCCTTTCTATATATATCCTACAACAGCAACAATTTGTATATATAAAGCGCCTTTAACCTGTTGAAACGCCACAAGGCGTTCCCCGTGAGCATTATATTAATATAAATTATGACACCGAGTCCCATATTCGGCCAGATGACTAAAAGCTCGGTCAAAGGGGGTGGGGGGGGGGGGGGCGCTTTAAAAACTCTCTTAAAGGAGGAAAGTATCGATTTCATGTTCCAGCTAACAGCAATGGTTCTTCTCATTGGTGAAGAAGTCACTTGTGTTCAACCAAACACAAGTCCAGTGACTCGGAATTGGCGCTTCCATTGGACCAACAGCGAATAGTGTGGAGGGTTTTGGAAATTGAAAGTTGCACATGAGCAGCTTGTGGGGCTATTTCACCTCACTGTCAATTTCATGTTCCAGCTCACGGCAACCGTTGTTTTCATTGGCTGACAAAGTCGTTTATCTTGAACCTAAACAGGCAGTTTTGTGGTGAAAGAGATCTGAACTGAAAAACAATAGGCAAAAGCAACGTAGCTAAGCAGAATCGAACAACTTTGGTGCAACTTCCCTAGTGGTTAGGATTCGGCACTATTACCGTCGCGGCCCGGGCTCGATTCCCGGTCAGGGAATGTTGATTTATTGAATTTTTTGAAACGAGTGTTGATCACTCATTGATTAGAAATGTTTAAAAGCTTCACCAGAATCAGAAGAGTGAGGGTTTAAATTTCGTCTCAGATCTGGAAAACATCACACTCGTGAGTGGCAGTGAAGGAAGAGGAGAGGAGAAGGGCTGTTTACTAAGCACTGACTATAGAAATGTTGTTGTGAGGCAAAATATGGGTGGGAGAAGTACGAATTTTGCTGCCTACTGTTTGCACTGGCACAAATCTCACTCCTGATGGATCAACCAATCACTACTGCTCTTTGAAAGCAGCACGCCCAGCCGAATGGCCTCTTTCTGCGCTGCAACTTTCTATAATTTTATGTTTCCCAACAGCACGGGTCATTCTGCCATTTTATAACCGACTCGACCGAGATGTACTTTCTCACCTTGTATTTGGCTCTTTTGAAACCTAAACACGGAGCAAATTCAGCGAGTTTTCTTGTCATTTCCAGCACGAGATTTGTCACGAGACTAATTAATGGTGCCAATCCTTCCCTGGAGCTCACCGCGTCCAAAGAGCACTGTTACCATCAGCCTGTTATGTATCCTCTTGCAGTACATCTGCTGAACATTATAAGCTTATCACAGCTCTGCTTTCTTCACATTGAAACCCAGTGTGAAAATCAATTAAAAAGCTGAACAACTGGGAGGAGAGTGACTGTGGATAATCGGCACTGTGCACATTCCTATAATTAGTAGGAGGTGTCAGCTGTGGCTCAGTTCATAACACCCTCGCCTTTGAATCAGAGGGTTGTGGGTTCATGTCCCACTCTGGAAACCAAGAACTGTGATTGTACTCGAAAGAGTTGCAATCTGTGACTGTTGATAACTCAAAAGAATTTAGGAGGTGTCAGCTGTGGCTCAGTTCATAGCACCCTCGCCTTTGAATCAGAGGGTTTTGGGTTCATGTCCCACTCCTGGAAAATCAAGAACTGTGATTGTACTCGAAAGAGTTGCAATCTGTGACTGTTGATAACTCGAAAGAGTTTCCTGTAATCAGTATCTGGGAGAACCAGGAAGATGAGATCCAGGTGTCTCTTTACCCACGAGTTTTACCCATTCCCACGAACTGGCTGTGTCTGCATTGAACAGCTAATTGACCTGGGAGCTGGACGGGCAGAGGGAGCTGGGGGCGAGACAGGGACAGAATCAGGAAGAGATGCGACAATAAAGTGCTTTGAATTTGATGTGTGTCAGTTGCTTTCAGTGATGAAAGTTTCACAGGAGCCGCAGTGATTGGTTGTTTTTTTTTGAAAGCAACAAGATTTAGAAGTAAAAAGATAAAAGCAAATTACTGCAAATGGCGCAAATCTGAATCAAACACAGGAAATGCTGGAAAAACTCAGCAGCTGGAGGGAGAAACAGGGTAAATTTTTCCAGACGGTACGACTCTTAATCAGATTTTTAAAATATTATAGCGCCCAACATGGGGCTCGAACCCACGACCCTGAGATTAAGAGTCTCATGCTGTACCGACTGAGCTAGCTGGGAATGTGAAAGACTATTTCGTATCCCAACATACATGGATAAACCTGTTGCTTTCCACCTGATACCTCAGCTTGGTCGGAATTTTAAAGTGTGGGACGGAATCGGCCGACAAAAGCCCCAAGGTTGCAATGCATTCCTCTCAATCATCAATAACATCATTCACATCTTCCACTTCTTAGCTGCACCTCCTTCCAAATACTGTGATCCATTTTCCTCAGGGTTTTCTCCTGCATTTAATGTTTACCTGCTTTGTGTCCTCATTTTGAAATCAGGTTCATTTCATTATCCAACACAAACTGAATTGCAAACCTGACTGACAAACAATGGTAAATAAGTCACTCGGTAACACAAATCCCATGGTACTCATTTTCAGATTCACATCAGTCAGCTTTTCAATAAAATAAAGGAATTTTACAGTGAAAAGAATTGGAAAGTTTGTGTGACTTTTATTTGTGCCTCACTCACTCGGGTATTCTGTAAATGCTGCTCGGAGGTTTAGTGACCGGGATATATTGTACCTGCAATATCCTGAGCCTGTGCTCTGTGTATTGGTAGGTGTGGCCCGGGTTGGAGTATCTCTCGTCCCAGGGATGGGCAGTAACCCGCTGACTGAAGCTGCAGTCGCTGCTTTCTGCTGGCAGTGGGTGATTGGAGAGTGCGGGGCCGGAATATTGCTGCTTTTCTGCTTTTCCATGTCTCACTCACTGTGGAGCTGAGGAAGAGAGAATAATCGATGGGTTCGTTTGATTCCAATAATTTCGTGAATTTCTGATGGGTTAGATGAAGGTACAGAGAGGGTCCAAATCTTTTCTCATTGTATTTGACAGAAAACGTAATTTTAAAAAGAAGCTGTTTTTGTGGGACCTCACTGGACAACAAAAGACCTGCCACCGTTTGGGGATATCCTGCAGCCCAAGTACCCAATGACAATCCGGAACTGTGTGACAATGATTGGTGCTGAGGGGGAAAAACAGTAAAAATCCTTAAACCACTGGGTGGTTTTGAATCACCAACCTTTCAGTTATCAGGCAAACACGCTGACCAATTGCGTCACAGACACTTACACAAACCTAACTGACGAGGTATCCCAACCAGGGTGTCAGTGAGTATAATCTTCAGATTGCCACTACCCAGATTGCTGTTGCGCTCTATCAGTTTTACTCTTCTAAAATAAAGGGTGAGACATTCATTATGGACACATGGAAACAGTCTGATCCCACCCACTACAGACACATCCATGTCACTGGGAACCAGCTCCCCTACAACCGGTGCCATTTCCCTTCGAGCCTTTCATTGTCTTGTCTGTTACCAAGTATTCTGATTGTCCCGAAGCCGATATTAGGTTTGAATTCCTGATGTGCAGTAACGAGAATCCTTTCACTGTCACAGATCAGTTAATTTCACTGACAACATCAGAGTCAATTTTCCAGCGTCTTAAAGAAGGGAAAGGTGCCTTGACTGTCTCTGGTTCACCCTTCATTCGCATTAGATTCCATTTCTCAAAGGGGATTTTCATTTCCTTCTTGAGTTCCCTGACCACATCTGGCAGCATCTTTGGATTGAGAGGCTTAATTAACATTTCAGATGCAGTGCAGTTCTAATGAACGGCTACAGACCTGAAATGAAAGCCATGTCTCTCTCTCCACAGACGCTACAAGGTCTGCTGAGAATTCCAGCATTTTCTGTTTTTATTTCAGATAACCAGCATCTGCAGTACTTTACTTTTTTTCCCCCTGATTAGTGAAACATATAAGACCCTGAGCAGTACTTGACAGGGTAGGTTTGGAGAGGATGTTCCCTCTTCTGGGAGAATCTAGAACTCGGGATCGCTGTTTAAAAATAAGGGGTCGCCCATTTAAAACGGAGATGAGGCGATTTTTTCTCTCTCAGTGGGTTGTGAAACTGATGAACTCTCTTCATCTAAAGGCTGTGGAAGCAGAGTCTTTAAATATTTTTAAGGCAGATGTGGATATATTCTTGGCAAGCAAGTGGGTGACAGGTTATCGGAGATAGGTGGGGCTACAGATTTCAGGTGACTATCAGATCAGCCATCATCTTATTAAACGGCGGAGCGGGCTTGAGGGGCCGAATGGCCTACTCCCGCTCCTTTTTCTTATGCAGTGCTAAGAATGTGGAACCCATTACCAGTAGATTTCGAGATCATGTCTAAGCTGAAAATGTGTAGGTAAATTAACACTGTAAACAGATTGTTCACCAGCTGGAATTGGAAAGGGAATCACTCTCATCCCATTTACTGACACAGCAACATTGTCTCACTGGTGGGAGACCATTCAGATACTTCACGTGTGCAAAGGGCTTTATTCAGTTTTCCCACAAGTTAACACTCCAACTTTAAAAGTCCAAAGTATTTGGTCCACAATCAGAGAATTGTTACTAACATGACACAGTTTAAATGTTCCACGTATAGGGGGAAAAGTCAGGAGCTCATCCCATCTGCTGAGACTGCACTGAGTTCAGATCTAACTGTAGGATCATTATATCCAGGAGAGAATTGTGGTGGAGTCATGAGCAATTTGGCCGCTGCATCAAGTGATTCAACAATTTTATGTCTTGTCCCTATGTCACCCATCGTATTCAGATTACGAGACAGAGGTTTCTGTTCTACAATATGATCTTTCAATGGCAGAGCGGAAACCCAAGTTTCACTGCGAGACAGAATGTGCCCTGTCCTCACTCTAGCAGCTTCCTGCGCGTGCGCATTGCGGTGTATGATGGTGCATGCGCATTTCGGTGTTTCATGAGCATGCGCAGTGCTGGCCTGTGACTGAAGCTACTCAGTGCGGAGGAGAGAATGTCGAGTGGAGCAAACTAACAGAGTTAGTGGGTGTGTGAAGAGGAATGGAGCCAGCGGAGTGGGCAGGGAGGCTTCATAAAGACACAGTGCAGGCCGTAGACCCCAAATAACAAGGTACCGGTCTTGTGTTTGCAGAGAACGGGCCGAAAAAGTCTGGATTTCTCCCTTCGCCAGGCCCAGCCGCCATCTTTATAGGGGGCAATGTGCAGCAGGGCGCATGCGCGGTCATGGTCCAGGTAGCAGGAGGAGAGAATATTGTGCATTTCTACCCTGGACTGACAGGGATGGATTTTGGAAACTCCTTTTACAGGGGGTTAGAAGGGGAGGATTTACACACAGCAAACTCAAACCAATAGAAACGTTTGGCCTTTCTGAATTTCTGTTCGGGACTGACTGATGGATTTCGTGAACTCTATTTCCAGGATGTTAGAAGTGGAGGGCAAACTCAAGGGAGGTGAGAAACCAAAACCAAACATCACGTCAAAATCTGAAAGTCACTTGTTTCACCAGGACCTGAATATCATCAGCCTTTGAAAGTAAGCATTGAGTTCCAGGTCATTACCAGTCACTGGGTTAAAAAAATCTCTTCCTGTCATCCCCCTTGTGGATCTTGCCCAAAATTTTAAAACTCTGTCCCTTAATCCTTTCATAATCAGCTAATAGGAACAGCTTTTATTTAACTACCTTTCATAATCCTGTACACCTCTATCATATCTCCTCTCAATCTCCTTTACTCCAAGGAGAACAACCCCAGTTTCTGCAACCTCATCTTACAGACAAAACCCCTCATCTCTCGAACCATTCTGGTTAATCTCCTCTATACCCTCACATCCTTCACAATGTGTGGTGATCACTGGTTTGCACAGACCCAGATGTTCTGTGTCCGTGTCTGTGATATCATCACACATCGACAATTACACGGTGACATCATCCCGTTCCCCGGGTATTTCCTCAACTGGGAGATTTTTCTCTGACTCCAGTGTTTCTGATATCTTTCCAGCTGCAGACTCCAGCAGGAGAGTTTAAAGTTGAAAACTGAAACTGTTTCAGAGTTGTCTATTTTTCACCATCCACCTACAATTGAAAGCTTTTAGTTCTATGCTCTGTATCTGTGAGAGGCTCCATGGCTCTGAGGCTGGTGTGGCTCCTTTACTGTGGATCTGAATCCATGTTCATCCATTGATCTGTTTCACCTCTGCCCTCCCTGATCACTTCTCTGCCATTTTTTAACTTCCCCTGTCTCTAATAATGGATGTATTTGAGTCATGTTTAGTATTTTACTGTTACTTCTGTCGATTGTGTCTAAATGAAGTTTCCACCACTGCCCAACCCCCGACCATGTGCTGCTGGCTTCCCAGCTTTATCTTCCCACAGTATCTTTCATAGTCAGGAATTGTTTTTCCTGACCTATAGTCCATTTCTATTCCACTTCTGAGCTTATATTGACCATCAAATTCGGCATCATTTTTACTCCTTGGGAGGAGGCGATGGTGTAATGGTGTTGTCACTGGACGAGTAATCCAGAGACCCAAGGCAATATCCTGGGGACCCAGGTTCAAATCCCGTCATGGCAGATGGTGGAATTCCAATTCCATTTAAAAAATCTGGAATTAAAAGTCTAATGATGACCGATGATGATTGTCCTAAAAACCCACTTGGTTCACTAATGCCCTTTAGGGAAGGAAATCTGCCGTCCTTAGTCTTGCCTACACGTGACTCCAGACCAAGCAGTGGTTGACTCTTAACTGCCCTCTGAATGCTGGCCTAGCCAGTGATGCCCACCTGAATTTAGAAAAATCATTCTGCACACCTTGAAACGTTAACTCTGTCTCTCTCCACAGATACCAGCATCTATTGTGATCCCCAGTTACCTGTGGAGAAGATGATGTTTGACCTTCTTGAACCGCTGCAGTCCGTGTGGTGAAGGTGCTCCCACAATGCTGTTAGGTAAGGAGTAACAGGTTATTCACCCAGCGATGATGAAGGAACAGTGATATATATATATCCAAATCAACAGCAACAATTTGTATTTATATGGCACTTTTAATGTAAGACAATGTTCCAAGGCATTTCACAGAAATGTTAAAAGCAAGGTTTGACACTGAGACAAATAAGGAGATATTAGGCCAGATGACCAAACGTTTGGTCAAAGAGGTAGGTTTTAAGGAGTATCTTAAAGGAAAAAAATGAGGTAGAGAGGAAGAGAGGTTTGGGGAGAAAATTCCAGAGCTTGGGGCCATGGAAACTGACAGAATGCTCAGCAGGTCAGAACAAAAGGAGCACAAACATCTCAGAGGGTTGTGAGGCTGGATGACAGTGATAGGGTGGAGCGAGACCAACATGGAATTTCAAAAAGTGGATGAGAATTTTAAAATGTAGGTGCTTCTTAAGCCGGTGCTTTTGTAGGTCACTGAGCACATGGGTGATAGGTGAACAAGACTTGGTGTGAGTAAGCACACGGGCAGCAGAGTTTTGGATGACCTCAAGGTTACAGGGAGGCTGAAAGTGCGGGAGTGCGTCAGACAGGTCAGGGCGGTGGGTGACTTGGAGGGGAACTTGGAGGCGATTATGCTCACATACATCTGCTACCCTGGTCCTTCTGGGGGTGGAGGTTGAGGGATTGGAAGATTCTGTCAAAGTTCTGCTTATGTTATAGATATAAACAATCCATCTCCTTCGCCTCCTGCGCTACCTACCTCTTTCTCTCTCTCTCTCTCTCTCTCACTCTCTCTTTCCATAGAGGCCAGTGTAGGCCCAGACTAGGTGGCAGGTTCCCTCCCCTGAAGGACATTAGTGAACCAGTTGGGTTTTTATGACAATCCAGCAGTTTTCATGGTCACTTTTTCCTCGTGCCGGCCCCACAGATTCCCAGATTCATTCAGCTCAATTTCACAACCTGCCTTTGTGTTTTTGTGGGTTCTCTCTCACTATCTTTTTTCTGTTTTAAATCAATTTCACAGGGTATTAGAAGGGAAGGATTTGCAGTCGGGAAACTGAAACCCAAACATCACATCAGGAGCTGACTGCGCCACCCAATTTATCGTAAACTGAATATCGTTGGATTTTGAACATGGAAGGAAAAAGCACCGTTCACAGTGGGGAGAAACCGGACACGTGTTCTGTGTGTGGACGAGGCTTCAGCCAATCATCTGGCCTGTAAAAACATAAATTCAGTCATAGCGATGAGAAACCTTGGAAATGTTGGGACTGTGGGAAGGGATTCACTTACCCATCTGACCTGGAAACTCACCAACGCAGTCACACAGGGGAGAGACCGTTCACCTGCTCCGAGTGTGGGAAGGGATTCACTCAGTTACACCAACTCCTGACACATCAGCGAGCTCACAACGGGGAGAGACCGTTCACCTGCTCCGAGTGTGAGAAGCGCTTCACTCAGCTACACCACCTCCTGACACATCAGCGAATTCACACTGGGGAGAGGCCATTCAACTGCTCCGAGTGTGGGAAGGGATTCATTAGTGTATCTAACCTGCTGAGACACCAACAAACTCACACTGGGGAAAGACCCTTCACCTGCTCAGAGTGTGGGAAGAGATTCACTCAGTTATCCAGCCTGCTGAGACACCAGCAAATTGACCCTGGGGAGAGGCCATTCAGCTGCTCCGAGTGTGGTAAGGGATTCATTGATCCATCCATCCTGCTGAAACACCAGCGGGTTCACACTGGAGAGAAAACTTTTAAATGCTCAGACTGCGGGAAGTGCTTTAAAAGTTCCGGGAACCTGATGTCACATCAACGTGTTCACACTGACGAGAGACCGTTCAGGTGCTCTCACTGTGAGACTGGGTTCAGATGGTCATCTGACCTTATGGTACACCAGAGAATTCACACTGGGGAGAGACCATTCACCTGGACGGAGTATGGGAAGGGATTCACTCGATCATCTAACCTGCTGAGGCACCAACGCGTTCACAAGTAACTACAGTGATTGGGATTTGCTGATAATCACATCCAGGAATGAACTATATTCAATGGAGTCGGTTTCTATTGATCTTCATAAACTCCAGCCCAGTTATAGGGGGCCATTTGTATTTTTGAAGTGCTGTGTGTTAAATACAGTGTATTGAGTCTTTTTAGTACCTTTAACACAAGTTATTTCCTTTTGAAAGACTCTCCTTCTCCCCTGTCTCCTCCATCCACACCTCCAACAACAAGTGTGAGGAGCTCATGGAGCTTCTTTGTCACTAAGATTGAGACAATCTGATCAGCTGCCTCTGCTGCTTCCCTCCCTTCCACTAGCCCACTGGACCAAAGATCCATCCTCTTGGGACAGGGGTGAATTGCATAGAATTTGCATCAGGAAGTGAATAAAATAGGTGCATTTCAGGGGAAAATGGATAGCTCTATGAGAAAGAAGGGAATAGATGATTACATTGATAGATTTAGCTGAGAAAAAATGGGAGGAGGCTCGAGTGGAGCGTAAACACCAGCATGGACTGATTGGGCTGAATGGCCTGGTTCTTTGCTGTATATCCCGTGAACTCCTGTGCAATCTAGTCTAAATCCATGGTATTATCTGTCTGGAAGCAGCATGGCATTAAACTGAAAACTAAAATCAAACTTTACCAGGCCATTGTCCTGAGCACCCTGCTGTATGGAGCAGAATCCCGGGTCTGCTCTTGGAGCCACATCAAAGCTCTGGAACACTTCCAGCAAAGACACCCGAGGTCCATCCTGAGAATTAGATGGCAGGACAAAAATCACAAATAACGAGGTTCTCCATCACGCTGGGTTCAACAGCTTGGAGACCACCCTCCAGAAAATTCAGCTCCGATGGCCAGGCCATGTTTCCCACATGGACAATCACAGAAATCCCAAGCTGATCTTCCATGGGGAACTGTCTCAGGGCAAACAACATCAAGGTGGTCAGTACAACCGATACAAGGACACCCTAAAAAAGAAGCCTCACAAACTCCTGCATTGCAGACCGTCTCTCCTCGGAAAACACTGCAGTCGTCCAGCCGAGTTCTGGTCTCTACATTATAGGAAGGATGTGATAGCACTGGAGAGGGTGCAGAGGAGATTTACCAGGATACTGCCCGGGCTGGAGGGTCTGAGCTATGAGGAAAGATTGGATAGGCTGGGGTTGTTTTCCCAAGAGCAGCGAAGGGGACCTGATAGTGGCATATAAGATTATAAGGGGCATAGTTGGTTGGATATTAGTAGAGGGGTCAATAACCGGGGCGGGCATAGATTTAAGGTAAGAGGTAGAAGGCTAAGAGGGGAGTTCAGGAGAATTGTCTTTTCACCCAGAGGGTGGTGGGAGTCTAGAGCTCACTGCCTGAAAGGGTGTAAATGATTTGGGTGGTTGAGTCAGAAACTCTTGTAACATTTTAGAAGTATTTAAATATTCACTTGCATTGCCTTAGCCTCCAGGGCTATGGGCCAAGCGTTGGATAATGGGATTAGTGTAGTCAGAACTTTGTGAGCAGCGTGGACACAATGGGCTGAATGGCCTTCTCCTGTGCTCTACAAGTGTATATTTGGAGGCAAGCACTGAAATTTGGTTCAGCGTGTTTCGAGGACCATCTACACCAAACTCAACATCCGACGTGCCCACAGGAAGGTCAGAGGCGGCACAGCTGCAGAAGTTAACCCAAGCACCATCAACAACAATATGAACGGTCAGTTCTGTGGATGTCCATGTTGAACCCACACCGAACTCTTCAGTCAGGAGAGGACCCACAGGAAATGATTAAATCATTTACAGTTTGGGCACTCAAACAACGAGGAGTCTACCCCAACATTATCCCTGTTCTCTGGATTGGGGAACTATACCCTGTCTGTATTACTGTGGTGCTGTTAATAAAGTCAGCGTGAGACAATCTGTTGTGAGCTTGATTATCTGGTGCCTGAATCCACAAGATTCATCATTTAGAGTCAACAAGATGAACAAGGAAACATATCACAGCCCAAAACTCCAGCTCGATATTCCCATGAGAAAGTCTGTTATCGAACACCTCGAATGGACAGAACAGAGAAAGATTCCTACTGTAAGAAACCCTAGTTAGAGCACAGCTAGAGTACTGAATCCAGTTGTAGTCAGCACATTACAGGAAGGATGTGATCACACTGGAGCGGGCGCAGAAGAGATTTACCTAGATGTTGCCAGGACTGGAGAATTTTAACTCTGAGGAAAGATTGGAGAGGCTGGGGTTGTTTTCTTTGGGACAGGGGAGGAAGAGGGGAGATTTAATTGAGGTGTAAAAATAATGAGGGTCCCAGGTTGGAAGGACCTATTTCATTTACAGAGGTCAGAACCAAGAGGATAGAGATTTAAAGTAATTAGTGGAAGGGTTAGAGGGGAGTTCAATAATGCTTTTACCCAGAGGGTGGTGGGTCTTGGAACTCACTGACTGAACGGGTGGTAGAGGCAGAAATACACAGATTTAAAAAGTGCTGGGATAATCGCTGGATGTGCTGTAACCTACAGGATTATGGACCAAGAGCTGGGAAGCGGGATTAGACTGGTTTGCTCATTTTCAGCCAGTACAGACATGATGGGCTGAATCGCCTCCTCTGTGCTACAATTTCTATGATTCTGCGGTGACAAGTGGTCCTCGTGTTTTTATCTGAGACAGGCCTCAGCCCAGTCATTTGCCCCGAGTGTTGATGTGATGGTTCAAGTGAAGAGATGCCGGGTACTGGGAGCAGCAGGAACAATAAATAAAACCGAGGTGTCAGTAAATACTGATATAGTTTATTTGTGTCTAGTTCCATTTTTATAAATTCTGCTGAATGTTGCCCTCGCCCAGTGTCAGGATATTGGATCAGAGCCACCATGGAAAATTAATTTGACACTGGTGAGATAGACAATGTCAACCGGATCCTCAGTATCTCTGTAACCTCCTCCAGCCCCACAACCCTTCCTGTAAATACAAGGTATTGTTCTTGGATTACACCCTGAGATAGACAATGCAATTATATTTTAACCGTTATTCTTCATGTAAAGTATCTCTCTTCAGGCTGTTCAAGATGAAACCAAACAGTGATTTATTTGTACTTCTTGCAGTTTAGTTCCTGTATTCACTGCTCACAATGTGATCTGCTCTACATTGGGAAGACCAAACACAGATTGGGTGATCACTTTGTGGAACAACCTCCGTTCAGTCTGTCAGCTTGAACCTGAGCTTCCAGTCACTTGTCATTTTAATTCTCTGCCCCACTCCCACTCTGACCTCTCTGTCCTTGGCCTCCTGCACTGTTCCAATGAAGCTCAATGGGAGCTCGAGGAACAGCAGCTCATCTTTCAATTCAGCACTTTACAACCTTCCGGACTCAACATCGAGCTCAGCAGTTTCTGCATCAACAGAGAGTTGTCAGGATTTGGAACATTCTACCTGAAAAGGTGCTGGAACCTGATTCTATCAGGAATTTTAAAAGGGAGTTGACAGGGATTTGGGATTGAGGAACTTACAGGGTTACAAACAGAAAGTTGCTGTGTGGGACTAAACACGACTGCTCTTTCAAAGAGGCAGCACAAGCACAAAGGGTTGAAAGGCCTCCTTCTGTGCTCTAAGTTTCTATGATTCTAGGAGTTGGCCATTTAGCCCCTCGAGTCTGTCCCACTATGCAATCAGATCACGGCTGACCTGTGACCCTTTGTTTCATGTCCCTTGATTTATACCTTGTGTTAGGAAGGATCTATCAATGCCAGATTGAAACTGAACATTGATCAAGCATGTACTGCCAATTCAGGAAGAGAATTACAAACTTCTCCCTACTTTACCTGAAAAAGATTTTCCTAATCTCACCCCTGAAAGTTCTGGCTCTAAGTTTTAGACTATGTTCCTCAGTCCTGGATTCCCCAACCAATGGAAATTGTTCCCCTCTATCTACCACACCATTTCCAATTTATATCATGAAAACTTCGAGAAAATCCTCCTCAATCTTCTAAATTCCAGGGAATACAAACCTCACAGTGAGATGATGAATATTGGCAGAATGAATAGGGTACTCAATGGTACAGTCCTAAAGGGTGTGTAGGGACTGGGGGAGCTGGGGGTTGATGTTCATACACATTTGAAGGCGAAAGGACATATTGAGAGAGCAGTTCGCAAAATATATGAGATCATGGGCTTCATAAGCAGATTTAATGTGTATAAATGCAGGGAAAATAAGCTGACCCGTTATAAAGCTCCGGTTAGGTCACAACAGGAGTATTGCATCCAGTTCTGGTCTCCACACTTTAGGAAAGGGGGAGAGTCCTTGAGAGGATGCGGAGGAGATTTACCAGAATGGTTCCAGGAAAAAGGGAATTCGGTTACAAAGGGAGATTGGAGAAGCTGAAGTTGTTCTTCTTGGAGTTACAGAGTTGAGGGGAGATTGGACAGAGGTGAACAAGATTGTGACAGGTTCAGATAAGGTGGACAAAGAAAATGTTGTTTCCATTTGTTGATGGTACAAGGATTAGGGGGACACATATTGAAGGTTATGGGCAATAGATACAGGGCAAATGCAGGGAGGAACATTTTACACAACAAGTGGTATTAACCCAGAACTCACTGCCTACGAGCAGGCTGGAAACAGACATGATAAATGCTTTAAAATTAAATTGGACCAGCATTTAAGAGAAATAAACATGCAGGGAGTTAAAGACACAGTGGGGCAATGAGACAGACTGGATTGCTCTACAGAGAGCTGGCATGGACTCAATGGGCTGAATGGCCTCTTTCTGTGCTGTAATTACTCTGATGCATTTGTTTGACCACTCCTCATAATTTAACCCTTGGAGTCCAGTTGTCATTCAAGTACATCTGCACTGCTCTCCCACTAAGGCCAATATGGTCTATCCTTCCCATGGTGTGATGCCCAGAACAGAACACAGTATTCCTGAACAAAAACAGAAATAGCTGGAAAAATTCAGCAGGTCTGGCAGCATCGGCAGAGAAGAGCAAAGTTGACGTTTCGAGTCCTCATGACCCTTCAACAGTATTCCTGTCCTGATGAAAGGTCATGTTGACTCGAAACATTAACTCTGTTTCTCTCCACAGATGCTGCCAGGCCTGCTGAGTACTTCCAGCATTTTTTATTTTTATTACAGTGGTTCAGGTGCAGTCTAACCAGGATTTTGAAAATGTCGGTGCTTTTCCCACAAACAGAACAGACAAAACTTTTTCCTTCCGCAATCAAAGTCCGATGATATTCTGGACCTGAGGAATCGAGTGACTCTGTTAGATTTTGATGTAAAGTTTGGTTTGAGTTTCCCCGTCTCCAAATCCGTCCCATTGAAAATCCTGCACAAAGGAGATTATAAAAAAAACATCCCTGTCAGTCCAGGATAGAAATTAAGAGACAAACATTTCTCTGGGTTGGAGTTTGCTGTGTGTAAATCCTCCCCTTCTAACCCCCTGTAAAAGGAGTTTCCAAACACTCGGTGCAAACTGGGCTCCGGGAGTTTGTAATCCGGGTTTGGAGTCCTACACCGGGTGTTTGTGAATCCTCCCAGTCCACCCTCCGGCTCCATTTCTCTCCTGCACTCGGCCCTTTCTCACCCTCTGGACTTTAAATTCCACCGCTTTCGTCCCGGTCCCGGGCACGCACTGCGCATGATCCACTCACAACAGGCTCCGTCCCTCATTCATTCCGATTGGCCGGAGGAACAGCCCGTCCCGTTGGTCCTCCAGGCCCGCCCCCTGTCCCTATTGGTCCGGAGCTGCCGTCAATCATTGTGAGCTGGAGCATGTGTAGCGCGTGAAATCAGGCGTGAGGAGAGCTGGAGCGAGCGGATTTAAAATACGGGATTTACAAAGACCGAGTGCGGACTGAGAGCTGGAAAAAAAAACCCGTGAGTATAGATAGGGCTGGCGGGTGAGTTGGGAGGATTTATGAATTCACGGTCTCTGTCTTAAACCCTCAATAAGGAACCATCCTTCCAATCACAGATTAGGTAATTTCACCGGAAGTAGGCCCGAGTTAACGGCCGCCAACTTTATAGGGGGCAAGGAGCAGCAGAGCGCATGTGCGGTTACCGTCTTTATCGGGGGCAAGAAGCATGTGCGGTCACCATCTTTGTAAGTGGCAATATCCAACAGGGAGCATGCGTGGGCGCCATCTTTACAGAGGTTGCAGACCCGGATGAATGACCCGCAGGAGGGACAATAAATCAGAGATTTGGTGTGAAATCAATGGGTTGTTGTAAAACAGGAGATCAGGGTAACAGTCAGAAACAACAACAACTTCTATTAACATCATAAATCATCCCAGTGAGCTTCAAAGGAAAATTATAAAATAAAGTATAACATTCAGACACAGAAGGAGGTGACCAAAATACTTAAATAGTCACTTGTTTGTACGGAATTTGATTATTAACGAAAAAAGAGACAAGCTGTCAAAGCTTTTCCTGTTGCACTCACCAGGACAGATGCAAGAATCCCAAATTTCAAAGGGAACCACAATTTATACTGCACGAGAAAAGGGTGCTGATTGGTTGGCCTGTCGACTCTGATTGATTGTTGCCATGGACAATACAGCCAGGAGCTGAAATCCCCTCTGCTTTTGTTTAATTCCACAAAACACCCCTTGCCTGGACTTGTTCCTTCCGCCTGCAGAGGACAGGTCCCTGTGGATGAACATACGTAGCTTCTAGCAAGTGCAAGTGAGACATTACTAGCCTGACTGATAATTTTTGAAATTTGGTATTCTTCCCTCTATCCTGATGAGTACAAGATAAAATGTTTTGACAGAATGTCTTTTTTTATTAATACTGAGTTGTCTTAAAGGGGGAAAGTGTCTTAGACAGAGGGAGAGAATCTCAGAGCTTGGGGTCGAGGGAACTGAAGGCACGGACACTAATGTTGGAGCAATTAAAACAGGGAATGCTAGAATTAGAGTAGTGCAGATATCATAGAGGGGTCTGTGGGAGCCACACAGAGAAGAGAGGACGCCATTGGGGGATTTGAAAACAAGGATGAGAATTTTAAAATCGAGTTGCTCCTTGAACGGGAGCCAAAAAAGGTCAGGGAACGGGCCTAGCTGTGAATGAAGACACAGACAGCAAAAATATGGATGTCTTCAAGGTTCCGGAGGGTAGAATGTGGGAGACCAGCCAGGAGTGTGTTGGAATGGTCGAGTCTGGAGGTAAAAATGGGAGTGATGAGGGTTTCAGCAGCAGATGAGACACTCCTAAGACAGGGGTGAGGTCGGGTGATGTTACGGAGGTGGAAACAGGCGATCTTAGTGATGGCACAGACATGAGGTCAGCAGCTTTTTCGGTATCAAATGTGACACCGAGGTTGTGAACAGACTGGTTTAATCTCAGACTGTTCCCAGGGAGAGGGATGGAGTTGGTATCTGGGAAATGGAGATTGGAGCAGGGACTGAAAACAGTGTCTTCAGTCTTCTCAGTATTTAATTGAAGTTAATTAGTCATCAGGAAGAGAAGCAGGAACCAAAATGGGCCATGTGACTGATCCCAGGTTTAACTCAGTTAGAGAGGGAGAGAAGGAAGGAAGGAAACTCTGGGATATTGGGAGAAACCATCTTCACAATCGCTTATTAAATCTCCACAAAGTAAGTTTTGGACACAAGGTTAACATCTGCTATTCTTTATGATCAGTCAGGGGGTTTCAGATTAATGTTTTGTCACGAGTAATCACTGAAGTGAATGATCAGACATATTGTCAACTCCAGTTGTAAAAATTTGTTAAAAAGATACAGAAAGAATTGTCCAAAACTCTGTTTGGATTTCAGCACAGGGAGGAGGGAGAGTGTGTGGGACGGGGATTTGCAGCTTTTGGGGAACAAGAGAGGAAAAAATGTTCCATAGAATTGTCTGTTCTGAATTTCTATCCTGTTCTTACAGTGATGGCTCTTGTAAACTCCTTTTACAGATAATTAGAAGGGGAGGATTTTCAGGCAGGAAACTCAAACCAAACATCACATCAAGATCTGACACAGTCACTCGATTCATCAGGACCTGAATATCATCACCTTTGAATGTGGACGGAGAAACATTTGTCTGTTCTGTCTGTAGGGAAAGATTTCAAACATCAGTGTGACTGGAAAAGCACTGAGACACACACACCCGAGTGAGAGTGTTCCAGTGAATTGACTGTGGAAAGAGCTTTAACTAGTTACACAGCCTGAAATAACATCACACCATTCACAGTGGGGAGAAACTGTACACATGTTCTCTGTGTGGACGAGGCTTCAACTGATCATCAAACTTAGAGAGACACAGGGACACCTGGACCATGGAGAAACCGTGGAAATGTAAGGACTGTGGGAAAGGATTCAATTGTCCATCCAAACTGGAAATCCATCGACGCAGTCACACTGGGGAGCGGCCGTTCACCTGCTCTGAGTGTGGGAAGGAATTCACTCAGTTATCCCACTTGCTGACACACCAGCGAGTTCACACTGGAGAGGGAGCATTCACCTGCTCCGAGTGTGGGAAGGGATTCACTCGGTCATCGAGCCTGCTGACACACCAGCGAGTTCACACTGGAGAGAGACCATTCACCTGCACGATATGTGGGAAAGGATTCACTGAGTCCTCTCACCTACTGAAGCACCAGCGAAGTCACACTGAGGAGAGGCCATTCAGTTGCACGTCCTGTGGAAAGAGATTCAGAACTTCATCGAACCTCAAAGTACACCAGCGAATTCACACTGTAGAGAGGCCTTTCACCTGCTCCGAGTATGGGAAGGGATTCACTCAGTTATCCCACCTGCTGACACACCAGCGAAGTCACAGTGGAGATAGGCCATTCACCTGCTCCCAGTGTGGGAAGGAATTCACTCAGTTATCCCACTTGCTGACACACCAGCGAGTTCACACTGGAGAGGGAGCATTCACCTGCTCCGAGTGTGGGAAGGGATTCCATCGGTCATCAAGCCTGCTGACACACCAGCAAGTTCACACTGGAGAGAGACCATTCAACTGCACGGTATGTGGGAAAGCATTCACTGGGTCCTCTAACCTGCTGAAGCACCAGCGAATTCACACTGAGGAGAGGCCATTCAGTTGTACTTCCTGTGGAAAGAGATTCAAGACTTCATCGAACCTCAAAGTACACCAGCGAATTCACACTGGAGAGAGGCCTTTCACCTGCTACGAGTGTGGGAAGGGATTCACTCGGTCATCCACCCTACAGACACACCAGCGAGTTCACACTGGGGAGAGACCATTCACCTGCTCCCAGTGTGGGAAGAAATTCACTCAGTCATCCACCCTGATGAAACACCAGCGAATTCACACTGGAGAGAGACCATTCACCTGCTCCCAGTGTGGGAAGAAATTCACTCTGTTATCCACCCTGCTGAAACACCAGCGAATTCACACAAGGAGAGGGCATTCCGCTGCACTTCCTGTGTAAAGAGATGCAGCCTTCATTCCACCTCAGTGTACACCAGTGAATTCACATTGGAGAGAGAGCGTTCACCTGCTCCAAGTGTGGAAAGGAATTCCCTCATTTATCCAACCTGTTGACACACTAGCGAGTTCAGACTGGGGACATGCTGTTCACTTTCCCCGAATGTAGGAAGGGATTCACTTGGTCATCCCACCTGTTCACACACCAGCGAGTTCACAAGTGACAGCAGGGGTTGGATGCTGCTGTTATTGCTGCTGTTAATCACATCCAGAACTGAACCATGTTCATTCTGACAGTTGTGGTTTGTTTCTATTGATGTTAATAATCCCTGTAACTGGGCTGAAGTTTAATATCTTGATGTCTGTTAAATAAATTAGTTTTGTTTCAAATTCTCAGAATGTCGAGTCCTTGATTTCTCCAGGATAAGAGGAGACTGACTGATGTCCTGTTCCCAACTGCTCCAATTTTTGGATCTTTTCTCCTCTCTAACTCTAAATTTGTTCAGTTCTCAGACCTTTGGTTACTCTCATGAATACGTCCCAGCTCCCCACACCTCCCAGTGAGCCTTGGGATCCAGGGAAGTATCAGTATTAAAAACAGAAAATGCTGGAAATAACCAATACTTTTCCAAATGCCAATTGATTTTGTCCCAGATTATTGTCTCCAGCCTTTCCCCACCACTGATGTGAAGCTGATTGTCCTGGAATTGCTGTGTTTTTGAACAGGGGTGTAATATTTACAATCTGTCAGTCCTTTGACACCACTACTATATAAGGAGGATTGGAAGATTGTGACCAGAGCCTCCACAAGTTCCATGTGAAGGATGCTGTCTCTGACAGTGCAGCAGTCCCTCAGTGTCACCCTGGAGTGTCAGCCTAGATAATGTGCTCAAGTTTATTAATATTTCCTCTTGTTATTGATGTGGATCATTAAGAAACAATGGACTCTAATTATGTCATCCAGTCCCAGTGCAATGATGTCATGAAGATTATTAAATACCAGCGGAACCTGAGTGAGAGAGTCTGTATGAATATAACTCAGATAGACACAGCTTGTGTCATAGTTCAGTGAGATCTGATCACTCACTGAGTGAGAGAGTCTGTATCAATATAACTCAGATAGACACAGCTTGTGTCATAGTTCAGTAAGATCTGATCACTCACTGAGTGAGTGAGTCTGTATCAATGTAACTCAGATCAACACAGCTTGTTGGAACAGACCTGGGGAGAAAGAGGCTCTGAATTTATCACTGGATTTTCTGTTCTCCACAGTTAGGAAAATGATGATTCTTTCCAAACATCCAAATGACGAATCAAGTCATTAAAGATGATTTGTTGTTTTGAGCTGAATTATTTGGTAGAATTAGCGTGAAGGAGTGGGATTGACCCACAGGCTGAGTCACAACTTTAAGGACAGGAAGAGAGAGAATCTGGAGAGGGGAAAAGAATTAGTGAATTAGTAGGTGACTGGGTACTGAATCTGGAACAATGAGCAGAGAGGGGGAGGAGTGTGTGGGACAGGGATTTATAGATTTGGGGGAATGAAAGCAGAAAGAATATTCCATAGAAACTAGAATAGTCTGTTCTGAATTTCTATCCTGTACTGACATTGATGGCTTTTGTCAACCCTGTTTACAGGGGATTAGAGGGAGAGGATTTTCAGATGGGAAACTCAAACCAAAAATCTTGCAAGATCTTATAGAATCACTGAATTCATAAACGATCAGCCTCTGATTATAGAAGGAAAAATGTTTGTTCTGTCTGTGGGGAAATATTTAAATTACCAGTGTGACTGGAAAATCAGCGGGACACACACACACACACACACGAGTCAGAATAGCATCTCGGGGTCAAACCTGACATCACGTGTGCAAAAAGCCTGGTTTATATTCAGACAGTTGTGAGGAAGAGGAATGGAGTTGGTAGCTCGGGAATGAAAACAATGGCTTCAGTCTTCCCAATACTTAATTGGAGGAAATGTCTGCACATTCACCACTGGATATCAGACAAACAGTCTGATAATTTAATAAAAGTGGAGAAGTGGAGAAGTGGAGAGAGGTGGTGGTGAGGTAGAGCTGGGTACTGTCAGTGTACATGTGATAACTGACACTGTGTTTTCAGATGATATCATTGTGGGGAGAATGTTGATGAGAAATAAGAGGCCAAGGCTGGTTCCTTAGGGGACACCAGAGGTAACTGTGGGAGTGGGAAGGGAAGACATTACAAGTGATTCACTGACTATGATTAGACAGAGAAGAATGGAACCAGGAGAGAGCAGCCCCACCCAGCTGGACGACAGTGGAGAGGTGTTGGAGCAGAATGGTGTGGTCAACCCTGTCAAAGGCTGCAGACACATCGAGAAGGGATAGTTTACCTTTATCCCAGTCACAAAGGATGTCATTAGTGGCTTTGATCAGAGCAGTGGCAGGGGCAGAAACCTGATTGGAGGGATTGAGACAGGGAGTTCTGGGAAATGTGGGCACAGATTTGGGAGGTGTGAACATGTTTGAGGAGTTTGGAGAGGAAAGGGAGGTTGGAGTTGGGACAACAATTTGTAAGGACAAGGCCAAAGGTTTGTTTATTGACGAGGGCTTGATGATGTCAGATTTGAAGGAGAGAGGGACAGTAACTGAAGAGACATTGACAATCTCAGCGAACATGGGGAAGTTGGGTGACCAGCAGTTTAGTGGGGATAGGGTCAATGCAGCAGGAGGTGGGTCTCATGCACAAGATGAGCATGAAGGTGGCACGAGAGGAAATGGGAGCGAAACTAAAGAAAGATGTGGGTTCAGGGCTCAGACAAGGGGGATCTTTAGAGACAGTTTGTCCCGGTGGGCCAGTGAAAGGGAGGAAAGCAGCAGAGGCAGCTGATCGGATTGTCTCAATCTTAGTGACAAAGAAGCTCCATGAGCTCCACACACTTGTTGTTGAAGGTGAGGATGGAGAAGACAGGGCGAGAGGGAGAGCCCTTCAAAAGGAACTAACTTGTATGTTTAACACAGAGCTGATTTATTTGACTTTATTCAGAATATTAACAGCTGTAACTGGGTTGGAGCTTATTAACATTAGTAGAAACAGACCCCAATCAACATGGTTCAGTCCAGGATGCAATTAACAGCAAAATCCAGTCACTGTTGTCACTTGTGAATTCGCTGGTGTCTCAGCTGGTGGGATAACTGAGTAAATCCCTTCTCACAATCGGAGCAGGTGAACGGTCTCTCCCCAGTGTGAACTTGCTGGTGTGTCAACAGGTTGGGTAACTGAGTGAATCCCTTCCCACACGTGGAGCAGGTGAACGGTCTCTCTCCGCTGTGAACTCGCTGGTGTACTGTGAGTTGTGATGACCACCTGAACCCAGTCCCGCAGTGAGAGCACCTGAATGGTCTCTCGTCAGTGTGAACACGTCGATGGGGCATCAGTTCCCCGGAGCTTTTATAGCACTTCCCGCAGTCTGAGCATTTGAATGGTCTCTCCCCAGTGTGAATTCGCTGGTGTTTCAGCAGGTTAGTTGACTGAGTGAATCCCTTCTCACACACTGAGCAGCTGAATGGTCTCTCCCCAGTGTGAACTCGCTGGTGTGCCAGCAGGTCAGATGTCTGAGTGAATCCTTTCCCACATGTGGAGCAGGTGAACGGTCTCTCCACAGTGTGAAGTCGCTCATGTTTCAGCAAGTTGAATGGCTGAGTGAATCCCTTCCCACACACGGAGCAGGTAAATGTTTTCTCCCCAGTGTGAACTCGCTGGTGTGTCAGCAGATGGGATGAACAAGTGAATCCTTTCCCACACATGGAGCAGGCGAATGGTCTCTCTCCGGTGTGACTGTGCCGATGAGTTTCCAGTTCAGACGGGTAATTGAATCCCTTCCCACAGTCCCCGCATTTCCATGGTTTCTCCCCATTCTCACTGCATTTATGTTTTGACATGCCTGAAGATCGGCTGAAGCCTCGTCCACACACAGAACACGTGTCTGTTTTCTCCCCACTGTGAACGGTGATTTTTCCTTCCATGTTCAAAATCCGATGATATTCAGGTTTTGATAACTTGGGCGACTCCGTCAGATCCAGATGTGATGTTTGGTTTGAGTTTCCCGACTGCAAATCCTCCCCTTCTAACACCCTGTGGAATTGATTTAAAACATAAAAAAGGGAGTGAGAGAGAACCCACAAAAACACAAAGGCAGGTTGTGAAATTGAGCTGAATGAATCTGGGAATTTTTGGGGCCGGCACGACGAAAAAGTGACCATGAAAACTGCTGGATTGTCATAAAAACCCAACTGGTTCGCTAATGTCCTTCAGGGAAGGGAACCTGCCACCCGGTCTGGGCCGACACAAGACTCTGGTGTCAAAAATAAAACAAGTATTAGGGGCAGCAGGAGACAACATGGCCCTTCGAGCCTGCTCCGTCATTCAACATGATTGTGGCTTCTCTTAGGCTTCAACTCCACTTTCCCGCCCACTCCCCATATCCCTCGACTCTCTGAGACACCAAAAATCTCCCCATCTCAGCCTGAAATATATTCAATGATGAAGCATCCACAGCCTGCTGGGCTGGAGAAAAGGAGAGAGAAAGTCAGAGAGGGGAGTGGGAGAGGCAGGGGTGAGGAGAGGGCTTTTCAGAGACCTATAAATAGACCAGAACTTTGACAGAATCTCCCAAACCTTCAACCTCTACCCCCGAGAAGGATCAGGGTAGCAGGTGTATGTGAACACCATCACCTCCAAGTTCCCCTCCAAGTCACACACCCTCCTGACTTGTCTGACATCCAGAACTGGATGAACAGAAATTTCCTCCATTTAAATATTGGGAAGATTGAAGCCATTGTCTTCAGTCCCCACTACAAACTCCACTCCCTAGACACCGACTCCATCCCTCTCCCTGACAACTGTCTGAGACTGAACCAGACTGTTCACAACCATGGTGAAATATTTCACCCCAAGATGAGCTTCCAACCACATATCCACATCATCACCAAGACCGACTATTTCCACCTCAGTAACATCGCCCGACTCCACCCCTTATTTTAAAATTTCTGCATGGCTGCTCCCTATTGCTGGAATCTCCTCCAGCATCACAACCCTCGGAGATATCTGCGCTCCTCTAATTTGGCCTACTGAGTGTTCCTGATTTCTATTGTTCCACATTCGTGCCCATTCTGTCACTTTCCAAGGCTCCAAGCTCTGGAATTCACTCCCTAAACCTCCGCCATTCACTACCTCTTTTTCCTCCTTTAATTTACTCTGTAAAACCCACTTCTTTGACCAAACGCTTGGTCACCTGCCCTAATATCTCCTCATGTGGCTCAGTGTCAAACCTTGCTTTGTAACATTTCTGTGAAATGCGTTGGAACATTATCTTACATTAAAAGTGCTCTATAAATACAAGTTGTTGATTTGGACATATATCACTGTTCTTTCATCATCACTGGGTGAATAACCTGTAACTCATTACCTAACAGCATTGTGGGAGCACCTTCACCACACGGACTGCAGCGTTTCAAGAAGGTCAAACATCATCTTCTCCACAGGCAACTGGGGATTGGCAATATTTGCTGGTATCTGTGGAGAGGGAAACAGAGTTAATGTTTCAGGGTTCGCAGAATGATTTACACGAGTAAAAATGCTGCAGAATTTGATGATCAATATAAGCTCAGAAGTGGAATAGAAATGGACTATAGCGCAGGAAAAACAATTCCTGACTATGAAAGATACTGTGGGAAGATAAAGCTGGGAACCAGCAGCACATGGTCAGGGGATGGGCAGCAGTGGAAACCTCATTGAGACACGGTCAGCAGAAGTAACAATAAAATACTAAACATAACTCAGATAGATCCATTATTAGAGACAGAGGAAGGTGGACAATGGTAGAGAGGTGATCAGGGAGGGCAGGGGTGAAACAGAGCAATGGATGGACATGGATTCAGATCCACAGTAAAGGAGTCACACCAGCCCCAGAGATTTGGAACCTCTCACAGAAAACAGAGCACAGCATTAAAAGCTCTAAATTGTAGACGGATGGTGAAAAATATTCACCTCAGAAACAATATCACCATTTTCAAATTTAAACTCTCCTGCTGGAGCCTGCAGCTGAAAAGATAGCAGAAACACTGGAGTCAGAGAAAAATCTCCCAGTTGAGGAAATACCCAGGAGGCAGGGTGATGTCACCATGTAATTGTCAATGTGCAATGATGTCACAGTGTAACTGTCGATGTGTTATGATGTCACAGTGTAACTGTCGATGTGCGATGATGTCACAGACACAGAACATCTGGGTCTGTGCAAACCAGTGATCACCAAACATTATGAAGGATGTGAGGGTCCTTGAGAGGGGGCAGAGGAGATTTATCAGAATGGGTCGAGGGATGAGGGATTTTAATTGTGAGATTAAATTCAAGAAACTGAGGTTGTTCTCCTCGGAGTAAAGGAGCTTGAGGGGAGATTTGATAGAGGTGTACAGGATTATGAAAGATAGTTAAATAAAAGCTGTTCCCATTAGCTGATTATGAAAGGATTAAGGGACAGAGATTTAAGATTTTAGGTAAGATCCACAATGTGAGGAAGAGATTTTTTACCCAGTAACTGAAAATGACCTCAATGCTTACATTCAAAGGCTGGTGCTACTCAGGTCCTGGTGAATAAAGAGACTTTCAGATTTTGTCGTGATGTTTGGTTTCAGTTTCTCATCTCCCTCAAGTATCCCTTGAGTTCCTCCTCTTCTAACATCCTGTAAATGGAATTCAAAAAATCCATGAGGGTCAATCCAGGATTGAAATTCAGAAAGAACAAACGTTTCTCTTGGTCTGAGTTTGCTGTGTGTAAATCCTCCCCTTCTAACCCCCTGTAAAAGGAGTTTCCAAAATCCATCCCTCAGTCCAGGATAGAAATTCACAGTATTCTCTCCTCCTGCTACCTGGACCAGGACGGCCGCGCATGCGCCCTGCTGCACATTGCCCTCTATAAAGATGGCGGCCGTTACCCCGGGCCTGGCGAAGGGAGAAATCCAGACTTCTTCGGCGCGTTCTCTGCAAACACAAGACCGGTACCTTGTTATTTCGTGTCTGCGGCCTGCACTGTGTCGTTATGAAGCCTCCCTGCCCACTCCGCTGGCTCCATTCCTCCTCACACACCCACTAACTCTGTTAGTTTGCTCCACTCGACATTATCTCACCCGCTCTGAGCAGCTTCAGTCACAGACCAGCACTGCACATGCTCATGGATCCGACCGCAATGCGCATGCCCCACCACACTCAGCACTGCGCATGCGTGTGGCGCTGCTGTTGTGAAGATTGGGCATATTCTGCCCCGCAGGGAATGCTGCGTGGCCGCTCCGCCATTGAAAGATCACGTTGTAGAACAGAAACCTCTGTCCTGTAATCAGAATACGATGAGTGCCATAGGGGAAAGACATAAAATTGTTGAATCAATGACACAGCGGCCAAATTGCTCAGGGGTCCACCGCAATTCTCACCTGGATGCAGAGCAAACCCCGACAGTTAGACCTGAACTCAGTGTAGTCTCAGCAGATGGGGTGAGCTAGTAACATTTCCCCCGATACATGGAACATTTAAACCCGTGTCTTGCCAGCATCTCTGCTCTGATTGTGGATCAAATCTTTTGAACTTTTAAAGTTGGAATGTTAACATGTGGGCAAACTGAATAAAGCCCTTTGCACACGTGAAGTATCTGAATGGTCTCCCACCAGCAAGACTGTGTTGCTGTGTCAGTAAATGGGATGAGAGTGAATCCCTTTCCAATTTTAACTGTTGAACAATCTGTTTACAGTGTGAGTTTACCTACACATTTTCAGCTCAGTCATGCATCTCGAAATCGACTGGTAATTGGTTCCATATTCTTAGCACTACATAAGAAAAAGGAGGAGGAGTAGGCCATTCGGCCCCTCAAGCCTACTCCGCCATTTAATAAGATCATGGCTGACCTGATAGTCACCTGAAATCTGTATCCCACCTATCACCGATAACTTATCACCCCCTTGCTTCCCAAGGATATATCGACCTCTGCCTTAAAAATATTCAAAGACTTTGCTTCTACAGCCTTTTCAGGAACAGAGTTCCAAAGTTTCACGACCGTCTGAAAGAAAAAAAATCGCCTCATCTCCATTTTAAATGGGTGACCCCTTGTTTTTAAACAACGATTCTGAGTTCTAAATTCTCTCACACGAGGTAACATCCTCTCCAAAGCCGCCCTGTCAAGTACCCCGAGGATCTTATATGTTTCACTGATCAGGTAAAGTAAAGCAAAAAATACTGCAGATGCTGGTTATCTGAAATAAAAACAGAAAATGCTGGAATTCTCAGCAGATCTGGTAGTGACTCTGGAGAGAGAGACATGGTTTTCATTTCAGGTCTGTAACCTTTCATCAGAACTGCACTGCATCTGAAATGTTCATAATGCCTCTCAATCCAAAGATGTAGTAAGGGAACTCAAGAAGGAAATGAAAATCCACTTTGAGGAATGGAATCCAATGCGAATGAAGGGTGAACTGCCCGACTGAGCAGAGACAGTCAAGGCACCTTTCCCTTCTTTAAGACACTGGAACAGTGACTCTAATTTTATCAGTGAAATTAACTGATCTGAGACATTGAAAGGATTCTCGTTATTGCACATCAGGAATTCAAACCTAATACCGGCTTCGGGACAATCAGAATACTTGGTAACAGGCAAGACGATGAAAAGCTCGAAGGGAGATGGCACCGGTTGTAGGAGAGCTGGTTCCCGGTGACATGGATGTGTCTGCAGTGGGTGGGATCAGACTGTTTCCATGTATCTGGAATGAATGTCCCACCCTTTATTTTGGAAGAGTAAAACTGATAGAGCGCAACAGCAATCTGGGTAGTGGCAATCTGAAGATTAGACTCACTGACACCCTGGTTTGGATACCTTGTCAGTTAGGTTTGTGTAAGTGTCTGTGGCGCAATTGGTCAGCGTGTTTAGCCTGTTAACTGAAAGGTTGGTCATTCAAGACCACCCAGGGGGTGAAGATTTTTACTCTTTTTTCCCCTCAGCACCAATCATTGTAACACTGCTCCAGGTTGTCATTGGGTACTTGGGCTGCAAGATATCCCCAAACGGTGGCAGGTCTTTTGTTGTCCAGTGAGCTCCCACAAAAACAGCTTCTTTTTAAAATTACTTTTTCTGTCAAACAAAATGAGAAAAGATTTGGACCCACTATGTACCTTCATCGAACCCATCAGAAATTCATGAAATTACTGGAATCAAACGAACCCATAAATTATTCTCTCTTCCTCAGCTCCACAGTGAGTGAGACAGGGAAAAGCAGAAAAGCAGCAATATTCCGGCCCTGCACTCTCCAATCACCCGCTGCCAGCAGAAAGCAGCGACTGCAGCTTCAGTCAGCGGGTTACTGCCCATCCCTGGGACGCGAGATACTCCAATCCAGGCCAAACCTCCCAATACACCGAGCACAAGCTCAGGAAAACACAGGTAGAGTATATCCTGGTCACTAAACCTCTGAGCAACATTTACAGAATACCAGAGTGAGTGAGTCACAAATAAAAGTCACCAAACTTTCTAAACTTTTCACTGTAAAATTCCTTCATTTTATTGAAAAGCTGACTGTTGTGATTCTAAAAATCCATGGGATTTGTGTTACCGAGTGACTTGTTTTCCATTGTTTGTCCATCAGGTTTGGATTTCAATTTGTGTTGGATGTTGATGCGAATCTGATTTCAAAATGAGGACCCAAAGCAGGTAAATATTAAATCCAGGAGAAAATCCCGAGGAAAATCGATCACAGTGTTTGGAAGGAGGTGCAGCTAAGAAGTGGAAGATGTGAATGATGTTATTGATGATTGAGAGGAATGCATTGCAACTTTGCGGCATTTGTTGGCCGATTCTGTTCCACACTTTAAAATTCCGGTCAAGCTGAGGTATCAAGTAGAAAGCAGCAGGTTTAACCATGTATATTGGGATACAAAACAGTTTTTCATGTTCCTAGCTAGCTTAGTCGGCAAAGCATGAGAATGTTAATCTCTGGGTCATGGGTTCGAGACCCACGCTGGTGCTGTAATACTTTGAAAATCTGAATAAAAGTCGTACTGTCTGGGAACATTGACCCTTGCTCCAGCTGCTGAGTTTTTCTAGCATATGCTGCTTTTGTTTCAGATTTCCATCATTCACAGTAATTTGCTTTTCTCTTTTTAATTTGAAATCTTGCTGCTTAAATAAAACACCAACTGATCACTGCGGCTCCTGTGAAACTTACATGGCAGACATTCATCACTGAAAGCAACTGACAAACGTCAAATTCAAAACACTTTCATGTCGCATCCCTTTCTGCTTCTGTCTCGCCCCCAGCTCCCTCTGCCCTTCCAGCTCCCAGGTCAATTAGCTGCTTCATGTAGACACAGTCAATTCGTAGGAATGGGTAAAACTCGTGGGTAAAGAGACACCTGGAAATCATCTTCCTGATTCTCCCAGATACTGATTACAGGAATGTGCACAGTGCCGATTATCCACAGTCACTCTCCTCCCAGTTGTTCAGCTTTTTAATTGATTTTCACATTGGGTTTCAACGTGAACAAAGCAAAGCTGTGATAAGCTTACATTGTTCAGCAGATACATGACAGGCTGATGGTAACAGTGGTCTTTGGACGTGGTGAGCTCCAGTTAAGGATTGGCACCATTAATGTGTCGCTCAATTCGTCTCATGACAAATCTCATGCTGGAAATGACGAGATAACTCGCTGAATTTGTTCCTTGTTTAGGTTTCAAAAGAGCCGAATACAACATAAGAAATTACATCTCGCTCGAGTGGGTTATAAAATGGCAGAATGACCCGTGCTGTTGCTATAAAATTATAGAAAGTTGCAGCACAGAATGAGGCCATTCGGCCGGGCGTGCTGGTTTCAAATAGCAGTAGTGATTGTTTGATCCATCAGGAGTGATATTTGTGCCGGTGCAGACAGTAGGCAGCAAAATTCGTACTTCTCCCACCCATATTTTGCCTCACACCAACATTTCCATAGTCAGTGCTTTGCAACTTTTCCTCTTCCTTCATCCCCTCACTCCACTTGAACCAAGTGTGATGTTTTCCAGCTCTGAGGCGAAACTTAAAGTCTCACTTCTCTGATTCTGGTGGAGCTTTTAAACGTTTCCAATCAATGAAAAATCAACGCTCATTCCAACAAATTCAACAACTCGACATTCCCTGACCGGGAATCGAACCCCGGTCACGGTGGTGAAAGCGCCGGATCCTAACCACTAGACCACCAGGGAATCTGCACCAGCAGTTTTTAATCTGGCTTATCTGCGCTCCTTTTGCCTATTGTTTTTCAGTTCAGATCTCCTTCACCACAAAACTGCCTGTTTAGGTTCAAGATAAACGACTTCTTCAGCCAATGAAAACAACGGTTTCTGTGATCTGGAACATGAAATTGACAGTGAGATGAAATAGTCCCACAAGCTGTTCATGTATAACTTTCAATTTCAAAAACCCTCCACCCTATTCACTGTTGGTCCAATGGAAGCGCCGATTCCCAGTCACTGGACATCAGGGAAACTAACAACAAGGCCTGACATTTGGATTATGAAGGCAACTTATGACATTTTCTTTTTCATTCCCGATCTCTATCACCAGAGACAACTTTCTCTGACCAATTGGTCTGTTTGGGTTGAACACAAGTGACTTCTACCCCAATCAGAAGAACCATTGTTTATGGCTGGAACATGAAATCGGTACTTTCCTCCTTTAAGACAGTTCTTAAAGCTTCCCCCTTTGACCGAGCTTTTAGACATCTGACCGAATATGTGTCTCGGTGTCACACTTTGATATATAATGCTCCTGGGGAACGTCTTATGAGTTTCATTAGGTTAAAGGCGCTTTATAAATATAAGCTGTTGTTATAGGATATATATAGAAAGGTTCAGTCTTTTATCTTTTTACTTTTAAAATCTTGCTGCTTGAAATAAAAAAAAAACACCAACTAATCACTGCGGCTCCTGTGAAACTTACAAGACTGTCATTCATCACTGAAAGCAACTGACACACATCAAATTCAAAACACTTTCATGTCGCATCTCATTCTGCTTCTGTCCCTGTCTCGCCTCCAGCTCCCTCTCCCCGTCCAGCCCCCAGGTTAATTAGGTGCTTGATGCAGACACAGCCAGTTCGTGGGAATGGGTAAAACTCGTTGGTAAAGAGACACCTGGATCTCATCTTCCTGGTTCTCCCAGATACTGATTACAGGAATGTGCCTAGTGCCGATTATCCACAGTCAGTCTCCTCCCAGTTGTTCAGCTTTGTAATTGATTTTCACACTGGGTTTCAATGTGTAGAAAGCAGAGCTGTGATAAGCTTTATATTGCTCAGCAGATGTACTGCAAGAAGATACATGACAGGCTGATGATAACAGTGCTCTTTGGACGTGGTGAGCTCCAGTGAAGGATTGGCACCATTAATATGTCGCTCAATTAGTCTCGTGACAAATCTCGTGGTGGAAATGACAAGAAAACTCACTGAATTTGTTCCTTGTTTAGGTTTCAAAAGAGCCAAATACAAGGTAAGATAGCGCATCTCGCTCGAGTGGTTTATAAAATGGCAGAATGACTCGTGCTGTTGGGAAATATAAAATTACAAAAAGTTACAGCACAGAAAGAGGCCATTAGGCAGGGCGTGCTGGTTTCAAAGAGCAGTAGTGATTGGTTGATCCTTCAGGAATGATATTTGTGTCAGTGCAAACAGTAGGCAGCAAATTTCGTACTTCTCCCACCCATATTTTGCCTCACACCAACATTTCTACAGTCAGTGATTTGCACCCAGCCTTTCCCCTCTCCTCTTCCTTCATTCCCTTACCCCACTTGAACTAAGTGTGCTGTTTTCCAGCTCTGAGGCAAAACGTAAAACCACACTCCCCTGATTCTGGTGGAGTTTTAAACGTTTCCAATCAATGAATAACCAACACTCGTTCCAACAAATTGACATTCCCTGACCGGGAATCAAATGCGGGCCGCAGCGCTAAGAGCACCGCATCCTAACCATGAGACCACCAGGGAAGCTGCACCAATAATTTTCGATTTGGCTTATCTACGCTGCTTTTGCCTATTGTTTTTCAGTTCAGATCTCTTTCACCACAAAACTGCCTGTTTAGGTTCAAGATAAACGACTTTGTCAGCCAATGAAAACAACGGTTGCTGTGAGCTTTCTAAGCTTATGTGATCATTCTCACTCTTTCATTTCCAATTTGGTGGGAAGAATGAGGAGAGGCAGAATAAATTTCAGGGTTCTGGGGAAAAGGCCAGGTAATGGCCATGACAAGACGGGCAGAAATACCGCTTTCTCTGCTGTAACCTTTACGATTTCATACAACTAATAATGGTATAGGAGCAACCTCTGTAGTCGTGGCCGAGTGGTTAAGGCGATGGATTAGAAATCCATTGGGGTTACCCCGCGCAGGTTCGAATCCTGCTGACTACGTTTCCTGTTATTTCTGACTTTAACTGCACGCAGACAGAACTAATTATCGTTTGAATCGAGGAAAAGAGATCCAAACACATCCGTGATCTCTTATTTCCATTCATTGTCAGCCTTCTGCAAATCTCCAGTCGGAAATGGAAAAAAAAGAGCCAATTTGGTGACATGATTTCATCCTGGCATTTGCCTCTCCTTAGGCCCCTGTCACTCTCGGTGTATATCTCTGTTTGTTCTTGTGTGTGGGTCAATGTGGTTTAGTTCCCAGAGGAGGTGAACACATTTTTACGAGCACAAACTGTATTCACATTCGTGGTGCAACTTCACATTACAATGTTACAGTGAAAAATATCAGGATGAAAGAGACAACAGGAGTCTGTCTTTTTCTCTGTATGGAGTACAACAACAACTTATATTTATAAAGCTCCTTTTACCTCATGAAACGTCACAAGGCGTTCCCCAGGAGCATTGTATAACAAAGTATGACGCTGAGCCTCATATTCTGTCAGATGACTAAAAGCTCTGTCAAAGGGGGAGGCTTTAAGAACTGTCTTAAAGGAGGAAAGTATCGATTTCATGTTCCAGCTCTCAGCAATGATTTTTCCCATTGGCTGAAGACGTCACTTGTGTTCAAATGACATAGACCATTTGGTCAAAGAAACTTGGCCCTGGAAAAAGGGATCTGGAAAGGGAAAATGCCACAAGCAGCCTGCATGTGTCAAACTGCTGGGTTAGTGGTTAGAATGCGGTAATTTTATCAGTACAGCCTGCGTTCGATTCCTGGTTAGGGATTTGAAACTTATTCCTCCTGGGCGAGCTGATCAAATCAATGTGATTAATTTGTTGGTTGTAAATAACACTGTAAAGCTCTGCTAGAAATGATGGAGTAAGAGTGTAAATTTCACATCAGAGCTGGAAATGTCACAAGGGCAAAACTCGGGAATAAACCCAGAGTCGGAGTAAGGGAGTGAAAATAAAAGAGAAGGACTGTGGTAGGTTACAAAGCACTGACTATAGAGCTGGTGGTGCGAGGCAGAATATTATTCCTGTATTACCCATGTCACATGCAGCTCTAATTTCCTGATTTATCCCATGCCCAACATTACCACTACAGTTTAGTGGCCTATAAACAACTCCCACCAATGTTTTCTGCCTCTTGTTGTTTCTTAGCTCCACCCAAACTAATTCCATATCTTGATCCTTCAATCTAAGATCCTCTGTCACTAATGTACCGATCTCGTTCCTTATTAACAGCGCGACCCTGCCTCGATTTCCTTTTTGTCCATTCTTCCTAAAAGTATTCAGGTCAACCAATCACACTGTTCTTTGAAAGCAGCACACAGGGCCGAATGGCCTTTTTTCTTTGCTGTAACTTTCTGTCATTTTATTTTTCCTAATACCACGGTTAAGATGAATTTTCTGACCTTCCAAATGATGCTTTGAATTCAAGACATTCAGCAAATTCAGCGAGTTTTCTTTTCATTTATGGCAGGGAATTTGGAACCGGACTCGTTGAGCGGCAATTAAATGTTCTCAATCGTCAGATGCAGCTCACTGAGTCCAAACAGGCACTGTCAGCATCAGCCTGTTATGTACATTCTTGCTGTGCATCGTCTGAGCTATAAGCTAATCACAGCTCCACTTTCTGCACATTGAAAGACAGTATGAAATAAGCACCATTTCAAATCTTAACAACACGCATATTTGTGATTTTCTGTGTGTGTCAATGTGGTTCAGTTTCCCATTTTTACCACCCAAACATTGGCCATGTTAGTTCTGTGGCTTCATGTTAAGATGGTACAGGGAAAAAAAGAGCAGTTTTAAAACATTTCTCTCTTTTCTTTGAGTGGAAACTGTTCAGCAACTAAACGTCCGGATGTTACTGGGTGATGATTGAAGTTTTCACATGACCTTATTAAGTAGCTGAGAACGCTCGAGGGGCCGAATGGCCAATTCCTGATCATAATGTTTTATATTGTGTTATATTATATTATATTGTGTCAATGTTGGTGAAGACAATGTTTGTGTCTAATCTGAATGTGGTAGTGAGGCTGAGTGGGCTCAGCCGCTGGTTCAGGTTTCGATCTCTCTGGTGATTTGGGCTTCACTCCCACCGCTGCCAAACTTTCTGGTGGTTTGTTATTTGAGGCGCTTCCCAAAAATTCTCCGTGCGGTGAAGGGGCAGCTGATCTGTGCCGTGTTGTATTTCATTTGGAAGAATGAGGAGAGACAGTGTAAATCCCAGGGTGACTGGGAAAAGATGGGACAATGACACGGACATGAAGACCTCCTTTCACTGGAACTCCCTGTATTCATTCCCTAATTTTAAGCAACATGCAGCCTTTACCCAGTTGTCCTGGCCGAGTGCTTAAGGCGTTTTTCCACATGGTTCGAATCCTGCCAATTCCCCTTCTTCTCATTCTTGATTGACATAAACTGTCTGCAGAGTAAATTATCCATCAAATGAAAAAGAAAACCACCCAAATACCCCCGTGTTTCTTACTTTTGTTCATCTACAAACATTCACTACATTTGGCCCCTGAAATGGAACAATAATTGACCAAGTTGATGACATCCTTGCTTTCTGGGTGTTTGTCTCTCCTGAGGCCTCTGTCACTCTCGGTGTATGTGTCGGTTTGTGTTCCTCTGTGTGTGTCAATGCGGTTCAGTTCCCCGAGGTGGTGGACACATATTCACTTCATAAACTTGACTCACATTAATTGTGCAGCTTCATATTAAAATGTCAAAGAGAAAAATATCAGGATGAAAGATGCAAGAGAGAGTTTGCAATGTTTGGAAGGAGGTGCAGCTAAGAAGTGGAAGATGTGAATGTTATTGATGATTGAGAGGAATGTATTGTAACCTTGGGGCTTTTGTAGGCCGATTACCTTCCACACTTTGAAATTCAGAACAAGCTGAGGCTCCAGGGAGGAAGGAACATTGATCTCCCTGAATTTTTGCATAGGGAGCAATGACTGTGCATTCCCAGCTAGCTTACCCGGTAAAGCGTGAGACTTAATCTCAGCGTCGTGGCTTCGAGCCCCACTCTGGGCGCTGCCGTTTTTTTAAAACTTTGATGGGTGATCCCCAACTCCCCATCCCTCCAGCAGTGTCACCGCTCAAACTGAGTCTTTCTCCATCCCGCTTTGTTAATATCACAGCCGTTGGCTTCTGAATGAAAACAGCCTCGGCTTCACTGGAAGTCAAAGAGCCTCGTGCTTCGGATTTAATACTTTCACCACCACAGCCCAGGTTCAACTCCTGATCAGGAGCTAACTTTTTTCTTACCGCTGTGTGAACTGTCACAATGCACAGGAATTCCTCGTGTAAACTGTTAAAGCGAACCTGAAATTTAATGTAGGGAAGTGTGAAGTGATTCATGTTGGTCGGAAGAATGAAGAGAGGCAACATCACATAAAGTGTACCATTCTGAAGGGGCTTCTGTGTTACAGAGCGAGTGGTTAGGATCTGGAATGCATGGCCTGAGAGTGTGAGGGAGACAGATTCAATCGCGGATTTCAAAAGAGAATTGGACAGAAAATTCAGGTCTCCGGGGAAAAGACGGGGGACCATAACATTCTAACATGAAGTTGCACGAATAATGTGAATGAAGTTTGTGATGGTAAAAAAGTGTTCATCCCCACAGGGAACTGAACCACATTGACACACACAGAGGAACACACACAGACACATGCATCGAGAGTGACAGAGGCCTCAGGATCCACAAACACCCAGAAAGTTAGGATGTCACCAGCTTCTCCAATTATTGTTCCATTTCAGACTGCAGATTTGGTGAAAGCTTGCAGATGAACGGAAATGAAGAAATGCGGAGGAGATGCAGGAGAAACACACGGGAGTGTTTGGAAAGTTTTTATTCCATTTCACCAACAATTAATTTAATTCTGGATTCACCTAAAGTGTGGAGCAGCAGACATTGAGGATTCAAACCTACATGGGGAGAGCCCAGTAGATTTCAAACCCATTGTCTTAACCACTCATCCGCAATTACAGATCTCGCATCAATTTCAATCTTGTTCATATGAAATCACAGAAAGGTTATAACAGAGGAAGAGGGAATTCGGCCCCAAATATCCCCAGTCACCCTGCAATTCATACTGCGTCTCCTCGTTCTTCCTGCCAAGATGAAGATCTTAAGACATCGACGGCCGTGAGCCCATGCTCAGGTGAAGTGGCTGAAAGAACAAATCAACTGAAATTTCGAATCGAACCCACGAAGAGAACAGAGCCCAAACAAAATACCTTAACCCAGCCGGCCACGCTCCCACTATCAAAGGTAAACTAACCATTGCCTTGGGTGGTAACAGCTCCAAAATAGAACATAACAAATAGAAGCAGGAATTGGCCATTTGCCTCTCCAGCGCCTCATAGTGTCAGAGAATCACAGCTAAGGCTACACACAGATGGAGGCAATTCAGCCTGGGTCGGAGGAACAAAGGTCTCAGGGGCAGGAGTGGGCCATTCAGCCCCTTGACCCTGCTTCACCATTCATTGAGGTCACGGCAAATCTGGTTGTGGTCTCAACTCCGCCTTCCTGCCCGCCCCCCATAACCTTTGACCCCCTTGTCTATCAAAAATCTGTCCAATTCTGCCTTGTGTAAATTCAATGACCAAACCTCTGATGAAAATAATTCCACAGGCGAATGACCCTATGAGAGGAAATAAATCTCCTTAACTCCGTCTGAAAAGGGAGATCTCTTTCTCTTCTGGAAACTAACTCACCTGGTCCCACTCCCCCGCGTTTGTCCCTGGAGACCTGCATTTTCTGTCCAATTCTCTTTTGAAATCCGCGATTGAATCTGCCTCCCCCCCACACTCTCAGGTGGTGCATTCCAGATCCTAACCACTCGCTGTGTAACAGAGAAACCCCTTTAGAATTACCGGCTTCGGGACAAGCAGAATACTCAGTAACAGACAAAACACAGGGAGGCTCGAAGGGAGACGGCACCGGTTGTAGGAGAGCTGGTTCCCGGTGACATGGATGTGTCTGCAGTGGGTGGGATCAGACTTTTTCCATGTGTCCACAATGAATGTCCCAACCTTTATTTGGGAAGAGTAAAACTGAGAATGAATAATTGTCATTGCAGTCACGGCAATCTGAAGCTTTCTCTCACTGAGCCATTGGTTTAGGATATCTTACAGAGTGCCAGCGTCTCCATCAAGTCTCTGTGGCGCAATCGGTCAGCGCGTTCGGCTGTTAACCGAAAGGTTGGTGGTTCGAGACCACCCAGGGACGAAGCTGGCATTTTTTCCTCCCCATCATTACTCATTAACGCTCTGATTTGTTTTGGGGCCCTGAAACTACAAGAAAATCCATCCCACCCCCCACGTTGAAAACTCGGCTGTCACCCACTGAGTTCCCACACCAAGCTCTGTTTATGGATATTCATTTCAGATATAACAAAGAATATGAACGATCATGAACCCCCATCTAAATCAATAGAGATCTATGAGGCTATTGGATTGAAACAAGCCCATCAATTCGTCGCTCTTGCTCAGCTCCACAGTGAGTGAGACAGGAACAAGTAACAATATTCCAGCCCTGCACTCTCCAATCACCCGCTGCCAGCTGAAACATCTTCTTATTTTGCTAAATGTTATCTTCAGAAATGGTGAAGAGCGAATCTAATGTGGCTGCAAGATCCAGCATTCAGCTCACATTCAACAACAAACAGGAATGGGAGCGATACAACTTCTCCACACAGTTGGGTGATATCTCTGAGATCTCCTCGAACCCCACACGTCTCTGAGATATCTGTGCCCCTCTAATCCTGGCCTGTTGTACATTCCCAATCAGAACCGGTCCACCATTGGTGACCGAGGTTTCAGTTACCGAGGCCCCAAGCTCTGGAATTCCCTCGACCTCTCTTTCCTCCTTTAAGACGCTCTGTAAAACCTATCTCTTTGACCAAGCTTTTGTTCACCTGGCCCAACATCTCAATATGTGTGTCAGTGTCAGACTCTGTTACATAATGATCCTGTCAACCATCTTTGGAGGTTTAATTACGTTAAAGACGCTATCTAAATGTAAGCTGTTGTTGTAATGGGGCATATAGAGAAGGAGACAAGCTCCTCTTCCAACTTTCACCCTGATATTTTTTTGATCTGAAGTTGCACAACTAATGTGAATAAAGTTTGTTCTGTTAAAAATGTGTCCATTCCCTTGGGGAACTGAACCACATTGACACACACAGACCAACGGAAAGAAGAAACCACGGGAGTGTTTGTGTGGTTTTGATTCCGTTTATCCAATAATTAATTCCATGGGCACCTTATTAAAATCAAGAATGATGAGAACTGGAGCCGGTAGGATTTGTGCCTCTGTGAGGAGACCCCACAGGATTCCAACTCCATCCCCTTATTCACTCCACCGTGAACACAGGGCCGATAATGACGTCACTGCTGTTTGTATAAAATCATAGACGGCTACATCAGACGGTCATTCAGCATCTCTATGCAAGAGCAACTCAACTACTGTAATTCCAGACCCCACCTTTTCCCCACAGCAACTCTCCTCGTCCTCCTTGTCAATATGAGGTGGCATCTGCTTGTGCTAATGGGGCTGCTAAATGTTGAGCAGCGGTGGGAGGCGAACTCATGATTTCGTACACACTTTAAGCCAGCGCCTCAGCTCGCTCAGCCTCGCTGGGCGAAATTTGTGAACCACTTCCTTCACAAGTTTTGGCACTGAAATAGAACAAAAACTATAGATTAGGAATAGGCAAAATACTGCGGATGCTGGAAATCTTAAACAAAAGCAAAAAATGCTGGAAAAACTCAGCAGGTCTGACAGCATCTGTGGAGAGAAAGGCAGAATTAACGTTTCGAGTCTGTATGACTCTTCTTCAGAGCTAAAGGGAAGTAGAAATATGAAGTCCTACTTCCCTTTAGTTCTGAAAAAGAGTCATGAGGACTCGAAACGTTATCCCTGTCTTTCTCTCCACAGATGCTGTCAGACCTGCTGAGTTTTTCCAGCATGTTTTGGTTTTGTTTCAGAGTAGGAATAGATCATTCGGAACCTCAAACCTGCTCCGTTAGTTAATCAGATCATCCTGCACTTCGTAACAAACAGAAATCATCTCCACTCAAAAACACAACGAGCTGCAGTGAAGGGTCGGCACCATTTAAACTCAATGAACTGGTCTGGTTCCAAATCTCCTGCTGGAAATGGCAAGAAAACTTCTCATTGAATTCACTACGGGTCTTGACTTCAGAAGGACAGGACACAAAGTAACAAAGTACATTTCGACAGAATGGGTTATAAAATGGCATAATGACTGGGAAAGAGCATCCGTGCTGTTGGGAAACATAAAATTATGGAAAGTTCCAGCTAAGAAAGAGGCCATTCGGCCTGGTCTGCTGCTGTCAAAGAGCAGTTGTGATTGGTTGATCAGGAGTGGTCAATTACTCTTCCATTTACGACTGTGAATTTAGTGAATATTTGCAGATGAACAGAAATAAGAAACACGGGGTATTTGGATGTTTTATATTCAATTTAACGGATAACTAATTCCACAGACCGTCAGTTAAAATCAGGAATGATAAGAAGCATAAACTACAGGGCTCAAACCTGCGTGAGAAAACTCCAGCCAATTTCCAATCCATCAGTTTAACCAATTCGCCACAATACTGAGTGAAAGTTCGCTATTGTTTGTATAAAATAATAGAATGGAGACAGAAAGTAACAGGGAAAAAAGATTTTCAGTCCGTGCCATTGCCCCAACCACCTCTCCCCATTCCCCCAACCAAAATGCAACACTGCACAGGTCAGCCGTCCCCTGGCCGCACGGAGGATTTTTTGGAAGCGTCTCAAACAACAAAGCACTGGAAAGTTTAGCAGCCGCGGGACTGGAGCCCAAAGCAGGAAAGCCTCGGCCAGCATCTTAGCCCACTCGGTGACTCAGTACCACATTTAGAGCAGAAACAACCATTGCCTTGACCGGCCTCGGCTCTGAATTAGAGTGTGGGAAAAATATGATCAGGAATAGGCCATTCGGCCCCTCGGGCATTCTCAGCTATGTAATAAGATCATTTGAAAACTTCAATCATGCTCCGCTTTGTAACATCCGGGCATTTAGTAGCTGAACAGTCTTCACCCAAAAAGAAACAGAAATAAATGTCCTCTTGCACCTTTTAAAACAGCACTTTTGTTTTCTCTGGACCATCTTAATATGAAGCCACATAACGATCGTAAACAATGTTTGGATGGTACAAATGAGGAACTGAACCACATTGACACACACAGAGGAACAGACACAGACATCGACACCGAGAGTGACAGAGGACAAGGGATTGTTTCTAAGGAGAGGCAAACACCCAGAAAGCAAACCTGACACCAACCTGGCTCCGTTTTTGTTCCATTTCCGACTAGACGTTTCGTGAATATTTTCGTGAGTGAACGGAAATAGGAAAACGCCCGAGTGTTTGGATGGACTTGATTCAATGTAACCGGTAATTAACTCTGTAAACACAGAGTTAAAACCAGGAATAATGAGAAGCGGGAAACCCCAATGGATTTGGACTCTATCGCCTTCACCACTCAGTCACCACGACTGACTCAATGCACAGGGTGATGTTGTTAGTATGAAATCATGGGTGGCTACAGCAGAGAAGGGGAACATTCTTGTCCGTGCCGGCTCTCTGGAAGAGCAATTTAACTCATTCCATAACCCTCGTCTTTTTCCTCGCAGCAATTTATTTTGAATCTATCTCTCCTCGTCCTTCCTGTTAAAATGAAACACCGCACACAAACCGTACAATTCGATTTGAGCTGGCATTTGTTCGACTCGCTGTTCAAGCTGCTCATGTAGAACTTTCAATTTGCAAAACCCACTAACCTCATCACTGCGGCTCTTGTGAAACTGACAAGGGAACACGGCAGAAATTCATCACTGAAAGTAACTGACACACATCAAATTCTAAACGCGTTTACCTTGGTAGGAGGCTGTGGCACATTGGTACTTTCACTGGTTTGGGATTCTGGGGATCAAATCTCACCATGGCAAATGGTGAAATTTGTTTTCAATAAAAAATCTTGTGATCATCACTAATGGCAGTAGGGACGAAAATCTGCTGTCCCAGCAATAACTCTTATATACTCTCTGGAAGAGGACTGACCTAGCCAGGGACTACCCACACGTCCAGTTTATGAACCCAATCTTTCCCTGGAAAGCAGGGAATGGGAATGTAAGACACGAGAAGGGTTCACAGGACCTGATTGTCCCAGACACTGATTATAGGAATGTGCACAGTATCAATTATCCACATTCTTGTGTATGTTGTTAAACTTTGAAATTATTTTGAACTGATTTTCAATGTGAAGAATCGGATTGAGCTTATTTTGTTCAGTAGATATACAAGAAGGTACATGCTCATGTGCGAACACTGCATGTTTGAAACTCAAGTGAATGGTTCCGATCATTTCTGCAGTTGTACTAGTCTGGTTTCAAATTCAGTTCCTAATCTGTTTAGTGTCTGGAATTCAAAGTGTTGGATAGAAGGGCAAGATGTACATCTCGTTAGATTGAGTTATGAAATGCCAGAATAACTTAGAGAGATGCAACCGGGGTGTTAGGAAACACAAAATGACAGAAAGTTACAGCAAATAAAGAGGCCATTTGGCCCTGTGTCCTGCTTTCAAAGAGCAGTGTGATTTATCTGAATATTCAAGGGTGTTCGTAATTTAGGAAGGATGGGCAAAAAGAGAAAGGAGGCGGGGTCGCACAGTTAATAACGACAAGATCGGTACATTCATGAGAGAGGGTCTTAAATTGAAGGATCAAGATGTCGAATCAATGTTGGTGGAGCTAAGAAACGGGCAAGAGGCAACAAACGTTGGTGCGAGTTGTTTATTGGTCACCAAACTGCAGTGGTAATGTTGGGCACTGTAATAAATCAGGAAATTAGAGCTGCAAGTAACATGGGTAATACAGGAATAATATTCTGCTGTGCACCACCAGCTCTATAGTCAGTGCTTTGTAAGCCATCAGAGCCCTTCTCTTTCATTTTCACGCCCTCTGGATCTGTTCTTGACTCGTTGCACGTGTGACATTTCCAGCTCTGATGTGAAACTTTAACTCTCACTCCCCTGACTCTGACAGAGATGTTCTGTGTTACTTTCAGCCAGGAAGACAATAACATTGATTTTAACAGTTCGCCCAAGGGCAGTAAATCTCAATTTCCTGACAGGGAATCAAACCTGAGGTGCAGCAGTATAAGTACTGAACCCTAACCAGTTGGCCATCAGGGAAGCTGCTAACAGGGCTGGAAATTTGGCTCATGAAGGCTGATTTTGGCATTTTTTCATTCCCGACTCCTTTCACCAGAGATAAACTTCTCTGACCAAATGGTCTGTTCAGGTTGAACACAATGAGCCAACGAGAAGAACCATTGCTGTTATCTGGAACATGAAATCGATAGTTTCCTCCATTAATACAGTTCTTCGCCTTTGATAGAGCTGTTAGTCACCTGACCGAATATGTGACTCGGTGTCACACTTTGTTATATAATGATCCTGGGGAACACCTTGTGGCGTTTCATTAGGTTAAAGGCGCTTTATAAATATAAATTGCTGTTGCAGTTTAACATACAGAGAAATAGACAAACTCCTCTTGCATCTTTTACCCTGAGAGTTTTTCCTTGTAATATTTTAAAATGAAGTTCCACAACTAAAGTAAATGAAGTTTGTGCTGGTAAAATGTATTCAACCCCTCGGGGAACTGAAGCACATTGGCACATACAGAGGAACACACACAGACGGATACACCGAGTGTGACAGAGGTCTAAGGAGAAACAAACGCCCAGAAAACAAGATGTCACCAACTTGGCTCAGTTTTTGTTTCATATCCGACTGGAGACTTGTAGAAGACTGACACAGAAATGGATTTGTTTGGATGGTTTTTCTTCTATTTGAATGAGAATTAATTCTACCATCAAGCAGAAATAACGAGAAGCACAGTCAGCAAGATTCAAACCTACGTCGGGAGGCCCCAATCGATTTTAAACCCATTCACCTGAAACACTGGGCCACAACTACAGAACTTGCTAACATGCTAATATTATTTGTTTAAAATCATAGAATGGTTACAGCAGGGAAAGTGGGCCTTCTGCCCGTCCTAGCATTGCCATTACCTGACCTTTCTCCAGAACCCTGCAATTTACACTGTCTCTCGTCGTTCTTCCTACAAAATAATAGCATGTTTAGTTAAAACACAGAAGACTCGTTCAGCCAATAACAGCATCGAGTGTGTTAGACATGAACATGAAGTGAACAGTGAAGTGAAATAGTGCCACAAGCTGCGGATGTACAGCTTCCAATTTCCAAACCCCACCAGCCTCATCAATGCGGCTCCTCTGAAACTTTCAAGGTAAATATTGATCCTTAAAAGGGGCCGCTCCCAGATCTATGCACAGTGCTCCAGGTGTGATCTAACCAGGGCTTTGTATAGCTGTAGCAAACCTTTCCCTCTTTTCTATAACAATCTCTGTAACAGGTTGTACAGCAAAATATATTAGATTGTATATTTCGACTGAGAAAAATGAGGAGGCGCTTGAACTCACAACCATGTGTCCTGGTCAATGTTCACGAATATTAATCCGCAATATAATGAAAAGAACATTTAGGCCGGCATCGAGCCCCTCCGAAATCTATAGAATTATTGGATTCAAACAAACCCATCAATTATTCTCTCTTCCTCAGCTCCACAGTGAGTGAGACAGGGAAAAGCAGAAAAGCAGCAATATTCCGGCCCCGCACTCTCCACTCACCTGCTGCCAGCAGAAAGCAGCGACTGCAGCTTCAATGAGCGGGTTACTGCCCATCCCTGGAACACAAGATACTCCAACCCGGGCCAAACTTCCCAATTCACCGAACACAGGCTCAAGGAAACGCAGGTAGATTATATCCCGGTCCCTAACCTCTGAGCAGCATTTACTGAATACCCGAGGGAACGAGTCACAAACAAAAGTAACACCAACTTTCTAAATCTTTTTATTGGATGTGTTCATTTCATTTTAAGTTCTGTAGATGGGAAAATGGCCGAAATAGAGGTTGGTGAATAACAGCTTGGAACCATGTTCCTCTCGCCCACTGCAATGCTGATCCTTCCAATTTACAGGTATTTGGGGGCAATTATCAGTTTGATACTCAGATTAGCTCCGTCTCCATATTATAAGATGAATCTAGCACTGGAGAAGGTAGAACCATAGAACCATAGAACACTACAGCACAGAAAACAGGCCATTCGGCCCTTCTAGTCTGTGCCGAAATATTATTCCACTAGTCCCATTGACCTGCACCTAGTCCATAGCCCTAAAGACCTATCCCATCTATGTATCTATCTAATTTATTCTTAAAACTTAGGAGTGAGCCCGCATTTACCAGGTCAGATGGTAGCTCGTTCCACACTCTAACCACTCTCTGAGTGAAGAAGTTCCCCCTAATGTTCCCCCTAAACCTTTCCCCTTTCAACCTAAAGCCATGTCCTCTCGTGTTTATTTCTCCTAATCTAAGTGGAAAGAGCCTACTCGCATCTACTCTGCCTTTTCCCCTCACAATTTTGTTAACTTCTATCAAATCTCCCCTCATTCTTCTACGCTCCAAGGAATAAAGTCCTAATCTGTTTAATCTTTCCCTGTAACTCAACTCCTTAAGACCCGGCAACAATAAAGATTTACTGGATTGATGTTAGAACTGAAAAGTTTTAACATTCAACAAAGATTGAATTGATTAAACAGGTTTTCTCTAGAAAACAGGGTGAGGCATGACCTGATCGAAGCCTTTAATATTCCGAAAGGGTTTGGAAGATGCTTCCACTTACGGATAGACAAGAATAAATAAAAGTTGGTCACCAGGAAATCCAATGTCCAATTCAGAAGCAACGTCTTTAATCAAATATAAAAGCAGAAAATGATGGAAATACTCAGAAAATATGGCAATTAAACTATGTCTCTCCTCAGACGCTACCAGACCTGTTTAGAATTCGAAGTTCTGTTTTTATTTCAGATTTACAGCATCGCCTTTCAATTTTTTCTTCAGAAGAGAATGTAGAGCCCATTGCCAGAGGATTAGAAATCCAAGTCTGTGCTGGACACGCCTAGGTAAAGTCACACTGTGAAAACATCATTCAGCAGCTAATTATGGAAAAAGGTTTACTCGATCATCTGATTAGTTGACACAGCAGCAGTCACATCTGATGGAGAAAATTTAGAGATTTCTTGCGTGTGAAGGCATTTACTCAGTTTGGCCACCAGTGAACTATCCAGCTATAAAAGTTCAAAGGATTTGCTCCGCAATAGGCGCATTCTTACTGACAAGACGGAGTTTAAATGTTTGGTGTATGGAAGGAGAAATCACTTCTTCACCTCAAATGCGAAGAATCCAGTGAATTCACATCTAACTGTAGGGGTTTGTTTTGTTGTTAATTACACCCAGGACAGAAGCATGGTAGAGGCCGATACAATTTATCGTATCAATTGATTGTATAATTTAAACCTTGACCATAAAGCTGCAATTACCATCGGATCATAAAAATTTATTGGATGTGCAATTACGTCCTCCCACCCAGCATTCAATGCGGGACAGAATGTGCCCTATCCAGAGCGCCAGGGTCGTACGCATGCGCATTGCGGAGTCTGATTCGCACCTGCGCATTGCGGGCTCTTGGCTGAGCATGCGCAGTGCTGTCCTGTGACTCGAGAGGCCGAGTGGGTGAGAAAATGGCGACTGGAGCAAAATAACAGAGTTAGTGGGTGTGCGGGAGGAATGGAGCCAGCGGAGTGGGCAGGGAGGTTTTATAAACACTTGGTGCAGCCCGCAGAGCCTTAATCAGAAACTACAGGCCCCGCGTTTGCAGCGAACAGACCGGATATGGCTGGGTCTCCCTCTGTTCGGCCCGGGGGCGCGGCTGTGCAGCAGAGCGCATGCGCGGTCATCCTGGTCCAGGTAGCAGGAGGACAGAATGTTGTGACTATCCTGGACTGACAGGGATGGATTTTGGAAACTCCTTTTACAGGGGGTTAGAAGGGGAGGATTTACACACAACAAACTCAAACCAAGAGAAATATTTCTCATTTTCTGTCCTGGACTGACAGTGATTGATTGTTTTGTAATCTTTTCATAGGATATCACATGGGAAGGATTTGCAGACGGGAAACTCAAACCAAACATCAGATCAAGATCTGACAGACTCGATTCATCAACCTTTGAGAGTAAGTAATGAGTTTCAGGTCATTATCACTCATTGTGTAAAATTTTTGCTCACACCCCTCCTGTAAATCTTGCTTCTTAACTTAAATCTGTGTCCCATAACCCTTTTATGATCAGATAATGTGAACAGCTTTTCTTTAACTGCCTCATGTAAACCAATCATTAACTTGTATACCTCTATCAAATTTCCCCTCAATCTACTTTGCTCCAAGGAGAACAACACCAGTTTTTCCAAACTAATCTAAAATCCTTCACCCGTTGAACCACTCTGGTAAGTCTCCTCTGCACCCTCTTAAGGACCCTCTCATCCTTCATAATGTGTGGTGATCAGTGGTTTACACAAACCCAGATGTTCTGTGTCCATGTCTGTGATGTCATCACACATCGACAATTACACTGTGACATCAGCACACATCGATAATTACACTGTGACATCAGCACACGCCGACAATTGCGCGGTGACATCACCCCGTTCCAGGGTATTTCCTCAACTGGGAGATTTTTCTCTGACTTCAGTGCTTCTGATATCTTTCCAGCTACAGTCTCCGGCAGGAGTTTCCAAAGCTGAAAAGAGTTAAATTGTTTCACAGGTGAGTAGTTTTGACAATTCATCTACAATTTGGAGCTTTTAGTCCTCTGTTATCCGTGTGAGGTCCGACAGCTCTGCGGCTGGTGTGACTCCTTTACTGTGGATCTGATTCTGTGTCTATCCATTGCTCTGTTTCACCTCTGCCCTCCCTGATCGCCTCTCTACTGTTGTCTAACTTTCTCTGTCTCTAATAGTGGGTGTATTTTAGCTCTGTTTAGGATTTTACGGTCACTTCTGCCAACTGCTGCCCTGACCATGTGCTGCTGGCTTACCAGCTATAGCTTCCCACCATGTCTTTCATAGTCAGGAGTTGTTTTTCCTGCGATATAGTCCATCTCGCTTCTACCCCTGAGCTTATATTGATCATCAGCTTCTGTATCATTTTTGTTCCCTGTAGTTCATTCTGCACCCCTGAAATGTTAACTCTGTTTCTCTCTCCACAGATACTGCCTGACCTGCTGTGTATTTCCAGCATTTTCTCTTTTTATTTCAGATTTCCAGCAGCTGCAGTATTTTGCTTTTATTTTATTGGCAGGCAAAGTTACTGAGGTGGAAATAGATGGTCTTAGTGATATGTAGTCAGAAGCTCAGCTTAGGGTGAAATATGACACTAAGGTTGTGAACAGTTTGGCTCAGCCTCAGAGTTGTCAGAGAGATGGATGGCATTGATGGTTAGGGAGTGGAGTTTGTAGCAGGGACTGAAGACAATGGCTTCAATCTTCCCAATATTTAAATGGAGGAAATTTCTGTTCATCCAACACTGGATGTTAAACAAGTCAGGATGGTGTGTGACTTGGAGGGGTACTTGGAGGTGATGGTGTTCACATACATCTACCCTGGTCTTTCTAGGGGATGGAGGGTGAGGGTTTGGGAGATGTTGGTAGAATTGCAGATGCATAAAATCCCTTTCCTTCACCCCCTGCCTCTCCCATCTCCCTCTCTATTTCCCCCAGTAGATGCTGGTGTTTTGTATAGTCCCTGACCAGTTGGCAGGTTCCCTTCCCTGAAGGACATTAGTGAACCAGTTGGGTTTTTATAACAATCCAGCAGTTTTCATGGTCACTTTTTCCTGGTACTGGCCCCACAAATTACCAGATTCATTCACCTCAATTTCACAACCTGTTTTTGTGATATTGTGGTTTCTCTCTCATTCACTTTTGTCTATTTAAACTATTTCCCCAGGATTTTCAATTGGGAAACCCAATGTTTCATCAGAATCTAACGGTGTCGCACAATTAGTCGTAACCTGAATTTCATCGGATTTTGAACATGGAAGGAAAAAGCACCGTTCACCGTGGGGATAAACCGTACATGTGTTCTCTGTGTGGACGAGGCTTCAGCCGATTATCTGACCTGTCAAAACATAAATGCAGTTACAGTGGGGAGAAACCATGGAAATGTGGAGACTGTGGAAAAGGATTCAATTATCCATCCAGGCTGGATACTCACCAGCGCACACACACTGGGGAGAGGCCTTTCACTTGTTCTGTATGTATGAAGGGATTTATTGATTCATCCTCCCTCCTGAGACACCAGCTCATTCACACTGAAGAGAGGCCGTTCACCTGCTCCGAGTGTGGAAAGGGATTCACTTGGGCATCCAGCCTGCTGAGGCACCAGCGAATTCACTCTGGGGGGATGCCATTTACCTGCTCCGAGTGTGGGAAGGGATTCGTTCAGTTATCCAACCTGCTGACACACCAGAGAGTTCACACTGGGGAGATGCCATTTACCTGCTCCGAGTGTGGGAAGGCATTCACTCAGTTATCCAACCTGCTGACACACCAGAGAGTTCAATCTGGGGAGAGACCGTTCACCTGCTCCGAGTGTGGGAAGAGATTCACTCAGTCATCAAACCTGCTGATACACCAGAGAGTTCACTCTGGAGAGAGGCCGTTCACCTGCTCCGAGTGCGGGAAGCGATTCACTCAGTTATCCAACCTGCTGACACACCTGCGAGTTCACACTGGGGAGAGACCATTTATCTGCTCCGAGTGTGAGAAGGGATTCGTTAATTTATCCGATCTGTTGAGACACCAGCGAATTCGCACTGTGGAGAGACAGTTCACCTGCTCCCACTGTGGGAAGGGCTTCACACAGTCATCCCACTTGCTGAGACATCAGCGAATTCATACTGGAGAGAGGCCGTTCATCTGTCCTGTATGTGGGAAGGGATTCACTGTGTCCTCTGACCTCCTGAAGCACCAGCGAATTCACACTGAGGAGAGGCCATTCAGCTGCTCCAAGTGTGGGAAGGGATTCACCTGGTCATCCCAACTGATGAGACACCAGCGAGTTCACAAATAATGAACAGGATGTTGCTGTTAATCACATCCAGGACTGAACCTTGTTCATTGTAGTCTGTTTCTGCTGATGTTAATAAACTCTAGCCCAGTTATTGGGGCTAATATTCTGGATAAGGACAAATAAAATATATTTGTGTTAAATATAGCATATTGAGTCTTGTTAATATCTCTAACACAAGTTAGTTTCTCTGGAAGGGCTCTCCCTCTCCCCTCTCTCCTCCATCCTCACCTCTAACAACAAGTGTAAGGAGCTCATGCACCTTCTTTGTCACTAAGATTGAGACAATCCGATCAGCTGCCTCTGCTGCTTCCCTCCCTTCCACTAGCCTACTGGGACAAACTGCCTCTATAATGTTCCACCTTGTCCAAGCCGTGAACCCACATCTTTCATTAGCTTCTCTACCATCCCCCTTCCTGCCCTCTCAGTGCTCATCTTGTCCATGAGACCCACCTCCTGCTCCATCGACCGTATTCCCACTAAACTGCTGATCCCCCAACTTCCCCATGTTCACTGATATTGTTCACAGTACTCTCTCTTCTGGTACTATCCCTCCTTCAAATCATCACACTTTCCTCAAAAAACAATTACTTAACTCTTACTGTCCTTGCAAAGTATTGACCCATCTTCAATCCCCAGTTCCTCTCTGAACTCTTGATAAGTGTTCACACCTCCCAAATCCATCTCCATCTTTCCCAGAACTCCCTGCTTGAATCCATCCAATCAGGTTTCTGCCCCTGCCACTGTACTGAAACAGCTCAGATCAAAGCCACCAATGACATCCTATGTGACAGTGGCAAAGGGAAACTATCCCTTCTCGACCTGCTTTGACAAAGTTGCCCACACCATTCTGCTCCAACACCTCTCCACTGTCGTCCATGGGTGGGGCTGCTCTCTCCTGGTTCCATTCTCTATCTAATCATAGTCAGAGAATCACTTGGATTGTCTTCCCTTCCCACTCCCACAGTTACCTCTGGTGTCCCCAGAGGATCCAGCCTTGGCCTCCATTTATTTCTCAGCAACATTCTCCCCACAGCGACATCATCTGAAAACACAGTGTCAGTTATCACATGGACACTGACAGTGCCCAGCTCTACCTCAGCAACACCTCTCTCGACTTCTCCACTTTTGTTAAATTATCAGAATGTTTGTGGATGTGCAGAAATTTTCTCCAATTAAATTTTGGGAAGATTGAAGCCATTGTTTTCATTCCTGAGCTACCAACTCCATTCTTTATCCTATTTCTATCAGGTCATCTCTCAGCCTTCTCTTTTCCAGAGAAAAGAGCTTCAGGCTATTTAGCCTTTCCTGGCGATTATAACCTATCCGTTCCTGTAACATTTGTGAATGAACTTTTATGTCTTTGGCCCTTGCGACGCCTGACAGCAGTTTCGAGTCTGTATGACCCTTCTTCAGAGGGCGTTTCTATTGGACAGAGTGGTTTCTGGGCCGCAGAGAATTGTGGGATTTTGAAAATGGGAGAAGAAAGCACCATTCACAGTGTTCTGCATGTGGATGAGATTTCAGCCGATCATCTGGCATGGTCAAAACATAAATGCAGTCACAACTGAAAGCAGTTGTGCAAATATTGACACTGGGAAGGGATTCATTTACCTATAGAGATTGGAAACTCATTGGAGCGTTCACACTGGGGAGAGGCCATTGACCTGCTTAAAGTGTCAGAAGGGATTCACTCCGTTATCCCACCTGCAGACACACCAGCGAGTTCACACTGGGGAGAGGCCATTCATCTGTGCTGTGTGGAAAGGGATTCATTAATTTATCCAACCTGATTGCACATCAAAGAGAGCTTTTAAATTTCAAGACTGTGGGAAGTCCTTTACAAGTTCTCAGGAACTGATCCGCCAGCAATGTATTCATACTGATGAGAGACCGTTCAGATTCCTTCTTTATGGGACTGGATTCGGGCAATCATCCCACCTCTCTCTGCACAAGCGCTCTCATACTGGGGAGATGCTGTACACCTGCACCGAGTGTGGGAAGATATGCATTCACTCATCCCACCTGCCGAGACATCAATGAGTTCACAGTGAACTACAGTGATTGGATTTTCCTGTTAATAATGTACAAGAATGAACTATACCCATTGGGGTCTGTTTCAGCTGATGTTAATAAACTCCAGCCCAGTTATAAGGTTAATATTCTGGATAAAGGTCAAATAAATCAACATTCTGTCAAACACAGAGGATGTTGAATTTTTAAAAACATCTCTAACACAAGTTAGTCCTTGTTTCGGACTCTCCATCTCCCTTGTCTCCTGCATCCACACCTCCAACAAGTGTGAGGAGCTCATGGAGCTTATTTGTCACTAAGATTGAGACAATCTTGAAAATCTTGAGACAATTGAGATCAGCTGCCTCTCCTGCTCCCCTCCCTCCCATGAGTACATCCTTGTCCCCGACATCCTTGCAATTTGCATCCAATCTCTGACCACTCTTCTGTCTCCAAAACCATGCTTACCTCCCAAATCCATGCACAATGGTCCTGGAACTTAGGGGTAAAATGACATTGTGAAAGGATTGTTCACCGGCTGAATTGTCACGTACTTACTGACAAGACGGAGTTTAAATGTTCTGTATATGGGAAGAAAAAATAATTGTTCACACCGCCGACTGAGACTCCAGTGAGTTCACATCTAAATGTAGGTAGTTTTACTGCAGTTATTTACACCTGGGACAGTATTATGGCAGAGGACCCATGCACTTTGTTTGTCATACCAATTGACTGAATAATTTTATATATTGGTCTTGGGCTTCGTTCGTCATCGGATCACAAAACATAATTTTCTATTCAAAAAAACGACCTCTCAATGGCAGCCTGGTTACCCAGCCTTCAACAGGGGCCAGAATTTGCCCTATCCTCACAACGGGAGCTCCCTACACATGCGTATTAGGGTGTGTGCTTGGAGCATGCGTAGTGCGGCCCGTTTCATGAGCATGCGTAGTACTGGTCTGTGACTGAAGCTGCTCAGAGCGGGTGAAATAATGTCGAGTGGAGCAAACTAACAGAGTTAGTGGGTGTGTGAGGAGGAATGGAGCCAGCGGAGTGGGCAGGGAGGCTTCATAAAGACACAGTGCAGGCCGCAGACTCCAAATAACAAGGTACCGGTCTTGTGTTTACAGAAAAAGTCTGGATTTCTCCCTTCGCCAGGCCCGGAGTAACGGCAGCCATCTTTATAGGGGGCAATGTGCATCAGGGCGCATGCGCGGTCATCCTGATCCAGGTAGCAGGAGGAGAGAATTTGAATTTCTATCCTGGACTGACAGGGATGGATTTTGGAAACGCCTTTTACAGGGGGTTAGAAGGGGAACATTCACAGACGGTTGAGATCTGACAGAGTCACTCAATTCATCAGGACCTGGATCCTCCTTTTTTAAAGCTCTGTACGAACCGTTTCCCAAACTTGCCACACTCAGTCCAGGATAGAAATTCAGGACCTGGATTCTATCGGCCTCTGAGTGTAAGCATTGAGATCCAGGTCATTACCACTCACTGTGCAAACATTTCTTTCTCACATCCCTCCTATACATCTTACCCAAAATCTTAAATCTGTGACCCATAATCCTTTCACGATCTGCTACTATGAACAGCTTTTCTTTAACTACTTTATGTAAACCTTTCATAATTTTGTGCACCTTTTGTTAAAACTTCCCTCAATCTACTTTGCTCCAAGGAGAACAATCCCAGTTTCTCCAACCTAACCTTGCAACTAAAATCCCTCATTCCTCGACCCATTCTGGTAAACCTCCTCTGCCCCCTCTCAAGGACCCTCCCATCCTTGATAATGTTTGGTGATCACTGGTTTGCACAGACGAGATGTTCCTTGTTTGTTTGTGTGACATCATCACACATCAACAATCACACTGTGACATCATCACACTTCGACAATTACACTGTGACATCATCACACATCAACAATCACACTGTGACATCACCCCGCTCCCCGGGTATTTCCTCAACTGGGAGATTTTTCTCTGATTCCAGTGCTTCTGATATCTTTCTAGCTACAGGCTCCGGCAGGAGATTTTAAAGTTTGAAACTGAAATTGTTTCAGAGTTGAGTATTTTTGACCATTCATCTACAATTTGGAGCTTTTAGTTCTCTGCTCTGTTATCTTTTAGAGGTTCCATCGCTCTGGGGCTAGTGTGGCTCCTTTCCTGTGGATCTGAATCCATGTCCATCTTTTGCTCTGTTTCACCTCTGCCCTCCCTGATCACCTCTCTGCCATTGTTTACCTTCCTCTGTCTCTAATACTGGGTGCACTTTAGCTGTGTTTGGCATTTAACTGTTACTTCTGCTGATTTTGTCCAAATAAGGTTTCCTCCACTGTCCATCCCCAGACCATGTGCTGCAGTCTTACCAGCTTTATCTTCCCACAGTATCTTTCACAGTCAGGAATTGTTTTTCCTGTGCTATAATCCATTTCTCTTCCACTTCTGAGCTTATATTGACCATCAAATTCTACGCCATTTTTATTCCCTGTAATCCATTCTGCACACCCTGAAACGTTAACTCTGTTTCTCTCTCCACAGATACTGTCTGATCTGCTGAGTATTTCCAGCATTTTCTCTTTTTATTTCAGATTTCCAGCAGCTGCAGTATTTTGCTATTATCTTATTGCAGGCGTTGCTCACGGAACTGAGTCTAGAAACACAGACGGACCAATTTAGAGCCGGTTTGTATCAGGGTGGGTGTTGGTTACAGAAGTTGGTCCCTGGCCTCCAGTGTAGGTCCTTTCTCATCAAGTCATAAAATCATTGAATGATTACAATACAGACGGAGGCCATTTAGCCCATTGTGCACATGCTGGCTCTCTGCAAGACAAGTCAGCTAGTCCCACTCCCCTGCCCTTTCACTAACACGACCAGCAAATATTGCCAATCCCCAGTTGCCTGTGGAGAAGATGACGTTTGACCTTCTTGAACCACTGCAGTCCGTGTGGTGAAGGTGCTCCCACAATGCTGTTAGGTAAGGAGTTACTGGTTATTCACCCAGCGATAATGAAGGAATAATGATATATGTTCAAATCAACAACAGCAATTTGTGTTTATATAGCACCTTTAACATAATAAAACTTTCCAAGGCATTTCACAGAACAGTATGCGTTTATAAAAACCATTAGTGATTCGGAATGTCCAATCAAAGCTCTCTGCTGTTGACTGAGTTCTGGATTGGCTGATTGATGGACACTGTAACCAGGTCAGTCTGAGTTTCCTCGCAGTGAGTCTGCAATGGTGACTTGAGTCTCAGGAGGACGAGAGATTAACCCTATGAAGACAGAATAAAACAGAACAACTGTGCTTGCACAACGGCAGCAAACACAGCCTTTAAAATAAGGATGACAATTTTATAATTTAGCTTCTCCTTAACCCGGAGCCATAAGACCATAAGACATAGGAGCAGAAATTAGGCCATTCAGCCCATCGAGTCTGCTCCACCATTCAATCATGGCTGATAAGTTTCTCAACCCCATTCTCCCGCCTTCTCCCCGTAACCATTGATCCCCTTACCAATCAAGAACCTATCTGCCTCGGTCTTAAATACACTCAATGACCTGGCCTCCACAGCCTTCTGTGGCAATGAATTCCATAGATTCATCACTCTCTGGCCAAAGAAGTTTCTCCTCATCTCTGTTCTAAAAGGTCTTCCCTTTACTCTGAGGCTGTGCCCTCGGGTCCTAGTCTCTCCTACTAGTGGAAACATCTTCCCCACATCCACTCTATCCAGGCCTTTCAGTATTCTGTAAGTTTCAATCAGATCCCCCCTCATCCTTCTAAACTCCATCGAGTATAGACCCAGAGTCCTCAAACGTTCCTCATATGTTAAGCCTTTCATTCCTGGGATCGTTCTCGTGAACCTCCTCTGGACCCTCTCCAGGGCCAGCACATCCTTCCTGAGATACGGGGCACAAAATTGCTCACAATATTCTAAATGTGGTCTGACCAGAGCCTTATAAAGCCTCAGCAGCACATCCCTGCTTTTCTATTCTAGTCCTCTCGAAATAAATGCCAACATTGCATTTGCCTTCCTAAATACCGACTCAACCTGCAAGTTAACCTTAAAAGAATCCTGGACTAGGACTCCCAAGTCCCTTTGCACTCCAGATTTCTGAATTCTCTCCCCATTTAGAAAATAGTCTATGCCTCTATTCTTCCTACCAAAGTGCATGACCTCACACTTCCCCACGTTGTATTCCATTGTGCACATGCGGGCTCTCTGCAAGAGCAAGTCAGCTAGTCCCACTCCCCTGCCCTTTCACTAACAAGACCAGCAAATATTGCCAATCCCCAGTTGCCTGTGGGGAAGATGATGTTTGACCTTCTTGAACCGCTGCAGTCTGTGTGGTGAAGGTGCTCCCACAATGCTGTTAGGTAAAGAGTTACAGGTTATTCACCCAGCGATAATGAAGGAACAGTGATATATGTCCAAACCAACAACAACAATTTGTGTTTAGTTAGCACCTTTAATGTAATAAAACTTTCCAAGGCATTTCAAAGAACAGTATGCGTTTATAAAAAGCTTTAGTGATTAGGAATGTACAGTCAAAGCTCTCTGCTGTTGACTGAGTTCTGAATTGGCTGATTGATGGACACTGTAACCAGGTCAGTCTGAGTTTCCTCACGGTGAGTCTGCAGTGGTGACTTGAATCTGAGGAGAACGAGAGATTAATCCTATGAAGACAGAGTAAAACAGCACAACTGCACTTGCACAACGGTAGCAAACAGCCTTTAAAATAAGGATGAGAATTTTATAATTTATTTTCTCCTTAACGCGGAGCGTTTGTAGGTCACTGAGCACAGGGGTGATGGGTGAACAAGACTTGGTGAGAGTAAGCACACGGGCAGCAAAGTTTTGGATGACCTTAAGATTACAGAGAGGCTGAATGTGGGAGGCCGGCCGGGAGTGCATTAGGAAAGTTAAGTCTAGAGGGAACAAAGGAATGGATGAGAGTTTCAGCAGCAGATGAGCTGAGACTGGGGTGGAGTCGGGCGATGTTACTGAGGTGGAAATAGGCGGTCTTGGTGATGATGTGGATATGTGGTTGGAAGCTCATCTTGGGGTGAAATATTTCACCATAGTTGTGAACAGCCTGGTTCAATCTCAGAACAGTTGTCAGGGAGAGGGATGGAGTCGGTGGATAGGGAGTGGAGTTTGTAGCGGGAACTGAAGACAATGGCGTCAGTCCTCCCAATATTTAACGAGGAAATTTCTGTTCATCCAGTACTGGATGTCAGACAAGTCTGGATGGTGTGTGACTTGAAAGGGAACTTGGAGGTGATGTTGTTCACATACACCTGCTACCCTGGTCCTTCTGGAGTGAAGAGGTTGAGGATTCGGAAGATTCTGTCAAAGTTCTGGTTGAGTTGTAGATGATAAAATCCATTTGCTTTACCGAGTGACTCTGCCACCTCTCTCCCTCCCTCTCTCTCTCTCCCTCTCTCTCTGTCTGTCTCTAATTTCTCTCCGAGAGGACAGAGTCTTGTGTCAGCCCAGACTGGGTGGCATGTTCCCTTCCCTGAAGGACTTGAGTGAACCAATTGGGTTTTTATGACAATCCAGCAGTTTTCATGGTCACTTTTTCCTAGTGCCGGCCCCACAAATTCCCAGATTCATTCAGCTCAATTTCACAACCTGCCTTTGTGTTTTTGTGGGTTCTTTCTCACTCCCTTTTTTCTGTTTTAAATCAATTTCACAGGGGATTAGAACAGGAGGATTTGCAGTTGGGAAACTGAAACCAAACATCACATCAGGATCTGACGGAGTCGCCCAATTTATCGTAACCTGAATATGATTGGATTTTGAACATGGAGGGAAAAAGCACCGTTCACAGTGGGGAGAAACCGTACACGTGTTCTGTGTGTGGACGAGGCCTCAGTCAATCATCTGACCCGATGGAACATAAATGCAGTCACAACAGGGAGAAACCATGGAAGTGTGGGGACTGTGGGATGGGATTCAAATACCCATCTGACCTGGAAAAGCATCAGCGCAGTCACACTGGGGAGAGGCCATTCACCTGCTCCACATGTGGTAATGGATTCACTCAGTCATCTGACCTGCAGAAACACCAGCGAGTTCACACTGATGAAAGACCTTTTAAATGTCTAGACTGTGGGAAGGGCTATAAAAGTTCTGGGGAACTGATGTTCCATCAACGTGTTCACACTGACAAGAGACCGTTCAGGTGCTTTCACTGTGGGACAGGGTTCAGGCGATCATCTCAACTCAATGATCATCAGCGAGTTCACACTGATGAGAGACCTTTCAGGTGCTCTCAGTGTGGGACTGGGTTCAATACATTATCCGGCCTCACTGTACACCTGAGAATTCACACTAGGGAGAGGCCGTTCACTTGCTCCCAGTGTGGGAAGGGGTTCACTCAGTCATTCCATCTGCTGGCGCACCAGCAAGTTCACACTGAGGAGAGACTTTTCAAATGCCCAGACTGAGGGAAATGCTATAAAAGTTCTGGGAACCTGATGCGCCATCAACGTGTTCACTCTGATGAGAGATCATTCAAGTGCTCTCACTGCGGGACTGGGTTCAAGACATCATCTCAGCTCACTGTACACCAGCAAATTCATACTGGGGAGAGGCCGTTCACCTGCTCTGAGTGTGGCAAGGGATTCACTACCTCATCCCACCTGCTGAGACACCAGCGAGTTCACAAGTAACTCTTTTGGAGTCAAAACAATTAACTAAATTAACAATAACAAGGGAGAAATTAAGCACAGCCCCTAAGTCAGGTCAGCTGTAAAATCAAAGAAAAACTTTAAAGGAACCTTACAAACATCAAACCAAGATGTGATTAAAGGGGTCAACAAAACACCCCAGTCCCCGCGGTGCCCACCGGGCACGGAAGGCCTCGATGGTGCCGGCAGACACCGCGTGCTCCCTTTCCAGGGACACCCGGCCGCGAACGTAGCCGCGGAAGAGGGACAAACAATCGGGCGGGAGTTCACAAGTAACTGTAGTGATTGGGTTTTGTTGTTAATCACATCCAGACTGAACCATGTTCTTCGGGGTCTGTTTCTGCTGATGTTCATCGACTCCTAATATTCTGGATGATGTTAAATAAATCAGCTTTTTCTTCAGCACAGTGTGTGTTGAATTTTTTAAACATCTCTGTTAGTTCCTTTTGAAGGGCTCTCCTTCTCCCCTGTTTCCTCCATCCTCACCTCCAACAACAAGTGTGAGGAGCTTATGGAGCTTCTTTGTCACTAAGATTGAGACAATCCGATCAGCTGCCTCTGCTGCTTCCCTCCCTCCCACTAGCCCACCGAGACAAACTGCCTCTAACAAAGTTCCCCCTTGTCTGAGCCCTGAACCCACATCTTTGTCCAGTTTCTCTCCCATCTCCCCTCTTGCCCTCCCAGTGCTCATCTTGTCCATGAGACCCACCTCCTGCTCAATCGACCCTATTCCCACTAAACTGCTGATCACCCAACTTCCCCATGTTTGAAGACATGGTCACCAGTTCTCTCTCTCCAGGTGCTGTTCTTTGCCTCAAATCTGCCATCATCACCCCCTCCTCAAAAACAAACCTTTGATCCCACCATTCTTGCAAACAACTGCCCCATCTCCAATCTACCTCTCCTTTCAACACTGTTGGAATATGCTGTCACCTCCCAAATCCTAGGATTGTCAGTGTGAACAGGGTGGGATGTGTTTGGAGACAAGATGTCCCAGTTCTCCACCCTGGGATTCTCAGTGTGAACAGGGTGGGATGTGTTTGGAGACAGGATGTCCCAGTTCTCTACCCTGGGATTCTCAGTGTGAACAGGGTGGGATGTGTTTGGAGACAGGATGTCCCAGTTCCCCACCCTGGGATTCTCAGTGTGAACAGGGTGGGATGTGTTTGGAGACAGGATGTTCCAGTTCTCCACCCTGGGATTCTCAGTGTGAACAGGGTGGGATGTGTTTGGAGACAGGATGTCCCAGTTCTCCACCCTGGGATTCTCAGTGTGAACAGGGTGGGATGTGTTTGGAGACAGGATGCCCCAGTTTTCCACCTTTAAAGGGACAGGGGTTGGACCAGCTGGGCTGAATGATGCTGCTTTATGACATCACTGCAGTGCCTAGTAACCATTCTCCCTGAGCCCTGCTCATTATGGGCTGGCTTTAGCTCAGTGCTGTTACAGGGAGGGAAACAGGAGGAGGATTCGAGCCGTGTGGAGCTCAGGATTAATGGGGAGAGAAACAGGATCAATTTCTACCTGACTGCGTTAGAAATGTCATTGTCCCGGACACTCCCTGTCCCTCAGTATCTGTCTCCGGGGGACAAGCTGATGGGTTTACTCTGTATCTAATCCATGCTGTATTTTCTTGGAGAGTGTTTGATTCTGACAATAGTTGCTCACCTCGATGATGATGAGATAAACACATCAGCTTCTTCCCTAGACACAGATCCTGAAGGACAAGAAGTGTCTGTAATATTCTGGACCATGTCCTTGACCCAGTGTTGAACTCCTTGCTCACATATCCTTTCATCCTGCTTAGTTCTGATGAAAAGATCCCCAGTTTCTCCAGTCTCTCCTCATGGGAAAGAGAAGTTGGAATTAAGTTGGAAACTCAAACAGGAGTTTCACAGCAGACAGGTCACCATGAGAAAACATTTCATTCCACAGTCAGTTGTTATCATCTGGAATACACTGTCTGAAAGTTTAAAAGCAAAATACTGCAGATGCTGGAAATCTGAAACACAAACAAAAATTGCTGGAAAAACTTCTAAGGCATTGACATCTTTCTTTAAATAAGGTGACCAGTACACAGTACTCCAGATGTGGTCTTACCAGTGCCCTGTATAACTGAAGCATAACCTCCCCACTTTAGTAATCAATTCCCTTCACAATAAACAGTAACATTCCATTAACCTTCCTAATTACCTGCTGTACCTGCAAACTAACCTTTTGTGATTCATACACAAGGACACCCAGATCCCTCTGAATCTCAGAGCTCTGCAATCTCCCACCAGTTAGATAAGCTTCTTTATTCTTCCTGCCAAAATGAACAATTTCACATTTGCCCACATTATACTCCATCTGCCAGACCTTTGCCCACTCATTTAACCTATCTATGTCACTTTGCAGCCTCCTTAATGTCATCTTCACAATTTACTTTCCTACCTATCTTTGTGTCATCAGCAAATCTAGCCACCAATCCTTCATCCAAGTCACAGCCACATTCTCAAGGGCAACTAGGGATGGCCCCGCCAGAAAATCCCACAGCCCATAAATGAATTTTTTATAAGTTCAATGGTGCTGCGGTTACCTAGCAATCACCAAGAGGCAGAATGTGCTCTATCTGGATGTGATTAATAGTGACACTAACAGGAGAATTGAGCACATTTAGGGAAACAGAGAACAAATAGAAACTATTTCTGCTGGTTAGGCAGTCTTTCCTCATCTCATTCTATCAACATAACCATCTATTCCCTTCTCCCTCTTGTGCTTGTCCAGTTTCCCCTTAAATAATATTGAATGTGATTCCATCATTGGACAACACTTACTAAACAATCCTGATTGTGCCAAGAGTTATACAAACAACCAATTTAAGATTATCAGTCAGACTCACTGTGTGGCTCACTTACACATGCTAGAAGCTACATATATTCACACACAGGGCCCTGTGCTTTGCAAAAAAACAAAACACATCCATGCATTGCGCCTTTTCCAACTAAACAAAAGCTATACGATTCACTTTACCCTGTGGGTGTACCTACACCACATGGACTGCAATGGTTCAAGAAGGCAGCTCACCACCAACTTCTCGAGAGCAACTAGGGATGGGCAATAACTGCTGGCCCAGCCACTGAAGCCCACACCTCACGAATGAATTAAAAAAACTTTCACCACTCCCAGTGGTAGTGAGTTCCACTTTCTCAACACTCTTTGGGTGAAGAAGTTTCTTCTGAATTCCCTATTGGATTTCTTGTTGACTGTCTTATTTTGATGGTTATGCTCTTCCCCACAAGAGGAAATGTTCTCTCTGTATCCACTCGAACAAAACCTCTCATCATCTTAAAAACCTCGACTAACCTCAGCCTTATTTTCTCAAGAGAAGAGAGACCAAGCATGTCAATCCTTTCCTGATATGTTTACCTTCACATTTCTGGTACCATCATTTTAAACCTGTTCTAGGCCTGATCCAGTGACTCAATATCTTTTTCTATAATATGATGACCAGAACTGCCCTCTTCATTATGGCTGGTAAGATTTAGGTTCGGGAGTCACAGATTACCCAAAAACAGGGTCGAGCTCAGAACCGATTTGAAAGTAGTTTAGTGAGAAGCAACAATTTAAATATGATGTCTGACAGGTGAGAAGGGTTTACCGGTCCTGGAGGACAAACGGACGGATGACACAGAGTGAGTGCTGGTCTCTGTAGCTGGTGGTGACAGTCTCCTCTGAACGGTTAACTGGTGTGAGCCAGAGCGTGGGTGTTGGGTTGAAGCCAGTGTGGATCACGGCAATATCTCTGTGCTCGCGAGAGCCTGTTTTAACCTTTCCACAGACAGTTGGTTTACATATGGGTCATGAGATCCAATTGTATCAGGGTTAGAAATGTCTTGTTTCAGGGCCTGTGCTAGAGACATGTCCTTGGCAGAGATAACAGGCCTGTCCTGTGTTTGTCAGCCAGCAAGCTGCTATGGAAGCTTTCTTCATGAGAGAGAAAGTAAAGCTACTTCCTCAATATTCCATATACTTCTGAAAATGTTATAAAGTTATTAGACAGTGATTTCTTACAGTCCATTACTTGGATTGAACTTGTCTCCATTCCCGTGTCGAGGGGATTTCTGTATCAGGCGGGAGGGGTAACATTTGGGAACTCTCGATTCTCCACCAATTCCCATTCCCCTTCTTCCTGGTGGATAATGGAGGTGTCACTGTGAGTAATGTACAAGTCATTAAGAATTGTCAGCAAGGATTAATCAGCACTTTCTAACTGGAGATGTTAATGAGTGGAACCTCTCAGACACTGAATTGTAGAGTTTGTACCAAAGATCAATTTAGGATTGAAGTAAAAGTTCTGAATCTTGTTGTAAACTAGTTTCTGATGAGAGTTCCTGAATTATGGGGAAAGATCAGAGATAGCGGTTCTTAAAGGGACACAAGTCACACAATCAGCTATAGATCCAGAATATTAAACTCCAGCCCAGTTACAGGGATTATTAACATCAGCAGAAACAAACCCCAACTGTCAGAATGAACATGGTTCAGTCCTGGATGTGATTAACAGCAGCAATAACAACAGAATCCAACTCCTGCAGTCACTTGTGAACTCGTTGGTATCTCTGCAGGTGTGGTGACTGAGCGAATCCCTTCCCACACTCGGAGCAGGTGAATGGCTTTTCTCTGGTGTGAACTCGCTGGTGTACATTGAGGCTGAATGAAGATCTGAATCTTTTTCCACAGGAAGTACAGCTGAACGGCCTCTCCTCAGTGTGAATTTGCTGGTGTGTCAGCAGGTTGGATGACTGAGTGAATTTCTTCCCACACTTGGAGCAAGTGAATGGCCTCTCTTTAGTGTGAACTCGCTGGTGTCTCAGTAGACCAACTGACTGAATGAATCCCATCCCACATTCAGAGCAAGTGAATGGTCTTTCTCCAGTATGAACTCGCTGGTGCACTTTGAGGCTGGAAGACGACCTGAATCTCTTTACACAGAAAGTACAGCTGAATGGCCTCTCCTCAGTGTGAATGCGCTGGTGTACCGTGAGGTGGAAGGAAGACCTGAAACTCTTTCCACAGGAAGTGCAGTTGAACGGCCTCTCCTCAGTGTGAATTCGCTGGTGTTTCAGGAGGTCAGAGGACCCAGTGAATCCTTTCTCACATACAAAGCAGGTGAAAGGACTATCCACAGAGTGAACTCGCTGGTGTGTGAGTAGGTGAGCTGACTGAGTGAATCCCTTCCCACACTCAGAGCAGGTGAATGGCCTCTCCCCAGTGTGAACTTGCTGGTGCACATTGAGATTGGATAAAGACCTGAATCTCTTTCCACAGGAAGTACAGCTGAACGGTTTCTCCTCAATGTGAACCTGCTGGTGCTTCAGCAGGTCAGAGGACCTAGTGGATCCTTTCCCACATACAGGACAGGGGAACGGTGTCTCCCCAGTGTGAACCCATTGGTGTGTTCGCAGGTGGGATGACTGAGTGAATCCCTTCCCACACTCGGAGCAGGTGAATGGTCTCTCCCCAGTGTGAATTCGCTGGTGTGCCAGCAGGTCGGATGATGTAGTGAATCCCCTTCCACATTTAGGGCAGGTGAATGCTCTCTCCTCAGTGTGAACTTGCTGGTGTCTCAGCAGGTGGGATGACTGAGTGAAACCCTTCCCACACTTGGAGCAGGGGAATGGCCTCTCCCCAGTGTGACTGTGTCAATGTTTTTCTATCTGGGATGGGTAATTGAATCCTTTCCCACGTTCCTCACATTTCCACGGTTTCTCCATGGTGCGGGTATCCCTGTGTCTCTCCAGGTTGGATGATAAGTTGAAACTTGTCCACCCAGAGAACACGTGTACAGTTTCCCCCCCCCCGCTGTGAATGGTGTGATGTGTTCTCTTTCCACAGTCAGTTCACTGGGACACTCTCACTCGGGTGTGTGTGTCTCGGTGCTTTTCCAGTCACACTGATGTTTGAAATCTTTTCCCTCAGACAGAACAGACAAACATTTCTCCTTCCACATTCAAATTCCGATGATACTCAGGTCCTGATGAATCGAGTGACTCTGTCAGATCTTGATGTGATGTTTCATTTGAGTTCCCCCTCTGTAAATCCTCCCCTTCCGATACCCTGTAAAAGGAGTTAATAAAAGTCATCACTGTAAGAACAGGATAGCAATTCAGAACAGACAATTCTAGTTTCTATGGAACATTTTTTCCTCTCTTGTTCCCCCAAAGCTGCAAATCCCCGTCCCACACACTCTCCCTCCTCCCTGTGCTGAAATCCAAAGAGTTCTGGATAATTCTTTCTGTATCTTTTAAACACACTTGTACAACTGGAGATAACAACATGTCTGATCATTCACTTCAGTGATTACTCGTGACAAAACATTAATCTGAAACCCCCTGACCGACCAGACAGAATAGCAGACGTTAACCTTGTGTCCAAAACTCACAGTGTGGAGATTTAATGAGCGATTATGAAGGTGGTTTCACCCAATGTCCCAGAGTTTCCTTCCTTCCTTCTCTCCCTCTCTAACTAAGTTAACCTGGGATCAGTCTCATTGCCCATTCTGGTTCCTGCTTCTCTTCCTGATGACTAATTAACTCCAATTAAACACTGAGAAGACTGAAGACACTGTTTTCAGTCCCTGCTCCAATCTCCATTTCCCAGATACCAACTCCATCCCTCTCCCTGGGAACAGGCTGAGATTAAACCAGTCTGTACACTCGGTGTTATATTTGATCTCGAGATGAGTTTCTGACCTCATATCTGTGCCATCACTAAGATCGCCTGTTTCCACCTCTGTAACAACACTCAACCTCATGATGGCTAAAAATCTAATGAAGAGGGAGAAAATTGATTGTGAAAGTAAATTGGCAAGAAATATAAAAACAAATATAAAGAGCTTCCACAGGAATATAAAAGGAAAGAGAGTAGCTAAAGTGAGCCTGTTTCCACCTCTGTAATATCACCCGACGTCACCCTGTCTCAGTGCATCTGTTGCTGAAACCCTCATCCTTGCCAGTGGTACCCCCAGACTCGACTATTCCAACACACTCCTGGCCGGTCTCCCATATTCTACCCTCCATAAACTTTAAGTCATCCAAACGTTTGCTGTCCTTGTCTTCACTCACAGTGAGCCCCGTTCCCCTAACACCCCTCTGCTTCCTGACCTGCCTTGGCTCCTGGTCAAGCAGCAATTTGATTTTAAATTTCTCGCCCTTGTTTTTAATTCCCTCTATGGCTTCAGCCTTCCCTATCTCTGTAATTTCCTCCAACCCCAAAATCCTCTGTGATATTTGCGCTACTCTGAGTCTGGCCTTGTACATTCCCTATTTTAATCGCCCCACCATTAGTGAACTTCAGTTCCCTCGTTCCCAAGCTTTGAAATTCTCTCCCTGTACCTTTCCCTCTGTCTACCTCACTTTCCTCCTTAACACTCGAGTATTGTAAAAAGAAAAGAGACATCCTGTCAAAACTTTCTATCTTGTACTCATCAGGACAGACGCAAGAACACTGAATTTCAAAGATTATCAGCTGGGCTCATAATGTGGCTCATTTACACTTGCTGGAAGCTACATATATTCATACACAGGGACCTGTCCTCTACAGGCAGGAGGATCATGTCCAGGCTTGGGGCCTTTTGTTGAATTAGGAACATAGGAACAGGAGGACATTTAGCTCGTTGACCCTGCTCCGCCATTCAATAAGATCATGGCTGATCGAGCACTTCAATGCCTTTTACCCACACTATTCGCATAATCGCTTTGATTATTGTTAATCAGGAATCTATCAATTTCTACCTTAAACATACTCAATGACTGAGCTTCCATGGCCCTCTGGGTTAAAGAATTCCAAAGATTCACAACCCTCTGAGAAAATAAATTTTTCCTCATCTTGGTCCTAAGTGGCTTCCCCTTATTGTAGATTGTGTCCCCTGGTTCTGGACAAAATTAAACAAAAGCATTGAAATTTTGTATTCTTGCATTTGTCCATATGAGGACATCATGAACATCTTCAATAAAAGCAAAAAACTGCAGATGCTGGAAATCCAAAACAAAAATAAAAATACCTGGAAAAACTCAGCAGGTCTGGCAGCATCTGCGGAGAGCAACTCAGTTAAAACAACTTCAATATGTCTTTTTTCACCAATATCTAAGTTCTGTACTACTGAGTGACTGTGGGTTTACATTTCTTTTGTTGCTGATCTTGAAGTGCCGCACATTGTATGAATATCTCCCTCGGGTCCGAATGAAATTCCTGTTGCTCATTTGACGCTGTAAGGAGGCGGTTCAACCAACAGAGGACGCTGGTGAGAAGTCATCGCAGCTACCATGACTCAGGAGAGAATCGAGGAGGACCCACTGTCAAAGAACGGAATAGCCCCAAACATTACATTGCTGTAGTGTTTCCATCCCTCCCTCCTCCTCAAACCTAAAAAAAAGAGAGGAAGAGGCAGTGCCTTCAGGAGTGCACCAGACCTGTGAGGGACACTCTTCTGAAAGTGGATTTTAAAGAAAAAGCAGCTGATTGGTGAGTAATCCAGGGAGCAGACTCGGAGGGAGGAGCACTGGAGCGGTGAGTATAAATCTAGCTTACCTCGGGGATTCGTGGCCTTGTCTCCAGGAAGCAGACTCGGAGGGAGGAGCACCGGAGCGGTGAGTATAAATCTAGCTTACCTCGGGGATTCGTGGCCTTGTCTCCAGGGAGGAGCACCGGAGCGGTGAGTATAAATCTAGCTTACCTCGGGGATTCACGGCCTTGTCTCAAGGGAGCAGACTCGGAGGGAGGAGCACCAGAGCGGTGCTCTCGGGTCACAGAGTAACTGAAGCCAAAACTGAAAAAGTGATGTCACAGCAAAGCTGTGACCTGATTGGTTGGTAGGAAATTTGCACCAAATTTGAAAATAAAACACTGCAAAGCTAATTAATAAATTAATTATCTAAGTAGAGATGGCTGGGCAGGTGCTGTGCTGTAGCTGTATGATGAGAGAGCTGGCAGATCCCATTGCGAGCCACAGTGACCACATCTGCAGCAAGTGTTGGTTGCTGGAGGAACTCCGGCTCAGAATTGATGAGCTGGAGTCCAAGCTCCGGACGCTGCGGCACATCCGGGAGGGGGAGAGTTACCTGGACACTTTGTATCAGGAGGCGGTCACACCCGGTAGATTAAGTACCTCAAGTCCGGTAAGTGGTCAGGGTCAGCAGGGTGTGACTGCAAGTGAGGCAGGTAGAGGGATCCTGTGTTCAGGAACAGAGGAGCCTCAGTTCTTGACCTTGTCCAACAGGTACGAGGTACTTGCTCCCTGTGTGGATGAGGAACAGGGCTGTAGGGAGGATGAGCCAGCTGACCACGGCACCGTGGCGCAGGAGGCCATTCAAGAGGGGGGAGCAAAAAGACAAGTGGTAGTTGTAGAGGATTCTATAATTAGGGGAATTTATAGCTTCCTTTGGAAGCAGGATTGAGAGTCCCGCATGGTATGTTGCCTGCCCGGTGCCAGGGTGAGGGACATCTCTGACTGGCTTGAAAGGATATTGGAGAGGGAGGGGGAGGATCCAGTTGCTGTGGTCCATGTCGGGACAAATAACATAGGTAAGACTAGGAAAGAGGACCTGTTTGGGGATTATCAGGAACTAGGAACTAAATTAAAGAACAGGTCCTCAAGGGTTATAATCTCCAGATTACTACCCAAGACACGTGAAAATTGGCATCGGGGCGCGAGAATAAGGGAAGTAAACACATGGCTAAAGGAGTGGTGCGGGAAAGAGGGGTTCCATTTCGTGGGGCGCTGGCATCAGTATTGGAACAGGAGGGATCTGTACCGTTGGGACGGTCTCCACCTGAACCGATCTGGGACCAATGTTCTAGCGAAAAGGGTAAATAGGGTGGTCAAAAGGACTTTAAATTAGAAAGTGGGGCGGGGAGGAAAGGGTAAAACTCCAAGAAGTATGACTAATGGGAAACAAAGCAGCAGGTTAGCGTGTGGGGGGGGGTGGATTCAACTTCATGGAAAATTATGAAAAAACTGAAAAGAAAGGAGAGCCCAGGAGAGGCTATTAAAGTCTCCAGAACACAAAATAGGACGGAGTGTTTGGAAAGGGCTAGGAATCTAACTTCAAGCACATCAGATAAAGGGACGACAATGAGAAAGGGGACAGGAAATACAGGACTGAAAGTGTTGTATCTGATTGCACGCAGTATACAAAATAAGGTAAATTAACTTGTGGCGCAGATTGAAATTGGCATGTTTGATGTGGTGGGCATCACGGAGACATGGCTGCAAGGGGATCAGGACTGGGAGCTAAATATCCAAGGATATACATCCTATCGAAAAGATAGGCAGGTTGGGAGAGGGGGTGGGGTTGCTTTGTTAGGAAGAAATGAAATTAAATCGATAGCAAGAAATGATGTAGGGTCAGATGATGTAGAATCTGTGTGGGTAGAGTTGAGGAACCGCAAAGGTAAAAAAAAACATAATGGGAGTTATGTACAGGCCTCCGAACAGTCAGGATGTGGGGCACAAGATACACCAGGAGATAGAAAAGGTGTGTAAGAAAGGCAAGGTTACAGTGATCATGGGGGATTTCAATATGCAGGTAGACTGGGAAAATCAGGTTGGTAGTGGATCCCAAGAAAAGGAATTTGTGGAATGTCTACGAGATGGCTTTTTGGAGCAGCTTGTGGTGGAGCCCACTAGGGAACAGGTAATTCTTGATTTAGTGATGCGTAATGAGGCAGATTTGATAAGGGACCTTAAGGTGAAGGAACCCTTAGGAGGAAGTGACCATATTATGATAGAATTTACCCTGCAATTTGAGAGGAAAAAGCTGGAATCAGATGTAATGGTATTACAGTTGAATAAAGGCAACTACAGAGGCATGAGGGAGGAGCTGGCCAGAATTGACTGGGAGATGAGCCTAGCAGGAAAGACAGTGGAACAGCAATGGCAGGAGTTTCTGGGAGTAATTTGGGAGACACAGCAAAAATTCATCCCGAGGAAGAAGAAGCATACTAAAGGGAGGACGAGGCAACCAAGGCTGACAAGGGAAGTCAGGGACAGCATAAAAGCTAAAGAGAAAGCATACAATGCGGCGAAGAGTAGTGGGAAACTAGGGGATTGGGAAGCCTACAAAGACCAACAGAGGACCACTAAAAAATAAATAAGGAGGGAGAAGATTAAATATGAGGGTAAACTAGCCTGTAATATAAAAGAAGATTGCAAGAGATTTTTATTTATATAAAGGGTAAGAGAGAGGCAAAAGTGGACATCAGGCCGCTGGAAAATGACGCTGGAGAAGTAGTAGTGGGGAACAAAGAAATGGCGGAGGAACTGAATAGGTACTTTGCGTCAGTCTTCACATTGGAAAACACGAGTGACATCCCCAAAGTTCAAGAGAGTCGGGGGGCAGAGGTGAGTATGGTGGCCATTACCAAGGAGAAGGCGCTAGGAAAACTGAAAGGTCTGAAGGTGGATAAAGAACCTGGACCAGATGGATTACACCCCAGAGTTCTGAAGGAGATAGCTGAAGAGATAGTGGAGGCGTTAGTGGTGATCTTTCAGGAATCACTGGAGTCAGGGAGGGTGTCAGAGGACTGGAAAATCGCTAATGTAACCCCCGTGTTCAAGAAGGGAGTGAGCCAAAAGATGGGAAATTACTGGCCAATTAGCCTGACCTCGGTCGTTGGTAAGATTTTAGAGTCCATTATTAAGGATGAGATTTCGGAATACTTGGAAGTGCATGGTAAAATCGGGCAAAGTCAGCATGGTTTCATCAAGGGGAGGTCATGCCTGACAAATCTTAGAATTCTTTGAGGAGGTAATGAGTAGGTTAGACAAAGGAGAGCCAATGGATGTTATCTACTTGGACTTCCAGAAGGCCTTTGACAAGGTGCCGCACAGGAGGCTGCTCAGTAAGATGAGAGCCCATGGTGTTAGAGGCAAGGTACTAGCATGGATAGAAGATTGGATGTCTGGCAGGAGGCAGAGAGTGGGGATAAGGGGGTCCTTCTCAGGATGGCGGCCGGTGACTAGTGGAGTTCCGCAGGGGTCAGTGTTGGGACCACAACTTTTCAGGAACTGAGGGCATCCTGGCTAAGTTTGCAGATGATAAAAAGATAGGTGGAGGGACAGGTAGTATTGAGGAGGTGGGGAGGCTGCAGAAGGATTTGGACAGGTTAGGAGAATGGGCAAAGAAGTGGCAGATGGAATGCAACGTGGGGAAGTGTGAGGTCATGCACTTTGGTAGGAAGAATAGAGGCATAGACTATTTTTTAAATGGGGAGAGAATTCAGAAATCTGGAGTGCAAAGGGACTTGGGAGTCCTAGTCCAGGGTTCTCTTAAGGTTAACTTGCAGGTTGAGTCAGTAGTTAGGAAGGCAAATGCAATGTTGGCATTTATTTCGAGAGGACTAGAATATAAAAGCAGGGATGTGCTGCTGAGGCTTTATAAGGCTCTGGTCAGACCGTATTTAGAATATTGTGAGCAATTGTGGGCCCCGTATCTCAGGAAGGATGTGCTGGCCCTGGAGAGGGTCCAGAGGAGGTTCACAAGAATGATCCCAGGAATGTAAGGCTTAACACATGAGGAACGTTTGAGGACTCTGGGTCTATACTCGATGGAGTTTAGAAGGATGAGGGGGGATCTGATTGAAACTTACAGAATACTGAAAGGCCTGGATAGAGTGGACGTGGGGAAGATGTTTCCATTAGTAGGAGAGTCTAGGGCCCAAGGGCACAGCCTCAGAGTAAAGGGAAGACCTTTTAGAACAGAGATGAGGAGAATCTTCTTTAGCTAGAGAGTGGTGAATCTATGGAATTCATTGCCACAGAAGGCTGTGGAGGCCAGGTCATTTAAGACCGAGATAGATAGGTTCTTGATTGGTAAGGGGATCAAAGGTTATGGGGAGAAGGCGGGAGAATGGGGTTGAGAAACTTATCAGCCATGATTGAGTGGCGGAGCAGACTCGATGGGCCGAATGGCCTAATTTCTGCTCCCATGTCTTATGAACTCGCTGGTGTATCAGCAGTGGGATGACCAATTGAATCCATTCCCACATTCCCCACATTTCCAGGTTTTGTCCCCACTCTGAACGGTGCTTTTTTCTTCCATGTTCAAAATCCGAAGATATTCAGATTATGATAAATTGGGCGATTCCGTCAGATCCTGATGTGATGTTTGGTTTGAGTTCCTTGACTGCAAGTTCTTCCCTTCTCCTACCCTCTGAAATTGGTTTAAAACAGAATAAAAGGAGAGAGAAAATCCACAAAAACACAAAGGCAGGTTGTGAAATTGAGCTGAATGAATCCAGGAATTTGTGGGGCCAGCACAAGGAAAAAGTGACCATGAAAACTGTTGGATTGTCATAAAAACCCAACTGGTTCACTAATGTCCTTCAGGGAAGGGAACCTGCCACTCAGTCTGGGCCTACACAAGACTCTGGCCTCTATGGGAGGGGGGAGAGAGAGAGACAAAGAGAGAGACAAAGAGAGAGAGAGAGAGAGAGTGAGCGAGTGAGAGAGTGGTCAGAGCAGGAGAGAGCAAATGAGAGGCATGTAATTTGCCTAAAACCCAACCAGAGCTTTGACGGAACCTCCACCTATAGCAGGGGTGGGGAATCCACGGCCCGTGGGCTGGATCTGGCCCGTTGCTCAATTTTATCCGGCCCGCAGCAAGAGTTCTAAAAGTAAAATTAGCTCCGATGCTTTGTGTAGAGTCTGAACACAGCACCAGATCTCCCTATTGCCGAAATGACTTTGTTTTCTTGCTGTCTCAGTCTCTATTTTTAGTGAGATCTGTACAAACTCATCATGACAGCACGGCTGCTCGTTTGTCTCTGTAACTGACCACGATGCTGTGGGAAAACAATGAAGTCCCGGGTGAACTTTCAGACAGTGTTAGACTTCTGGGTTAGGAAACTCGCCGTCCAATTTCGACAAAAAGAATGGCACCTGGAACGGTGAGAAACATTATGTTTGGCTGTGGTTGATGTTCTGTGGGAAGAGCTCCAAATCAGCAGATGACAAGTTGACAATGCAGTTCTATGTACTAAAGTTCCAGCCACAATGTTAATTTTTCTGTGTGTGTGGCCCGCAACTGATTTTGTCTATGTGTGAATGGCCCGTGATAAGAAAAAGGATCATCAACACTGACCTGGAAGGACCAGGGTAGCAGGTATATGTGAACACCATCACCTCCATGTTCCCCTCCAAGTCACACACCCTCCTGACTTGTCTGACATCCAGTACTGGATGAGCAGAAATTTCCTCCATTTAATTATTGGGAAGACTGAAGCCATTGTCTTCAGTCCCCACTACAAAGTGCAATCCAGAACCAACGATTCCATCCCTCTCCATGGCAACCAGACTGTTCACAACCATGGTGAAATATTTTACCCCAAGATGAGCTTCCAGCCACAAATCCACATCATCACCAAGACCGCCTATTTCCACCTCAGTAATAAAAACAGAAATTGTTGGAAATACTCAGCAGGTCAGGCAGCATCCGTGAAGAGAACAAGAGTTAATGTTTCAGGTTCTGATGAACCTTCCTCAGAAATGGGGAAAGATAGAAATGTAATAGGTTTTGAGTCAAGGAAAAGGAGATTGTGAGGGAAGAACAAAAGGGAAGGCCTGTGATCGGGTGGATCCACCTCAGTAACATCGCCCGGCTTTGCCTCTGCCTCAGCTCAACCATTTCTGAAACTCTCATCCATTCCGTTGTTCCCTCTAGACGTGACTCTGCTGACACTTTCCTATCCAGCCTCCCACATTCAACCTCCATAAACTTGAAATCATCCAAAACTTCACTCTCTGTAATCACAGACTCATAGAATTGTTTGAGCAGTGAAGATCATTCGGCCCTTCCTGTCTGTGCCAGCTCTCCAAATGAGCAATTCACTTAGTGCCATTCTCTCAATTTCTCCCTGTAACCCTGCACATTCTTCCTTTTCAGGTATCATCCAATTTCCTCTTGAATACCTCAATTGAAGCTGCCTTCACCACACTCTCAGACAGCACATCTTAACCACTCACTGTGTGAATAAGTTTCTCCTCATGTCTACATTGATTCTTTTTTCTTAAATCTGTGCTCTCTCGTTCTCGATCCTTCTACCAATTGGAGCAGTTTCTCCCTCTCCACTCTGTCCAGACCCCTCAGATTTGAAGATGTATTCAAAATCATAAGTAAGTCTCACTCCCACATCACCACTCTGCTCATTGCCCTGCACAGGCTCCCAGTGAAGCAACACCTCAATTTTAAAATTCTCATCCTTGTTTTCAAATCCCTCAACAGTTTCTCCCTCTGTTTTTCCAGTCCCTATGATGATTAAAATCATTTCCCACAGACATAACAGACAAACCTTATTCCTTCCATATTCAATGCTGATGATAGTCAGGTCCCGATGAACGGAGTGAATCTTTCAGTTCCTGATGTGATTCTTGAATTGAGTTTCCCGTCTGTTAATCCACCCTTTCTAATGCCCTGTAATAGAAATTTACAATAGCCATCACTGTCTGTCCAGGATAGAAATTGAGAAGAGACAAACATTTCTCTTGGTTTGAGCTTGCTGTGTGTAAATCCTCCCCTTCTAAACCCCTGGAAAAGGCGTTTCCAAAATCCATCCCTGTCAATCCAGGATAGAAATGCGCAACATTCTCTCCTCCTGCTACCTGGACCAGGATGACCGCGCATGCGCCCTGCTGCACAGCCGCTCCCCCGGGCCGAGCAGATGGAGATTCAGCCATTTCCAGTCTGTTCGCTGCAAACGCGGGACCGTTAGTTTCTTATTAAGGCTCTGCGGCCTGCACGAAGTGTTTATTAAACCTCCCTGCCCAGTCCGCTGGCTCCATTCCTCCCGCCCACCCACTAACTCTGTTATTCTGCTGCAGTCGCCATTTTCTCACCCACTCTCTGCGGCTCCAGTCACAGGACAGCATATGCGCATGCTCAGCCCAGAGCCCGCAATGCGCAGGTGCCAATCACACTCCGCCATGCGCATGCGTAAGACCCTGGCGCTCTGGATAGGGCACATTCTGTCCCGCATTGAATGCTGGGTGAGAGGACGTTGTTGCATAAACAATAAATTATGATAATCCGATGCCGTAGCTGCCCCTGCAATGAGGACAGGGCACATTCTGTGTCGCTCCGAATGCTGGGTAATAGTCCCGCCATGGAAAAGAGAGTGTTGAATAAATAATTATGTTTTGTGATTTCATTGCGATGGAACCATAGGGGCAAGATATCAAATGATTAAATCCCTTGATTGATAAACCGAACTGCATACGCCCTGCACCATAGTTCTGTCCTGAATGTAATTACCAGCAGTTAGATGTGAACTCACTGGAACCTCAGCAGATCGGGTGAACATTTGATTTTTTTCCCCCCAGACAGGGGACATTTCAACTACGTCTTGCCATTATGAATGTGCTGATTATGAGTGAAATGCTTTGAACTTTTAAAGATGGATTGTTAATATAGTTAAAGGGCAATAATGAACCAAATGGCAATTTTTATGACAATGATCATCACCGTTACTGACACTGGCTGTCAATTACACACTTTGATTGATTCGTTGAATTTAAATTCCACCAGCTGTGATCCTGATTCCCAACGAGAAAATGCTGAAAGTACTCAGTGGTCATGCCGAGGCTGTGGAAAGAAAAACAGTTAATAGTTCAGGTCACTGAACTTCAAACAGAGCTGGAAAATAAGTTAGTGGTTCAACCGATTTTAGGAAAATACACAGACAGGGAAATGAGGGGAGGGAGGAGAACAAAAGAAAAGGTTTGTGATTGGATGAATTCAGGAGAAATGAAATAACAAAAGGGATGATGATACAAGACAAAAACTATTGTAATGGAATGAGTAAATAAACAAAAGGTAGGAGAGTCATTCTGTACCTGTTGTCTATTTCTGCTCTGATTTGAAATGTGTTGTTTTGCTGTTGACCCATATGACTTCTATCCCACACTGAAAACTCTTAATCCTTCTCCACCAGAGGTTTTATTGAGCAAACACACGCAATCATACAAGAAAAGTGTCATCATTTTTAAACATTGAAATACCAAAACATAGAAATATTTACAACCCAGAAGCTGGCCATTTGATCCATCATGTCCATGTCGGCAGAAAAAGAAGAAGCTGAAGAAGGGTCATTCAGACTCGAAACATCAGCAGAAACAGACCACCATGAAAATGGTTCAGTCCTGGATGTGCTTAACAGAAAAATCTATTCCGTGCCTTACTCGTGAGCTCGCTGGTGTTTCAGGGGGCTCGATGACTGAGTGAGTCACTTCCCACATTCAGTTCATGGGAATGCTCTCTCTCCAATGTGAATGCGCTGGTGCACAGTGAGGTTAGATGATTGTCTGAACCCAGTCCCGCAGTGAGAGCACCTGAATGGTCTCTCGTCAGTGTGAACTCACTGGTGTGTCATCAGGGTGAATATTTGAGTGAATTCCTTCCCACACTCGGAACAGGTGAATGGCCTCTCCCCAGCGTGAGTGCGCAAATGAGTTTCCAGCCTAGAAAGGTAACTATATCCCTTCCTACCATCCCCACATTACCACAGTTACTCCCCGATGTGATTGCGCATGTGTTTAAACAGGTCAGATGATCAGATGAAGCTTCATCCACATACACAACATGTGTACGGTTTCTCCCCACTGTGAACGGTGCTTTTTCCTTCCATGTTCAAAATATGATGATATTCAGGTTACGATTATTTGGGTGACTCCAACAGATCCTGGTGCGATGTTTGGTTTCAGTTTCTCGACTGCAAATCCTCTCCTTCTAATACCCAGTGAAATTGATTTAAAACAGAAAAAAAGGAGTGAGAGAGAACCCACTAAAAGACAAAGGCAGGTTCTGAAATTGAGCTGAATGAATCAGTAATTTGTGGAGCTGGCACAGGGGAAAAGTGACAGTTAAAGCTGCTGGATTGTCATAAAAACACTGGTTTATTAATGTCCTTCAGGGAAGGGAACCTGCCACCCGGTCTGGGCCTACACAGGACTCTGGTCCATGTGGGAGGAGAGAAAGATGGGGCAAGGGAAATGGACTATGCACGTCTATAACTCAACCAGAATGTTGACAGAATCCTCCCAGCTCAAAGCCCACACCAGCCAGAATACAAGGGCAGTGGGTGCATGGGAAAACCATCATCTCCAGGACACACACCAGCGAGTTCACACTGGGGAGAGGCCATTCACCTGCTCCGTATGTGAGAAGGGGTTTAACTGATCATCTAACTGCTGAGAAACCAACGAGTTCACAAGTGACAGCAGGGGTTCGATTCTGCTGTTATTGCTGCTCTTAATCACATCCAGGACTGAACCATGTTTATCCTGACAGTTGGGGTTTGTTTCTGCTGATGTTAACAATCCCTGTAACTGCAGTAGAGTTATATATTCTGGCAATCAGATTACATTACTTTTTAACATTTACTCTTCAAATTAAGTACCTTTCTTCTGCCTGTTCGCAAGGTTTTGAAAGATGGAACCAAACAGTGATTTACTTGAACAAAAAAAAAAAATACCTGGAAAAACTCAGCAGGTCTGACAGCATCTGCAGAGAGGGATACAGTTAACGTTTTGAGTCCGAATGGTTCTTCATCAGAACTAGGGAATAATAGAAAAGACGTGAAATATAAGCTGTTTTAAGGTGGGGGTGGGGGGGTGGACAGGTAGAGCCAGTGATAGGTGGAGATTGCCAAAATATGTCATTAAGAACTGGAGCATGCGCAGACCGTGGAGACAGAAGGTAAGAGCGCTTGAACGAGCCGATTTAAAATGCAGGTTTTACAAAGACTGAGTGCGGATTCAGAGCCGAAAATAAACGCGTAAAGAAAAATGGGGCCGATGGGTGGGCTGGGAGGCTTCATAAACTTCATAAAAAAATTAGTAAAGACAAATGTAGGCCACTTACTGTCCGAAAAAGGAGAATTTATAATAGAAAACAAGGAAATGGCATAGCAATTAAACAACTACTTTAGTTCTGTCTTCACAGAGGAAGACACAAATAACTTCCCAGAAATACAAGGGACCCAAGGGTCCAGTGAGAAGGAGGATTTGAAGGAAATTAGCATTACTAAAACAATCGTGCTGGAGAAATTAATGGAACTGAAAGCTGATAAATCCCCAGGGCACCATAATCTCCATCCCAGAGGACTAAAGGAGGTGACCATGGAAATAGTGGATGCGTTGATTGTCTTCTTCCAAAATTCTGTACATTCTGGTTGAGTCCCAGCAGATTGGAGGGTGGCAAATGTAACCCCACTATTTAACAAAGAAGAGAGGGAGAAAACATGGAATTACAGATTGGTTAGCCTGACCTTGGTAGTAGGGAAAATGCTAGAGTATGTTATAAAAGATGTGATAATAGGACACTTGGAAAATATCAACGGGGTTAGACAAAGTCAACATGGATTTATTAAAGGGAAATCATGTTTGACAAATGTACTTGGAGTTCTTTGAGGATGTAACTAGCAGGATAGATACGGGAGAATCACTGGATGTGGTGTATTTGGATTTTGAGGAAGCTTTTGATAAAGTCCCAAACAAGAGGCTAGTGTGTAAAATTAAAGCACATGGGATTGGGGGTAATATATTGACATGGATTGAGAATTGGTTAGCAGACAGGAAAGAGAGAGTAGGAATAAGTGGGTCTTTTTCGGAGTGGCAGGCGGTGATTAGTGAGTTACCACAGGGATCAGTGCTTGGGTCCCAGCTATTCACAATATATATCAATGATTTGGATGAGGTAACCAAATGTAATATTTCCAAGTTTGCTGATGACATGAAACTTGGGAATGCGAGCGATGATGAGGGTGTTAAGAGGCTTCAAGGTGATTTAGACACGTTGAGTGAATGGACAAATACATGGCAGGTGCAGTATAACGTGGATAAGTGTGAAGTTACCCACTTCGGTAGAAAAAACAGAATGAAAAAGTATTATTTAAATGGTGATAGATTGGGAAATGTTGATGTTCAAAGGGACCTGCGTGTCCTTGTACACCAATCACTGAAAATAAGCAAGCAGGTGTAACAAGCAGTGAAGAAGGCAAATTATATTTTGGCCTTCATTGCGAGAGGACTTGAGTACAGGAGCAAGGATGTCTTGCTGCAGCTGTACAGGGCCTTGGTGAGACCACACCTGGAGGATTTGTGTGTAATTTAGGTTTCCTTACCTAAGAAAGCATATACTTGTCACAGAGGGAGTGCAGCAAAGGTTCACCAGTCTGATTCCTGGGATGGCAGGATTGGGCCAACAAGGCCTGTATTCATTGAAGTTTAGGAGAATGAGAGGAGATCTCATTGGAATGTGTAACATTCTGACAGGGATGGACAGACTGGATGCCACAATTATACCTCAATTGAAATTAGTTGAAACCCCCAACGATTACTACCCTATTGTTTTTGCACTCAGAAATCTGTCTACATATCTGCTCTTCTAACTCCCTTCCACTATTTGGGGGCCTATAGTGCACGCCTATCTGATGTGATTAAAGAGGCAGTGGCAGCATTTATATGAACATGAAAGAGAATAGTAGCAGACTTCAAGAGGATATAGTGAGCATGGTGAAATGGACAGACTCATAGCAGGATAACTTCAATTTTGTGATATGTGTCGTGATCCATTTTGAATGTTAGACTGAGGAGGGCAATATGAATGAAATTTTCCAATGTTACAGTGGGTGCATTGAACAGAGAAAGCTTCAGTTTCATTTCTGTCTTGCATTCTATCTCTTTAAGATTCAATTTTGGGCTTTTTGGGCATCCTGAAAGCTGTTAACAATTGCTGTAGGGAAATTTGTCAAAAGCACTTTTCCTTCAGGAATTCCTGCATTGTGGAAATGTGAATTATCTTTGTAGAAAGAGGATATGCGGGGGTTTGAATGGATGTTCCGGTTTTTGGTTCATTAAACTGCAAATTCAATGATATCCCTTTGAAATACGCTAGTTACATCAAGTACCCCGAGACAATTAAAAAATTTCACACTGTCTGGCTGTCAATTCTTCAGAAACATGAAGGAAGCAAAGAGATTATAAAATACAAAAGGTGAGCTTGCAGCTAACCGTTGATTTGAAGGTGTGAGTCTTGTTCAGAACGTGTCACATATTTTTAAACCTGGAAACCTGGGCTGATCCTGAAAGCAGGAATTTATCAAAAGCCACACTGGGCTGCTGCGAATTAAAATACTCTTTTCTCTAAGAATAAAAAAATGAATCTGAAATTTTAAAATATCTCCTGGATGGAATTATTCACACCCTTCTGCTTTTGCAAAACCCATGCCAGTGTGTGTGTGTGTGTGTGTGTGTCTGTGTGTGCCTGTGTCTGTGTGTCCAAAAATTCACTGTAGTTACTAATGCTTTAAGATAACATGATAGAAAGCCACATAGGCAGCATTGCAAGCAGTGTAGCATTAGATTGCAAAGGGAACTAAAACTTTAAGTGAAAGGGAAAACCTGTGTTAAGATGGAATTCAATGAAGGCAAATGTGAATTAACCCACTTTGAACTGAGAAAGGATTGAAAGATTACTTCCTTAAATGTCGCAAAGCCTGAAACAGGTCCAAAGAGCCTTGAGGGTCCATCGGTTTGAGTGCAGCGTAGCTTTACCGGGTTGATACCTGGATTCCAAGGGTTAGAATTTAATAGGATCAGGGTGATTTGATACAAGTTGTCAAAATATTAAAAGGACCTTATGGGTTAGATGAGGAGAAACTATTTCCACAGGGTGATGAATCTTGGACAATGGGGTCATAGTGTAAAAATTAAAGCTTTCAGAAGTGAAGTTGGAAACACTTCCCCATGTAAAGGGCCGTAGAAATTTGGAACTGTCTTCTGGAAATTGCAGTGGATACTGAGTCAATTTTTAGTTTTTAAATATAAGAATAACCTGATCTGATGCTTTCAGAAATCCAGGTATTTTTCGGTACATCTCTGTTACTTGCTGACTGTGTGTGTCCGTGTGTATGTCTGTTCGATTGTGTGTATGTGTGTGTGTTTATTTGTGCATCTATTTGTGCATATGTGTATGCATTTGTACCTATGTGTGTGTGTTTGCGAATCTATTTGTTTGTGTCTGTTTCTGTGTGCGCATGTGTGTGTGTCCGTTTATGTGTGTGCATGTGTATGCCTGTTTCTGTGTGTGTGTTCAAGTGTGCGTGTGGGTGACTGTGATTTCTGTGTGTGTATTTTGCTCTCTCCATACCTAAGCATCCACCAACATCATTTCACCATTTTAATTTGGTTCATTGTGGCCATTTTTACACAAAATTCCTGTTTCATCACAGCAAGACTTCCTTAATATTGTACACCAATTTATGAGACAGCGTAGAGGGAGCTTGACCCTCTGTATAACCCTGTGTTGTTCCTGTTATCAAAGTGTTGGATGCGACAGTTTTACTCCGTATCTACTTCAGCGTTATACCTGTCCTGGGAGTGCTTGATGGGGACAGTGTAGAGGGTGTTTTACTCTGTATATTAATCCGTGCTGTACCTGTCCTTGGAGTGTTTGATGGAGGCTGTTTAGCGGGAACTTAACTCTGTACCTAAACCCGTGATGTACGAGGCCTGGACGTGTTTTGTTGGAACTGTGCATTGGGACCAATATTCTGTGCACAATTATACCCTGTGCTATAGCTGTCCTTGGAGTATTTGATGGGGACAGCGTAGAGTGAGTTTTCCTTTGTGTCTAGCCCTATGCTGTACCAGAACTGGGAGTGTTCGACCAGGAAAGTGTAGAGGGAGCTTTACTTCATTTCTAACCTGATGCTGTCCCTGTCCTGGAAGTGTATCTGGGGAGAGTTCAGACAGTTTGGGCTTTCATCTGTGTCTAACACGATGCTCAGTCAGTAATGGGAGTTTGTTGGGAGCAGTGCAGACGGAGCTTTACTCTGTTCCTAACCCGTGCAGTACCTCTGTACTGTAAGCAGGGGAACTCACCTTGAATTTGTCAGCCTTGCTTCGTGGAATACTTTTGTATGAGTTGGGAATCTTGACCCAGTGAAATTTTTGCCCCTATTATAAGAATATATATTATAACACCTTCTGGTAACATTAAGGTTCCCTGAGTACTGAGTGGAACAAATCATTCCAAAATATATTATTCCTTGGTGATTGTATTGTCTAAATCCAGCCGTGAATTCTCTCCCAGTGTTATTAGTTTTGCACTGACAGGGAGGGGAATAGAATTCAGTCTCCCAGTGATTTTCCAGATTTAACAATTAACGGTTTTAAATGGAAGCTTTTTGAGGGACATTGAGGTTAAGGGTGTGTGTGGGGGCGGGGTGGGGTGGGGGGGGGGGTGGGGGTGGGGGGGAGGAACCTCCCAAATCTAGAGCACGTTTGATGTCAAGGAGCAGACAGGACAGGAGAAGGCAAAATAGGGAAGCTTATATCAGATACTGAGAGCTCACACACACAGGCAAGCACAGGCACAAAACAACACACTCACACATACATACACACTCTCACATGATGGTGCAGCCAATCATTAGGAAGGCAAATGGACTGAGTGTCTTTATTGCCAAAGAGTTGGAGCACATGAGCAAGGAAATGTTTGATGAGGGCAATTTTAGAGGGATTTGCTCTGCAGCTACCCCATTCTCTGCATACCCTGGGAGTGTTTGATGGGGACAGTGTAGAGGGAGCTTTACTCTGTATCTAACCCCATGCTCAACATACCCTGGGAGTGTTTGATGCGGAAAGTGTGGAGGAAGTTTTACTCTGTATCCAAACCCGTGCTGTACCTGTTCTGGGAGTGTGTAATGGGGACAGTGTAGAGGAAGCTTTACACTGTATCTAACCCCATGTTGTACGTGTCGTGGGGTGTTTGATGCAACAGAGTGGAAGGAAACACTTCCACACAAAAAGGGTCGTAGAAGTTTAGAACTGTCTTAGCAAATTGTAATGATACTGAGTCAAATTTTAATTCACAAATCTACGATAGACATGATCTGATCCCTTTCGAAAATCCAAATTTGCCACTGTTCCTCTCTGTCCCTTGCTCAGTGTGTGTGTGCGTGTGTCTGTGTGTGCGTGTGTCTGTGTGTGCGTGTGTCTGTGTGTGCGTGTGTCTGTGTGTGCGTGTGTCGGTGTCTCTGTGTGTGTGTCCCTGTTGCTCTACCTGACAGCCTGTAGGTGTTCACATACATCATTTGGCCATTTTAATATGGTTCATGGTGGTTATTTACACACCAAAGTTCTGTTTCATCACAGCAAGTCTTCCTTAATTTTGTACACCAATTGAAGGGACTTTGTAGGGGGAGCTTGACCCTCTCTATCAAACAATCACCAAATCACAGAATCACACAGTGCAGAAGAGGTCCTTCGGCCCATCGAGTCAGCACCGACACGTGAGAAACACCTGACCTACCTACATAATCCCATTTACCAGCACTTGGCCCATAGCCTTGAATGTTTTGACGTGCCAAGTGCTCATCCAGATACTTTTTAAAGGACGCAAGGCAACCCGCCTCCACCACCCTCCCAGACAGCGCATTCCAGACCGTCGATAACCCTGTGTTATACCTGTGCTGCAAGCGTCTGATGGAACAATGAAGAGGAAGGTTTATTCTGTTTCTTATTTCTGCTGTACCTGTCCTGGGCATGTTTGAAAGGGAGATTGCAGAGGGAGCTTCACTCTGTACAGTCCCTGTCCTGGAAGTGTTTGAGAAGAGATTGTAAAGGAAAATTTACTCTGTATCTAACCCTGTGCTGTACCTGGTCTGGATGTGCTTGATGGGGACTGTCCAGAGAGTGATTTATTCGACATCAAGTCCCTTGCGGTTTCTGCTTTGTAAGTGATTGATGGGGAGAGTGTAGAGAGAGGTAACTCTGTGTCTAACCCCATGCTGCACCTGTCCTGGCAGTGTTTCATGGGGACAGTGTAGATGGAGATTTACTCTGTACATAAACCTGTGCTGTAGCTCTCCAGGGGCTGATTAATGGTGACTCTGTATGGGGAGCTTTAACCTGTATCTAACCCCAAGCTAAATCAGCCCGAGTGTTTGAGGATAGAGTGTAGAGAGAGCTTTATTCCATATCTAACCCCGTGCTATGCCTGCCCTGGGAGAGTTTGATGTGGAAACTGCAGAGTGAGCTTCACTATCTATCTCACCCCGTGTTATACCTCCCCTGGGTGTGATTGATGGGGAAAGTGTAGAGGAAGCATTGCTCTGTACCTAATCCCGTGCTGTACCTATCCTGTGAGTGTTTAATGGGGACAGTGTAGAGGGAGACTTACTCTATATCTAACCCTGTGCTGTACCTGTCCTGGATGTGTTTGATGGGGACAGTGTAGAAGGAGGTTTACTCTGTCTCTAACCCTGTGCTGTGCCTGTCCTGGAAGCGTTTGATGGGGCTGTGTACAGGGAGCTTACTCCCCACTTGCCTGGATGAGTGCAGCTCCCACAATACTCACGAAGCTTGACACCATCCAGGACAAAGCACTACAATTGTTTGACACCCCATCCACAAACATTCACTCCCTCCACCACCGACGCACAGTAGCAGCAGTGTGTAGCATCTGCAAGATGCACTGCAGGAATTCACCAAGCCTCCTTAGACAGCACCTTCCATACCCACGATCATTAACATCTAGAAGGACAAGAACAGCAGACACATGGGAACACCACCACCTGGAAGTTCCCCTCCAAGTCACCCACCATCCTGACTTGGAAATATATCACCGTTCCTTCACTGTCGCTGGGTCAAAACCCTGGAACACCTTCCTAAGAGCACTGTGGTTGTACCTACACCACGTGGACTGCAGAGGTTCAAGGATGCAGCTCACCACCACCTTCTCATGGGCAATTAGGAATGGGCAATACATGTTGGCCCAGCCAGTGACACCCCATGAATAAATTTTTAAAAATAGCCCCGTGCCGTACCTGTCCTGGGAGTGCTGATGAGGACAGTGCAGAGGGAGCTTTATTCTGTTTCTAACCCCGTGCTGTACCTGTCTTGGGAGTGTTTGATGGGGACAGTGCAGGGGGAACTTGGATCTGTATCTAGCTCCCATGCTCTACCTGCCTTAGGAGTGTTTCTGGGGACAGTAGTTCAGACAAACAGAGCTTTCCTATGCATATAAGCCGGTGCTCATTCAATACTAGGAGTGCTTGATGGGAGCAGTGTAGAGGGAGATATATCCTGTATCTAACCCGTTCTGTCCTGTCCTGGGAGTGATTGAAGGGGACAGTGTAGACGACACGTTACTCTGTACCTAACCCATGCAGTACTTGTCCTGAGAGTGTTTGATGGGGACAGTTTGGAGGGAGCTTTAATCTGTATCTAACCCCGTGCTGTACCTGTATTGCGTGTGTTTCATAGGGACAGTGTAGAAGGAGCTTTACTCATTCTCTAAACCTGTGTGGTACCTGTCCTGGGAGTGTTTGATTGGGGCAATGTAGAAGGATCTTTCCTCTGTATCTAACACCGTGCTGTACCTGTGTGGGTACGTTTGATGGGGACAGAGTAGAGGGGTATTTACTCTGTATCTAACACTGTGCTGTACCTGTGTGGGTGCGTTTGATGGGGACAGTGTAGAGGGAGATTTACTTTGTCTCTAACCTTGACCTGTGCCTGCCCTGGGAGTGTTTGATGGGGACATTGTAGAAGGATCTTTACCCTTTGTCTAACCCCGTGCTGTACTTGCCCAGGGAGTGTTTGATGGGGGCAACGTAGAGGGAGATTTACTCTGTATTTAACCCATTGCTGTACCTGTCTTGGGAGTGTTTCATGGTGACAGTGTAGAGGGAGATTTACTCTGTATCTAATCCTGACCTGCACCTGCCCTGGGAGTGTTTGATGGGGACAGTGTGGAGGGAGATTTACTCTGTACCTAACCCCATAGAGTACCTGCCCTGGGAGTGATTGATGGGGGCAATGTATAGGGAGATTTACTCTGTATTTAACCCCGTGCTGTACCTGTCCTGGGAGTGTTTGATGGGGACAGTGTAGAGGGAGATTTGCTCTGTGTCTAACCCTGACCTGTGCCTGCCCTGGGAGTGTTTGATGGGGACATTGTAGAGGGAGCTTTACTCTGTGTCTAGCCCCGTGCTGTACTTGCCCTGGGAGTGTTTGATGGGGGCAGTGTAGAGGGAGCTTTACTCTGTGTCTAACCCCGTGCCGTACCTTCCCTGGGAGTGTTTGATGGGGGCAGTGTAGAGGGAGCTTTACTCTATATCTAACCCCGTGCTGTACCTTCCCTGGGAGTGTTTGATGGGGGCAGTGTAAAGGGAACTTTACTCTGTATCTAACTCCGTGATGTCCCTGTCCTGGGAGTGTTTGATGGGACAGTGCAGATCGAACTTTACTCTATTTCCAACCTTGTGCTATACTTGCCCTGCGAGCTTTCCGAGGACAGTTCAGGCAGACAGAGTTTCACTCCGCATTGAACCCTGTGCTGTAACAGTACTGGGAGTGTTTGATAGGACAGTGCAGATGTAGCTCCAACCTGTGCTGCAAGTGTTTGAGAGGAGGTTGGAAAGGAAACTTTATTCTGGATGTAACCCTGTGCTGTCCCTGGCCTGGAAGTGCTTGATGGGGACTTTCTAGGGAGAGATTTATTCTACATAAAATCGCTTGCAGTTCCTGTACTGGGAGTGTTTGATGGGGACAGTGTAGAAAGAGCTTTATTCCATATCGAACCCTATGTTGTACCTGTCCTGGGATTGTTTGATGTGTCGGTTTAGAGTGAGTCCACTGAGTTTCTAACTCTGTGTTGTACCTGTACTGGGAGTGTTTGATGGGGACAGTGTAGAGGGAGCTTTACTCTGTATCTAACTCTGTGCTGTACCTGTACTGGGAGTGTTTGATGGGGACAGTGTAGAGGGAACTTTACTCTGTATCTAACCCTGTGCTGTACCTGCCCTTGGGGTGTTTGATGGTGACAGTGTAGAGGCAGATTTACTCTGTATCTAACCCTCTACTATACGTGTCCTGGAAGTGTTTGATAGTGACAATGTAGAGGGAGCTTTACTCTGTTTCGAACTCTGTGCTGTACCTGTCCTGGGAGTGTTTGATGGGGACAGTGTAGAGGGAGACAGAACGCAATGTATTGGTTAAGGGTTTTCTACAGTTTAGACGGAGGTGTAGAATGCTCTCCCCCAGGGGCTGATCTCAGGACCTCTCACATAGAGACCCCTCGAGCCTGGTCGATCATTCCCTACTCAGCCTTCAGTGTCCCTCCTCTGGATATTTCACCTGTGGATTCATACAACACACACAGCAAAATCTATGATATTTTGGGAAGCAGCAAACACTGTTACACTCAGTACACACGGTACCTTAATGCTGCAATGTTATAAAATCTAGTCAGGTAACTGTCATCGCACAGGGACAACAGTTCGCTGGCTCAACATTCTCCCTCTCTCCCTCCCTCTCACCCCATCCCTCACCCCTGCTCCCTCTCCCTCCCTCTCGCCCCGTCCCCATCCCTCATCCCTGCTCTGTCTCACTCCCTCTCAGACCGTATTTCTGTCGCCCCCTCTCTCTCTGTCACACTCTATCTTTCTCTTGCCGGCTCACTCTCTCTCTCCCCCTCTCGCTCTCTCTCAGTGTCTCTCTCTCCCCCTCTCTATCTCCATCTATCTCTCTCTGTGAGAATCTGTCAAAAATCCAAAAACATCTGTCAGACATTTAAGGTTTGTTCACGGTGGCCAAGTTATGTTCGCTCAGCACTGGGACATTTATGACAGAGTTGACTCCTCACTCATTAGTAATTTAAATGTGACAGAGACACAGCTTTTCAGCGCACGTTTCTCCCTCCATTTTCCCTCCATTTTAAATATGGGGAAGGGACCTCACACCTTTTTAAAGACGGAGAAGGGATCTCCCTCCTTTTTAAAGACAGAGGAGGGATTTTTCTCCATTTGAAAGATGGAGAAGGGTTCTCCCTCCACACACTCACTCTCAAACACACACTCTCTCCCACACACACATTGTCCCTCACACTCACTGTCCCTCACATAAACCCACTCTCCCTCACACACCCTCCCTCACTCGCACACTCTCCGCATCACACACACAATCCCTGCCTCACACACACACTCTCTCCTTTACACACATGCTCTCTCCCTCACACACAATCTCGCTCACACACACACTCTCCCTCACACACACATTCTCTTTCACACACACACTCTCCCTCACACAATCCCACTCTCCCTCACACACACTCTCCCTCACTCGCACACTCTCTGCCTCACACACACACACCCTCTGCCTCAAACACACACATTCTCTCGCTCACACACACTCTCTCCCTCATACACAATCTCCCTCACACATACACTCTCCCTCACACACACACTATCTTAAACAAATTCTCTCTCTCACACACTCTCCCTCAAACACACACTCTCTCTCTCACAAACACTCTCTCTCACACGCGCACTCCCCCTCAAACACACGCTCTCCCTCACACTCTTTCTCTCTCACACACACACTCACCCTCTTTCACACACACTCTCCTTCGCACACAAACTCCCTCACACGCTCTCCCTCAAACACACACTCTCTCTCACACACGCACTCTCCCTCAAACACGCACTCTCCCTCAAACACACACTTTCTGTCACACACACACACTCTCTCTCACACACACTCTCCCTCAAAAACACGCTCTCTCTCACACACATACTCTCCCTCACAAACACTCTCCCCCACACACACTCTCCCTCACACACACACTATCTCAGACAGTCTCTATCTCACAGGGAGAGTGAATCCCTGGAGTGATGTTCAGTTAGCTCAGGGAGATTGTGTCAGAGGGAATGGAGCATGGAGAGAGGATCCCTGGGGTGATGTTCAGGGAGATGTTATCAGAGGGAGTGGAGCAGGGGGAGAGGATCCCTGGGGTGATGTTCAGTCAGTTCAGGGAGATGGTATCAGAGGGAATGAGCTGATCAGGGAGACAGTTCATTATCAAAGCTGAATGGAGAATGACAGGGCTAATGGACTTAACAGAAAAGGTGGAAGTGCACGGCCAATGTGTTTACCTGGACGTGGACCGTGTATCGGTTTAACAGAAAGGGGTGGGTTTGGGTTGGGTGCGGGAAATCACTGTTTGTGTATTTAAGAGAAAATGCGAAGCCAGTGTCTCAGTATCCGATCGGCCCCAGGATCTGGGAACAAGCCTCATGTTTATGTTTACTTGCTGCATAACGTGGAACCCCGTCTTTGGCATTTTCGCGGTTCTGTCCCCCCGGAATGTCCAAGAGACCTAAAGCTCTGTAATAATTTACAGGATTTGCACTCGATCATATATCAGTGCCAGGCACTTCCCAGTCTCTGGAGACTCTCCTTGGTTTGTGCTCCCTGTTCTGCCTGTGTTATTTATTTAGCCCGTGGATCCCCGCCTTCAAAGTGTTTAATCGGATAATGCAGAGGGATCTTTACCCTGTTTATGACCCTGGCTGCACCAACCGTGGGAGTGTTGAATGGGGCACTGTTAAGGAAGTTTTCTGCTTAAATATCCTGTCGTGTATCAGCCTCTGATGAAGCCGATTCCTGCTCTTTAGAATTGCCTGACATATGACTGTGGCCACCCAGAGTATGAGTGAAATCACTGAGGTGACCCTCCCAGTTCAATCATTCTACCTCTGGCAATTGCCAGAAACAGGCAGAGGTAAAGGCCTCGATACACCGATGGGCGGCCTAGTGGAGACTTGTGGGCAAATAGATCCCAGACAGGACCAGTAAAGCTGGGAGAAACGTGTAATAGGGAAAATGGAACAGTGTCGATGGGTCTTGGAGAAAGGAATTCAGCAAAGTCACAGTTAGTTCACTTTTCATTCCAGATTTATTCGCAATGTCAGAGGATATTTTACAGGAAAGTTTATTTTAAAGTTAACAGAAGTGAGTATAACGCCTGAGGTCACATTGAGAACAGAACACATGCGCTCTAAGTTGGTAAACTGTATGTACCACTGGAACATAGATCAGAAAGAGAAAACAGCGGCTTAACGGAAAGGGAAGGGAACAATAGTGAATAAGGAATGAGAAAAGTTACTTAATTACAATTGAAATCCTAACTCCAGGGAAATTAGATGCTACAATTACATTACAACCATTATCATCTCGCACATTTCATACAGGGAAACGGAAATACTGTTACAGGTTCGGTTACAGATTCGGGATCACCAAGAGAACATATTTTAAATTGGAATACAGAGATCTTAATGAACAGCTGAGGAAAAGCTACTGGGTCCGAAATTCAACCGATCACTTGATCTGTAAAAGAGGGAGAAAATAATGAAGCAGATGTTTATGATCTGGTGCATTTATGTTATAGTTTTTAATTGTTGAAACATTTAGAAAGTTTTCAAACCGCTTCTGTCAGATTGTAGTGTTAGTGGATTGAATCTTCTCACCTTCACCAGAGTGACGGCAGTGCTGTAGAAAATGCTCAGGAAGAACAAGACAATGAATGTGGAAGCGGTTGTCCAGATGTTCCCGTTATCGTCCTCATTTTCTTCAATCCACATGCGGTCTGTGGAATCTGCAGGGATAGAACCGAGAAATTTTAATTACATTCTTATTAATCGAGGGTGTCTTGCTGTTTTTTTATATATATATTAATTGTATTGTATCTTCCTCAAGCAATTGGTTTGTTCTCTAATTCAATTTTCAATACATATCTATTAATGAATTAGTGACTCTCAGCAATCTCTGTGTGTTACTAACTCCACAGCTGTTCTCACTTTACATTCCTCATCCTTTCCCTATTGGAAAACGTGTTCTTTTCCCCTTCGACACCAGTTTATTTTGGAACAAATTTCGTACTGACCTATCTTTTGCTTATATTATGATGGAAATTGCAGGAGGTTTACCAATTGATAACAATTATTTTAATGATAGGTACTGATAGCTACTAATTCCGAGACTCTGAACTCTGTAAGATATCTTTTGTGAATTTTCATCTTATTTGTTTATTTGTGATGGGAATGTTTGGCATATAATTAACTTAAATCAATTTACAATTAAGAACATTGCTTCAGTGTGTTTCCTGGGTCTTTATGTGCTCCCAGAAATTTTTGGAAGATGTGTCCGTTAACAAAATATATTTGTATTATTCTTTCGTCTGTAGCTTGGCATTTGCCTTTGTTTTTTAATATTTGCATATGTGTGCAGGAGTATCTCTTGCTCTGCCTTTAACTGTGTTTATGTGCCATGTTATATGAGGGTTGATGTGTGTGTTCATGTGGCATGAGTGTTGATATGCTTATTTATGTGTGGCGCTCCTGTGTGTGTATGTTTGTTCATTTGTAAATGTGTGTGTATCAGTGTGTTAATGTGACTTTATGCGTTAATCTTTATGTTCACTTATTAATGTCTGTGTTAAAGAGTTTGTTTATTTCCATGTGTGTTGCGGACTGGCACAATCCAAAGTCCAGGACTACGTGCTGAGGGACGCACTAAAGCTTGGGGCAGCTGCCGCAAAGGCGCAATGGGGAAGGGTCGCTGTCTAAGACCTTTCTACCACAGCGCACCGAGAGACTGGGAACTGTTTAGAGCCCCTCGGGCTGTACAGATCAAAATGAAAGGCTGTAAATGATTGTAATATTGTTTGTACTGATGCACCTGGTGATACATTTTGTAAAAGTTTAACCTGGATTGTACCCTTGTAATGTTGTTTTTGAAATGGTTTTGAATGTGATTGAAGATTTTTTATGAATAAAGTATATTTTTACAAAAAAAAAAAAAAAAATTTCCATGCCTGTTAATATATCTGATATTGTGCCTTTTTATATTCTATGTTGGCTATGTTAATAATGGTGACCCCATGAGCGTGTGAGTATGTTAAGGTGTGCGTTTATGTATGCGTTGATGGATATTTATAACGATGTGTTTATGTATGTTTACGTGTCCATGTGGACTAAAGCGTGTGTTTATGTTTTTGTTTTTTTATGAGTGCGTGAATATATTCAGTTGTTTCTTGTTCTGTGTTTCTGAAAATGTTAGGTCTGATCATCTGTGTGTCTGTGTGCCCGTGTGTCAATGTTTTAATGTGTTTGTAGAAATGCCTATGTAAGTGTATTATTGTGTGTGATAGTGTGTCTTTAGATCTATATTGTTGTGTTCATTGAAGCATAGTAATGAACATGTTCATGTGTATGTTTACATGTCCTGTATGAGTCTGCAAACGGGGTTGTGTACATCTGTATTTGTGTCTGTTGTGTGTGTATATATGCATATGTGTTTGTGTGCGTACACATGTTTGTAAGTGTGTGACTGTGAGGGCATGTGTGTGAGAGAGTATCTGCGTTTTTAGGTGTGTGCGTGTCTGTGTGCATGTGTGTGTGTGTGGTGTTTGTGTGTGCACCTGTGTATGTATGTGTGTTTGACTGTTTGCTGAGTGTGTGTGTATATTTGTGAGTATGTGTTTGCATATGTGCATGTTTGTGGTGTTTTACTGTGAGTGTGCATGACTGCATGTTTTCTGTGTATATATGTGCTCTTGTGAGTGTGTGTGTGGGTTTGTTTGTGTGTATGCCTGTGTGTTTGCCTGTGTATGTTTATTAGTGTGTGGGTCAGTGTTTGCATGTGCATTTGTGTGTGCTTGTGTGTGTGGCTCTGTGCATAAGCATCTGTGTGTATGTATGCTGGTGCTTGTGTACGTATGTGTATGTGTGTGTGTGTCTGTGTGTGTGTGTGTTTGTGTGTATGCGTGTGTGTGTTTGTGTATGTGTGTCTCTTTTTCCTTGTGTGTGTATGAACCTGTGTGTGTGTGGAAATGTGTGTAAGTATATGCGTGTGTGCGTCTGTGTGTGTGTGTGTGTTTCTGTGTGCCTGTGTATGTTTGTGTGTGTGTGTGTGATCTTCTGCCTGTGTGTATGTTTGTGGGTGTATATTTATCAGCGTGTGGAGGTATGTGTTTACACGTGTCTTTTGATTGTGTGACTTTTTTGTATATGTATGTGTGTGTGTGTGTGTGTGTGTGTGTGTGTGTGTGTGTGTGCGCTTGTGCGCAGGTGTGTGTGCTTGTGCGTGGGTGTGTGTATATGCTTGTGTGATTGTGTGTGCTTGTGTGTGTGCGAGTGTGTCTTTGTCTCTATGTATATAAGTGTGTTTGTGTGTGTGTCTGTATGCCTGCATGTGGATGCCTGTGTGTGCCTGTATGTGTGCTCGTTTATGCATGTGTTTGAGTGTCTGTAAGTGCGTGTGTGTACGCATATCTGTGTCAATGTCTGTGTGTGTGTGTGTGTGTATGTGAATGTGTGTGCTTGTTTATGTATGTTTGTGTGTGTGTGTGTGCCTCTCTGTCTGTCTGTGTGCTTTTGTCTGTCTGTGTGTATGTCAGTCTGTGTTTATGTGTTCGGGCATGTGTGCATGATCTAGTGGTGTGTGTGTGTGTGCTTGTTTATGTATGTTTGTGTGTGTTTGCGTTTGTGTGTGGATGTGTGTGCTTGTTTATGTATGTTTGTGTGTGTGTGTGTATGTGTGTGTTTGTTTATGTATGTTTGTGTGTGTGTGTGTGTGCGCCTCTGTGCCTGCCTGTTTGCTTTTGTCTGTCTGTGTGTATGTCAGTCTGTGTTTATGTGTTCAGGCATGTGTGCATGATCTAGCGGGTGTGCGTTTGTGTGTGTGTGTGTGTGTGCGTGTGTGTGTGCCTACCTTTGTGTACGTGTGTGTATGCAATTTTGTTTGTGTCCGCGTATGCGCTTGTTTGTGCTTGTGTCTGTATGTGTGCATATTTGTGTGTGCGTGAGAGAGAACTTGAGTCAGATTGTGTGTGTGCTTCTTTGCGTTTGTGTGTGCTTATAAGCTTGCGTCAGCATGTGGCTGCGTGTGTCTGTGTTTGTTTGTGTGTGTGTGTACCTTTATGTACCAGTGTGTGCATTATTTCTGTCAGTGTCTGCATGTGCGTGTGTTTGTCTCTGTGTCTCTCTGTCTGTGTTTGTCTCTGAGATGGAGAGAGACATCTTGTTTCAGAATGCATGAGTGTCTTTGTTGTGTGTGTGTGTGACCTTCTGCCAGGGTGTGTGTGAGTGTGTCTTTGAGAGATTGTGTGTGCGCGTGTGTGAGAGAGTCTGCGTGTGTGTGTGTGTGTATTTTTACGTACCAGTGTGTGTGCATTTTTTCTGTCAGTGTTTGTGTGTGCACGTGTTTGTGCCTGTGTGTGTGTTTGTCTGTGAGAGAGAGAGAGAGATAAATCTTGTGTTTAAATGCGTGTGTGCCTTTGTTGTGTGTGTGTGTGTGTTATCATGTGCCAGGGTGTGTGTGAGTCTGTCTTTGTCTGTGTGTGTGTATTTGTGTGCGTGTGTGTGTGTGTGTGTGTGAGCCTGTATGTGTGAGTGTATTTTTATGTACTAGTGTTTGTGTGCATTTTTTTCCTGTCAGTGTTTGTGTGTGCGTGTGTTTGTGCCTGTGTGTCTCTGTATGTGTTTGTCTGGGAGAGAGAGAGATCTTGAGTCAAAATGCATGTGTGCCTTTGTTGTGTGTGTGTGCGTGTGTGTGTTTGTTTGTGAGTCCGTGTGTGTGTGTGTTTGTGTGCGTGTGTGTTTATGAGCTTGTGTCAGTGTGTGTGCTTTTTTTATTATTGTTCCACATATCTCTGAACATGAAAAACGTGGCCTGACCGTGAAGGTATGATCGATAGAGAACACTATTCTGTATTCTGTGAATGAATGTGTTTTCTGTGGGGTTCAATGAGACATCAAGCGATAGAATGCAAGAATTAAACAGAAGTACCCAGAAACATTAGGAACATAACTGGAAAAATGGGAAGGATTGAATCAGCAGTTCAGTTTTGGATTATGAGAAATCATTGGCATCTTATGATTCACAAGAACAGGAGATTGAAAAGCGTTTCAAAGATATCATGTTGCACCATGATTGCCATGATTGAAGATTACAATATGAGCGCAGGAATCTAGAAGCCGCCTTGTACCTGAACCCATATCATAGACAGCTGTTGACTTCTAAACCCTCTGCTCTGCAACTGGGAGTTTAGTGAGTTAATGTTCCCCTCTCCACTCCCTCTCGTTGGCTAAACAATTTCCCCTCCGGTTGTCTCTGTTGGGGAGGTGCTGGTACATTGCGTTAACTAATGCCGTCCCCTCTTTCTATGTTGGTTAAGTGGAGTAACATTTAGCGTTCCCGTGTGACCCTCACTTCAGTTCCCAGTGGGTGCGATGCGGCAACTTCCAGCTGGTAGAACTTTGAATGGATGGACATTAAACAGGAACAACGGGATCTAAATGCTGCTGCTGTGTGTGCTGGTGGGAAATGGGACATTGTCAGAATTCACCTCAGCGAGGGGCAAGTTGGTGAAGTAACTTTGCAGAATTCTGTAATGGATGAGAATTATTCTGTCTCTAACCCAGGGTGTATCTGAGCTGGGTGCACTGATTGTACAAGACTCGGGTCTGAGACCTGTAAATTCCCGACATCAACTAAACAGGCCTAACATTAGCAAAACTAGAAACACAATTAATTAAGTAGCTGTGTATTTAATTCACAATTGGAGGAAAATACTTTATTATTTCTACTAAAGTACGAAATGTAAGCGATAGATTCTCATTGACATGAATTAACGGTGTCCATCAGTGCAAGGGAAATATTCACAAAACTCGGTTTACCGCTGGATTTATCAACCGTTCTGTTGATGATCTTCAAGGGAATCGCTTCATGTCCCACCACACAGGAGTAAGAAGCGCCGCTGGCCCACTCCTCCGCTGCAATGGATAACAGGCTGTACATGAAGAAGGAGTTATTGCCGTTCTCCGCCATCACCTCGGTGTTCTTGTAGTTCCCCGGATTCACCGGCTTGTCATTGATGGTCCACTTGACGAAGATCTCTCGGGGGGAGAAACCTCTCACTAAGCAGCTGAGGGAGATGAATCTCTGAGCGGAGACATCTTCAGCCGGGGGCAGGAGGACAGAGACGGATGGTTCCCGCGGATATTTAGCTGCAAAAAATTTACAATAAATGTCAAAAAAAAAACTGGAGAATTCCAGAGAAAATGACACCGGTGGTTAGATTGTGAGAGAAATGTGTTTTGTTTTGACTTTTCAAGATCTCCATTTTCCACTTTAGGGTCTGACCGGCTTTCTAGCTCGGAGCAGATGTGGATGCAATCATTTACACTGAGAATATGCGGGATTGGATTGGAAAGTTTCATCAGTAACAGGCCATTCGGCGGAACGGTTCTGTGCTGGTGTCTAAACTGTACACCAAGCTCCTCCCACCTTATATCATCAAACCCTGCAGTACAGTTTCTTGTTCATTCACCTACTTATGAATTTACTGCTGGAATGCTTCATGTACGGGCCTAGGGATTTTAGTTAGTGGAATTACCAATCAGACTAGCTCATTAATGCACTGTACACTAATTATTTGTTCTTAAACTTACACTGGGAATTTGCACACTAGCTCACTTATTGATTCATTCTCACCACTTACGTTCTTCCTTGTGGATGGAATTTCTTAAAGGAGTCGGAAGATCCTGATGGCTCACCACGCAGTAGAACTCAGCCCCACTCAGCCAGGCTTGTGTTGAGATATTCAGGTGGCTGACCACGCTGTTAGGATCCTTTCCCGGCTGGACAGCAATCTCTGATTTCAAAGGCTTCTGCTCTTGTGTCCAATTCACGAGGACTCCATAAGGGGCGTTACTCACGATGCAGGTTAAGGTCACTGTCGCCTCCAGTAAGACCTGTTCTATTGGCGGCGGCTGTAGAGTAATTACGGGATCGGTGCAGTCGGAAACTGTGAAGCAGAAATGAATGTCAACCAAAACATCATCTTCAGAATCAGAAACCCAGTATTCAGCTTTCACTCTCACGACGGGAATATTTATTTGACCTCTCCCTGCCATGTAAAGGCCATCATTATTTGAAGGTCAGTGACTTGCAATAATTCCGGGAGACTCCATAACATTCCATGTGTATTTCCAGCCAGAACCACTGGGACTGGATAAACCAAATGCCGGTGCAACAATGTGAATAAATTCAGGTACAATTGTTTTATAGACAGATTATCACACGTCCCGAAATCAAGGAATCAGTGAATGATAGAATGCTCACAGCACAGGAAGAGACCATTCAGCCCTCTATGTCTCTCTGTAAGGATAATGTGCGCCTTAACCCCATTTATCCTCCCCGTTCTGTCACGTGCGATAACATTTTCAAAAAAACAATGTTAATCTCTTTTTTTGAAATGTCAATTGATTCCCAGCCTCAGAAAATCTTGGGGAAAAGGAAAGTGATAATATTTCACAGTGTGAGGAAAATGTTGTCAAAATCGCCTTCCTCAGGATTTTCCTATCCCTAATTTGGAGGACTAAACATTTCTCCCCTTTTCCAATTTCATTAATTAACCGAAACACCGCAATTCGATCACTCATTAGACTTTTGTACTCAAAGGATTGCAGCCGAGACTATGCAAACTGCTATCAGCGCTGCTCAATCTGAAAACAGCAGCAGAAATAAAGTGCACATCTTTGTCGGAATTGAAGTCGTGGGCAATTACCAGTAAAGGCCTGCAGACATCGATCCTACTCACAATGTGATCAATCAATTTCGGATAAAATTAAAACCAATGACTCCTCACTCACTGTCCAACTTTTGAACAAAATGTCACCGTGTTTTGTGAGTTGATGGAATCCTGATCATCGGGGGATTCTGATTCAGAAAGAACATGGGTTCAATCCCCACTCCAGATGTTTGAACACAAGTGTAGCTGATACCAGAAATGTAGTACTGATCGAGTACTGTATTGTGAGAGGTACCGACTTCAACATCAACTGTTAGGGCCCGGGACTGCCTGCTTTGTCAGTGTGACATCACATTTCCCCAAATTCTCCCAAGTTTTGCGTCGTCCACAAACATTTAAACTGTCCCCTGTAAACCAAGATCTAGATCATTTATATATATAAATATTTACCCACTTAGCTATTGTCCCTTTAATTCCATGATCTATAACTTTCCTCACAGGTCTGTTGTGTGTTGTATCGAAAGCCTTTTGGAAGTCCATATAGACCACATCAACGGCCTTGCCCTCATTAACCATCTTTGTTAACTCTTGAAAAAACTCCAGAAAGTTAGTTATACAGGATTTTCCTTTAATAAATCCATGATGACTCTTCCTAATCAATCTACATTATCCCATATGATATTAATTCCATCCGGAATAATTGTTTCCAGAAGTTTCCACACCACCGATGTTAAACTGACTCGTCTGTAATTGCAGGGCAGACTTTTATAAACTTTGTTGAACAAGAGCGTAATATTTGCAATTCTCCAGTCCTCCAGCACCTCCCCCAAATGCAGGGAACGCTGAAAAATTATTGTCAGTGTCTCTGCAATTTCCACTCCCACTTCCCTCAGTTCTATTGGACGCATCTCACCCGGTCCCGGTGCCTTATCAACTTTAAGTGCCAACAGCTGATGCAATTCCTCCTCCTTATCAATTTTAAACCCTTCTAGTGACTGAGTTTCCTCCTCTGTCACCATGGCCTGGGCAACATCTACCTCGTAGGTAAAGACAGCTGCAAAGTATTCATTTAACACCTCAGCCATGCCTCTTGCCTCTATGTGTAAATCTCCTTTTTGATCCCTAATCGGCCTATTCCTCCTCTTACAACCCTTTTACCATTCATATGCTTATGGAATACTTTGGGATTTCCTTTTATGTTAGCTGTCAGTCTTTTTTCATTATCCCTCTTTGCTTCTCGTATTTTCTTTTACACATCCCTTCTGAACCTTCTGCATTCAGCTTGGTTCTCAAATGTATTTGCTACCCGGCATCTGCTGTAAGCACATTTTTTCTTCCTTAACTTAATTTCTATCCCCATTGCCATCCAGTGAGCTCTGGATTGGCTTCTCCTGCCCTTCCCCTTTGAGAGAACATACTTTGACTGTGCCGAAACCATCTCACCTTTGAAGTTTGCCGATTGTTCAGCTACTGTTTTTCCCACCAACCTTTGGTTCCAGTCTATCAGGCCCAGCCCCATTCTTGCCCCATTGAAGTCCGCTCTCTGCAAGTTGACTATTCTTACCCTGGATTGATCAATGTGATTTTCCACCGTCATCCTAAACCTTATGATACAATGATCACTGTCCCCTAAATGTTCCCCTCCTGTCAGTTTATTTACTTGGCCCACCTCATTCCCAAGTACGATGTCAGGCAGTGCCTCCTTTCTTCTTGCACTGGACACACACAGCTGTAGGAAATTCTCCAGAGTATAATCTAGGAATGCTGCTCCCTCACTGCCCCTTATGGTACCACTATCCCAGTATATATTCGGGTAATGAACCCCTCCCCCCTCCATTATAACTACTCGATGATGTTTGCACTTCTCTGTTATTTCCATGCTCCTCTCCATCTTCCCACTGGCTATTGCGGTCTATCCATTACACCCAGCAATGTAATTGCACCCTTCTTATTCCTTTGCTCCAGCCAAATTGGTTCTGTCCTTGAATCGCCTGACACATTTTTTTCTCCAGTATTGCAATACTCTCCTTAACCAAAAACGCCACGACCACCCGCCCCCTTTTCTATGTCCTTTCCTGTCTTTTCTGAACATTTTGTAACCACGAATATTTAACACCCAATTCTGCCCTTCCTTAAGATAACCATTATCTCCTTTATTGCCCTAACATCATAATCCCACAAGACAATCTATGATAGTAACTCACAAATTTTATTAACTATACTCCGTGCATTCACATACATGCAGTGCAACGCTGATTTAGGCTTCATTGCATGCTCCCTTCTCCTGACTCCATCTATTAACTGACTATACCCTCTTTTAGTGTTAGCTGCCTCTCCGAGAATTGAATTACCCTGGTATTACTCTCTGACATTCTCTCCTTGTTCCCAAGCGCCTCCTGAGTTACTTTGAACCATCCCCAGCAGCAAAACCAATAATGTTATTTAGTTCTAAAATCCAAATATTGCTGGAAATCTGAAAACAAATGTGAAGAAAACGTTCGAAATGCTTAGCTAAAGTGTGTCTGTTTGCTGGACAACATGTGTCCCTCAGCATACAGAATGAAATCAATTAATAAATAAATAAATCCAGTCAGCATCATGTCCCAGTTTACAGGAAACTGTTGTACAGCAAATCGCTGCTGAATATTCTACGTTACGACAATGAGCACATTTTCACGGTCATTCATTGACTGCTAAGTGTTTTAGGACAATCTGATGCTGGTAAAGATGCTGTGTAAATGTTAAGATTACTTCAGTGTGTTTTTGTTTCGTTGAAAGGAAATGCAAGCATACAAACTGGCAAATGGGAGACATTCTCTGAATTTTAATCATTCCAAAATAATTCTTGGCTTGGACAGAGATTGGCACCAAGAATTGCATTGAAATTTCTCGGGTTGTGTCTCTTACCATCAGGTTTGGTGATGTTTCGGCTTTGAGTGACCCCTTTATGAGTGACCAGGCAGGTATAGAGCGTGTGACTGAACCAGTCACCAGCGGGGACTGTCAGCCGACTGGTCGCTGAGAAGTTCCTGTTTACTTCAAAGCCGGGAGAGGTGACGAAGCCCGAGACCATGGCCTGTCCATTCTTCATCCACTTCACGTTGATTAAATTTGGACGGAAATCAACGATTGAACAGACGATGGTTGCAGATCTGCTGCTTGTGATTTCGTCACTGGGGCTCACGGTGAGGAGAACAGTTGGATGATGCACCACAATATCTGCAAGAAAATTCATATTATTTGGAATTAATTTTGCTTCAAACCAAACAATTAAAAACTGTAAAACTATTTACATAAAATCCACAGGACAGAACGAGGCCAGCCGGCCCCATAGTTCAATGCTGGAGTTTAGGATCCACAAGAATTTCCTCTCGCTCTACTTCATCTTGCAGTGTAAAAACCACCTCTTTTACAATCTCCCTCATGTATCTATTAAGATTCCCCTGAATAGGGTCTCAGTAACGTCTCACCTACAAGAAGTCCCACATTCTGCTCATCCTTGGTGTAAAGAAGATTCAGAGTCGCCAATTGTTTTTTTGTTAACATTCTGTTGTAAACATGACTCTAATTCTTGTGTAATCTGTCAAATTATTTCAGAAGTCTGAGGACCTTTATTCGGTCCCACCACAGATTTTTATTTTGTCGAGAATAGACCACCAGCCTATTCGCTGTTACTTGACAGATGTAATCTATCAGCTCTGGTATTGTCCTTGTAAGTAGTTTAGCTCCTATTGTGACGTCCCTGTAGCATTCTCCTTACGTGGAAACCAGAACTACATACAGTATACTCGGTGTGATATGGAGGGGATAACTGCACACAGTACACCTATTGTGATGTGGAGACCTTAATTATACACAGTACACTACGTTGTGATGTGGAGAACAAAACTGTCCACAGTACAATAACTGTGATGCGGAGACCAGAGCTGTCCATATCACACTAAGTGTGATGTGGAGGCCAGAACTCTACACAATCCACTAAGTGTGATGTGGAGAATACAGGTATCCACAATACACTAAGTGTGATATGGGCACCTGAACTATACACAATACTCTCACTCAATTCTAACCCATGTGATGCAGAATTTGAACATAACTCATTTGCTGACCACGTTTACCCTTCACCCAGCCCCGGCCCTGCCGCCCTGTGCATCCCACAACACGAACCTGGCATTTCCTTCACCCAGACCGAGTCGCTCCGTCGAACCTCGCAGTAGATTGTGCTGCTTCCCACCTCTGATTCGGTGATGGTTAACTGGCTGCTCAGGGTGTGGGTCCCCTTCTTGTTCAGCACTGATGGGTAAGTCTTCAATCCAGCTGTGATCGTCTCTTGATCTTTCTTCCAGGAAACGCTGGTGATTTCGGGGGAGTAGTCCGCAGCCAAACAGCCGTAGGTCACGGAGCCAGCAGTGTTTGATTGTTCACAGGAGGAGAGGAGGGCGTAGAGGGTGGGGGGAGACGATGTCGCTGGGAAAGAAGAGTCAATTAAACAAGTTAAAAATTTGATTCGTGCTTATGAAATAAGCAAATTGTTCGAAGTTTAAGATTGGTATCATTTATTTCCAAAATACTCTGATCATAAACTGCATTTAGGAGTTGATATGCCCAACGGGACACGCCGCCATGATGGCCAGTCTTGTACACAAGATGAGGCACAAGTCGGAAAAGGGAAATACTGCACATGAGGCCACATAATTGCGAGTTAAATAAGGGATATTGTAACCTGGGCTTCCTCCAGCCCTTGCTCATCTGCTGAGGAAAACATCAATCATTCCTCAAACATTTTCACTTTAGACCCTTCCCCATTATTTCCACTGAGCTCTCGCTTAAAGTATTTTACTATCAACCTCTTATCACCAGCAAATGACTATTTTAATACAGCAACATTTAGCTATCTCTAGGCCAGGATGGCCGATTATCCTCCATGAAGGACATCAGTGGGCCAGAGGGGTTTTTAAACTAATCTATTCTAGTTTCATGTTCAACATGTTGTTGTTTTCAGGGGATAAACTTGGATGATGCTTGGCAGCATTTGCTCTAAAGATTCTGTAACTCCGACCGGTGGATCGACTAGGTTCATTACTTACAGACAAACTTTTAGCACTTTTATAAAGCATGACCCAGAGTTGTTCAATGAGACTATTTGATAGCATGGACGGTTGGCTTTCGGCCAATCACAATTCAGAATTAACTCTCCAAAGCTGTCAATGCTCAATGTGTTTACAAATAATCCATTATTATCAGCTATTTTGGTTAGATAAAAAGATAGATAGATACATAGGTAGATAGATAAATAGAGAGTTAAAGAGATCGGTAGATAGATAAATAGACAAACAGATAGATAGATAGATCGATCGATCGATCGAAATAGAGAAAGAGAGAGAGACAGGCAGATAAACAGATGGATGGATGGATGGATGGATGGATGGATGGATAGATAGATAGATAGATAGATAGATAGATAGATAGATAGATAGATAGATAGATAGATAGATAGATAGATAGATAGATAGATAGATAGATAGATAGATAGATAGATAGATAGATAGATAGATAGATAGATAGATAGATAGATAGATAGATAGATAGATAGATAGATAGATAGATAGATAGATAGATAGATAGATAGATAGATAGATAGATAGATAGATAGATAGATAGAGTGATAGAAGATAGAGACAGACAGACAGACAAACAGATAGACAAGGTAGGCAGGTAAACAGATAGATAGATAGATAGATAGATAGACAGACAGACAGACAGACAAACAGATCGATATATGGATCTTTGCATCGATGGATGGAAAAACGGATGCATGGATAGATACATGTTCAGAAAAAGGCGTTTCATCTACACTGCACAATCAAATGTTCACAGTTCACAGACTGTTCTGATTAGATACAAGAGAGAAGAACATTGAAGTTCCACATCAAATTCACAGCTCTAGTAAAGCCCTTAGGACAACAGTAAAACTGCCTCTATGATAGTTCATCAAATGTCCTTAGGGCAGTTGGAATCAGGTTGTGCATTGAGTTAAGTTAAATTCATATTTTTCCAGCTTTCATTCCCACAGTAGTTTGCATTAGACAAGGAGTAAGGCACCATACTGTCCAATTAAGCTGCACAATTTATTTCCAGATTCAATCATATCGCAGAAGGTAACGTTACAGTCACTTCATTTAACTGTCCTGAAATTGATCTTTAGGTCAGGACAATCTGATTCAAATATTATCTGTTATTGAAAATGTTTAATCATCATCCCTTCATCAGAAACTTGGCTTTTTTTTTAGAATGAAATGTGCTTCAAATTAATGATCTGCTACTTCATTGGAGGAATTAAGGCATTTAATTTTACATACCTAATTCGGAGTACTCACGGCCAATGTGTTTGATAGTGGTTAAAGTTCCTTGAACATTGAGAGTGCCAACACGCTCATGTCAGATACAGAACAGGTGAATTATACTAAAACTCTCTTTGCACAGTCCTGTGAAGCGCTGTGTTTCAGGAATAGTAATGGTGGGATGCGTTCTAAAACGCCCTCTATTCCGCATTGTTAGTTAAAACTTGCGCTTAGACTGGACCATCAACAAACCACCGGCTCTGATACAGCAAACACTGAACAGGAAAAATATCTTTCTACACGTTGCATTCCTTCTGAATTCAACAAACTGGGATACTGATCTTATTTATGAGACACCTTCTCAAACTTAAGAACAGACTTGCACCTTCCTCGGATATACAAACTTCTTATATAATGGTTCGAAATTAATTCCCTGAAATACAGGAGAATGAACCAGAAAGTTCACAAACAGCCAGCAGGCTTCTGATTCTCGCACAGTGACCACGCACATAGAAACAGAACAGACATAAACAATGCAAAAATCATTCTATTAAAGATAGATTTCTCCAGTATCCATTAATCCGTTTGAATAGATTAAAACTTCTGTAAATTTATGACCACGTCACTTCTTTGAAATGAAGCTGATTCTAAATTGAAAAACTCCCTTTGAGGGGCTGCAATATCTCCCTGTCTGTGTACAGTTTTCACAACAGCCTTAGAGTTAGTTTGGCTGAGAACAGGTTCATCAAAATAATTTACATTCATGGTAATTTATGTCTATAACAGGGACATTGTAACAGAACAAGAATTTAACAAATCGGGAGATAATTACACTGAAATCCGATTATTCACTGACATAATTTCAGAATTATGTGTAAGCATTGAAACTGCTGAGGCAATACACGAAGGTAATTAATTAAATTGTACAAAAACATCCAAAGGAGCTGAAGGCAGCTGAGTAAGAAACATGTTGCTTTCCAAGTTAACTGAAAATAATTTTTTAAATTCTCCAACCAAGAGTTTTAACTTTAATCCTGGACTCAGCGCAGCACATTTGAGAGATTTTTTTTGTAATGAGTTTGCACTGATCTTAGATTCTATTTTCACATTGTTGATATTTTACCCTATTATGCCAAGTTAGTTAATAATTTTATTCTTCTTCTGATTTGTCTCTTGTTAATAATCGGCTTAATTAAATTAAGGTGACATTTCTTAAATTAAACAAATAATGAGATACACATTCGGACAAATATATTATCTTACTTTTAATAAATTAAGATGATCAAAAATTTATAAGAATGTGCTCCTATAACTACACCCGTGTAAGCTTTTCATGTTTGTAACTATGTTGGCAAGACATAAAAGCACTTCTGTTCTAAACGTGTATTTCACATGATAGAATTATAAGTGGGCAGCTTAACATTGTTCAAACACTATCCGGGTACTCAAATCGGTAATAAAAAAATGGATTGCGATATCCTCTAGTCACTAAAGCAGGACTCCGGAGTTTAAATATCATCCCACATTTCAACAGCATTTTTATTTTTAACAATTAATGTAGCCCTGGCAGTTTGTCGCCATTTTCGGAGCCTCCCCTAGATAATAATACAGCCAAGTTTCGATAGACCATTCCCGTAATCCACATAATGCACGTAAATGAGTTTTAAATATATAATGAACATAAAATGCTGCGGATGCTGGGAATCTGATATAAAAACGGAAAATGCTGGCAAAACTCAGCACGTCTGGCAGCATCAGTGCAGAGAAAAACAGAGTTAACGTTTCGAATCGGTATGACTCTTCTTCAGATCTCTGCTTCTCCATGGACAGATGCTGCCAGTCCTGTTGAGTATTTTTTTCAGCAATTTCTGTTTAAATATATAATGCTACTTATTGAAATTAAGATCCACAACCATCAATGCAGAACTGAGAGATAACAATTCCACTGCATCACCTGAGACACTGAAACTCCACGAGCAAAAAGAACAACAATTTTAATGAGAATTAAAGGTAGCTTCCATTTAATTCAACCCGTATATCTCACAGCTTTGCAAGATTGGTTGTTGTTCTTCAATTCAGAAGTTACATTTAAAACTAAGCCAACTTGCTTCAATTGCAATGTTTGTCCATCTCCAGCCTTATGCATTTTGGACTTTCTCTGAATTTGAATAGAATTATTGAGCAATTCATTAACTGTAAACTGTTTAAGATTGGTTTAGTGATAATGGTCTAAATTTGAAGAAACAACGCTGTTTGGCTGCACAGCAAAGGTTCAGCAACCCGGCAGATATATAAAATTAGCGAGCTGCAATTTACAAAACGCATTTAATATTGATTATTAATTTGCACCTTTCAACTTGCGTAAAACAGGGAGGAACCAATTAATTTAAAATCCCTGTTTGAACTAAACACTGCAGTGCGATCAGTGTGTATTATATTAAGAAAAAACAATGGAAATTGCTGGAACCTCTGCATTTGTCCGGCTGCTATTAATTGTGCTGCGTTTTGCAGCAGAGTTGTGGATAGCACAAATTATCTGCTAAATGTCTATCAATATTATTTTTTATTGTTGTAATCTTGAGAAATATTGCCGCATTATAGCCGTTTGAGTTATATACATTTAACTCCCCATCACAGTTCAAATTCGCTGGTTATGTACTTTAACATTGCAGTGTTACTTCAAGCATTAAGTAGGAGTATCGGATGCAAAATATTAATTGTTAAATCTGCAATTAGCACTAAAATAAAAATGCATCAGTATATCTATCAATATTGATTTAAAAGCCCGCCTGCTTTGTAACTATAACCCTCCTTCATAATGGTTTAATCAGATGTGATCGACATTACATGTTTTAGAATCACCAAACAGGTCCATGAGCTTTAACTGTTCAAAGTAACCCAGGCACATACTCTCCTCAGCACTTAACACTAAAATAACAACACCGAGGGACTGAATCCAACAACTGCTTAATTACCTAAGCCCTTTCAGCAGAATCAGATGCAACATTTCAAATAAACCTCAACACATCGCACCGAAGTTGCGTTTCATTGAATAAGTTATTTATTGAAATAAACAGAAATATGAAACAATGGCAGAAGAATTTTATTTCGATGGATCGTGTTTAATCCATTGTGTTGATTTTTACGGTATATTTTAGTAATATCTGGCGATATTACTGCATTATAATGTTTCAAGTAGTTTTCATTTAAACCAGACCCAGGCAGGAAATTTATTAACTCTGTTGTTCTTAGTTATGGTAGCATTTCACTTATTTAAGATGAACATTCGTCAACAATATATTGATAATTTTCAGCGCAGTTAACACAAATAAACATGATAAACATTTATTTTAAAACCCATAGTTTAATATGACATTTTTGACCTTGATAATACTCGGTTTCCTGTCTACAATGTTATTTCCAACACTTTTAAACACAATGTTTTCAGTCGATTAGAAAACTTGCAGCAATCAGATGTCACCGAGATTAAACATGGTAGAAACACCAAACTGTTTAACAAAACTCATGTATTTAAAGTAAGCCAGGCACAAAGCCTCATCAGCAGATAAAAGGCACATCACTCAAACAAGACCTTAAAACCCCCAGAGCTTTTATTTTTGCCGAGAAGCAGGAGAATTGTTCAATCCCTTTGCAGCATAATTAAATGAAACTTTTTAAACACAGAATGCAAAGTTTCGGTTAACACATTAATGACTAAAATAAACAGAAATGTGAAACAATGAAGCAAATCCAACAGCACAGAATGAAGGCATGTTTCTTACCTGCAGTCACCGTCACCATGGTTCCTTGTCCCCAGTAGTCAGGATAGTCACAGTGTTACACTCGCTGGTCTGGGTCACACAATAACCAGTTCTGCACACAAGGGGAGAAATTCAATATTAATTTAAATGTTACAAACGGAGAGGCAAAGTAAAATCATGACCGACTTTATCAAAAAAGTAAAATTGTGAAATATTTTTTAACACTTTATAAATTACACTGTTTTATTTGTATTTCACAGAGTGACTGATGATCATGCATTGAAATCAACAACCAATGATTTAATAATTAACACTTTAGCACCTCTTGAAACCTGTCAGTTGGAGAGTTCCAGGCACAGATAGGGCTTTGATTAATATAGTTGCATTGTAAGAAAAAATGCATTGACCCAAATGCAATCAATTAGCCCCGATGAGGTTTTTGCATTAACAGTAACGGCTGTGCCAACCAGTATCACTGTGAGACGTACCACGTCAGAAACTGTGGCGGACAGTTAAATGTGAAATACAGAGATTCAAATCCACAGTGGTGTGAGAAACCTGATTCTGAATACTGTAGCAATACATCATTGTGATATTTCAGTTAGAACTCTTCATTATGTTAATAAAGCGGATCGAAATAAGCCTTTAACATCTATGCCCCTATTTAGCAAGACAATCAAAATTAGTAAAAACGGAGACTTTTATACATTTTTCGTAATTCAGTGTTCCTTCAAACCCTTATTGTTGGTCATATTTATTTTCTTTGACTTTCCTGGTGTGATACTGATCGCAGATTTGAACAAAGTCCCTCTCTGGGGTATTTGTATGAGGAGTTCGCTATACACAGCACCGTGACCCACTGTAGTACCACAGTGACACGCACCAGCACAAATACTGCTCTCACTCACTGATTGTTGCTCCAAGAAATAAAACCTTTCAGTCATCAGAAGATTTGCAGATTTTGATTACATTTCATCGAAGAGTTTTACTCAGGAGCAGAACTTTAGGCTAAAATTATCCCCATTCACGTAATAATTTGCCAACATTTCCATTTGGCTCCTGGTCGTCAGTTGTGCACATTCTAAGCGGTAACTATGCTCTTTAATATACAGAGTTAGTCAACATTTTGTTTTTATTCTTCGCCACTTTATTGCTTTGGAAAATGTAACTTTGCACTCTAGGTTCAATCACATCTCTTAACCTATTTTGCGCTAATACTGACCAATGATTCACTGTAATTATTTCTCTGCGGTTTCTGTACGAGCTCTGGGCTTGTTCAGGTCGCTGTGAGTCTTTTGCACAGTAATACCTCGCAGTGTCCTCGGGTCTCAGATTTTTGATCTCAATGTAAGTTGTGGACGAAGTTCTTGATGGGATGATTCGACCTTCGACTCCAGGCGCGTAATACGTGGTTGACGAGGGTTTGTAGTAAGCAAGGAGCCACTCCAGCCCTTTCCCAGGAACTTGTTTAACCCAGTTCACATAGGAGCTGTCCAGACTGAACCCGCTCACTGAACAGGACAGTTTGCGAGATTCTCCGGGCTTGGCGGTCTCTGAAGCCGGCTGGGTCAGCACGATGGCGGATTGGACATCTGTTAGCGAATGGAAAAAATATAATTACATTAAAAAGCAATCAAATCAGTGAATGAAATAACAATGCGATATCAGAAAATAAGCATCCTTCTGTTGTATCACTTATACAGTCAGGAATACTCACAGGTGGAGTAAGCCAAGAAGAAGCAAAGGCACAGCGCAAATCCCATCCTTCAGTCTCTGGGTATAACTGACTTAGGAGTGTGACTCTCCGTCGCAGCGACACCTGCGGATTGTGAACCCGGAGCTGGACCGTCCCGCTATTTATACCGGCTAGAGCCAAATAAGAGAGAGAGAGAGAGAGAGCTGGAGAATGGGAGTCACTCTCCTCCCACAGTTAACAGCCTGACTCCTCCTCTCTTTTCCTGTCTGGGTCCAGCTGTGTAAACAATTATTAACCATTAATATTCCGTGTTCCACAAATGTATCTTTTTTGATTGTCTATTTATCCTTTGTGATGAGATACTCTCTCTCCAAAGCAGGTTTGGTTTTAAATTGATTCAGGGCGAACCTTTGTATTCCCAATAAACACCTCACATGTGCTCAGTGTCCAATTCCTCTCAGATGGACCTAAACGCTCCCATGGAATTATTTCGAAGATGAAGGGAGAGATCCCCTGGGGCCAATATTTCTCCTTCAGCCAACATCCCAAAATCAGCTTATCTGGTGATTTATCACAGTGCAGTTTGTTGGATCTTCCTATGTGTAAATTCACGGTCGTCTTTCCTTGCAATACAATGGTGATTATATGTTTATAAATAAACAAATCTTCATTGCCTATAAAGCGCTTTAATGTGTCCTCTGGTTGTGAAATGCACGGTTTAACTTCAAGTCTTCTTTATTTCCATTTTCCCCTATCTGTGGGATAAAAGATGCAAATGTTACTGATATTTGTCCAGAGATGGCGATTCTATTTGTCTCAGGACATCGACAGTTTCGGAATAATGTCATTTAATTTCAGCTATAATCCATCGTGAAAAGTGAAGCTTCACTTTAAAACAATCCTCCCTGAATTAATTTTCCACTGGCTTTCAGGTCACCAGTGTGAATATTGTTCGTTCATTTCACACTGAACGATTCTAAATGGGAGAAGTTGAGATTTACACCGAGGAATGTTTGTGTGATGAGGCTGAAACAGTCCAGCCGAACCCTGTTTAGTTATGAATTAAATCACCATGTCTACCTTTCTAATTGATGTGACATATTTATCGCACAAACCATGGGGAAATATTTAGCAATGCAGATAAAGCAATATCGATCTGGGTGACCCCACTAAACCATAAATTATATTCAGAGATTTGGGGCATCACGAGTTTGATTTTTTTTGATGTTGTTAATTTTCACCAAGGAAGATAAATCATTGAATTTATGGTGATATCAAACCTGTTGTGTTCAGCTTTTCAGTTGCCAAGACCAAATGTACCAACGGGTTACATGTGAAAATATAAAGCCTGCCATTACAATTATACTAAAATTTCAGTGAATAATTTGATTTCCCAGTCAGTCTCCAGATTGGGATTGTAACTCTGCCGTCTGCAGACCATTGGGTAAATTACAAAATTATTAAATGAATCAAACATTAGTATCAGAGTAGTTCATGTGTTCTTTATATCTGTGTGATACCAGCACAGCTGGCATTCCCTGTTACAGGATTGTAAAAGAACTTCGCAATTATCAGAATCAAATTGGCCTTAAATAATTAAAATCGCAAACTCATTGTATTGTTGTATTCGCAGTTAGTCTGATCTGCACCTGCCATACACAAAACGCAGTTTCCTTAATATCATCTCATAAGAAATACAATTTAGATTAACATTGCCTAACGATTCATTTGCTGCTAAATTTATTCCCAGTTTGTTGAACAACACGTACATCCCATATCTCTGCCCAACAAGCAGTGAAAGGAATTCAGCATTCCACCATCAGGGAGGAGCGATAATTCACATTTCAATTTACAGGAAACATCTGTGGCTGCTGTGCAGAAACTTCAACAATCAGTTTCCTGCCCGCTGATCAAATATAGCAAGGCAACAAGAACCCAGGTGTTAGCAAAGGAACCTATTTATACACAGATCTGCCCAGCAACAATGTGCCCAAACAGTCCAGGCTCATCTCCATTGGCTATATGGACGTTCATTTCGAATGAATTCATAACTTGAGATTGCTTCCTAGAACCTGTATCCTCTCTGAAGTACCAGGGTATGAATCCTAGGAAAGATTCTCAGATCATGAGGCAATTGTGACAGAAACCAAAGGAATGATTTCGAGACCCTGGGGCCTATCTGACGCTCCAGGGAGCACAAATCCTGAATGTGATCCCTAGAGACTGGGGGATATTAGAAGCATCAGGGAGCATAAATCCTGGGGTTAGTATCAAGCACCTGGGCCCAGCAGACTCACCAGAGAACATAAACGCTGGGAATTGTCCCCAGAACCTGGATTCTCTGATGTATGAACGTTTAGTTGTTCACAATTTGGGAATTGCTGCTAGGTGCAGGGATTATCTGATACGAAGTGCCCTTTAATGACAAGCCATATTAATGATTCCCAGGGGCTGGTCCCAAGTCACACAGACACACATTGAATCACCAGCCCTGGGCATTATCTCCAGATTCTGGGCCTATTTGACTCAGGCAGTCAAGCGAGCACAAACCCTAGGAATGATTATTTGTTACTGGTCCTATATGAGACCGACAGACATGGGAGCAGAAACCCTATTAATTATTCCCTGTTTCTGGGTGTACATGACAAAGGCAGTGGACTAAAACTCCCATCCATCTCTTTGTCACCCCTAGACTTGAATATTCCAATGGTCTCCTGACCATCCTCCCAGAGTCCACCTTCCATAAATAGGAGCTCAAGCTAAATGCTCTTGCCCGTACCTTAATGCACACAAGTCCCGTTGGCCCATCAACTCTGTTCTCCCTGATCCACGGCGGCTCTCGGTTAAGTAATACAACAGTAATAAGAATATCACAGTTGTTAAACTCACTCCATGGCCTCCACCACCTCTCCCTCGACCTCACCACCACCACCGCCGTCCCTGTCAGCTCGTTCAGCCTCACAATCCTCCGAGATCCCTTCCCTCCTCGAATTCTCACAACTTCTGCATCCGTGAATTTTATCACTTGTTGCCTACTGCCTTGGCCCTAAGCCATGGAATGCACTCATAAACCCCTTCTCCCTCTCTCCTCCTTTACTATCCTCACTAAAAGTTACATCGTTCACCTAATGTATGGTCATCCGCCCTTGTGTCTCCTTACGTGACTCGATGTCAAACTTGGCCTGTTAGTGGTCTGGTGAGTCAACGTGGAGCGATTTACGGCATTAAAGGGGCTATATAGTTACAAATGGTTGTTGGATATAATTCGATTTCTTTCTGACTGAAGGAAATTTTAAATGTTTTATTAATCTCAGGTCACGGATAGTGAGATTCTCACTTTTACTGCAACATGCCGAAATCATTACAAGGTCCCATGAGATGTGCTGATGATCAACTAACAATCTGTCACAAAGAACAATATGTTCATACACGTTATGCATGCTCCGATTTAATCACCTTTACAAATGATTTCTGAGGACAGACAGACATTGCCTTGGTAACAGAATGGTCGGTGGGACAATGCGATCTAAATATGAGCACAAAATAAATGGATAATCAATGAACATTAAGGATATTACAGGACCTAAAATTATATTTTTAATCAAAGGGAATAAAATATTGAAAAATAACTGGAAAACATAATCATTTACCTTTGCAGAATTCGTATAGAAGCATTAAGAATGGTGTGTTTAGACAAACACGCAAAGGCACAAATGTAAACAAAGACACACAGAGATACAGTCAGACAAACACAGACGTATACACACACACGCACACGCACACACACACATACACACACACACACACACGCACACAAATGTTCCCTGATTATAATTCCTCCCTTCAATTAACGCCAATAAATGTACATTAATATAAATTAACAGGGTTTGAACCACGTTGTCCTTTTGCTAATGTTTCTTTGAGCAACAAATCTTCACTCAGACGGAATTCTTTGCATTTTTTTATCCTTTGCCACCCCCTGTAGAATATAATGATCTTGTATATCATTGTAGCTTGTTTCTAGATGCGTTAATATGAGAAACAATAACTGATGAAGGCATTTTACAGTAACATTAATGGCAATCTTTCGCCACCAGGTGGCAGTGCTAGCGCGAGTGCTTCCAGGAAAACATACATACACTGCTTCAACTATTACTGCTCCATAGCATGTCTATGTTTATATCACAGCAGACCTTCACTCAGTTATTGCTAGTTCTACTTCATTCACAGATGTTGACATTTCTGTCAAGGCCGACATTTACTAGCCATAACTAAATGCCCTGGAGAATGTGTTGGTGAACCACCTTGTGTGTGGCACAAATCCAAAAACAGTGCTGGTGGGAAGGGAGCTCTGGGGTTTTGACTCAATAACAACGAAGGAAAAAATGTGTATTTCCAAATCAGAATACTGTGTGTGACTTGGAGCGGCACTAGTAGGTGTTGGTGCTCCCATTCACCTGCTGTCCTTGTCCTTCTATGTTGCAGAGCTCTCGGGTTCTGAAGATGCTGTCGAAGGATTTATCAGAACGGGGCGAGGGGCTTCCATTATGTGGAAAAACGATAGAAATCGCATCCTAGAGCAGAAAAAGTTAAGAGATGTTTTGAAGGAAGTGTTTAAGTTTCTGAAGGGTTTCGCAAGGCCATAATCTGACCATGTCTCCGTCCATATTATACTGGGTCCAGTCAAGGACATTAGTGCAATAAACTCTGTGCCCATCCATCCTTTACACTAGGCACTTTTTCAGTTATTGCTGCACTGAAGCAGGTGTCTGGTTATATTGCTCTCATCCATGTCCTTATTTATATTACACTAGACCCTTTCACCTTTATCTCTGCACTATTTTATGCCCACCTTTAAATTGCATGAGGCCATCTCCCTGTTGTTATTCGACGGGGTCTGCCATAGTTATTCATGCACTAAACTGCTCAGAGTCCAGGGGTCCTTATCGCTGTTTATGTTAAAAAAGGCCCCTTTTCTGTTATGAATGCACTGGACACTGGACACTCTGTTTATATTAATCTATTGCCAATGTCAGTTATTGTCAGCAATTTTTTTCTGTGTTAGGTAAATAGACAGATGGATGAAGGGAGAGGTCTGTCTCATAATAGTTAAAGAACATCTATTAGACTGGGTGGGAGGATGGATTTTTTTTGTTGGAAAAGTACGTTTAGTCTTGGTCACAGTCATCAGTAGCTGTGTACAATTTCTCATTGCTCTGGTGTTATGTAACAGTTTTGTTGAAAGTACTGGTCGAATCTTATGACAGTCCCTGAAATTTGAACTGGATTGAGGGACTGAAGGAAAGGTGAGCCAGAGTACACTGCAGTTTATACTGATTAGTGGAAATCTCTGTTGTGGCTATTGTACACCGTGTTTTAATGTTAAGGAATGTTTCTCCTGAGGGCCTTCACATTCACGTTTTCCGTGGCTACTGGTTGTGTGACCGAGCCTGAACATATATATATATATACATGCGTCTATTTGTGTCTGTGAGTATGTCCATACAAAACACATCATCCCTAATGTTTGCAAGTTACATCCCCAAAGATGGATTTCCTTCACCAGTTATTTTCACAGCATTTAATTCCCTTTCATTAAAAATGCGTTGAGTGGAATATAAGTGGAAATTTGTTTGTTGATACGTTTCTATCAACAACAGTACGAACGTCGACATTTTCATGATAGCAGTAATGGCAACGATTGGCCACCAGGTGACAGTGCAAGTTGGTTTGCCTAAATTTTACCAAACCAGCACTGCCTCAGGCGGCAATAAATGAAAAAGGGCCTAGTGTAATGTAGGGATGGGCATGGATGGTTTATATTACATTAGACAGTCTCTAATGTTTTACTTATTAATTATCGACTGATTTGGAAGAATTGTTAAGTCAAACATCTCTACCCATTCCCAATTCAACTTGAGAAATGGCGAATTGCCACCTTCTTGAAAGTATCAAGCGGTTTGAAACTGCATGAATCCCAAGGCCCGCCCGAATTGTATCCTCGGCATAGGAATCACCATCACTTTATAATCCTTTGCAACTTCAGGCACTGAGACAGGGCGAGAGGGCAGCTAACGTTGTACTCTTGTTCAAACGGATAAAGGTATAGACTGAGTAATTACAGGACAGTGAATATAATCTTGGAGCCGGGAATAGTATTGGGAAGAGAACATTCCAAGGGATAGGGTGCATCTACATTTAGAATCACTAAGCAAAGCTAGACAGCAAGCATTTGTTAAAGGAAGGGCGAGTCTGACTATTATGGTTAAATGTTTTGAAGCGATAATAAGGAGTGCCGATGGATACAGTGCATTCGATGTAGTCTATGTGGATTTTAAAATGACCAGGTTCTACATGGCAGAGCGGTTCCGAAAGTAAAAGCCAATGTGATCCAAGGCAAAGCGGCGAGGTAAATCCAAAATTGGTTCAATGCCAGGAAGCAAACGGTAAATGACACGGTGTGTTTTTTAAAATGGGAGTGGTATCCCCCAGGCCTTAGTAATAGGACATTTGCCTTTTCTTGCATATATCAATTACTTGCAATTGACTGAAAAGACCATGATTATGAAGGCTTTAGATGATACACAAATTGGCTGTGTGATTAAGAATGAAGCAGAAAGCTGTATACTGCAGGATTTCGACCAGTCAGGTAGACATAAGAATGGCATAAGGATGATTGCGAGGTAGTGCATTTATGGAAGGCTAACAAGACAAAGGAATAAACAGTAAATAGGAATATAAGAACATAAGAACTAGGAGCAGGAGTTGGCAATTCAGCTCCTCGAGCCTGCTCCGCCATTCATTTAGATCATTGCTGATCTCATTTCGGCCTCAACTCCAATTTCCCACCCTCTCCCCGTAACCTTTCAACCCATTACTAATTAAAAATCTATCTATCTCCTCCTTAAATTTATTCAGCGTTCCGGCATCCAGTGCATTCTGAGGTAGTGAATTCCACAGATTCACGAATGATACGACACAGAGAAGGAAAGTGGGACTATAGAATGCAGATATTCCTAAAGGTGTCTGGACAGGTAGATAAGGTGATCAAGAAATAGATGGGATTCTTGTCTTTATTCTCAGAGGCATTGAATATACGAGTTGAGACGCTCTGCTGGAACTGCGTGAAACACTAGTTAGGCCTGAGTTAGAGTGTTCGGTGCAGCCTTGGTCCAGGAACTATAGGAAAGTTTTGTTTGGGCTAGCAACGTTACAGCGGAGATTTACGATGACATTGCCTCGGCTGCAGGAGGTTTGCTATTTGGGAGGATTGGTTAGGTCTGTTTACTTTTGAACAAAGGAAACTGAGGGAAGACAAGGCTGAAGTGTATAAACTATGAAGGGTCTGGAGAATGTGGATACAAAGCCCCATTTCTCCTTGGTTGAGAGTCAATGATAAGGAGGATCAGAAGAAATAGGAGGAGGATTAGTCCATTCAGCCCTTCGAGCCTGCTCTGCCATTTAAGAACATCAAAGCTGTTCTGATTTTGGCCTCAACTCCAGTTTCTTGCCTGCCTCCCATAACCCATGAATCTCATGTTGATCAAATATCTGTCTAACTCAGCCATGAATATATTTAATGATTAGCCTCCATTGCGTCCTGGGGAAGTGAAGTCCAAAGACTAATGACTCTCTGAGAGAAGAAATTCCCCCTCATTTCCGCCTTAAATGGAAGAAGACAGATTTTGAAACTGTGTCCCCTAGTTGCAGATTCCCCTGCGAAGTGGAAGCATGTTCTCAGCTTTTACTCTGTAAAATCCCCTCAGAACCTTTGAGGTTTCAATCATATTACCTCGCATTCCTCTGCTCTTCAATAAGTACTGGTGCAATCTGCTGAACTCTTTCTCATAAGGCAACCCCTTCCGCCCAGGCATCAGCCTAGTGAACATTCTCTGAATTGATTCCGATGCACGTATATTTCTAATAACAGAGACCATAACTGTACTCAGTACTCCAGGTACTGTCTCACCAATGGCAAGTACAATTAGAGAAGAATTCCGTGCTTTGAAAGTCCACACCCCTTACAATAAAAGGGATTATTCTATTTGCCTCCCTAACTCCTTGCTGTGCCCGCATGCTTTGTGTGATCCGTGTACAAAGAAACGCAGATCTCTCTGCACTGAAGAATTCTGCAGCCTCTCAATTTAAATAACATGTTGCACTTCGACTTAACCTGCAAAATTAGGTAACCTCCTATTTTTCCAACCTTATATTCCATGTGCAAAATTTCAGCACAATCACTTCACTTACCTAAATATCATTGTGGCCTTTTTGTATCCTCCTCAGAACCTGTTTCCCTTTCCAGCTTGTTATCATCAGCACATCTGGATATAATACTGTCATCCCTTTCATCCAAGAATAAATAGGTCATGGCAAATGTTTTCACCCAAAGGATGGTGGGAATATGAAACTCATGATGTGAAAGGGTTGTAGAAACTTGAAGTAAAACAACCTAAATGGTTACAGACCAAGAGCTGGAAAGTTGTCAAGGCTGGTTACTGCTTGTTCGCTGGGATGAATGTCCCTCTTCCGTATTGTAGATTTCTATGATCCTATGATTCATTGTTGTTAGAAAGGGGGTTTCAGGGTTTTGACCCAGCGACAGTGAAGAAATAACGATATATTTCCAAGCCAATGTGGTACTTGGCCTTGAGGGGCACTTATAGGTCTTTCCATGGGCCTGTCACACTTGTTCCTCTAGGTGCTAGCAGTCAGGGGCTTGCACGGCGCTGTCAAAGAACAGTTGGCGAGTTGCCACAGTGCATTTCGTACATGGTGCACACTGCTATATTTGTGCAGTGGTGCTTGAGGGAATGGGTTTATAAACGGCGGATGGGATTGCCAATCAGGCGCGATGATTTTTACTACATGGTGTCTTCCTTCTTCCGAATATAAGAAATAGTATTAGGCGAAGGCCATGTGGTTCCTCGGGCCTGCTCTGGAAGTGTGTGTTTGGAACTGCCCTGATTCAAGCTGAGATATTCAATTACTTCCCTAAAGTTTGCATGGACATTGTGGACAGATTGTGGGGAGTCATGAGGGGCGTCACTGGCTATACAATGTGCTGCCTCTGACCTTTTCTAGATTCTTCATATGTGTTGCTGGTTCAGTTAACTTAATTTACTGCTGTGACCCCACAACGTTGCTGGTGTTGGATTCTGCGATGGTAATGTCAATGAATAACAACTGGAGATGGTTAGGATCTCTCTTGACGGAGATGGTCACTGCCTGGCACTGGTAACACGTTATGTCAATTTCCACTCATCAGCCAAAGGTTTAATATTGTCCAAATTTTTTTTTTTCCTCTGCATGGAGACATGAACTGCTTCAGTATCTGAGGAATCGTGAATGGTGCTGAAAATTGTGCCAACATTCGTGAACATCGCTACTTCTGGCATGATTATGGAAATAAGGTCATTGATGAAGCAACTGAAGATGGCTGGGCCTAGGACACTTTCCTGAGGAACTCCGAGAGCGATGCTCTGGCGTGGGGCTTCTGGCCTCCAGCAACAGTAATCATTTTCATTTGTGCTAGGTATGACCCCAATGAGTTTTCCCCTTGGTTCCCATTGACTTCAATGTTGCTAAGGATCCTTGGTGCCACAATCTGTCAACTGCTACCTTGATGTCAAGGGCATTCACTCTCATATGAGAAGTTCAGCTGTGTGCCTTTGTTCAAATCAACAACGTGATGTAGTCGGGAACTAAAAGGTTCTTGTGAAGCCTAAACTGAGCATTGTTGAGCAACTTGTTGGTGATGAGCTGCAGTTTGATTGCTCCATCAATGACAACTTCCATCAGGTTGCTGATGGCTGAGAGTAGAATGATTGAGGGTCAATGGACCGCATTGGGTTTGTTCAGCAATTTTTCACCATGTTACAGCTTGATCAGGCTGACACCCCATTTTTAGATGCTCTTGTTGCTGCATCTGGCCTATTCTTCTGAATTCATCATTGAACAATCGTTGATCCTCTGGCTTCATCCGAATGGTAGAGTGAGGGTTATACATCCCATTACCTGCATATTGTGGGGGGATAAGAATGTTGCTCAAGCTAATGGCTTCACTGACGCACAGTTTTTAACTGCCAAATATTCTCCAAATCTATCGCATTTAGCACAATGATTATGCCACACAGCGCGATGGGTAGAGCTCTCACCCTGAAGATGGGTCTTTGTATCCAAAAGGAACGTGCGGTGGACACTCCCAGCAATACTGACGTGGAGAGATCTATCTGTGCCAGGTTGAGAAATGAGCGCGGTCTCTAGTAAGTTTTCCCCTTGTGTTCTCTCAACACCTTCCGGGGGGTTGGGGGGCGGTCTGGTAGATATGTCCTTCATGAGTCGGCCAGCTCAGTCAGTATTGGTATCGAGCCATTCTTGCTGATGGACATTGAAGTTCCATTCCCTTTTCTGCTCTCAATGTTTCACTACAATTGTGTTCAACATGTAGACGCGCTGATTCATTAGTTGAGGTTGGAAAATAACTCGAATTAGAAAGGAAATGTTCCACCGTCGCTTGCTCTGCTGCCAGGAGTATTCATTACTCCTGGAGTCAATCCTGAGGACCAGCCAGGGGCACTCCTTCCCGACTAATGTCCCGCCATCACTTGTGGGTCAATCAGGCGTGAGGATATTGGTTGGAAGGTATTAACATTGAGCAGGACTATGTCAGGCAGATGTTCCACTAGTCTGCGTTCAGTGTTTCTAACTTGTGATAGATGTCCTCAGATGATTGTGTGGAGAATTTTATAGAGTTAATTGGACTGTCTGTATCTTTGCCTGTGCCTCGGTTGATGCCGTTTGGCTTTTCTGACTGTGCTCAGGTTGCTGATTCTCGTAGCCGTTTAATAAAAATGACTGCAAACTGAGAATTTTTAGAGGGAAATTAAAAGTTTATCTGGAATCCTATCGGGAAAAAAGAAACATTTAAGGGACGAATGTATTTCCGAAACGGACATTTATATATCAGGTGTGTTTTGATGAGTCTGAGAGAAGCACGTTTCCCATTACTGATATTGGATGTATTTTTAATAATTCAGGTGTATAAAATTAACTAAATTTAAATTCCCAAAAGCTTTGTTGAATGTTGAGCTCATATAATATCTGTTTGTGTTACATAAGGCCCTTTCACAGTTATTGCTGCACTAAACTGTTTATGTTTATATTTCATAGGACTTGTCTCAGTTTTTAATGTAATGGGCCATGTTAAAGATTATTTTAAACCAGGCCCTGTTTCAGTTATTAAAGTACTCGTGCAGCTTACCATTTAAATTATACCAGGCCCTATCTCTGGTTACATTACACTGGACTAACTCAGGCACGACCTGGCCGTGGCGCTGCCACAGATTCACAGCGCAGAAGAGGCCCTTCGGCCCATCGAGTCTGCACCAGCACCTGAGAAACACCTGACCTACCTACCTAATCCCATTTACCAGAACTTTGCCCATAGCCTTGAATGTTATGACGTGCCAAGTGCTCATCACTATCCCAGCCACCCAGAGGCCCAGGTTCACCTTCTGGGGACATGGATTCAAATCCCACCACAGCAGCTGGCGGAATTTAAATTCAATTGAGACAAGAGCCGTTCAGGAGGTGGGAATTCTGCAAATGCCTGTCCACAATCTACAAGGCAAATGTCAGGAGTGTGGTGGAATATTCCCCAATTCTCCGGGCAACCAGAGCAGCAGAAGCACAGGAACAACATCAACTGGAAAGTCCATGTTTCTTCCCTATTCTTCGGTCCAAATCACACAACTCCCTTCCTAGAAGTACTGTAGGTGTCCCTACAACACGTGGAGGGCAGCGGTACAAGAGGTTTGTTCACTACCACCTTCTCAAGGGCAATTGTGTTTGGCTATTGAATGTTGGTTCAGCTGGAAACGCCCAAATCCCATGAATGAATAAAAAAAATGGAAATGGAACTGGATCATTACAATTTTCATTGCTGTAAACGCATCTGGTTCACTAGTGAACGTTCGGTAAAGTAAATCTGCATCCTTCCCCAGTCTGGCCTAAATGTGACTCCAGGCCCACAGCACGTGGTTGACTCTTAACTATCCTCCGACTCTGAAAGTGTTTAGCAAGCTATTCAGTTCCAGGGCAGTGGAGTATGGGGGTAAATTCTGGCCGTATCAGAGATGTTCACATCTGCAGGATGAATAGAGAGAAAAAAATACTCCAGCCTAGTGAATGATTAAAAACAACATTTGTAAAAGTACTCCCTCCTGTGTTTCCATGAGTATTGTACATAATTATTCCGGGAACTATGTTTTATAAAGCATTTGAAGGTCGTAGTGAGGATGAACAGGAGGTTGACGCGAATGTTACAAGACCTTGGAGATCTTGAATCGTTTTCCTTAGAATAGAGGATGTTAAGAGGGGCTTTGTTCGAGGTATTTAAGACCATGAAGGCTGTTGATACGTAATGACTGGATCATGCCTTCCTTTAAATTACACATGATTCTGCCTCAGATAATAGTGCAAAAGGCCTAGTCTCAATTTGTGTTTTACACTAGGCCCTGTTGGAGTAAGTGCACTGATGCATACATCTGTTCACATTAGACAAGACCGTCTCCCTGTTTGTATAATACGAGCCACTGAAAAGGTTATTTGGCATTAAACTGTCTATATTACGCTAGATGTTGCGTATCTCAGTCTCTCTATCTGTCTACCCATCTAGCTGCGTACCTGTCCGTTTGTCTGTCAGTCTATCTATCTACATTTCGAACCATCCATCTAGCAATTTCAGATCATCTATTACCGTTAACATTTCTTGATGCTGACGTCTCTTTCGAGTTCTTGTGTGGAAAGTGCCTATTCAGATTCCAAAGTGAGTTTAGCTGCCCTCAGAATTCAGTTCGAAAGTGGATTATATCACCTGGAGAATAAAGGACATCGACCCACCATTCTCTCTGCTTGTTGGCAAGTGATTACTTGTGCGTCACTGGGGTGTGTGATGATCTGTGCAAGTGATGGTGAAAATGTAACTGTACTTATACCTGGCGTGAGGATAGTAAACCTGTAATTCTGTCACTTGTAATGGAAGGTAACACTTTCCACTCTCAATGAAATTCAATTAAAAAATAATAATTTGTTTCTGTTTCCATTGTTTTGTGCTACACGTTAACTTCACTATTTCCTCACCAGTTTCCAATACGTTTGCCTTGATATAATTCAATGTTTACTGGCGCAGGTAAAGTGTTAGCTGAACAAAAACATGGTATAAGACAGTGATAACTGAGTAGGGGCCCACTGCAAAATATAAAGACATATATTTTCCAGTGCAATTTTAACAGAAACAATAGTGTAAAACATTATAAATAGAGACAGGTTCCAGTGCAGTAACAACAGAGACAGGATCCAGCGTAATATTAACACATACATGCTCTAGTATAGTAATAACTGAGGCGTGGTCGAGTGCGATATAAACAGACACGGGATATGGTTCACTAATAACTGAAACAGAGCGTTATATAATATAAATAGAGAAACGTTCTAATGTAGTAATAATTGATTCGGTGGTCGGCCTGAAACAGAGGCTTGATTAGCACAGAAATAACTGTGTCAGAGCCTAGTGTAATAAAAATACAATTACCAGATTATGTATCCATAAATTTCACAGGTTTCAGCAAAACTAAAACCGTGACTTGAACTCAAAGAGTAATAATTGAGGCAGGATCTGGTGTAATATAAAGGGAACCAGTTGCTAGCGAAATATTTCTCCTCGTCGCCCGTTTACAAATCTGCCAATATTAAGCTATGATCACGGGATATTGACGCAATGAATAGAAGGAATTGGTTTTCTCTGCTAATTCTCTCAAAACCTCTCATCATCTTGGAAATAACCATTAGGTTTCTGCTTAATCTTCTTTATCACAAGCAGAATGCTCCTAATTTGTCCAATTTATCGGTGTTACTAAAGACCCTTATCTTTGTTAACAAAGTGGTTACCCTCCTCTGTACACTTTCTGAGACCTCAACACACTTCTTAGGATCTGAAAATCATAGATATGTGCGGCACAGAAATAGGCCATTTTGCACCCCCTGTGCCTAATGGCTGGAAATGATCTATCGAGTCTAATCCCACTTCCCAGCTTTTGCTCCAGGGCCCTTGAGGCTATAGTACTTCAAGTAAACATCCAAATATATTTTGATATGTGATGAGGGATTCGGTCCGGAACACCATTTCATGCAGTGAGTCCGAAACGCCATGAAACACTCCTAAGGATAGACAGGGGACAGTTCAGACGCAGAGTAAAGCTGCCTCTATGTTGGTAAATTCCGGGGCGAGGCACAGAGGAAAGCTCTCTCTAAACTATCCCACCAAACACTCCCAAGGACATGTATAGCGCTGAATAGACACAGGTCCCTCTATTATTCGATCGAATGCTCCTAAGAATGGTACAGCAGTATCAGATGCAGTAAAAAGATCCCTCTACAATGTCGCATATATCACTCACAGGAAGGCATAGGAATGTTAATTTGCAGAGGACTGCTCCCTTTAGACTGTCTCATTAAATACTCCCATGTTGTTGAGTGCACCAGACACATTTTAGAGTTAAGTTCTACATGTGAACAGCCATCTATTTGGTTAAAAGGCAATGAATAGGGCTGAGGTTAAACTTTGGTCAGATACTGAATTCATGTTATGAGTTAGAGACGCTGACACATTAATGAGAGGCCAGACACGGCCCGGATAGGGGAGAACGGGAGACAGAGCGGGATAGAATGCAGGAAACTCCGCAAACACATTTTCAATGCTACTATATACCGGACCAAAGGAGGCTTCGCTAGTTTTGAACACAGATATCACCTTTACATAGTTATCCCATAACTTAGAGAAATGTTCCAAATACTAATCATTACTGGAATCCTTTGTGTGATTTGCATTTCTCTCTGTTGTTATTTCTATGTTCTGTTGGTGGGGAAATATCTATTGTATTTCTGTCGCTCAATATTCTATTCTGAGATATCTATTTCTATGTTTATTTACATAAACGCATCACTGGTTTTAAAGTGGTGTTCACGGCAGCAGAATCAGATCAACAGTCACTTATTGATTATGTTCAGCTCAAAACAAGTTTATTTTAAGAATATTCACAGATGGTATAAGAAATGAACACAATTTTCAGAAAACCAATTGGTACAGATGTTATTTATTTTAAACAAAAGAAGCCATTAAATTTTTAAAAAATGTTTCTGTAAGTTCTGCTGCTTAAATCAATTAAGCATTTCTCAGCAGCCTGATATTCGGTTGAATATCGATTGGTGGAAGGACTAACCCCTTTCAGGTAAACATGTGTGAATAATGAACAGAGAAATGGCCTATAATCACATTCACCTCAGACATTCTAACACATCACCACGTGTGTTTTGAAATGTTCACTTTTAGTAAAACCTGTTTGTTTTTAGAGCACATTTCACCAGCTCAGGATCTCCCAAATCACATATCTCATTAACCTTATTGATGTACCTTATTTCGAATTATAATCTCTTCTGTCACATTGGAACTACAGGAGGCAAATTGTGCACAGGAAGCTCCCATCAAAAGAGTTGTAATAAAAGCCCAGATCACCTCTGTATTAGGGATGTTAGTTGCGCATTAAACATTGGTCTCCGATACCCCTGCTCTGTAAAATGGGGTCAGCGGAGATCGATGCTGAGTATTTCCAGATTTTCTGGCCTTATCTTAGATTGAGAACATCCGTAATAGTTTACAAAGCTTTGACCGTTGTTTTTATTTGTTCTTTTGTTGTGAAAGTCGCAAGCAAGGCCAGCCTTAACTGTCCATCCACAAGTACCCTTGACAAGGTCGTGGGGAGCCGACATCTTGAACAGCTGCAATTTCTGCCGTGCGCCTCTTATTGGACTTTCCAGGAAGTGCTTTGACCCAACTAAATGGCCTTCTGGGCCATTCCAGGGGCAGTTAAGAGTCAACCAAGTTGTTGTGGGGCTGCAGTCTCGCGTAGGCCAGGCTGGTAAGGGTAAGATTTCTTCCCCGAATGACATTAGTGAACCAGTTGCAATTTCATGACAATTAGGTTCTTCGATTATTAATGCAATGAGTAATTTTATTCCAGTTTCGGTTTTAATGAATTAAATGAATGAAAATCCCGACAGCTGCTGTCGTGGCATTTAAATCATGTCTCTGGAGCATTTCTGATCTTCTCTGTATTACCAGTTAATTTATCTCGATGCTGCTATTCCCTAAGACTGAGATGACATTACCAACGTCACATCTGAATGATCACTCCACTGACCATGCTTCAAACCTGCAGTTATGGCTCTGAATAAATTCATATGGAATCGAAACGTTAACTCTGTTTCTCTCTCCTCAGACCCTGCCATGCCTGCTGAGTCTTTACAGCACTTTCTGTTTTTAGTTCAGTCTTAGTTACTGTCCATGTATGAGAGCCACTAATGCAAGGCATTGGACATGTTGCAGTTGCTGTTTTGAAATGATAGCATTTGGTTCTATGTATCTGAAGTCCTGGAGCAGGCTCCAGTCTTACACACATCAATGTAGTCGTAAGGGATCAGTTGCCTTGTAGCCCGGTGTCTTAGCCTGACCCTGTTGTAACAGTGCGCTGTATTTCTACTGGGCCCATATGACAGTGTCAGCGATTGCTAAATGATCATTTCGAAGCAACAAGACAGAAGATTTCCTGGAACTTAAGTGTGCACTGCCCCTCACTCTCTGCACAACAAGGAACTGGGGTTGCTCTCCTCATCAACAAGAATCTTAGGATAGGTTTATCAGAAATGGTCCAACGTGTGAGGGGTGTTTTTGAATATTTAAGGAGAAGCTGTTCCACTGGCAAATGGATCAGTGATGCTGGGGCTTATATTAATTCAATATCAATACACTGATTGTATTGCACAGTAAGATGTTTCTAATGATGTAACACTAAACCCTATTTCTCTTTATATTACACTAGGTTATGTGTTCATTATAACTGCATTACTCTCTGTCCCTTTCAATATGCCGCAAAGCCCTGCATCAATTGTTTCCACGTTAGATTTATCCCTGGTTGATTTACGCTCGGTGCTGTGTCAGCGATGATCACTTTAGGCCCTGCCTCAGTTTTATTAAACTGGGCCCAGTATCAATAATCCTGTTCTGTAGCAGTTGATATTAACCTATGCCATTTACCAGTAATCACTGCACTAGACCCTGCCTCTGTTTATATGAATACAGACTTTGTATCAGTAATCACTCTAATATACCCAACTAAGTAGATATTAATCCCTACCTTGCATCAGTAACTACTGAAAGAGGTCCTGTCTCAGTTTTTATTAATAGAAACCTTGTATTAGTAATCACTGTAAGAGACCCAGCCTCAGTTGATAGTAATCAATACCTTGTATCCGTAATCACTGAAAAAACCCTGACTCAGTTTATATCAATATAGACCTTGTCTTGTTAATCACTGGAATAGACCCTTTCTCAGTTAATATCAGCCCAGACCGTGTATTGTTTATCACTGTAATAGACCCTGTCTCAGTTTATGTTAATCAATACCATGTATCAATAATCACTATAAAATACCCTTTCTCAGTTTATATAAGTACATATATTGTATTGGTAATTGTTGTAATAGACCCTGTCTCAGTTTATATTAATCCATGTCTTGTATCAGTAATCACTTGAATAGACCCTGTCGCAGTTTATATTAATGCAGATATTGTATTGGTAATCACTTCAATAGGCCCTGTCTCAGTTTATATTAACCTGCACCCTGTATCAGTGATCATTGTAATAGACTCTGTATCAGTTTATATTAATTGGGACCATGTATCAGTAATCATTGTAATAGAGCCTGCCTTAGTTTATATTAAACCAGGCGCTGTATCAGTAATTAATGTAATTGACCCATTCTCAGTTTATATTAAAGCAGGACTCATGTCAGTAATCACATTAATATATCCTTTCCAGTTTATCTTAATGCATACAATGTATCAGTAATCACTGTAATAGGCCCTGCCTCAGTTTATATCAATCCAGGACCTGTGTCAGGAATTATTGTCCTAGACCCAGTCACAGTTTGTTTAATCCAAGACCTATATCAGTGATCATTGTACTGGACCGAGTCTCAGATTATATCAATGCAGACCCTGCAGCAGTAGTCACTGTAATACATGCTGTCTCAGTGACCACCAGTCCAGACCTTATATCACTAAACACTGTAATAGACCTTGTCTCAGTTTATATTAATCTAGACCCTGTATCAGTAATCACTGTAATATACCCTGACTCAGTTGGTATTAATCCATATTTTGCATCAGTAACCATGGAAAGAGACCTTGCCTCACTTGATATTAATCCACACATTGTATCAGCAATCACTGAAAGTGATTCTGCCTCACCTTATATTAACACAGACCTTGTATCAGTGTTCAATGTATTCGACCCTGTCTCTGTTTGTATTAACCTATGCCCTGTATAAGAAATCACTGTACTACACCCTGTATCAGATTATATCAATTCAGACCCTGTATCAGTTGTCGCTGTAATACACCCTGTCTCAATTTACACCAGCCCAGACCTTGTATCAGTAAACACTGTAATAGACTCTTTCTCATATTATATTAACACATGCCTTGTATCAGTAATCACTGTAACGGACCCTGCCTCAGTTTATATTAATAGAAGCCATGTATTGTAATCACTGAAATAGACCCTTTATCCATCTACATTAATCCGTACATTGTAACAGTAATCATTGAAATAGGCCTTCCCTTAGTTTATATTAATCTAGGCCCAGTATCAGTAATTACTGTAATAGACCCTACCTCAGTTGATGTTAATCCATGCCTTGTATCGGTAACCACTAAAAGAGACCCCGTCTCCGTTTATATTAATACAGACATTTTATCATTAGTCGCTGTGTAAGACGCTCTCTAGGTTTATATCAATCCAAACATTGTAACAGTAATCACTGTAACAGACCCTGTCTCTGTTGATATTAATCAATGCATTGTATTAGTGACCACTGAAGTAGACCGTGACTCAGTTTATATCAATACAGGCCTTGTGTTGGTAATCACTGTAATAGATCATATTTCTGGTTATCTTAATCCATACCATGTATCAGTAATCATTGTAATATACTCTTTCTCAGTATATATTATCCCCAGACCCTGCATCAGTAATCACTGCAATAGACCCTGTCTCAGTTGATATGAATCCATAACTTGTATCAGTAGTCACTGTAATAAACCCTGTCTCAGTTTATGTAAATGGATACCTTGTATCAATGATAACTGTACCAGGCCCTGCCTCAGTTGATATTAATCCATACCTTGTATCAGCAAACAATGTTAGAGACCCTGTCTCAGTTTACATTAACACAGACCTTGTCTGAGTAATCAGTGTAAAAGACCCTGACTCGGTTTATATCAATCCATACATTGTTATAGTAATCACTGTAACAGACCCTGTCTCTGTTGATATTAATCAATTCATTGTATCAGTGATCACTAAAGTAGACCCCGACACAGTTCATATTAATACAGACCTTGTCTTGGTCATGACTGGGATAGAACCTATCTCAGTTTATATCAATCCAGGCATTGTATTGGTAATCACTGTAATAGACTCTGTCTCAGTTTCTTTTAATCGATACCATGTATCAGTAATAAACCTAACAGCCCTTGTTTCACTTTGTTTTTATCCAAACCTTGTATCAGTAATCATTGGAATAGACCATGTCTCATTTTATATTAATACAGACCTTGTATCATTAATCACTGTAAAAGACCCTATCTCAATTTATGTCAATCCATATATTTTAACAGTAATCACTGGAACATACCCTGTCTCTGTTGTTATTAATCAATACATTGTATCAGTAATCACTGAGGTAGATGCTGACTAAGTCTATATTAGCACAGACCTGGTCTCAATGATGACTGGAATAGACCCTGTCTCAATTTATATCAATCCAGACCTTATATTGGTAATCAATGAAAGAGACCCTGTCTCTATTTACCTTAATCTAGACCATGTATCAGTAAGAAATGTAACAGATCCTGTCCCAGTTTATTTTAATCCATACCATTTTTCTGTAATTACTGTGATAGACCCTGTCTCTGTTTATATTAATAAGGACATTGTATTGGAAATTACTGTAATAGAACCTGTCTCAGTTTATATTAATTGACAACTTGTATCAGTAATGGTTATAATCAACCCTGTCCCATTTTTAATTAATCCAAACCATGTATCAGTAAGAACCGTATCAGACCCTCTCTCAGTTTATATAATTCCAGGCCCTGTATCAGTAATCACTGTACTAGGCCCTGTCTCAGTTGATATGAAACCATAACTTATATCAATAATCACTCTTATGGACCCTGCCTCAGTTTACATTGATCCATATGTTGCATCAGCAATCACTGTAATAAACCCTGTCTCAGTTTATGGTAATTGATACCATGTATCAGTCATAAGTGTAATAGACCCTGCCTCAGCTTATATGAATCCACACCTTATATCAGTAATCGCTGTAACAGACCTTCTCTCAGTTATTATTCATCTAGACCCTGTATCAGTAATCACTGTAATAGACCCTAGTTGATAATAATCCACATGTTGTAACAATAATCAATATAACAGAAACTGTCTCAATTGATATACGCCAATACCTTGTACCAGTAATCGGTGAAGTAGACCCTGACTCAGTTTGTATCAATCCAGTTCTTGTATTGGTAATCACTGTAATAGACCCTGCCTCAGTTGATATTAATCCATACGTTCTATCATTAACCACTGAAAGAGACCCTGAATTAAATTATATTAATACAGGCCTTGTATCATTACTCACTGCAAAAAAACCTGTCTCGTTTTATATCAGTCCATACATTTTAACAGTAATCATTGTAACAGACTCTGTCTCTGATGATATTAATCAATACCTAGTATAAGTAATCACTGAAATAGATGCTGACTCAGTTTATATTAATGCAGATCTTTTCTCGATAGTGACTGGAAAAGACCCTGTCTCAGTTGATGTCAATCCAGGTGTTGCATTGGTAATCACTGAAAGAGACCCTGTCTCTGTTTACCTTAATCTAGACCATGTATCAGTAATAAAGTTAACAGACCCTGTCTCAGTTTATTTAAAATCATACCATGTATCAGTGATCACTGTATTAGACCCAGTCTCACTTTATATCAAAACGGACATTGTATTGGTAATTACTGTAATAAATCCTGTCTCAGTTTATATTAATTCATATATTACAGTAATCACTGTAATAAACCCTGTCTCATTTTTTATTCATCCATGCTATGTATCAGAAATAATTCCAATAAAACCTGTCTCAGTTTATATTAATCCAGATTCTGTATCAGTAATCACTGTGATAAACCATGTCGTTTTTTATCAATCCATACTTTGCATCAGTAATCACAATAAAAGGACGTGCCTCACTTTATGTTAATGCAGACAATGTATTGGTAATTACTGTAATAGACCCTGCCTCAGTTTATATTGATCCATACGTTGTATCAGTAATCACTGTAATAAACCATGTGCCAGTTAATGTTAATTGTTACATTGTATCGGTAATCACTGTAATAGACCCTGCCTCAGTGTATATTGATCCATAAGTTGCATTAGTAATCACTTTAATAAACCCTGTCTCAGTGTATATTAATCTAGACCCTATATCAGTAATCACGGTAATAGTCCCTGCCTCAGTTGATATGAATCAATCCCTTGTATCAGCAATCACGATTAGAGACCCTGTCTCAGTGTATATTAATACAGAGCTTGTATTGGTAGTTGCTTTAATAGACCCTTTCTCAGTTTATATAAATCTAGACCCTGTTTCAGTAATCACTGTTATAGACCCTTCTCAGTTTATATTAATACTGACCTTGTCTCAGTAATCACTGCAACAGACACTGTCTCAGTTGAAATTAATCAATACCTTGTATCAGTAATAGGCCTTCTCTCAGTTTATATTAATCTAGATCCTGTATCAGTAATCATTGCAATAGAACCTGCCTCAGTTGATCTTAATCCATAGCTTGCATTCAGCAAACACTGTTAGAGGCCCTGTCTCTGTGTATATTAATTCAGACCTTGTATTGGTAGTTACTCTAATAGACCCTGTATCAGTTTATATAAATCTAGACCCTGTTTCAGTAATCACTGTTACAGACCCTGTCTCAGTTTATATTAATACTGACCTTGTCTCAGTAATCACTGCAATAGAGCCTGTCTCAGTTCAAATCAATCCACACATTGTAACAGTAATCACTGTAATCAGTAAACAGACCCTGACTCAGTTGAAATTAATCAATACCTTGTATCAGTAATCACTGAAGTAGACCCTGACTCAGTTTAGATCAATCAAATCCTTTCTAGTGGTAATCACTGTAATAGAACCTGCCTCTGTTTATATTAATTCAGACTCTGTATCAGTAATCACTGTAACAGACGCTGTCTCAGTTTATTTTAATCCATACCATATAACAGTAATCACTGTACTAGACCTTGTCTCAGTTTATATTAATACAGACCCTGTATCAGGAATCACTGTAATAAGCCCAGTCTCAGTTGATATGAATCCATATGTTGTATCAGTAATCACTGAAATAGACCCTGACTCAGTTGATATTAATACAGACATTATATTGGTAATTACTGTAATTGACCCTATCTCAGGTTATGTTAAACCAAAACCTGCATCAGTAATCAATTTAATAGGCTCTGTCTCAGTTTATAGTAATTCAGACCTTGTATCAGTAATCACTGTAATAGACCCTGTCTCAGTTCATATCAATACGGACATTGTATTGGTAATTACTCTAATAGAACCTGTCTCAGTTTATATTAGTCGATAACTTGTATCAGTAATCACTGAAATAGACGCTGTCCTGAGTCCATATTAACCTAGATCCTGTATCAATAATCAGTCTGATTGACCCTGTTTCCATTTATATTAATCGAGACCCTATATCAATAATCACTGTAATAGACCCTGTCTCAGTTTATATTGATATAGACTGTGTACTGGTAATTAGTCTAATATACTCTGTCTCAGTTCATATTAATCTAGGCCCTGTATCAGTAATCACTGTAATAGACCCTACCTCAGTTAATATGAATCAATGCCTTGCATCAGGAATTACTGTATTAGGCCTTCTCTCAGTTTATATTAATCTTGACACTGTATCAGTAATCATTGTAATAGGCCCTGTCTCAGTTGATATAAATCCATGCTTTTTATCAATATTCATCGTAATGGACCCTGTCTCAGTTGATATTAATCCACGCCTTGTATCAGTAACCTGTCTCCGTTTACATTAATACAGACCTTATGTCAGTAATCATTGTAAAAGATCCTGTCCCCATTTATATCAATCCATACATAGTAACAATAATCATTGCAACAAGCTCTGTCTCAGTTGATATTAATCAAAACCTTGTATCAGTAATCACTGCAGTAGACTCTGACTCAGTTGATATTAATACAGACATTCTATTGGTAATTACTGCAATTGACCCTATCTCAGGTTATGTAAACCAAAACTTGTATCAGTAATCAATTTAATAGACTCAGGATCAGTTTATAGTAATTCAGACCTTGTATCAGTAACCAGTGTAATAGACCCTGTCTCAGTTCATATCAATACGGACATTGTATCGGTAATTACTGTAATAGAACCTGCCTCAGTTTATATTAATCGATACCTTGTATTATTAATTACTGAAATAAACGCTGTCCTGAGTCCATATTAACCTATATCATGTATCAATAATCATTCTGATTGACACTGTCTCCATTTATATTAATCTAGACCCTGTATCAGTAATCAATGTACTAGACCCTCTCTCAGTTTATATTGATACAGACTGTGTATTGGTAATTAGTCTAATAGACCCTGACTCAGTTTATATTAATCTAGACCCTGTATCAGTAATCATTGTAATAGACCCTGTCTCAGTTTATATTAATCTAGACGCTGTATCAGTAATCACTATAATGGACCCTATCTCTGTTAATATTAATCCATGTCTTGCATCAGTAATCATTGTATTAGTCCTTCTCTCAGTTTATATTAATCTTGATCCTGTATCAGCAATCATTGTAATAGACCCTGTCTCAGTTGATATAAATCCATGCCTTGTATCAGTAACCACTGTTAGAGGCCCTGTCTCTGTTTACATTAATACAGACGTTATCTCAGTAATCATTGTAAAAGACCCTGTCTTGGTTTATATCAATCCATACATTTTAATAGTAATCATTACAACAGACCCTGTCTCAGTTGTTATTAATCAAAAACTTGAATCAGTAATCACAGTAATATACCCTGTCTCAGTTTATATTAATAGAGATCTTGTATTGGTAATTACTCTAATAGACCCTACCTCAGTTTATGTTGATCTAGACCCTGTATCAGAAATCAATATAACAGGCCCTGTCTGAGTTTTTTTAATCCATACCATATATCAGTAATCACTGTAATAGGCCCTGCCTCATTTTATATTAATCCATAGCTTGTATCAGTAATTACTGTAATAGACCCTGTCACAGTATATGTTAATCTAGACCCTGTATCATTAATTATTGTAATTGAACCTGCCTCAGTTTATATTAATCTAGACCCTGCATCAGTAATCAATGTAATTGACCCCATCTCAGTTGATATTAATCAAAACATTGTATCAGCAATCACTTCAGTAGACCCTGACTCAGTGCATATTATTACACAACTTGTTTCGGTACTCACTGGAATAGACCCTGTCTCAGTGTATATCCATCCAGACCTTGTATTGGTAAACACTTTAATAGACCTTGTCCCTGTTTACATTAATCTAGATCATTTTTCAGCAATAACTGTAACTGACCCTGTCTCAGTTTATATTAATCCGGACCCTGCATCAGTGATCACTGTAACAGATGCTGTATCAATTGATATGAATCCAAACCTTGCATCAGTAAGCACTGTAATAGACCCTGTCTCAGTGTATATCAATCCAGGCCTTGTATTGGTAATCACATTACTGGACACTGTCCCTGTTTACATTAATCTAAACCATTTTACAGCAATAACTGTAACTGACCCTCTCTCAGTTTATATTAATCCAGATCCTGCATCAGTGATCACTGTAACAGATGCTGTATCAATCAATATGAATCCATACCTTGCACAAGTAAACACTGTAATAGACCCTGTCTCAGTTTATATTAATACAGACATTGTATTGGTAATTACTGTAATAAACCCTGCCTCAGTTTATGTTAATCTGAAGATTTATATCTGTAGTCACTATAATAAGCACTGCCTCAGTTTATATTAATCCTTACTTTGTATCAGTAATCACTGTAATTGGCCTTGTCCCAGTTTATATTAAGACAGACATTGTATTGGTAATTTCTGCAATAGACCCTGTCCTTAGTCTGTATTCATCTAGATTCCGCATCAATAATCATTGTGATTGACCCTGTCTCCATTTATACTAATCTAGACCGTGTATCAGTAAGCACTGTAATAGACCCTTCCTCAGTTGATATTAATCCATACCTTGTATCAATAACAACTGTTAGATACCTTGTCTCAGTTTATATTAATACATACATAGTATTTTGTAATTAATGTAATACACCCTGTCTCAGTTTATATTAAGCCATTACTTGTATCAGTAATCACTGCAATAAACTCTGTATCATTTTTATTAATCCATACCCTTCATCAGGAATGACTGTAATGCACCCTGTCTCAGTTTATGTTAATTCATTACTTGTATCAGTAATTAAACCAATAGACCCTGACTCAGTTTATATTAATCTAGACCCTGTATCAGTAATCACTGCAATAGACCCTGCCTCAGTTCATATTATTCTAGTCCATGTATCAGTAATTACTGTAACAGACTCTGACTCAGTTATATTAACCTAGACCCTGTATTAATAATCTCTGTAATAGACTCTGTCTCAGTTTATATTCATCTAGATCATCAGTCATCACTGAAATGGACCCTGGCTCAGTTGATATTAATCAACACCTTGTATCAGTAACCACTGTAATAGAAACTGTCTCAGTTTATATTAAAGCAGATCTTGCCTCAGTAATCACAGTAAAAGACCCTGTCTCAGTTGATATTTATCAATACCTTGTATCAGTAATCACTGAAGTCGACACTGACTCAGTTTGTATCAATCCGAGCCTTGTATTGGTAATTACTGTAATAGACCCTGTCTCAGTTTATATTAATCCATAATTTGTATCAGTAATCACTGTTACAGACCCTGCCTCAGTTGCTATTAATCAATACCTTGCATCAGTAATTACTGAACCTGACCCTGAGTTAGTTTATATCAATCCATATCTTGTATCGGTAATCGCTGTAATAGACCCTGTCTCTGTTCATATTAATCTAGACCCTGTAATAGTAATCATTCTAATAGGCCTGTCAGGTTATTTTAATCCATACCATATATCAGTAATTACTGTAATAGGCCTGGTCTCAGTTTATATTAATCCAGACCATGTATCAACAATCACTGTAATCAGTCCTGCCTCAGCCTCAGTTAATATGAATCCATACTTGTAGCAGTGATCATTGTAATAGACCCTGTCTCAGTTTGTATTAATACAGACATTGTATTGATAATTACTGTGAGATACCCTGTCTCAGTTTATCTTAATCCATAATTTGTATCAGTAATCACTGTAATATACTCTGTCTCATTTTATATAAATCTAGATCATTTCTCATTAAAAGCTGTGACAGACGCTGTCTCAGTTTATTTCAATCCATACCATGTATAATTAATCACTCTAATAGATCCTGTGTCAGTTTATATTAACCCAGACACTGCATCAGTGATGACTGTAACATACGCTGCCTCAGTTGATATGTATTCATGCCTTGTATCATTTATCTCTGTAATAGACACTGTCTCACTTTATATCCCTACACGTATTGTATTGTTCATTACTATAATAGACCCTGTCTCAGTTTATTTTAATCCAAAACTTGTATCAGTCATCACAGTGATAAGCACAGCCTCAGTTGATATCAATCCATACCTTGTATCAGTAATCAGTGTAATAGACTCTGTCTCAGTTTACATTAATACAGACCCTGTATCAGTAATCACTGTGATAGACCATGTCTCAGTTTATATTAATACAGACATTGTATTGGTAATTACTGTAAAAGACCCTTTCCTCTGTTTATATTAATATAGATCCTGTCTCAATAATCATTGTGATTGACCCTGTCTCCATTTATATTAATCTAGATCCTGTATCATTAATCAATGTACTAGACCCTGCCTCAGTTTCTATGAATCTTTACCTTGCATGAGTACTCTCTGTAATAGATGCAGTCACAGTTTAACTTAATCTCGGCCCTGTATTAGTAATCAATGTAATGGGCCCTGTCTCCATTTATATTAATATCGGCCCCGTATCAGTAATCAATGGAATAGGCCCTGTCTCAGTTTATATTAACCGAGGCCCTGTATCAGTAATCATTGTAACAAACCCTTTCTTAGTTTATATTAACCAAGGTCCTGTATCAGTAATCACTGTAGTAGATGCTGTCTCAGGTTATTTTATTCTAAGCCCTGTGTCAGCATTCACTGTAATTGACCCTGTCTCAGTTTACAGTAACCAAGGCACTGTATCTATAATTACTGCACAAGGCCCTTTCTCAGCTTATAATACTTAGGGTCTGGTAAGTTATTACTGCACTAGACTCTATTTTAGTTAATACTGATCTCGTCCCTGTTTCTGTAATCATAGCACGAGGCACTGCCTTCGTTCAGATTAATCTAGGCCCGGAATCAGTAATCACTGCACTGTGTTCTGTCTCGGTATAAATTCATCTCGCGACTGTTTCCTTCTTATTAGTCATTCCATCAGGGTCGAGGATGACATGCTGCCATGCCAGTTCGATATGTTCTGATTTGGCTGTTAAGCCCAATGCGTCTTCTGCAGACTCTGCTGAAGATGGATGGACCGAGGACATTGCTTTAATGAACTCCTGCAGTGATGTTCTGGAACTGAGATAATTGATCTCCAACAACCACAACCATCTTCCTCTGTGCAACATATGATAACGACCAAAAGAGAGTTTCCCCCCTGATTCCCATTGACTCCAGTTTTGCAGAGACTCCTTGATGCCACACTCTGACAGATGCTGCCTTGATATCAAAGGCAGTTGCTCTCACATCACCTTTCGATTTTAGCTCTTTTGTCCATGTTTGGACCAAGGCTGTAATAAGGCCAGGAGCTCAGTGGCCCTGGCCTGACTTCCCTGAAGGGCATTAGTGGACTACAGCCTTCCTGAATAAGCTTCATTGATTTTGGTCGGCCGCAAACTACGGACCCCATGAGTTGGCAGATCTGTTCGACCTTTTCAGGGATGCTTTGAGCACATCCCTCAAGCACTCTAGTTGCCTCCTGCCTCGACAGAATTCCAAGTGGAAAAATGACTTTGGGAGTTTTGTGTTAGGCATACGAACCATATGTTCCACCTAGCAGAGCCGGTATTGACTGATGAGGGCCTCTCTGTTGGGCATGTTGGTTTGAGAGTGGACACTGCTGTTTGACTGCCTTTCCTCACACTCAATTTGTAGAATATTCTAACGGAACCGCTGGTGTTAATTTTTCAGAGCTTAGAGGTGCCTACTCTACTTTATCCAACTCTCCGAAGCATTTAGGTGCACGGAGATCACTGCTGCCCAGTATACCATGGCCAGGGACTTGGGTTTGGAAGTCTAGTCCTCAAAAACCCTGATCGTCTTTCGGACGACGGCTGACCTGGCGCATTAGACTCGGTGATTAATTTTGTTGCCTATTTCTGCCTTCCTAGAGAGGAGTCTCCGAAGATATTGATGAAGATCCATTTTTTTAGGATCTTGCCAATGGGGGAGGTTTAGTGGTCTGGGGGCTGTTTGGAAGTGAGTCTTACCTTTCTTGGTGTTTAATGAAAAGTCATTTTTTTCATATCCTTCAAAGAAGGTGTCAGCAATGACCTGGAGCTTAGTTTTCAGTTAGTGCGCACACAAGAGTCATCTGCTTACTGAAGCTCAATGAATGATGCTGGGTGAGTTTGGTTTTGTATTTAAGTTGGTGTAGGTTCCACAGTTCCCGTCTGTTCTGTAGCTTATCTCCACACCGGCGGGTAATCTGCTGGAGGGGAGGTGAATTATTACAGAGAGAAAACAATGAGAAGAGGGTTGGTGCGATGACACAATCCTGTCAGACCCCAGTTTTCATTGAGGTAGGGTCTGTATTGGTTCCTTTGGTGAGGGTCAGGGCTTGCAATCCATCGTGGAACAGATGGAAGATGTGAAACATTTCTGATGGCACCAAATTTGAGGGGATACTCCATAAGTCTTAATCGTCGGCAGGGGAAAAGACATTTCTGATGCGGAGCAAGTCCGTGTGCTGCTCCTGGCATTTCTGGTGGATTTGCCACACAGTGAAAACCTTTCGATGGGCGAAAATGTCACTGCGCCTCTCCAAAGAGCTCTGTGGTCATGGTAAGGGTGTGGCGAAGCTGGATGCTTGCAATAATCTTCCTTCTGGAAGACAGCAAAGGGTCTCCTTTCTGGTTACTACAATCGGGCTTGTCTCTCTTCTTGAGCAGGCTCATGATAAGAGCATCCTTGAGGTCCCTCGGCATGCAGTCCCTTTCCCACGTGAGGGGTATGAGGATGTAAACCTTAGTCAGGTGATGTATCGGTAATGACTGCACCAGATTCTGCTCTGTTCATTTTAACCCAGGCCCAGTATCAGTAATCACAGAACTTAAACTTCCCTCACTTTATGTCAACCTAAGTCTTGCATCAACAATCACTGCACTTGCCCCTGCCCCAGTTTATATTCACAAAGGCTCTTAATCAGTAATTCCTTCACGAGGCACTGTCTCAGTTTATATTAATCTCTGCACAGTAACAGTCATCGCTGCACTAGTCACTGTCCCAGTTTATATCAATGCAGGTCCTTTATCGGTATAATCACTACACATGACCATGCCTCAATTCATTTAAACTTAGACCCTGTTACACTAATCACTGCAACTAGACCTCGTCTCAGTTTATATTCATCCAGGGGCTTAACCAGTAATTCCTTCACTCAGCCCTGTTTCAATTGATATTAATCCAGGCCCTTTATCGTCAATCACTGCACCAGGCCCTGCCTCAGTTGTTATTGATCAAACCCTATATCATCAGCCAGTGCACTTGACCGTGTCTCCGTTTATATTGATCAAACCCTGTATCATCAATCACTGCCCCTAGGTGCAGTATGAAATTATTTTCCTCCAGATACTTTGTATGTAATGGCTGCAGTGGATTCTGCCTCAGTTGTACTGCTCTAGACAATGTCACTGTTACTGTTACAGCCGAACATACTTCGTCTAATATTAAAATAGTCCATATCTCTATTTTTATTAAATTATGTTAATCTCGGTTATCACCTTCAAGCCGGAGTGCTTTTAAATTACACAAGGTTGTTCCTCGGTTAGACTGATCCAAACACTGTTTATGTTAACACCACACTAGGCCTCAGCTCATTTAAGACTACACTAAACACCATCTCATAAACAGACAGACAGACAGACAGATATATAGATGGATAAATAGATAGATAGATAGATAGATCGATAGATAGATAGATCGATAGATAGATAGATAGATACATTAGATAGATAGATACATAGATACATTAGATAGATAGATAGATAGATAGATACATTAGATAGATAGATAGTTAGATAGTTAGATAGATAGATAGATAGATAGATAGATAGATAGATAGATAGATAGATAGATAGATAGATAGATAGATAGATAGATAGATAGATAGATAGATAGAAAGAAAGAAAGAAAGAAAGAAAGGCAGGCTTCGCGAAACACATTTAATCTCTCTCTCTGTCTGTCTGTCTCTCTCTCTCTCAACAGCTCAGCCACTTAACCTCTTTTCTTTTCAAAACAGCAACTCACTCACTTAAACTCTCTCAGACACAACCAAAATTGTTTAACCCCGCTCGCACACAGAGGCCATTTAACTCTCTTAAACTCTCTAGTCCCTTTCTCAGACAACACATGATCCATTTAAAACATTCTTTATCCGAAGAGTCATCCGTGAGGGATTTTTTTAGTTTTTATTTTTTTCTCCCAGTGATAATCCTTAACCCACCTCCACCTTCAATAAACGTGCTACAACCAATATAAACTCATATGTTTTGTTCTTTTATATGGGAATGGATGTGAATGCAATGTTAGAATTAGGAACAATTTATGCTGTGCTTCTTGATGCTGTCAGAGTGAGCTCACCCTCACAGGCAGGAAATCTGTTCATGGTGATAACATGAAACTGACGGCTGTTGTTTCATTCTCAGGTAACACCACTTCCTGTTTCTTTGCTGCTGGTTCCTAACTGCACATCTCACTTCTGAGCAGAAAATAAATCTAGGGGCCACAATCTGGTGGAAACATCTGTCAAGGCGGCCTATATCTGGCCAGAGAGTCAGTGCAGAGTCACACAGATCACATTGCGGTGAGATTTACAAATGGGGCTGCTGTGATCTATTTCTATTTAGAGTTGCCATTCCAGGACATAACTGGATGTGTCTGTGGATCATTCACTGAACATCCCCTGTTCTCTGAAGCCGGGAAATGACCACTTGCTCCCTTATATTTTGTGCCATTTCCTCTGTGTTACTTGTTGGCTTTATTTCTCAGCTTATCTCTCTCACCGCTTCTTCCTTCTTTCTGTTTTCCCTCGCTCAGTTTTATGCTCTGTGTCAGTTCCGGCATCTCTCTTCATCTCTGCATCTCTTTCATACACATGTTCAAAATTATTAAGGGTTTGATGGCTTAAATAAAGAGAGCCCGATCAGCTGGCACAACAATCAGTGATCAGAGTAGACAGATTCAGATTAATTCAACTGGATGGTGAGATGAGAACTGATTTTTTTAACACCGTGAGTTGTCATGAGCTGGAATAAACAACCTGAAATAATAGCAGAAGCGAATTCAACTTTGGAAAGAGAATACAGACTTTAGAGCTTAAAAACTGCCGGATAATAGAAACATAGAACCATATAAAAGTTATGGTGCAGAAAGAGGCCATTCAGCCCATTGTGATTGCACTGGCCAAAGATAAAAGAAACTTGCCGCTCATTTTAATCCCACTTCCCAGCACCTGGTCCATAGCCTTGCAGGTTACAGCAGTTCAGGTGCAGATCCAGGTGTCTTTTAAGTGGGTTGACCGTTTCAACTTCAGCCACCAACTTAGGCAGTGAATTCCAGATGTCCACCACCCTCTGGGTGAAAATGCTTTTCCTCATGTCCCCTCTAATCCTTCTACCAATCACCTTAACTCTTTTCCCCCTGATAATTGACGACTCAGTTACGAGAAACAACTCTTCTCTGTCTGCCCTACCTAGGCCCCTCATAATTTTGTACACCTGAATTAGGTCACCCCTTAGCCTTCTCTGTTCTAAGGAAAACAGCCCTAGCCTATATAATCTCTCCTCATAGCTGCTATTTTCAAGCCCTGGCAACATTCTTGTAAATCTCCTCTGAGCTCTCTGCGAGCGATTATGTTTTCCTGTAACGTGGTGACCAGGATTATACGCAAATCTCCAGCTGTAGCTTAACCAGCGTTTTAAACAGTTCCATTATTACATCCTTTCTTTTCTGTTCAACACCTCGCCCAATACAGGAAAACATTCCATATGTTTTCTTGACCACCTTGTCCACCTGTCCCGCTAACTTCTGGGGAGCTGTGTGCATACACTCCAAGGTCTCGCACTTCCTCAACCTCTCAATATCTTCCTCTTTATTGAGCATTCCTTTGCTTTGTCCCGTCCCCCCTCTCAAATGCATTAGCTCACACTTTTCCAGATTGAATTCCATTTGCCACTTCGCCTACTCAACCAAACCAGTAATGTCATTTTAGAGTCGACAGCTGTTCTCTCCACTATCAAGTACACGGCAATTTTTTGCGTCAGCTGCAAATTTCCCAATCATGCCTCCCACGTTTAAGTCTAAGTGATTAATATATATAATAAACAGCAAGGGCCCAGCACTGAGCGCTTTGGAAAAGCACTGGGAACCGTTTCCCTTTCGCAGAAACATCCATTGACCATCACCCTTTGTTTCCTGTCGTGAGACAAATTTGGATCCGACCTGTCACCTTCCCCTGTATATCCTGAGATCTCACTTTCCTGACCATTGGGGAATGTAACTAATTGGACAGACCTTTAAAAGATGGGTTTAAGGCCTTTTTCAATGATTTTCTGTCTTTCTTACAGTTTATGTTTCTGTTTTTATGTATCTTCTTGTTGCATTATCATTTCGGTACCTCCTCTGTCCTTTATTGGGCCCAAATAAAATGTGATAATTACACAGTTTACCTGGTGGGCTAATCCTGCCGTCTGAAAGTGCCTGCACGTGTAATGCTGATTATTGTCAGGTATCTTTCAAGAGTTTTTTTTTTATAAACTTCAAGTGAATGTCACTCGATCGAACTCTGATCATAAAATCTCCAACTCCTGAATCTCTGTAGCGCTGAATTTTGCCCGGGGAAATTTTGCTATTTGACCTTTTCAGTCACGATGTGTATCAAGAAGAAGATTGAAAATGTCGGTTTCTTTGAGCTGTCAGATTCGGCCCATGTGCCTCTGTGTAACTCCAAAACTGCAGGAAAAGCTGTGAAGGAACAGATCCGTTTCTGTTCCTCTGACAGGTGCGTCACTGTCACCTCAGATAGCAGAAACCTTTGCAGTCTCTATGTCCTCATTGCCTCCCCCTTAGGTATAACCATTCTTAGTCAGCAGGAGTCAGTCACACGGGCCTTTGTCATGATATCTCCATGACTTTCTTATCACACAATTCCCTCCCCCACTCATCACTGCACAGGAGCCTGCACTATGCCCAAAACACCATTGTTTCCTTCCAGTTTGCTTTACAATTACATTCGGATGTTCTTTGCTCATCTACCTCGCTCAATGCAAGAGTACAAGCGGTAAAAACGGCCTCTGTCATTCATACATTGCAGGCGGCCTCTGTGATCATTATTATACCAGGCTCCAATCTGCCCGAGCCATGTAATCGCCACTTGTTTCATCAATCTAAATGGAAGAGTTTTGTTTTAGTGAACGCGCACGTCAAACGTGTGATTGTGTCGCAGGAACCCCTGCCTGGCTGGATAGGGACATTGTGCAGGATTGTTCTGTCTGCTATATTACCTCACCGATTCTGAGTATAAGAAACTATTGGGCAAAAGGACGTAAAGGCAATTAAACTTGAATTTACACTGACACCTGTAGAATCCACCCAGGTTATGGGGTCCAGTCTCTTTTTTTCATTCATTCACGGCATGCGGGCTTCGCTGGCTGGGCCAGCATTTATTGCCCATCCCATATTTCCCTTGAGAAGGTGGTGGTGAGCTGCCTTCTTGAACCACTGCAGCCCATATGGTGTCGGTACACCCGCAGTGTTATTAGGGAGAGAGTTGTAGGATTTTAACTGGAGGGAGACTTGAACCCAAATATTTTGACCCAGGAGAGAGAGTGCTGCCAAATATTCAACACGGACATGATCTATTCACAGTTCCCATCGCAAACCTTATTCCATTCAGAGTTCAATGGTCCTTGATTCTGTTATTCGGCAAACTATTTGCAACTTTGTCGGAATCGCACTCACTAAAGTATGACACCCTAACTTCGGTTTTGGCGCACTAGAGACCGACTGTACTCCCAGCACACTGGATTCAGTGATGTGTTCAGTAATACATTGCAACCTGCGGCTGATAGTATTGGATCGAACACTGTCCTCGTTACACTAAAATTCAACAATGCCTTTGCTGTAATCACACTGGACTCTGAGTCCATTCTTAGTGCATTGCCTCCTATTTCGGTAATTATTACACTCCACTCCGGCCACTGTTCCAGCCAGAAAATAACCTGCTTATCGATCCAATTTAATAAACGCCTATTATTATGGGAACATTGTTCCCGTCTATTTTCAACAGTAACATGTTCCTAACATTCATGAATTTGACAGTCCTCACTTAGTGATACACTGGCACCTATTTCGGATATCATTGTGCAAAGTATTATATTCATTATCATTAAACAAAGACTTTTTTCTTCTATCTTTACACTAGGACCTGTCTCTGCTATTAATGCAGTAGTACATATATTTGTTTATATTACACCGGGTCCTGTCTCTGTTATTACCGCATTAGATTATCTCTGTTTCTATTACAATTGGCCCTACCTTTGTTGATACTGCACTAGCCCATATCTCTGTTTGTAATACATCGACCCTGCATCTATTTATGTTACAAAGGGCCTGAGTCATTCCATGGAATATGCAGCATAGGAGCAGAATATGCAGTGCAAAAAAGGATTAGTGCATTTGTAGTGGAAAGAGTGGAAGTAACACTCAAAGGTTGCAGAAACAAAAGAGTGAAAATTCCCTGGAGATCAAGGAATGTTTCAACCCTTTCCATCCCTCTGAGTAATAAATCATAGAATTACAGTTGTAGTAACATCACAACAGGTACAGTTTCAATTTGTCCACATTGCTTCCACAAATGATCACAGACTCATGGTATAGACAGGAGCTTCTGTAAGATGTTGATGTGATCATTGGCCAATAAGCTGCCCTTATTCTCGAGGTAATGTAATCCACATTCTACCTGATCACCTGAGACAGATTAGTCTAGCTGGGAAAGGACATAGACAGTCTGAAATCACTTTATAAACAAGAGCACACAGCAGAATGGTTATTAATAAGTAGTTACAATATTAAACGATCTTCAGCTGAAATACATGAATTGTTCTTTTTGGTGTGTTAACACATTCACTGAAGTTACAGAAAGACCGTGAGGTGTGTGTGTGTGTGTGAGGGAGAGAGATAGAGAGAGAGAAACGGACAGACAGGCAAACAGTTGGACAATGAGTTATGCATTGCATCAGATAGAGGGGCGAGAGATAGATTGGTGATTGGCACCTTCATCTCAGTAACGAAATGGCCAGTATGCCATGATTTTCTACACAATAGTACAGAGTAGAAAATGAGACCAATATTTTTTTTCTGCATTAAAAGATCTGCAGCCACAATTTGAATAAGAGAACATGAAATGCCAAAAAAATGGTGGCGGTAAATTATTTATCTTTGAGGAATTACAGTGCAAGTGTGAAGAATGATTCTCTTCATGAAAATATACAGAACAGGTGGCATATGATCAGTGATACTGTCGACTGTAATGAAACTGAATATCAGGCGCTGCATTGAATGGGCCGCCGATCTCAAGCCGCCCATCTTTGGCCAAGGTCAGGGACCATTTCCTAGCTCATTACCTTTATTTATATTATCTCTCTATTTCACATAGACACAGCCTAGCGCAGTAATAACTCAGATTGGATCAAGCTTAATTTAAGCTAAGACATGGTCTACTGAAGTAGCAATAGAGATCGGGACTAGTGCAATATAAACAGAAAAGGGGTCTAGTTTAGCATTAAAAAGGCAGGGTCTAGTGCAGTAATAACTGCAACTGCATCTTCTGTAGCCTGTGAGACATGGTCTAGTAGAGTACAAACAGAGATAGGGCTAATGCAATATAAGCAGAGACATGTAGTAATGCTGCAACAACTAAAACAAAGCTTAGTGCTGTATATAGGGACCATTACTCCAGCGCAGTAAGAACTGGGACTATGCCGTATGTAATACAAAAAGAGACATGGTATACTTCCAGAACAACTGAGATGGGGCCAAACACTGATATAACTGAGGCAGGAACTGGTGTAATATTATGATAGGATCTATTTGGATATAAACCGAGACAGGGTCAGGTGCAGTAATACTGAGACAGGGAGGAGTGCACAAATTATTGCTACAACATCTTCAATAATATAAAAGGAAACTGGGTCAAGTTCAATAATTACTGAGACAAGTTCCAGCGTATTAGTAACAGACGTGGCCTTATGTAATATAATCACAGGCATGGTCTGCACTGCATACAAAAAGGCAGGGTCTATTTCAATATAAACACATGCAAGGAAACGTCCAGTGGAATGTCAGCAGAGAGATGACCTAGATTGACATGAAAAAAGAGATGATCTAGTGTAACGTAAACAGAAATGTGATCTCGTGTATTATAAAGTGCAGCAGTGCTGGGTGCAGGAATAGATGAGGCAGTAGCGTGTGTAATTTAAACTGATACATGGACTGACGGAATAATAAAGGAGACAGAATCTAGTGTAAGGAAACTGACACAGGGTCTAGTGCAGTTTTACTTGATAAAGGACCTTATGCAATATAAATTAAAATAAGACCTAGTGCAATCACTCCTAACCACGTACCTAGATTAATATCAATAGAAACATGGACAAGTGCAACAATGAGAGAGACATGGAATAGTACAATAGTAACAGAGAAAGGACATTGTGTGATATAAACAGAGAAATTGATATGCGCAGCATTAACTGTGAATTTTTCAAGTTTAGTATAAACGTGGCAGAGCAAAAAGTGAGACACAGCCTCGTGTGATGCAAACATGAGCATTTTCTGGTTTAGTATTAAAAGAGACAGGGCCAAGTTCAGTAACAATTGAGACATGACCTAATGTCATGTTAGCCGAGAGATGATTCTGTGCAGTCATAACTGAGAGAAGGTTTGATATAATAGAAAGAGGGCCCGGACCCGGTATATCAACAGAGATTGGGCTGAGTAAGGAAACAAATAAACATGACTTGCGGTAAAATGATCAGAAATATGAACCTGTGATATAATCAGAGACGGAGCCTAGTTTAATTTGAACAGAGATAAAGCCCATTCCGGTAACAATTGACACAATGACTGTTTAATGTAAAGCAACCTCGGCTTCACTGCCATCTGCTGGACAAACGCTGCTATAGTCAATGCCGCGTAAATGCCAATTTCAGTTCATGCTTGTGATATAAATCATTGAATCATGGAATGCTTGCAGCACAGAAGGAGGCCTGTAAAGCTTAGGAGATTTTGAGATATAAAACCATTTTAGTTAATATATCTACGTTCCGAATTCTTGATTTATATTAATGGAGTATTTAATTGTGCCTGATCTAAAAAGTTCCCAATAAGTGGTATTTATGGATCAAGTAGAATTTATGAAGCAATATTTTCAGGAACAGAGTTCCAAAGACTCACGACCCAGAGCGAGAAAGAAAAATCGCCTCATCTACGTTTTAAAGGAGCAGCGCCTTATGTTTAAACAGTGATCCCTGGTTCCAGATTCTCCCATAAGACAAAACATCCTCTGCACACCCTCGCTGTCAAGGACCCCCAGAATCTTACATGTTTCAACCAAGTCGCCTGTTACTCTTCTAAACTCCAGCCTAGCCTGTCTAATCTTTCCTCATATAACAATCCGCCCACTCCAGGTATGAGTCTGGTAAACTTTCTCTGAACTGACTCTAACGCATTTACATCCTTCCTTAAATAAGGTGACCAAAACTGCACACAGTACTCCAGATGTGGTCTCACTAGTGCTTTGTGTAACCGAAGCATAGCATCCCTACTTTTTAATTCAATTCCACTTTCAATAAATGATAACTTTCTATTTACTAATTACTTGCTGTACCTGCATACTAATTACTTGCTGTACCTGCATACTACACTACCCTTTTGTGATTCACACACTAAGACATCCTGGTCACTGAATCTCAGAGCACTGCAATCTCTCACCATTTAGATAATATGTTTCTCTTTTATTCTTCCTGCCAGAATGGACAATTTCAAATTTCTAATATTATTCTCCGTTAGCCAGACCTTTGCCCACTCACTTTACCTATCTATGTCTTTTTGTAGCCTCCTTATGTCCTCTTCACAACTTACTTTCCTACCTATCTTTGTGTCATCAGCAAATTTGGCAACCATCTCTTCCATCCCTTCATGCAACTCATTTATGTAAATTGTAAAGAGATGAGGTCCAAGCATTGAGTCCTTTGGCACATTACTCGTTACACCTTGCCAACCTGAAAATTCCATTTATTCCTGTTAGCCAGCCAATCTTCTATCCATACAATATGTTACCCTATATACCATGGGCTTTTGTCTTCCGTAATAATCTTTGATGTGGCACTTTATCAAATGCCTTCTGCCAGCCTTACTGCAGAATATCCATCGTTTCCCATTTATCCACAGGCCATGTTACTTGCTCAAAATCATGCTGGCTCTCCCTGATTACCTTGAACTTATCAAAGTTATCTGATACAGCTTTTTTTCACAGTAGCTTCTAACTTTTTCCCCATAACAGATGTCAAGCTAACAGGCCTGCAGTTTCCCGCTTCCTGTCTCCTTCCCTTTTCTATCCCAAACTAAAGGGACCTCCGCTGAATCTAGTGAGCTTGGAAAAACATTAAAGCAATGCATCAACTATCTCACTAGCCACTTCTTTTCAGACCCCAGGATGACGTCCATCAGGACCCGGGTAGTTGTCAGCCCACAGCTCCAACTATTTACTCAGTACCACTTCTCTGGTTATTGTAATTTTCCTGACTTCCTCCCTACCTTCCATTTCCTGATTTACAGCTGCCTCTGGAATGTTAATTGTATCCTCTATAGTAACTACTGATGCAAAGTACCTGTTCGATTCATCTGCCATTTCCGTGGTTTCCATTATCAATTCTTCAGACACTTTCTCTGGTGCGAACGCTCACTTTGATAACTCGTTTCTTTATTAAAAAAAATTCATGGAAGCTCTTACCATCTGTTTTCATATTTGTGGCTAACTTTCTGTCGTATTCTATTTTATTCCCCTCCTTATTAAACTTTTAGTCATCTGAATCTGTTCCTTCTCTTCTGCCCAATCTACTGGCATTCCACCTATCATTGCACAATCATATATTTGTTTTCTTTAAGTTTGGTACTCTCGTTCACCTTTCCAGTTAACCACGGATGGTGTATTGTCCCCTGGACCTTTTTTTTTACTCGCTGGAATATATCTATCCTGTGTATCTTGATATATCCACTAAAATGTTTACCATTACTTCTCAATGAACCTATCCCTTAACTTAATTTGCCAATTCACTTCAGTTAGTTCTGCTTTCATGCCCTCATAACTGCCCTCATTCTGTCTTAAAAACATCGTCTCGGACCCACGCAGTTCTCCTTCAAACAGAATGTGAAATTCAATCATACGATGGTCACTACTACCGAGGGCCGTCTTCACTATGAGGTCATTAATTAAACCTATCTCATTGCACAATACCAGGTCTGGTATAGCCTGCTCTCTAGTTTCCTCGAAAACTAAGAAACAATCCCGGAAGCATTCAATCAGCTCCTCATCTGGGCGACCTTTGCCCATCTGACATTTCCCATCCATACGTAGTTTAAAAGCTCCCATGATTATGGTTGTGCCTTTCTGACAAGTTCCCATTATTTCTTCCTTCATGCTACCGTGTGGTTACTATTAGGAGGCCTGCACACGACTCCTACAAGCGATTTCTTTACTTTACCATTTTTCATCTCTATCCAAACCGTTTCCGTGTCCTGGTTTCATGAGCTTGGGTCATCCCTCTCTATTCTGCTAAGCCATCATTAACTAGCAGAGCCATCCCTCCACTATTTCTTCTCTTCATGTCCTTCCAAAATGCCCTTTGATATTCAAGTCCCAATCCATGTACTCCTGCAGCCATGTCTGCAATGACTATCAAATAGTACTTCTGTATTTCTGGATGTGCTATTATTTGGAAAGAATCAAAATTAACCTCTTTCATTGGCTTGGGGTGAGGTTCATTTGGTGTCACTTCATCTCTGTATCTAAAGCCATGAACACTGAAGACAAATCTGCATCTCTTATTCCCTGGGCCCCCGGATGTATATTCAACACGTGAGTAAATATCACACCCTTGTAAATACAGAGCTATTGCAAACAATGTTACATCTTCTTATCAATAATACAACTTATCATATATAGCTACGTCAACACTTCTTTTAGCACCATACCAGAGATAATATACATTAATAGTAAATGTTAATAACACTTCCTACAGTTATGTCAAGACAAAGGTTGCCCGCCAATACAGATATTCTGCTCTACGGATATGGTTAATCAATTGAACAAAGTCACCGATCGTTTAGTTTTAAGATGAGGTGTCATGTTAAGTTAAAGCTGCTGAATTCACCTTTTTTGTTTATCCGTTTGAAACTGACAAAGAATCCCTCAATTGCACAATTCAAATAAAACAAATATAATTCATCGAACCTAGGCTTCTCGGTACCTTAAAGTAATTAAGGCAATAACACTGGTTCCTGCTCCCAGCCTAAAATCGATATAGCCTCAGTAGCAGAAACTCAAACTGAGCTGTAAAGATAACATAAATATTATTTCGTATCAACATAAAACCATATAATATTCGTAGTATTATCACTACTTAAAGGCCATTCCGTCCGTTCTTACTGTTCTTGTACTGTGAAGGAATAGTTCCTCTCCTGCCACCCCCTGCCGGCTCCCCATAAGCCAGATGTTTACCTCCTTTTCATATAATTATCCAATCCCATTTGAAATGACTCCATTGTCACGGCCTCCACCACATCCTCACGCAGTCCATTGAAGGTCCTGTCCACTCTCTACATGAACAAAAGCGTTTCCTCGTGTCGCTAATGCTTATTTTCCCAATTAACTTAAATCTGTCCCCCTTGGTTCTCGATCCTTCCACCAATTAGACCGTTTTCTACTTTCTATTCTGTCCAGACCCATCTAGATTTTGAATACATCTATAAATTCTGCCTCAACCTTTTCTTCTCTATGGAAAGCACTCCCAATTCCTCTAATCAACCAGTTTAACTGGAGGTCCCCATCCCTGGAACCATTCTCGTGAACCTCTCCTGCTCTCTCACTGATACGTTCACACTTTTCCTAAAGGGTGGTGCCCAGAACTGGACGCAAATGCTCATGTTGAGACTTTAACAGTGTTCGAAAAACTCTTTGCTTTCAACTCTGTGCCCCAATTTATAAAGCCTCAGATACCATATGCTTTATTAACCAGCCTGTCAGCACTAACAACAGAGACAGGGCATCGTGTTATATAAACAGAACATGGACTTGTGCAGCATTAACTGTGACCTCCTCTAGCTTCATATAAACATGGCAGGGTCAACTCAAATAATAACTGAGCGAAAGCCTCGTGTAATGCCAACAGGCACATGTTCAAGTTTAGTACAAAGGAAGACATTGTACAAGGCATTAACAATTGGGACATGAAGTTTTGTCATATAAGCTGAGACATGGTTCCGTGCAGTCATAACTGACAGTGTCTCACAAAACAGAAAGAGGGCCTTGGTTGAGTATGCTATCAGCAGAGATTGGGCCGAAAACAGAAATAAGTGAGACATAGCCTCCTCTAATATAATCAATGACACGACCTAGTGTTATTTAAACAGGCACGGGGTCTAGTTTGATATGAATGGAAACAGGGCCAATGCAGCAACCATTGAGAAATGTCGGCCTCACGGAATTTGAGCAATCACGGTTTCGGTTCCATCTGCTGGACAAACCTTGCTATTGCAGATGCTGTGGAAATGCTGATTTAATTTACTGTTTCTGATATCAATCATAGAATTGAAGAATTCTTACAGAAAAGAAGGAGGCCATTTGTCTGGCCCGTGCTAACCCTCTAAAGGAGAAATTGACCTAGTTCCACTCTTTTCCCCCTGGTCCAGCATTTTTTCCCTTTTCCGAAAATGATGCAATTTATTTTTGAAAGCATCAATTGAATCTGCCTCCACCACACACTCAGCCTGTCCACTCCAAATCCTAACCACTCACTGCGCGAAAAAAACTTTATTTTTAAATGTCGCCGTTGCTTCTTTTCCTGATTATCTTAAATCTGTGCCCACTTGTTCTCGAATCTTCCACCATTGGGAACTCTTTCTCCCTTTTTTTTTGTAAAAATATACTTTATTCATAAAATATCTTCAATCACATTCAAAACCATTTCAAAAACAACATTACAAGGGTACAATCCAGGTTAAACTTTTACAAAATGTATCACCAGGTGCATCAGTACAAACAATATTACAATCATTTACAGCCTTTCATTTTGATCTGTACAGCCCGAGGGGCTCTAAACAGTTCCCAGTCTCTCGGTGCGCTGTGGTAGAAAGGTCTTAGACAGCGACCCTTCCCCATTGCGCCTTTGCGGCAGCTGCCCCAAGCTTTAGTGCGTCCCTCAGCACGTAGTCCTGGACTTTGGGAACTCTTTCTCCCTGCCTACTTTGTCCGGACCGTCATGATTCAGGACAACTTTAACAAATCCCCTTTCAAACAGGGTATGGCAAGGGAAGAAAACGCTAATATATTTGTGTTGTTGTTGCAAGAAAATAACATAGGTGGAGTGCGAAAATATGATCGAGTGAGGGCAACACAACTGATGCTAGCCAGGCATAAATTGCGTTCAATATGTATTTTTGTTTCATCTTCTTTGAAAGAGGGAACAGTTAATATGTACATGTGATCCGCAAATGAGATCATAGGACTTTCAGTGGTGAATTGCTACATTTATTACGTTAGTACCAGCATGGTTGATGAAGAGCTGTGGAAATTCAGCTGAATCAATCCACGGCCCACATAAGATGCATCCGAGGATTTTTACGGAAATAAGCGAGAAATCTGCAGGTTCTCAGTCATAAATCTGTGAAAAATGATTGAATTCTGAAAAGACGTCTGGCGAGCAAATAAAATAAAATGCAGCCTTTATTGTTCTTTGGTAATATGTTCGAAAAAGTGAGTCAGGAAATCACAGACCATGAGTTACCCCTCGTAAACCCGTAAGAAAGGAAAGTTTGTCGGACATGTGGAGAGAAGGAGAACCTTTCATTGTAGTCAGTAAGTGTCCATGAAGGAAATGACTTGCTTATCTAGTTGGCTGATCACTTTGAACGTGAGCAAAACGAGCTTCATGGGGCAAGATAGACAATGGATGTGATGCATTTGGATTCCTGCAGGCTTTCTAAACAGTTCCTCTGGAAAGGATGCGACCCTGGAAGAAATATTTCCACAATCAGAGGGAGGACTGCAAGGGAATCGGAATTAGTTGATTGATAGATTCCAGATTGTAATGATACAGGGATTGTATTCGGACGGGAAGAATATTAACGCTGGGATCCCACATTGTTCTGTTTCATTCCGCATTAGTTTAAGATGATAAGAAATGAAGCCAGAAGATTAATGCTTACAACTGCAGTGAGGGAAAAGGCTAATGAAGATCATAGGTGCACATCTGATCAGGGTAAGCTATGGGCGGATATAAATACTTGAAAAATAAGCAGAAAGGCAATGGATAACATTCCTAGAGAGGAACTCAAAATTTGCCTCATGGAGATAAGGAATTAAGGAAGGAAATATCACATATGGAAAAAAAAACCTGTATGAAAAAAGAAATAAAAAACTGTGGTTTCTGACTGACAAGAGTTGATTATCTTTCAACAATGAGCAAAGCAAATGAGGCCCTGGGACGGACACAGATTCCCTCTCTCCACGTTTCCTGACGCCTTCCCCGGCCCAGTGCCAGCCTTGCCGCCTTCCAGCCTGCTCTAATGGACCTGGAAAGTTCAGACTGTTATTCCGCTGGGTGTTCGATTCATGGAGCAGACTCTTGAAAGCAGGAAAGCCGTTAACATTGATTCTTACAGGAACACAAGAATAGGAGCAGGAGTCGGCGGAATGGCCGTCGAGCTGCTCTGTCATTCAGAACTTTGCTTCAACTCCATGTTCCCGCCCGTTACCCATATCCCTTAAATAGCCGAGACACTGTAACTCTGCCTATCCCGAACTAAAGTGGATGAAGAATCCAGAGCTCTCTAGGGTAGAAAATTCCAAAGGTTCACAACCCTTGTCATCTCAGACCAAAATGTTCGGCCCCTTATCCTGAGACAATTCCCCGTGTTTTAGATTTTCTGACCAGGCTGTAAAGATGTGAAAATAAATTCTCTCCCATATATTGTTTGTGTTTGATATGTATAATTTCCCCACTAGGACAAAGAACGTGAGAAATTGAGAACATTATCTTGGAGACATAAGTGGGAAAAAAGCTTTAAAAAGATCCAATGTGTCGCGTTGAACATTGACAATGTATTGCAGAGGAATTACAGAGCACAGCAAAGTTTAACTACTCCCATTCTGAAAGCGATTAGAGTCTGATAACTGTGTCAAATGTGCACATTGCACTCTGAAATAACTCCCACCAGCTCCAGCCAATACCTCCAATGGGGAATGATGAGAGAGTTCATGTACAGGGTCAGGTGGTAAAAGAGCGAACCCTGCTGCAAACTTCAATCCGATACAGTATTGTTCCATATTCACAATTCATCAATATGTTTTCAGATGCAGCCATGCAGTAACTGAACTTCTCTGAGGCTGGCAAACAGCACCGCCTGTAGTGGCGGTGAGGTGCCAGCAGAGGGTGCGGTTGTATTACTTTAATCACAAGACAATGAAACGGGTTTGAGAGGGGACTTTGACCCTTTTAATTCATTCATGCGGTGCTCTTTGCCACTGAATAAATTCATTTATTTAAAATTCTTCAGCTGGAATACTTGCATCATGTATCATAAATGCATTGTCAGCATCCAGGAGGTTACCATTGACCAGAAACTAAACTCGGCTAGCAGTATAAATACTGTGGCCACAAGTGCAGGTCAGAGAGGCTGGGAATTGTGCGACGAGTAACTCAGTCCCTGACTCCCCAAAGCCAGTCCACCATCTAAAGGCACAAGTCAGGATTGTGATGGAGTACTCTCCTCTTGCCTGGATTTGTGCAGCTCCTAAACACAAACTCAAGAAGCTTGACACCAAAGCATCCCACTTGATTGGCACCCCATCCACAAACATTCACTCCCTCCACCACCGACGCACAGTGGCAGCAGTGTGCACCATCTACAAGATGCACTGCAGGAATTCACCAAGTCTCCTTCGACAGCACCTTCCAAACCCATGACCACTACCATCTAGAAGGACAAGGGGCGCAGACACATGGGAACACCACCACCTGGAAGTTCCCCTCCAAGTAAGTCACCATCCTGACTTGGAAATATATCGCCGTTCCTTCACTTTCGCTGGGTCAAAATCCTGAACTCCCTCCCTAACAGCACTGTGGGTGTACCTACACCACATGGACTGCAGCGGCTCAAGAAGGAAGCTCACCACCACCTTCTCAGGGACAACTAAGGATGGGCAATAAATGCTGGCCCAGCCAGTGATGCCTACATCCTGTGAAATGAATTAAACATGCCAAAGTACCAATAAATCGACAACTGTCCCAGGTTTAAGCCTGTTGTCAATGTCACTGAAGTTGCATCCCTGTTAGCAAGTTAGTGCTGTTCTGTGTACGTGTCACTGATATGGGGCTGCAGTGTGATTAACCAGCAAACTGAGAGCCTGGTCACCGCCTGCTCAATACATGAATATCAGGATCGCAGCTCCTGTTGATTGACTATTACGGGGGGGTGGTGGGGGGCTCAGGTGTCCAGGACAGACTGAGGGGGATGGGAGGTTAGCCTGACAGATCTCAACCCCCTTGAGAATGAACTCTTTCTCACCCGTGTTCCCTCTTTCAGTGAGACGGGCAGATTCCTGGCAAAGAGGAAGATCTGAAGACCAGTGAGCCTCGATTTATCCTGGACGAATTTCTCTGCCATCTTATTGCCTTCGAATTCGCCACCGCTCACTTGTGCTTAACCTTGTCTTTGGGCGACTGCTAGTGAAATGCAGAATGGACCGACTTCTGCCCCATCGGCATCCGCCCGGCAATATAAACTGTCCTCAGTCAAATATTGCTAACAGCCGAGCGTTTGCCAAGCACCATACACTCTCTCCTGAATGCATACAAGGCTCATACTTGTCACCAGGTCAGTTCATATATGTTTTAAGTTTCTTAAATCGCTGCTCTCCATTTGTCCCTTTGTTCTATTTTTGGTCAAGTTGACCAATTGAAACAACCTGAATGGCGATGGTCTGTTCTGAACGACCGTGTCCATCCTTTCTGATATTGCTCACGTGCTCTCTCGCTCTCACTGCCTGAACCTGTTCCCACATTTCCCATTACTGTTGGGCTCATCCTGGGGCACTGTAGCCATTTGCGAGACATGAGATTTTGGAATTTTTTAAATGTTTTAATCGTTTCTAAATATTAAAGATTTTCATTGAAATGTACCCACCATGTGTTTTGTCTTTAGATCCTGAAATGTTTTACTCAGCGCAATGTGAGTGTGAAATAGTCTGCCAGGCACTTAAATGATCACTTTAGCATTAGGTATTCTACCGAGGATGATGTCCGGATTGAAGCTCCACCCTAGGCCCAATAGGGCTGTGCAGTACTGAGCACTGCACTCTAGCAGGTGTCCCATTTTATTTTGTTTTTCTCTTTATGGTATGTGGGCATCACTGGCAAGGCCAGCATTTTCTGTCCACTCCTAATTGCCATTGAACTGAGTGGCCTGCTGGGGAAAAATTTCAGGGGCGTTTAAGAGTCAGCCACATTTGCGGTGGGTCTGGCGTCACATGTAGGCCAGTCTGGGTAAGGACAACAGGTTTCCTTCCTGAAAGGACACTAGTGAACCAGATGGGTTTTTACAACAATCGATGAGTTTCATCATCGCCATTACTGAGATGAGCTTCATTTTCTATACTTGGTGAACTTAAATTCTACGAACTGCTGTAGTGGGATTTGAACCAATGGGCATTCGGTTGGCTCTCTGGATTTCTAGCCCCGTCAAGTTACCATTAATCCCCCATCTCCCCCAGGTGGAATTCAGAGGCGGTTGAATTCAGAACCATGAGACAGGGTAAATTTTTATTTGTTTGCAGGATGTGGGCTTCACTGGCTGGGCCAACATTTATAACCCATCCCTAATTGCCCTTGAAGGTGGTGATGACCTACTGCCTTGAACTAAGGTCAGGATTTGCTGTCCACCCCTAATTGTGAGCGTCATGTCAGGGGACAGTTAAGTGTCAACCACACTTGCTGTGGGTCTGGAGTCATATGTAGGCCAGGTGAGGATGGCAGGTTTTTTTCACTAAAGGACAAATGAAACCAATCCATGTGGTGTAGATACACCCACAATGCTGTTGGGTAGTTCCGGGGTTTTGACCCAGCGACAGTGAAGGAACGGTTATATATTTCTAACTCAGGATGATGAGTGTCTTGGAGGGGAACTTCCAGGAGGTGGTGTTCCCTTGTGTCTGCTGCCCTTGTCCTACTAGATGGCAGTGGCCGTGGGTTTGAAAGGTGCTGCCGAAGGATCCTTGGTGAATTCCTGCAGTGCATCTTGTAAATGGTCCACACTGCTGCTACTGTGCGTCGGTGGTGTAGGGAGTGAGTGTTTGTGGATGTGGTGTCGATCAACCGGCTGCTTTGTCCTCGGTCGTGTCAAGATTATTGAGTGCAGTGGGAGTTGCACTCATGCAGGTAAGTGGGGAGTATTCCATCACACTCCTGACTTGTGCCTTGTAGATTGTGGGCAGACTTTAGGCAGTCAGGAGGTGGGTTACTCGCCACAGGATTCACAGCCTCTGACCTGCTCTTGTAGAAATGGTATTTATGTCGATAGTCCAGTTCAGTTTATGGTCAAGGGTAACCGCCAGGATGTTGATAGTCGGGCATTCAGTGACAGTAATCCCATTGAATGTCAAGGGATGGTTAGGTCCTCTCTTGTTGGACAGGGTCATTGCCTGACACTTGTGTGGTGTGATTGTGACTATCCACTTGTCAGCCCAAGACTGGATATTATCCAGGTCTTGCTGCATTTGGACATGGACTGCTTCAGTGTCTGAGGAGTCACGAATGGTGCTGAACATTGTGCAATCATCATCGAACATTCCCACTTCTGACCTTATGATGGAAGGAAGGTCATTGATGAAGTAGCTGAAGATGGTTAGGCCAAGGACTCTGCCCTGAGGAACTCCTGCAGTGAAGTCCTGGAGCTGAGTTGACTGACCACCAACAACTAAAGCCATCTCCCTTTGTGCTAGGTATGACTCCATCCAGCGGAGAGTTTTCCCCCTGATTCCCATTGACTCCAGTTTTGCTAGGGCTCCCTGATATCAAGGGCAGTCACACGCACCTCATCTCGAGAGTTCAGCTCTTCTGTCCATGTTTGAACTAAGATTGTAATGAGGTCAGGAGCTGAGTGTCCCTGGCAGAACCCAAACTGGGCGACAGTGAGCAGATTATTACTAAAGTGCTGCTTGATAGCACTGATGACCCCTCACTGATGATCGAGAGCAGGCTGATGGGGTGGCAATTGGCTGGGTTCGATTTGTCCTGCTTTTTGCACACTGGGCAAAATTTCCACACAGCCGGGTAGATGCCAGTGTACTAGATCTACTGAAAGAGCTTGGCTAGGGGTGCGGCAAGCTCTGGAGCTCAAGGCTTCATTACTATAGCTGGAATATTGTCAGGGCCCATACCTTTTACAGTACCCATTGCCTCTTGGGTGAGGAATGGCAGCGGAGTGGTGAGGTGGGGACATGAACGTTTTGACACAGCAAGTGGTAATGACCTGGAACTCGCTGCTCACCAGGGTGATCCAAGTGGAAATGATTGATTTCTGAATGAAACTCGGCCCTTGAGGCAAGGCAGCTCTCTGGGCTATAGTAGCTGCATGGGAATGAATGGGGCTGCTCTGTGGGAGCTGTCATAGACAGTGGGCTGAATGGCCTGCAGCTGGGACATAAAGGACTGATTCCAGGTGTGAAGAGGAGGGTCCGTCGAAGGTTTAAAAATGAACTGATTCTCTGCTGTACTAACTTGGCCTAACACTCGTGCCTCTCTCTGAAGTCAGGAACGATCATTTTCCCTGGTGAGGGACCGTCGTGTTCGATGTTGGGGATCGGCGAGACCCTAATGTAAGAGTTGGAGTGACCCTGACTTAGAGTCAAAGTCAACAGGGCTGAGCGACATTGAATGTCGGATATCACTGATTTATTGTACCTAACATTTAGCATGTTGAGGGTAGATAGTGTCCTCATGGTAATGTTGGAATTGATTCATACAGCCACGAATTATAAAGCTAGTCTCCATAATGCTGACCAGGACAATTGTAACTAACCACAACTTTAAAAAAAAACAATCAGGTTCAATAATGTCCCTTTAGGGATGGAAATCTGCCGCCCTTACCCAGTCTGGCCTACACGTGACTCCAGACCCACAGCAATGTGGTTGACTCTTAAATGCCCCCTGAAATGGCCGAGAAAGACATTCAGTTCCAGGGTAGTTAAGGAAAGGCAGCAAATGCTGGCTCTGCCAGCGACGCCCAGGTCCCGAGAAAGAATGAAGAAAAGGGAAGTGCTCCCTGGCAATTGACCTTAAACAGCCTCGCTCCAATTTAAATTCAATTAAAAAGCCTGAGGCTCGCCTCAGTCATGGTGACCATGAAGCTATCGCACATTGTTGTAAAAACCCATCTGGTTCACTAATGTCCCTTTAGGGAGGGAAATCTGCCGTCCTTAACCGGTCTGCCCAACATGTGACTCCAGACCCACCGCTAATGTGGTTGACTCTTTTAACTGCCCCCTGAAATGGCCCAGCAAGACACTCAGTCCTCAAGGGCGATTAGGGAGGGGCGTTATATGCCGGCCCAGTCGGCTCCTCTCCAATCCCGTGATCGAGTAACGCTAACAGTAATAACGATAATGAAAAATCTATAATCGCTGACTTTGCAGAATTGACCAGAAACAGTTCGGTGTGAGTGAGGCCGCTCCGGTTGGAAATCTCCCCAGCTTCTCACAATCCACATGGACAGCAGCTGTTCAAGGAGACGGTCCACCATCACCTTCATTAGGGATGGCCAATACATGGGTGGCCTCGCCAGCGATGCCAAACCCCTGTGAAAGAGGAACATAGACTGAGAAGCAAAGAAAACTGAGACACGTTTTACCTGGGACTGCGACAGCGGCGAGGGCGGTGTAGTATATGGTATAGAGCGGTCCGATGGATAGTGCATCTTCTGTGAGGAGCAGCGGCGAGAAGCACCCAAACTCTGTTCGACTATTGAAGTGGGCATGATTATAACTGATATTTAACCCCCCCCAAAGGCACAATTAGGGAGCCTAGAATGTGCTTGTCTAACTTTGAACAAACAAGTGAGGTTGCGTCACCCATTCATATTAATTACGACCATTGAACAAACAGATAAAAGTGCAGCCCCTTTGACTGTAGTTTCCGATGCAGGAGAATGATCTCGGCTGATTCCCACAGAATGCTAGAAGGAAATGTCGAACACTTACCCTGTGGCCTGTCCAATCACATTGGAAGCCGCCCATGATTCCTAGAACATTTTCAGGGCAGAAATTCATAGATGCAGTCACACTGGGGAGAGACCGTTCACCTGCTCCAAGTGTGGGAAGGGATTCACTCAGTTACACCACCTCCTGACACATCAGCGAATTCACACTGGGGAGAGGCCATTCAACTGCTCTGAGTGTGGGAAGGGATTCATCAGTGTATCTAACCAGCTGAGACACCAACACACACACACTGGGGAAAGACCCTTCACCTGCTCAGAGTGTGGGAAGAGATTCACTCAGTTATACAGCCTGCTGAGACACCAGCAAATTCACCCGGGGGAGAGGCCATTCACCTGCTCCGAGTGTGGTAAGGGATGCATTGATCCATCCATCCTGCTGAAACACCAGCGAGTTCACAATGGAGAGAAAACTTTTAAATGCCAAGACTGCGGGAAGTGTTTTAAAAGTTCCGGGAACCTGATGTCCCATCAACGTGTTCACACTGACGAGAGACCGTTCAGGTGCTCTCACTGTGAGACTGGGTTCAGATGGTCATCTGACCTTACGGTACACCAGAGAATTCACACTGGGGAGAGACTGTTCACCTGTACGGAGTGTGGGAAGGGATTCACTCGATCATCCAACCTGCTGAGGCACCGACACGTTCACAAGTAACGACAGTGATTGGGATTTGCTGATAATTACATCCAGGACTAAACTATGTTCATTGGGGTCAGTTTCTGTTGATCTTCATAAACCCCAGCCCAGTTATAGGGGGCCATTTGTATTTTTGAAGTGCTGTGTGTTAAATACAATGTATTGAGTCTTTTTAGTACCTTTAACACAAGTTAGTTCCTTTTGAAGGACTCTGCCTCTCCCCTGTCACCTCCATCCTCACCTCCAACAACAAGTGTGAGGAGCTCATGGAGCTTCTTTGTCACTAAGATTGAGACAATCCGATCAGCTGCCTCTGCTGCTTCCCTCCCTCCCACTAGCCCACTGGGCCAAAGACCTGTCCGCTCGGGACAGGGGTGAATTGCATAGAATTTGGATCAAGAAGTGAATAAAATGGGTGCATTTCAGGGGGAAATGCATAGCTCTATGAGAAAGAAGGGAATAGATGATTACATTGGTAGATTTAGCTGAGAAAAAAATGGGAGGAGGCTCGAGTGGAGCGTAAACAGCAGCATGGACTGATTGGGCTGAATGGCCTGGTTCTCTGCTGTATATCCCGTGAACTCCTGTGCAATCTAGTCTAAATCCATGGTATTATCTGTCTGGAAGCAGCATGGCATTAAACGGAAAACTAAAATCAAACTTTACCAGGCCATTGTCCTGACCACCCTGCTGTATGGAGCAGAATCCCGGGTCTGCTCTTGGAGCCACATTAAAGCTCTGGAACACTTCCAGCAAAGACACCCGAGGTCCATCCTGAGAATTAGATGGCAGGACAAAAATCACAAACAACGAGGTTCTCCATCATGCTGGGTTCAACAGCTTGGAGACCACCCTCCAGAAAATTCAGCTCCGATGGCCAGGCCATGTTCCCACATGGACAATCACAGAATTCCCAAGCTGATCTTCCATGGGGAACTGTATCAGGGCAAACAACATCAAGGTGCTCAATACAATCGATACAAGGACACCCTAAAAAACGAGCCTCACAAACTCTTGCATTGCAGATCGTCTCTCCTTGGAAAACACTGCAGTCGTCTAGCCGAGTTCTGGTCTCTACATTATAGGAAGGATGTGATAGCACTGGAGAGGGTGCAGAGGAGATTTACCAGGATACTGCCCGAGCTGGAGGGTCTGAGCTATGAGGAAAGATTGGATATGCTGGGGTTGTTTTCCCTAGAGCAGCGAAGGGATCCTGATAGAGGTGTATAAGATTATGAGGGGCATAGTTGGGTGGATAGGAAGGCACTTTTTACATTAGTAGAGGGGTCAATAACCCGGGGGGCATAGATTTAAGGTAAGAGGTAGAAGGCTAAGAGGGGAGTTCAGGAGAATTGTTTTTTCACCCAGAGGGTAGTGGGAGTCTAGAACTCACTGCCTGAAAGGGTGTAAATGATTTGGGTGGTTGAGTCAGAAACTCTTGTAACATTTTAGAAGTATTTAAATATTCACTTGCATTGCCTTAGCCTCCAGGGCTATGGGCCAAGCGCTGGATAATGGGATTAGTGTAGTCAGAACTTTGTGAGCAGTGTGGACACAATGGGCCAAATGGCCTTCTCCTGTGCTCTATGAGTGTATATGTGGAGGCAAGCACTGAAATTTGGTTCAGTGTGTTTCGAGGATGATCTACACCAAACTCCACATCTGACGTGCCCACAGGAAGGTCAGAGGTGCCGCAGCTGCAGAAGTTAACCCAAGCACCACCAACAACAATATGAACGGTCAGTTCTGTGGATGTCTATGTCGATCCCACACTGAACTCTTCAGTCAGGACAGGACCCACAGGAAATGATTAAATCATTTACAGTTTGGGCACTCGAAAAATGAAGAGTCTACCCCAACATTATCCCTGTTCTCTGGATCGGGGAACTATACCCTGTCTGTATTACTGTGGTGCTGTTAATAAAGTCAGCGTGAGACAATCTGTTGTGAGCTTGATTATCTGGTGTCTGAATCCACAAGATTCATCATTTAGAGTCAACAAGATGAACAAGGAAACACATCACGGCCCAAAACACCAGCTTGATATTCACAGGAGAAAGTCTGTTATCTAACACCTCGAATGGACAGAACAGAGAAAGATCCCAACTGCAAGAAACCCTCGAATCATTTGTAAATATCTTTCAAATGCTGACAGATTCCAGCTGTCAGTTTCTATCACATTGAAGTTAATGGAAGGTGAGAGCACGGTTATTCTGGAGCTATAAAAAACACTAGTTAGAGCACAGCTAGAGTACTGAGTCCAGTTGTAGTCAGCACATTACGGGAAGGATGTGATCACACTAGAGCGGGCGCAGAAGAGATTTACCTAGATGTTGGCAGGACTGCAGAATTTTAACTCTGAGGAAAGATTGGAGAGGCTGGGGTTGTTTTCTTTGGGACAGGGGAGGAAGAGGGGAGATTTAATTGAGGTGTAAAAATTATGAGAGTCCCAGATAGGTAGGACCTATTTCATTTACAGAGGCCAGAACCAAGAGGATAGAGATTTAAAGTAATTAGTGGAAGGATTAGAGGGGAGTTCAATAATACTTTTACCCAGACTGTGGTGGGTCTTGGAACTCACTGACTGAAAGGGTGGTGGAGGCAGAAATACACAGATTTAAAAACTTCTGGGATATACACTGGATGTTCTGTAACCTACAGGATTACGGACCAAGAGCTGGGAAGCGGGATTAGACTGGATTGCTCATTTTCAGCCAGTACAGATATAATGGGCTGAATTGCCTCCTCTGTGCTATAATTTCTATGATTCTGTGGTGACAAGTGGTCCTCGTGTTTTTATCTGAGACAGGCCTCAGCCCAGTCATTTGCCCCGAGTGTTGATGTGATGGTTCAAGCGAAGAGATGCCGGGTACCGGGAGCAGCAGGAACAATAAATAAAACCGAGGTGTCAGTAAATACTGATATAGTTTATTTGTATCTAGTTCCATTTTTATAAATCCTGCTGAATGTGGCCCTTGCCCAGTGTCAGGATATTGGATCAGAGCCACCATGGAAAATGAATTTGACGCCGGTGAGATAGACAATGTCAACCGGATCCTCAGTATCTCTGTGACCTCCTCCAGCCCCACAACCCTTCCTGTAAGTACAAGGTGTTGTTCTTGGATTACCCCCTGAGATAGACAATGTAATTATATTTTAACCTTTATACTTCAAGTAAAGTATCTTCATTCAGGCTGTTCTCAAGGTTGTGCAAGATGAAACCAAACAGTGATTTATTTGTACTTCTTGCAGTTTAGTTACTGTATTCACTGCTCACGATGTGATCTGCTCTTCATTGGGAAGACCAAACACAGATTGGGTGATCACTTTGTGGAACAACCTCCGTTCAGTCTGTCAGCTTGACCCTGAGCTTCCGGTCACTTGTCATTTTAATTCTCTGCCCCACTCCCACTCTGACCTCTCTGTCTTCGGCCTCCTGCACTGTTCCAATGAAGCTCAATGGGAGCTCGAGGAACAGCAGCTCATCTTTCAATTCGGCACTTTACAACCTTCCGCACTCAACATCGAGTTCAGCAATTTCTGAATCAACAGTGAGTTGTCAGGATCTGGAACATTCTACCTGGAAAGGTGCTGGAACCTGATTCTATCAGGAATTTTAAAAGGGAGTTGAGGAACTTACAGGGTTACAAACAGAAAGTGGGCGTGTGGGACTAAACACGATTGCTCTTTCAAAGAGACAGCACAAGCACAAAGGGTTGAATGGCCTCCTTCTGTGCTCTAAGTTTCAATGATTCTGGGAGTCGGCCATTTAGCCCCTCGAGTCTGTCCCACTATGCAATCAGATCATGGCTGATCTGTGACCCTTTGTCTCCTGTCCCTTGATTTATACCTTGTGTTAGGAAGGATCTATCAATGCCAGATTGAAACTGAACATTGATCAAGCATGTACTGCCAATTCAGGAAGAGAATTCCAAACTTCTCCCAACTTTACCTGGAGAAGATTTTCCTAATCTCAACCCTGAAAGTTCTGGCTCTAAGTTTTAGACTCTGTTCCTCAGTCCTGGATTCCCCAACCAATGGAAATTGTTCCCCTCTATCTACCACGCCATTTCCAATTTATATCATGAAAACTTCGAGAAAATCCTCCTCAATCGTCCAAATTCCAGGGAATACAAACCTCACAGTGAGATGATGAATATTGGCAGAATGAATAGGGTACTCAATGGTACAGTCCTAAAGGGTGTGTAGGGACTCGGGGACCTGGGGGTTGATGTGCATACACATTTGAAGGCGAAAGGACATATTGAGAGAGCATTTCGCAAAATATATGAGATCGTGGGCTTCATAAGCAGATTTAATGTGTATAAACGCAGGGAAAATAAGATGACCCGTTATAAAGCTCCGGTTAGGTCACAACAGGAGTATTGCATCCAGTTCTGGTCTCCACACTTTAGGAAAGGGGGAGAGTCCTTGAGAGGATGCGGAGGAGATTTACCAGAATGGTTCCGGGAAAAAGGGAATTCGGTTACAAAGTGAGATTGGAGAAGCTGATGTTGTTCTTGGAGTTACAGAGTTGAGGGGAGATTGGACAGAGGTGAACAAGATTGTGACAGGTTTAGATAAAGGTGGACAAAGAAAATGTTGTTTCCATCTGGTGATGGTACAAGGATTAGGGGGACACATATTGAAGGTTATGGGCAATAGATACAGGGCAAATGCAGGGAGGAACATTTTACACAACATGTGGTAATAATCCAGAACTCACTGCCTACGAGCAGGCTGGAAGCAGACATGATCAATGCTTTAAAATGAAATTGGACCAGCATTTAAGAGAAATAAACATGCAGGGGGTTGAAGACACAGCGGGGCAATGAGACAAACTGGACTGTTCTACAGAGAGCTGGCATGGACTCAATGGGCTGAATGGTCTCTTTCTGTGCTCTAATTACTCTGATGCATTTGTTTGACCACTCCTCATAATTTAACCCTTGGAGTCTAGTTGTTATTCAGGTACATCTGCACTGCTCTCCCACTAAGGCCAATATAGACTATCCTTCCTAAAGTGTGATGCCCAGAACAGAACACAGTATTCCTGAACAAAAACAGAAATACCTGGAAAAACTCAGCAGGTCTGGCAGCATCTGCGGAGAAGAGCAAAGTTGACATTTCGAGTCCTCATGACCCTTCAACAGTGTTCCTGTCCTGATAAAAGGTCATGTTGACTCGAAACATTAACTCTGTTTCTCTCCACAGATGCTGCCAGGCCTGCTGAGTACTTCCAGCATTTTTTATTTTTATTACAGTGGTTCAGGTGCAGTCTAACCAGGATTTTGAAAATGTCGGTGCTTTTCCCACAAACAGAACAGACAAACATTTTTCCTTCCACAATCAAAGTCCGATGATATTCAGGTCCTGAGGAATCGAGTGACTCTGTCAGATCTTGATGTGAAGTTTGGTTTGAGTTTCCCCGTCTCCAAATCCGTCCCATTGAAAATCCTGTACAAAGGAGACTATAAAAAATCCATCCCTGTCAGTCCAGGATAGAAATTAAGAGACAAACATTTCTCTGGGTTGGAGTTTGCTGTGTGTAAATCCTCCCCTTCTAACCCCCTGGAAAAGGAGTTTCCAAACACTCGGTGTAAACTGGGCTCCGGGAGTTTGTAATCCGGGTTTGGAGTCCTACACCGGGTGTTAGTGAATCCTCCCAGTCCACCCTCTGGCTCCATTTCTCTCCTGCACTCGGCCCTTTCTCACCCGCTGGACTTTCAACCCGGCCGCCTTGATCCCGATCCCCACCCGCGCTGCGCATGCTCCAATTCAAGCCCGGCCACGCCCCTCATTCACTCCGATTGGCCGGAGGAACAGCCGCTCCCTCGGCTCCTCTATTCGCGCCCCCTCTCCCTATTGGTCCGGAGCTGCCGTCAATCATTGTGAGCTGGAGCATGTGAAGCGCGTGAAATCAGGCGTGAAGAGAGCTGGAGCGAGCGGGTTTAAAATGCGGGATTTACAAAGACCGAGTGCGGACTGAGAGCTGGAAAAAAAAACCCGTGAGCATAGATCGGGCTGGCGGGTGAGTTGGGAGGCTTTATGAATTCACGGACTCTGTCCTAAACCCTCAATAAGGAACCATCCTTCCAACCACAGATTAGGCCATTTCTCCGGAAGTAGGCCCGAGTTAACGGCCGCCAACTTTATTGGGGGCAAGGAACATCAGAGCGCATGTGCGTTCACCATCTTTATAGGGGGCAAGAAGCAGCAGAGCGCATGTGCGGTCACCATCTTTATAGGGGCAAGGAGCAGCAGAGCGCATGTGCGGTCACCATCTTTATAGGGGGCAATGTGCAACAGGGAGCATGCGTGGGCGCCATCTTTACAGAGGCTGCAGGCCCGGATGAATGACCCGCAGGAAGGACAATAAATCAGAGATAGAGTTTGGTGTGAAATCAATGGGTTGTTGTAAAACAGGAGATCAGGGTAACAGTCAGAAACAACAACAACTTCTATTAACATCATACATCATCCCAGTGAGCTTCACAGGAAATCATAAAATAAAGTATAACATTCAGACACAGAAGGAGGTGACCAAAATACTTAAATAGTCACTTGTTTGTACAGAATTTGATTATTAACGAAAAAAGAGACAAGCTGTCAAAGCTTTTCCTGTTGCACTCACCAGGACAAATGCAAGAATCCCAAATTTCAAAGGGAACCACAATTTATACTGCACGAGAAAAGGGTGCTGATTGGTTGGCCCGTTGGCTCTGATTGGTTGTTGCCATGGCCAATACAGTCAGGAGCTGTAATCCCCTCTGCTTTTGTTTAATTCCACAAAAGACCCCGTGCCTGGACATGTTCCTACTGCCTGCAGAGGACAGGTCCCTGTGGATGAACATACGTAGCTTCTAGCAAGTGCAAGTGAGACACATTACAAGCCTGACTGATAATTTTTGAAATTTGGTATTCTTCCCTCTATCCTGATGAGGACAAGATAAAATGTTTTGACAGAATGTCTTTTTTTATTAATACTCAATTGTCTTAAAGGGGGAAAGTGTGGTAGACACAGGGAGAGAATCTCAGAGCTTGGGGTCGAGGGAACTGAAGGCACGGACACTAATGGTGGAGCAATTAAAACAGGGAATGCTAGAATTAGAGCAGTGCAGATATCATAGAGGGTTGTGGGTCTGCAGGAGCCACAGAGAGGAGGCCATTGGGGGATTTGAAAACAAGGATGAGAATTTTAAAATCGAGTTGCTCCTTGAACGGGAGCCAAGGAAGGTCAGGGAATGGGCCTAGCTGTGAGTGAAGACACAGACAGCAAAAATATGGATGTCTTCAAGGTTACGGAGGGTAGAATGTGGGAGACCAGCCAGGAGTGTGTTGGAATGGTCAAGTCTGGAGGTAAAAATGGCCGTGATAAGGGTTTCAGCAGCAGATGAGACACTCCTGAGACAGGGGTGAGGTCGGGTGATATTACGGAGGTGGAAACAGGCGATCTTAGTAATGGCACAGACATGAGGTCAGCAGCTCATTTCGAGATCAAATGTGACACCGAGGTTGTGAACAGACTGGTTTAATCTCAGACCGTTCCCAGGGAAAGGGATGGAGTTGGTATCTGGGAAATGGAGATTGGAGCAGGGACTGAAAACAGTGTCTTCAGTCTTCTCAGTGTTTAATTGGAGTTAATTAGTCATCAGGAAGAGAAGCAGGAACCAGAATGGGCCATGAGACTGATCCCAGGTTTAACTCAGTTAGAGAGGGAGAGAAGGAAGGAAGGAAACTCTGGGACATTGGGAGAAACCACCTTCATAATCGCTCATTAAATCTCCACACAGTAAGTTTTGAACACAAGGTTAACATCTGCTATTCTGTCTGGTCGGTCAGGGGGTTTCAGATTAATGTTTTGTCACGAGTAATCACTGAGGTGAATGATCAGACATATTGTCAACTCCAATTATAGAAATTTGTTAAAAAGATACAGAAAGAATTGTCCAAAACTCTGTTTGGATTTCAGCACAGGGAGGAGGGAGAGTGTGTGGGATGGGGATTTGCAGCTTTGGGGGAACAAGAGAGGAAAAAATGTTCCATAGAATTGTCTGTTCTGAATTTCTATCCTGTTCTTACAGTGATGGCTCTTGTAAACTCCTTTTACAGATAATTAGAAGGGGAGGATTTTCAGGCAGGAAACTCAAACCAAACATCACATCAAGATCTGACACAGTCACTCGATTCATCAGGACCTGAATATCATCACCTTTGAATGTGGACGGAGAATCGTTTGTCTGTTCTGTCTGTGGGAAAAGATTTCAAACATCAGTGTGACTGGAAAAGCACCGAGACACACACACACCCGAGTGAGAGTATCCCAGTGAACTGACTGTGGAAAGAGCTTTAACCAGTTACACAGCCTGAAATAACATCACACCATTCACAGTGGGGAGAAACTGTACACGTGTTCTCTGTGTGGACGAGGCTTCAACTGATCATCAAACTTAGAGAGACACAGGGACACCTGGACCATGGAGAAACCGTGGAAATGTAAGGACTGTGAGAAAGGATTCAATCGTCCATCCGAGCTGGAAACCCATCGACGCAGTCACACTGGGGAGAGGCCGTTCACCTGCTCCCAGTGTGGGAAGGAATTCACTCAGTCATCAAACCTGCGCACACACCAGCGAATTCACACAGGGGAAAGACCATTCACCTGCTCCGTGTGTGGGAAGGGATTCACTCGGTCATCAAGCCTGCTGACACACCAGCGAGTTCACACTGGAGAGAGACCATTCAACTGCATGGTATGTGGGAAAGGATTCCCTGGGTCCTCTAACCTGCTGAAGCACCAGCGAATTCACACTGAGGACAGGCCATTCAGTTGTACTTCCTGTGGAACGAGATTCAGGACTTTATCGAACCTCAAAGTGCACCAGCGAATTCACACTGGAGAGATGCCTTTCACCTGCTCCGAGTGTGGGAAGGGATTCACTCAGTCATCCCACCTACTGACACACCAGCGAGTTCACACTGGGGAGAGACCATTCACCTGCTCCCAGTGTGGGAAGGGATTCACTCAGTTATCCCACCTGCTGAGACACCAGCGAGTTCACACTGGGGAGAGACCATTCACCTGCTCCCAGTGTGGGAAGGGATTCACTCAGTTATCCACCCTGCTGAAACACCAGCGAATTCACACAAGGAGAGGCCGTTCTGCTGTACTTCCTGTGTAAAGAGATTCAGCCTTCATTCCACCTCAGTGTACGCCAGTGAATTCACATTGGAGAGAGAGCGTTCACCTGCTCCGAGTGTGGAAAGGGGTTCACTCATTTGTCCAACCTGTTGACACACTAGCGAGTTCACACTGGGAAGATGCTGTTCACCTTCTCCGAATGTAGGAAGGGATTCACTTGGTCATCCCACCTGCTCAGACAGCAGTGAGTTCACAAGTGACAGCAGGGTTTGGATTCTGCTGTTATTGCTGCTGTTAATCACATCCAGAACTGAACCACGTTCATTCTAATAGTCGTGGTTTGTTTCTATTGATGTTAATAATCCCTGTAACTGGGCTGAAGTTTAATATCTTGATGTCTGTTAAATAAATCAGTTTTGTTTCAAACTCTCAGAATGTCGAGTCCTTGATTTCTCCAGGATAAGAGGAGACTGATTGATGTCCTGTTGCCAACTGCTCCATTTTTGGATCTGGTCTCCTCTCTAACCCTAGATTCTTTCAGTTCTCAGACCTTTGGTTACTCTCATGGATACGTCCCAGCTCCCCACACCTCCCAGAGAGCCTTGGGATCCAGGGAAGTATCAGTGTTAAAAACAGAAAATGCTGGAAATAACCGATACTTTTCCAAATGCCAATTGATTTTGTCCTGGATTATTGGCTCCAGCCTTTCCCCACCACTGATGTGAAGCTGATTGTCCTGGAATAGCTGTGTTTTTGAACAGGGGTGTAACATTTACAATATGTCAGTCCTTTGTCACCACTACGATACAAGGAGGATTGGAAGATTGTGACCAGAGCCTCCACAAGTTCCATGTGAAGGATGCTGTCTCTGACAGTGCAGCAGTCCCTCAGTGTCACCCTGGAGTGTCAGCCTAGATAATGTGCTCAGGTTTATTCATATTTCCTCTTGTTATTGATGTGGGTCATTAAGAAACAATGGTCTCTTATGATGTCATCTAGTCCCAGTGCGATGATGTCATCCAGTCCCAGTGCGATGATGTCATGAAGAGTATTCAATACCAGTGGAGCCTTAGTGGTGAAAACAGTTTTGTTCGAGATGGCAGCGAGTCCATTACTGATAGATCAGCAAATGGAGTGAATGGGAAAGAAAGTGAGGCAGCTCATGAACATCAGGAATAGTGTTGTAAATTATGAGGATGAGAAACATATACAGTATATGTCCCATCTCCCGACACTCTGCCCCCATCTCCCGATATGCTGCCCCCATCTCCCGACACTCTGCCCCCATCTCCCGACACTCTGCCCCCATCTCCCGACACTCTGCCCCCATCTCCCGACACTCTGCCCCATCTCCCGACACGCTGCCCCCATCTACCGACACTCTGCCCCCATCTCCCGACACGCTGCCCCCATCTCCCGTCACTCTGCCCCATCGCCCGACACTCTGCCCCCATCTCACGAGCAGCCTGTCTCTACCTCTGCTGAACCCACACAGGATGCACCATGTTGAAGCCAGAGGGCAGGACTGGGTGAGAAATTGTAATTCACCAAGGGTGTGAACATGGGGGTTTAACAAAATATTAAGTTTCCTGTTTATAACAATGAAACATAAAACGCATTGATTGGAACCACTTCCAGCTCTTGTCCATTCTGACATCCCGTGGGCCAGCTCACCCTCTCACTGGGTTCATGCTGAATGTCAATCCAGGCTGGGAGCCATTGGGTGGATGGGCAATGGGTGGATGAGTGGCTGAAGGAATGTTCAGTTCACAGGGAGGGGGATGGTGCTGGTGATGGGAAGTGTTCATTCTGAAAGAGTCCCACCTGAAACAGTGACCATTCATTTCTCACTTTCCAATGATGTTTGACCTGCTGTGTTTTTCTCTGAAACCCAGGACAGTCAAATTATGTCCCAAAGTTCAGATTAGGGCCTTGAGCCTGGGCTATGGGGCCCACATACATGGAGCACCATTACCGGATGTCCTTCATCCCCGATTTTAATCACTCCACCATTGGTGGCCGGGCCTTCAGCTGCCTGGACCCTAAGCTGTGGAATTTCCTCCCTAAACCTCTCCACCTTTCTCATTCACTTCCCTCCTTACAGACACTCCTTATAACCGACCTCTTTGGCCAAGCTTTTGGTTATCTGACCTAATATATCTTTATGCCCCGATGAAACTCCTTGGGACAATTTATTATGTTAGAAGCCCGATATAAATTTAAGTTGTTGTAGTTGTTTTTGTAGTTCAGTGAGAACTGTTCACTTACTGAGTGAGTGAGTCTGTATCAATGTAACTCAGATAGACACATCTTGTGTCATAGTTCAGTGAGATCTGATCACTTACTGAGTGAGTGAGTCTGTTTCAATGTAACTCAGATAGACACATCTTGTGACATAGTTCAGTGAGATCTGATCATTTACTGAGTGACTGAGTCTGTATCAATGTAACTCAGATAGACACAGCTTGTGTCATAGTTCAGTGAGATCTGATCACTTACTGAGTGAGAGAGTCTGTATAAATGTAACTCAGATAGACACAGCTTGTGTCATAGTTCAGTGAGATCTGATCACTTACTGAGTGAGTAAGTCTGTATCAATATAACTTGGATAGACACAGCTTGTGGCATAGTTCAGTGAGATCTGATCACTTACTGAGTGAATGAGTCTATTTAATGTAACTCGGATAAACACAGCTTGTGTCACAGTTGGGAAAAGGTGATTCTTTCCAAACATTCAAAATTACCACAAAGCCATTAAAGAACATCTGTTGTGAGCTGAATTATTTGGTAGAATTAGAGTGAAGGAGTGGGATTGACCCACAGCCTGAGTCACCACTTTAAGGATAGGAAGAGAGGGAATCTGGAGAGGAGAAAAGAATTAGTAGGAGACCAGGCACTGAATCTGTAACAATGAGCAGAGAGGGAGAGGAGTGTGTGGGACAGGGAATTATAGATTTGGGGGAATGAAAGGAGAAAGAATATTCCATAGAAACTAGAATTGTCTGTTCTGAATTTCTACCCTGTACTGACAGTGATGGCTTTTGTCAACTCTGTTTACAGGGTATTAGAGGGAGAGGATTTTCAAATGAAAAACTCAAAGCAAAAATCTCAAGATCTTATAGAATCACTGAATTCATACATGATCAGCCTCTGATTATGGAAGGAGAAATGTTTGTCTGTTCAGTCTGTGGGGAAAAAAAAAAATCATCAGTGTGACTGGAAAATCACCGGGACACACACACCCGAGTCAGAATCACATCTCGGGGTCAAACCTGACATCACGTGTGCAAAAAGTCTGGTTTACATTCAGTCAGTTGCCAGGGAGAGGAATGGAGTTGGTAGCTCGGGAATGAAAACAATGGTTTCAGTCTTCCCAATATTCAATTGGAGGACATTTTTGCACATCCACCACTGGATATTAGACAAACAGTCTGATAATTTAACAAAAGTGGAGGGAGGTGGTGGTGAGGTAGAGCTGGGCACTGTCAGTGTACATGTGATAACTGACACTGTTTTCAGATGATGTCGTTATGGGGAGCATGTTGATGAGAAATAAAAGGAGGCCAAGGCTGGATCCTCTGGGGACACCAGAGGTAACTGTGGGAGTGGGAAGGGAAGACATTACAAGTGATTCTCTGGCTATGATTAGACAGAGAAAAATGGACCCAGGAGAGAACAGCCCCACCCAGCTGGACGACAGTGGAGAGATATTGGAGCAGAATGGTGTGGTTAACCTTGTCAAGGGCTGCAGACACATCGAGAAGGACGAGAAGGGATAGTTTACCTTTGTCCCAGTCACATAGGATGTCATTGGTGCTTTGATCAGAGCTGTTTCAATACTGTGGCAGGGGCAGAAACCTGATTGGAGGGATTCAGACAGGGAATTCTGGGAAAGATGGGCATGGATTTGAGACGTGACAACATTTTCAAGGACTTTGGAAAGGAAAGAGAGGTTGGAAATGGTGTAGTAGTTTTCAAGGATGGTGGGGTCAAGGATTTGTTTATTGAGGAAGGGAATGATGATTAGAAGGAGAGGGGGGCAATAGCTGAAGAGAGAGAACTGTTAACAATATCAGTAAACATGGGGAAGTTGGGGGATCAGTAGTTTATTGGGAATAGGGTCGAGAGCAGGAGGTGGGTCTCATGGACAAGATGAGCACTGAGAGGCCATGTGGGGAGATGGGAGAGAAACTAAAGAAAGATGTGAGTTAATGCTTGGACAAGGGGAACTTTGGAGACAGTTTGTCCCGGTGGGTTAGTGGAAGGGAGGGAAGCAGCAAAGGCAGCTGATCGGATTGTCTCAATCTTAGTGACAAAGAGGCTCCATGAGCTCCTCACACTTGTTGTTGGAGGTGAGGATGGAGGAGACAGGGGAAAGGGGAGAATTTCAAAATAAACTAACTAGTCTTCAAGATATTAAAACAGAGCTTCCCAAATTGTGGCTCGTGATCCCCAGTGGTGAGATTTTGGGCTCGCGAGCTCTGAGGCATCCATGGCTGCCAGGGAGCTTGGACTGTCCCCTGACAGCTACGAGGGCCCCTTAAATCCTCACCTTTTCCTATTGGTGGACCAGCTCTAATGGCTGCTATCTGAGGCTTGATTGCTGCATAAAACGCCCGTGAAAAGGTAGGTGTTTGTTTTCTATTCATCAACTCCCCCAATTCATTCGTCATTACCAAACTAAGACAAACACATATCCTGGGGATTAAGATAGAAGCAAAAAAGCTTTCTACCTCTTCAGTTATTTCAGCAGACGAAAGGAGGATCAGTCTGAATTTGAGGGATGTACTTTCACCATTTTGAAAAGTATATTTTTAGGATTACTAAAAGTTTTATGAGCCATTAAATATTTGTAGAGGAGAAAGCACCTTTCTGCCTGTATATCACGCTAATAGCTTCTGTTGTATATAACTAAAACCCTATTGTAGTGATTATGATAAAAGCTGTATCTGTGTGTAATTGAAAGTCATTTATATGAAATATCCTGCACACGCAGAATTGGAACTTCAAGATTTTATTTAGTGAAGAATTATAGAGGGTTAAGAGAATTATTGAGTTAACTATACATGAGTCCAATTTACAATGTAGACTTTATAATCTGCTAATTTTTCATTGAGCAATTGCAAATATTTAGCTGCTTGAAGTACTTTCTGCAGAATAACAATTGTCCAAACTTTGCCTGAAGCCTCTTTCCCGCTCAACATCTCCTGTAATCCGCAGATTTTCACTCTAGGGTCACACCAAGTCTGAGTCATTAAAATGGGGTCTCACGGGGAAAGGTTTGGGAAGCGCTGGATTAATAGACTCAGCACCTTGTGTTTAACACAAAGCTGTTTTATTTGAATTTTATCTGGAGTGTACAAACATCAGCAGAAACAGATCTCAATGAACGTGGTTCAGTCTTGGATGTGATTAACAGCAAAATCCAATCACTGTAATGTCTCATGAACGCGCTGGTGTCTCAGCACATGGGATGAGGTAGTGAATCCCTTCCCACACTCGGAGCAGGTGAACGGTCTCTCCCCAGTGTGAACTCGCTGGTGTCTCAGCAGGTTGGATGATCGAGTGAATCCCTTTCCACACACGGAACAGGTGGACAGTCTATCCCCAGTGTGAACTCGCTGGTGCATCAGAAGGTTGGATGCCTGAGTGAATCCCTTCCCGCATGCAGAGCAGATGAATGGTCTCTCCCCAGTGTGAACTCGCTGGTGCATCAGCAGGTTGGATGCCTGAGTGAATCTCTTCCCACACTGGGAGCAGGTGAATGGTCTCTCCCCTGTGTGAACTCGCTGGTGTGTTAGCAGGCTGGATGCATGAGTGAATCCCTTCCCACACATGGCACAGGTGAATGGTCTCTCTCCAGTGTGAGTGCGCCGATGAGTTTCCAGCTGAGACGGGTAGTTAAATTCCTTCCTACAATCCCCACATTTCCACGCCTTCTCCCCAGTGTGAACGGTGCTTTTTCCTTCCATGTTCGAAATCCAATGATCTTCAGCTTACGATAGACTAGGAAATTCTGTCAGATCCTGATGTGATGTTTAGTTTGAGTTTCCCGACTGCAAATCCTCCCCTTCTAATACCCTGTGAAATTGATTTAAAACAGAAAAAAGGGAGTGAGAGAGAACCCACAAAAACACAAAGGCAGGTTGTGAAATTGAGCTGAATGAATCTGGGAATTTGTGGGGCCGGCACGAGGAAAAAGTGACCATGAAAACTGCAGGATTGTCATAAAAACCCAACTGGTTCACTAATGTCCTTCAGGGAAGGGAACCTGCCACCCAGTCTGGGCCTACACAAGAATCTGGCCTCGATTGGAGGAGAGAGAGAGAAAGATGGGAGTGAGTGAGAGCGAAATGAGAGAGAGAGAGAGAAAGGCAGGGGGTGAAGGAGAGGGATAAAAACAAAGTGCTGGAAAATCTCTGCAGATCTGGCAGCATCTGTGGAGAGAGAAACAGAGTTAAAGTTTCGAGACTGTATTACACTTCTTCGGAATTGGTGAAGCAGAGGGGATTTATATTTCTACAACTCAACCAGAACTTAGACAGAACCTCCCAAACCCTCAACCTCCACCACCCAGAAGGACCAGGGTTGCAGGTGTGTGTGAACATCATCACCTCCAAGTTCCCCTTCAAGTCACACACCATCCTGACTTGACTGACATCCAGTACTGGATAAGCAAAAATTCCCTTTATTTAAACATTGGGAAGATTGAAGCCATTGTCTTCAGTCCCCGCTACAAACTCCACTCCCTGATCACCGACTTCATCTCACTTCCTGGCAACTGTCTGAGGCTGAACCAGACTGTTCACAACCATGGTGAAATATTTCACCCCAAGATGAGCTTCCAACCACATATCCACATCATCACCAAGACCACCTATTTCCACCTCAGTAACATCGCCCGACTCCAGCCCAGTCTCAGCTCATCTGCTGCTGAAACTCTCATCCATTCCTTTGTTACCTCTAGACTTAACTATCCTAACGCACTCCCGGCCGGCCTCCCACATTCAGCCTCCCTGTAATCTTGAGGTCATCCAAAACTCTGCTGCCGTGTGATTACTCGCACCAAGTCTTGTTCACCCATCACTCCTGTGCTCACTGACCAACAAAGTTTCCAGGTTAAGAAACACCAAAATGTTCAATTTCTTATCCTTACTTTCACATTTTTCCATGGCCGCTCCCGAACTCAAAAATCTCCATCAGTATCACAACCCTCCGAGATATCTGTACTGCTCTGATTCCAGCCTCCTGAGCATTCCTGATTTTAATCAGTCCACCACTGGCAGCCATTTGTCAGTTTCCAAGGCCCCAAGCTCTCGAATTTCCTCCCTAAACCTCTCTACCTTCGGAAGTCCCCGGATTCTCAGATGCCAGTCCTCAGCTAATTCCATTCACTCCACATGATATCAAGAAACGGCTGAAGACACTGGACACTGCAAAGGCTATGGGCCCTGACAATATTTGGCCAATAGTACTGAAAACTTGTGCTCCGGAACCTTCAGCACCCCTAACCAAGCTGTACCAGTACAGCTACAACACTGGCATCTACCCGGCAAGTGGAAAATTGCCCAGGTATGTCCTGTACAGAAAAAGCAGGACAAATCTAACCCGGCCAATTACCGCCGCATCAGCCTATTCTCCATTATCAGTAAAGTAATGGAAGGGGTCATTAACAGTGCTATCAAGCGGCACTTGCTTAGCAATAACCTATTCACTGACGCCCAGTTTGGGTTCCGCCAGGGCCACTCAGCTCCTGACTTCAAGTCAGCCTTGGTTCAAGCATGCACAAAAGAGTTGAACTCCCGAGGTGAGGTGAAAGTTACTGGCCTTGACATCAATGCTGCATATGACCGAGTGTGGCATCAGGGGGCCCTAGCAAAACTGGAGTTGGTAGGAATCGGGGGGAAACTTCTCCGCTGGGTGGAGTCAAACCGAGCACAAAGGAAGATGGTTGTGGTTGTTGGAGGTCAGTCACCTCAGTTCCAGGATATCACTGCAGGAGTTCCTCAGGGTAATGTCATCAGCCCAACCATCTTCAGCTGCTTTATCAATGACCTTCCTTCCATTATAAGGTCAGAAGTGGGGGAATTTTCTGATCGTTGCACAATGTTCAGCATCATTCATGACTCCTCAGATCCTGAATAACTCCATCTTCAAATGCAGCAAGATCTGGGTGATATCCAGGCTTGGGCTGACAAGTAACATTCGCCCCACACAAGTGCCAGACTATGACCATCTCCAACAAGAGAGAATCTAACTATGGTCCCTTGACATTCAATGGCATTACCATCGCTGAATCCCTCACAATCAACATCCTGGGGGTTACCATTGACCTGAAACTCAACTGGACCAGCCATATAAATACTGTGGCTACAAGACCAGGTCAGAGGCTAGGAATCCTGTGGTGAGTAACTCACCCCCTGACTCCCCAAAACCTTTCCACCATCTACAAGTCAGGAGTGTGATGGAATACTCTCCACCTGCCTGGATGAGTACAGCTCCAACAACACTCACGAAGCTTGACACTGTCCAGGACAAAGCAGCCCACTTGATTGGCACCACATCCACAAACATTCAGTCCCTCCACCACCAATGCACTGTAACAGCAGTGTGTACCATCTACAAGATGCAATGTAGGAACTCTAGGTCAATTAGAGAGTGTCTTACAAACCTACGACCACTACCATCTAGAAGGACAAGGGCAGCAGACACATGGGAACACCATCACCTGGAAGCTCCCCTCCAAGCCACTCGCATTCCTGACTTGGAAATATATCGCTGTTCCTTCACTGTCGCCTGGTCAAAATGCTGGGATTCCTTCCTTAACAGCACTATGGGTGTACCTACACCATGTGAACTCCAGCGGTTCAAGAAGGCAGCTCACCACCACCTTCTCAAGGGCAATTAGGGATGGTCAGTAAATGTTGGCCCAGCCAGCGAAGCCCACATCGCTTGGAAGAATTAAGAAGATTCCCTTTAAGAGTGACCTCTTTGACCAAGCTTTTGGTCACCTGCCCTAATATCTCCTCATGTGGCTCAGTGTCAAATGTTACTTTGTGACATTTCTGTGAAACGTCTTGGAGCATTATATCACATTAAAAGTTGATGAAACAAATTGTTGTTGTTGATTTGGACATATATCACTGTTCCTTCATCATCACTGGGTGAATAACATGTGACTCCTTACCTAACAGCATTGTGGGAGCACCTTCACCACACGGACTGCAACGGTTCAAGAAGGTCAAACATCATCTTCCCCACAGGCAACTGGGGATTGGCAAAATATGCTCCTATCTGTGGAGAGGAAAACAGAGTAAACATTTCAGGGTGTGCAGAATGAATTAAAGGGACTAAAAATGTTGCAGAATTTGATGGTCAACATGAGCTCAGAGGTGGAAGAGAAATGGACTATTGCACAGGAAAAACAATTCCTGACTACGAAAGGTACTGTGGGAAGATAAAGCTGGGAAGACAGCAGCACATGGTCAGGAGATGGGCAGCGGAGGTAACCTCATTGAGACACAGTCAGCAAAAGTAACAATTAAATACTAAACGTACCTAAAATACACCCAGTATTAGAGGCAGAGGAATTGGACAATAGCAGAGAAGACAGAGCTGAAACAGAGCAATGGATTGTGTTATAAATTCAATTCATCCTGGGTCCCTGCTAAATTAGCAACCTGTGGAGATTGTAACATTTAAGGTACAGGATGTTCCAATGCTTGTTACATTGGTTCCTGTCTAGTAACAAGGGTGGGATCCTCTGGGAGTATTTTGATAGGTCACCAGATCAGTTCTAGGGTCAGTGAACAGCTCTTCTTGAGGCAGTTATTTCCGGGAGTTGCCAGGCAATAGGTGCCACAGGAACAGGTAGAGGTCCCAGTTAAGTTGAGTTAAAAATTTAGAGAAAAGGCTGCAGGGAGCAGACTTTAACTAAAGAGGGCTGTTGAAGCAAAGGTACCCCTTTGGAGCAATGGTGTTCTGCTTGGCATGGCCATAAGTCTCAGCTAGTGCAAGCTAGTGTTTGATTGTACTTGGGAATCCAGGGAGAAGGAATCTTGGAAAGCGAGACTGAAACTCTGCGAGGTGGGCCATTGTTAAAGCCATCTGAGTGGGAGTGACTTTTGGAGAGAATTCCAGGTGAGATCTTCGAAGCTGGAGATTGGAAACCCTCTTGAGAAAGACTAAGTTTCAGTGAGATTGGTTGACTCAATGTGGGATTAATGTCTGGGTGGATTGTTGTGAAATCCATGGAATCTCTTTTGGTTGCATCTGTCATTTACTCTGTAATGTGGTGTGTCTCATCACAGTTCATCTGTTAATTCACATGTACCTCATACTTACCTTGAATGTTTGAGTATCAGATACATATTGTAAATTGTTTTATCTTTCTGAACTTGTACAGTAAATTTTGTTTTATTGTTGTTCAAAACCCATGGAAACTTGTGGCCTTATTCCAAAAGTAGGTGTCTTAAATCTCAACCTTCATCTACTTTAAACAAAATGTTATTGATCCCTCACCGGATCGCATATGTGTCTGGCCAAGAATCATAACAATGGACATTGGATTCAGATCCACAGGAAAGAAGCCACACCAGCCATTAACAGGATCCACACCAATTGGTGAGGTCAAAACTAAGACACAGGGCCTTTTCTTGCTGAGAAAGTTTGTTGACTTGGTTCACTGTCAACACTGCTCACCCACACCCAGTGTCCCAACTATCCCCTACTTCATTGTGTTCAAATACCCATCACCTGTTTACCTTAACAATCTCATTGACATTAACAAACCTTAACAATGTAACTGAGAAGGCATTCACACCAACCTCAGAGCCATGGAACTTTGCATAGATAACAGAGCATAGGCAACAGAGCATAAAACCAAAATCTTTAAATTGTAGATGAATAGTCAAAAATACTCACCTGTGAAACAATTTCAAGGTTGAACTTTAAACTCTCCTGCTGGAGCCTGCAACTGGAAAGATATCAGAAGCACTGGAGTTAGAGAAAAATCTCCCAGTTGAGGAAATACCCGGGGAGCGGGGTGATGTCACCGTGTAATTGTCGATGTGTGATGATGTCACAGTGTAATTGTCGATGTGTGATGATGTCACAGACACAGAACATCTGGATCTGTGCAAACCAGTGATCACCACACATTATGAAGGATGTGAGGGTCCTTGAGAGGGGGCAGAGGAGATTTATCAGAATGGGTCGAGGGAAGTGGGATATGAGCTAGAAGGTTTTGTTCTCCTTCAAGCAAAGGAGATTGAGGGAAATTTAATAAAGGTGTACAAGATTATGATAGGTTTAGATAAGGTAGATCACACAGTGCAGAAGAGGCCCTTTGGCCCATCGAGTCTGCACCAACATGTGAGAAACACCTGACCTACCTACCTAATCCCATTTACCAGCACTTGGCCCATAGCATTGAATGTTATGACGTGTCAAGTGCTCATCCAGGTACTTTTCAAAAGGATGTGAGGCAGCCTGCTTCCACCACCCTCTCAGGCAATGCATTTCAGACCGTCACAACCCTCTGGGTAAAAAAGTATTTCCTCACATCCCCCCAAACTTCCTGCCCCTCACCTTGAATTTGTGTCCCCTCGTGACTGACCCTTCAACTAAGGGGAACAGCTGCTCCCTATCCACCTGTCCATGCCCCTCATAATCTTGTATACCTCAATCAGGTCGCCCCTCAGTCTTCTCTGCTCCAACGAAAACAACCCAAGTCTATCCGACCTCTCTTCATAACTTAAATGTTTTATCCCAGGCAGCATCCTGGTGAATCTCCTCTGCACTCCCTCCAGTGCAATCACATCCTTCCTATAATGTGGTGACCAGAAATGCACACAGTACTCCAGCTGTGGCCTCACCAAGGTTCTATACAACTCCAACATGACCTCCCAACTTTTTTATTCTATGCCTCGATTGATGAAGGCAAGTGTCCCATATGCCATTTTCACCACCCCACTAAGATGTCCCTCCGCCTTCAGAGATCTATGGACACATACACCAAGGTCCCTTTGTTCCTCAGAACTTCTTGCTGTCATGCAATTCATTGAATACTTCCTTGTCAAATTACTCCTTCAAAAGTGTATTGCCTCACACTTTTCAGGGTTAAATTCCATCTGCCACTTATCTTCCTGTAGCCCAAGACTCTCAACCTCAGTTAACCACCCGATCAATCTTTGTGTCATCCGCAAACTTACTAATCCTACTCCCCACATGTCGTTTATATAAATGACGAATAATAGGGGACCAATCACACATCCCTGTGGTACGCCACTGGCTTCCAGCCACTAAAGCAGCCTTCTGTCATCACCCTCTGTCTCCTACAACTAAGCCAATTTTGAATCCAACTTATCAAATTACCCTGTCTCCCATGTGCATTTGCCTTCTTTATAAGTCTCCCATGTGGGACCTTGTCAAAGGCTTTTCTGAAATACATATAAACTACATCAACCTCACTATCCTCATCTACACACCTGGTCACCTCCTCAAAAAATTCAAACAAATTTGTTAGGCATGACCTCCCTCTGACAAAGCTATGCTGACTTTCCCTGATCAAACCTTGCCTCTCCAAGTGGAGATAGATTCTCTCCTCCAGAATTTTCTCCAATATTTTCCCTGCCACTGACGTGTGACTCACTGGACTGTAGTTCCCTGGCTTATCTCTACAACTCTTGTTAAATAGCGGAACCACATTAACTGTTCTCCAGTCCTCTGACACCTCCCCCAGAGGGGAATTAAAATTTTGGGTCAGAGCCTCTGTGATCTCCTCCCTTGCCTCCCTTGTCTGGGATACAAATCATCTGGACCTAGAGATTTGTCCACTTTTGAGCCTGCCAACACCTTCAATACCTTGTCACTCCCTATATCAATTTGCTCAAGAACCTCACAGTCTCTCTCCCTGAGTTCCATACCTTCATCCTCATTCTCTTGGGTGAAGACAGATGTGAAGTATTCGTTCAACACTCTAGCAATGTCCTCTGGCTCCACCCATAGATTGCCCTCTTGGTCCCTAATGATAACGATAGCTAACGAAAAGCTGGTCCAATTAACTGATTGTAAAATGATTACGGGACACAGATTAAAGATTTTGGGCAAGATCTGTAGGAGGAATGAGGAAGAAATTTTACACAGTGAGTGGTAATGACCTGGAACTCAATGATTACACTCAGAGGCCGATAATATCCAGGTCCTGTCCTGGATTTCTATCCTGGACTGACAGTGACATATTTGGAAAACGGTATATACAGAGCATTAGAAAAGGAGGATCCAGGTCCTGATGAATCTAGTGACTCTGTCATATCTAAATGTGATGTTGGTCTTGACATTCCAGTCTGTAAATCCTCCCCATCTGACCCCCTGTAAAAGGAGTTTCCAAAATCCATCCCTGTCAGTCCAGGATAGAAATGCACAACATTCTCTCCTCCTGCTACCTGGACCAGGATGACCGCGCATGCGCCCTGCTGCACATTGCCCCCTATAAAGATGGCGGCCGTTACCCCGAGTCTGGCGAAGGGAGAAATCCAGAATTTTTCGGCCCGTTCTCTGCAAACACAAGACCGGTACCTTGTTATTTGGGCTCTGAGGCCTGCACTGTGTCTTTATGAAGCCTCCCTGCCCACTCCGCTGGCTCCATTCCTCCTCACACACCCACTAACTGTTAGTTTGCTCCACTCGACATTCTCACCCACTCTGAGCAGCTTCTTTCGCAGACCAGTACTGCGCATGCTCGTGAAACATACCGTAATGCGCATGTGCCGGGAGCTCCTGTTGTGAGGATAGGACACATTCTGTTCCCCTTTGAATGCTGGGTAGCCCCGCTGCCATTGAAAGTCCTTATTTCTGAATAGGAATTTATTATTTGTGATCCAGTGACGATTGGAGCCACAGGGCCAAGATATAACAATGTTTTTTGATATCAATTGACTTAATAAAGTGCACTGGTCTTCCGCCATAGTTCTGTGCCAGGTGTAATTAACAGCAGAACAAATCCCTCGTTAAATGTGAACTCACTGGAATCTCAGGAGGCCGTGTGAACAAGTGATTTTTCATTCCATACACAAAACATTTAAATTCTGTCATCAGTAAGAATGTAACAACTCAGCTTGTGAACGATTATTTCACAGTGTGATTTTACCCATAAGTTTCCAGCTCACACGGGGATCTCAAACCCTTCAGATAATGAGTTCCACATTCTCAACAATCTACAGTTATCAAAAAGCGGGTGTTGTGAATCTGAAATTAAAATGGCAGATCTGGTAGTACCGGTACAGGGAGGAATATAGCATCAGTGAACAGTCCTGAAAACTTAATTCTTCTCACTGCAGATGCTCCTAGATGTGCTGAGTGTTTCCGAAACACTCTGCATTATCTCTGGTGAATGAAAATTGATCATGATTTACACATTAGATTTATTAATGACTAACTTATATTTATTTCCATCCATTCACAAGTGGAAACATCTTCCACGTGTCCATCCTGTCAAACCCTTTCACTATCTTAAAATGCTCGGTCAGGTCATCTCTCACTCTCTTCTCCAAACAAAATCTTTGCAAACTGTTGAATCTTTGTTGATTGATATAACTTTCCAATTCTGGCATCATTCCAGTAAATCTGTTTTGCACCTTCCCCAGTGCTTCTCGATCCAATTTAACATATGGAGACAGAGCTAATCTGAGCATCAATATCACTATTGCCCCAAATTCCTGTATGTTGGAAGGATCGGTATGGCAGTGGGAGAGAGGACTGTGGTTTCGAGCTGTTATTCATCATCCTCTATTTGAGAGATTATCTCACTAGAATATTTGGACACTAAGGGAATCAATGGATATTGGAATGGGGCAGGAATGTGGAGTTAAGCTGAAAGATCATTTAATGGTGGAACAGTCTCAAAGAGCCATATGGTCTACCCCAGCTCCTATTTCTTGTTTTCTTATGAACATCACTGTGAATCATTTCCATACAAGCACAGCAGATCCAGGGCCAGCTCTTCACCTCTTCCCTTCCCACATTCCAGGTCCCCAAACACACTTTCCAGGTGACACAATGAAAAAGGTCAGCGACCTAAAACATTCCGTCCACTTGGTCGACATGAAACTAAACTCATGATGAATTCCTCCTCAATAACAGGGAGTGGATCAATAGCACTACTACTGACCGAGCTGGTCGATTCCTAAAAGACATAGCTGCTAGACTAGGTCTGTGACAAGTCATGAGAGAGTCTTCAAGAGGGAAAAACATACTTGATCTCATCCTCATCACTCCGTCTGCTGCAGACGCACCTTTCCATGACAGCATCAGTAGGAGTCACCTCCTACGAAGTCGTTGTGGAGACGAAGTCCCATCCTCACATTGAGGACGCCCTCCATCTTATGGTGTGGCATTACTATCGTGCTAAATAACATAGGTTTCGAACAGATCTAGAAACTCAAGGCTGGGCATCCTTGGGGCGCTCTGGGCCAACGGCAGCAGCAGAATTGCACTCAACCATAATCTGTAACCTTTTGGCCTGGCAAACCCCCCCAACTCTACCAGTACCATCAAGCCAGGGGATCTACCCTGGTTCAATTAAGAGTGCAGGAGGCATTCCAGGAGCAGCATCTGGCATACACAAAAATGAGATGTCAACCTGGTGAAGCTACAACATAGGACTACTTGCAGGCCAAACAGTGTAAATGATATGTGACAGACAGATCTAAGCGATTCCACAACCAATGGATCAGGTCTAAGCTCTGCAGTCCTGCCACACTCAGTCGTGAATGGCGGTGGACAATTTAACAACTCATTAGAGGAGGAGGCTCGACAAATATCCCCATCTTCAATAGTACTGAAAACCTGGACTTCAGAACTCGCTGCACCCATAGCCAAGCTGTTCCAGTACAGCCACAACACTCGCATCTCCCCAGCAATGTGGAAAATGGCCCGGGTGTGTCCTGTACACAAGGCATGATAAACCCAATCGGTCCAATTACTGCTCTATCATTCTACTCTCGATCATCAACAAAGTAATGGAAGGGGTCATCAACAGTGCAATCAAGTGGAACTTGCTTAGCAATAATCAGGTCACTGGTGCTCAATTTGGGTTTTGCCAGGATCACTCAGCTCCTGACCTCATTACAGCCTACGTTCAAACATGGACAAAACAGTTGAACTCCGGACGTAAGGTCAGAGTAACTGCCCTTAACATCAAGGCAGCATTTGACCGAGTGTGGCATCAAAGAGCCCTAGCAAAACGGGAGTCAATGGAAATGAGTGGGGAAACTCTCCACTGGTTTGAGTCCTGGGTTGTGGTTGTTGGAGGTCAATCATCTCAACTCAGGACAACGCTGCAGGAGTTCCTCAGGATAGTGTCCTCGGCCCAACCATCTTCTGCTGCCTCATCAATGGCCTTCCTTCCATCATAAGGTCAGGAGTGGGGATGTTCTCTGATGATTGCACAATGTTCAGCACCATTCGGGACTCCTCAGGTCCTGAAACAATCCATGTCCAAATGTACCAAGACCTGGAAAAACTTGGCAGATGGAATATAAGTAGGGAATATGTGAGGTTATGCTATTTGACGGGAAGGATAGAGGAGCTGAATATTATTAAAGTGGAGAAAGACTGCAGAAGGCTGCAGCACAGAGGGATTTGGGAGTCCTTGTGCATGAATCCCAAAAAGCTAACATAAACGTTCAGCAGGTAATAGGGAAGGAAAATAGAATGTTGGTCTTAATTTCAAAGGGAATGGAGTATAAAAAAGGAAAGTCTTGGCAAAACTATACAAGGCAGCAGTTAGACCGCCCCGAGAATACTGTGAACAATTTTGGTCCCCTATATAAGGAAAGGTATTCTGGCACTGGAGGCAGCCCGGAGAAGATTCATTCTGTTGATCCCGGGTATGGAGGGATTTTCTTTTGAGGAGAGGTTGAGTAGGTTGGGCCTGTACTCATTGGAGTTTAGAAGAATGAGGGGCGACCTTATTGAAACATATAAGATTCTTCGGGGGCTTGACAGGGTAGATGCTGAGAGGTTGTTTCCCTTTGTGAGAGAGTCTATGACTAGAGGGCATAATCTCAGAGTTAGGGGGTGCCCATTTAAAAAATAGATGAGGCAGAATTTCTTCTCTCAGAGGGTAGTGAATCTGTGGAATTCTTTACCACAGAGGGCTGTAGAGGCTGGGTCATTAAGTATATTCAAGGCTGAGATAGACAGATTTTTAATCAGTAAGGAAATCAAGGTTATGGGGACAAGGCAGGGAAGTGGAATTGAGGATTATCAGATGAGCCATGATCTGATTGAATGGCGGAGCAGACTCGATGCACCGAGCGAGGCCGCAACTTTCTCCCAGTTACAGACCTGGGGTAACGGTCGCCATCTAGCCAAATGGCCAGCTTCTGCTCCTAAATGTTATGGTCTTATGGACATTACCCAGGCTTGGTCTGGCAAGTGGAAAGTAACATTCATGCCACATAAGTGCCAGGCTATGGCTATCTCCAACAAGAGAGAAGCTAAGCAACTCCCCTTGACATTCAAATGCATTACTACCATTTAATCTCCCATTATCAACATCCTGGGGTTACCATTTACCAGAAACTGAATTGGACCAGCCATATACATAGATAAAAACAAAAAGCTAAAAGCTACTGCGGATGCTGGAAATCCAAAACAAAATAAAAACAGAATTACCTGGAAAAACTCAGCAAGTCTGGCAGCATCGGCGGAGAAGAAATCAGTCAACGTTTCGAGCCCTCATGGCCCTTCAGCAGAACTGAAGCATAGTTTCAACAAGGGAGAAATATAAATTGGTTTAAGGTGGGTGGGGGGGAAGAGACACATTGAGGGTGTGGTGTGAGCAGATAATCAAAAGATGTCAGAGACAAAAGGGTCAAAGAGGTGTTGAAGGTGGTGGTCTTTGTCTGAGAAAAGTGCTAATTAAGAATGCAAGACAGGATATTCAAAGTACAGCTCTAGTGGGGGTGGGGTGGAAAGACTAAAGGTTTTAGTTTTAGATTTAAAAATAATGGAAATAGGTGGGGAAAGAAGAATCTATATAAATTATTGAAAAAAAAGGCGGGTGGGGGGGGAAAAAGAAACGGGGTGGGGATGGGGGGAGGGGGAGTTTAAGATCTAAAGTTGTTGAATTCAATATTCAGCCCAGAAGGCTGTAAAGTGCCTAGTCGGAAGATGAGGTGCTGTTCCTCCAGTTTGCGTTGGGCTTCACTAGTCCGGCTACAAGAGCCAGTCAGAGGCAAGGATTCCTGCGGCAAATATCTCACCTCCTGACTCCCCAAAGCCTGTCCACAATCTACAAGGCACAAGTCAGGAGCGCGATGGAACACTCTCTACTTGCCAGGATCAGTGCAGCTCCAAAAACGCTCAAGAGCTCAACACCATCTAGGACAAAGCAATGCACTGGATTGGCACCACATCCACAAACATTTATTCTATCCACCACCAACACACAGTTGCAGCAGTATCTACCATCTCCAAGATGCACTGCAGAAACTCACGAAGGTTCCTTGGGCATCACCTTCCAAACCCGCGACCACTACCATCTAGAAGGACAAGGGCAGCAAACACATGGGAACACCAGCACCTGAAAGTTCCCCTCCAAGTCACTCGCCATCCTGGCTTGGAAATATCGTCGTTCCTTCACTGTCACTGGGTCAAAATCCTTGAACTTCCCCCAGCATCTCATGAATGAATTTTAAAAAATCAATTGTAAACACAAAGCTTCCAGCCGGGATTGAACCGGGGACTTTCTCATGTAAAGTAAAGGTGATAATCAGTGCACTAGGGAAATGAGTGTGAATCCCCCCCGGACAGAGGGGAACTGACCATCCATCTCTAGCTCTAATTCCCAAACAGAAAATACTGCCAAGAATCAGCAAGTCAGGCTGAGTCTGTGGCCGCGCTCACCATCTGAAACCGTCACAATGCCCGGCTGATTGACGGCAGCTCCAGGCCAATAGTAAGAGGGGACGTGCCTGGAGGACCGCGCTGATCCTCCAGCCAATCGGAATGAATGAGGGGCGGGGCCGGACTGGGAGTGAAGCATGCGCAGTGTGAGTAATGGCGACTGAGAGACGCTTCTGTCTCGGAACCGGAATCGGTGAGTGTGTGAATGGCGGGGCGGAGGGAGCGATGGATCCGGCGGGTGGGCGGGGAGGCTTTGGAAACATGTTATGTAAACAGAAATCCCTGAAAAATAACTTTCCGGTCCCCGGGGTAACCGTTTCCCCATTTGCACCGAGCGAGGCCGCAACTTTCTCCCAGTTACAGACCCGGGGGTAACGGCCGCCATCTTTATTGGGGGCAAAGTGTATCAGGGCGCACGCGCCGCCGCCATATTTATTGGGGGCAAAAGATCAAAATGTTGCAAAAGCTCAGCAGGTCTGACAGCATCTGTGGAGAGAGAGGCAGAGTTAACGTCTCGAGTCCGTATTACTCTTCTTCAGAGCTAAGGAGAAGTAGAAATATCATGGACTTCACACTGTTTATGAGGGGTGAAGCAGGTGGAACAATGATATTCAGGTCCTGTTGAATTGAGTGAATCTGTCCAATCTTGATGTGATGTTTGGTCTGAATTTCCCGTCTGCAAATCCTCACCAAGGCTCCTTAGGCAGCAGCTTCCAAACCCACGACCACTACCATCTAGAAGGACAAGGGCAGCAGATACATGGGAACACCATCACTTGTAAATTCCCCTCCAAGTCACTCACCATCCTGACTTGGAAATATATCTCCGTTCCATCAATGTCGCTGGGTCAAAATCCTGGAATTCCCTTCCTAACAGCACTGTGGGTGTACCTACACCACATGGACTGCAGCGGTTCAAGAAGGCAGCTCCCCACCACCTTCTCAAGGGCACTGAGGCATAGGCACGAAATGCTGGCGCAGCCAGCGATGCTCCCATCCCATGAATGAATTAAAATAAAATGCTGTAAAAAGGAGATTCCAAAAATTCCATCACTATCCAAGGGTTGGTGCGGGAGGGAGGGCTTTAGATTCCTGGAACAATGGGCCCATTTCTGGGGAAGTTTGGGCCAATACAAGTCTGACAGGTTGCACCTGGGCTGCAACAAGACCAATATCCTTGCGAGGGGGTTGCTAATGCTGTGGGTGGGGGGTTAAACTAACTTAGCAGGGGGATGGGTTACAGAGTGGAGGTATACTAGGCATGATGCACAGACAAGTATAGAAGAAAAAATCAAGTCAGTCTGGAAGGCAGTTAAGTTAAGGCAAAAGGCAGCATGGCAAGGCTGGATGGCAACTATTTTAATGCAATGAGTATTGCAAGTAAGGCCGATGAGTTGAGGGTGTTGATGAACACATGGGGATATGATATCTTTGCTATAATGGAGACATGGTTGAGAGAGGGGCAGGACACACAGCTCAATACTCTGGGGTATGGAATCTTTGGGTGAGACGGGGGTGGGGGTGTAAAAGAGGAGGTGGGATCACAATATTGATCAAGGAGTCAATTACGGCAATAAGGAGGGATGATATCTTAGAAGGTTCCTCAAATGTGGCCATATAGGTAGAACCTAAAAACAAAAAGGGGGTAATCACATTGCTGGGAGTGTACTTTTGACCCCCAAACAGACAGTGAGAGATAGAAGGACAGATATGTAGGCAAATCTCAGAGAAGTGTAAAAAGACAGGGTAATAATAGAAGGGGATTTCAACTTCCCCAATATTAACTGGGATCGACAAAGTGTGAAAGGTTTAGAGGGGGCTGAGTTCTTAAAATGTACCCAAGAGAGCTTTTTAAGCCAGCACGTAGGAAGTCCTACGAGTGAGGCAGCAGTCCGAAGCCGGACAAGTGGTAGGAGTGTCTGTGGGGGATCATTTCGGTGATAGTGACCATAATTGAGTAAGATTGAAGGTAGTTATGGAAAAGGCCACAGATGATCTGGAAATAAAGATTCTGAATTGGGTGAAGGCTGATTTTAATATGATAAGACAAGATCTGGACAAAGTTTACTGGGAGCAGTTACTTGTAGGAAAATCTACATCAGAGCGGTGGGAGTCAGTCAAAAAGGAAATAGTGAGAGTGCAGGGCCGAAAATAAACTAAATTTCATAGGGAACAACAGTTTATACTGCATGAGAAAAGGGTGCTGATTGGTTGGCCAGTCAGTTCTGATTGGTCATTTCTATGGAGAATGTTCCAGGTCGTTATCATCATGTGCTTTTGTTTAATTCAACAAAAGGTGCCATGCCTGGACTTGTTCCTTCTGCCTGCAGAGGACAGATCCCCGTGTATGAATATATGTAGCTTCTAGCAAATGTAAGTGAGACACTTTATGAGCCTGACTGATAATCTTTGAAATTTGATGTTCTTGTGTCTGTCCTGATGAGTACAAGATTAAATGTTTTGACAGAATGTCTCTTTTTTTTAACAATACTCAAGTGCATTAAAGGGGGAAAGTGTGGTAGACAGAGGGAGAGGTGTCGTGAGAGAATCTCAGAGCTTGGGGACAAGGGAACTGAAGGCATGGTCACTAATGGTGGAGCGATTAAAATAGGGAATGTACAAGGCGAGAATTAGAGCAGTGCAGATATCTCAGAGGGTTGTGGGGCTGGAGGAGATTACAGAGATAGGGAGGGGCGAGGCCAGGGAGGGAATTGAAAATAAGGATGAGAATTTTAGAATCAAGTTGTTGCTTGACTGGGAGCCAAGGCAGGTCAGGAAGCAGAGGGAGGTGAGGGGAATGGGCCTCACTGTGAGTGAAGACATGGACAGGAGACTTTTGGATGGTGTTAAGTTTGCAGAGGGTAATGTGAGCGACCAGCCAGGAGTGTGTTGGAATAATCGAGTCTGGAGGTAACAATGGCAGCGATGAGGGTTTCAACAGCAGATTCACTGAGACAGGGTGAGGTTGGATGATGTTACAGAGGGGGAAACAGGCGATCTTAGTAATGGCACAGATATGAGGTCAGAAACTCATCTCGAAATCAATTTTAACACCGTGGTTGTGAACAGACAGGTTTAATCTCAGACCGTTCCCAGGGTGAGGGATGGAGTTGGTATCTAGGAAATGGAGATTGGAGAATGGAGAATGAAAACAGTGTCTTCAGTCTTCTCAGTGTTTAACTGGAGTTAATTAGTCATCAGGAAGAGAAGCAGTAACCAGAATGGGCCATGAGACTGATCCCAGATTTAACTTAGTTAGAGAGAGAGAGGAAGGAAGGAAACCCAGGGAGGTTTGAAGAAACCACCTTCACAATCGCTCATTAAATCTCCACACTGTGAGTTTTGGACACAAGGTTAACATCTGCTATTCTGTGTGGTCGGTCAGCGGGTTTCAGATTAATGTTTTGTCATGAGTAATGACTGAAGTGAATGATCAAACATATTGTTATCTCCAGTTGTACAAATTTGTTAAAAAGATACAGAAAGAATTGTCCAAAACTCTGGATTTCAGCACAGGGAGGGGGGAGATTGTGTGGGACAGGGATTTGCAGCTTTGGGGGAACAAGAGAGGAAATAATGTTCCACAGGAACTAGAATTGTCTGTTCTGAATTTCTATCCTGTTCTTACAGTGATGACTTTTATAAACTCCTTTTACAGAGAATTAGAAGGGGATAATTTGCAGATGGGAAACTCAAACCAAACATCACTTCAAGATCTGACAGTCACTCGATTCATCAGGACCTGAGTATCATTGGAATTTGAATGTGAAGGGAGAAATGTTTGTCAGTTCTGTCTGTGGGAGAAGATTTCAAACATCAGTGTGAGTGGAAAAGCACCGACACACACACTCGAGTGAGAGTGTTCCACTGCACTGACTGGAAAGAGCTTTAACCAGTTATAAAGCCTGAAATAACATCACACCATTCACAGCGGGGAGAAACCATACCGCGTTCTCTGTGTGGATGAGGCTTCAACTGATTATCAAACCTGGAGAGACACAGGGATACCTACACCATGGAGAAACCGTGGAAATGTGAGGACTGTGGGAAGGGATTCAGTTACCCATCTTCGCTGGAAATCCACCGACGTACTCACACTGGAGAGAGACCGTTCACCTGCTCCAAGTGTGGGAAGGGATTCACTTGGTCATCCAGCCTGCTGAGACACCAGAGAGTTCACACTGGGGAGAGGCCATTCACCTGCTCTGAGTGTGGGAAGGGATTCACTCAGTCATCCTACCTGCTAATTCACCAGCGGTTTCACACTGGGGAGAAGCCGTTCACCTGCCTTGTATGTGGGAAAGGCTTCACTGGGTCCTCTGACCTGCTGAACCACCAGCGAATTCACACTGAGGAGAGGCCATTCCCCTGTTCTTCCTGTGGAAAGAGATTCAGGTCTTGGTCCAACCTCAAAGTACACCAGCGAGTTCACACCGGAGAGAGACCATTCACCTGCTCCGAGTGTGGGAAAGGATTCACTCAGTCATTCAACCTGCTGATACACCAGCGGGTTCACACTGGAGAGAAGCCATTTGCCTGCTCCAAGTGTGGGAAGGGATTCACTCAGTCATCCAACTTGCTGAAACACCAGCGAGTTCACACTGGAGAGAGACCATTCACCTGCTCCGAGTGTGGGAAGGGATTCACTCAGTCATCCAACCTGCTGAAACACCAGCGAGTTCACAACTGACTGCAGGAGTCCTATTTTGCTGTTATTGCTGCTGTGAATCACATCCAGGACTGAACCATGTTCATTCTGACAGTTGGGGTTTAAAGCCAGCTAGTCTGGGTGTTTTGATGTCTTGTACTTTTGAGATGTTAATTAGATAAACATAAGGAAGTTAAGAGGTAAAGTGTAAATTTGCATTTGTTCAATACAGCATTCAAGAGTGGGAGTAAAACCTTGCACCTAGCTGGGAGACGCCAAGCAATGTGTTTAAATAACTAATAAAATTAGTGGGATGAAAATGTTATTGTTCGAAGATGTGACATTAAAAACCTAGGATGCAATGGAAAATTTACATTGAAATGGGAAGCTAGGTATAAACAGAAAGGAATTTGTGTGTGTAGGGCAGAGGCATTTAAGATCTAACCAGCCTGTAAGCCTACAACTGTGTCTGCAAAGGAACCAAATTGAAAGGAACCTCATATTTAATTTGTAAGGTCAAATGTGCTTTGCCTGGTGTCCGTTTAAAGTCTATAGGTTACTGATGCCTTGGTGAAGATTTACCTGGAGTGATTAATTTGGGGATTTGTTTAAAAGTTATTATGGTAGTAATTTGTAGACATGTGTATGTGTTTAACTTGTTAAATTAATAAATGATTAATTTAGTTTTATATATAAAAAAATCTTTTGAGGCTCGGTGGTCTTATTCCTGAATTCAGAGCTGCATCTCAAACATACCAATTAAAAATATAGGTTATGACAGTTGCTCAAGTTTCCCTCTCGGATTTAAACAACTCAGCCTTTACCAACTGCTGTGTTATAACACCCAGTGACAGAGAAGGAACAGTGATATATTTCCAAGTCAGGATGGTGAGTGGCTTGGAGGGGAATTTCCAGGTGGTGGTGCTCCCATGTGTCTGCTGCCTTTGCCTTTCTAGATGGTAGTAGTCTTGGTTTTGGAAGGTACTGTCTAAAAAGACTTGGTGAGCACCTTCTAAACCCAAAAATTAGGGTGTGAACAATTGGAAAAACGAGGAGATGCCCTCGCTCACATGAAATATTGGGGTGGTCTCTCTCCAGTGTGACTCTGTTGCTCTGTCAGTAAATGGGATAACCGACTTCATCTCTTCCCACATCCAGCTGCTGAGTGATCAGTCTGCAGTGTGAGTGATCCACGACTTTCCAGCTCAGACTGGAATTCGGTCCCTTCCCACATTCAACAACTTGCATTGACATAGCACCTTAACAGTAGTAAAAATGCCCCAAACTGCTTCACAGGAGTGGTAACAGTCCCCACATTAACATGATGGTTTCTTGACAACTCTGTGCTCATGTCGCCAATTGAATCTCTAAAAGACTGCTGTAATTTCCATACAAAAAACAGGAATGCACAGATTTTACTGACATAAACCAGTGGCTCTGAGAAATGTTCTATAACATTGTGTAACAACCTTACAGTTGGAAAACCACAGATCCTCTGACTCAGTATGATCCATGCCTTGGTTGACCTGCTAGGAATATAAAATAAACAGCAATTGTTTGTCTATTTCATGTCAGTGACATCACATACATTTATTTTAGTCCAATGTCTCAGAGCTGATTGTCTCCCAGACAAATTTCTTCCAACAATCTTAATAACGAGTCTTACCTGTCTCCCAGTTTGTTTCTATTGCTCCTGCATTCAGCCGATCCCATTCTCATTTCCATGGATACTTCTCACTGGTATTGTCACTATTATTTTCTTCACTTTACTTTTTCTAAATCTGTTTCCTATCTGCTTTATGTCTCTCCATTCTGACTATTCAGGCATTGTTCCCAAAGTTGATAAGGATGTAAAATGTGTCAAGCAGCATGGTATATATACTGTATCCGCTGTGTGCCTGCCATTTTCACCAGTCCCTCTATGTCCTCCTGACATTTGTTACTATCTTCCTCACTGTTTCCTGTATTTCCCAGTTTTGTGTCATGTGCAAATTTGAAATTCTGCCCATATCTCCATGTCCAGGTCAGTAACATATATCAAAGAGATCAGCAGTGCCAACACTAGACCCTGGGGTCACACTGCTGTAAACTCCCATCCATTCTGAAAAACAAACTTTTCTGCTTCCTGTCCCTGAGCCAGTTTTATACCCAGGCTGAAACTCATGGGTTTCAGCTTTGCTGACAAGGCTATTGTGTGGTACCATATTAAACATCATTTGAATGCCCATGTAAAATGTATCAACCCCATTCCCCTCACACACCCTCCCATTACTTCATCAAGTTGGTCAAAAATTATTTGTCTTTAACAAATCCATGGATTTTTTTCATTTATTAATCCATGCTTTTCCAAGTGCCAATTGATTTTCTCCCGGATTGTTGTCTCCAACCTTTCCCCACCACTGATGTGAAGCTGATTGTCCTGGAATAGCTGTGTTTTTGAACAGGGATGTAACATTTACAATCTGTCAGTCCTTTGACACCACTACTATATAAGGAGGATTGGAAGATTGTGACCAGAGCCTCCACAAGTTCCATGTGAAGGATGCTGTCTCTGACAGTGCAGCAGTCCCTCAGTGTCACCCTGGAGTGTCAGCCTAGATAATGTGCTCAGGTTTATTAATATTTCCTCTTGTTATTGATGTGGGTCATTAAGAAACAATGGACTCTTATGATGTCATCCAGTCCCAGTGCGATGATGTCATCCAGTCCCAGTGCGATGATGTCATGAAGACTATTCAATACCAGCGGAGCCTTAGTGGTGAAAATAGTTTTGTTCGAGATGGCAGCAAGTCCATTACTGATAGATCAGCAAATGGAATTAATGGGAAAGAAAGTGAGGCAGCTGATGAACATCAGGAATAGTGTTGTAAATTATGAAGATGAACAACATGTCGAGTATACATGTCCTATCACCCGGCACACTGTCCCCGTCTCCTGACACATTGGCCACGTTTCTAAATTTTTCCAGTTTGGATAAAAGGTCACTGACCTGAAACATTCACTGTTTCCCTCTCCACAGAAGCTGTTTGACCTGCTGAGAGTTTCCAACATTTTCTGTTTTGAGGTCGGATTTCCAGCATCTGCAGTATCTTGTTTTGGGTTCACAGTGGATCAGTTTTCCCTGAATTATCGTTCCCTGTTTAAAGGTGAAGAAGGGGATTTTAAAGAATGAGACAATAACTGTCCCCCTGTTTGACATGAAACTAAACTCACTGTTAATTCCTCCTCAGTAACAATTGTAAACACAAAGCTTCCAGCCGGGATTGAACCGGGGACTTTCTCATGTAAAGTAAAGGTGATAATCAGTGCACTAGGGAAATGAGTGTGAATCCCCCCCGGACAGAGGGGAACTGACCATCCATCTCTAGCTCTAATTCCCAAACAGAAAATGCTGCCAAGAATCAGCAAGTCAGGCTGAGTCTGTGGCCGCCCTCACCATCTGAAACCGTCACAATGCCCGGCTGATTGACGGAAGGTCCGGACCAATAGGAAGAGGGGGCGGGACTGGAGGACCGAGCGGGAGCGGCTGGTCCTCCAGCCAATCGGAGTCAATGAAGGGCGGGGCACAAGTGCTGACGCCACGCGCAAGCGCAGTGTCGTTATACCTGAAGCCCGGGGAGTGCGGGAGATGAAGGAGGAAGGAGGCGGGAAAGGGTGAGTAACAGCCGAGTGCAGGAGAGAAATGGAGTCAGTGTGGACTCGGATGCTTTATAAACACCCGGTGCAGGCCTCCGGACCCGAATTAGAAACTTTCGGTCCAGCGTTTGCGCCAAAACGACAACTGAGACTCTTCAGGTCTCAGACCCGGGGTAACGGCCGCCATCTTTATAGGGGGCAGTGTGCAGCAGGGCGCATGCGCGGTCATCCTGGTCCAGGTAGCAGGAGGAGAGAATATTGTGCATTTCTATCCTGGACTGACAGGGATGGATTTGGGAAACTCCTTTTACAGGGGGTTAGAAGGGGGGGACTTACATACAGCAAACTCAAACCAGGAGTAATGTTTGTTTCTTCTGAATATTTAATCCTGAACCTACAGTGATGATTTTTTTTTACAGGATTTTTGAAGATCTGGAATTTGAGGCAGGAAACACCAACCAAATCTGACAGAGTCACTTAGTTCATCATGTCCTGAACATCAATGGATTTTGAACATGGAAGGAAAAAGCACTGTTCACAGTGGGGAGAAACCGTACATGTGTTCTGTGTGTGGACGAGGCTTCAGCCAATCATCTGGCCTGTTGAGGCATAAGCACAGTCACAACAGGGGAAAACCGTGGAAATGTGGGGACTGTGGGAAGGGATTCAGAACCCCTTCGGAGCTGGAAATTCATCAGCACAGTCACACCGGGGAGAGGCCGTTCACCTGCTCTGAGTGTGGGAAGGGATTCATTCACTCATCCACCCTGCTGACACACCAGCGAGTTCACACTGGGGAGAGGCTGTTCACCTGCTCCAAGTGTGGGAAAGGATTCACCCGATCATCCAACCTGCTGAGACACCAGCAAGTTCACACAGGGGAGACACCATTCACCTGCTCGAAATGTGGGAAGAGATTCACTCGGTCATCCACCCTGCTGCAACACCAGCGAGTTCATGCTGGGGAGAGGCCATTTACCTGCCCTGAGTGCGGAAAGGGATTCACTACCTCATCTATCTTGTCGAAACACCAGCGAGTTCACACTGGAGAGTTCGCCTGCCCTGAGTGTGGGAATGCATTCACTGATTCATCCACCCTACAGAAACACCAGCGAGTTCACACTGGGGAGAGACCTTTTCAATGTCCAGACTGCGAAATGTGTTTTAAGAGTTCCGGAGAGCTGATATCTCATCAACGTGTTCACACTGATGAGAGACCGTTCAGGTGCTCTCTGTGTGGGACTGGGTTCAGGTGGTCATCTCAACTCACTGTGCACCAGCGAACTCACACTGGGGAGAGACCATTCTCCTGCTCTGAGTGTAGGAAAGGATTCACCCAGTCATTTAACCTGCTGAGACACCAGCATGTTCATACTGCTGAGAGACCTTTTAAATGACCAGACTGTGGAAATTGCTTTAAAAGTCCCAGGGAATTGATATCCCATCGACGTGTTCACACTGACGAGAGACCATTCAAGTGCTCTCAGTGTGGGGCTGGGTTCAGGCATTCATCTCACCTCACTGTACATCTGCGTACTCACACTGGGGAGAGACCATTCACCTGCTCCAAGTGTGGGAAGGGATTCACTCAGTCATCTCACCTGCTGACACACCAGCGAGTTCACAAGCAACAACAGTAATTGGATTTTGCTCTTACTCACATCCAGAACTGAACCCCATGTTTATTGGGGTCTGCTTCGGCTGATGTTAATAAACTCCAGCACAATTATAGGTGTTAATATTATGAATAAAAATGAAATAAATAAGTTTTGTGTTCAACAGACAGTGTTGAGCCTCTTTAATATCTCTAACACAAGTTAGTTCCTTTTGAAGGGCTCTCCCTCTCTCCTGTCTCCTCCACCCTCAACAACAAGTGTGAGGAGCTCATGGAGCTTCTTTGTCACTAAGATTGAGACAATCCGATCAGCTGCTTCTGCTGCTTCCCTCCCTTCCATTAACCCACTGAGACAAACTGTCTCTTAACTCCCCCCTTGTCTGAGAGCTGAACCCACATCTTTCTCCATCCAGCCTCCACATACTCAGCAAGTTCAGACTGCAGAGAGAGGTTTAAATGCTTAGATGTATCAAGAGCTTTAAAAACCCACATTCACTGATGTTTCACCAGTGCATTCACTCTGGTTCCACTCCATTCACCTGCTCTCACTGCGGGTAGAGGTTCAGGTGATTGTCCATCCTGCTGCAACACCAGTGAGTTCACACTGGGGAGAGGTCATCCACCTGCTCCATGTGTGGGGAGGGATTCACTGATTCATCTAACCTGTTGGCACATCAGTGAGTTCACACTCATCAAAGATCTTTTAAACATCTGGATTGTGGGAAGTGTTATAAAGGTTCTCTGGAGCTGACGTGCTATCAACATGTTCAAACTGACAAGAGACCGTTCAGGTGCTCTCGCTGTGGGACTGGGTTCAGGTGATCATGTGAACTCAGTATCTACCAATGCACTCACACTGGGGAGAGACTGTTCACCTGTTCCATGTGTGGGAGAGATTCACTCAGTCATCCCACTTGACTACACATCAACCTGTTCATTCTGATAAGAAACCGTTTCAAAGTTCTGCCTGTGAAAGAGATTTTAAACCAAAGTAGACGCTCTGAAACACAAACACATTCAACCTCACCATCCCTGGGTTTGTCCTGTCCCAGATGCAGGACAGACCCAGCAGAGGTGGCAGGACAGTGATATACAGTCGGGAGGGAGTTGCCCTGGGAGTCCTCAACATCAACTCCGGACCCCATGAAGTCTCGTGGCATCAGGTCAAACATGGCCAAGGAGACCTCCTGCTGATTCCCATGTACCGCACTCCCTCAGCTGATGAATCAGTGCTCCTCCATGTTGAACACCACTTGGATGAAGCACTGAGGGTGGCAAGGGTGCAGAATGTACTCTGAGTGGGGGACTTCAATGTCCATCACCAAGAGTGGCTCGGTAGCCCCACTACACACTGAGCTGGGCAAGTCCGAAAGGACATAGCTGCTAGACTGGGTCTGCGGCTGGTGCTAAGTGAACCAACAGGAGGGAAAAACATACATCATCACCAACCTGCCCGCCGCAGAGGCATTTGTCCATGACAGTACTGTTAGGAGTAACCACCACACAGCCCTTGTGGAGATGAAGTCCCATCTTCACATTGAGGATACCCTCCATCGTGTTGTGTGGCACTATCACCATGCTAAATAGAATAGATTTCAAACAGACTGGGCAGCCATGAAGTGCTGTGGGCCATCAGCAGCAGCAGCAATGTACTGAATCACAATCTGTAACCTCATGGCCCGGCATAACCCCCTCTCTAACATTGTCATAGAGCCAGGGAATCAACCCTGGTTCAATGAAGAGTGCAGGAGGGCATGCCAGGAGCAGCACCAAACATACCTAAAAATGAGGTGTCAAGCTGGTGAAGCTATAACACAGGACTACTTGCATGCCAAACAGCATAAGCAGCAAGTGATAAGCAAAGCTAGGCATCCCACGATCAATGGATCAGATCAAAGCTTTGCAGTCCTATCACATCCAGAAAGGGGGCATCAATAGTGCTATCAAGTGGTACTTGCTCAGCAATAACCTGCTCATTGACGCTCAGTTTGGGTTCCGCCAGGGCCACACAGCTCTTGTCCTCATTACAGCCTTGGGTCAAACATGGAGAAGAGAGCTGAACTCCTGCGATGAGGTGAGAGTGACTGCCCTTGACATCAATGCAGCATTTGACCGAGTGTGGCATCAAAGAGCCCTAGCAAAACTGGAGTCAACGGTATCAGGGGGAAAACTCTCCGCTGGTTGGAGTCATACCTAGCACAAAAGAAGATGTTGTAGTTGTTGGAGGTCAGTCATCTCAGCTCCAGGACATCACTGCAAGAGTTCCTCAGGGTAATGTCCTCAGCCCAACCATCTTCAGCCAATTCATCAATGACCTTCCATCCATCATAAGGTCAGAAGTGGGGATGTTCGCTGATGATTGCACAATGTTCAGCACCATTTGTGACTCCTCAGATACTGAAGCAGTCCATGTCCAGATGCAACAAGACCTGGACAATATCCAGGCTTGGGCTGACAAGTGGCAAGTAACATTCGTGCCAGACAAGTTCTAGGCAATGACCATCTCCAACAAGAGAGAATCCAACCATCACCCCTTGATGTTCAATGGCATTACCATCACTGAATCCACCACTATCAATATTCTGGGGGTTACCATTGACCAGAGACTGATCTGGAATAGCCAAATAAATACTGCACCTACAAGTCCAGGTCAGAGGCTAGGAATCCTGCTACAAGTAACTCACCAGCGAGTTCACACTGAGTTCATTCAGCCATTCAGCTGCACTTCCTGTAGACAGAGGCTCAGGTATTCAGGCAACCTCAAAGCCCACCAGCGAGTTCACACAGGAGAGAGGCCATTCATTTGCACTGTGTGTGAGAAGGGATTCCATTGGTTATCCAGCTGCCGAGACTCCAGCAAGTTCACAAGTGACTGTAGGAGTTAGATTCTGCTGTTATTGCTGGTCTTAATCACATGCAGGACTGATAGTCTGACTGTATTTGGTCTGTTTGTGTTGATGTTAGCAACCCTATAACTGATTGGAGTTTAATACTCTGGGTATGTCATTGATTTTCAGGACTGCATTTTGTCCTTTTTTGAAAGCACCATCTGTGACCTCTCCCCTTAATTCAGGAATTCTCAACAGGAACTCAATTTCAATAAAATTATGGACTTGTAATTCAATCTTAAATTGATCTTTGGTGCAAACTCTACAATTCAGTGTCTGAGAGGTTCCACTGATTAACACCTACAATTAGAAAGTGCTGATTAATCCTTGCTGACAATTCTTACCGACTTGCACATTCTTCACAGTGACATCTCCATTATAGAGACATATAGGAACAAAAGACTTAGGAGCAGGAGGGAGGCTATTCAGCCCTTCGGGTTTGTTTCAGCATTCAATTAGATCATGGCTGATCTGGTTGTGGTATCAACTCCACTTTCCTGTCTGTCCCCCATAACCCTTGACTCTGTTGTCTATCAATAATCTGTCTAATTCAGCTCTGAATACATTCAATGACCCAGCCCTCACTGCTTTCTGTAGAAAATAATTCTACATAACAATGACCCCTTGAGAGAACAACATTTCTTATCAACTCCGTCTTAAATGGTAGACCACATATTCTTAAACTGTGTCCGCTCGTTCTGTCTCTCACAAGTGGAATCATCCTCCTGCTACCTACCCTATCAAATCCCCTCAGGATTTGAAGAAGAGTCATACGGAGTCGAAACGTTAACTGTGTCTTTATCTCCACAGATGCTGTCAGACCTGCTGAGATTTGGCAGCATTTTTTGTTTTTGTCCCCTTAGGATCTTATCTGTTTCCTTATGATCACCTCTCATTTTTCTGAACTCCAATGGGTGAAGGTCAAATTTTCTACAGAAGATAAGCCCCTCATCCCAGGGATGAGTTGAGTGAACCTTCTCTGAACTGTTTCAATGCAATTATATCTGTTTCTAATAAGGAGACCACAGCTGTACACAATATTCCAGATGTGGTCTCACCAAGGCCCTGTACAGCTGCAGTAAAACTTCCCTACTGTTATATTGCATTTTATATTGGTGAAATTTAATTATCAAGGAACATAAACAAAATAGTCAAGTGTTTTATAGGCTCATCAATGGAAGCTTCATCAATCAATGTTGATATTGCTGAATCTTGGAAGTCACTGAGTTCAATCATTTCTGACACAGCAGCAACAACATTTGGGAAAGGTGGAACCCACAACAAAGACTGGTTTGAGACCTACTTAGCAGAGATGAATCTGTCATTGAAGCAAAAGGCAAAGCCTACACGATTACAACATAAACCCAACAGCTAGAACACTGTGTAACTTGAAATTAGTTGACACAGTTGTTTAAAACACAGGAAGATACTGTGCAAATAAACACTGGATCAGCCCAGATCATGAAATCCAAACTGCCTGTGACAATGGAAATCTACATGCTGTGTATGATGGGATCAGGAGGGCACTTGGTCCGACCATCACCAAAGTTGTCCCCCTAAAATCAGCAGATGTTGACGTTCTCACCGACAGAATTAAACAGATGTCCCGCTGGGGTGAACACGACTGTGAGCTGTATACCTGTCGAACAGACATCTCCAAGTCTCCGTTTGACTCTCTCCTGCAGCTTCCTTTCATGGTTGAGTTGGACGAGGAACCATCATCACTTGAGCTCGAAAAGGCCATTGATTCCTTAGCAAGCGGGAAAGACACCCAGCAAGGATGGAATTCCAGCTGAACTGCTCAAGCCCAGAAAATCCCATCCACTGTCGCACCTTCGTGACCTCCTTCTCCTCTATTGAAATTTCTTTCTCTTCTGCAGCTGATTTAAAGTTGCAGATTTTGCTCCGAAGATTAAGTTGGGATTGATATTCAAAGTTAACTACTTTACTGCAGAAACAACTTCAGCTGGGAGTCAGTGAATTAAGAGGAAAGATCCCAGACAGCAGCTCTGCAAGGTACACTGCAGGCCCGACAGCTCAATCAGCTCCACTCTCAGCTCAAGAGAGCTCAACAACTCCACATCCTGTCCATAGGGGAGTTCTCCTGGTGCAGTGGGACCAATATTCGTGCTTTAACACCACCAAATAAAACTGGATTAATCAGTTAGTCTGATTGCTGTTTGTGGAATCTTACTGTGCACAAACTGGCTGTGGTGAAACAGAAACAACTTGTATTTATATATCTTTTATGTAACAAAATGTGCCAAGGTGCTTCACAGGACTTTCATAAAGAAACATTTGACATCGACTGGCATGGGTTGATATTTGGGTCAATGGACAGAACCTTGATTGGAGAGTCAGATATTAACAAGTCTCTTTAATCAGGAGAGAGAGGTGGAGAGGTTTAGGGAGGAACTTCCGGAACTTTGCACCTAGGCACGGCCACCAATGGTGGAGTAATTAAAATCAGGGATGCTAAAGAGTACAGAATGAGATAGCACAGATATCTCAGAGGGTTGTGCGACTGGAGATTACAGAGATTGGGAGGGACGATGCCATTGAGGGATTTGTAAACAATGTTCCAAATTTTAAAATTGAGGCATTGCTTGAACAGGAGCCAATTGAGGTTAATAAGCATAGGGGTGATGACTGAATGGAACTTGGCATGAGAAAGCACATGGACAGCAGAGTTTTGGATGATCTCACATTTCCGTGTGGGTGTTGGGTGAATGTGAGGGGCTGGCCAGGAATGTATTGGAATTGTCAAGTCTAAAGGTAACACGGACACGGGTGAGGGTTTGAGCAGCAGATGAGCTCGGGTTAGGTGGAGTCAGGCGACGGTGTTAGTGATGGTGTAGATATGTGGTCAGAAACTCACCTTGGGGTCAAATATGACACCAAGATTGTGAACAGTGTGGTTCAGCCTCAGACAGTTCCCAGGGAGAGGGATGGACTCGGTAGTTAGGGAACGGAATTTGTAGTGGTGACCGAAGACAATGGCTCTGATCTTCCCAATTTTTAATTGGAGGAAATTTCTGCTCATCCAGCACTGAATACACGAAAAGCAGTTTGATAATTTAGTAACAGTGGGGAGGAAGGGAGGTAGAGCTGGGTGTTGTCAGTGTACATATGAAAACTAACACGGTGCTTTTGGATGATGTCACCTAGTGGCAGCATGTAGATGGGAAATAGGAGGGGCCAAGGATAGATCCTTGGGGGACACCAAGTACAAGGACTTTGGAGAGGAAATGGAGGTTGAAGATGGGGCGGTTGTTTGAAAAGATGGTCAGGTCAAGAATTTATTTTTAGGATGGGTGATGACGATAGAGTTGATGATCAGAGGGACATTACCAGAAGAGAGAGAAACATTAATGTTATCAGCTAATAAGGGGAAATTGGATAATCAGCAGTTTAGTGAGAATAAGGCCAAGGGAGCAGAAGGAGGGCCTCATGGACAAGATGAGCACTGAGAGGACATGAGGGGAGACGGAAAACTGGAGAAAGATGTGAGTTCAGGGCTCAGCCAAGAGTGAACCTTAGAGACAGTTTGGCCCAGTGGGAGAGGGGAAGGGAGGGAAGCAGCAGAGGCAGCTGATCGGATTGTCTCAATCTTAGTGACAAAGAAGCTCCGTGAGGTCCTCATACTTGTTGCTGGAGGTGAGGTTGGAGGTGACAGGGGAGAAGCAGAGTATTGGAGATATTAAAAAGATTCAACACACCTTGTATTTCACACCAAGTTGATTTAATTGATTTGTATCAACAATATTAGCCTCTATAACAGGGCTGGAGTTTATTAACATCAGCAGAAACAGAACCCAATGAACAAGGTTCCAGCCAGGATGTGATTAACTACAGTAATTGGATTTTGCTGTTACTTGTCAACTCGCTGGTGTCTCAGCAGCACAAATGACTGAGTGAATCACTTTCCACACACAGACCAACTGACTGGTCTCTCCCCAGTGTGAACTCGGTGGTGTTTCAGTGGGTAGGTTCAACTAACGAATCCCTTCCTACAGTCAGGGCAAGTGAGCAGCCCCTTCTCCAGTGTGAACTCGCTGGTGTCTCAGAAGGTTGGATGACTGAGTGAATCTCTTCCCACACATGGAACAGATGAGCGGCCTCTCCCCGGTGTGACTGCGCTGATGTACAATGAGGTCAGATGATCGCCTGAACCCAGTCCTGCAGTGAGAGCACCTGAACGGTCTCTCGTCAGTGTGAACACGTTGATGCAAGATCGGGTCCTGGTAACTTTTATAGCACTTCTCGCAGACTGAGCATGTAAACTGTCTCTGGTCTGAGTGAACCAGCTGATGTCTCAGTAGGTGGGATGACCTAGTGAATCCCTTCCTACACTCAGAGCAGGTGTACGGTCTCTCCCCAGTGTGAACTCGCTGGTGTGTCAGCAGGTCGAATGATCGAGTGAATCCCTTGCCACATTTTGAGCAGGTGAATGGTCTCTCCCCATTGTGAACTCGCTGGTGTGTCAGCAGGTTTGTTGAAGTAATGAATCCCATCCCACACTCAGAGCAGATGAATGGTCTCTCCCCAATGTGAACTCTCTGGTGTGTCTGCAGGTTGGTTGAACTAATAAATCCCTTCCCACACTCGGAGCAAGTGAATGGTCTCTCCCCAGTGTGATCTCGCTGCTGTGTCAGCAGAGTGGATGACTGAGTAAATCACTTCCCACACTCAGGGCAGGTGAATGGCTTCTCCCCAGTGTGACTGCGTCGATGAGTTTCCAGGTCAGATGGGTAATTGAATCCCTTCCCACAGTCCCTGCACTTACACGGTTTCTCCCCAGCGTGAGCATCGCTTTCTGCTTCCATGTTCAAAGGCTGATAATATCCAGGTCCTGATGAATCAAGTGACTCTCTCAGGTCTTGGTGTGAGTTTCCCGACAGCAAACCTTCCCCTTCTGTTACCCTGTGAAATTGATTTAAAACAGAAAAAAGCGAGTGAGAGAGAACCCACAAAAACACAAAGACAGGTTGTGAAATTGAGCTGAATGAATCTGGGAATTTGTGGGGCCGGCACGAGGAAAAAGTGACCATGAAAACTGCTGGATTGTCATAAAAAACCAACTGGTTCACTAATGTCCTTCAGGGAAGGGAACCTGCCATCCAGTCTGGGCCTACACAAGATTCGAGCTTCTAGGGGAGGAGGGAGAAAGAGCGAGAGAGAAGCAGGAGAACCCTGACAGAATCTCCCAAACCCTTAACCTCCACCCCCTAGAAGGACCAGGGTAGCAGGTGTATGTGAACACCATCACCTCCAAGTTCCCCTCCAAGTCACTCACCATCCTGACTTGTCTGACATCCAGTACTAGATGAGCAGAAAATTATTCCATTTAAATAATGGGAAGATTGAAGCCACTGTCTTCAGTCCCCACTACAAACTCCACTCCCCAGACACTGACTCTGCACCTCACGCTGACAACTGTGTGAGGCTGAACCAGATTGTTCACAACCATAGTAAAATATTTCACACCAAGATGAGCTTCCAACTACATATCCACATCATCACCAAGACCACCTATTTCCACCTCAGTAACATCGCCCGACTCCAGCCCAGTCTCAGCTCATCTGCTGCTGAAACTCTCATCCATTCCTTTGTTAACTCTAGACTTAACTATCCTAACACACTCCCAGCCGGCCTCCCATATTCAACCTCCCTGTAAACTTGAGGTCATCCAAAACTCTGCTGCCCGTGTGCTTACTCACACCAAGTCTTGTTCACCCATCACTCCTGTGTTCACTGATCTACACAGACTCAGACAAATCTGTTAGAATTCTTTGAGGAGGTAACGAGTAGGTTAGACAAAGGAGAGCCAATGGATGTTATCTACTTGGACTTCCAGAAGGCCTTTGACAAGGTGCCACACAGGAGGCTGCTCAGTAAGATAAGAGCCCATGGTGTTAGAGGCAAGGTACTAGCATGGATAGAAGATTGGCTGTCTGGCAGGAGGCAGAGAGTGGGGATAAGCGGGCTCAGGATGGCGGCCGGTGACTAGTGGAGTTCCGCAGGGGTCAGTGTTGGGACCACAACTTTTCACTTTATACATTAATGATCTAGATGAAGGAACTGAGGGCACCCTGGCTAAGTTTGCAGATGATACAAAGATAGGTAGAGGGACAGGTAATATTGAGGAAGCGGGGAGGCTGCAGAAGGATTTGGACAGGTTAGGAGAATGGGCAAAGAAGTGGCAGATGGAATACAACGTGGGGAAGTGTGAGGTCTTGCACTTTGGTAGGAAGAATAGAGGCATAGACTATTTTCTAAATGGGGAGAGAATTCAGAAATCTGGAGTGCAAAGGGACTTGGGAGTCCTAGTCCAGGATTCTCTTAAGGTTAACTTGCAGGTTGAGTCGGTAGTTAGGAAGGAAAATGCAATGTTGGCATTTATTTCGAGAGGACTAGAATATAAAAGCAGGGATGCGCTGCTGAGGCTTTATAAGGCTCTGGTCAGACCACATTTAGAATATTGTGAGCAATTTTGGGCCCCGTATCTCAGGAAGGATGTGCTGGCCTTGGAGTGGGTCAAGAGGAGGTTCACGAGAATGATCCCAGGAATGAAAGGCTTAACATAGGAGGAAAGTTTGAGGACTCTGGGTCTATACTCAATGGAGTTTAGAAGGATGAGGGGGGATCTGATTGAAACTTACAGATAACTGAAAGGCCTGGATAGAGTGGACGTGGGGAAGATGTTTCCATTAGTAGGAGAGACTAGGACCGGAGGGCACAGCCTCAGAGTAAATGGAAGACCTTTTAGAAGAGAGATGAGGAGAAACTTCTTTAGCCAGAGAGTGGTGAATCTATGAAATTCATTGCCACAGAAGGCTGTGGAGGCCAGGTCATTGAGTGTATTTAAGACCGAGATAGATAGGTTCTTGATTGGTAAGGGGATCAAAGGTTACGAGGAGAATGGGGTTGAAAAACTTATCAGCCATGATTGAATGGCGGAGCAGACTTGATGTGCCGAATGGCCTAATTTCTGTTCCTATGTCTTATGGTCTTTTGGCTCCGGGTTGAGGAGAAGCTAAATTATAAAATTGTCATCCTTATTTTAAAGGCTGTGTTTGCTGCCGTTTTGCAAGCGCAGTTGTTCTGTTTTACTCTGTCTTCATAGGGTTAATCTCTCGTCCTCCTCAGACTCAAGTCACCACTGCAGACTCGCCGTGAGGAAACTCAGACTGACCTGATTACAGTGTCCATCAATCAGCCAATTCAGAACTCAGCCAACAGCAGAGAGCTTTGACTGAACATTCCTAATCACTAATGCTTTTTATAAACGCATCCTGTTCTTTGAAATGCCTTGGAAAGTTTTATTACGTTAAAGGTGCTATATAAACACAAATTGCTGTTGTTGATTTGGACATATATCACTGCCCCTTCATTATTGCTGGGTGAATAACCTGTAACTCCTTACCTAAAAGCATTGTGGGAGCACCTTCACCACACGGACTGCAGCGGTTCAAGAAGGTCAAACATCATCTTCTCCACAGGCAACTGGGGATTGGCGATATTTGCTGGTTGGTGAAAGGGCAGGGGAGTGGGACTAGCTGATTTGCTCTTGCAGAGAGCCAGCATGGGCACAATGGGCTGAATGGCCTCCGTCTGTATGGTAATCATTCAATGATTCTAAGACTCGATGAGAAAGGACCTACACTGGAGGCCAGGGACCAACTTCTGTAACCAACAGCCACCCTGATATAAACCGGCTCTTAATTGGTCCATCTGTGTTTCTAGACTCGGTTCTGTGAGCAACGCCTGCAATAAAATAATAGCAAAGTACTGCAGCTGCTGGAAATCTGAAATAAAAAGAGCAAATGCTGGAAATACTCAGCAGATCAGGTAGTATCTGTGGAGAGAAAGAAACAGAGTTAACACTTCAGGGTGTGCAGAATGGATTACAGGGAATAAAAATGGTGCAGAATTTGATGGTCAATATAAGCTCAGAAGTGGAAGAGGAATGGACTGTAGCGAGGAAAAACAATTCCTGACTGTGAAAGATACTATGGGAAGATAATGCTGGTAAGACAGCAGCACATGGTTGGGGGATGGGCAGTGGTGGAAACCTCATTTAGACACAGTCAGCAGAAGTAACAGTTAAATGCCAAACACAGCTAAAATGCACCCAGTATTAGAGACAGAGGAAGGTAGACAATGGCAGAGAGGTGATCAGGGAGGGCAGAGGTGAAACAGAGCAAAAGATGGACATGGAATCAGATCCACAGTAAAGGAGCCACACCAGCCCCAGAGCGATGGAACCTCTAAAAGATAACAGAGCAGAGAACTAAAAGCTCCAAATTGTAGATGAATGGTCAAAAATACTCAACTCTGAAACAATTTCAGTTTCCAACTTTAAAATCTCCTGCTTGAGCCTGCAGCTGGAAAGATATCAGAAGCACTGGAGTCAGAGAAAAATCTCCCAAATGAGGAAATACCTGGGGAGCGGGATGATGTCACCGTGTAACTGTCGATGTGTGATGATGTCACCGTGTAATTGTCGATGTGTGATGATGTCACAATCACGAACACGGAACATCTGGGTCTGTGCAAACCAGTGATCATCACACATTATGAAGGATGGGAGGGTCCTTGAGATGGGGCAGAGGAGATTTATCAGAATGGGTCGAGGGATGAGGGATTTTAGTTGCAAGGTTAGGTGGGAGAAACTGGGATTGTTCTCCTTCGAGCAAAGTAGATTGAGGGAAGTTTTAACAAAAGGTGCACAAAATTATGAAATGTTTACATAAAGTAGTTAAAGAAAAGCTGTTCACAGTAGCAGATCATGAAAGGATTATGGGTCACAGAATTAAGATTTTGGGTAAGATATACAGGAGGGATGTGAGAAAGAAATGTTTGCACAGTGAGTGGTAATGACCTGGAACTCAATGCTTACACTCAGAGGCCGAAAGAATCCAGGTCCTGAATTTTTATCCTGGACTGAGTGTGGCAGGTTTGGGAAACGGTTCATACAGAGCATTAAAAAAGGAGGATCCAGGTCCTGATGAATTGAGTGACTCTGTCAGATCTCAACCGTCTGTGAATGTTCCCCTTCTAACCCCCTGTAAAAGGAGTTTCCAAAATCCATCCCTGTCAGTCCAGGAGAGAATTTTACAAAATTCTCTCCTCCTGCTACCTGGGCCAGGATGACCGCGCATGCGCCCTGCTGCACATTGCCCCCTATAAAGATGGCGGCCGTTACCCCGGGCCTGGCGAAGGGAGAAATTCAGACTTTTTCGACCCGTTCTCTGCAAACACAAGATCGGTACCTTGTTATTACGGGTCTGCGGCCTGCACTGTGTCTTTATGAAGCCTCCCTGCCCACTCCGCTGGCTCCATTCCTCCTCACACACCCACTAACTCTGTTAGTTTGCTCCACTCGACATTCTCTCACCCGCACTGAGCAGCTTCAGTCACAGACCAGTACTACGCATGCTCATGAAACGGGCCGCACTGCGCATGCTCCAAGCACACACCCTAATACGCATGTGTAGGGAGCACCTGTTGTGAGGATAGGGCACATTCTGGCCCCGGTTGAAGGCTGGGTAACCAGGCTGCCATTGATAGGTCGTTTTTTTGAATAGAAAATTATGTTTTGTGATCCAATGACGAACAAAGCCCAAGACCAAAATATAAAATTATTCAGTCAATTGGTATGACAAACGAAGTGCATGGGTACTCTGCCATAATACTGTCCCGGGTGTAAATAACTGCAGTAAAACTACCTACATTTCGATGTGAACACACTGGAGTCTCAGTCGGTGGTGTGAACAATTATTTTTTCTTCCCATACACAGAACATTTAAATTCCGTCTTGTCAGTAAGAACGTGACAATTCAGCCGGTGAACAATCCTTTCACAATGTCATTTTACCCCTAAGTTCCAGGACCATTGTGCGTGGATTTGGGAGGTAAGCATGATTTTGGAGACGGAAGAGTGGTCGGAGATTGGATGCGAATTGCAAGGATGTCAGGGACAAGGATGTACTCATGGGAGGGAGAGAAGCAGGAGAGGCAGCTGATCTCAATTGTCTCAAGATTCTCAAGATTGTCTCAATCTAAGTGACAAATAAGCTCCATGAGCTCCTCACACTTGTTGGAGGTGTGGATGCAGGAGACAAGGGAGAGGGTGAGTCCGAAACAAGGACTAATTTGTGTTAGAGATGTTTTTAGAAATTCAACATCCTCTGTGTTTGACAGAATGTTGATTTATTTGACCTTTATCCAGAATATTAACCTTATAACTGGGCTGGAGTTTATTAACATCAGCTGAAACAGACCCCAACGGGTATAGTTCATTCTTGTACATTATTAACAGCAAAATCCAATCACTGTAGTTCACTGTGAACTCGTTGATATCTCGGCAGGTGGGATGACTGAATGCATATCTTCCCACACTCGGTGCAGGTGTACAGCATCTCCCCAGTATGAGAGCACTTGTGCAGAGAGAGGTGGGATGATTGCCTGAATCCAGTCCCATAAAGAAAGCATCTGAACGGTCTCTCATCAGTATGAATACATTGCTGTTGGATCAGTTCCTGAGAACTTGTAAAGCACTTCCCACAGTCTTGAAATTTAAAAGCTCTCTTTGATGTGCAATCAGGTTGGATAAATTAATGAATCTCTTTCCACACAGCACAGATGAATGGCCTCTCCCCAGTGAGAACTCGCTGGTGTGTCTGCAGGTGGGATAACGGAGTGAATCCCTTCTGACACTTTAAGCAGGTCAATGGCCTCTCCCCAGTGTGTACGCTCCAATGAGTTTCCAATTTCGATGGGTAAATGAATCCCTTCCCATTGTCAACATTTGCACAACTGCTTTCAGTTGTGACTGCATTTATGTTTTGACCAGGCCAGATGATCGGCTGAAACCTCATCCACATGCAGAACACTGTGAATGGTGCTTTCTTCTCCCATTTTCAAAATCCCACAATTCTCTGCGGCCCAGAAACCACTCTGTCCAATAGAGACGCCCTCTGAAGAAGGGACATACAGACTCGAAACTGCTGTCAGGCGTTGCAAGGGCCAAGGACATAAAAGTTCATTCACAAATGTTACAGGAACGGATAGGTTATAATCGCCAGGAAAGGCTAAACAGCCTGAAGCTCTTTTCTCTGGAAAAGAGAAGGCTGAGAGATGACCTGATAGAAATGGGATAAAGAATGGAGTTGGTAGCTCAGGAATGAAAACAATGGCTTCAATCTTCCCAAAATTTAACTGGAGAAAATTTCTGCACATCCATAAGCAGTCTGATAATTTAACAGAAGTGGAGAAGTGGAGAGAGGTGGTGGTGAGGTAGAGCTGGGCACTGTCAGTGTCCATGTGATAACTGACACTGTGTTTTCAGATGATGTCGCTGTGGGGAGAATGTTGCTGAGAAATAAATGGAGGCCAAGGCTGGATCCTCTGGGGACTGTGGGAGTGGGAAGGGAAGACATTCCAAGTGATTCTCTGACTATGATTAGATAGAGAAGAATGGAACCAGGAGAGAGCAGCCCCACCCAGTTGGACGACAGTGGAGAGGTGTTGGAGCAGAATGGTGTGGTCAACCTTGTCAAAGCAGGTCGAGAAGGGATAGTTTCCCTTTGCCACTGTCACATAGGATGTCATTGGTGGCTTTGATCTGAGCTGTTTCAGTACAGTGGCAGGGGCAGAAACCTGATTGGATGGATTCAAGCGGGGAGTTCTGGGAAAGATGGAGACGGATTTGGGAGGTGTGAACACTTTTCAGGAGTTCAGACGGGAACTGGGGGTTGAAGATGGGTCAATACTTTGCAAGGACAGTAGAGTTTAGTAATTGTTTTTTGAGGAAAGGGTGATGATTTGAAGGAGAGAGGGATATTACCAGGAGAGAGGGATATTACCAGAAGAGAGAGAACCATGAACAATCTCAGTGAACATGGGGTAGTTGGGTAATCAGCAGTTTAGTGGGAATAGGGTTGATGGAGCAAGAGGTGTGTCTCATGGACAAAGTGAGCTCTGAGAGGGCAAGAGAGGAGATGGGAGAGAAGCTAATGAAAGATGTGGGTTCACGGCTTGGACAAGAAGGAAAATTATAGAGACAGTTTGTCCCGGTGGGTTAGTGGAAGGGAGGGAAGCAGCAAAGGCAGCTGATTGGATTGTCTCAATCTTAGTGACAAAGAAGCTCCATGAGCTCCTTACACTTGTTGTTAGAGGTGAGGATGGAGGAGAGAAGGGAGATGGAGAGCCCTTCCAGAGAAACTAACTTGTGTTAGAGATATTAACAAGACTCAATATGCAATATTTAACACAAATATATTTTATTTGTCCTTATCCAGAATATTAGCCCCAATAACTGGGCTAGAGTTTATTAACATCAGCAGAAACAGAATACAATGAACAAGGTTCAGTCCTGGATGTGATTAACAGCAGAATCCTGATTGTTATTTGTGAACTTGCTGGTGTCTCATCAGTTGGGATGACCAGGTGAATCCCTTCCCACACTAGGAGCAGCTGAACGGCCTCTCCTCAGTGTGAATTCGCTGGTGCTTCAGGAGGTCAGAGGACACAGTGAATCCCTTCCCACATACAGGGCAGATGAACGGCCTCTCTCCAGTATGAATTCGCTGATGTCTCAGCAAGTGGGATGACTGTGTGAAGCCCTTCCCACATTGGGAGCAGGTGAACTGTCTCTCCCCAGTGTGAATTCGCTGGTGTCTCAACAGATCGGATAAATTAACGAATCCCTTCCCACACTCGGAGCAGGTAAATGGTCTCTCCCCAGTGTGAACTCTCTGGTGTGTCAGCAGGTTGGATAACTGAGTGAATCGCTTCCCACACTCGGAGCAGGTGAACGGCCTCTCCCCAGAGTGAACTCTCTGGTGCATCAGCAGGTTTGATGACCGAGTGAATCTCTTCCCACACTCGGAGCAGGTGAACGGTCTCTCCCCAGAATGAACTCTCTGGTGTGTCAGCAGGTGGGATGAATGACTGAATCCCTTCCCACACTCGGAGCAGGTAAATGGCCTCTCACCAGTGTGAACTCGCTGGTGTGTCAGCAGGTTGGATAACTGAGTGAATGCCTTCCCACACTCGGAGCAGGTAAATGGCCTCTCCCCAGTGTGAACTCTCTGGTGTGTCAGCAGGTTGGATAACTGAATGAATCCCTTCCCACACTCGGAGCAGGTAAATGGCATCCCCCCCAGAGTGAATTCGCTGGTGCCTCAGCAGGCTGGATGCCCAAGTGAATCCCTTTCCACACTCGGAGCAGGTGAACGGCCTCTCTTCAGTGTGAATGAGCTGGTGTCTCAGGAGGGTGGATGAATCAATAAATCCCTTCATACATACAGAACAAGTGAAAGGCCTCTCCCCAGCGTGTGTGCGCTGGTGAGTATCCAGCCTGGATGGATAATTGAATCCTTTTCCACAGTCTCCACATTTCCATGGTTTCTCCCCACTGTAACTGCATTTATGTTTTGACAGGCCAGATAATCGGCTGAAGCCTCGTCCACACAGAGAACACATGTACGGTTTCTCCCCACGGTGAACGGTGCTTTTTCCTTCCATGTTCAAAATCCGATGAAATTCAGGTTACGACTAATTGTGCGACACCGTTAGATTCTGATGAAACATTGGGTTTCCCAATTGAAAATCCTGGGGAAATAGTTTAAATAGACAAAAGTGAATGAGAGAGAAACCACAATATCACAAAAACAGGTTGTGAAATTGAGGTGAATGAATCTGGGAATTTGTGGGGCCAGTACCAGGAAAAAGTGACCATGAAAACTGCTGGATTGTTATAAAAACCCAACTGGTTCACTAATGTCCTTCAGGGAAGGGAACCTGCCAACTGGTCAGGGACTATACAAAACACCAGCATCTACTGGGGGAAATAGAGAGGGAGATGGGAGAAGCAGGGGGTGAAGGAAAGGGATTTTATGCATCTGCAATTCTACCAACATCTCCCAAACCCTCACCCTCCATCCCCTAGAAGGACCAGGGTAGATGTATGTGAACACCATCACCTCCAAGTCACACACCATCCTGATTTGTTTAACATCCAGTGTTGGATGAACAGAAATTTCCTCCATTTAAATATTGGGAAGATTGAAGCCATTGTCTTCAGTCCCTGCTACAAACTCCACTCCCTAACCATCAATGCCATCCAGCTCTCTGACAACTTTAAGGCTGAGCCAGACTGTTCACAACCTTAGTGTCATATTTCACTCTAAGCTGAGCTTCTGACTACATATCACTAAGACCACCTATTTCCACCTCAGTAACTTTGCCTGCCAATAAAATAGCAAAATACTGCAGCTGCTGGAAATCTGAAATAAAAAGAGAAAATGCTGGAAATACTCAGCAAGTCAGGAAGTATATGTGGAGAGAGAAACAGAGTTAACATTTCAGGGGTGCAGAATGAACTACAGGGAATAAAAATGATGCAGAATCTGATCATCAATATAAGCTCAGGGGTAGAAGTGAGATGGACTTTAGCACAGGAAAAACAACTCCTGACTATGAAAGACATGGTGGGAAGCTATAATTGGTAAGCCAGCAGCACATGGTCAAGGCAGCAGTTGGTAGAAGTAACCCTAAAATGCTAAACAGAGCTAAAATACACCCACTATTAGAGACAGAGAAAGTTAGACAACAGCAGAGAGGTGATCAGGGAGGGCAGAGGTGAAACAGAGCAATGGATGGACACAGAATCAGATCCACAATAAAGGAGTCACACCAGCCACAGAGCTGTCTGACCTCACACAGATAACAGAGGACTAAAAGCTCCAAATTGTAGATGACTTGTCAAAACTACTCACCTGTGAAACAATTTAACTCTTTTCAGCTTTTGAAACTCCTGCCGGAGACTGTAGCTGGAAAAATATCAGAAGCACTGAAGTCAGAGAAAAATCTCCCAGTTGAGGAAATACACTGGGAGCGGGGTGATGTCACCGCGCAATTGTCGGTGTGTGCTGATGTCACAGGGTAATTATTGATGTGTGATGATATCACAGACATGGACACAGAACATCTGGGTTTGTGCAAACCACTGATCACCACACATTATGAAGGATGTGAGGGTCCTTAAGAGGGTGCGCAGGAGACTTACCAGAGTGGTTCAACGGGTGAAGGATTTTAGATTAGTTTGGAAAAACTGGTGTTGTTCTCCTTGGAGCAAAGTAGATTGAGGGGAAATTTGATAGAGGTATACAAGTTTATGATTGGTTTACATGAGGTAGTTAAGGAAAAGCTGTTCACATTATCTGATCATAAAAGGGTTATGGGACACAGATTTAAGTTATGAAGCAAGATTTACAGGAGGGGTGTGAGCAAAAATTTTACACAATGAGTGATAATGACCTGAAACTCATTACTTACTCTCAAAGGCTGATGAATCGAGTGAGCCTTTCAGATCTTGATCTGATGTTTGGTTTGAGTTTCCTGTCTGCAAATCATTCCCATGTGATATCCTATGAAAAGATTATAAAACAATCAATCACTGTCAGTCCAGGACAGAAATTGAGAAATATTTCTCTTGGTTTGAGTTTGCTGTGTGTAAATCCTCCCCTTCTAACCCCCTGGAAAAGCAGTTTCCAAAATCCATCCCTGTCAGTCCAGGATAGAAATTCACAACATTGTCTCCTCCTGCTACCTGGACCAGGATGACCGCGCATGCGCCCTACTGCACAGCCGCTCCCCCGGGCCGAGCAGAGGGAGAGACCCAGCCATTTCCGGTCTGTTCGCTGCAAACGCGGGGCCTGTAGTTTCTTATTAAGGCTCTGCGGGCTGCACCAAGTATTTATGAAACCTCCCTGCCCACTCCTCTGGCTCCATTCTTCCCCCAAACCCACTAACTCTGTTATTCTGCTCCAGTCGCCATTTCCTCCCCACACTCTTCGGCTCCAGTCACAGGACAGCACTGCGCATGCTCAGGTAAGAGCCCACAATGCGCAGGTGCGAATCAGACTCCGCACTGCGCATGCGTAAGGCCCTGGCGCTCTGGATAGGGCACATTCTGTGCCGCATTGAATGCTGGGTGGGAGGACGTAATTACATATCCAATAAATTTTTCTGATCCGATGGTAATTGCAACTTTAAAGTCAAGATATAAAATTATACAATAACATACAATAAATTGCATCGGCCTCTACCATACTTCTATCCTGGGTGTAATTAACAACAGAACAAACCCCTACGGAGAGAATTGAAGAGAAGAATGAGATTTTAAAAGGCTTCAGCCAACAGACATCACCCGACAGTACCACAAACAGAACAGCTGCCCTTTTAAACAATTAATGTGCAGCAGGGTGAGAGTTTGTTCATCTAAATATCACAAATGGACGCAGAGTGAGGGGATCAATCTCGGTATCTTTAATTAACAGCAACATGGAAAAAGGGCAATGAATGATCTTGAAAAACCTGAAACTTGATTGGTCAACTCAGGTCAATCCTTCCAGGCCCGCGATTTGTTCCAGAGGAACCGGCGAGGGGGCGGAGGGTTCATTCACACCCACAAACCCCAATAAAATCCTGCAGCTCCAAGGCTTTTACCCAGGAGCAGGCCCAGGTTAGCGGCCGCCATCTTGTTCCAGCGGGAATCGGGGAGCATGCGCGGTTGTCTTGGTGACGCAACAGAGAGTGGGCGGGGCTTCATGGTCCCTGTGACCAGGGGAGAAATGATTGATTCAATCAAAATACTGCGGATGCTGGAAACCTGACACAAAAACAAAAATGCTGGAAAAACTCAACAGGTCTGACAGCTTCTGTGGAGAGAAAGACAAAGTTATTGTTTTGAGTCCGTGTGACTCTTCATCAGAGAAATTATTGATTATTTGATTTTATTCTCACTCTTCACACAGGGGCTGCAGAACTGAACCCAGCTACAGTACAGAGAGGGAACAATCTCGGAGTGGAGAAAATAAATGGTTGCGATGGTGTGATGTGTTTGGATTTCAGCACAGGAGAAGCCACTGTGTGTGGGACAGCTTTGGGGGAGCAAAGGAGGAGAAATGTTGGATGAAAATTAGAATTATTTTTTCAGAATTTATAGCCTGTGATGACTTTTGTAAACACATTTTACAGGGTAATTTGAAGGGGAGGATTTGCAGACAGGAAACTCAAGCCAAACATGACATCCACATCTGACAGAAACACTCAATTCATCAGGACCTGAATCAGCCTTTGAATGTGTAAGGAGAACTGTTTGTCTATTCTGTCGGAGGGAAAATATTTCAAACATCAGTGTGACTGGAAAGGCAACAAGACACATACGCACATTGTAGTGAATTGACTGTGGAAAACGTTTTAACCAGTTACACAGCCCGAAGAAACATCACGTCATTAACAGCAAGGAGAAACCGTACCTGTGTTTTGTGTGTGGACAAGGCTTTAATTGATTGTCCAAACTGGAGAAACTAAAGGACACTGGCACCATGAAGAGACTGTGGAAATGTGGGGACTTTGGAAGGGATTCAATTATCCATCCCTGTTGAGAAACCATCAACGAATTCACACAGGGGAGAAGCCATTCACCTGTTCCATGTGTGGGAAGGGATTCACTCAGTCATCCAGCCTCATGATACACCAGCGAATTCACACTGAGGATAGACCATTCACCTGCTCTGTGTGTGGGAAGAGATTCACTCGATCATCCAATCTGCTGACACACCAGCGAATTCACACTGAAGAGAGGCCATTCACCTGTTCAGTGTGTGGGAAGGGATTCACCCAGTCAGGCAGCCTCATTTTACACCAGCGAATTCACACTGAAGAGAGGCCATTCACCTGCTCTGTGTGTGGGAAGGGATTCACTCGGTCAGTCAGACTCATGTTACACCAGCAAATTCACTCTGAGGACCGACCATTCAGCTGCACTTCCTGTGGAAAGAGGTTCACATCTCCATTTAATCTCAGTGCACACAAACGTGTTCACACCGGGGAGAGGCCATTCACCTGCTCCATGTGTGGGAAGAGATTCACTCAGTCGTCCTGTCTGCTGAGATACCAGCGAGGTCACATTGAGGGGAAGCCATTCAGCTGCACTTCTAGTGGAAAGAGGTTCCAGCCTTCTTCTGTCCTCAGTGCACACCATCGCGTTCACACTGGGAAAAGTCTGATCACGTGCTCTGGGTGTGGGAAGGGATTCACTCAGTCACGATATTTGCTCAGAAAGCGAATTTACAAGTGACTGCAGGTGTTGGATTCTGCTGTTAATCATGTCCAGGTTGATGGTCTGACTATTATTACTGTCGCACCTGTCGCGGAAATCGGAGTGAACACTCAGACCCAGGAGGTTTGTCTCGGAAGCCTTTATTAATCGTGATATCACGGAAAGCCCAGCAGCATACAAGGCAGCTAGCTGACACTCTGAAAAAGCATCAGACTTACACAAATACTTATAGTAAAAGTTGTACATATCAAAAGAGCTTGAAGGTGATAAGACTGTCTAACTTTCAGTGATCAATTACATTGAGCATGCAACACACAATTAGTCTACTCTAAATTTACGACTATACAGGACACTGGGGGAAGCCCACGTAGTAATAAAAGTGAGACAGAGAATAGATAACCATGCTTGACCTTATCTTTAGTGTTAGGAGGTGGACACTCTAGAGAATAGATAACCGTGCTTGACCTTATCTTTAGTGTTAGGGGGTCGACACTCTAGAGAATAGATAACCCTTGCTTGATCCTGGGGGCAGACATTCCAGCCCCGTCTCAAGGACTGCAGGATGCTTGTTTATTATACTTCTTTCCTCCTTTCCTGCTCAATTAGCCGGCAGTTGCAGGTATGTGCCTGCTAGCTGAAAAGAGGGAACTGTGCTGTAGTATTCCATTGTGGTTTTAACCGTTTAACCCTTAGTTGTCCTGTAGATGTATTTTATTCTTCCACAATCCCTCCTTGTTAATCTTTCAGATTAACACCAATGAGGAATAGTATCTTCATCATCATAAGGGGGCTCATAACCATAAGGGAAAGGCCGATCCCTGGCAGGGTAAACATTTTCTCCCCACCAGTGGGTTTTGCTGGGGCCAGTGCGTACCAACTGAGGAACGATTTGAGCTCCTCCTAATCCAGTAGTGACTCCATTCATAGCTGCATTAATACATTGGACACAGCAAATTCTCAAAGTAACACAAGCACAACACCCTATAACACCTAGTAAAACTAACCCAATTAAAGCATACAGCAGCCAACTTCCCCAACCGGAGACCCACCCCATTGCTGTAGCCCACCAGGAGTCCTTGTTATAAAAATGGCTTAATTTTTTCCCAATTTTCTTTATCTCTTGCACTTTATCCATAACGTGCTGTCCCAGGTTAGTAATGTTCTCAGAAACATCAGGCACATAAGTGCAGCATTCTGAACCTATCACGGCACAAGTGCCACCCTTCTCGGCTAGGAGGAAATCAAGGGCCATTCTATTCTGCAGAGCTGTCAGGCGTAGGGCTATCATTTCAGTAGTGATGGCTGAAATCTGTTCCTGTGTCCCAAACAAAGCATCAGCTGTTGAATTAGCAAACTTTTCAAGTGCAGCTGCCAGGTTAATAATCTCTCGGGAATTATGAGCAGTCCCATATGAGGGGAAGGCAATCATCCAGAATCGCTCGGTTTCCGAGATGCCACGGTGATGCAAACGCAGATGCGGGTTAATATCTACTCTACTTATATAACGGAGGTACGGATTCAAATATGCCATGTAGCAGCAACCACTCCAGGTGGGAGCGGTAGCGCCTTTCCCCAAAATATCGGTATCTTGATTAAAAAAGGAAGATAGTTGTGGCATCCCAGGCAGCCAGGGATACGCTCTTTCTCCACAAACCCAGTAAGTACCGTTTAGAGGATTTGGAGGGTCATAACTACCAGGGCTAATAAATATGGTATTTTGACAGCTGCTGTTTCCCAGGCTATAGGTACCGGTTGCAAGGGTCGAACACCAACAGGTTGTGTTTATCGGCTCCGGAGGGGGCCTGATTTTTATCCCATGATTCGTGTAGTTCCACCTCCTAGCAGGGGGCGAGTGACGGAACCACCCTCTAAACATGTTGGGTTCTACATCATCTGATTGGGCATGGAAGTCTGTGAGATCCCTCATTTCTTCCTCAGTTAGGGGTTTTGCCTGATAGGTGCTTGATTCAGCTCCATGATGGGGAATCCGAGCATATCTCCAACAGGCGCCCTGTCCTACTTGTCCAGCATAGGTGCGGCATAAAGACAAAAAAGTGTTGGGGTGGGAATCCCTTAGGTACACTCCATAACAAAAGGCAAAAGGATAACATATAGCAAAAAGTAGTATTTGATACATAATGCAAATTAATACACTATTAGTAACGGTTATAAGACTGCTGGACAATGTTTCTTGCAACGAGTGGCGTGGATCCAATCTTCCTTCCCTTTAACCTTCAGGGCCGTTCGAGTAGTCAGCAGTACTAGAAAGGGTCCTTTCCACCTAGGAGAAAGAAAATCTTTATTTAAATTTTTTACATACACTTGATCACCCGGCTGAAAGGTATGTAAAGGTGTATCTCCCACGGTTGCCTGAGCCTGCCTGACCCTCTCATGTAGTTCAGCTGCTGTTTTACAAATTGCCTGGGCGTAAGCCAGGGACTGTTCATCATTCCAAATTAAGGCTAATTTCTCTGCACATACAGGAGGTTGGGCTCCGGTCGTCATGGGGCGTCCCATTAGGGCTTCATGGGGTGTTATTCCAGTAACTCTATTCTTTCGGTTTCGCATAGCGAAGAGCACTACCGGGAGTGCTTCGGGCCACGAAAGACTAGTATCCTGACAAACCTTAGACAAGGCGTTCTTTAATTCCCCATTTACCCTTTCAACTATTCCTGAGGACTGTGGCTGGTAAGGAATATGCAGCTTCCACTGAAAACCCAGTATCTGCACCAAATCCTTTACTATTTTCCTAGTGAAGTGAGTTCCTCGATCACTGTTTATTCCCATAGGTATTCCATATCTAGGTATCAGTTCTTTCCATAATATTCTCACTATTGTTCGCGCATCATCCCTTCGGGTGGGGTAGGCTTCAACCCATCGGGTGAACATATCTACTATTACTAACAAGTACTTATACCCTGAGGCCGGGGGCATGTGTACAAAATCAATTTGCAAGTTTTCAAAAGGCATTTTAGGCATTGGTAGGTGATCGTACTTAGCTGCTGCTGCTCCTTTATTATTCTGCTGGCAAATCGGACAAGAACATGTGATTTTTTGTATCATTGGAGTGATACCAGGCGCAAACCATTGTTGGTTTATTGCATGTTGCATCCCCTCTTTGCCCATGTGTGCCTGTGCATGCACTAGGCGACACAAGGGCAAAAACAGACTTCGAGGACAAACCGGTCGACCACCTGAATGGAACCAAAAACCGTCTTTACAATAGCATTGTGCCTTCTCCCATGCCCGTGTTTCCTGCTGAGTACAATTTTGTTGGGCTGCCTGTAACTCGGCAGACTCCAGAGCAGGAAGGGGGTCGTGATTTGGAAGACGGAGCGCTTGCAAAAGAGGGGTCCACGCAACTGCGACTTCTTTAGCTGCTTGGTCAGCGCGAGCATTCCCTACAGAGACATCATCAGTCAGTTTATTGTGTGCTTCACATTTAATGACGGCCAAACGTTTAGGCAATTGAATCGCTATTAGGAGGTTCAGCACGAGCTGGGAATGTTTAATAGACCGGCCTGCTGATGTAATAAAGCCCCGATTTTTCCATATTTGGCTGAAATCATGGACGACGCCAAAGGCATATCGGGAATCGGTGTAAATATTGGCCGCTCGATCTGTAGCCAGGATACAAGCTCTGGTTAGGGCAAACAGTTCTGCTGCCTGTGCTGAAGTGCCAGGGGGTAGTGCGTAAGTTCCACGATGTGGTGTTGGCTCACAACAGCATAACCGGCGAGGAGCAGATAGTCTCTAGGTCGATGAGAGGAGCCGTCGGTGTAAAAAGTAACGTCTGGGTCCTGAAGAGGATCCATCTGCAAATCCATTCTAGGAGAAGTGGATTGCTCGACCATGGCAACACAGTCATGCTCCACCTCTTCAGGGGACTCGGGAACAAAAGTGGCGGGGTTAACGGCCGGCGATCGGCAATAGGTGTAGTTGGGATGCGATAATAAAATAACTTCATACCCCGTTCGTCGTGAGGCAGTAAAATGTTGTGTAGAAGCAGAATTTAGTAGCAGCATGACGGCATGGGGCACTCGTACCTGACAAGGGTGATCGAGGACTAACGGCAACGACTTTTCAACCATTGTAGCCGCGGCGGCAACAGCACGGAGACACGCAGGCATCCCCATCACCATAGCAGGAAGGGCCGTAGAATAATAAGCGATCGGTCACCTACCTCCATTATGGTCTTGAGTAAGAACTCCGGTGGCGAATCCCTTCTTTTCGCAAACGTGTAGCTGAAAGGGACGCTCATAGTTGGGTAACCCCAGAGCCGGGGCCGTGGTCACAGCTGCTTTGAGAGCTTTAAACGCTGCCTCCTGTTTTGAGGTCCACTGCACAATCGCAGGTGCTTCCTTCATCGTCGCTGCACGGAGGACAGCATCATATAGACGGTAATCGGAAATCCACTATCTGCAGTAGCCCACTATACCTAGGTAGGAAAGAATCTCTCTCTTTGTTTTAGGGGCAGGTATCCGCAGGATGGCTTGTACTCGTTCGGGTCCGATCTGCCGAGTCCCTGTTTTTAAAGTGAATCCCAGGTACTGTACTAGTGGCTGGCAGAACTGCAGTTTACTTCTAGATACTCTATGGCCTCTCGTTGCTAGAAATCGAAGTAAAGTTACTGAGTCTTTCACACAGTCTGTCAGTGTGGGTGAGGCCACTAAAATATCATCGGCATACTGTATAAGTGTGGAGTTCCCGTCTAAATAACATTCGTTCAAGTCCCGTTTTACTGCAGCAGCGTATACAGCAGGACTTTCAGTGTATCCCTGGGGAAGCCTCGTCCATGTATATTGTTGCCCTTTATAGGTAAAAGCGAACAAATACTGACTGTCGGGATGGAGGGGGATAGAAAAGAAAGCAGAGCATAGGTCTATCACGGTATAAGCCACGGCGGTAGTCGGGATGGAGTACAGGATTACATTTACATCGGGTACTACCGGCGCTATGGGGACCACAATGCTATTTACGCTCGCAAGTCCTGTACAAAACGCCATTCGTCTGGCCGTCCAATTTTAGGTATCGGTAATATGGGTGTGTTACAGGGGCTAACAGTGGGTTTAAGAACCCCTTGTTGTAGCAGAGCATTTACGACGGGAGCTATGCCTGCCTCAGCATCAGGGGTTAACCGGTACTGCCGAACGCAGTGCAGGACAGCATTTTTCTGCAGCTTAACACAATGATCTGGGGCGGAGAGCACTCATCCAACATGATTTTTATGCAACGCCCACAGGCCACCCTCGACTACATCTAATGCATAAGGACCGACAAAGTCAGATTGCTCGGGGGGCTGCTGTCGTTGAAATTTGGCTGGGGGTTCAATTACTTTACAGGAGACCCCGGAAATCCCTGGGAGATAGATACTACCCTCAACAGATCCGAACCATTCCACTGATCCAATGCATTCAGAGGTAGGGGTCTGTTGAAGTCTTTTTATCATGGGACCTATATGGTGTGACCGAAAGTGGGGCCGAATAGCTAGGGTCAGATAGGGCACAGACTCAGAGTCTGCTTGGAACAGAGGCTGCTGCTCAGTTGTCAAGTGCACTGGTACGCCCAAGCCCAAGTAAAGGCAGGGATCAGGGCAGATGGGAGTCACGGTTCCTATGAGAGTGCTGACCCTTTGATGATATTCAGGGTTATCTTTCACTGTATACCATGCTGTACAATGGAGGCGAGGGTAATTCAGCACTACCTGTAACAAGCTTTTTAGGGTTTTAACAGGCAGCGCGCTAGATAATCTATCCAGTTCCTGCCACAATCGGCCCATCCCTGCCATGTAAGGATTATCTTCAAGTTGCCAGCAGTATAAAATTGGTTCAGTCTTAGTCTCAGGGGCAAGGAGCAGGGATGTTAACTGGTGAGTTTGGGGTGTGGGCACTTCCATGTACATGCCTTGTGGCCCCTAATTTGCACAGAGTTTAGCGTCCCAGCAAGGGTAAAGGAGTGGTTTTCGAAACTATCAGAGTCTCTTCCACACGGTTGTCTTCCAGTGACAAGGCAACTCGCTTAGATAGAGCTTCCGACAGGGGAACGCCTGCCACTCCTACAGATACTACCCTTTTCTGACTAAGGGGTAATCCCAGGGAGGCGGGTACAGAAGATAGGGTAGTGCCAGTGTCCACCAAGGCTCGTAAATGTGTATCTCCTATTCTAAGGGTTACCATAGGGTGCGCTTCAGAGTCTTGGGAAAGTGATAGAACTGCTCCCTGTAACATAACCTCCCCTGGGCCCTGCTAATCTTGCAGAAAAGTGTTATGGTAAGTAAAGGGGGGAATCGCCACAGTCTGCTGGCCATGGGCCACAGCACGTTCCCTAGGGGGACCTGATCGACATTCTCTAGCCCAGTCTCCCCTTTTTCCGCACTTGTGACAGGTGTCAAGGGATTTATCTCTTCTCTGGCTTCTTACTTGTCCCTTACGTTTATTCTGATTCTGACGAAAACATTGGGTTTTCTACTGTTTGGAGCCCTCCCTGTTGCTAACAAATAGTCCCTCTCGGTCCATATTAACCAAAGCAGTGGTTATTTCAGACCAATTTAAAGTTTGCCAGTTTAAGTTTCGCATTTTGAAAGACTGGGCATGTTGGGAGAGCATGCAATTTAGCAGCGTTTGTATGGCTAAGGGTCCGTTGCCTTCCAGGGGAACGCCCGCATACTCCTCCCAAGTATTACGGAATCGGGCCAAAAAATCAGGGGTACTTTCCTCTTTCCTTTGCAGGCACCGAGTTACTTCCCCCATGTCCCCGTGTCTCTGTGCTGCTGCCATAAAAGCATTTTTGCCCCTGCCTTGCAGCCAATGTTTTAAACTCTCATTCCCAGCCTCTGCTAGCTCATCGTCTTGCCGCCAATCCCCGTTCTCCCCAGGCGGCACCGGGATGGTACTTATTAAGGCGGCCCAGGAGCTACCACAAGCGAACTTTAATAAAGCTTGCAAATCGCCCGGAAGGGGCTGGTAAATTTCACACATCTGCTCCAGCCAATTTAAAAATGCAGCCGGGCGTTTTATAGGATTGGGCGCTTCAGCTATCATAGCTCGAGCTTCCGCTGGAGTCCAGGGTTTGAGTATAGCCGTGTCACCAATCATTATTTTAGGGTTGTGAAGTACATGAGAGGTAGTATCAGCCGCTGCCCTCTTAAAAAGATTTCGTGTGACCCTCACTTGACGTTCGCCACTGCTCTGACTATCGATGCCAGATTCCCTTGTGGGGGGGCTGGGGTCAGGCTGGGTACTGTCTGGGACATCATTGGATGGTCCCGCTTCCGCTGCCACCCCCAAACCGGCCGCAGCAGCCCTATTGGATTGTCGCCAGGCCGCGGCTATTTCTATGAGTTGGTCCGTTAAAGAGTCGGGAAGGGGAGGCCAGGGAGGGTTAACAGATGCTGGGAGTCTTGGAAACGAGGTATAAGGTCCCCTTTGGTCGGTGTCGAGGGGATATGGTGGAGGGGCAGATGCTGCAGCTGGAAGTGCTTCTGCTGCAGCTGGAAGTGCTTCTAGCAGCTTTTCACTGCTTTCAGTCTGATTTTCCTTTTTATTCTTTACTTTGTGGGGTTGGTGGCATTTCGCCACCTCCATCCATTTGCTAAAACAACCCATCATATAGTCGAAATCCCAGTTGGGATCTCCAGCCCCATTAGCTACCCCATCCCACCAGGCCTGGATAAGGGGTATTTTAAAACTTCCCCCATACGGCCATTCTCCCCGCGTCCACCCGTACAGGTCGCTGCTAAAAGGCACCGCATACCGATCATCGCCCGTTTCCCGTATTATAACGTCGGCTGGCGACCCCGGAGGGACCAGCGGATCTCCTACCTGCTGACGAGCTTTGGTTACCATTATCCTTCGTTTTTCCGTTTTCTTACCCATCTTTAAAGGTCCCGTTTTCAGTTCCGGTTTTGTCTTAGTACTTTGAGAGGCAGGGGGAGTGGCAGAGCCCGCTCTGCTGCTGAGACCTCCCATTTATCTGAAAAGGAAACACAGCTGGCAGCGCGGCGCATTTTCTACCCTATGCGCTCACCGGTGTTTAAGAGTTCCTTAACAAGTCCTCCGATTCATTGGGTCACTCAAGTCTCTTTGGTCGGTAGCTACCCTTTCACTCGCCGTCCCCTTCTCAGCTGGGACGCTGATTCACTGCAATCCCCCTTTCAGCTAGGATGCAGTTCGCACTCTCCCTAACTTAGGAGAGGTATTCCTCTCTTTTTTCCGCGAGGGTTCTTTTTTTTAGAGATCCGACAGCCCAGGATTTCAAATACCCCTTCAACTTAAGAGGCTACCGGACTTCAGTCGGATCCCATTCTCGTCGCCAATTTGTCGCGGAAATCAGAGTGAACACTCAGACCCAGGAGGTTTGTCTCGGAAGCCTTTATTTAATCGTGATATCGCGGAGAGCCCAGTAGCATACAAGGTAGCTAGCTGACACTCTGAGGAAGCATCAGAGTACACACATAGTTATAGTAAAAGTCGTACATATTAAAGAGCATGAAGATGATAAAACTGCCTAACCTTCAATAATTAATTACGTTGAGAATCATTATCTTTGGCATGCAACACACAATTATTCTATTATAGTTTATGACTACACAGGATATTAGGAGGAGTCCATCTGGTGATAAAAAGTGAAACAGAGAATAGATAACCATGCTTGACCTTATCTTTAGTGCTAGGGGGTGTACACTCTAGAGAACAGATGACCATTGCTTGATCCTGTCTCTTTGTGTTGGGAGCAGACATCCTAGCCTTGTCTCAAGGATTCTAGGAAGCTTGTTTATGATACTCCTTTTCTCCTTTCCTGCTCAATTAGCTGGCAGCTGCAGGTGTGCTGTAATATTCCACTATGGTTTTAACCGTTTAACACTTAGTTGTCCTGTAGATGTATTTTCTTCTTCCACAGCAGCAGATGGATGGGAGCACCACCACCCGGAAGTTCCCCTTCAAGTCACTCGCCATCCTGACTTGGCAATGTATCACTGTTCATTCACTGTCACCGGGTCAAAATCCTGGAACTCCCTTCGTAACAGCACTGTGGGTGTGCCTACACCACATGGACTGCAGCGGTTCAAGAAGACTGGCCACCTTCCCAAGGGCAATTAGGGATGGGTAATAAATGCTGTCCCAGACAGCAAAGCCCACATCCCGTGAATGAATTTTAAAAAAAAGATCCAGGTTAGCCTGTAAATTATATTGCCTTGTTCCTCTGACCAAAGGAAAGCTCTGCAAACGTCAGTGCCTGGAGCAAGTCTGACGTGTTTGCTCAGGTGAGGAACCAGCTGAAGCTTTCAACATTGGTTTTCTTAACACCGAGTTTCCAGGCGGAAATTGGACAATGGTTTGAAAGCGAGAAAACATACAGTTAAGGAGAAAGAGAAGGAAATTGTCATTTATTATAAAGCTCTTAGCACAAAACTGACATAGACACGATGGGTGGAAGGTCCTCTTGCTGCGCTATGCCATTTGATGATGACATTGTTGATCAGTCTGTCTCCAGCATTCCTAATGAGAACAGCCGAATTCCATTTCTTCAAAACAAAGAGCCAAAGTGCTGCTGCATGACGTCACCGTTTAACATTCCAGACAGCTCCATTGGGATCTTTACAGCTCATGGTTTATAGAGGCGAGTGAGGTCATATTCACATCACAAATGATGGAGCTGCGGTTTGAAACTAGCAAAAGCATTAACCATTTTGATCTCATCACCCTACTCCATCCCGACTCGGGCCACCTGTCACTTGCTCGTCCTGCTTTCTCCCCTTAATGTCGCCATTAGCACATTCCATAGCTAATGTCAACACCCTTTGTCTATGACATCTTTGGCAATCTCTTCTCTGCTTCCACCTATCACTGACCCTCTATCCAGCTCAACCTGTCCCAACCCCCTCAAACAGCTCATATTTCACCTCATATCTATTTTTCTTTAGTTCTGATGAAGAGTCATATGGACTTGAAGCGTTAACTATATTCCTCTCCGCAGATGCTGTCAGACCTGCTGGGTTTTTCCAGCTATTTTTGTTTTTGTTTCAGATTTCCAGCATCTGCAGTATTTTGCTTTTATATAACAGCATTATCCAAGCTTGTTTATTTGAGTGATTGAAGGTTCGATAATTTACGTTTGTTGTAAATATGAACATGAGAATTGGAATCCTGCTGCCTAAAGTTTTCACCATTTGTGATTTTAACCAAATGAGTTAATTAGAAGGAAACCCATCCAAATACGTCGGAATTTGCTGATTTCCATTCATTTGTCAGCATTCAGGAAATTTGCTTTCGGAAATGGGACAAACACTGAGCCAAGTTCGCGACATTTTCGCTTTCTGGGTGTGTGTCTCTCCTTAGGTCTCTGTCACTCTCGGTGTATATCTATCTGTGTCTATTTCTCTGCGATTGTAAATTTGCTTCGATTCCCTGAGGGGGTGAAAACGTTTTTAACGTCGCAAACTTGATTCACATTAGTTGTACGAATTCATGTTAAAATGTCGCAGAGAGAAGTATCAGCGTGAAAGATAAAACAGGTGATTGGCCCGTTCTATATATATCCTACAACAACAACTTATGTCTATAAAAGGCCTTTAACCTGTTGAAACGTCACAAGGCGTAGCCAGGATCATTACATAACAAAGTGTGACACCGGACCTCATAATCGGTCAGATGACTAAAAGCTCGTTCAAAGGGGGAGGCTTTAAGAACTGTCTTAAAGGTGGAAAGTATCGATTTCATGTTCCAGCGAACAGCAATGGTTCTTCTCATTGGTGAAGAAGTCACTTGTGTTCAACCAAAACATACCAATTGGTCGGAGAAAGTTGTCTCTGGTAAAAGAGATCGGGAATGAAAAAGAAAATGTCAAAAGTTGCCGCCATAATCCAAATGTCAAGCCTTATTGGTAGTTTCCCTGATGTCCAGTGACCAGGAATCGGCGCTTCCATTGGACCAACAGCGAATAGGGTGGAGGGTTTTGGAAATCGAAAGTTACACATGAGCAGCTTGGGAGCTATTTCACCTCACTGTCAATTTCATGTTCCAGCTCACAGCAACCGTTGTTTTCATTGGCTGACGAAGTCGTTTGTGTTGGACCGAAACAGTCAGTTTTGTGGTGAAAGAGATCTGAACTGAAAAACAATAGGCAAAAGCAGCGTAGTTAAGCCAAATCGAAAAATTTTAGCACAACTTCCCTGGTGGTGTAGTGGTCAGGATTCGGCGCTCTCACCAACGCGGCCCGGGTTCGATTCCCGGTCAGGGAATGTTGAGTTATTGAGTTTTTCGGAACGGGAATTGATCACTCATTGACTGGCAAGGTTTAAAAGCTCCACCAGAATCAGAGGAGTGAGAGTTCAAGTTTCACCTCAAGAGCTGGAAAACATCACTCTTGGTTCAAGTGGAGTGAGGGAATGAAGAAAGAGGAGAGGAGCAGTGACTATAGAATTGTTGGTGTGAGGCAAAATATGGGTGGGCCAAGTGCGAATTTTGCTGCCTACTGTTTACACTGACACAAATATCACTCCTGATGGATCAACCAATTACTACTGCTCTTTGAAAGCAGCGCGCCCGGCCGAATGGCCACTTTATGCTGTAACTTTCTATAATTTTATGTTTCCCAACAGCACGGGTCATTCAGCAATTTTATAACCCACACCAGCGAGATATTCTTTCTTACCTTGTATTCGTCTCTTTTGAAACCAAAACACGGAGCAAATTCAGCGAGTTTTCTTGTCATTTCCAGCACGAGATTTGTCACGAGACTAAATGAGCGACACATTAATGCTGCCAATCCTTCCCGGGAGCTCACCGCATCCAAAGAGCACTGCTATCATCAGCCTGTCATGTACCTTCCTGCAGTATATCTGCTGAACAATATAAGCCTATTACAGCTCAGCTTTCTTCACATTGAAACCCAGTGCGTAAATCAGTTTCAAAGCTGAACAACTTGGAGGGGAGTGACTGTGGATAGTCGGCACTGTGCACATTCCTGTAATCAGTATCTGGGAGAACCAGGAAGATGAGATCCAGTTGTCTCTTTACCCACGAGTTTTACCCATTCCCATGAACTGACTGACTCTGCATGAAGCAGCTAATTAACCTGGGGGTTGGACGGGTAGAGGAAGCTGGAGGCGAGACAGGGACAGAAGCAGAAAGAGATGCGACGTGAAAGTGTTTTGAATTAGATGTGTGTCAGTTGCTTTCAGTGATGAATGACAGTCTTGTAAGTTTCACAGGAGCCACAGTGATTAGTTGGTGTTTTTTTTTATTTCAAGCAGCAAGATTTTAAAAGTAAAAAGATAAAAGACTGAACCTTTCTCCAATTATCCTACAACAACAACAGTTTATATTTATAAAGCGCCTTTAACCTAATGAAACGTCATAAGACGATCCCCAGGAGCATTATACAACAAAGTATGACACCGAGCCTCATATTCGGTCAGATGACTAAAAGCTCGGTCAAAGGGGGAGGCTTTAAGAACTGTCTTAAAGGAGGAAAGTATCGATTTCATGTTCCAGCTAACAGCAATGGTTCATCTCATTGGTGAAGAAGTCATTTGTGTTCAACCTAAACAGACCATTTAGTCGGAGAAAGTTGTCTCTGGTGAAGGAGATCAGGAATGAAAAAGAAAATGTCATAAATTGCCTCCATAATCCAAATGTCAAGCCTTATTGGTAGTTTCCCTGATGTCCAGTGACTGGGAATCGGCGCTTCCATTGGACCAACAGCGAATAGGGTGGAGGGTTTTGGAAATTGAAAGTTACACATGAGCAGCTTGTGGGACTATTTCACTTCACTGTCAATTTCATGTTCCAGCTCACAGCAACCGTTGTTTTCATTGGCTGAAGAAGTCGTTTATCTTTAACCTAAACAGGCAGTTTTGTGGTGAAAGAGATCTGAACTGAAAAACAATAGACAAAAGCAACGTAGATAAGCAGAATTGAAAACTGCTACTGCAGATTCCCTAGTGGTGAGGATTCGGCGGCCTGGGTTCGATTCCCGGTCAGGGAACGTCGATTTATTGAATTTGTTAGAATGAGTGTTGATTTTTCATTGATTGGAACCGTTTAAAAGCTCCACCAGAGTCAGAGAAGTGAGAATTTAAGTATTGCCTCAAAGCTGGAAAACATCACACTTGGTTCAAGTGGAGAGGGAATGAAGGAAGAGGAAAAATTGCAAAGCACTGACGATAGAAATGTTGGTGTGAGGCAAAATATGGGTGGGAGAAGTACAAATTTTGCTGCCTACTGTTTGCACCGGCACAAATATCACTCCTGATGGATCAAACAATCACGACTGCTCTTTGAAATCAGCACGCCCGGCCGAATGGCCTCTTTCTGTGCTGTAACTTTCTATAATTTTAGAGCAACAGCACGGGCAATTCTGACATTTTATAACCCATTCGAGCGAGATGTACTTTCTTACCTTGTATTCGGCTCTTTTGAAACCTAGACACGGAACAAATTCAGCGAGTTTTCTTGTCATTTCCAGCACGAGATTTGACACGAGACTAATTGAGCGACACATTAATGGTGCCAATCCTTCCCTGGAGCTCACCACGTCCTAAGAGCACTGTTATCATCGGCATGTCATGTATCTTCTTGCAGTACATCTGCTGAACAATATAAGCTTATCTCAGCTCAGCTTTCTTCACATTGAAATCCAGTGTGAAAATCAATTAAAAAGCTGAACAACTGGGAGGGGAGTGACTGTGGATAATGGCCACTGTGCACATTCCTGTAATCAGTATCTGGGAGAATCAGGAAGGTGATATCCAGGTGTCTCTTTACTCACGACTTTTACCCATTCCCATGAATTGACTGTGTCTGCATGAAGCAGCGAATTGACCTGGGAGCTGGACAGGCAGAGGGAGCTGGGGGCGAGACAGAAGCAGAAAGAGATGTGACATGAAAGTACTTTGAATTTGACGTGTGTCAATTGCTTTCAGTGGTGAATGTCTGCCATGTAAGTTTCACAAGAGCCTCAGTGATCGGTTGGTGTTTTATTTAAGCAGCAAGATTTCAAAGTAAAAAGATAAAAGCAAATTACTGCAAATGATGTAAATCTGAAACAAAAGCAGGATATGCTGGAAAAACTCAGCAGCTGAAGCGAGGGTCAATGTTTCCAGTCTGTACGACTTTTATTCAGATTTTTAAAGTATTACAGCACCAGCATAGGGCTCGAACCCATGACCCAGAGATTAACATTCTCATGCTCTGCCAACTAAGTCAGTCAGGAACATGAAAAACTGTTGTGTATCCCAAGACACATGGTTAAACCTGCTGCTTTCTACCTGATACGTCAGCTTGACCGGAATTTTAAAGTGCGGAACGTAATCGGCCTACAAATGCCCCAAAGTTGCAATGCATTCCTCTCAATCATCAATAACATCATTCACATCTTCCACTTCTTAGCTGCACCTTCTTCCAAATACTGTGATCGAATTTCCTCAGGATTTTCTCCTGGATTTAATATTTAGCTGCTTTGTGACCTCTTTTTGAAATCAGAATCGCTTCAATATCCAACACAAATTGAATTGCAAACCTGACGGACAAACAATGGAAAACAAGTCACTCGGTAACACAAATCCCATGGTGCTCATTTTCAGATTCACAAGTCAGATTTTCAATAAAAGAAAGGAACTTTACAGTGAAAAGTTTAGAAAGTTGGTGTGAATTTTATTTGTGACTCACTCACTCTAGAATTCTGTAAATGCTGCTCGGAGGTTTAGTGACCAGGATAGAATCTACCTGTGTTTTACCTGAGCTTGTGCTCGGTGTATTGGGAGGTTTGGCCCGGTTTGGAGTATCTCACGTCCCAGGAATGGGCAGTAACCCGCTGATTGAAGCTGCAGTTGCTGCTTTCTGCTAATAGCGGGTGATTGGAGAGTGCGGGGCCGGAAAATTGCTGCTTTGCTGCTTTTCCCTGTCTCACTCACTGTGGAGTTGAGGAAGAGAGAATAATTGAGGGGTTCGTTTCATGAATTTCTGATGGGTTAGATGAAGGTACATAGTGAGTCCAAATCTTTTCTCATTGTATTTGACAGAAAACGTAATTTTAAAAAGAAGCTGTTTTTGTGGGAGCTCACTGGACAACAAAAGACCTGCCACCGTTTGGGGATATCTTGCAGCCCAAGTACCCAATAACAATCCAGAACTGTGTGGCAATGAATGGTGATGAGGGGGAAAAACAGTAAAAATCTTCACCCCCTGGGTGGTCTTGAATGACCAACCTTTCAGTTAACAGACAAACACGCTGACCAATTGTGCTACAGTCTCTTGCACAAACCTAACTGACAAGGTATCCCAACCAGGGTGTCAGTGAGTCTAATCTTCAGATTGCCACTACCCAGATGGCTATCGTACACTATCAGTTTTACTATTCCAAAATAAATGGTGGGACATTCATCCCAGATACATGGAAACAGTCTGATCCCACCCACTGCAGACACATCCATGTCACCGGGAACCAGCTCTCCTACAACCGGTGCCATCTCCCTTTGAGCCTTTCATTGTCTTGTCTGATACCAAGTATTCTGATTGTCCCAAAGCCGATATTAGGTTTGAATTCCTGATGTGCAGTAACGAGAATCCTTTCAATGTCTCAAATCAGTTAATTTCACTGATAACATTAGAGTCACTGTTCCAGCGTCTTAAAGAAGGGAAAGGTGCCTTGACTTTCTCTGGTCAGTCGGGCAGTTCACCCTTCATTCGCATTGGATTCCATTCCTCAAAGTGGATTTTCATTTCCTTCCTGAGTTCCCTTAACACATCTGGCAGCATCTTTGGATTGAGAAGCATTATTAACATTTCAGATGCAGTGCAGTTCTGATGAAAGGTTACAGACCTGAAATGAAAACCGTGTCTCTCTCTCCACAGTCACTACCAGATCTGCTGAGAATTCCAGCATTTTCTGTTTTTATTTCAGATAACCAGCATCTGCAGTATTTTTGCTTTACTTTACCTGATCAGTGAAACATATAAGATCCTCGGGGTACTTGACAGGGCGGATTTGGAGAGGATGTTACCTCTTGTGAGATAATCTAGAACTCAGAATCGCTGTTTAAAAACAAGGGGTCACCCATTTAAAATGGAGATGAGGCGATTTTTTTTCTCTTAGAGGGTCGTGAAACTTTGGAACTCTGTTCCCGAAAAGCCTGTGGAAGCAAAGTCTTTGAATATTTTTAAGGCAGAGGTCGATATATCCTTGGGAAGCAAGGGGGTGATAGGTTATCAGTGATAGGTGGGATACAGATTTCAGGTGACTATCAGGTCAGCCATGATCTTATTAAATGGCAGAGTAGGCTTGAGGGGCAGAATGGCCTACTCCTCCTCCTTTTTCTTATGTAGTGCTAAGAATATGGAACCCATTACCAGTCGATTTCGAGATCCATGACTGAGCTGAAAATGTGTAGGTAAACTCACACTGTAAACAGATTGTTCACCAGTTAAAATTGGAAAGGGATTCACTCTCATCCCATTTACTGATACAGCAACACAGTCTTGCTGGTGGGAGACCATTCAGATACTTCACACGTGCAAAGGGCTTTATTCAGTTTGCCCACATGTTAACACTCCAACTTTAAAAGTTCAAAAAATTTGATCCACAATCAGAGCACAGGTGCTGGCAAGACACGGTTTAAATGTTCCATGTATCGGGGGAAATGTTAGTAGCTCACCCCATCTGCTGAGACTACACTGAGTTCAGATCTAACTGTCGGGGTTTGTTCCGCATCCAGGCGAGAATTGCGGTGGACCCCGGGGCAATTTGGCCGCTGTTTCATTGATTCAACAATTTTATGTCTTTCCCCTATGGCAGTCATCGTATTCTGATTACAGGACAGAGGTTTCTGTTCTACAACGTGATCTTTCAATGGCGGAGCGGCCACCCAGCATTCCCTGCGGGGCAGAATATGCCCTATCTTCACAACAGCAACGCCATACGCATGCGCAGTGCTGAGTGGTGGGGCATGCGCATTGCGGTCGGATCCATGAGCATGCGCAGTGCTGGTCTGTGACTGAAGCTGCTCAGAGAGGGTGAGAGAATGTCGAGTGGAGCAAACTAACAGAGTGAGTGGGTGTGTGAGGAGGAATGGAGCCAGCGGAGTGGGCAGGGAGGCTTCATAAAGACACAGTGCAGGCCGAAGACCCCAAATAACAAGGTACCGGTCTTGTGTTTGCAGACAACGGGCCGAAAAAGTCTGGATTTCTCCCTTCGCCAGGCCCGGGGTAACGGCCCCCATCTTTATAGGGGGCCATATACAGCAGGGCGCATGCGCGGTTATCCTGGTCCATGTAGCAGGAGGAGAGAATATTGTGCATTTCTATCCTGGACTCTCAGGGATGGATTTTGGAAACTCCTTTTACAGGGGGTTAGAAGGGGAGGATTTACACACAGCAAACTCAAACCAAGAGAAATGTTCGTTCTTTCTGAATTTCAATCCTGGATTGACCGTGATGGATTTTTTGAATTCCATTTACAGGATGTTAGAAGAGGAGGAACTCAAGGGATACTTGAGGGAGATGAGAACCTGAAACCAAACATCATGACAAAATCTGAAAGTCTCTTGTTTCACCAGGACCTGAATAGCACCAGCCTTTGAATGTAAGCATTGAGGTCATTTTCAGTTACTGGGTAAAAAATCTCTTCCTCACATTGTGCATCTTACCTAAAATCTTAAATCTCTGTCCCTTAATCCTTTCATAATCAGTTAATGGGAACAGCTTTTATTTAACTACCTTTCATAATCCTGTACACCTCTATCAAATCTCCCCTCAAGCTCCTTTACTCCAAGGAGAACAACCTTAGTTTCCTGAGTTTAATCTTACAATTAAAATCCCTCATCCCTCGACCCATTCTGGTAAATCTCCTCTGCCCCTTCTCAAGGACCCTCACATCCTTCATAATGTGTGGTGATCACTGGTTTGTACAGACCCAGATGTTCTGTGTCTGTGACATCATCACACATCGACAATTACACTGTGACATCATCACACATCAACAATTACACCGTGACATCACCCCGCTCTCCGGGTATTTCCTCAACTGGGAGATTCTGTTGAAGGGTCATGAGGACTCGAAACGTCAACTGTGCTCTACTCCGCCGGTGCTGCCAGACCTGCTGTTCTTAGTCTTTCAGGCGATCTTATCAGAGGGTCAAACTGGGTCTTTGTCAAAATATCTATACTTTACCCCCATTGCATTGGTCTGCAGTAGTGGCCAGACTATCAAATGCAGCCACAAAACAGTTCGTAAACAACGATACAAATATCTCCAGAAGCTATCAAGCTAAGAGCCTCCACTACACTTCCCATTCATGAGAACGGACAGTGATACCAGGTTGAAATATTCCATTCAACTACATCAAAGGTGAAGGAAAATAGGGAGTGTGGGGAATTGTGAAGAGGACTGTGAGTGATTCAGTGTGAACACACAGGTTAGTAAATGGGGCAGGTAGATGTCAGGTTGAATTCAACACAGCCGAATATGAACATTTTGTAAGTTACAGTAAAATAAAATATACACCGTACAATGAGTACAGCAGCAGGACTGGGACATCCTGTCTCCAAACACATCCCACCCTGTTCACACTGAGAATCCCAGGGTGGAGAACTGGGACATCCTATCTCCAAACACATCCCACCCTGTTCACACTGAGAATCCCAGGGTGGAGAACTGGGACATCCTGTCTCCAAACACATCCCACCCTGTTCACTCTGAGAATCCCAGGGTGCAGAACTGGGACATCCTGTCTCCAAACACATCCCACCCTGTTCACACTGAGTATCCCAGGGTGGAGAACTGGGACATCCTGTCTCCAAACACATCCCTACCTGTTTACACTGAGAATCCTCGGACTTGGGAGGTGACAGCATATTCCAACAGTGTAGAAAGGAGAGGTAGATTGGAGATGGGGCAGTTATTTGCAAGAACGGTGGGATCAAAGCTTTATTTTTGAGGAGGGGGTGATGATGGCAGATTTGAGGCAAAGAACAGCACCTGAAATGAGAGAGAACCGGTAACCATGTCTTCAACCATGGGGAAGTTGGGTGATCAACGTTGTCATGGGAATAGGGTCGATGGAACAGGAGGTGGGTCTCATGGACAAGATGAGCACTGAGAGGACATCAGGGGGGATGGGAGAGAAACTAAAGGAACATGTGGATTCAGGGCTCAGACAAGGGGGAGCTTTAGAGACAGTTTGTCCCAGTGAGGTAGTGGAAGGAAGGGAAGCAGCAGAGGCAGCTGATTGGATTGTCTCAATCTTAGTGACAAAGAAGCTCCATGAGCTCCTCACACTTGTTGTTGGAGGTGAGGATGGAGGAGAGAGGGGAGAGAGAGAGCCCTTCAAATGGAACTAACAGAGATGTTTAAAAGATTCAACACACACTGTGTTTAACAAAAAGCTGATTTATTTAACATCATCCGGAATATTAGGAGTCGATGAACATCAGCAGAAACAGACCCCGAAGAACAGGGTTCAGTCTGGATGTGATTAACAACAAAATCCAATCACTACAGTTACTTGTGAACTCGCTGGTGTCTCAGCAGGTGGGATGAGGTAGTGAATCCCTTGCCACACTCAGAGCAGGTGAAGGGCCTCTCCCCAGTATGAATTTGCTGGTGTACAGTGAGCTGAGATGATGTCTTGAACCCAGTCCCACAGTGAGAGCACTTGAATGGTCTCTCATCAGTGTGAACACGCTGATGGCGCATCAGGTTCCCAGAACTTTTATAGCATTTCCTGCAGTCTGGGCATTTGAAAAATCTCTCCTCAGTGTGAACTTGCTGGTGCGCCAGCAGATGGGATGACTGAGTGAACCCCTTCCCACACTGGGAGCAAGTGAATGGCCTCTCCCCAGTGTGAATTCTCAGGTGTACAGTGAGGCCAGATAATGTATTGAACCCAGTCCCACACTGAGAGCACCTGAAAGGTCTCTCATCAGTGTGAACTCGCTGATGATCATTGAGTTGAGATGATGTCTTGAACCCAGTCCCACAGTGAGAGCACTTGAACGGTCTCTCGTCAGTGTGAACACGTTGATGGAACATGAGTTCCCCAGAACTTTTATAGCACTTCCCACAGTCTGGGCATTTAAAAGGTCTTTCATTGGTGTGAACTCGCTGGTGTTTCTGCAGGTGGGATGACTGAGTGAATCCATTACCACATGTGAAGCAGCTGAACGGTCTCTCCCCAGTGTGACTGCGCTGATGCTTTTCCAGGTCAGATGGGTATTTGAATCCATTCCCACAGTCCCCACATTTCCATGGTTTCTCCCCATTGTGACTGCATCGGTCAGATGATTGGCTGAAGCCTCGTCCACACACACAACACGTGTACGGTTTCTCCCCACTATGAACGGTGCTTTTTCCTTTCATGTTCAAAATCCGATGATATTCAAGTTAAGATAAACTGGGCTGCACCATTAGATCCTGTGTGATGTTTGGTTTCAGTTTCCCAACTGCAAATCCTCCCCTTCTAATACCCTGTGAAATTGATTTAAAACAGAAAAAAGGGATTGAGAGAGAACCCACAAAAACACAAAGGCAGGTTGTGAAATTGAGCTGAATGAATCTGGGAATTTGTGGGGCCGGCACGAGGAAAAAGTGACCATGAAAACTGCTGGATTGTCATAAAAACCCAACTGGTTCACTAATGTCCTTCAGGGAAGGGAACCTGCCACCCGGTCTGGGCCTACACAAGACTCTGGCCTCTCGGAGAGAAAATAGAGACAGACAGAGAGAGAGGGAGAGAGAGAGAGAGAGAGGGAGAGAGAGAGAGGGAGAGAGGGAGGGAGGGAGAGAGGTGGCAGAGTCGCTCGGTAAAGAAAATGGATTTTATCATCTACAACTCAACCAGGACTTTGACAGAATCTTCCGAATCCTCAACCTCTTCACTCCAGAAGGACCAGGGTAGCAGGTGTATGTGAACAACATCACCTCCAAGTTCCCTTTCAAGTCACACACTGTCCTGACTTGTCTGACATCCATTACTGGATGAACAGAAATTTCCTTGTTAAATATTGGGAAGACTGAAGCCATTGTCTTCAGTTCCCGCTACAAACTCCACTCCCTACACATCGACTCCATCCCTCTCCCTGACAACTGTCTGAGACTGAACCAGACTGTTCACAACCATGGTAAAATATTTCACCCCAAGATGAGCTTCCAACCATATATCCACATCATCACCAAGACCACCTATTTCCACCTCAGTAACATCGCCCGACTCCGCCCCAGTCTCAGCTCATCTGCTGCTGAAACTCTCATCCATTCCTATGTTACCTCTAGACTTAACTATCCTAATGCACTCCCGGCCGGCCTCCCACATTCAACCTCCCTGTAATCTTGAGCTCATCCAAAACTCTGCTGCCCGTGTGCTTACTTGCACCAAGTCTTGTTCACCCATCACCCCTGTGCTCACTGATCTACAAAGGCCCTGGGATAAGGAGAACCTAAATTTTAAAATTCTCATCCTTGTTTTCAAATCTTTCCATGGTCTTTCCCTCCCTACCTCTCTAATCTCCTCCAGCCTCACAGCCCTATGAGATGTCTGCGCTCCGTGAATTCCGACCTCCTGGCATTCCCAATTTTAATTCCTCCACCTTTGGTGGCCGTGCCTTCAGCTGCCAAGAGCATGAACTCTGGAATTTCCTCCATAAACCTCTCCACCTCACTTTCCTCCTTTAAGATAATCCTTAAAATTTACCTTTTCAACTACACATTTGTTAATCTGCCCTGATATCTCTTCATGTGGTTCGTTCTCAAATGTTTCTTGAAACACTCCTGTGAAACACCTTGGAACATTCTGTTGCACAAAAGGCGCGATACAAATACAAATAAGACTAGTATCTTAAACCTAAATAAGGGCAACTATGTGGGGATGAAAGCTGAGCTCGCTGAAGTGAACTGGGAAACTAGGCTAGAGAATAGATCAATAGAGAAGCAGTGGCAGACATTTGAGGGGATACTTCAGAGCATTCAGAATAAGTACATTTCTACAATAAAGAACAATTCTAAGGGGAGGACCCAACATCCGTGGTTTACTAAAGAAGTTAAGGGAAGCATTAAACTTAAGGAAAAAGCAGACAACTCCACAAAGATGAGCAGCAGGACAGATGATTGGACAGAATATAAAGAACAACAGAGAATGACTAAAAGGTTTATCAGGAGAAAGAGATTAGAGTATGAAATTTAAAAATGGATAGCAAGAGTTTCTTCAGGTACTTAAAAAGGAAAAGAGTGAGTTCAGTCAGTGTTGGTCCTCCAGAGAGTGTCAACGGGGAGTTAATAGTAGATAAGGAAATGGTGGAAGAGATGAACAAATATTTAGTTTCTGTGTTCAATATAGAGGATACAAAAAACACTCCAGTAATAGCTGCAAATCAGAAGGTGACAGGAGAAAGGAACTTGGTGAAATTGAAATCACTGGGGAAATGGTACTGAGCAAATTGATGGAGCTGCAGGCTGACAAGTCTCTGGGACCCAATGAACTACATCCTGGGGTCTTAAAAGAGGCGGCTAATGAGGTAGTCGGTGTTAATTTTCCAAAATTCGCTAGATTCTGGAAAGGTTCCATCAGATTGGAAAGTAGCAAATATAACCCCTCTATTCAAGAAGGGAGGGAGGCAGAGAACAGGAAACTATAGGCCAGTTAGCTTGACTTCAGTTGTGGAGAAGTTATTAGAATTGATCATTAAAAAGGTTATAGCTGAGCACTTAGAAGAGCTCAAGGCAATCAGGAAGAGTCACCATGGTTTTGTAAAAGGAAAGTCATTTTTAAACAAATTATTGGAGTTTATTTGAAGGAGTAACATGCACAGTGGATAAAGGGGAGCCTGTAGGCATACTGCACTTGGATTTCAAGAAGGCATTTGATGGAGAGTGCGAGAGGAGGACTCTGGGACAGGCAGTCAGCAGCACCAAGAGAGTGCGAGAGGAGGACTCTGGGACAGGCAGTCAGCAGCACCAAGAGAGTGCGAGAGGAGGACCCTGGGACCGGCAGTCGGCTGCACCGAGAGGAGAATGCGAGAGGAGGACTCTAGGACAGGCAGTCAGCAGCACCTAGAGGAGAGAGCGAGAAAAGAACTCTGGGACAGGCAGTCAGCAGCACCTAGAGGAGAGAGCGAGGGGAGGATTCTAGGACAGGCAGTCAGCAGCACCTAGAGGAGAGAGCGAGAAAAGGACTCTGGGACAGGCAGTCAGCAGCACCTAGAGGAGAGAGTGAGGGGAGGACTCTGGGACAGGCAGTCAGCAGCACCGAGAGGAGAATGGGAGAAAAAGACTCTGGGACAGGCAGCCAGCAGCACCTAGAGGAGAGAGTGAGGGGAGGACTCTGGGACAGGCAGTCAGCAGCACCTAGAGGAGAGAGCGAGGGGAGGACTCTGGGACAGGCAGTCAGCAGCAGCTAGAGGAGAGAGCGAGGGGAGGACTCTGGGACAGGCAGCCAACAGCACCTAGAGGAGAGAGCAAGGGGAGGACTCTGGGACAGGCAGTCAGCAGCACCTAGAGGAGAGAGCGAGGGGAGGACTCTGGGACAGGCAGTCAGCAGCAGCTAGAGGAGAGAGCGAGGGGAGGACTCTGGGACAGGCAGCCAGCAGCACCTAGAGGAGAGAGCGAGGGGAGGACTCTGGGACAGGCAGTCAGCAGCAGCTAGAGGAGAGAGCGAGGGGAGGACTCTGGGACAGGCAGTCAGCAGCAGCTAGAGGAGAGAGCGAGGGGAGGACTCTGGGACAGGCAGTCAGCAGCACCTAGAGGAAAGTGCGAGAAAAGGACTCTGGGACAGGCAGTCAGCAGCACCGAGAGGAGAGTGCGAGAAAAGGACTCTGGGACAGGCAGTGAGCAGCAGCTAGAGGAGAGAGCGAGAAAAGGACTCTGGGACAGGCAGCCAGCAGCACCTAGAGGAGAGAGCGAGGGGAGGACAGGCAGCCAGCAGCACCTAGAGGAGAGAGCGAGGGGAGGACTCTGGGACAGGCAGCCAGCAGCACCTAGAGGAGATAGCGAGGGGAGGACTCTGGGACAGGCAGCCAGCAGCACCTAGAGGAGAGAGCAATCGGCCAGTGGTCAGGGACAGGAGGGTGTGACTATGAGTGAGGCAGGTAGAGGGATCTAGGAAGTAGCACTGCAGTAGCCTCAGCCCTTGCCCTTATCCAGCAGGTTCGAGATTCTTGCTCCCTGTGTGGATGAGAGCGGGGACTGTATGGAGGATGAGCAAACTGACCATAGCACCGTGGTACAGGGAGCCATTCAAGTGGAAGGAGAAAAGAGAAATGTAGTTGTAATCAGGGACAGAATAGTTAGGGGAATAAATACTGTTCTCTGTAGCCAGGATGGAGAGTCCCGAAGGCTGTGTTGCCTACCTGGTGCCAGGGTTAAGGATATCTCAGCTGGACTGCAGAGGAACTTGGAGTTGGAGGGGAAAGATGCAATTGTCGTGGTCCACGTAGGTACCAATGATATAGGTAGAAGAAGGAAAGAGGTTCTGCTGAGGGAATACGAGCAGCAAGGGGCTAAATTAAAAAGCAGAACCAAAAAGATAACAATCTCCGGATTACTACCTGAGCTATGAGTTAATTGGCATAGGGTCAATAAGATTAAACAGGTAAATGCGTGGCTCAAAGATTGGTGTGGGAGAACTGGGTTCGAGTTCATGGGACATCGGCACCAGTACTGGGGAAAGAGGGAGCTATTCCGTTTGGATGGGCTCCACTTGAATCAGGCTGGGACCAGTGTCCTGGTGAATTGCATAACTAGGGTTGTAGATAGGGCTTTAAACTAAATAGTGGGGGGGAGGGTTGTTGCATGGAAATGTAAAAAAATCAAAGTTTAAGGAGGGGGTAAGAGTGCAGGTTAGGGACGAGGCTGATTGCTATCAAAAAGTGAAAGGAAGGGATAGAGTGTGTGAGCGCCATATTGCACCAAAGAATCATATAAGGAGTAGGGAAAATTGACAATGGGTAAAACTTAAAGGCTTTGTATCTGAATGCACGTAGCATTCAGAATAAGACTAATGAGTTAACAGCGCAAATAGAGATAAATAGGTATGATTTGGTGGCGATTACTGAGACGTGGTTACAGGGAGAACAGGTTTGGGAGTTGAATATCCCAGGGTACTCAGTGTTTCGGAAGGATAGGCAGGAAAGAAAAGGAGGTGATGTAGCTTTGTTAGTAAAGGAAGAGATCAGTGCTATAGTGAGGAATGATATAGGCACTAGAGAGCAAGACATAGAGTCAGTCTGGGTAGAAATAAGAAATAGCAAGGGAAAGAAGTCCCTGGTGGGAGTAATCTATAGGTCCCCAAACAGTAGTTTAGCAGTAGGGCACAGTATAAACCAGGAAATACTGGGAGCATGTAAGAAAGGCACGGCAATAATCATGAGGGATTTTAATATGCATATAGACTGGACTAATCAAATTGGCAAGGGTAGCCGTGAGGGAGAGTTCATGAAGTGTATTAGAGATTGTTTCTTGGAGCAATATGTTGTGGAACCAACCAGGGAGCAGGCTATTCTGGATTTGGTTTTGTGTAATGAGATGGGACTAATTAATGATTTCATAGTAAAGGATCCTCTAAGGAAGAGTGCTCATAGCATGATATAATTTCAGGTTCAGATTGAGAGTGAGAAACATGATTCCCACACTAGTGTTCTGGAGTTAAACAAAGGTAACTACATAGGCATGAGGGCAGATTTGGCCCTCGTGGACTGGGCAGGAAAACGATAAGGTAGGATAGTTGATGAACAGTGGCAGATATCTAAGGAGATATTCAATTCCTCCCAAGTGAAATATATCCCAATGAGGAAGAAAGATGGTAAGAGGGGGAAAAATCATCCATGGCTAAGCAAGGAAGTTAAAGATAACTTAAAGGCAAAAACTAAGGCATATCAAATTGCAAAGGTCAGTGCCAGGCTGGAAGATTGGGAAATGTTTAAAGATCAACAAAGAGTTACTAAAAAATAATAAAAAGAGCAAAGGTAAATTATGAAAGAAAATTAGCGCAAAATGTAAAAACTGAGAGCAAAAGCTTCTACAAGTATATAAAAGGAAAGAGAGTAGCTAAAGTGAATGCTGGTCCTTTAGAGGACGAGACTGGGGTTTTAATAGTGGGGAAACGCAGAAATGGCAGAGACGCTTAATCAATATTTTGCCTCAGTTTTCACAGTGGAGGACACGAGTACCACCCCAATAGTAACAGGTAGTGCAGAGAATATAGAGGAGGAACTTAGAACAATCACCATCACTAGAGGAAAAGTACTGAGCAAACTATTGGGATTAAAGGGTGACATGTCCCCAGGACCTGATGGCCTGCATCCCAGGGTCATAAAGGGAGTGGATGCATTGGCTATAACATTTCAAAATTCCCTGGATTCTGGAAAGGTTCCAGTGGTTTGGAAAAATGCTAATAAAATGCCCTTATTCAAAAAGCAGGGAAGGCAGAAAGTAGGAAATTATAGACCAGTTAGTTCCATGTCTGTCCTTGGGAAATTGTTGGAATTCATTATTAAGGAGGTAGGAATGGGGCATTTGGAAAGTCAAAATGCAATTCATCAGAGTCAGCATGGTTTTATGAAGAGTAAATCGTGTTTGACTAATTTTCTAGAGTTCTTTGAAGAGCAAAGTGGACAATGGGGATCCTGTAGATGTCGTATATCTGGACTTCCAGGCCTTTGATAAGGTGCCGCACAAAAGATTAATACACAAGATAAGATCACACGGAGTTAGGGGTAATATATTAGCTTGGATAGAGGATTGGCTAACCAACAGAAAGCAGTGAGTTGGGATAAATGGGTCTTTTTCTGGATGGCAAGCTGTAACTAGTGGGGTGCCACAGGGTTCAGTCCTTGGGCCCCAACTATTTACAATCAATATTAATGACTTGGATTTAGGGATAGAAGGTACTAGAGCTAAATTTGCAGATGACACCAAAATAGGTGGGAAAGTAAGTTGCAAGGAAGAAATAAGAAATTTACAAATGGATATGGACAGGTTAGGTGAATGGGCCAAAATTTGGCAGGTGGAGTTTAACGTGGAGAAGTGTGAGGTTATCCATTTTGGTTGGAAGAATAAAAAGGTGACTTAATATTTAAATGGAGAAAAACTTCAGAATGCTTCAGTGCAGAGGGATCTGGGTGTCCTCATGCATGAATCACTGAAAGCTAGTATGCAGGTACAGCAGGTAATAAGGAAGGCAAATGGAATGTTGGCATTTATTGCTAAAGGAATAGAGTATAAAAACAGGGAAGTGTTGCTGTAACTGTACAAGGCATTGGTGAGACCGCACCTGGAGTACTGTGCACAGTGTTGGTCCCCTTACTTGAGGAAGGATGTAGTTGCACTGGAGGCGGTTCAGAGGAGGTTCACTAGATTGATTCCAGAGATGCAGGGCGTGTCTTATGAGGAGAGATTGAGCAGTTTAGGCCTATACTCGCTATAGTTTAGAAGGATGAGAGGAGATCTAATTGAGGTATATAAGATGCTAAAGGGGATAGACAAAGTAGACGTGGAGCGGATGTTTCCCCTTCTGGGCATTCTAGAATGATAAGCCATAGTTTGAGGTGGTAGATTTAAATCAGAGATGAGGAGGAATTACTTTTCTCAAAGGGTCGTGAATCTGTGGAATTCACTACCTCAGAGTACAGTGGATGCCGGGACACTGAATAAATTTAAGGAGGAGATAGACAGATTTTTAATTAGTAATGGGTTGAAATTGGAGTTGAGGCCAAAATGATATCAGCCATGATCGTAATGAATGGCAGGGCAGGCTCGAGGGGCTGAATTGCCTACTCCTGCTCCTAGTTCTTATGTACTTATGATAAGGTGCCACATCAACGATTATTATGGAAAATAAAAGCGCATGGTCTAGTGGGTAACATATGAACCTGGATAGAAGATTTGCTGGCTGGCATAAAGCATGCGTAAATGGGTCTTTTTTGGATTGGCAGGATGTGACGAACGGGGCCCCACTGGGGTCTGGACTGGGGCCTCAACTTTATATGATTTACATCAATGGCTTAGATGAGGGGAGTGAAGACATGGTAGCTAAATTTGCAGATGACACAAAGATAGGTAGGAAAGTATGTTGTGAAGAGGACATGAGGAGGTTGCAGATGGATATAGATAGGTTGAGTGAGTGGACAAAAATCTGGCAAATGGCAGGAAGAACATAAAAACATAGTGTTACTTTAATGGAGAATGGCTGCATAATTCTGAGGTGCAGAGGGATCTAGGTGTTCTAGTGCATGAGTCACAAAAAGTTAGCATACAGATACAGCAAATAATTAAGAAGGCTAATGGAATGCTATCCTTTATTATGAGAGGGACTGAACATAAAAGTAAGGGTGTTAAACTTCAGTAATACAGCGCATTGGTAAGACTGCACCTCGAATACTGTGTGCAGTTTTGGTCTCCATATTTAAGGAGGGATGTAAATGCATTGGAGGCGGTTCAAATGAGGTTAAGTAGATTGATACCTGGAATGAGTGGGTTGTCTTATGAGGAAAGGTTGGACAGACTGGGCTTGTTTCCACTGGAGTTTAGAAGAGTGAGGGTGATTTGATTGAAGTATACAAGATCCTGAACAACCTTGACAAGGTGAACTTCAAAAGGATATTTCCCCTTGTTGGTGAGTCCAGAACTAGGGGTTCTCAAAATTGGAGTTGAGGCCAAAATGATATCAGCCATGATCGTAATGAATGGCAGGGCAGGCTCGAGGGGCTGAATTGCCTACTCCTGCTCCTAGTTCTTATGTACTTATGATAAGGTGCCACATCAATGATTATTATGGAAAATAAAAGCGCATCAAAATTAGGGGGTCGCCCTTTTAGGACAGAGATAAGGAGAAATGTTTTCTCTGAGGATTGTACGACTTCGGAATTCTCTGCCTCAGAAGGCAGTGGAGGCGGGATCATTGAATATTTTTAAGGCCGAGGTAGATAGATTCTTGTTAGGCAAAGGAATCAAAGGTTATTGGGGTTAGATGGGAATGTGGAAATCAAAACACAAGAAGATCAGCCATGATCTTACTGAATGGCGGAGCAGGCTAAAGGGGCTGAATGGTCTACCACTGTTCCTATTTCTTATGTTCTTATGATGTCACAGACACGAACACAGAACATCTGGGTCTGTGCAAACCAGTGATCACCACATATTGTGAAGGCTGGGAGGCTCCATGAGAGGGTACAGAGGAGATTTACCAGAATGGGTCTGGAGATGAAGGGTTTTAGTTACAAGGTTAGGTTGGGGTTGTTCTCCTTGGAACAAAGGAGAGCGAGGAGAGATGTAATAGATATGTAGAAGATTATGATAGGTTTAGATAAGGTAGGTAAAGAAAAGCAGTTCCTATCAACTGATTGTAAAAGGGTTATGGGACAGAGATTTCAGGTTTTTGGCAAGCGGTATGGAGGGATGCGAGGAAGAATATGAGTGTTGATGACCTGGAACTCAATGCTTACACTCAGAGACCAATAATATCCAGGTCCTGAATTTCTATCTTGGACTGACAGTGACAGGTTTGGGAAACAGTTTGTACAGAGCATTAGAAAAGGAGGATCCAGGTCGTGATGAATCGAGTGACTCTGTCAGATCCTAATGTGATGTTTGGCCTGACTTTCCCGTCTGTAAATCCTCCTCTTCTAACCCCCTGTAAAAGGAATTTCCAAAATCCATCCCTGTCAGTCCAGGATCGAAATACACAACATTGTCTCCTCCTGCTACCTGGACCAGGATGACCGCGCATGCGCCCTGCTGCACATTGCCCCCTATAAAGATGGCGGCCGTTGCCCCGGGCCTGGCGAAGGGAGAAATCCAGACTTTTTCGGCCCGTTCTCTGCAAACACAAGACCGGTACCTTGTTATTTGTAGTCTGCGGCCTGCACTGTGTCTTTATGAAGCTTTCCTGCCCACTCCGCTGGCTCCATTCCTCCTCACACACCCACTAACTCTGCTGTCGGGATTAACGCCGCGGTCGCCAATTCGGTCCAAACGCGGGATCGGAAACTTAATATTCGCACTTTGAGGCCTGCAGTAGATGTTTATGAAGCCTCCCCGTCCACTTGTCGGCTCCCATTCGCCCTCACCCAGCCGCATTCCTGACTTCTTCTGCTCTCCGGGCTGATGCAACACATCAGCGACTCTCCTCCCAGAACCGCTATTGCGCATGCTCCGTTCACAGCTTTGTGCTGCGCCTGCGCGGTGATCTACCTCAGCGAGGATGGAGCATATTCTGCCCCTCGGTGAATGCTGGGTAACCGAAGCGCCATTGTAGCTTTTATATTCACCCATGGGATGTGGGATTCGCTGGCTGGCCCATCCCTAGTTGCCCTTAACAATTGGTGGTGAGCTGTTTTCTTGAACCGCTGCATTCCACTATGATGTTGTTGAATACAAAATCATTTTCTGTGCTATTCGGACATGATTAGAGCCTAAAGTATGATTTTAATGTCAATTGACGCAGCCAGCAAGTGCACGGGAGGGGAACCTGCCACCTGGTCTGTGTGCCCACGTGAGGGAGATGCGACAGGGTGAAGACGAAGGATTTTATATATTAGCAACATAACCGGAACTTTGACAGAACCTCCCAAACCAAAGGTTTACACCACATAGAAGAGAGGCAGCAGAGGAACATCCTCATCCCCAAGTTTCCATCTCAATCACACACCATCCTGCCTTGGGTATATTCTCACTGCTTCTTCATTACTGAGTGAAAATGGTGGAACTCAGAAATTTACCTCATGGCCTTGTGGGAGCACCTTCACTAGACAGTGGGTTGAGAAGAAGGTTGTCCACCATTACCTTCTCAAAGGATAACTGGGGATAGGCAATACACTTGCTACCAACACCCACACGCCAAGAGTGAAAAGCCTGTTGAAAAATATTTGTTTCTAAAACAATACTCTTTTTATACTGGATTTGGGGGCGGGGGAGTGAGGCTGTTTATTTAGCAAACCATTTTCCCAGGGATCAAACAGGAAATGTTGGAAACTCTCAGCTGGTCAGGGAGCATTTCTGGAGAGAGAAAGTTAACATTTCAATCATTAGGCTTTGTCAGAGTTAACAACTGCCTTAAAATGAAAGACAGAGGACTGTTACACACACACACACATTAAATCTTTCTTTCATTCAGAAATATTAATTCATAGAATACTTAATACAGTTATTTTCAGACTGGAAACTTAAAGCTGCCGTTTAACCTTCAGTCAGGAACAAATCACAGTTTTACACCAATGTCTGATTTGACAAAAGCAAAAAAACTGCGGATGCTGGAAATCCAAAACAAAAATACCTGGAAAAACTCAGCAGGTCTGACAGCATCTGCGGAGAGGAATACAGTTAACGTTTCGAGTCCGAATGACTCTTCATCAGAACTAAGAAAAGATAGAAAAGAGGTGAAATACAAGCTAGTTTAAGGTGGGGGCGGGGGGGTGGTGGTACAGGTGGGACTCCGTTCTCTCAGGTCCAACACTGACATTGTCACCAAACCTGCTGACAAGGGTGGTGCTGTTGTTGTCTGGCGCACTGACCTCCACCTCGCAGAGGCTGAGCGTCAACTCGCAGACACTTCCTCTTACCTGCCCCTGGACCATGACCCCACCTCTGAACATCAAGCCATTGTTTCTAGGACTGTCACTGACCTCATCACCTCTGGAGATCTTCCTTCCACAGCTTCCAACCTCATAGTCTCCCAACCTTGGACAGCCCGCTTCTACCTCCTACCCAAAATCCACAAACAGGACTGTCCTGGCAGAGCGATCATGTCAGCCTGTTCCTTTTTGCTATCTTGACTCCATTCTCTCTCCCCTTGTCCAGACTCTTCCCACCTACATCCGCGATCCCACTGACACCCTACATCATATCAACAATTTCCAGTTCCCTGGCCCCAACCACCTCCTCTTCACCATGGGCGTCCAACCCCTCTACATCTCCATCCCCCACCAGGATGGTCTGAGGGCTCTCCGCTTCTTTCTCGAACAGAGGCCTGAAAAATCCCCATCCATCACTACTCTCCTCCGTCTGGCTGAACTTGTTCTCTCACTGAACAATTTCTCCTTAAACTCCTCTCCCTTCCTCCAAATAAAGGGTGTGGCTATGGGTACCCACATGGGCCCCAGTTATGCTTGTATCTTTATGGGGTATGTGGAGCATTCCTTGTTCCAGTCCTACTCAGGCCCCCTCCCACAACTCTTTCTCCAGTACATCGATGACTGCTTCAGTGCTGCTTCATGCTCTTGTCTGGACCTGGAAAAATTTATTAATTTTGCTGCCAATTTCCACCCCTCCATAATTTTCACATGGTTCACTTCTGACACTTCCCTTCCCTTCCTTGACACCTCTCTCTCAATTTCTGATGATAGACTGTCCACCAATATCCATTACAAGCCTACCGACTCCCACAGCTACCTCGACTACAGTTCCTCACACCCCGCTTCCTGTAAGGACTCCAACCCATTCTCTCAGTTCCATCGCCTCCGTCGCATCTGTTATATGATGCCACTTTCACAAACAGTTCCTCTGACATTTCTTCCTTCTTCCTTAACCGAGGTTTTCAACCAACGGTGGTTGACAGGGCGCTCAACTGTGTCCGGCCCATCTCCCACGCATCTGCCCTCACACCTTCCTCTCCCTCCCAGAACCATGATGGTGTTCCCCTTATCCTCACTTATCACCCCACCAGCCTCCGCATTCAAAGGATCATCCTCCACCATTTCCGCCAACTCCAGCAAGATGCCACCACCAAACACAACTTCCCTTCACCCCCAGGGCGGCATTCCGCAGGGATTGTTCCCTCTGGGACACCCTGGTCCACTCCTCCATCACCCCCTACAACTCAACCCCCTCCCACGGCACCTTCCCACGCAACTGCAGAAGGTGCAACACCTGCCCCTTTACTTTCCCCCTCCTCCCCGTCAAAGGGCCTAAACATTCCTTTCAAGTGAAGCAGCATTTCACTTGCACTTCCCTCAATTTAGTTTACTGCATTTGCTGCTCCCAATGCAGTTTCCTATACACTGGAGAGACCAAACGCAGACTGGGTGACCGCTTTGCGGAACACCTACTGTCTGTCCGCAAGCATGACCCAGACCTCCCTGTCGCTTGCCATTTCAACACACCACCCTGCTGTCATGCCCACATGTCCGTCCTTGGCCTGCTGCAATGTTCCAGTGAAGCTCAATGCAAACTGAAGGAACAGTACCTCATCTTCTGACTAGGCACTTTACAGCCTTCCGGACTGAATATTGAGTTCAACAACTTTAGATCATGAACTCTATCCTCCATCCCCACCCCCTTTCCGATCCCCACTTTTCCAATAATTTATATAGGTTTTTCTTTTCCCACCTATTTCCATTATTTTAAAATATATTTCTACCCATTGTTTTATTTCTACCTTTTAGCCTATTTCGATTCCTTCCCCCCACCCCACCCCCACTAGGGCTATCTATACCTTGCTCGTCCTGCTTTCTACCCTTATTGTCATCATTAGCACATTTCTTAGCTAATATCACCATCGTCAACACCTCTTTGACCTTTTGTCTATGACATCTTTTGGTTATCTCCACCTATCACTGGCCCTCTATCCAGCTGTACCTTCACCCCCCCTTAAACCAGCTTATATTTCATCTCTTTTCTATTTTTCCTTAGTTCTGATGAAGAGTCATTCGGACTCGAAACATTAACTGTAATCCTCTCCGCAGATGCTGTCAGACCTGCTGAGCTTTTCCGGGTATTTTTGTTTCTGATTTGACAACACTTTTCCAGCATTCACTGTTGTTCTTCCTGACTCAAAACACAGCTGTAAAGGAATCTTCTGTATCATGTCTAGGAGATCTGAACCCTGGAACAGAGCGGCCAGGACAGATTTCATACACATCTCAGGGATTAACCCACACAGAGATTTTCCTGCCAGTGAAGAGAGACAAGAATGACCAAAATGTTGTTTGTCCCTCTCAATGTGATCCTGATCCAAACAGGTGAAGGTAGGTAAGTGTATAGATGGAATGTGAAATGGGCCGCTCCTACTACCCAAGGGACACTGATTTGTGTTCCAAACCTCATTTGTTTTTTAATAAGCTTCTGATAAAATGCTGAGGGAATGGAGTCTCAGTACTTGTTAAATAACCTGATGGAGCTTTTTGACAAGTTTAACAGGGAGAGAGGTTGAGGCCATTGCAGTTTGTGCTGTGTTTGCAGACATTGGATCAAGTACCATTTATTAATTTTATTAGTAAACTTGATGCCCATCTGATCAAAACATCAGCAGTAGCATGGATACAAAGATATGTAAGTGATAGCAATCAGAGAGCTAGGGTGAATGGAATTTCCTTTGGAATGAAGTGAGATTTACAGTGCAGTTCCCAGGGTTCAGCGCCAGGATCTCTGCTGTTTTTTGATAAAAATGACTGACTTATGTTACAAATGTGCATAAGCTTATTTTTGGTTTGGAAATTGTAATTTTTAAATGTAGGATAAATGAAAGAGCACCTGGCCTGAAGGGAAGGTAAACAGGTCTGGGGTAATTTCAGATCAAAGTGAGGTCCCATGTTATGTCCGTGAAGACAAAATGGGAGGTGTTAAAAGTTAAACAATGGAGGTCTCGGTAACTGTCTCTTGAGGAGACGGACTGTCTGTGAGGGTTTATATTATTAATAATTTCCCCCAGATCAGAGAAAGTTGAAGGCCACTGGTAACCAAGAGATGGTTTCAAAATATCCATATACTTTTCAGATCAAAGAAGTGGTTTAAAGTTAAAGATAAATAATTTCCATTTATTTCTAAAGACAGGCCATGTGTATCATGTGATAATGGAAATGGGTTGAGAGGGGAAAGTTCACCATATTTCTGCAGTAAATGTCAGTCTGGGGGTCAGTCTGTGTCCTCAGCAGCTTGTAGAAGCAGAGAGAGATTCTGACAGCAGCCTGAATAAGGAGCAGAGCACCATCAGGAACCAGGGGTGTTCCTGATTTGAAGACAATATGCAAGGATGTGAGTGAGGCCCATGCTCAGGCTGGACAAATCCAAATTCAGTTCTATGATGACAGGATTCTCCTCCAGAAGGAATGAGGTCAGTTACGGTCTGAGAATTGAGTGACGTGTTCAGTGCTGGGGTCATAATCTGGAGATACAGAGAAGGTTAGTGCAGGGTTTTTTTTTATTCCTTTAAGGAAAGGGTTAATCATATCAGCAACAGAGTTTTAAAATTCAGTTGAAATGACCTGATGGTGTTGATCTAATAACACTGATGATTCAACTTTAAATCATCATTTGTTTAACTTTTAACCTTTGTTAAAGAGGGAAGCATGACTCTAAAACTGTAATGTTGTAATATCTTCAAGTAATTCTCATTATAGACCTCCACAGTCACAATAAGATGGTGACCCTGAAGATTTAAACTTAGATTGACTCTCACAGCACCAGCAGCTTCGAGCAGGACATCACCATTTGAAACTGAAACTTTTCAGTGAGAGAGTTTGAGAGCTTGTGAAATAATGATAAGGAAAGGATAACTTTGAGAAACAATATCTTTCTCATTAGAGCTTACAACAAGGGTAGTGGGGCCTGAATGTCTTTGATTCTGTAACAGACTCAGAATTAAATGTTTCACTTATAGAACAATGATTAAATGACAAGAGAGGAATGAGCAATAAGATAATGAAATAGGATGTTCCATTGAATCCATAAAACATTGCATTTGTGAAGAATTCAGTTTAATTCATTGAGTTATTCTAAAGTTAGAGAGTCTCTGCAGTTTCACTTATTTGGATGAGTTGTTAACTTTTGGATCACAATGTAGTATGAGAACAAGTTGAAGATCACATTAGTTGATGATCATATATTGAGGCAAGAGGGAGGTACATGAATTGTGCTGAGAGTTTGGATTTGAAGGGTCTGATCGATCTGAACACTGAGCTGGGGACAATATCATATTAAAGTGCGCGGTTTTACTAATATATACACTGAATAAACCTGTGAAGCCCTGACAGTAACAATTCAAGAACCTTCCTTAATGAGGAGTCGATGAAAGTGCAGAAGAAATATGGGCATGAGTAGGCCATTCAGCCCCTTGAGCTGGCTTCCTTTTTGTCTGTAAATTAATTCTCTCTCTCTCTCGGTACAATAACAGTTTAAAGGAGTAGACGATCAGAACAGTAAAAAGGTGGAAAATTCCAGCTTAAACGTTCTCTTCATGATCAGTGGGTTTGAGAGTCCAGTATCAGCAACTTTAATACTTTATTTAGAAATATAAGCTGAGCAGATTCTCTGTCCTCTACCGTATCTCATATTGATCCATAAATCAGAGTAAACATGCAAGTCCCGTGTGTCCACAGTCACTTACACGAGGTCAGCCCGCTGGATGGAACCTCGGGCACCCTGAGTTTGATTTCTGGTGTCTCCAGTCCCGACTGCCCCCTTACATCAGTATCCGCTCACTTTTATACCCTGTAGTGATCCAGATCTGGCCCCTGGCTCTTCTTTGTCTTCTCTGCTGGGTTTTGGCAGGAAGTGAGGAAAAGAGAGCTGGAATTTCTCTAATCTGTGATTTACAAGGACACATTCCCTGGTCCCCAGCAGTTACTTTTCTTCTGGAATTTTCTCATTCTCCCTAAACTCCCCTGCCCACTGTTAATTCTGATAGTTTCACAATTATAGGTATGAACATCACACGTTATAATCTGATCTATTCTATTCCTCACTCTGGTTTCAGTTTTTATTGTGGTTAATAACAGACAAACTCTGTCCTTTTCCCTGATCTGATTCGAGTTTCCAATGAGCTGATTCTGTGCAATGGAATGTCTTATCAGTGTTGCCATGGTGACCTATCTGCAGTGAAGAGCCTGTTTGAGTTTCGAACTCAGACTAAACTTCTCTATCCCATAATACACATTATATCAAGCATTTTACCTCAATGTCTTTTAACCATGTTACAAGGGGTTCAGGTACACAAATCTTTAAATGTGAAGGAAAAGTTTAAAATGCTGTTTGAACCTATTACTCCAATTTTCTCTGCAAAATTATTTTGTAAATCATTGATTAGGCTGCATTTAGAATATTGAGTCAAATTCTCGCATCTTACAACAGGATGATGTCAGGGCCATGGAGAGGGTGCAGGAGAGATTCACAGAGATGATACCATGGATGAGAAGATACAGCACAAAATGAGGCCATTCGCCCCATCGTGCCTTTGCCAGCTCTTTGGATGAGCTATCTGAATAGTCCTCTACCCTGCTGTTTCCCCATGGTTCTGTCAATGTTTTCTTTCAAGCATTTCTCCAATTCCCTTTTAAAATTACTGTTGAACCTGCACCTACCAAACTTTCAGACAGTGTATTCCAGATGATAACAACTGACTGTGGAATGAAATGTTTTCTCATGGTGACCTGTCTGCTGTGAAGCTCCTGCTTAAGTTTCTAACTTAATTCAACTGTTTCCATTGAGGAGAGACTGGAGAAACTGGGGGGTCTTTACAGTAGAACAAAGCAGGATGAAAGGATATGTGAGCAAGAAGTTCAAAACTGGGTCAAGGACATGGTCCAAAATATTACAGACACTCCTTGCCCTTCAGGATCTGTGTCCAGGGAAGAAGCTGATGGGTTTATCTCATCATCATCGAGGTGAACAATCATTGTCAGAATCAAACACTCTCCAGTCAAACACAGCACGGATTAGATACAGAGTAAACCCATCAGCCTGTCCCCCGGATACAGATACTGAGGGACAGGGAGTGTCCGGGACAATGACATTTCTCACTCAGTAAGGTAGAAGTTGATCCTGTATCTCTCCCCATTAATCCTGAGCTCTACACAGCTCGAATCCTCCTCCTGTTTCCCTCCCAGTAACAGCACTGAGCTAAAGCCAGCCCATAATGAGCAGGGCTCAGGGAGAATGGTTACTAGACACTGCAGTGATGTCATAAAGCAGCGTCATTCAGCCCAGCTGGTCCTCTCCCTGTCCCTTTAAAGGTGGAGAACTGGGGCATCCTGTCTCCAAACACATCCCACCCTGTTCACACTGAGAATCCCAGGGTGGAAAACTGGGGCATCCCGTCTCCAAACACATCCCACCCTGTTCACACTGACAATCCCAGTATTTGGGAAGTGACAGCATCTTCCAACAGTGTAGAGAGGAGAGGGGTTTTGGAGATGGGGCAGTAGTTTGCAAAGGACAGTGGGTACAAACGTTTGTTTTTTTGAGGAAGGGGTGATGATTGGATATTTGGAGCAGAGAGGGACAGTACCTTAGAGAAAGAACCGTTAACAATATTAGTGAATACGGGGAAGTTGGGTGGTCAGTCATTCAGTGAGAGTGGGATCAGTACAGCAGAAGGTGGGTCTCATGGATAAGATGAGCACTGAGAGGGCATGAGGGGAGATGGAAGGGAAAATGGGGAAAGATGTGGGTTCAGGGCTCGGACAAGGGGGAATTTTAGAGACAGTTTGTCCTGGTGGGCTCGTGGGAGGCAGGGAAGCAGCAGACGCAGCTGATCGGATTGTCTCAGTTTTAGTGACAAAGAAGCTCCATGAGCTCCTCACACTTGTTGTTGGAGGTGAGGGTGGAGGAGACAGGGGAGAGGGAGGGCCCTTCAAAAGGAACTAACTTGTGTTGGAGATATTAAAAAGCCTCGACACATGGTGTTTAACACAAAGCTAATGTATTTGATTTTTGGCCAGAATATTAACACTTATAACTGGACTGGAGTTTATTAACATCAGTTACAGAAACAAACCCCAATGAACATGGTTTAGTCCTGGATGTGATTAACAGCAAAATCCATTCACTGTAGTTGCTTGTGAACTCGCTGGTGTTTCAACAGGGTGGATGACTCAGTGAATCTGCTCCCACACTCAGAGCAGGTAAATGGTCTCTCTCCAGTGTGAACTCGCTGATGTTTCAGCAGGTCAGATGACTGAGTGAATCCCTTCCCACACTGCAAGCAGGTGAATGGCCTCTCCCCTGTGTGACTGCGCCGATGAGTTTCCAGGTCAGACGGGTAATTGAATCCCTTCCCACAGTCCCCACATTTCCACAGCTTCTCTCCAGTGTGACTACGCTTATGTTTAGACAGGCCAGATGATTGACAGAAGCTTCGTCCACACACAGAACACGTGTACGGTTTCTCCCCACTGTGAACGGTGCCTTTTACTTCCATGTTCAAAATCCAATGATATTCTGATCCAAATGAATACAATGCATCTGTCTGGTCTTATCTGATGTTTGGTTTGAGTTTCCCGACTGCAAATCCTCCCCTTGTGATACTCTGTGAAATTGATTTAAAACAGAAAAAAGGGAGTGAGAGAGAACCCACAAAAACACAATGGCAGGTTGTGAAATTGAGCTGAATGAATCTGGTAATTTGTGAGGCCGGCACTAGGAAAAAGTGACCATGAAAACTGCTGGATTGTCATAAAAACCGAACTGGTTCACTAATGTCCCTCAGGGAAGGGAACCTACACTCAGTCTGGGCCTATACAAGACTCTGTGAGAGAAGATAGAGAGAGAGAACATGAGAGAAGGAGAGAGAGCAATGGAGGAATACAAGATGGACTTCATCCAACTGCAACGCAACAAGAATGTTGACAGATTCTGCCAAACCCACACTCCTCACCACCAGGAAGGACAAGAGCAGCTGGTACATGGGAAAACCATCATCTCCAAGACACAGACCAGGGAGTTCACACTGGGGAGAGGCCATTCACCTTCTCCGTGTATGAGAAGGGATTTAATTGATAGTCCAACTGCTGAGAAACCAGCGAGTTCACAAGTGACAGCAGGGGTGGGATTCTGCTGTTATTGCTGCTGTTAATCACATCCAGGAATGAACCATGTTCTTTCTGACAGTTTGGGTCTGTTTCTGCTGATGTTAATAATCCTTGTAACTGGGCTGAAGTTTAATATTCTGAAAATCAGTTTGCTTTACTTTGTAACTTCCAATAAAGTATTCCTTTCAGGCTATTTTTGAGATGAAACCAAGGAGCTGACATCTTTATTGGGGGAAATGTGCAGTAGGGCACATGCATGGTCATCCTTGCCCAGGGGGCAGGAAGAGAGATTGCTGTGAATTTCTGACTCTGTCAGATCTTGATGTGATTTTGGTTTGAGTTTCCCGTTTGTCAATCTTCCACTCCTAGGAACTCGTAAGAGAAATTTACAAAATCCATTACTATCAGTTCAGGATGGAAATTGACAAGAGGCAAACATTCCTCTTGGTTTGAGTTTGGTGTGTGTAAATCCTCCCCTTCTAACCCCCTGTAAAAGGAGTTTCCAAAATCCATCCCTGTCAGTCCAGGATAGAAATGCACAACATTCTCTCCTCCTGCTACCTGGACCAGGATGACCGCGCATGCGCCCTGCTGCACATTGCCCCGAGAAAGATGGCGGCCGTTACCCCGGGCCTGACTCCGAGCGGAGACTCGGGCCACAGTTTCTGTCGTCGTCCCATTCGGTGCAACCGCGGGACTGGCCGCTTCATTTCGCAGTTTCGGGCCTTCACTGGATGTTCATGAAGCCTCCCCGCCCATTCTGCCGCCTCCATTCCTCCCCACTCACCGGCACTATTTACTCGCTCGTGTTCGTCATTTCTCAACCCCTTCGAACAGCTCCAGGTACAGACCGCACTGCGCATGCTCCAGTCGGAGTCTGCAATGCGCATGTTCCAACCAATGAGCGGTACTGCGCCTGCGCGAGGAGCTCGCAGTGCTGTTCGGGCACATCCTGCCTCCCATTGAATGCTGGGTACGTCCGCCGCCATTGAAAACCTCCTTTGTTAAATAGAAAATTATGTTTTGTGATCCGATGACGAATGGAGCCACAGGGCCAAGATATAAAATTATTATAAAAGCAAAAAACTGCGGATGCTGGAAATCCAAAACAAAAAGAAAAATACCTGGAAAAACTCAGCAGGTCTGACAGCATCTGCGGAGAGGAACACAGTTAACGTTTCGAGTCCGTATGACTCTTCAACAAAACCAAGGAAAAATAGAATAATTAGTTCTGTTGAAGAGTCATACGGACTCGAAACGTTAACTGTGTTCCTCTCCGCGGATGCTGTCACACCTGCTGAGTTTTTCCAGGTATTTTTGTTTTTGATATAAAATTATTAATTCAATTCAATATGGCTCCATCATAATTCTCTCCTGGATGTAATGAACAGCAGAACAAACTCCTACAGTTAGATCTTAACTCACTGGAGCCTCAGCAGGCGGTGTGAACAAATGGCTTTTCTTCCCATGCACAGAACATTTAAACTCCGCACTGCCAGCAATTCAGCCAGTGAATGATCTTTTCATGGTGTGATTTTGCCCATGAGTTTCTAGCTCACACTGGGATCTCAAGCTCTTTTGATCATGAGTTCTACATTCTTAACCGACTACAGTTGGAGAAAATCTGGTCTATAAATCTGAAATAAAAACAGAAAATGCTGGAATTTTCATCAGATCTGATAGTGTCTGTGGAGAGCTAAACATAGGCTATGACTTTACATCACAATTGCACTGCATCAGTGAACAGACTTGAAAAGTTAATACTGTTTCTCAATTCACAGATGCTCCTAGATGTGACGAATGTTTCCAGCATTTTCTGCTTTATTTCTGGTTAATGAAGTTGCTTATGAAATGGAGATTAGATTTATTTGTGACTAACTTATGTTTATTCTCATTCATTCGCAAGTGGAAACGTCTTCCACTTGTCTACCCTGTCAAACCCTCTCATTATCTTAAAGGCCTCGGTCAGGTCATCCCTTACTCATTTTCTTCAACAAAACCTTTTTCAACCTGTTCAATCTCTGTGGATTGACATAACTTTCCAGTTCTGGCAAAATTCCAGTAAATCTTCCTCGCACCTTCCCCAGTGCTTCTCGATCAATCTGATCATATGGAAACAGAGCAAATCTGAGCATCAAAGCCACTCTAGCCCAAATTCCTCCATGTTGGAAGGATCAGTATCTCAGTGGGAGGGAGGACTGTGGTTTCGAGCTGTTATTCACCATCCTCTACTTCATACAAACAAGGAGCAGGAGTAGGTCATTCAGCCCCTTGAGCCTGCTCTGCCATTCAATAAGGTCATGGGTGATCTGATGGTAACCTGATATTTTCATCACACCTACCGCTGATAACCAATCACCCCCTTGTTTACCAAGAATCTACCCACCTCTGCCTTAAAAATATTCAAAGGCTCTGCTTCCACCACCCTTTTGAGGAAGAGAGTTCCAAAGATTCACGATCCCGCCTCATCTCTGTTTTAAATGGGTGACCCCTTATTTTTAAACATGGACCCCTAGTTCTAGATTCTCCCATATGAAGAAACATCCTCTCCACATGCACCCTGTCAAGACCCCTCAGGATCTTATATGTTTCAATCAAGTCGCCTCTTAATCTTCTAAACTGCAGTGGATACAAGCCTAGTCTGTCCAACCTCTCCGCACAAGACACCCACCCAGTCCAGGTATTAGCCTGGTAAACCTTCTCTGAACTGCTTCCAACATGTTTACATCTTTCCTTAAATAAGGTGACCAATCCTGTACACTGTAATCCAGATGTGGCCTCACTAGTGCATTGGAGCACAACCTCCCTACTTTTGAATTCAATTCCTCTCGCAATAGATAATAACATTCTGTTCTGTCACATATAAATATTTGTGTATATACACTCCCAAGTCACTCTGTTGCTGAATTCTGTTTAAAATTGTACCATTTAGTTTATTCTGCTTTTCCTCATTCTTACTTCCAAAATACATCATTGACTGTGAATCTTTGGGATGTTTTGAAATTGTGAAATATGCTAAATAAACAGAAAAAAATTTCTTTCTCTTCTGCAGCCGATTTAAAGTTGTTGATTTTGCTCCAAAGATTAAATTGGGATTGATATTCAAAGTTAACTATTTAACTGCAGCAACAATTGCAACTGGGAGTCAGTGAATTAAGAGGAAAGATCCCAGGCAACGGTTCTGCAAGGTTCACTGCAGGCCCGACAGCTCATTCAGCTCCACTCTCAGCTCAGGAGAGCTCAACAACTCCACATCCTGTCGACAGGGGAGTTCTCCTGGTGCTGTGGGACCAACATTCGTGCTTTAACTAACACCACCAAAAAATACTAGATTAATCAGTTAGTCTGACTGCTGTTTATGGAATCTTACTGTGCACAAACTGGCTGTTATGAAACAGAAACAACTTGTATTTATATAATACCTTTAATGTAACAAAACGTGCCAAGGTACTTCACAGGACTTTCATAAAGAAACATTTGACATCGAGTGACATGGGTCGATATTAGGGTAAATGGACAGAACCTTGATTGGAGAGGCAGATATTAACAAGCATCTTTAATCAGGAGAGAGAGCTGGAGGGGTTTCGGGAGGAAATTCCGGAACTTTGCACCTAGGCACGGCCACCAATGGTGGAGTAATGAAAATCAGGGATGCTAAAGAGTACGGGATGAGATAGCACAGATATCTCAGAGGGTTGTGCAACTGGGAGTTACAGAGATAGGGAGGGACGTGGCCATGGAAGGATTTGTAAACAAGGTTACAAATTTTAAAATTGAGGCATTGCTTGAACAGGAGCCAATTTAGGTCAATGGCTACAGGGGTGAAGGGTGAACAGGACTTGGCGTGAGAAAGCACATGGGCAGCAGGGTTTTGGAGGATCTCACGTTTCCGTGTGGGGGTGGGGTGAATGTGAGAGGCCGGCCAGGAATGTATTGGAATTGTCAAGTCTAAAGGTAACACAGACATGGATGAGGGTTTGAGCAGCAGATGAGCTGGGGGTGGGATGGAGACAGATAACGTTATGGAGATTGAAATATCTGGTGTTAGTGATGGTGTGGATATGTGGTCAGAAACTAATCTTGGGGTCAAATAAAAGACCGAGATTGTGAACGGTGCAGTACAGCTGCAGACAGTTCCCCGGGAGAGGGATGGAATCGGTAGTTAGGGAACGGAATTTGTAGTGGTGACCGAAGACAATGGCTTTGGTCTTCCCAATTTTTAATTGGAGGAAATTTCTGCTCATCCAGTACTGAATTTGGGATAAGCAGTTTGATCATTTAGTAACAGTGGAGGAATGGAGAGGGATGGTGGTGAGGTAGAGCTGGGTGTTGTCAGTGTACATGTGAAAACTAACACGGTGCTTTTGGATGATGTCACCGAGTGACAGCATGTAGATGAGAAATAGGAGGGGCCAAGGATTGAATCTTCTGGGACACCAAGTACAAGGATCTTGGAGAAGAAATGGATGTTGGAGATGGGGCAGTAGTTTGAAAAGATGGTCAGATCAAGAGCTATTCTTAGGATGGGTGATGATGATAGATTTGATGATAAAAGGTACATTACCAGGAGAGAGAGAAACATTAACAATATCAGCGAACATGGGGAAGTTGGATAATCAGCAATTTATTGAGAATAAGGTCAAGCAAGCAGAAGGAGGGCCTCATGGTCAAGATGAGCACTGAGAGGGTATGAGGGGAAATGGGAGAGAAACCGGAGAAAGATGTGGGTTCAGGGCTCAGACAAGAGGGAACTTTAGAGACAGTTTGTCCTGGTGGGTTAGTGGAAGGGAGGGAAGCAGCAGAGGCAGCTGAATGGATTGTCTCAATCTTAGTGACAAAGAAGCTCCATGAGCTCCTCATACTTGTTGCTGGACATGAGGTTGGAGGTGACAGGGGAGAAGCAGAGTATTGGAGATATTAAAAAGATTCAACACACCTTATATTTCACACCAAGTTGATTTAATTGATATGTATCAACAATATTAGCCTCTATAATGGGGCTAGAGTTTATTAACATCAGCAGAAACAGAACCCAATGAACATGGTTCTGTCTAGGATGTGATTAACTACAGTGATTGATTTTGCTGTTACTTGTCAACTCGCTGGTGTCTCAGCAGCACAAATGACTGAGTGAATCGCTTTCCACACACAGACCAGCTGACTGGTCTCTCCCCAGTGTGAACTCGGTGGTGTTTCAGTGGGTAGGTTCAATGAATGAATCCCTTCCTACAGTCAGGGCAAGTGAGCAGCCCATTCTCCAGTGTGAATTCGCTGGTGTCTCAGGAGGTTGGATGACTAAGTGAATCCCTTCCCACATATGGAACAGGTGAACGGCCTCTCCCCGGTGTGACTGCGCTGATGTACAATGAGGTCAGATGATCGCCTGAACCCAGTTCTGCAGTGAGGGCACCTGAACGGTCTCTCATCAGTGTGAACACTTTGATGCAAGATCAGGTCCTGGTAACTTTTATAGCATTTCCCGCAGACTGAGCATGTAAATTGTCTCTGGTCTGAGTGAACCAGCTGATGTCTCAGTAGGTGGGATGACCTAGTGAATCCCTTCCTACACTCAGAGCAGGTGTATGGTCTCTCCCCAGTGTGAACTCGCTGGTGTGTCAGTAGGTTGGTTGAAGTAATGAATGCCATCCCACGCTCAGAGCAGGTGAACGTTCTCTCCCCGGTGTGAACTCTCTGGTGTGTCAGCAGGTTGGTTGAAGTAATGAATCCCATCCCACACTCGGAGCAGGTGAACGGTCTCTCCCCAGTGTGAACTCGCTGGTGTGTCAGCAGAGTGGATGACTGAGTAAATCCCTTCCCACACTTAGGGCAGGTGAATGGCTTCTCCCCAGTGTGACTGCGTCGATGAGTTTCCAGGTCAGACGGGTAATTGAATCCCTTCCCACAGTCCCCGCATTTACACGGTTTCTCCCCAGCGTGAGCACCGCTTTCTGCTTCCATGTTCAAAGGCCAATAATATTCAGGTCCTGATGAACCAAGTGACTCTCTCAGGTCTTGGTGTGAGTTTCCCAACAGCAAACCTTCCCCTTCTAATACCCTGTGAAGTTGATTTAAAACAGAAAAAAGGGAATGAGAGAGAACCCACAAAAACACAAAGGCAGGTTGTGAAATTGAGCTGAATGAATCTGGGAATTTGTGGGGTCGGCACTAGGAAAAAGTGACCATGAAAACTGCTGGATTGTCATAAAAACCCAACTGGTTCACTAATGTCCTTCAGGGAAGGGAACCTGCCACCCGGTCTGGGCCTACACAAGATTCGGGCTTCTAGGGGAGGAGGGAGAAAGAGCGAGAGAGAAGTGAGGAATGCAGGAGAACCCTGACAGAATCTCCCAAACCCTCAACCTCCACCCCCTAGAAGGACCAGGGTAGCAGGTGTATGTGAACACCATCACCTCCAAGTTCCCTTCCAAGTCACACACCGTCCTGACTTGTCTGACATCCAGCACTGGATGAGCAGAAAATTATTCCATCAAATAATGGGAAGATTGAAGCCATTGTCTTCAGTCGCCACTACAAACTCCACTCCCCAGACACTGACTCTGCACCTCTCGCTAACAACTGTGTGAGGCTGAACCAGACTGTTCACAACCATAGTAAAATATTTCACCCCAAGATGAGCTTCCAACCACATATCCACATCATCACCAAGACCGCCTATTTCCATCTCAGTAACATCGCCCAACTCCACCCCAGTCTCAGCTCATCTGCTGCTGAAACTCTCATCCATTCCTTTGTTACCTCTAGATTTAACTTTCCTAACGCACTCCCGGCCGGCCTCCCATATTCAACCTCCCTGTAATCTTGAGGTCATCCAAAACCCTGCTGCCTGTGTGCTTACTCGCACCAAGTCTTGTTCACCCATCACTCCTGTGTTCACTGACCTACACAGGCTCAGACAAATCTGTTAAAATTCTTTGAGGAGGTAACGAGTAGGTTAGACAAAGGAGAGCCAATGGATGTTATCTACTTGGACTTCCAGAAGGCCTTTGACAAGGTGCCGCACAGGAGGCTGCTCAGTAAGATAAGAGCCCATGGTGTTAGAGGCAAGGTACAAGCATGGATAGAAGATTGGTTGTCTGGCAGGAGGCAGAGAGTGGGGATAAGGGGGTCCTTCTCAGGATGGCGGCCGGTGACTAGTGGAGTTCCGCAGGGGTCAGTCTTGGGACCACAACTTTTCACTTTATACATTAATGATCTAGATGAAGGAACTGAGGGCATCCTGGCTAACTTTGCAGATGATACAAAGATAGGTGGAGGGACAGGTAGTATTGAGGAACCAGGGAGGCTGCAGAAGGATTTGGACAGGTTAGGAGAATGGGCAAAGAAGTGGCAGATGGAATACAACGTGCGGAAGTGTGAGGTCATGCACTTTGGTAGGAAGAATAGAGGCATAGACTATTTTCTAAATGGGGAGAGAATTCAGAAATCTGGAGTGCAAAGGGACTTGGGAGTCCTAGTCCTGGATTCTCTTAAGGTTAACTTGCAGGTTGAGTCAGTAGTTAGGAAGGCAAATGCAATGTTGGCATTTATTTCGAGAGGACTAGAATATAAAAGCAGGGATGTGCTGCTGAGGCTTTATAAGGCTCTGGTCAGACAACATTTAGAATATTGTGAGCAATTTTGGGCCCGGTATCTCAGGAAGGATGTGCTGGCCCTGGAGAGGGTCCAGAGGAGGTTCACGAGAACGATCCCAGGAATGAAAGGCTTAACATATGAGGAATGTTTGAGGACTCTGGGTCTATACTCGATGGAGTTTAGAAGGATGAGGGGGGATCTGATTGAAACTTACAGAATACAGAAAGGCCTGGATAGAGTGGATGTGGGGAAGATGTTTCCATTAGTAGGAGAGACTAGGACCCGAGGGCAAAGCCTCAGAGTAAACGGAAGACCTTTTAGAAGAGAGATGAGGAGAAACTTCTTTAGCCAGAGAGTGGTGAATCTATGGAATTCATTGCCACAGAAGGCTGTGGAGGCCAGGTTATTGAGTGTATTTAAGACCGAGATAGATAGGTTCTTGATTGGTAAGGGGATCAAAGGTTACGGGGAGAAGGCGGGAGAATGGGGTTGAGAAACTTAACAGCCATGATTGAATGACGGAGCAGACGCGATGGGCCGAATGGCCTAATTTCTGTTCCTATGTCTTATGGTCTTATGGCTCCGGGTTGAGGAGAACCTAAATTATAAAATTGTCATCCTTATTTTAAAGGCTGTGTTTGCTGCCGTTGTGGAAGCGCAGTTGTTCTGTTTTACTCTGTCTTCATATGGTTAATCTCTCGTCGTCCTCAGACTCAAGTCACCACTGCAGACTCACCGTGAGGAAACTCAGACTGACCTGGTTACAGTGTCCATCAATCAGCCAATCCAGAACTCAGTCAACAGCAGAGAGCTTTGATTGTACAGTCCTAATCACTAAAGCTTTTTATAAACGCATACTGTTCTTTGAAATGCCTTGGAAAGTTTTATTACGTTAAAGGTGCTATATAAACACAAATTGCTGTTGTTGATTTGGACATATATCACAATTCCTTCATTATCGCTGGGTGAATAACCTATAACTCCTTACCTAACAGCATTGTGGGAGCACCTTCACCACACAGACTGCAGTGGTTCAAGAATGTCAAACATCATCTTCTCCACAGGCAACTGGGGATTTACAATATTTGCTGGTCTTGTTAGTGAAAGGTCAGGGGAGTGGGACTAGCTGACTTGCTCTTGCAGAGAGCCAGCATGTGCACAATGGGCTAAATGGCCTCCGTCTGTATTGAAATCATTCAATGATTTTATGACTTGATGAGAAAGGACCTACACTGGAGGCCAGGGACCAACTTCTGTAACCAACACCCACCCTGATACAAACCGGCTCTAAATTGGTCCATCTGTGTTTCTAGACTCGGTTCCGTGAGCAATGCCTGCAATAAAATAATAGCAAAATACTGCAGCTGCTGGAAATCTGAAATAAAAAGAGAAAATGCTGGAAATACTCAGCAGATCAGACAGTATCTGTGGAGATAGAAACAGAGTTAACGTTTCAGGGTGTGCAGAATGGATTACAGGGAATAAAAATGGCGTAGAATTTGATGGTCAATATAAGCTCAGAAGTGGAAGAGAAATGGATTATAGCACAGGAAAAACAATTCCTGACTGTGAAAGATACTGTGGGAAGATAAAGCTGGTAAGACTGCAGCACATGGTCTGGGGATGGACAGTGGAGGAAACCTTATTTGGACAAAATCAGCAGAAGTAACAGTTAAATGCCAAACACAGCTAAAGTGCACCCAGTATTAGAGACAGAGGGAGGTAAACAATGGCAGAGAGGTGATCAGGGAGGGCAGAGGTGAAACAGAGCAAAAGATGGACATGGATTCAGATCCACAGGAAAGGAGCCACACTAGCCCCAGAGCGATGGAACCTCTAAAAGATAACAGAGCAGAGAACTAAAAGCTCCAAATTGTAGATGAATGGTCAAAAATACTCAATTCTGAAACAATTTCAGTTTCAAACTTTAAAATCTCCTGCCGGAGCCTGTAGCTAGAAAGATATCAGAAGCACTGGAATCAGAGAAAAATCTCCCAGTTGAGGAAATACCCGGGGAGCGGGGTGATGTCACAGTGTGATTGTTGATGTGTGATGGTGTCACAGTGTAATTGTCGAAGTGTGATGATGTCACAGAGTGATTGTTGATGTGTGATGATGTCACACAAACGAACAAGGAACATCTCGTCTGTGCAAACCAGTGATCACCAAACATTATCAAGGATGGGAGGGTCCTTGAGAGGGGGCAGAGGAGGTTTACCAGAATGGGTCGAGGAATGAGGGATTTTAGTTGCAAGGTTAGGTTGGAGAAACTGGGATTGTTCTCCTTGGAGCAAAGTAGATTGAGGGAAGTTTTAACAAAAGGTGCACAAAATTATGTAAGGTTTACATAAAGTAGCTAAAGAAAAGCTGTTCACAGTAGCAGATCGTGAAAGGATTATGGGTCACAGATTTAAGATTTTGGGTAAGATGTACAGGAGGGATGTGAGAAAGAAATGTTTGCACAGTGAGTGGTAATGACCTGGAACTCAATGCTTACACTCAGAGGCCGATAGAATCCAGGTCCTGAATTTCTATCCTGGACTGAGTGTGGCAAGTTTGGGAAACGGTTCGTACAGAGCTTTAAAAAAGGAGGATCCAGGTCCTGATGAATTGAGTGACTCTGTCAGATCTCAACCGTCTGTGAATGTTCCTCTTCTAACCCCCTGTAAAAGGAGTTTCCAAAATCCATCCCTGTCAGTCCAGGATAGAATTTCACAACATTCTCTCCTCCTGCTACCTGGACCAGGATGATCGCGCATGCGCCCTGCTGCACATTGCCCACTATAAAGATGGCGGCCGTTACCCCGGGCCTGCGCAGGGAGAAATCCAGACTTTTTCTGTAAATACAAGACCGGTACCTTGTTATTTGGGGTCTGAGGCCTGCACTGTGTCTTTATGAAGCCTCCCTGCCCACTCCGCTGGCTCCATTCCTCCTCACACACCCACTAACTCTGTTAGTTTGCTCCACTCGACATTCACTCACCCGCTCTGAGCAGCTTCAGTCACAGACCAGCACTGCGCATGCTCATGAAACAGGCCGCACTACGCATGCTCCAAGCACACACCCTAATACGCATGTGTAGGGAGCTCCCGTTGTGAGGATAGGGCAAATTCTGGCCCCTGTTGAAGGCTGGGTAACCAGGCTGCCATTGAGAGGTCGTTTTTTTGAATAGAAAATTATGTTTTGTGATCCGATGACGAACGAAGCCCAAGACCAATATATAAAATTATTCAGTCAATTGGTATGACAAACAAAGTGCATGGGTCCTCTGCCATAATACTGTCCCAGGTGTAAATAACTGCAGTAAAACTACCTACATTTAGATGTGAACTCACTGGAGTCTCAGTCGGCGGTGTGAACAATTATTTTTTCTTCCCATATACAGAACATTTAAACTCCGTCTTGTCAGTAAGTACGTGACAATTCAGCCGGTGAACAATCCTTTCACAATGTCATTTTACCCCTAAGTTCCAGGACCATTGTGCATGGATTTGGGAGGTAAGCATGGTTTTGGAGACGGAAGACTGGTCGGAGATTGGATGCAAATTGCAAGGATGTCGGGGACAAGGATGTACTCATGGGAGGGAGAGAAGCAGGAGAGGCATCTGATCTCAATTGTCTCAAGATTTTCAAGATTGTCTCAATCTTAGTGACAAATAAGCTCCATGAGCTCCTCACACTTGTTGGAGGTGTGGATGCAGGAGACAAGGGAGATGGAGAGTCCGAAACAAGGACTAACTTGTGTTAGAGATGTTTTTAAAAATTCAACATCCTCTGTGTTTGACAGAATGTTGATTTATTTGACCTTTATCCAGAATATTAACCTTATAACTGGGCTGGAGTTTATTAACATCAGCTGAAACAGACCCCAATGGGTATAGTTCATTCTTGTACATTATTAACAGGAAAATCCAATCACTGTAGTTCACTGTGAACTCGTTGATGTCTCGGCAGGTGGGATGAGTGAATGCATATCTTCCCACACTCGGTGCAGGTGTACAGCATCTCCCCAGTATGAGAGCGCTTGTGCAGAGAGAGGTGGGATGATTGCCTGAATCCAGTCCCGTAAAGAAGGAATCTGAACGGTCTCTCATCAGTATGAATACATTGCTGGCGGATCAGTTCCTGAGAACTTATAAAGGACTTCCCACAGTCTTGAAATTTAAAAGCTCTCTTTGATGTGCAATCAGGTTGGATAAATTAATGAATCCCTTTCCACACAGCACAGATGAATGGCCTCTCCCCAGTGTGAACTCGCTGGTGTGTCTGCAGGTGGGATAACGGAGTGAATCCCTTCTGACACTTTAAGCAGGTCAATGGCCTCTCCCCAGTGTGAACGCTCCGATGAGTTTCCAATTTCTATAGGTAAATGAATCCCTTCCCAGTGTCAACATTTGCACAACTGCTTTCAGTTGTGACTGCATTTATGTTTTGACCATGCCAGATGATCGGCTGAAATCTCATCCACATGCAGAACACTGTGAATGGTGCTTTCTTCTCCCATTTTCAAAATCCCACAATTCTCTGCGGCCCAGAAACCACTCTGTCCAATAGAAACGCCCTCTGAAGAAGGGTCATACAGACTCGAAACTGCTGTCAGGCGTCGCAAGGGCCAAAGACATAAAAGTTCATTCACAAATGTTACAGGAACGGATAGGTTATAATCGCCAGGAAAGGCTAAATAGCCTGAAGCTCTTTTCTCTGGAAAAGAGAAGGCTGAGAGATGACCTGATAGAAATAGGATAAAGAATGGAGTTGGTAGCTCAGGAATGAAAACAATGGCTTCAATCTTCCCAAAATTTAATTGGAGAAAATTTCTGCACATCCACAAACATTCTGATAATTTAACAAAAGTGGAGAAGTCGAGAGAGGTGTTGCTGAGGTAGAGCTGGGCACTGTCAGTGTCCATGTGATAACTGACACTGTGTTTTCAGATGATGTCGCTGTGGGGAGAATGTTGCTGAGAAATAAATGGAGGCCAAGGCTGGATCCTCTGGGGACACCAGAGGTAACTGTGGGAGTGGGAAGGGAAGACAATCCAAGTGATTCTCTGACTATGATTAGATAGAGAATGGAACCAGGAGAGAGCAGCCCCACCCATGGACGACAGTGGAGAGGTGTTGGAGCAGAATGGTGTGGTCAACCTTGTCAAAGCAGGTCAAGAAGGGATAGTTTCCCTTTGCCACTGTCACATAGGATGTCATTGGTGGCTTTGATCTGAGCTGTTTCAGTACAGTGGCAGGGGCAGAAACCTGATTGGATGGATTCAAGCAGGGAGTTCTGGGAAAGATGGAGATGGATTTGGGAGGTGTGAACACTTTTCAAGAGTTCAGAGAGGAACTGGGGATTGAAGATGGGTCAATACTTTGCAAGGACAGTAAGAGTTAAGTAATTGTTTTTTGAGGAAAGTGTGATGATTTGAAGGAGAGAGGGATAGTACCAGAAGAGAGAGAACTGTGAACAATATCAGTGAACATGGGGAAGTTGGGGGATCAGCAGTTTAGTGGGAATACGGTCGATGGAGCAGGAGGTGAGTCTCATGGACAAGATGAGCATTGAGAGGGCAGGAAGGGGGATGGGAGAGAAGCTAATGAAAGATGTGGGTTCACGGCTTGGACAAGGTGGAACATTATAGAGGCAGTTTGTCCCAGTAGGCTAGTGGAAGGGAGGGAAGCAGCAGAGGCAGCTGATCGGATTGCCTCAATCTTAGTGACAAAGAAGGTGCATGAGCTCCTTACACTTGTTGTTAGAGGTGAGGATGGAGGAGAGAGGGGAGAGGGAGAGCCCTTCCAGAGAAACTAACTTGTGTTAGAGATATTAACAAGACTCAATATGCTATATTTAACACAAATATATTTTATTTGTCCTTATCCAGAATATTAGCCCCAATAACTGGGCTAGAGTTTATTAACATCAGCAGAAACAGACTACAATGAACAAGGTTCAGTCCTGGATGTGATTAACAGCAACATCCTGTTCATTATTTGTGAACTCGCTGGTGTCTCATCAGTTGGGATGACCAGGTGAATCCCTTCCCACACTTGGAGCAGCTGAACGGCCTCTCCTCAGTGTGAATTTGCTGGTGCTTCAGGAGGTCAGAGAACACAGTGAATCCCTTCCCACATACAGGACAGATGAACGGCCTCTCTCCAGTATGAATTCGCTGATGTCTCAGCAAGTGGGATGACTGTGTGAAGCCCTTCCCACAGTGGGAGCAGGTGAACTGTCTCTCCACAGTGTGAATTTGCTGGTGTCTCAACAGATCGGATAAATTAACGAATCCCTTCTCACACTCGGAGCAGATAAATGGTCTCTCCCCAGTGTGAACTCGCAGGTGTGTCAGCAGGTTTGATGACTGAGTGAATCTCTTCCCACACTCGGAGCAGGTGAACGGTCTCTCTCCAGAGTGAACTCTCCGGTGTATCAGCAGGTTTGATGACTGAGTGAATCTCTTCCCACACTCGGAGCAGGTGAACGGTCTCTCCCCAGAGTGAACTCTCTGGTGTTTCAGCAGGGTGGATGACTGACTGAATCCCTTCCCACACTCCGAGCAGGTAAATGGCCTCTCACCAGTGTGAACTCGCTGGTGTGTTAGCAGGTTGGATAACTGAGTGAATGCCTTCCCACACTCGGAGCAGGTAAATGGCCTCTCCCCAGTGTGAACTCTCTGGTGTGTCAGCAAGTTGGATAACTGAATGAATCCCTTCCCACACTCGGAGCAGGTAAATGGCATCCCCCCAGAGTGAATTCGCTGGTGCCTCAGCAGGCTGGATGTCCAAGTGAATCCCTTTCCACACTCGGAGCAGGTGAACGGCCTCTCTTCAGTGTGAATGAGCTGGTGTCTCAGGAGGGTGGATGAATCAATAAATCCCTTCATACATACAGAACAAGTGAAAGGCCTCTCCCCAGTGTGTGTGCGCTGGTGAGTATCCAGCCTGGATGGATAATTGAATCCTTTGCCACAGTCTCCACATTTCCATGGTTTCTCCCCACTGTAACTGCATTTATGTTTTGACAGGCCAGATGATCGGCTGAAGCCTCGTCCACACACAGAACACGTGTACGGTTTCTCCCCACGGTGAACGGTGCTTTTTCCTTCCATCTTCAAAATCCGATGAAATTCAGGTTACGACTAATTGTGCGACACCGTCAGATTCTGATGAAACGTTGGGTTTCCCAATTGAAAATCCTGGGGAAATAGTTTAAACAGACAAAAGTGAATGAGAGAGAAACCACAATATCACAAAAACAGGTTGTGAAATTGAGGTGAATGAATCTGGGAATTTGTGGGGCCAGTACCAGGAAAAAGTGACCATGAAAACTGCTGGATTGTTATAAAAACCCAACTGGTTCACTAATGTCCTTCAGGGAAGAAAAACCTGCCAACTGGTCAGGGACTATACAAAACACCAGCATCTACTGGGGGAAATAGAGAGGGAGATGGGAGAGGCAGGGGGTGAAGGAAAGGAATTTTATGCATCTGCAATTCTACCAACATCTCCCAAACCCTCAACCTCCATCCCCTAGAAAGACCAGGGTAGATGTAGGTGAACACCATCACCTCCACCAAGTTCCCCTCCAAGTCACACACCATCCTGACTTGTTTAACATCCAGTGTTGGATGAACAGAAATTTCCTCCATTTAAATATTGGGAAGATTGAAGCCATTGTCTTCAGTCCCTGCTACAAACTCCACTCCCTAACCATCAATGCCATCCATCTCTCTGACAACTCTGAGGCTGAGCCAAACTGTTCACAACCTTAGTGTCATATTTCACCCTAAGCTGAGCTTCTGACTACATATCACTAAGACCGCCTATTTCCACCTCCGTAACTTTGCCTGCCAAATAAAATAATAGCAAAATACTGCAGCTGCTGGAAATCTGAAATAAAAAGAGAAAATGCTGGAAATACACAGCAGGTCAGGCAGTATCTGTGGAGAGAGAAACAGAGTTAACATTTCAGGGGTGCAGAATGAACTACAGGGAACAAAAATGATACAGAAGCTGATGATCAATATAAGCTCAGGGGTAGAAGCGAGATGGACTATATCGCAGGAAAAACAACTCCTGACTATGAAAGATATGGTGGGAAGCTATAACTGGTAAGCCAGCAGCACATGGTCAGGGCAGCAGTTGGCAGAAGTAACCGTAAAATCCTAAACAGAGCTAAAATACACCCACTGTTAGAGACAGAGAAAGTTAGACAACAGCAGAGAGGCGATCAGGGAGGGCAGAGGTGAAACAGAGCAATGGATAGACACAGAATCAGATCCACAGTAAAGGAGTCACACCAGCCGCAGAGCTGTCGGACCTCACACAGATAACAGAGACTAAAAGCTCCAAATTGTAGATGAATTGTCAAAACTACTCACCTGTGAAACAATTTAACTCTTTTCAGCTTTGGAAACTCCTGCCGGAGGCTGTAGCTGGAAAGAATCAGAAGCACTGAAGTCAGAGAAAAATCTCCCAGTTGAGGAAATACCCTGGGAGCGGGGTGATGTCACCGCGCAATTGTCGGCGTGTGCTGATGTCACAGTGTAATTATCGATGTGTGCTGATGTCACAGTGTAATTGTCGATGTGTGATGACATCACAGACATGGACACAGAACATCTGGGTTTGTGTAAACCACTGATCACAACACATTATGAAGGATGAGAGGGTCCTTAAGAGGGTGCAGAGGAGACTTACCAGAGTGGTTCAACGGGTGAAGGATTTTAGATTAGTTTGGAAAAACTGGTGTTGTTCTCCTTGGAGCAAAGTAGATTGAGGGGAAATTTGATAGAGGTATACAAGTTAATGATTGGTTTACATGAGGTAGTTAAAGAAAAGCTGTTCACATTATCTGATCATAAAAGGGTTATGGGACACAGATTTAAGTTAAGAAGCAAGATTTACAGGAGGGGTGTGAGCAAAAATTTTACACAATGAGTGATAATGACCTGAAACTCATTACTTACTCTCAAAGGTTGATGAATCGAGTGAGTCTGTCAGATCTTGATCTGATGTTTGGTTTGAGTTTCCCGTCTGCAAATCCTTCCCATGTGATATCCTATGAAAAGATTACAAAACAATCAATCACTGTCAGTCCAGGACAGAAAATGAGAAATATTTCTCTTGGTTTGAGTTTGTTGTGTGTAAATCCTCCCCTTCTAACCCCCTGTAAAAGGAGTTTCCAAAATCCATCCCTGTCAGTCCAGGATATTCACAACATTCTGTCCTCCTGCTACCTGGACCAGGATGACCGCGCATGCGCTCTGCTGCACAGCCGCGTCCCCGGGCCGAGCAGAGGGAGACCCAGCCATATCCGGTCTGTTCGCTGCAAACGCGGGGCCTGTAGTTTCTGATTAAGGCTCTGCGGGCTGCACCAAGTGTTTATAAAACCTCCCTGCCCACTCCGCTGACTCCATTCCTCCCGCACACCCACTAACTCTGTTATTTTGCTCCAGTCGCCATTTTCTCACCCACTCTGTCACACGAGTCACAGGACAGCACTGCGCATGCTCAGCCAAGAGCCCGCAATGCGCAGGTGCGAATCAGACTCCGCAATGCGCATGCGTACGACCCTGGCGCTCTGGATAGGGCACATTCTGTCCCGCATTGAATGCTGGGTGGGAGGACGTAATTGCATATCCAATAAATTTTTATGATCCGATAGTAATTGCAGCTTTATGGTCAAGGTTTAAATTATACAATCAATTGATACGATAAATTGTATCGGCCTCTACCATGCTTCTGTCCTGGGTGTAATTAACAACAAAACAAACCCCTACAGTTAGATGTGAATTCACTGGATTCTTCGCATTTGAGGTGAAGAAGTGATTTCTCCTTCCATACACCAAACATTTAAACTCCGTCTTGTCAGTAAGAATGCGCCTATTGCGGAGCAAATCCTTTGAACTTTTATAGCTGGATTGTTCACTGGTGGCCAAACTGAGTAAATGCCTTCACACGCAAGAAATCTCTAAATTTTCTCCATCAGATGTGACTGTTGCTGTGTCAACTAATCAGATGATCGAGTAAACCTTTTTCCATAATTAGCTGCTGAATGATGTTTTCACAGTGTGACTTTACCTAGGCGTGTCCAGCACAGACTTGGATTTCTAATCCTCTGGCAATGGGCTCTACATTCTCTTCTGAAGAAAAAAATGAAAGGCGATGCTGTAAATCTGAAATAAAAACAGAACTTAGAATTCTAAACAGGTCTGGTAGCGTCTGAGGAGAGACATATTCCCGTATTTTCTGAATATTTCCATCATTTTCTGCTTTTATATTTGATTAAAGACGTTGCTTCTGAATTGGACATTGGATTTCCTGGTGACCAACTTTTATTTATTCTTGTCTATCCGTAAGTGGAAGCATCTTCCAAACCCTTTCGGAATATTAAAGGCTTCGATCAGGTCATGCCTCACCCTGTTTTCTAGAGAAAACCTGTTTAATCAATTCAATCTTTGTTGAATGTTAAAACTCTTCAGTTCTAACATCAATCCAGTAAATCTTTATTGTTGCCGGGTCTTAAGGAGTTGAGTTACAGGGAAAGATTAAACAGATTAGGACTTTATTCCTTGGAGCGTAGAAGAATGAGGGGAGATTTGATAGAAGTTAACAAAATTGTGAGGGGAAAAGGCAGAGTAGATGCGAGTAGGCTCTTTCCACTTAGATTAGGAGAAATAAACACGAGAGGACATGGCTTTAGGTTGAAAGGGGAAAGGTTTAGGGGGAACATTAGGGGGAACTTCTTCACTCAGAGAGTGGTTAGAGTGTGGAACGAGCTACCATCTGACCTGGTAAATGCGGGCTCACTCTTAAGTTTTAAGAATAAATTAGATAGATACATAGATGGGATAGGTCTGGAGGGCTATGGACTAGGTGCAGGTCAATGGGACTAGTGGAATAATATTTCTGCACAGACTAGAAGGGCCGAATGGCCTGTTTTCTGTGCTGTAGTGTTCTATGGTTCTATGGTTCTACCTTCTCCAGTGCTAGATTCATCTTATAATATGGAGACGGAGCTAATCTGAGTATCAAACTGATAATTGCCCCCAAATACCTGTAAATTGGAAGGATCAGCATTGCAGTGGGCGAGAGGAACATGGTTCCAAGCTGTTATTCACCAACCTCTATTTCGGCCATTTTCCCATCTGCAGAACTTAAAATGAAATGAACACATCCAATAAAAAGATTTAGAAAGTTGGTGTTACTTTTGTTTGTGACTCGTTCCCTCGGGTATTCAGTAAATGCTGCTCGGAGGTTAGGGACCGGGATATAATCTACCTGCGTTTCCTTGAGCCTGTGTTCGGTGAATTGGGAAGTTTGGCCCGGGTTGGAGTATCTTGTGTTCCAGGGATGGGCAGTAACCCACTCATTCAAGCTGCAGTCGCTGCTTTCTGCTGGCAGCGGGTGATTGGAGAGTGCGGGGCCGGAATATTGCTGCTTTTCTGCTTTTCCCTGTCTCACTCACTGTGGAGCTGAGGAAGAGAGAATAATTGATGGGTTTGTTTGAATCCAATAATTCTATAGATTTCGAATGGGCTCGATGCCGGCCTAAATGTTTTTTTCATTATATTGCGGATTAATATTCGTGAACATTGACCAGGACACATGGCTGTGAGATCAAGCACCTCCTCGTTTTTCTCAGTCGAAATATACAATCTAATATCTTTTGCTGTACAACCTGTTACAGAGATTGTTATAGAAAAGAGGGAAAGGTTTGCTACAGCTATACAAAGCCCTGGTTAGATCACACCTGGAGGACTGTGTATAGTTCTGGGAGCGGCCCCTTTTAAGGATCAATATTTCCCTTGAAAGTTCCAGAGGAGCCGCATTGATGAGGTTGGTGGGTTTTGGAAATTGGAAGTTGTACATCCGCAGCTTGTGGCAGTATTTCACCTCACTGTTCACTTCATGTTCATGTCTAACACACTCGATGCTGTTATTGGCTGAACGAGACTTCTGTGTTTTAACTAAACATGCTATTATTTTGTAGGAAGAACGACGAGAGACTGTAAATTCCAGGGTTCTAGAGAAAAGGTCAGGTAATGGCAATGATAGGATGGGCAGAAGGCCCACTTTCCCTGCTGTAACCATTCTATGATTTTAAACAAATAATATTAGCATGTTAGCAAGTTCTGTAGTTGTGGCCCAGTGTTTAAGGTGAATGGGCTTAAAATCCATTGGGGCCTCCCGATGTAGGTTTGAATCTTGCTCACTGTTCTTCTCGTTATTTCTGCTTGTCTGTAGAATTAATTCTAATTCAAATAGAAGAAAAAACATCCAAACAAATCCATTTCTGTGTCAGTCTTCTGCAAGTCTCCAGTCGGATATGAAACAAAAACTGAGCCAAGTTGGTGACATCTTGTTTTATGGGCGTTTGTTTCTCCTTAGGCCTCTGTCACACTCGATGTATCCGTCTGTGTGTGTTCCTCTGTATGTGCCAATGTGTTTCAGTTCCCCAAGGGGTTGAACACATTTTACCAGCACAAACTTTATTTAATTTAGTTGTGCAACTTCATTTTAAAATGTTACAAGGAAAAACTCTCAGGGTAAAAGGTGCAAGAGGAGTTTGTCTATTTCTCTGTCTGTTAAACTGCAACAACAATTTATATTTATAAAGCGCCTTTAACCTAATGAAACGCCACAAGGTGTTCCCCAGGATCATTATATAACAAAGTGTGACACCGAGTCACATATTCGGTCAGATGACTAACAGCTCTGTCAAAGACGAAGAACTGTATTAAAGGAGGAAGCTATCGATTTCATGTTCCAGATAACAGCAATGGTCCTTCTCGTTGGCTCATAGTGTTCAACCTGAACAGACCATTTGGTCAGAGAAATTTATCTCTGGTGAAAGGAATCGGGAATGAAAAAATGCCAAAATCAGCCTTCATGAGCCAAATTTCCAGCCCTGTTAGCATCTTCCCTGATGGCCGACTGGTTAGGGTTCAGCACTTTCACTGCTGCACCTCAGGTTTGATTCCCTGTCAGGAAATTGAGATTTACTGCCCTTGGGCGAACTGTTAAAACCAATGTTATTGTCTTCCTGGCTGAAAGCAACACAGAACATCTCTGTCAGAGTTAGGGGAGTGAGAGTTAAAGTTTCACGTCAGAGCTGGAAAAGTCACACGTGCAACAAGTCAAGAACAGATGCAGAGGGCGTGAAAATGAAAGAGAAGGGCTGTGATGGGTTACAAAGCACTGACTATAGAGCTGGTGGTGCACAGCCGAATATTATTCCTGTGTTACCCATGTTACTTGCAGATCTAATTTCCTGATTTATTACAGTGCCCAACATTACCACTGCAGTTTGGTGACCAATAAACAACTCGCACCAATGTTTGCTGCCTCTTGCTGTTTCTTAGCTCCACCAAAATTGATTCTACATCTTGATCCTTCAACCTATGACCCTCTCTCTTGAATGTTCCGATCTTGTCGTTATTAACTGTGCGACTCCGCCTCCTTTCTCTTTTTGCCCATCCTTCCTAAATTACGAACACCCTCGAATATTCACATCAATCACACTGCTCTTTGAAAGCAGCACAGAGGGCCGAATGGCCTCTTTATTTGCTGTAACTTTCTGTCATTTTGTGTTTCCTAACACCCCGGTTGCCTCTCTCTAAGTTATTCTGGCATTTCATAACTCAATCTAACGAGATGTACATCTTGCCCTTCTATCCAACACTTTGAATTCCAGACACTAAACAGATTAGGAACTGAATTTGAAACCAGACTAGTACAACTGCAGAAATGATCTGAACCATTCACTTGAGTTTCAAACACGCAGTGTTCGCACATGAGCATGTACCTTCTTGTATATCTACCGAACAAAATAAGCTCATTCCGATTCTTCACATTGAAAATCAGTTCAAAATAATTTCAAAGTTTAACAACATACACAAGAATGTGGATAATTAATACTGTGCACATTCCTATAATCAGTGTCTGGGACAATCAGGTCCTGTGAACCCTTCTCGTGTCTTACATTCCCATTCCCTGCTTTCCAGGGAAAGATTGAGTTCATAAACTGGATGGGTGGGTAGTCCCTGGCTAGGTCAGCCCTCTTCCAGAGAGTATATAAGAGTTATTGCTGGGACAGCCGGTTTTCGTCCCTACTGCCATTAGTGATGTTCACAAGATTTTTTATTGAAAACAAATTTCACCATTTGCCATGGTGAGATTTGATCCCCAGAATCCCAAACCAGTGAAAGTACCACTGTGCCACAGCCTCCTACCAAGGTGAACGTGTTTGGAATTTGATGTGTGTCAGTTACTTTCAGTGATGAATTTCTGCCGTGTGTTCCCTTGTCAGTTTCACAGGAGCCGCAGTGATGAGGTTAGTGGGTTTCGGAAATTGAAAGTTCTACATGAGCAGCTTGAAAAGCGAGTCGAACAAGTGCCAGCTCAAATCGAATTGTACGGTTTGTGTGCGGTGTTTCATTTTAACAGGAAGGACGAGGAGAGACAGATTCAAAATAAATTGCTGCGAGGAAAAAGACGAGGGTTATGGAATGAGTTAAACTGCTCTTCCAGAGAGCCGGCACGGACAAGAATGTTCTCCTTCTCTGCTGTAGCCACCCATGATTTCATACTAACAACATCACCCTGTGCATTGAGTCAGTCGTGGTGACTGAGCGGTGAAGGCGATGGAGTCCAAATCCATTGGGATTTCCCGCTTCTCATTATTCCTGGTTTTAACTCTGTGTTTACAGAGTAATTATCGGTTACATTGAATCAAGTCCATCCAAACACTCGGGCGTTTTCCTATTTCTGTTCATTCACGAAAATATTCACGAAAATATTCACGAAACTTCTAGTCGGAAATGGAACAAAAACGGAGCCTCGTTGGTGTCAGGCTTGCTTTTTGGGTGTTTGTCTCTCCTTAGAAACAAACCCTTGTCCTCTGTCACTCTCGGTGTAAATGTCTGTGTGTTTTCCTCTGTGTGTGTCAATGTGGTTCAGTTCATCATTTTTACCACCCAAATATTGTTTATGATAGTTTTGTGGCTTCAGATTAAGATGGTCCAGAGAAAAGAAAAGCGCTGTTTTAAAAGATGCAAGAGGACATTTCTTTCTGTTTCTTTTTGGGTGGAGACTGTTCAGCTACTAAATGCCCGGATGTTACAAAGCGGATGATGATTGAAGTTTTCACATGATCTTATGAAGTAGCTGAGAATGCCAGAGGGGCCGAATGGCCTATTCCTGATCATATTTTTCCCACACTCTAATTCAGAGCCGATGCCGATCAAGGCAATGGTTGTTTCTGCTCTAAATGTGGTACTGAGTCGCCGAGGGGGCTAAGATGCTGGCCGAGGCTTTCCTGCTTTGGGCTCCAGTCCCGCGGCTGTTAAACTTTGTTGCTTGAGACACAAAATCCTTCACGAGGCCAGGGGACGGCTGATCTGTGCAGTGTTGCATTTTGTTTGGGAGAATGGGGAGAGGTGGTTGGGGCAATGGCACAGACTGAAAATCTTTTTTCTCTGTTACTCCCTGTCTCCATTCTATTATTTTACACAAACAATAGCGAAATTTCACTAGGTATTGTGGCGAATTGGTTAAACTGATGGACTGGAAATCGGCTGGAGTTTTCTCAAGCAGGTTTGAGCCCTGTAGTTTATGCTTCTTATCATTCCAGATTTTAACTGACGGTCTGTGGAATTAATTATCGGTTAAGTTGAATAAAAAACATCCAAATACCCCGTGTTTCCTATTTCTGATCATCTGCAAACATTCACTAAATTCGCAGTGTGAAATGGAAGAGTAATTGACCACTCCTAATCAACCAATCACAACTGCTCTTTGACAGCAGCGCACCGGGCCGAGTGGCCTCTTTCTTTGCTGTAACTTTCTATAATTTTATGTTTCCCAACACCACGGATGCACTTTCCCAGTCATTCTGCCATTTTGTAACCCATTCTATCGAAATGTACTTTGTTACCTTGTGTCCTGTCCTCCTGAAGTCAAGACCCGGAGTGAATTCAGTGAGAGGTTTTCTTGTCATTTCTAACATGAGATTTGGAGCCAGATCAGTTCAGTGAGAGTTTAAATGGTGCCAACCCTTCACTGCAGCTCATTGTGTTTTTGAGTGGAGATGATTTCTGTTAGTTACGAAGTGCAGGATGATCTGATGAACTGACGGAGCAGGTTTGAGGTTCCGAATGACCTAATCCTACTCTGAAACAAAAACAAAAAATGCTGGAAAAACTCAGCAGGTCTGACAGCATCTGTGGAGAGAAAGACAGAGTTAACGTTTCGAGTCTGTATGACTCTTCTTCAGAACTAAAGGGAAGTAGGACTTCATATTTCTACATCCCTTTAGCTCTGAAGAAGAGTCATACGGGCTCGAAACGTTAATTCTGCCTTTCTCTCCACAGATGCTGTCAGACCTGCTGAATTTTCCAGCATTTTTTGCTTTTGTTTAAGATTTCCAGCATCCACAGTATTTTGCCTATTCCTACTCTATTGCTTTTGTTCTATTTCAGTGCCAAAACTTGTGAAGGAAATGATTCATAAATTTTGCCCAGCATGGCTGGGATGGCTAAGGCACTGGCTTGAGGTATTTATGGAGTCGTAAGTTTGCGTCCCACCACTGCTTAACATTTAGCAGCCCCATTAGGACAAGCAGATGCCACCTCATATTGAATGCACGGTGTTGTATTTTGACAGGAAGAACGAGGAGTGTTGCTGTGGGGAAAAGGTGGGGTGTGGAATTACAGTAGTTGAGTTGCTCTTCCATAGAGACGACATGCTGAATGACCGTCTGATGGAGCCGTCTGTGATTTTATACAAACAGCAGTGATGTCAGTGCAGGTCCTGTATTCACGGCGGAGTGGATAAGGGGATGGAGTTGGAATCCTGTGGGGTCTCCTCACAGAGGTACAAATCCTACCGTCTCCAGTTCTCATCATTCCTGATTTTAATAAAGTGCCCATGGAATTAATTGATGGATAAACGGAATCAAAACCATACAAACACTCCCGTGGTTTCTTCTTTCCGTTCGTCTGTGTGTGTCAATGTGGTTCAGTTCCCCGAGGGAATGGACACATTTTTAACAGAACAAACTTTATTCACATTAGTTGTGCAACTTCAGATCAAAAAATATCAGGGTGAAAGTTGGAAGAGGAACTTGCCTCCTTCTCTATATGCCCCATTACAACAACAGCTTACATTTAGATAGCGCTTTTAACGTAATGAAACCTCCAAAGATTGTTGACAGGATCATTATGTAACAGAGTCTGACACTGACACACATATGGAGACGTGGGGCCAGGTGAACAAAAGCTTGTTCAAAGAGATAGGTTTTACGGAGAATCTTAAAGGAGGAAAGAGAGGTCGAGGTGGAGGGAGGGAATTCCAGAGCTTGGGGCATCGGTAACTGAAACCTCGGTCACCAATGGTGGAGCGATTCTGATTGGGAATGTACAACAGGCCAGGGTTAGAGGGGCACATATATCTCAGAGACGTGTGGGGTTCGAGGAGATCTCAGAGACAGGGAGGGGCGAGAACAACGGGAGATTTGAACACAAGGATAAGAAAGTTTGAAGTAAATGCATTCTTTGACCGGGAACCAATGTAGGTCAACGAGTAGATGGTGATAGGGGAATGGGACTTGCTGTGAGTGAAGACACGGACAGCAGTTTTGGATGACCTCAATTTACGGAGGGGAGAATGTCCACTTACATTCCAGAACTGACATTCTGCTGGATCAGCATTGCCCTGTTTCCAAGACCAATATTGATCCTTTATAAGGTGCCGTTCCCAGAACTATACACAGTCCTCCAGGTGTGATCTAACCAGGGCTTTGTTTAGCTATAGTAAACCTTTCCCTCTTTTCTATAACAGCCTCTGTAACAGGCTGTACAATAAGGGGAATTACATTGTATATATCGACTGAGATGTTTGGTCAGAATAAACTTAAATATTCAATAGGAAATCAATTGCATAAATAAATATTCCTCTTCATTTCGAAGACAACATGTGAATCCCCAGTCCAACTCTCAGTGTCATTGGGTCAGGGAATCTTTGTTAATTTTCACACACTGAGCATGGACACTGCAGAAGCTCCTGCACCTCTTTCAATATTGTTTTCCCTAACTCAGAGTTTTCAAAAAGGAATTCATAATTATTTGAAATGGAAAAAAAACCTGCAGGATTATGAAGGAAGAGAATGATATTGGAACTAAGTTAGCTCTTTGAAGAAAGCACATACCCGATGGGTCGAATGGCCTCCTAATGCGCGGTGTCAGTTTACAATTAGATCAATTTCTCTGCAGCATTCCAAAATGCCCCGCCCCAATTTTATACCTGTGAAACAGGATCTTGCAGTGCAGCATGTCTACACAGTTTGAAATTCTATACAAGTCCCTTTGGCATTTTCTCGCAAATTGTTTCTGTGGTGCATCGCCAGCGATGCCAACGTCCCATAAATGAATAAAAATACAAATAGTGGTTATCACATTCGCTTCACTTGCGCAAGGTCACTGGTCCGAAAGCTGGCAAAGACATTATCAAAACTGAATCATCTAATTGCGAGAAGTTGGACAATTCCCGTTTGTTGCTAAACAATAACTGAATATATTATCTCACAGCCACGTGACACTGGCACTTCCCCAGGCTTTGAATGATTTTCTCCAAAAGGCACAGCTATGAGAAAGAGACAAAAATGAGACGAATTACAGTGGGATAGTTCGCACATGTCTGAAGTGCTGAATGACCTGCTGATGTGTTGTGGCATTTTATGATTCTAATTTCAGATCAATTTCTCTGCCGCATGGCTATGTTTTTCAGTCGAACTGCACTTCCACAAACCAGGGTTCGGGAGTGCAGTAAGACTGCAGGGTTTGATATTCTACGTCACTCCCTGTGGTTCTGTCCATTGTTTCTGTAGTGTAGTGGTTATCAAGTACATGCAAAAAGTCCCCTGTCTGGAAATGGGTAAAAACATTATCGAGATTGACACATCTAAGTGTGAGGGAAAGTTCCATAATTCACATTTGTTGCTGAATATTAACTGGATATAGTTCCTTGCCACCACATTAAATTTGCCCTTCGCCAACTTCAAAAAGCATTCTCAAATTCAGGAAGGATGAAACTGACTAGGCACACAAAAAATACCAGTTTCTTTAGTCAACAACAGGAATTAATGAGTTTACAAATGAAAATTCACAGTTACCTATTGACTGAAAGATGACTACTAGTGTGATCCAAAGACTAGCATTACCCTAAAGGCAGACGTAACTGATACTGTGATTGAACACAAGAGAATAGGAGAGATGGTACAAAATCACTTTTCATCGCTCCTCATCATGGATCTTCATTCTTTCATGAGCATCACTAACCAGCATTTGTTGCCCATCCAGAATTGTCCTTGAGCTGTGTAACTTGTTAAACCATTTCGGAGGGCAGTTAAGAATCAACCACATCACTGTTGGTCTGGAGTCACAGGCGGGTCAGACCGGGTAAGGGCGACCGATTGAATTCCCTAAAGGACTGGTGAATGGGTTTGTACAGCAATCAGTGATAGTTTCATGGTCATCATGACTGAGAAAATTTTGAAGACATGTTGGATCAGAATAAACGTCTTTTGTAAATTCAGTACGAAATTAATTGTACAAATAACTAATGTCTATAGCAAAAACTTCAGAAGGAACCATCGTCCAACTCTTCATTTCATTGGGTAAGGGAAATGTTCATTAAGGCAAACTGCATGGATTCTGCAGAAACTCCTTCTTCAAAAGGGAATTTGGCAATAGTTGAAAGGGAGAGATTTCTGATTCATGGAAAGGGAGAGGGAAACTGGGACTAATTGGCAAGATCTTTGTAAAAGGCTGGGTACAAGTAGAATGGGCGGAAGGTCCTCTTACTGCGCTGTGCCATTTGATGATGACATTGTTGATCAATCTGTCTCCAGCATTCCTAATGAGAACAGCCGACTTCCATTTCTTCAAAACAAAGACCCAAAGTGCTGCTGCATGACGTCACCGTTTAACATTCCAGACAGCTCCATTGGGATCCAGGCAGGGAAATGTTCCTGTAGCGTTGTGGTTACCCCACTCATTTCCCTTCTGCAAGTTACTCCATTCGATGCTCGGGGCAAACATTATCACCCAGCTGTGTGGAAAAGTTGTATCGCTCCCATTCCTGTTTGTTGTTGAATGTGAACTGAATGCTGGATCTTGCAGCCACATTAGATTCGCTCTTCACCATTTCTGAAGATAACATTCAGCAAAATAAGATGTTTCCGCTGGCAGCGGGTGATTGGAGAGTGCGGGGCTGGAATACTGTTACTTGTTCTTGTCTCACTCACTGTGGAGCTGAGCAAGAGCGACGAATTGATGGGCTTGTTTCAATCCAATAGCTTCATAGATCTCTATTGATTTAGATGGGGGTTCACGATCGTTCATATTCTTTGTGAGATCTGAAATGAATATCCATAAACAGAGCTTGGTGTGGGAACTCAGTGGGTGACAGCCGAGTTTTCAACGTGGGGGGGTGGGATGGATTTTCTTGTAGTTTCAGGGCCCCGAAACAAATCAGAGCATTAATGAGTAATGATGGGGAGAAAAAAGTGCCAGCTTCGTCCCTGGGTGGTCTCGAACCACCAACCTTTCGGTTAACAGCCGAACGCGCTGACCAATTGTGCCACAGAGACTTGATAGAGGGACTTGCACTCTGTAAGATATCCTAAACCAATGGCTCAGCGAGAGAAAGCTTCATATTGCCGTGACTGCAATGACAATTATTCCCTATCAGTTTTACTCTTCCCAAATAAAGGTTGGGACATTCATTGTGGACACATGGAAAAAGTCTTTTCCCACCCACTGCAGACACATCCATGTCACCGGGAACCAGCTCTCCTACAACCGGTACCGTCTACCTTCGAGCCTTTCTGTGTTTTGTCTGTTGCCAAGTATTCTGGTTGTCCCGAAGCCGATAGTTCTAAAGAGGTTTCTCTGTTACACAGGGAGTGGTTAGGATCTGGAATGCACCAACTGAGAGTGTGGGGGAGGCAGATTCAATCGCGGATTTCAACAGAGAATTAGACAGAAAATTCAGGTCTCCGGGGAAAAGGCGGGGGAGTGGGACCAGGTGAGTTAGTTTCCAGAAGAGTAAGACTCAGAAGCCAGCGGCTGTGATATTAACAAAGCGGGATGGAGAAAGACTCAGTTTGAGCGGTGACACTGCTGGAGGGATGGGGAGTTGGGGATCACCCATCAAAGCTTTAAAAAAACGGCGGCGCCCAGAGTGGGGCTCGAAGCCACGATGCTGAGATTAAAAGTCTCACGCTTTACCGGGTAAACTAGCCGGGAATGCACAGTCATCGTTCCCTATGCAAAAATTCAGGGAGATCAATGTTCCTTCCTCCCTGGAGCCTCAGCTTGTTCTGAATTTCAAAGTGTGGAAGGTAATCGGCCTACACAAGCCCCAAGGTTACAATACATTCCTCTCAATCATCAATAACATCATTCACATCTTCCACTTCTTAGCTGCACCTCCTTCCAAACATTGCAAACTCCTCTTGCATCTTTCATCCTGATATTTTTCTCTTGGACATTTTAATACGAAGCTGCACAATTAATGTGAGTCAAGTTTATGAAGTGAAAACGTGTCCATCCCCTTGAACTGAACCGCATTGTCACACACAGAGGAACACACACCGACACATACACCGAGAGTGACAGAGGCCTCAGGAGAGACAAACACCCAGAAAGCAAGGATGTCACCAACTTGGTCAATTATTGTTCCATTTCAGGGGCCAAATGTAGTGAATGTTTCCAGATGAACAATAGTAAGAAACACGGGGGTGTTTGGGTGGTTTTCTTTTTCATTTGACTGATAATTTATTCTCCAGACAGTTTGGGTCAGTCAGGAATGAGAAGAAGGGGAGTTGGCAGGATTCGAACCATGTGTAAAAATGCCTTAAGCACTCGGCCAGGACAATTGGGTAAAGGCTGCAAGTTGTTTGTTTAAAATAATAGAATGAATACAGGGAGTTCCAGTGAAAGAAGGTCTTCCAGTCCGTGCCATTGCCCCACCTTTTCCCAGTCAACCTGGGATTTACACTGTCTCTCCTCATTCTTCCAACTGAAATACAACACGGCACAGCTCAGCTGCCCCTCCACCCCACGGAGAATTACTTGGAAGCGCCTCAAATAACAAACCACCAGAAAGTTTGGCAGCGGTGGGACTGAAGCCCAAATCACCAGCGAGATCGAAACCTGAACCAGCGGCTGAGCCCACTCGGCCTCACTACCACATTCAGATTAGACACAAACATTGTCTTCACCAACATTGACACTGAATTAGAATATTAAAAAATATGATCAGGAATTGGCCATTCGAGCGTTCTCAGCTACTTAATAAGGTCACGTGAAAACTTCAATCATCACCCAGTAACATCCGAACGTTTAGTTGCTGAACAGTTTCCATTCAAAGAAAAGAGAGAGATGTTTTAAAACTGCTCTTTTTTTCCCTGTACCACCTTGACATGAAGCCACAGAACTAACATGGCCAATGTTTGGGTGGTGAAAATGGGAAACTGAACCACATTGACACACACAGAAAATCACAAATATGCACCTTGTTAAGATTTGAAATTGTGCTTATTTTCACACTGTCTTTCAATGTGCAGAAAGTGGAGCTGTGATCAGCTTATAGCTCAGAAGATGTACAGCAAGAATGTACATAACAGGCTGATGCTAACAGTGCCTGTTTGGACTCAGTGAGCTCCATCTGACGATTGAAAACATTTAGTTGCCGCTCAACGAGTCCGATTCCAAATTCCCTGCCATAAATGAAAAGACAACTCGCTGAATTTGCTGAATGCCTTGAATTCAAAGCATCGTATGGAAGGTAAGAAAGTTCATCTTAACCGTGGTATTAGGAAAAATAAAATGACAGAAAGTTACAGCAAAGAAAAGAGGCCATTCGGCCCTGTGTGCTGCTTTCAAAGAGCAGTGTGATTGGTTGATCTGTATACTTTTAGGAAGAATGGACAAAAAGGAAATCGAGGCGGGGTCGCGCTGTTAATAAGGAACGAGATCGGTACATTAGTGACAGAGGATCTTAGATTGAAGGATCAATATGTGGAATTAGTTTGGGTGGAGCTAAGAAACAGCAAGAGGCAGCAAACATTGGTGGGAGTTGTTTATAGGCCACCAAACTGCAGTGGGTATGTTGAGCATGGGATAAATCAGGAAATTAGAGCTGCATGTGACATGGGTAATACAGGAATAATATTCTGCCTCGCACCACCAGCTCTATAGTCAGTGCTTTGCAACGTATCACAGCTCTTCTCTTTTATTTTCACTCTGTCACTCCGATTCTGGGTTTGTTCCCGAGTTTTGCCCTTCTGACATTTCCAGCTCTGATGTGAAACTTCCACTCTCACTCCACCAATTCTAGCCGAGCTTTACAGTGTTATTTTCAACCAGCAAATCAATCACATTGATTTGAACAGCTCGCCCAGGAGGAATAAGTTTCAAATCCCTAACCAGGAAACGAACGCAGGCTGTACTGATAAAGTTACCACATTCTAACCACTAACCTAGCAGTTTTACACATGCAGGCTTCTTATGGCATTTTCCCTTTCCAGATCCCTTTTACCAGGGACAGCTTTCTTTGACCAAGTGGTCTGTGTCGTTTGAACACAAGTGACGTCTTCAGCCAATGAGAAGAACTATTGCTGTTCGCTGGAACATGAAATCAATACTTTCCTCCTTTAGGACAGTTCTTAAAGCCTCCCCCTTTGACCGAGATTTTAGTCATCTGACCGAATATGTGGCTCAGTGTCACACTTTGTTATATAATGATCCTGGGCAACGTCTTGTGACGTTTCATGAGGTAAAAGGAGCTTTATAAATATAAGTTGTTGTTGTAGTCCATACGTAGAAAAAGACAGACTCCTGTTGTCTTTTTCATCCTGATATTTTTCACTGTAACATTGTAATGTGAAGTTGCACCACGAATGTGAATACAGTTTATGCTCGTGAAAATGTGTTCACCCCCTCAGGGAACTGAACCACATTGACCCACACAGAGGAAAACAAACAGCTGTATACACCGAGACTGACAGAGGCCTAAGGAGAAACAAATGCCAGGATGAAATCATGTCACAAAATTAGCTCATTTTTTTTCCATTTCCGACTGGAGATTTGCAGAAGGCTGACAATGAATGGACATAAGAGATCACGGATGTGTTTGGATCACTTTTCCTCAATTCAAACGACAATTAGTTCTGCCTGTGTGCAGTTAAAGTCAGAAATAACAGGAAACGTAGTCAGCAAGATTCGAAGCTGCGTGGGGTAACCCCAATGGATTTCCAATCCATCGATTTAATCACTCGGCCACGACAGCAGAAGTTGCTCCTATGCCACTATTAGTTGTATGAAATCATAAAAGTTACAGCAGAGAAAGCGGTCTTTCTGCCCGTCTTGTCATGGCCATTACCTGGCCTTTCCCCCGGATCCCTGCAATTTATGCTGCCTCTCCTCGTTCTTCCCACCAAATTGGGAATGAAAGAGTGAGAATGATGTAACCTGGCCAATTACCGCCCCATCAGTCTACTCACCATCATCAGTAAGGTAATGGAAGGGGTCATCAAGCGGCACTGACTTAGCAATAACCTGCTCACTGATGTCCAGTTTGGGTTCTGCAAGGGCCACTCAGCTCCTGACCTCATTACAGCCTTGGTTCAAACATAGACAAAAGAGCTGAACTCCAAAGATGTGGTGAGAGTGAAGACAATGGACACCATCATGGGCAAAGCAGTCTGCTTGACTGGCACCACATCCACATTCATTCTCTTCATCACTGATGCGCAGTAGCAGCAGTGTGTACCATCTACAAGATTCACTGCAGGAATTCACCAAGGCTCCTGAGACAGCAGCGTCCAAACCTACGACCATTACCAGCTAGAAGGACAAGGGCAGCAGATAGATAGGAACACCACCACCTGGAAGTTCTCCTCCAAGTCACTCACCATCCTGACTAGGAAATATATCGTCGTTCCTTCATTGTCACTGGGTCAAAATCCTGGAACTACCTTCCTAACAGCACTGTGGGTATACCTACACCACATGGACTGCAGCGGTTCAAGAAGGCAGGCCGCCTTCCCAAGGGCAATTAGGAATGGGCAATAAATTCTGGCCCAGACAGCGAAGCCCACATTATGTGAATGTATTTTTTAAAAGATCCAGGTTAGCCTGCAAATTATATTGTCTTGTTCCTCTGACCAAAGTAAAGCTCTGCAAACGTCAGTCCCGGAGCAAGTCTGACGTATTTTCTCAAGTGAGGAACCAGCTGAAACTTTCAATATTGGTTTTCTTAACACCGAGTTTCCAAACGGGAATTGTGCAATGGCTTGAAAGCGAAAAAAAAAAACAGGATTAAGGAGGAAGAGAAGGAAATTGTCATTAATTATAAAGCTCTTTGTACAAAACTGACATGGAGACGATGGGTGGAAGATCCTCTTATAGTTCTGTGCCATTTGATGATGACATTGTTGATCAGTCTGTCTCCAGCATTCCTAATGAGAACAGCCGAATTCCATTTCTTCAAAACAAAGACCCAAAGTGCTGCTGCATGACGTCACCGCTTAACATTCCAGACAGCTCCATTGGGCTCTTTACAGCGCAGGGTTTATAGAGGCGAGTGGGGTCATATTCGCTTCACGTATGATGGTGCTGTGGTTTGAAACCTGGTAAGAGCATTATCCAGGCTTGTTTATTCAAGTGAGTGAAAGTTCGATAAGTTACGTTTGTTGTAAATATGAACACGACGGTTGGAATCCTGCGGATTAAAGTTTTCACCATTTGTGATTTTAACCAAATTAATTATCAGTTAATTAGAAGGAAACCCATCCAAATACGTCGGTATTTTCTTATTTCCATTCATTTGTCAGCATTCAAGAAATTTGCTTTCGGAAATGGAACAAACACTGAGCCAAGTTGATGACTTCCTTGCTTTCTTGATGTGTGTCGCTCCTTAAGCCTCTGTCACTCTCGGTGTATATCTCTCTGTGTCTGTTCCTCTGTGATTGTCAATGAGGTTCAGTTCCCTGAGGGGGTTAAAACTTTTTTAACGTCGCAAACTTGATTCACATTAGTTCAGGTTAAAATGTCGATGAGAAAAGTATCAGCGTGAAAGATAAAAGAGGAGATTAGCCCTTTCTAAATATATCCTACAACAGCAACAACTTGTATATATAAAGCGCCTTTCACCTGTTGGAACGTCACAAGGCGTTACCCAGGATCATTATATAACAAAGTGTGACACTGATCCACATGTTCGGTCAGATGACAAAAAGCTCGGTCAAAGGGGCAGGCTTTAAGAACTGTCTTAAAGGAGTAAAGTTAAGATTACATGTTCCAGCTTAACAGCAAAGGTTCTTCTCATTGGTGAAGAAGTCACTTGTATTCAACCGAAACAGACCATTCGGTCGGAGAAACTTGTCTCTGGTGAAGGAGATCAGGAATGAAAAAAAAAGTCAAAAGTTGCCTCCATAATCCAAATGTCAAGCCTTAGTGGTAGTTTCCCTGATGTCCAGTGACTCGGGATTGGCGATTCCTTTGGACCAACAGCGAATAGGGTGGAGGGTTTTGGAAATTGAAAGTTACGCATGTGCAGCTTGTGGGACTATTTCATCTCACTGTTGGTTTCATGCTCCAGATCACAGCAACCGTTGTTTTCATTGGCTGACGAAGTCGTTTATCTTGAACCTAAACAGGCAGTTTTGTGGTGAAAGAGATCTGAACTGAAAAACAATAGGCAAAAGCAGCAAAGATAAGCCGAATCGAAAAGTGGAATTGCAGCTTCCCTGGTGGTCTAGTGGTTAGGATTCGGCGCTCTCACCGCCGCGGCCCGGGTTCGATTCCCGGTCAGGGAATGTTGATTTATTGTATTTCTTGAAACGAGTGTTGATCACTCATTGATTAGAAGCGTTTAAAAACCCCACCATATTCAGTGGAGTGAGAGTTTAAGTTTCGCCTCAGATCTGGAAGACATCACACTCGTGAGTGGTAGTGAAGGTAAGAGGAGAGGAAAAGGGCTGTTTGCAAGGCACTGACCATAGAAATGTTGGTGTGAGGCAAAATATGGGTGGGAGCAGTGCGAATTTTGCTGCCTACTGTTTGCATTGGCACAAGTATCACTCCTGATGTTGCCGGCTCCACTATTATCCAGTGAGCTCCCAGGCAAGCGGCTTTTTTTCGAATATTCATTTCAAATGTAATGGGAAAACAATTAGGCCTACCATGTACCGATATCCAACACAATGGAAATCTGTGAAGTTATTGGATTCAAACAAATCCATCAATTCTTCCCTCTTCCTCATTTCCAAAGTGAGTGAGACAGGGAAAAGAAGAAAAGCAGCAATATCCCGGCCCCGCACTCTCCAATCACACGCTGCCAGCAGAAAGCGGCGACTGCAGCTTTCAGCAGCGGGTTACTGCCCATCCCTGGGACACAAGATTCTCCAAACCCAAAATCTTTTAAACTCTTCTGATCAATGAGTGATCAACACTCGTTTCAAGAAATACAATAAACCGATATCGACCTGACCGGGAATCGAACCCGGGCTGCGGCGGTGAGTCCGCCGAATCCTTACCACTAGACCACCAGGGTAGCCACGCCAACAGTTTTCGATTCGGCTTATCTACGCTGCTTTTGCCTATTGTTTTTCAGTTCAGATCTCTTTCACCACAAACCAATCACTACTGCTCTTTGAAAGCAGCAAGCCCGGCCGAATGGCCATTTTCTGTGCTGTGACTTTCTATAATTTTATGTTTCCCAACAGCACGGGTCATTCTGTCATTTTATAACACACTCGAGAGAGATGCACTTTCTTACCTTGTATTCGGCTCTTTTGAAACCAAAACACGGAGCAAATTCAGTGAGTTTTCTTGTCATTTGCAGCACGAGATTTGTCGAGAGACTAAGTGAGCGACACATTAATGGTGCCAATCCTTCACTGGAGCTCACCGCGTCGAAAGAGCACTGTTATCATCAGCCTGTTATACACCTTCTTGCAGTACATCTACTGAACAAATATAAGCTTATCACAGCTCTGCTTTCTTCACATTGAAACCCAGTGTGAAAATCAGTTTCAAAAGCTGAACAACTGGGAGGAGAGTGATTGTGGATAATCGGCACTGTGCACCTTCCTGTAATCAGTATTTGGGAGAACCAGGAAGGTGAGATCCAGGTGTCTCTTTACCCACGAGTTTTACCCATTCCAACGAACAGACTGTGTCTGCATCAAGCAGCTAGTTGACCAGGGAGCTGGACGGGCAGAGGGATCTGGGGGCGAGACAGGGATAGAAGCAGAAAGAGATGCGACATGAAATTACTTTCAATTTGATGTGTGTCAGTTGCTTTCATTGATGAATTTCTGTCCTGTAAGTTTCACAGGAGCCGCAGTGATTAGTTGATGTTTTTTTAAGTAGTAAGATGTAAAAGTAAAAAGATAAAAGCAAATTACTGCAAATGATGGAAATCTGAAACAAAAACAGAAAATGCTGGAAAAACTCAGCAGCTGGAAGGAGAAACAGGGTCAACGTTCCCAGTCCGTACGACGCCCATTCAGATTTTTAAACAGCACCCAGCTTGGTGCTCGAGCCCACGACACTGAGATTAAGAGTCACATGCTACACCAACTAAGTTATTGGGGGGAATGTGCAGACTTGTTTCGTATCCCAACATGCATGGATGGTTTTGTTGCTTTCCACCTGATACCTCAGCTTGGTCGGAATTTTAAAGTGTGGAGCGTAATCGGCCGACAAAAGCCCCAAGGTTGCAATGCATTCCTCACAATCATCAATAACATCATTCACATCTTCCACTTCTTCCAAAGGCACCTCCTTCCAAATACTGTGATCCATTTTCCTCAGGATTTTCTCCTGTATTTAATACTTAACTGCTTTGTGTCCTCATTTTGAAATTATTGGCATCAACATCCAACACAAATTGAATTGCAAACCTGACGGACAAACAATGGAAAACAAGTCACTCGGTAACACAAATCCCATGGTGCTCATTTTCAGATTCACAACAGTCAGCTTTTCAATAAAATGAAGGAATTTTACAGTGAAAAGTTTAGAAAGTTGGTGTGACTTTTATTTGTGACTCACTAACTCGGGTATTCTGTAAATACTGCTCGGAGGTTTAGTGACCGGGATATAATCTACCGGCGTTTTCCTGAGCCTGTGCTCGGTGTATTGGGAGGTTTAGCCCGGGTTGGAGTATCTTGTGTTCCAGGGATGGGCAGTAACCCGCTGAGTGAAGCTGCAGTCGCCGCTTTCTGCTGGCAGCGGGTGATTGGAGAGTGCAGGGCCTGAATATTGCTGCTTTTCTTCTTTTCTCTGTCTCACTCACGGTGGAGCTAAGGAAGAAAGAACAATTGATGGGTTTGTTTGAATCCAATAACTTCATAAATTTCCAGTGTGTTGGATATCAGTGCATGGGAGGTCTAAATGTTTTCTCATTATATTTGAAATGAATATTCGAAAAAAAGCCGCTTACTTGGGAGCTCACTGGATAACAGTGGAGCCGGCAACATTTCCGGGGTCTTGACATTCAGCTCAAGTAGCCAATGACAACCGGGAACTGAGTGACAATGAATGCTGATAGGGGAAAAAAAAGGGAAGCTTCGTCCCTGGGTGGTCTCGAACCACCAACCTTTCGGTTAACAGCCGAATGCGCTAACCAATTGCGCCACAGAGACCGACGCAACCTCAAAACAGGGTGTCATCGAGTTAAAGTTTCAGATTGCTGCTACAGGAATGACAATTGTTCTCTATCAGTTTTACTCTTCCAAGATAAAGGGCAGGACATTCATTGTGGATACATGGAAACAGTCTGATCCCATCCACTGCAGACACATCATGTCACCGGGAACCAGCTCTCCTGCAACCGGTGCCGTCTCCCTTCGAGCCTTTCGCTGTCTTGTCTGTTACCAAGTATTCTGATTGTCCTGAAGCCGAAATTAGGTTTGAATTCCTGATGTGCAGTAACGAGAATCCTTTCAATGTCTCAGATCAGTTAATTTCACTGATAACATAGAGTCAATGTTCCAACGTCTTAAAGAAGGGAAAGGTACCTTGACTGTCTCTGGTCAGTCGGACAGTTCACTCTTCATTCTCCTCTGATTCCGGTTCCCAAAGAATATCTGAAGATTCACAGAGCTGGAGACTGAGATTTCTATTTTGGTTCCTTCTCCATTTTCCCACCTGCCAACTGACAATATATTCCAAAATATCTCTCAATCCTCCGCCTTGCATCATGTCTAGGGATGAGTAAATTAAGTTAATGGAGATTTTATGGAGTCCGAGATTGTACTCCGTGGAGCAAAGAGGGTTAAACGGAGATTTCACGGAGCTGTTCAAAATGACGGTGGTGGGGGCAACGGGGACGAGGCGGTTTGATGGAGCAGATAGGGAGAGACTGTTTCCACTGACGGGGGTCAGTAACCAGAGGACTGGGAGTTAAGATAATTAAAGAAGGTCAGACTTGCATTTTAATAACGCTATTCCCGACCAGTGGATGTCTCAAACCACTTTCCCGCCAATTAAGTACTTTTTGAAATAAAAACAGACAATGTTGGAAAAACTCAGTAGGTTTCTCTCTCAAAAGATGCTGTCAGGCCTGCTGAGTTTTTCCTGTATTTTCTGTTTTCCTTTCCAGATTTCCGCAGTTTTGCTTTAATTGAAGTGCAGTCATTGTTGTAATGTAGGGAACACGGCAGCCAATCACCGCTCAGGAAACAGTCAAAACCAGGCACGTCACAATGAGCGGACCATGTGTTCTTGGTTGAAGGATAAACACTGACCAGGTCACGTGGCTTCAACGTGAACCCACAAATTCTGATTATGGCTCTGCCCAGTTTTAAACCGGAGAACGTTTCATGTGCTAGGCAAGCATGAAAATCACTGCACCACAGAAACAGGAAACAGCACAAAGGCTCAATGGGCTTCACTAAAATGTTAAGCGGTGACGTCATGCAGCAGCACATTGGATCTTTGTTTTGAAGAAATGGAATTTGGCTGTTCTCATTAGGAATGCTGGAGACAGACTGATCAACAATGTCATCATCAAATGGCACAGCGCAGTAAGAGGTCTTTCGGACAATCAATCTATGTCAGTTTTGTTCAACAAGCTTTCTTGTTAATCTCAATTGATTTGTCTCTTTCCATAACCCTGATCTTTTTCTCCCTTTCAAGCCATTGTCCAATTTCCTTCTGAAAACTCTGCATTAAGAAAAAACAATATTGAAAGAGGTGCAGGGCCTTCTGCTCTGTCCATGCACAATGTATGAAAGTTAACAAAGTTTTCCTGACCCAATGACATGAAGAGTTGGATTCTGAAACCTTTGACAGTTTTCAATTTTTTAAAAATCGTTGATGTCAAATCGAATTATCAAAAAATATTGACCCTGACCAAACATCGCCTCATTTTTCTGAGTCAACATATGCAATCTCATTATCTATTACTAACATTTAATTGAGTAAACACGCAGCGTCACAAAGGAAAATAAAAAACATCATTTGAAACATCGAAATAATGAAACATTGAAAAAAGAAGTTAGCAGTAGAGATGATTTCTGTACGTTACAAAGTGCAGGATGATCTGATTAACTGGCGGAGCTGGTTCGAGTTTCCCAATGACCTCCCCCTACTCCTTTGCTTCTGTTCTTTTCGTTGACAATACCAGTGAAGGAAATTATAACGAGCCCTTTGCGACATGATAGCGTAGCTGTGCGGTCTAAGACGCTGGATTAAGGCTGCAGTCTCTATAGAAACGGAGGTTCGAATCCCACCGTCGCCAAGCGTTCACGTTATCTTCCTTTTAGAATATGCAGCTGTCCCATTTGAACTAACAGATACCAACTCACATCAAACCCAGCAGAGTGTGCGGTGTTTTACTTTGATCGGGGGAATGAGGAGAGACAATATAAATATGAGTTGCTGTAGGAAAAAGGCGGGGTGTGGAATTGCAGTCGGTGAGTTGCTCTTCCAGAGAGTCGGCATGTGAACGACATGCTGAATGACCGTCTGATGCAGCCGTCTATGATTTTATACAAACTACATACATGCAAATCTGGGGCTTGGATTCGCGACTGAGTTGTTAAGGCAACAGGTTTTGAATCTATTAGGGTCTCCACAGGTGGGCTGGAATCCTGACAAATACTCTTCTTATCATTCCTGAATTTTACTGTGTGCCTGCACAATTAAATGTCGATTAAGTTGAATAAAAAAAGATCCAAAACCCCAAGTGTTCTCTAATTTCCATTCGTCTGCAAGCGTTCACAAAAGTTACAGTTAGAAATGGAACAAAAACAGAGCCAGGTTGGTGTCATGCTTGCTTTCTGGGTGTTTGCCTCGCCTTAGAGACAACCCCTTGCCCTCTGTCACTCTCGGTGTATATGCCTGTGTGTGTGTCAATGCGGTTCAGTTCCCCATTTCACCATCCAAACATTATTCACGTTAGTTGTGTGGCTTCATATTAAGGTGGTACAGAGAATAAAAAGAGCAGTTTTAAAATATACAAGAGGAGTTTTCTTTCTTTTTTTTGAATGAAGACTTTTCAGCTTCTGAGGGTCGGTTTGGTACAAAGTGGAGGATGATCAAAATTGTCACAGAGCAACATTTAAACAGACAGACACCGAGTCCTGGTGGTTGAGTGGCTAAGGCAATGGACACATCGAGAGAATGAACTTTTAAATACAAATAGTCCAAACTGAAATCACTCGGACATTAGGAACTGTTTCTACTGCTGTCGGGTGTGGGAGGAACAGGAAAATAAAAGTTGATTCACAAATGTTGCAGGAACGGATAGGTTCTTATCACCAGGAAAGGCTGAACAGCCTGAAGCTCTTATCTCTAGAAAAGAGAAGGCTGAGAGATGACCTGATAGAAATGGGATGCTTTGTCTCTGTTTCACCAGAGATTCGAGTAGAAATTTATTCACTCAGCTGCAGATTTACATCTGCTGAATCGGCATCAAACAAACCATGAAATGCTTAGGGAGATAGAAAGAAAGTTTCTACATTGTGATGGATTTCTTCAGATCGAATTTTCTCATCTACTGAATCAGCATTTTTATCAAACTCTCTCTGCTTTTAGATTACAACAGTGACTACATTTCAAAAAAGATTTCATTGGCTCTAAAGGGCCTCCCGTTGTCCTGAGTTGGTGAAAGACTCCGTTTAAATGTAAGTCTTTATTTCTCTCTTTCTGTCTGTCAATCTAAGTTAACGATCACGTGGAATGGTGAAGTGTATCTGTCCCTTTCAGTGTCTACCACTCTCTCTCCCTCTGTCTGCCGCTTTTTGTCCCTGTATATCTGCCTCGCTCTCTTTCAATCTCTCAGTCTCTCTGCCCGTGTCTCTATCTCTGTTCACTTTTGTGCTCTTTGTTCCCTCCATTCACTCGCTGTCTGTGTGCAACCAAGATTCACTGGATTGATTCCTGAGTGACAGTGAACATGCTGAGAGGCTGTTTTCCCCTGGCTGGAGCGTCTAGAACTGGGCTCACATTCTCCGGATAATGTGTCAGCCATATAAGACTGAGGTGAGGAGAAATTTTTTTACTCAAATGTTTGTGAATCTTTGGAATTCTGTAGCCCAGAGGCCTGTTGATCCTCAGCCGATGAGTATAATGAAGGCTGAGATGGATAAATGTTTGGACTTCAAATGAATGAAGGGCTGACGGGATTGGATGGGGAATTGGTGCTGAGTTTGGGGATCTGACATGAACTTATTAATTGGTAGCGGAGGCTCGAGGGGGCTTATGGACAATTCCTGTTCATTTTTCGATGTTTTTAATGTTCTGTTTCAGTGGAAACACCTTCAAGGCGACGGGAAACAGCAGGTTGAGAGAGGTAACCTGGCCGAATGGCCTCAGGCGCTGGATTCAGGTTCCATTATTTATGGAACCGCTGCCAAAGTTAAAGGTGGTTCACCTTTGGGTCACTTTGAATGCTCTCTTCTGACGACAAAGTGCCAGCTCAAAGTGAATGCGGGCGTGTATTTGGTTTAATTTTAACTGGGAAAAGGAGGAGAGGCAATAAAAATATCAATTGCTTGTGTGAGAATGTACGGCAGTGGAAGTAGTTGAGTTGTTCTTCCAGACAGCCAGCACGGAGAAGATGGGCCGAAAACCCGCCTTCTCTGCTGCAGCCATCTTATATACCGACAACATTAACCTGTCCATAGGGCCAGTTGCCGTGGCCGAGTGGTTACGGAGATGGAGTTCAAATTCATTGGGGTTTCCCCGCTGCTCATTATTCCTGGTTTTAACTCTGTGTGTACAGAGTTAATTCTCGGTTAGATTCAATCAAATCCATCCAAGTACCAAAGCATCCAAGGGGATTTTCCTATTTCCGTTCATTCACGAAAACATTCACAAAACTTGTAGTCGTAGAGGAACAAAAACGGAGCCAGATTGGTGAAATGCTTGCTTTCTGTGTGTTTGTCTCTCCTTATAGACTAACCCTTGCCCTCTGTCACTCTCGGTGTATATGTCTGTGTGTGTTCCTCTGTGTGTGTCAATGTGGTTCAGTTCCCCGAGGAGGGGGGGGGCGGTGGTGAACACATTTTTCCCATCACACACTTTATTCACGTTAGTTGTGCAGCTTCATATTAAAATGTTACAGAGAAAAATATCAGGATGGAAGATGTAGGAGGAGTTTGCAATGTTTGGAAGGAGGTGCAGCTAAAAAGTGGAAGATTCAGCGAGGAGTTTTCTCCTCATTTAACCCGAGATTTGGGACCAGATCTGGGAGATATTTGTGTCGATGTAAACAGTAAAATCTTCACTATTACCGCTATGTTTTGCCGTGCACCATCCTCTCTATTGTCAGCGCTTCGCAGCCGATCACAGCCCTTCTCTCATTCCCTATCTTCACCTCTGTGTTTGTTCCTTTCCGGTTGTGACAGGATGACATTTCCAACTCTGGTGCAAAACTCGAGCTCACACTGATTCCGGCAAAGGTGATCGACATTTCTCTCAGGAAATTATCCAAACTCATTTCCATAGTTTGCACGAGGTCAGCAAATTATCATTCCCTGACCGGGAATCGAACCCAGTCCACGGCGGTGAAAGCGCCGAATCCTGACCACTAGACCACCAGGGAAGCTGCTTTGAATTTTTACAACCTGGCCTATCTATGCTACCTGTGCCTTTTATTTTTTATTTCCGACCCCTTAAACCAGAGACATGTTTCAAATGAACATAAGAACATGAGATAAAGGAGCAGGAGTTGACCACTCGGCCCCTCAAGCCTGCCCCGCCACTCAATAAGATGATGGATGATCTGCCCCAGGCCTCAACTCCTCTTTCGTGCCAGCTCCTCATAGCCCCCAACTCCCTGATACTTTAAAAATCTATCTACCCCCTCTTTAAATACATTCAGTGATCTAGCCTCCACAACTCTCTGGGGTAGAGAATTCCAGACATTTACTACCCTCTGAGAGAAGAAATTCCTTCGCATCTCAGTTTTAAATCAGTGCTCCCTTATTCTGTAACTATGTTCCCTAGATCGAGTGGAAACGCCTTCTCTACATGAACCTGTCAAGTCTCCTCAGAATCTTGTAGGTTTCAATAAGATCACCCCTCATTCTTCTAAACTCTAATGAATAAAGACTTAACCTGTTTCGCTGTTCTTCATCCCAAAAATGAGCCTGCTGAATCTATTTTGAACTGCCTCCAATGCCAGTATATCCTTTCTTAAATACCGGGGCCAAAATTGCACACAGTACTCCAGATGCGGCCTCACCAACACCCTGTACAGTTGTAACAAGACTTCTCTATTTTTAAACTCCAACCACGAGCAAAACAGGCCAACATTCCATTTACCTTCTTAATTACTTGCTGCACCTGCATGCTAACCTATTGTGTTTAATGCACAAGAACACCCAGATCCCTCTGTGCTGCACTTTTTTGGAGTCTCTCTCCATTTAAATAATAATCTGTCTTTTGATTCTTCCGTCCAAAGCGCATGACCTCACACTTTCCTACATTAAACTCCATCTGCCAAGTTTTTTGCCCACTCACTCAACCTATCTATACCCCCTTGCAGATTCCTTATGTCCTCATCACAAAATGCACTCCATCTATTTTTGTATCGTCAGAAAATTTGGATACATTACACTCTGCCCCCTCCTCCAAGTTATTAATATAGATAGTAAATAATTGAGGCCCTAGGATTGATCCTTGTGGCACTCCGCTAGTTACGTCTTTCCAATCTGAAAAATCCCGGCTCTCTGTCTTCTGTGTGTGAAATTCACGGTCTCTCACACACGGAAAATTTCGCCGCTTGAAGCATTAACAGTATTAAATGTAGGGAAAGGTTGCATCATTCCCGTTTGTTGTTAAATAGTAATTGGATGCATCATCTCAAAACAAAGTGATATTTATACTTCTCCAGGTTTTGAATTATATTCTGAAAAATGCATGGCTCGGAAATTAGAGGGAAAGATGGGGGCGGATTTGCTGTAAGTAGTTCGCACATGTGTGAGGTGTTGAATGAGCTGCTGATGTGCTCTGTCACCTGATGATTCTAATGTTAGATCAATTTCTCTGCCGCATGGCTCAGGTTTTCCGCCGAATTTCACTTCCACAAAACAAGGTCCTGCAGTGCAATAAGACAGCACAGTTTGATATTCTGCAAGGAGCTGCATGTTGCTTTCGTAGCCTAGTAGTTATCACATTTCCTTTACACGGGGAAGATTCTCTGGTTGGAAACTCACATTAGAACTGGCAACATTTGTGGAAAACTTTCCTGCCGCCATTGACAACCAGGATCCGTATGACAATGAGTGTTGATGGGGGAAAAAAACATCGGAAGTTTCGTCCCCGAGTGGTTTTGAACCACCAAACTTTCAGTTGGAAGAACACGCTAATCAATTTTGCTGCAGGAACTGATACAACTTCCAATCTTCCTTGTACAAGCACAGCCAAGTCTCTTTGTAAATCAACGCACAACGTTCTCACCTTTTGAAACATGTCCTGCTTTGTTGCTTTTTAAAAATTACTTTTACAACCAAGTGAGTTACTTCAGTCTTTGCTACATTTTTCTCCGTCTGCCGTCTTGTTAGCCAAGCACCTCTTATATATTATAAAAACAGAAAATGCTGGGAAAACTCAGCTGGTCTGACAGCATCTGTGGAGAGAGAAACAGTGTTAACTTTTCGATTCCATGTGACCCCTCTTCAGAGCTGATGAGAAGTAGAAAGTGATGGGTTTATACTGTTCAAGTGGGGCAGGGCGGGGAGGGGGCGGGGAGGGTAGAGCAGGTGAATCTGGGTGGAAGGTCAGCGAGAGGTGGGAGCTAAGGAGAGACTGACAAACGTATCATGGACACAAGAAAAAGGGAGTGTTAATGGCAGTGGTGAGGGCTGAAGAAGGTGCTGATAGTTGCATAAAAGTACGAAAGCAGAATATGTGAATAACAGAACAAGGGTCAGCACTCTGTGAAAAAACAACATGGAACGAGAAACAGATGGCGCTTTTGGAGTTGGGGTGGGATGGGGTGAGAGGGAAGTAGTTGGGAAAAAAGGATTAAAAAGGGGATAAAAAGGGGGATGAAATAACGAATAAATGAATAAAAAATAAGTAAATAAAATACATTTTTATGAAGGGATTTTAAAAAGTGGGAAAATGGATGAGAGAGTTCATGGTCTGAAGTTGTTCAACTCAATGTTAAGTCCAGAAGGCTGCAAAGTACCTAAGCGGAAGATGAGGTGCTGTTCCTCCAGTTTGCGTTGGGCTTCACTGGAACATTGCAGCAGGCCAAGGACAGACATGTGGGCATGAGAGCAGGATGGGGTGTTGAAATGGTAACCGACAGGAAGGCCTGGGTCATGCTTGTGGACAGATTGAAGGTGTTCTGCAAAGTGGTCACCCAGTCTGCGTTTGGTCTCCTCAATGTAATAGTTACAGATGTACAACTTCCTATTTCCAAAACCCACCAACTTAATCAATGCGGCTCCTCTGAAACTTTCAATGCAAATATTGATCCTTTATAAGGTGCCGTTCCCAGAACTATACACAGTCCTCCAGTTGTGACCTAAACAGGGCTTTGTATTGCTGTAGCAAAGCTTTCCCTCTTTTCTGTAACGGCCTCTGCAACAGGTTGTACAGCAAGAGGAATTGGATTGTATATATCGACTGAGAAAATGAGGAGATGCTTGATCGGAATAAATTTCGTTAAAAAAATTAAATCCAAATCAACAGTTTAAGTACTTTTTTTGTTCAAAAACTATGTAATAATCATAAGTGCAATTCTTGGTGTCATTGAGTCATGGAAACTTTGGTAATGCTGCAGAATTTAGCAGACTGGGCACCGTAGAAGCTCCTTCTCATCTTTCAATATCATTTTTATTAAATCAGTATTTTCCAAGTGAAATTGGAGAATGAGTTGAGAGGGGGAAATCGGGGTTATGCAGAGAAGGAAGGAAAATCGGATGAATGAGGAGGTTCTTTGTAAAAAGCTTAGGCATAGAAAGGATGAGTGGGAGGCTCTCTTACTGAGCTGTTCCATTTGATGATGATATTGTTGATCAGTCTGTCTCCAGCATTCCTAATGAGAACAGCCGAATTCCATTTCTTCAAAACAAAGACCCAAAGTGCTGCTGCATGACGTCACCGTTTAACATTCCAACCAGGTGCCTGCGCAGTTCAGAGGAGACAAGTAACATCCCAGATTTATCTGTAACTCAGGAAATTGAAGCGAGGGAAACTCAAGAAAATTACAATCACCAGTGAAGTGATACCGAGTAAATTGTTGGAGGTGCGGGTTCACAAACCCTCGGGTCCTGATGGGCTTTATCGTAGCATCTTAAAAGAAGTGACGAGTGAGATATTTGATGTATTCGTTTTAATTTTGCAAATTCCCTATATTTGGGCAAGATTCCATGAGATTGGAAAACAAAAAATGTAATACGTTGGCTCAAAAAGTGAGAGAAACAGGAAACACGAAATTGCAGGGCAGTCAGTTTAACATCTGTCAGAAGAAAAAGGTTCGGTGCTATTTTTAGTGACGTTATGGCAGGACACATTAAAAAATCCAAGGTAATCAGGCAGAGTCAACATGGTTTTGTTAAAGGAAAATCGTCTTTGACCAATTTGTTAGAGTTCTTTGAACTAGCATATATTATGGATAATGGAGAACTGGTGGATGTGCTGTACTTAGGTTTCCAGAAGGCATTTGATAAAGTGACACATCAAGTGTTTTTTGTGGAAAGTAAAAGTTCATAGTGGAGGGGGTAACAGATTGGAATGGATAGAAGATTGGCTAGCTAACAGGAAGCAGAGATTTAGAAAAATGGCTCACTTTCTGTTGGCAGGATCAGTGGTATGTCACAGGGATCAGTGCTGGGGCCTCGGCTTTTTACAATGTGTATAAATGAGTTGGATGAATGGCCCAAGGAATGGTTGCTAAATATGCTGACGACAGAAAGATAGTTGGGAGAGTAATTTGTGGAGTTGACATAAGGACCTGAAAAGGGACATATATAGATTAAGTGAATGGATAAAGATCTGGTAAATTGAATATAATGTGGGCAAATGTGAAATTGTCCATTTTGGCAGGAAGAATAAAAAAGCATATTATCTAAATGGTGAAAGATTGCCGGGCTCTGAGATGTAATGGTTAGCATGCAAACATAGCAAATCATTAGGAAAGCTAATAGAATGGTATTGCCACTTGACTAATAGTCAAGGGAGCCAGGGTAACACTCCGGGTTCGAATCCCAAACAGTGCTTCTCTTCCTCTTTCATTCCCACACTCTGCCTCTGTGTTTGTCCTCGACTGTGATATTTCCACTGTAATTGGTGAAACGAGTGTGGATTGCTGTAAAAACCCGTCTGGTTCACTAATGCCCTTTAGGGAAGGAAATCTTTCCTCGTCTGGCCACACGTGACTCCAGGTCCACAGCACTGTGGTTGACTCTAAACATACCCCTGAAATGACCACTCAATTGTAACAAAGACACATAAAAGAAATTAACGGACTACCCAGTATTTGACCAAGGCACTGGAAGCGACAATGGCAATCTCAGCCCTGTCGACCCTGCAAAGTACTCCTGACCAACATCTGCCTAACAGACTAGTGAAGCAAACAGCCTGACATATGGAATCGTACCTTACAGATAATGCCTCAGACACCACCATCTCTGGGTATATCCTGTCCCACCGAGGACAGGCCCAGCAGAGGTGGCGGCACAGTCGGATGGGAATTGCCCTGGGAGTCCTCAATATTGATTCCGGACCCCAGGAAGTCTCCTGGAAACAGGTCAAATGTGGGCAAGGAAAGCCTTGTGTTGATTACCACTTATAATCTTCCCTCGGCTGATGAATCTACGCTCCTCCATGTTGAACACCACTTGGAGGTGGCAAGGGCACACAATGTATTCTGGGTGGGGGACTTCAATGTCCATCGCCAAGCATGGCTCGGTAGTGCCACTACTGACCTAGCTGGCTTAGTCCTAAATAACATAGCTGCTAGACTGGGTCTACAGCAAGTGGTGAGGGAAAAACATACTTGACCTCATCCTCATCAACCTGCCTGCCTCAGATGCATCTGTCCATAACAGGATTGACAGGGGTGACTGCTGCACAGTCATTGCGGAGACGAAGTCCCGTCTTCACATTAACAATGTCCTCCATCGTGTGGTGTGGCACTACCACCATGCTAAATGGGATAGATTTCGAATAGATCTAGGCTGGGCATCCATGAGACGCTGTGGGCCATCAGTAACAGCAGCATTGTACTTGAACATAATCTGTAACCTCATGGCCCTGCATATCCCCCATTGTACCATCCCCAGCAAGCCAGGGGATCAACCCTGATTCAGTGAAGAGTGCAGGAGGGCATGTCAGGAGCAGGACCAGGCATACCTAAATATGAGGTGTCAGCCTGGTGGAGACACAACACAGGGCTACTTGCATGCCAAACAGCATAAGCAGCAAATAATGGACAGGGCTAAGTGATCCCACAACCAATGAATCGGATCTAAGCTCTGCAGTCTTGTGACATTCAGTCGAGAATGGTGGTGGACAATTAAACGACTCACTGGAGATGGAGGTTCCACAAATATCCCCAAACTCAATGATGGGGGAGCCCAGTACATCAGTGGAAAAGATAAGGCATTTGCTACAAACTTCAGCCAGAAGTGCCAAGTGGATGGTCGATCTCGGCATCCCCCAGAGGTCCCCAGCATCACAGATGCCAGTCTTCAGCCAATTCGATTCACCCCACATGATATAAAGAAGCGACTGAAGGCACTGGGTACTTCAAAGGCTATGGACCCCGACAATATTCTGGAAACTTCTGAAAACTTGTTCTCCAGAACTTACCGCACCCTTAGCCAAGCTGTTCCAGTACAGCTATAACACTGGCATCCGGCTATGTGGAAAATTTCCCAGGTATGTCCTTTACACAAAAAGCAGGACAAATCTAACTCAGTCAATTACCGCCCCATCAGTCTACTCTCTGCCATCAGTAAAGTAATGGAACGGGTCACTGACAATGCTATCAAGCACTTACTTAGCAATAACCTGCTCACTGATGCCCGGTTTGGGTTCCGCCAGGGCCACTCAGCTCCTGATCTCATTACAACCTTAGTTCAAACATGGACAAAAGAGCTGAACCCCAGAGGTGAGGTGAGAGTGACTGCCCTTGACATCAATGCAACATTTGACCGAGTGTGGCATCAAGGAACCCTAGCAAAACTGGAGTCAATGGGAATCAGCGGGGAATACTCTCCACTGGTTGGAGTCATGTCGAGCATAAAGGAAGATGGTTGTGCTTGTTCGAGGTCAGTCATCTCAGCTCCAGGACATCACTGCAGCAGTTCCTCAGGGCAGTGTCCTCAGCCCAACCATCTTCAGCTACTCCATCAATGACTTTCCGCCCATCATAAGGTCAGAAGTGGGGATGTTCGCTGATGATTGCACAATGTTTAGCACTATTCACGACTCCTCAGATACTGAAGCAGTCTATGTCCAAATGCAGCAAGGCCTGGATAGTATCCAGGCTTGGGATGACAAGAGGCAGATAACATTCGTGCCACACAAGTATCAGGCAATGACCATCTCCATCAAGAGAGAATCCATTCATCGCCCCTTGATGTTCAAGGCATTACCACCACTGAATCCCCCAGTGTCAATATCTTCGTTGTTACCATTGACCAGAAACTGACCTGGACTAGCCATATAAATACTGTAGCTACAAGAACGGGTCAGAGGCGAGGAGTCATGCGATGCGTAACTCATCTCCTAACTCTCGCAAAGCCATCTACAAGGCACAAGTCAGGTGTGTGATGAAATACTCTCCACCTGCCTTGCTGAGTGCAGCACCCACAACACTCAAGGAGCTTGAGACCATCCAGGACAAAGCAGCCCAATTGATTGGCACCGCATCCACAAACATTCACTCCCTCCACCACCGACGCACCGTAGCAGTGTTATAGATGCACTGCAGGAATTCACCAAGGCTCCTTAGGCAGCACCTTCCAAACCCACGACCATAACCATCTATAAGGACAGGGGCAGCAGGTAGATGGGAATGCCACCACCTGGAAGTTCTCCTCCAAGTCACTCACCATTTTGACTTGCAAATATAATGCCATTCCTTCACTGTCGCTGGGTCAAAATACTGGAACTCCCTTTCTAACAGCACTGTGGGTGTGCCTACACTACACAGACTGCAGCGGTTTAAGAAGGCAGTTCACCACTACCTTCTCAAGGACAACTAGGGACGGGCAATAAATGCTGGCCTAGCCAGCGATGCCCACATCCCGAGAATGGATAAAACAAAGAAAAATATCAGCATGAAAGATATAATAAGAGATTGGCCCTTTCTATGTATATCCTACAACAACTTATATTTATAAAGCGCCTTTAACCTGTTGAAGCGTCACAAGGCGCTCCCCAGGAGCATTATATAACAAAGTGTGACACCGAGCCACATATTCAGTCAGAGGACTAAAATCTCGGTCAAAGGGGGAGACTTTAAGAACTGTCTTAAAGTAGGAAAGTATCGACTTCATGTTCCAGCTAACAGCAATGGTGCTTCTCATTAGTGAAGAAGTCACTTGTGTTCAAGTTTAACAAGACATTTAGTCGGAGAAAGTTTTCTCTGGTGAAGAGATCGGGAATGAAAAAAAAGCCAAATGTCCAGTTTATTGGTAGTTTCCCTGATGACAACTGACCAGGAATCGACGCTTCCATTGGACCAACAGCGAATAGGGTGGAGGGTTTTGGAAATTGAAAGTTACACATGAGCAGCTTGTGGGACTATTTCACTTCACTGTCAATTTCATGTTCCAGCTCACAGATACCGTTATTTTCATTGGCTGAAGAAGTCGTTTGTATTGAACCTAAACAGGCAGTTTTGTGGTTTAAGAGATTCGAGATGGGACAAAAAGATGGTCTAGTGGTTAGAATTTAGCGCTTTCACTATTGCGGCCTGGGTTTGATTCCCGGTCAAAGAATGAAGGTTTGTGGATTTTGAGAAATTGTTTAAGCAAGTATTGACAACTTACTGATTGAAAATATTTTGCAGCTCTGCCAGAAGCAGAAGAGTGAGAGTATCGCCGCGGAGCTGGAAAAATCACACTTGGAACAAGTGGATAACACAGAGGCGGAGTGAGGGAATGGCTGAAGAGTAGGGCTGGTTGTAAAGCATTGACCAGAGATGTTGGTGCGAGGCAAAATATGGGTGGGAGAAGGACAAATTTTGCTCCCTACTGATTGTACCGTCACAACTATCACTCCTGATCAATCACCCTGCTCTTTGAAAGCAGCACGAATGGCCTCTTTCTTTGCTCTAACTTTTATAATTTTATGTTTCCCAACAACACGGGTCATTCTGCCATTCATTAACCCACTCGAGCGAGATGTACTTTCTTACCTTGTATTCGGCTCTTAACAAACCAAAACACGGAGAAAATTCAGCGAATTTTCTTGTCATTTCTAGTACCAGGTTTGTTACGAGACTAATTGAACGACACATGAATGGTGCCAATTCTTCACTGGAGCTCACCACGTCCAAAGAGCACTGTTACCATCACCCTGTTATGTACCTTCTTGTAGTGCATCTGCTGAACAATATAAGCTTATCACAGCTCTGCTTTCTTCACATTGAAAACCAGTGTGAAAATATGAACAAGTTCAAAGCTGAACAACGTACTAGAATGTGCTCGTACAACGTACAAATGGACTAGAAGGAGAGTGTGACTGTGGATAATAGGCACTGTGGACATTCCTGTAATCAGAATCTGGGAGTATCAGGAAGATGAGATCCTGGTGTCTCTTTACCCTGCAAGATTGTCTGCAAACTTATCGCCTTGCATCTTATTTTCCCACGAACTGACTCTGTCTGCAGCCAGCAGCTAATTGACCTGAGAGCTGGACACGAGACAATGACAGAAGCAGAAAGAGATGCGACGTGAATGTGCTTCGAATTTGCTGTCTGCCAGTTGCTTTCAATGGTGAATGCCTGCCTTGCAGCGATTAGTTGGAGGTTTTTTTCCCCTTTTTGAATGAAGCAAGATTTTAAAAGTCCCACAGCGACCAGCGGAGGGCTCAAAACAACGGCCCTGAGATTAAAAGTCACATGTTCTAACGACTGAGCTAGCTGGGCAAGTGATCAAGGTCCGCTTCATATCCCAACACACATGGAGACACTTGTTGCTTTCAACCTGATACCTCAGCTTGTTCTGAATATCAATGTGTGTAAGGTAATCACCCTACAAAAGCCCCAAGGTTGCAATGCATTCCTCTCAATCATTAATAACATCATTCACATCTTCCACTTCTTAGCTGCACCCCCTTCCAAACATTGTGATCCATTTTCCTCAGGATTTGTTCCTGGATTTAATATTTATCTGCTTTATGAACTCATTTTGAAATCAGATTATCTTCAACATCCACACAAATTGAATTGCAAACCTGACGGACAAACAATGGAAAACAAGTAACTCAGTTACACAAATCCCATGGTGCTCATTTTCAGATCTTTAACAGTCAGATTTTCAATAAAATGAAGGAATTTTACAGTGAAAAGACTTGGAAAGGTGGTGCGATTTTTATTTGTGACTCACTCACTCGGGAATTCTGTAAATGCTGCTCCGAGGTTCAGTGACCGGGATATAATTTACCTGCGTTTTCCTGAGCCTGTGCTCGGTGTATTGGGAGGTTTGGCCCGGGTTGGAGTATCTCGCGTCCCAGGGATGGGCAGTAACCCGCTGATTGAAGCTGCAGTCGCCGCTTTCTGCTGGCAGCGGGTGATTGGAGAGTGCAGGGCCGGAATATTGCTGCTTTTCCCTGTCTCACTCACGGTGGAGCTGAAGATGAGGGAATCATTGATGGGTTTGTCTGAAACCAATAATTTCTTACATTTCTACTGGGTTAGATGAAGGTACATAGTTCGTACAAATCTTTTCTCACTATATTGGACAGAAAAAATAATATTTTTCAAAAAGCCGTTTGTGCGGGAGCTCACTGGACAACAGTAGATCTGGAACCGTTTTGGGGATATTATCTTGTAGCCCACCGTACCCAATGACAACCCTGAACTGCGTGACAAAGAATGCTGATAGGGGGAAAACAGTAAAGTCTTCACTCCTGGATGGTCTTGAATCACCAACCTTTCAGTTAACAAGAAAACACACTGACCAATTGTGCCTCAGAGACTTATACAAGTTCAGTCTACAAGGTATCCTAACCAGGGTGTCAGTGAGTCAAATCTTCAGATTGCTATTACCCAGATAACTGTCACTCTCTATCCGTCTTGCGCTTCCAAACTAAAAGTTGGGTCATTCATTGTGGATACATGGAAACAGTCTGATCCCGCCCACTGCAGACACATCCATATCACCGGGAACCAGCTCTCCTACAACCGATGCCATCTCCCTTCAAGCCTCTCGGTCTCTTTTCTGTTACCAAGTATTCTGATTGTCCCGAGGCCGATATTAGGTTTGAATTCCTGATGTGCAATAACGAGAATCATTTAAATGTCTCAGATCAGTTAATTTCACTGATAACATCAGAGTCAATGTTCCATCGTCTTAAAGAAGAGGAAGGTGTCTTGCCTGTCTCTGGTCAGTCGGGCTGTTCACCCTTCCTTCTCTGATTCCATTCCTCAAAGCGGATTTTCATTTTCTCCTTGAGTTCCCTGACTACACCTGGCAGCACCTTTGATTTGAGAGGCATAATTTATAGTTCAGATGTAATGCAGTTCCGATGAAAGATTACAGATCTGAAATGAAAACTATGTTTATCTCTCCACAGAGGCTACCAGGTCTGCTGAGAATTCTAGTATTTTCTGTTTTTATTTCAGATGACCAGCATCTGCAATATGTTGCTTTTCTTTACCTGATGAGTGAAACATATAAGATTCTGAGTTTACCTGGCAGGGTGGATGTTGAGAGGATGTTATCTCTTGTGGGAGAATCTAGAACTTAGGGTCACTGTTTAAATATAAGCGGTCACCCATTTAAAACAGAGAGGCAAAGTTTTTTTTTCTCAGAGAGTCATGAGTCATTGAAACTCTCTTCCTGAAAAAACTATGGAAGCAGAGTCTTTGAATATTTTTAAGGCAGAGATGGATATATTCTTGGTAAGCAAGGGCGTGATAGGTTATCAGGGGTAGACGGGGTACAGATTTCAGGTTACTGTCAGGTCAGCCATGATCTTATTAAATGATGGAGCAGGCTTGAGGGGCCTAATAGCCTACTCCTGCTCCGTGTTCTTATGTAGTGTTAAGGATGTGGAACCCATTACCAGCAGATTTCGAGATCCACGTCTGAGCTGAAAACGTGCAGGTAAGCTCACACTGTAAACAGATTGTTCACCAGGTGGAGATGGAAAGGGATTCGCCCTATCATCCCAATTACTGACACAGCAACACAGTCTAGCCGGTGTTATGGCTGATGCAGTTGGTAAAGCGGAGTTATTTAAAATTCCCAGGGGGAAACCTTAAACGACTATCACAGCCTATAATTATGTTTGAGATGCGACCCTAAATTCAGGAATCAGACCACCAGCTCTCGAAGTTTTAAATTAAACAAAATGAAACATTTTACTAATTTACACAGATTAAAATATATATACACATGGCTACAAATTATTACTCTCAGAACTTTTAACAAATTCCCAAACTAATCTCCATTAAGGCAACAGCAACCCATAGACTTAACCAGACACCAGGCAAAGCATTTTCACCGTACGAATTCAAAATGAGGTTCTTTTCATTTGTTCCTTGTGGAGTCAATTGGAGGCTTGCAGCTGCCTTTTGATCTCACGTTGCCTCTGTTCTGCACACCCAAAATGATTGTCTTGTTATCCATACTATCACTGATTGAATGCAAATTCTCATTTTCCCACCAGCCTCTTTGAACACCACATTTAAACAATGAAAGTCCTTTCATAATACCAATTTTATTTTAAAAATATAAATATATTGCTTGGTAGCTGCTAGGTAGGTGTCCATTTTCACCCTAGTTCTTGAATGCTCTATTACAAAATTGCAAATGCACGTTATTCCTCTTACATCTCAAAACTAGCACACATCAAAGCACCCAGGCTAGCTGGCCTTAATCCAAATAAGACACACCCACAGACTAAACCTCTATTTTAAAAGAAAAGTATTTTCCAAAATATAATGTACATTAATAGCTTCATGACACCGGTGGGAGACCATTCAGATACTTCACGTGAGCAAAGGGCTTTATTCAGTTTGCCCACATGTTAACACTCCATCTTTAAAGGTTCAAAGGATTTGATCCACAATCAAGGGATTGCTAGTGGCAAAATACGGTTTAAACATCACCAACTCACCCCATTTGCTGAGATTCCGTTGAGTTCAGTTCTAACTCTAGGGGTTTGTTCTGCTGGTCATTACACCCAGGAGAGAATTATGGTGGAGTCCAGAGTAATTTGGTCGCTATATCAATTGATTCAACAATTTGATGCCTTTCCGCAATGGCACCCATCGTATCTGATTACAGGACATAGGTTTCTATCCTACATTTTCGCCCTTCAATGGCGGAGCGGTCACCCAGCATTCGTTGCGGGACAGAATGTGTCCTATTCTCACAACAACAGTTCCTCGCACATGCGCATTGTTGTATATGCTTGGAGCGTGTGCAGTGCGGTCAGTTTCATGAGCATGCGCAGTGCTGGTCTGTGACTGAAGCTGCTCAGAGCGGGTGCGAGAATGTCGAGCGGAGCAAACTAACAGAGTTAGTGGGTGTGTGAGGAGGAATGGAGCCAGCGGAGTGGGCACGGAGGCTTCATAAAGACACAGTGCAGGCCGCAGACCCCAGATAACAAGGTACGGGGTTTGCGGTTGCAGAGAACGAGCCGGAAAGCTCTGATTTTCTCTCTTCGCCAGGCCCTGGGTAACGGCCGCCATCTTTTAGGGGGAAATGTGCAGCAGGGCGCATGTGCGGGCATCTTGGTCCAGGTAGCAGGAGGAGAGAATGTTGTGAATTTCTGCCCTGGACTGACAGGGATGAATTTTGAAAACTCCTTTTACAGGGGGTTAGAAGGGGATTATTTACACACAGCAAACTCAAGCCAAGAGAAATGTTTGTCTCTTCTCAATTTATGTCCCGGATTAACAGTGATGGATTGTTTGTAAACTACTTTTTCACAGAATCACTGAATCACACAGTGCTGAAGAGGCCATTCGTCTCATCGAGTCTGCACCGACACGTGAGAAGCACCTGACCTACCTACCTAATCGCATTTACCAGCACTTGGCCCATAGCCTTGAATGTTCTGACGTGCCAACTGCTCATCCAGGTACTTTTTAAATAATGTCAGGCAACCTGCCTCCACCACCCTCGCAGGCAGCTCATTCCAGACCGTCACCACCCTCTGGGTAAAAAAGTTTTTCCTCACATTCCCCCTAAACCTCCTGCCCCTCACTTTGAATTTATGTCCCCTGGTGACTGACCCTTCAACTAAGGGGAACAGCTGCTCCCTATCCACCCTGTCCATGCCCTTCATAATCTTGTTCACCTCGATCAGGTCGCCACTCAGTCTTCTCTGCTCCAACAAAAACAACCTAAGTCTATCCAGCCTCTCTTCACAACTTAAATGTTTCATCCCAGGCAACACCCTGGTATAATAAATGGGAAGGATTTGCAGATTGGAAACAGAAACCAAACATCACATTAAAATCTGACAGAATTACTTGATTCATTGGAACTTGATGTTATCGGCCTCTCAGGATAAGCATTGCGTTCCAGGTCATTGCCACTCACTTTGTAAAAATTTTTCCTCACATGCTCCCTGTAGATCTTGCCCAAATCTTAAATCTGTAATCTCTTAAATCTGTAGTCCTGTAATCCTTTACAATCAGATACTGTGAACAGCTTTGCTTTAACTACGTTATGTAAGCCAATTGTAAACTGCTACACCTCTATCAAATCTTCCCTCAATCTACTTTCTTCCAAGGAGAACAACCCCAGTTTCTCCAAACTAACCTTACAACGTTCCTCATCCCTCGACCCATTCTGGTAAATCTCCTCTGCCTCCTCTCAAGGACCCTCCACATCCTGCACAATGTGTGGTGATCATTGGTTTGCACAGACCCAGATGTTCTGTGTCCGTGTCTGTGACATCATCACACTTTGACAATTACACTGTGACATCATCACACATCAACAATTACACGGTGACATCACCCCGCTCCCCGGGTATTTCCTCAGCTGGGAGATTTTTCTCTGACTCCAGTGCTTCTGATATCTTTCTAGCTGCAGGATCCAGCAGGAGAGTTTAACATTGCAAACTCTGAACTTATTTCAGAGCTGCATGTTTTTGCCCATTCATCTACAATCGAGACCTTTAGTGCTGTGCTCTGTTATCTGTAAGAGGTTTCATGCCTCAGGGGCTGGTGTGACTTCTTTACTGTGGATCTAAATCCATGTTCATCCATTCCTCTGTTTCACCTCTGCCCTCCCTGATCACCTCTCTGCCATTGTCGAACTTCCTCTGTCTCTAATAATGGGTGTATTTTAACTCCATTTGGGATTTTACTGTTACTTCTGCGGACAGTGTCTAAATGAAGTTTCCATCGCTCCCCAACCCCGACCATGTGCTGATGACTTCCCAGCTTTACATTCCCATCTTTCATAGTCAGGAATTGTTTTTCCTGCACTATAGTCCATTTCTCTTCCACTTCTGAGCTTATATTGACCATCAAATTCTGTGTAATTTTTATTCTCTGTAATTCATTCTGCATGGCCTGAAATGTTAACTCTGTTTCTCTCTCCACAGATACCAGCATATATTGTCAAACCCCAGTTGCCTGTGGGGAAGATGATGTTTGATCTTCTTGAACCGCTGCAGTCCGTGTGGTGAAGGTGCTCCCACAATGCTGTTAGGTAAGGAGTTACAGGTTATTCACCCAGTGATGATGAAGGAACAGTGATATATGACAAATTATTGTATTTATGTCGCACTTTCAATGTAAGACAATATTCCAAGGCATTTCACAGAAACGTTGCAAAGCAAGGTTTAACACTGAACCACATGAGGAGATATTAGGGCAGGTGACCAAAACCTTGGTCAAATAGGTCAGTTTTAAGGAGCATCTTACAGGGGAGAAAGAGAGGTGGAGAAGTTTACGGAGGAAATTCCAGAGCTTGTGGCCAAGGCAAATGAAAGATTGGTCACCAATGGTGGAGCAATTAAAATCAGGAATTCTCAGGAGGCCGGAATTAGAGGAGCTGAGATACCTCAGAGTGTTGTGAGGCTGGATTACAGAGATAGGGAGGGTGAGACCCTGGAGGGATTCGAAAAAACGGATGAGAAATTTAAAATTTTGCTTCTTATCCCGGAGCCTTTGTAGGTCGGTGAGCGCAGGGGTGATGGGTGAACAAGACTTGGTGCGAGTAAGCACACCGGCAGCAGAGTTTTGGATGGCCTCAAGATTACAGGGAGGTTGAATGTGGGAGGCCGGCCGGGAGTGTGTTAGGATAGTTAAGTCTAGAGATAACAAAGGAATGGATGAGAGTTTCAGCAGCAGATGAGCTGAGACTGGGCTGGAGTCGGGCGATGTTACTGAGGTGGAAATAGGCGGTCTTGGTGATGATGTGGATATGTGGTTGGAAGGTCATCTTGGGGTGAAATATTTCACCATGTTTGTGAACAGTCTGGTTCAGTCTCAGACAGTTGTCGGGAGAGGGATGGAGTCGGTGGATAGGAAATGGATTTTGTAGTGGGGACTGAAGACAATGGATTCAGTTTTCCCAATATTCGAATAGAGGAAATTTCTGTACATCCAGTACTGGATGTCAGACAAGCCAGGATGGTGTGTGACTTGGAGGGAAACTTGGAGGTGATGGTGTTCACATACACCTGTTACCCTGGTCCTTCTAGGTAGTGGAGGTTGAGGGTTTGGGAAGTTTTGTCAAAGTTCTGGTTTAGTTGTTGATCTATAACAACCCTCTCATCCCCTACCTCTCCCACTACCCTTCTCTCTCTGCCTCTCCCACTCCCCTTCTCCCTCTGCCTCTCCCACTCCCCTTCTCTCTCTGCCCCTCCCACTCCCCTTCTCTCTCTGCCTCTCCCACTCCCCTTCTCCCTCTGCCTCTCCCTCTCCCCTTCTCTCTCTGCCTCTCCCACTCCACTTCTCTCTCTGCCTCTCCCAGTCCCCTTCTCTCTCTGCCTCTCCCACTCCCCTTCTCCCTCTGCCTCTCCCAATCCCCTTCTCTCTCTGCCTTTCCCACTCCCCTTCTCCCTCTGCCTCTCCCACTCCCCTTCTCTCTCTGACTCTCCCACTCCCCTTCTCTCTCTGCCTCTCCCACTCCCCTTCTCTCCCTGCCTCTCCCACTCCCCTTCTCTGCCTCTCCCACTCCCCTTCTCTCTCTGCCTCTCCTACTCCCCTTCGCTCTCTGCCTCTCCCACTCAGCTTCTCTCTCTGCCTCTCCTAGTCCGCTTTTCCCTGTCTCTCCCACTCCCCTTCTCTCTCTCTCTGTCACATAGAATTCTCCAGCCCAGCGGGTTGTGGATGCTCCATCATTGAATATATTCCGGCTGAGATGGAGAGATTTTTGGTCTCTCAGGGAGTCGAGGGATATGGAGAGTGGGCGGGAAACCCAAGATCAGCCACGATCGTATTGAATGGTGGAGAAGGCTCGACAGGGTGTCAGGACTTCTCTTGTTCCTATTTCGTATGTTCTTATAGAGACCAGAGTCTTGTGTTGGCCCAGACGGGGTGGCAGGTTCCCTTCCCTGATTGACATTAGTGAACCAGTTGGGTTTTTATGACAATCCAGCAGTTTTCATGGTCACTTTTTCCTCGTGCCGGCCCCACAAATTCCCAGATTCATTCAGCTCAATTTCACAACCTGCCTTTGTGTTTTTGTGGGTTCTCTCTCACTCCCTTTTTTCTGTTTTAAATCAATTTCACAGGGGATTCGAAGGGGAGGATTTGCAGTCGGGAAACTGAAACCAAACATCACATCAGGATCTGACGGAGTCGCCCTATTGAACATGGACGGACAAAGCACCGTTCACAGTGGGGAGACATCGTGGAAATGTGGGGATTGTGGAATGGGATTCAGATTCCCGTCTGAGCTGGAAACTCATCGGCGCAGTCACACTGGGGAGAGACCGTTCATCTGCTTCGTATGTGGGAAGGGATTTACTCGATCGTCCAGCCTGCTGACACACCAGCGAGTTCACACTGGGGAGAGACCGTTCACCTGCCTCGAGTGTGGGCAGGAGTTCACCCAATCATCAGGGCTGCATCAACATCAGCAACTTCACACAGGGGAGAGACCGTTCACCTGCTCTGAGTGTGGGAAGGGATTCACTGAGTCATCCTTCCTGCTCAGACACCAGCGGGTTCACACAGGGGAGAGACTGTTCATCTGCTCCGAGTGTGAGATGGGATTCATTCAATTATCACATCTGCTGACACATCAACGTATTCACACTGACGAGAGACCATTCAGGTGCTCTCACTGTGGGACTGGGTTCAGGGAATCATCTCAGCTCACTTTACACCTGCGAACTCACACTGGGGAGAGACCGTTCACCTGCTCCAAGTGTGGGAAGGGTTTCACTCGGTGATCCAGCCTGCTGAGACACCAGCAAGTTCACAAGTAACTCAGAACATTGAGTGGATTTTCCTGTTAGTCACATCCAGGACTGACCCATGTACATTGGAGTCTGTTTCTGCTGATGTTAGTAAACATCAGCCCAGTTATAGGTGTTAATATTAAAAAAATATATGATATGATAAAGTCAAATAAATCAGCTTTGTATGAAATACAGTGAGTTGAGTCTTTTTAGTGGCTCTAACACAAGTTAGTTCATTTTGAAGGACCCTCCCTCTCCCCTGTCTCCTCCATCCTCACCTCCAACAACAAGTGTGAGGAGCTCATGGAGCTTCTTTGCCACTAAGATTGAGACAATCCAATCAGCTGCCTCTGCTACTTCCCTCCCTTCCACTATCCCACCGAGACAAACTGTCTCTAAAGATCCCCCATGCCCGAGCTCTGAACCCACATCTTCCTCCAGTTTCTCTCCCATCTCCCCTCGTGCCCTCTCAGCGCTCATCTTGTCCATGAGACCCAGCTCCTGCCCCATCGATCCTACTCCCACTAAACTGCTGATCATCTAATTTCTCCATGTAGCTGATATTGTTAATGGTTCTCTCTCTCTCTTCTGGGACTGTCCCTCTTCACCTTTCAATGCATCGTCATCACCCATCCTAAAAAAACCTCTGATCCCCCATTGTCTTCACAAACTACTGCCCCAGCTTCAACCTCCCTTTCCTCTCTAAAGTCCTTGTACTTGGTGTCCCCCAAGGATCTATCCTTGGCCCCTCCTATTTCTCATCTACATGCTGTCACTCGGTGACATTATCCAAAAGCACCATGTTAGTTTTCACATGGACACTGACAATGCCCAGCTCTACCTCACCACCATCCCTCTCCATTCCTCCATTGTTACTAAATTATCAAACTGCTTATCACACACCCAGTACTGGATGAGCAGAAATTTCCACCAATTAAAAATTGGGAAGACCAGAACCATTGTCTTCGGTCACCACTAAAATTCCCATTCCCTCACCGAGTCCATCCCTCCCTCTGGGAACTGTCTGAGGCTGAACCACACTGTTCACAATCTTCAACTCCAAGATGAGTTTCTGACCACATATCCACACCATCACTAACACCAGATATTTCAATCTCCAAAACGTCGCCCGTCTCCACCTCACCCCAGCTCATCTGCTGCTCAAACCCTCATCCATGTCCGTGTTACCATTAGACTTGATGATTCCAATACATTCCTGGCCGGGCTCTCACATTCACCCCGTCCCACACGGAATCATGAGATCATACAAAACTCTGTGCCTGTGTGTTCTCACCTCAAATCCCGTTCACCCATCAGCCCTGTGCTCAAAGACCCACATTGGCTCTTGGTCAAGCAATGTCTCCATTTTAAAATTGCATACTTGTTTCAAATCCCTCCATGGCCTCATCCCTCTCTATCTCTCTAATCTCCAGTCCTACAACCCTCTTAGATTTCAGCACTGATCCTCCTGGCCTCTTTGGCATCCCTGACTTTAATTACTCCACCACTGATGGCCGTGCCTAGGTGTGAAGCTTTGAAATTCTCTCCCTCAACTTCTCCACCCCTCCAGCTCTCTCTCCTGATTAAAGATGTTGGTTAAAATTTACCTCTTCAATCACGGCTTTGTCCATTGACCTTAATATCTCCCTATGTGACGTGTCAGTTTTTTCTTTATGTAACTCCTCTGAAGCACCTTGGGATGTTTTATACAAGTTGTTCCTGTTTCATGACAGCCAGTTTGTGCACAGCAAGATTCCACAAACAGCAATCAGACTAACTGATTAATCTAGATTTTGGTGCTGTCAGTTAAAGCACGAATGTTGGTCCCACTGCACCAGGAGAACTCCCCTGTGGACAGGATGTGGAGTTGTTGAGCTCTCCTGAGCTGAGAGTGGAGCTGATTGAGCTGTCGGGCCTGCAGTGTACCTTGAAGAGCCGCTGTCTGGGATCTTTCCCCTTAATTCACTGACCCCCAGCTGAAGTTGCTGCAGTTAAATAGCTAACTTTGAATATCAATCCCAACTTAATCTTCGGAGCAAAATCTGCAACTTTAAATCAGCTGTAAAAGAGAAAGAAAATTCATGCTAATGCATTTGGGGAGGGCAAACAAAGCTGGAGAATACACAATAAACAGGAGAATATTGGGAGGGGTAGAGGAAGTGAGAGACCTCGGAGTCCATGTCCACAGGTCCCTGAAGGTGGCAGGACAGGTGGATCAGGTGGTAAAGAAAGCATATATTTATCAGAACTCACCATACACCAGCACATTCACACTGGGGAGAGGCCATTCACCTGTACGGAGTGTGGGAAGGGATTCACTCAGTTATCCAGCCTGCTGAGACACAAACAAACTCACACTGAGGGGGAGGCCATTCAGCTGCTCCGAGTGTGGGAAAAGATTCACCCATTCAAACAACCTTGTGAGACACCAGCGGATTCAGACTGGGGAGAAGTTGTTCAGCTGCTCCGAGTGTGGCAAGAGATTTACTAAGTCATCCCACCTACAGACACATCAGCAAACTCACACTGCCGAGTGGACTTTTCAATGCCCAGACTGCGAGAAGTGCTTTAAAATTCCAGTGAACTGATGTCCCATCAACGTGTTCACACTGATGAGAGACCGTTCAGGTGCTCTCACTGTGGGACTGGGTTCAGGTGGTCATCTCAACTCACTGTACACCAGCAAATTCACACTGGAGAGAGGCCATTCACATGCTGGCCATTCACATGTGGGAAGGGATTCACTCAGTCACTAAGCTGCTGAGACACCAGCGAGTTCACAATTAACAAGTGATTGGATTTTGCTGTGAATCACATCCAGGTCTGAACCATGTTCATTGGGGTCTGTTTCTGCTGATGGTAATAAACTCCAGCCCAGTTATAGGGATTTATATTCTGTATAACAATCAGATTTGTGTTAAACACATGGTGTATTGAGTCTTTTTTAATATTGCTAACACAAAATAGTTCCTTTTGAACATAGGACATGTCTCAGGACATTGGGACAGCAATGAACAAACTCAGGGGAATATTGGATACAGAGGCAAAACATGATATTCTTTCTCCATGTGACCTGTCTCAGAATTCTCTCATCAAACAGACCATCAACATGAGAGGAATTGACATTTTCAGTCATTCCAAGAGGAAATTAGAGGCTGTAATTATCCAGGATGTTGTTCTGAAATTTACACTACCTCCCACTGTCACCAAAGCTGGCAATAGACAGCTCATTGTTCTAATTGTGTTGTAGCCTCTGTCCCAGATGTTGTTCAATGTAGATTTAATGTTCAGAGAAAGGGGTGAGATTGGATGGTTAAAACCGCTCACAGGCTATGGAGGGTGATGTTGACTTGAATGTGCCAAAAACAGTGTTCTTCACAGGCACCAATACTTTATCCCCAGTATTAGTCACTTTGGTCGGTGTTGTCCACCTGATAGGACAGGATGTGTCCTCATGTGTCTGTTTGTATGAGTGCGGGTGTGTCCCTGAGTGTGGAAGTGTGTGTAAATGTGTGTGGGTGTGGAGAGGTTGTCTGAGTCTGTGAGACAGACAGAGAATGTGTGCATGAGTCTCTGTGTGTGGTTGTCTGTGCTGCTTCTCATTAGCTATAACACAAACCTTCCGCTCCAAGCAGACAACATGGCTCCTGAGAATCCCATCCAGTGATGTAAATGGTACGATTCGGAGATCCTACATCCAGGGTGAAACCACAGGCTGACCGTGTGCTGTTTAAAACCTGACATCTACACAACCAGGCCCCACTTCTCCTGGAGCAACATGAAGTGTCTGCTGCTTTCCAGATCCATTCCTTTCCCCTCACCATTATCCTCAGATAGTTCACAAATTCCTTGTGTACAACATCCTCCAACATGCCTATGGTTTCCACTTTAAATATTTCCATCGGTCTTTTTCACAGACAGCAATGGGATTGCTGCTATCACAGGAATCAGTTCTGAAATACTGTCCCTCTGATCATTAGGCTCCCTGGAGTAATACACTGATTCAGATCTTCCCACCTAACACAAATCCATATCCCCATCTGAGTTCCAGATTTTAATGTGATTGTCTAATATAGAAAACATATATCATTTAACCCATTTAAACCTGATTCAGCACACCCCCTCCCCACACACTCCAAGAGGTTGTCTTTGAGATCAGTTCTTCCTTTGTAATCTGGGTTGTTCTGAATGATGACAACATGAACCTTCTTCCTAACCTTGAAAGGAGGGAATGCGCCATTAACACATAGATGCTTCAAGTTATTAATTCTGCTTAGCCTGGCTGACATAATTAATTTAGGACTAACAGAACAATTAGGGTATGGTCGAATGGACAGATGTCCAATGGGGACATAAGGGGACTTCTTGCTAATGTCGGGATTACAAGGTGAGACATTATTTTTACCTTAATTTTTTTAACAATTTGCTGATTTTTGAAAGAAGGGGAGACAGTGAGAAGGAGCTAGAAAGTCGAGAAGGTCAGAGGAAGTGCACTTGTGGTGTGGGGTGGGAGGGGAATAACAGAGGAACCAGGTATGGGTGCAGACCATTTTTACATAGGCATGAACGTACAGGATCGAAATTATAAACAAGGGCACACGGTTCATTCTGTAATCATGATCAATGCTGTAATGGCTACAAAATACTCCAAACATACGGGAGAAACTTGTATCAATGAGATGTCTTTGGAGCTCTCCTGTATCCCCATATTTGTCATTAATGTTGCTTTTCCATCACACAGCTGACTCATGTCGAGTGTTTTAGATTCTCCTCAGCACCCTTCTGTCGGTTTGTTACATTATACTGGGTAACGCTTTGTTCAGATCTGACCGATATTAGTGGAATCAAAGGAGACAACTGATTATAAATGTTACTTTATTGCATCTACACAACTACAAACAATAATCTCACACCCTTCTGCCCACTGGGGACCCTGCGGCGATGGCTGGTCGAGAGATATCCTCAAGTTCCTGGCACCGGTCGCCAACCCAGTCCATAGGTGAAGTTCGAATTCGACTGGAAGGTCCCCGCTTTTATAGTATGGTATAAACAAAGGACTTATCTTGTTTGCTACATTCTTTCTCGAGTTAGTCATGGCCATCTGGTGTTTGCAAACATTAGATAGATTATACTATATTAACCCATGAATATCACTCGGAGACCGTGGCAATCCGCAGATTCACACACAGTTCATTCACTGAAACCAGGGACTTTCCTTGTTGTAACGGTGACATTCCCCGTCTGCCCGGTTATTTCTTGAAGTCAGTCAGCCCTTGAATTGTTCGTACATTGTTTCATCATGTCCCACCCAGCTGGCCACCAGTGCAGAGGCATTGGAGGAGGACGGTTTGGTCCACGTTGTTAGAGGCTGCGGACAGGCCGAGAAGGACAATGAGGGAGTTTTCCTTTGTCACATTCACATCGGGTGTCATTGGTGACTTTGGGAAGAGCTATTTCGATACCGTGACAGGGACAGAGATCTTATTGGAGGGATTTAAACCATGGAGTTCTGGGAAATGTGGACATGGATTTGGGAGGTGTTCAGGACTTTGGAGAGCGAAAGGAGGTTGGAGCTGGAGCGGGAGTTTAATAGGATCGTGGGGTCAAGTGTTGGTTTTATTCAGGACAGGTGATGATGGCAGATTTGAAGGTGACAGGGACAGTACCTGAAGAAAAAGGGCCATTAACAATATCAGTGAACATGGGCAAATAGGGTTATCAGCAGTTTAGCAGGAATAGGGTCGATGGAGCAGGAGGTGGGTCTCATGGACGAAGTGAGCTCTGAGAGGGCAGGAAGGGGAGATGGGAGAGAAACTGGAGAAAGATATGGGTTCAGAGCTCGGGCATGGGGGATCCTTAGAGACAGTTTGTCCCGATGGGCTAGTAGAAGGGAAGAAAGCAGCAGAGGCAGCTGATCAGATTGTCTCAATCTTAGTGACAAAGAAGCTCCATGAGCTCCTCACACTTGTTGCTGGAGGTGAGGATGGAGGACACAGGGGAGAGGGAGAGCCCTTCGAAAGGAACTAATGTCTTAGGGATAGTAAAAAGATTCAACATCATCTATTTAATTGAAAGCTTAATGATTTTATTTTTATCCAGAACATTAACACCTATAACTGGGCTGGAGTTTACTAACATCAGCAGAAACAGACCCCAGTGAAACATGGTTCAGTTGCAAAACTCAATCACTGTAGTTACTCGTGAACCTGCTGGTGTCTCAGCAGGTTGGATGACTGAGTGAATCCCTTCCCACACTTGGAACAGATAAATGGCTTCTCCCCAGTGTGAATTCGTTGGTGCACAGTCAGATGAGATGATCGCCTGAACCCAGTCCCACAGTGAGAGCAGCTGAACAGTCTCTCGTCAGTGTGAACACGTTGATGGGACATCAGTTCCCAGGAACTTTTGTAGCACTTCCAACGGTCCAAGCATTTAAAAGGTCTCTTGTCAGTGTGGACTCGCTGGTGTTTCAGTAGGTAGGATGTACGAGTGAATCCCTTCCCACACTCGGAGCACATGAATAGTCTCTCTGCTGTTTGACTGCACCAATGTCTTTCCATGTAATTGAATCCCTTCCCACAGTCCCCACATTTCCACGGTTTCTCCCTGTTGGGACTACATTTATATCCTGCCAGATTAGATGATTGGCTGAAGCCTTGTCCATACACAGAACACGTGTATGGTTTCTCTCCACTGTGAACGGTGCTTTTTCCTTCCATGTTCAAAATCCGATGATATTCAGGTTACAATAAACTGTGCAAATCCATCAGATCCTGATGTGATGTTTGGTTTCAGTTTCCCGATCTTCTACACAGTCTGTGCCCATAAATTTCAAATTGTGCCTGAACACTAAGGTCTAGGTCATAGAAGCAGGAGTCCTAACACTGACTCCTGGGGAAATCCACTTTCAACCTTCCTTCTTTCTGAAAAATCATTCCTCTCTGTTTCCTGTCACTCAGTTAATTTTGTATCCATGTTGCTGCTGCCCATTTTGTTCTATGAGCTATAACTTTGCTCACAAGTCTGTTATGTGGCACTTTACCTAATGCCATTTGGAAGACCATGTACACCACATTAACAGCATTACCCTCATCAACCACACTGTTAACTCTTGAAAAACCTTAAGCAAGTTAGTTTAACATGATTTTTCCTTAACAAACTTGCGCTGGCTTTCCTGAATGAGCCCACATTTGCTTAAGTGAGTATTAATTTTGTCCAGAATTATCACCCCCAAGGTTAAACTGACTGGTCTGGTAGTTGCTGGGCTTATCATTACACCCTTTTTGAACAAAGGTGTATGATTTTCAATTCTCCTGTCCTCTGTCACCACTCATGGGTCTGAAGAAGATTGGAATAATATGGTCAGTGTCTCTACAATTTCCACTCTGAATTCCCTCAGTATCCTTGGATACATCTCATCCAATCCTGGTGCCTTGTCAACTTTATCAGACAGCCTATATAATACCTTCTCCTTATCAATATTAAACATCACAAGTGTTTGAACTACCTCCTCTTTAACCATGACCTGTGCAGCATCATCTTATTTGGTAAAGACAGATGCCAAATATTCATTTATACCTCATCCATACCCCTTGTCACAATGGATAAATCATCTTTGTTAAAATCCCTAACCAGCCCCTGTCTCCTTTTACCGGCCTGTTACTAGGTATAAGACGGAGAAAGCGTTTTGATTTCCTTCCATGTTAGCTGCCAGTCTCTTCTCATACTCTCTCTTTGCTTCTCTTACTTTCTTTTTCCAATTTCTCTCTGAATATTCTTTCTTTATCCTGTCTCTCGGTTGTATTAGCCACCTGATAGCTCTGTTAGCAGATTTATTCATCTTCATCTTAATCTCTTCTCTTATTTAGTGAGCTGTGGATATGTTAGCCACACCTTCCTCATTTGTAAGAATATGTCATTACTATGACTGATCTATTTCCTCTTTAAGGCAGCCCATTCCTCAATTACAGTTTCTCCTGCCAACCTTTGATTCCACTTTACTGGGTCAGATCTATTCTCACCCTATTGAAGTTGGCTTTCCCCAGTTAATTATTCTTTCTCCGACAAGTAATCTTTGTCCACAGACAGACAGGCCAACTGTTTACTTTCCAGATTTAAAGGCCAATGATATTCAGGTCCTCACGAATCGAGTGACTCTGCCAGATCTGAATTGATGTTTGATTTGATTTTCCCATCTGTCAACCCTCCACTTCTAAGATCCAGTATCAGAAATTTACAAAAACACTAACCGTCAGTCCAAGATAGAAATTGAGAAGAGACAAACATTTCTCTTGGTTTGAGTTTGCTGTGTGTAAATCCTCCCCTTCTAACCCCCTGGAAAAGGAGTTTCCAAAATCCATCCTGTCAATCCAGGATAGAAATGCACAACATTCTCTCCTCCTGCAACCTGGACCAGGATGGCCGCGCATGCGCCCTGCTGCACATTGCCCCTGTGAAGATGGCGGTTTTTAACTCGGGCCTGTCTCCGAGAGGAGACGCGGGTCGGAATTGTCTCCTCTCCATTCGGTGTAACCGCAGGACCGGTACCTTCTTATTCAAGATTTCAGACCTACACAGGGCCTTCATGAAGCCTCCCCGCCCACTCCGCCGCCTCCATCCCTCCCCACTCACCGACTCCTTTTACTCGCTTGTGTTCGCCATTTCTCAGCGTCTTCCACCAGCTCCAGGTACAGATGGTACTGCGCATGCTCCAGGCAGAGATCGCAATGCGCATGTACCAGTCACTGTCAGCTATTGCGCCTGTGCGAGGATCGCCTGACGTGAGCATACAGCACATTCTGCCCCCCACTGAATCCTGGGTAAACGTACCGCCATTGAAAGGCCTTTTCTGATAAGATAATTATGTTTTATGATCCGATGATGATTGGCGCCATAGGGCCAATATATAAAATTATTAATATTTATATGGAAACCATAGTGCACGGCCCCTCCACCATAGTTCTGTCCTGGGTGTAATTAACAACAGATCAAACCATGACAGTTAGATCTGAACTCACTGGAGGCTCAGCAGCGGCGCAGACAAGTGATTTTTCTCCCCATATTCTGACGACTGCAACTCTGTCTTGTCAGTTGGAATGTAGCAATTGTGGATCTAATCCTTTGACCTTCTAAAACTGGAGTGTTAGCTGGTGGGCAGTAAGCAAAGGGTTGCACACATGAAGTATCTGAATTGTCTCCCACAGGTATGACTGTGCTGCTGTGTCAGAAAATGGAATAACGAGGTGAATCCATTTCCACATTCAGCTGGTGTGATTTCATGGTGTGATTTTGCAACAAAAGTGTTCAGCTCACACTGGGATCTCAAACCCTTCTGAGAATGAGCCGTATATTCTCAACCACAGTTAGAGCAAGGTGGTGCTGTAAATCTGAAATAAAAAAACAAAATATTGGAATTTTCAGCAGATCTGGCAGTGTCTGTGGAGAGTGAAAGATGTATTTAAATTTCAGGGCTGTGACTTTCCATCAGAACTGCACTGCATCAGTGAGCAAACTTGAAAACTTATCTCTATTTCTCAATTCACAGATTCTTCTGGATGTGCTGAGTATTTCCATGATTTTCTGCTTTTATCTCTGATTGATGAAGTTGCATATGAATTGTACATTAGATTTATTGATGACTAATGTACATTTATTCTCAACCATCTACAAGTGGAAAACTCTTCCACTTGTCTACCCTGTCAACCCCTTTCATTATCTTAAAGGCTTTAGTCAGGTCATCCCTCACTTTCTTTTCCTGAGAAAAACTTTTCAATCTGTTAAATCTCTGTGAATTTGACATATTTTCCAATTCTGGCATCATTCCAGTAAATCTTTTTTGCACCATCCCCAGTGATTCGCTCCTTCCTATAATATGCAGACAGAGCTAATCTGAGCATCAAAGTCACATTGTCCCAAATTCCTGTATGTTTTAAGGATCATTATGGCAGTGGGAGAGGGGACTGTGGTTTCGAGCTGTTATTCGCCATCCCCTGTTTCAGCCATTCTCCCATTAGCTGAAAATAAGATTAGATGAAATGAGCAGATCTAATGAGCCGGTCTGTGACATTATGAATCAATTACAAAGTTGTCTCTCAGCCTTACAGTGAAGCAGAGGGTATTTTTCATTTTAAATTTGCTAATTATACCATTAAGAATACCTGTCAGAGAATGACTAGATTTCAGCTTGGGGCCAGTGTAAAGCTCATTTAACATGATTACCAAGCAGTGAAGAGGTGAATTTGTAATTCACATGCACCTTGTTTGTGCATTTCCCAGATTAATAGTTGCACTGAGTCTGTTGTTCTCCATCTTGATATGTTCAAGATGGAAATCCATAAATATTTGGGCACTAAGGGATATGGTGATAGGATGGGAAAGTGGAGTTGAGCTGGAAGAACATTTAATGGTGGAGCAGGCTCAAGGGGCCTTTTAGTCCTACCCTGCTCCTATTTCTTGTGTTCTTATGAACATCAGTGTGAATCATTTCCATTCAAGCACAGCAGATGCAGCAGCACCCATCCACCTCCTCCCTTCCCTCATTCCAGGGCCCAAAACACTTTCCAAGGGGCACAGTGATTTACTGGTACTTCTTGCTATTCAGTATTGTCTATTCACTGACCACAGTACGGTTTTCTCTACATTGAGGAGATTAAATCCCAATTGGGTAACTGCTTTGTGGAACATCACCTTTCAGTCTCCAAGTGTGACCCTGAGGTCCTGGTCATTTACCAGTTTAATCTCCACCCACTCCCACTCTGACCTCAGCCTCCTGCACTGTTCCAATGAAGCTAAATGGAAGCTCGAGGAACAGCAGCCCATCATTCATTGGACACTTTACATCCTTCTGGACTCAACATTCATTTTGACAATTTCAGATCATAACCACTGCTCCCATTTTTTCTGACAGTAGGTGCTGGTAATGGTTCTTCTTTTACCATTTATCCCTCCTCTGGGCCTGTGTTGTTTCTCCACTTGTCCCATTAGTTTATTTCCTTGTCTCATTATCACCCAATGCTGCCTTGCACCATCATCCCCTTTGTCATTTAATCACGAGTTCAGGCTCGGACAAGGGGGATCTTTAGAGATAGTTTGTCCCAGTGGGCTAATGGAGGGGAGGGAAACAGCAGAGGCAGCTGATCAGATTGTCTCAATCTTAGTGACAAAGAAGCTCCATGAGCTCCTCACAGTTGTTGCTGGAGGTGAGGATGGAGGAGACAGGGGAGAGGGAGAGCCCTTCAAAAGGAACTAACTTGTGCTAGAAATATCAAAACGACTCAACTGTTCATCGCAAAGCTGATTTATTCCAATTTTATACAGAATCTGTAACTGAGCTGGAGTTTATTAACATCAAAAAGCAAATATCTTGTTAAAAATAGTAAAAAGGTTCAACGCATTGTGTTTAACACAATGCTGATTTATTTGACTTTTATCAAAGCGGGCTGGAGTTTATTAATGTCTACAGAAACACACTATAATGAACATACTTCAGTCCTGAATGTTATTAAGAGCAAAATCCCATCACGACAGTTACTTGTGAACTTGCTGGTGTCTTAGCCGGTGGGATGACTGACTGAATCCCTTCCCACATACGGAGCAGGTAAATGGCCTCTCTCCAGTGTGAACTCTCTGGTGTCTCAGCAGGCCGGATGACTGACTGAATCCCTTCCCACATTCGGAGCAGGTAAATGGCCTCTCTCCAGTGTGAACTCTCTGGTGTCTTAGCCGGTCAGATGACTGACTGAATCCCTTCCCACATTCGGAGCAGGTAAATGGCCTCTCTCCAGTGTGAACTGTCTGGTGCAGCAGCAGGTTGAATGACTGACTGAATCCCTTCCCACATTTGGAGCAGGTGAATGGCCTCTCTCCAGTGTGAAATCTCTGGTGTCTTAGCCGGTCAGATGACTGACTGAATCCCTTCCCACATTCGGAGCAGGTAAATGGCCTCTCTCCAGTGTGAACTGTCTGGTGCAGCAGCAGATTGAATGACTGACTGAATCCCTTCCCACATTCGGAGCAGGTGAATGGCCTCTCTCCAGTGTGAACTCTCTGGTGTCTCAGCAGGCCGGATGACTGACTGAATCCCTTCCCACATTCGGAGCAGGTGAACGGTCTCTCTCCAGTGTGGACTCGCTGGTGTGCGATGAGATGATTGCCTGAACCCAGTTCCACAGTGAGAGCACCTGAACGGTCTCTCATCATTGTGAAAACATTGATGGGACTTTAGTTCCACAGAACTTTTGAAGCACGTCTCACACTGTGGGCATTTAAAAGGTCTCTCATTTGTGTTAACTTGCTGGTGTCCCATGAGGTTGGCTAATTGAGTGAATCCCTTCCCATGCTCAGAGCAAGTGAATGGTCTCTCCCCAGTGTGAGTGCACCAATGAGATCCCAGTTCCAATGGGGATTTGAATCTCTTCCCAAAGTCCCCACATTTCCATGGTTTCTCTCCATTGTGACTGCATTTATGCTCCGTCAGGTCAGATGATTGGATGAAGCCTCGTCCACACACAGAACACGTGTACGGTTTCTCCCCACTGTGAACGGTGCTTTTTCCTTCCATGTTCAAAATCTGAAGATACTCAGTTTAAGATAAATTAAGCGATTCCATCAGATCCTGATGTGATGTTTGGTTTCAGTTTCCCGAATGCAAATCCTCCCCCTCTAATCCCCTGTGGAATTGATTTAAAATAGGAAAAGGGGAGTGAGAGAGAACCCACAAAAACACAAAGGCAGGTTGTGAAATTGAGCTGAATGAATCTGGGAATTTGTGGGGCCGGCACTGGGAAAAAATGACCATGAAAACTGCTGGATCGTCATAAAAACCCAACTGGTTCACTAATGTCCTTCAGGGGAGGGAATCTTCCACCCGGTCTGGGCCTACACAAGACTCTGGCCTCTACAAGAACATACGAAATAGGAACAAGAGAAGTCCTAACACCCTGTCGAGCCTGCTCCACCATTCAATACGATCGTGGCTGATCTTGGGCTTCAACTCCACTTTCCCACCCACTCCCCATATCCCTCGACTCCCTGAGAGACCAAAAATCTGTCCATCTCAGCCGGAAATATATTCAATGATGGAGCATCCACAACTCGCTGGGCTGGAGAATTCAATGTGACAGAGAGAGAAAGAGAGAGGAGTGGGAGAGACAGAGAGAAGGTTACTAAACTAAGCACAGGATGTCGATAAACAGAATTCAAGTGCATGGGATTGGGGTAATATCCTGTTATAGTTTGAGAATTGGTGAAAAGACAGAAAACAGAGAGTCGGAATAAATGTCTCATTCTCAGGATGACAGGCTGTTTTTGTGGGATACTGCAAGGATCAGTGCTTGGCCCACAGCCATTCACAAACTATACAAATGATTTGAAGGCACTCATTTAAGCAGCACCTAAATTTTCACATTCTCATCCTTGTTTTCCTCCATGGTTGTGATCATTCCTATCTCTGTAACCTCCTCCAGCCTCACAAACCCCCCGAGATATCTGCTCTTCTTGAATTCGAGAATAACTGATTTTTATAATTCCATCACTGGTTGCCATTCTGTCAGTTTCCAAGACTCTAGAATTCCCTCCCTAAACCTCTCCATCTCTCTACCTCATTTGCTTCCTTTAAGATATTCCTTCAGACCGACCTCTTTGACCGAATTATTGGCCACCTGCCCGAGTATCTCCTTGGTTTCTAACATTTCTGTGAAATGTCTTGCTAAACTATATAACAATAAATGTGCGATATAAACACAAATTGTTGTTGTTGATTTGGACATATATCAATGTCCCTTCCTCATCACTGGGTGAATAACCTGTAGCTCCTTACCTACCAGCATTGTGCGAGCACCTTCACCACACGGACTTAATTAGTAATGGGTTGAAAGGTTATGGGGAGAGGGAGGGAAATTGGAGTTGAGGCCAAAATGAGATCAGCCATGATCATAATGAATGGTGGGGCAGGCTCGAGGGGCTGAATTGCCCACTCCTGCTCCTAGTTCTTATGTTCTTATGTTCAAGGATCTATGGACATGCACACCAAGGTTCTGTATTTCCTCGGGTCCTACCATTCATCATGTACTCCCTTGTTCAGTTAGTCCTCCAAAAATGCATCACCTCACACTTTTTGGGATTAAATTCCATTTTCCACTGTTCTGCCCATCTGACCAGCCTGTCTATATGTCTAAGGGTTTCCTCCTCGCTATTTACCACACTAGTGATTTTTTTGTGTTACCTGTGAACTTGCTGATCATACCCCCTACATTCATGTCTACATCATTAATGTCCACGAAGAACAACAAGGGAACCAGCACCAAACCCTGCAGTACGCCACTGGACACAGGCTTCCAGTCACAAAAACAACCTTTGACCATCACCCTCTGCCTCCTGACACTGAGCTAATTCTGGATCCAATTTGCCAAATTGCCCTGGATCACATGGGCTCTTACCTTCTGGACCTGTCTCCCATGCCAGACCTTGTCAAAAGCCTTAGAGAATTCCATGTGGACTACATCAATTGAACTAACCTCATCTACACACCTCGTCACCTCCTCGAAAAATTAAATCAAATTTGTTAGACATGATCTCTCACCGACAAAGCCATGCTGACTATCCTTGATTAATTCTTGCCTCTCCTCATGGGGATTAATTCTGTCCCTCAGAACGTTTCCAAAAGTTTCCCTACCAGTGATGTTGGACTCACTGGCCTATTAGCTCCCTGGTTTATCCCCACCATTCTTCTTTAATAATGATACCACATTAGCTGTCCTCCAGTCCTCTGGTACTTCTCCTGTGGCCAGAGAGGATTTGAAAATTAATGTCAGGGCCCCTGAAAGCTCCTCCCTTGCCCCCCACAGCACCTGGGATACATCTCATCTGGGCCTGGGGATTAATAGACTTTTAAGGCCCAATAAAACCGCTAATACCTCCTCCCTCTCAATACTCATTTGTTCAAGTATATCACAGTCCCCCTCCCTGATTTCTATACCTACATCGTCCTTCTGTATAGTTAATACAGATGCAAAGTACTCATTTAAAACCTCATCTACATCTTCCAGCTCCTCACACAGATTGCCATTTTGGTCCCTGATGGCCCCTAATCTCTCCCTGGTTATCCTCTTGCCCTGAATATACTTATAAAATGCCTTTGGATTTTAACTTATTTCACCCAGCTGTGTTTTTCATGCCCCCTCTTCGCTTTCCTAATTTCTTCTTTAACCCTACACGTTCTGTACCCATCAAGGGCTCCTGCTGTTTTAAGCCCTCGGTATGTACCATAAGCTTCCCTTTTTTTCCCCCCTTATCTAATCCTGTCAATTCCTCAACATCCCAGTTTCTCTGGACTTGTTGGTCCTTTGTGGGAAAATGTTGGCCCTGTACTCTCACTATTTCCTTTTTGAATGACTCCCACTGCTCTGATGTTGATTTTCCTACAAGTAGCTGCTCCCAGTCCACATTGGCCAGGTCCTGTCTTATCATATTGAAATTCGCCTTCCCCAATTCAAAACCCTTATTTTCGATCCATCTTCGTCCTTTTCCATAACTACTTAAATCTTACTGAGTTATGGTCATTATCACTGAACTGCTCCCCCACTGACACTTCTACAACTTGCCCAGCTTCGTTCTCTAATAGGTCCAGCACCTCTCTTGTAGGACTTTCTATGTGCTGGCTTCAAAATCTCACCTGGATACATTTGAAGAATTCTGCCACCTCAAAGTCTTTCACACTTTGTCTATCCCAGTTAATATTGGGGAAGTTGAAATCCCCGATTATTATTACCCTATTATTTTAACACTTCTGAGATTTGCCTACATATCTGCCCTTCTATCTCTCCCTGACTGTTTGGGGGTCTATAGTATGCTCACAACAATGTGATTGCCCCCTTTCTGTTTTTAAGTTCTACCTATATGGCCTGATTTAAGGAACCTTCTAAGATACCATCCCTCCTTACTGCAGTAATTGACTCCTTGATCAATATTGTGACACCACCATCTCTTTTACAACCTCTGCCCCCTTCCTGTCTCACCTGAAGATTCTATACCTCAGAATATTGAGCTGCCAGTCCTGCCCCTCCCTCAGCCATGTTGACGTGATAGCAATGATATCATATCCCAATGTGTTAATCAGCATCTGCAACTCATCTGCCTTACTCACAACACTCCTTACATTAAAATAAATGTCATCCAGCCTTGCCATGTTGCCTTGTGCCTTAACTTGACTATGTACACCCTGCCTTCCAGACTGACTTGTTTTTTCTTATATACTTGTACGTACATCACCCCCTACTATACCTCCACTCAGTATTCCACCCCCATGCCAAATTAGTTTAAGAGCCCACCGACACCACTAGCAAATTTCCCCGCATGGTTCCTCACACCTGTTAAAGCATTTCTCACACTTAAATTAAAAGGTCTCTTGTCAGTGTGAATGGTGTCCCAGCAGGTGGGATGATGTCCTGAACCTCTTACCACACTGTGAGCGACTGAACAGCCTCTCCCCAGTGTTAATTCACTGTGTTTCAGCAGGTCAGTCCAAAGAAACAAACATTTCTCTTGGTTTGAGTTTGCTGTGTGTAAATCCTCCCCTTCTCACTCCCTGTAAGAGGAGTTTCCAAACACTCGGTATAAACTGGGCTCCGGGAGTTTGTAATCCGGGTTTGGAGTCCTACACCGGGTGTTTGTGAACCCTCCCAGTCCACCCTCCGGCTCCATTCCTCTCCTGCACTCAGCCCTTTCTCACCCGCTGGACTTTGAATTCCACCGCAACAAAAACAAAAATACCTGGAAAAACTCAGCAGGTCTGACAGCATCTGCTGAGAGGAACACAGTTAACGTCTCGAGTCCATATGACTCTTCAACAGAACTAAGTAAAAATAGAAGAGAGGTGAAATATAAGCTGGTTTAAGGGGGGGTGGGACAAGTCGAGCTGGATAGAGGCCCAGTGATAGGTGGAGATAACCAAAAGACGTCACAGACAAAAGGTCAAAGAGGTGTTGAAGGTGGTGATATTATCTAAGGAATGTGCTAATTAAGGGTAGAAAGCAGGACGAGCAAGGTACAGATAGCCCTAGTGGGGGTGGGGTGAAGGGATCGAAATAGGCTAAAAGTTAGAGATAAAACAATGGATGGAAATACATTTAAAAATAATGGAAATAGGCGGGAAAAGAAAAATCTATATCAATTATTGTAAAAACAATTCCACGACCTTCGTCCCTGTCCCCCGCCCACACTGCGCATGCTCCACTCCCAGCAGGATCCGCCCCTCTCACTCCGATTGGCTGGAGAACCAATTGCTCCCGCTCGGTCCTCCAACCACGCCCCTTCTTCCTATTGGTCCGGAGCTGCCGCCAATCATTTGAAGTCGGAACATGCGCAGTCCGTGGAGACAGACGGGAGCTCCAGTGAGCGGATTTAAAATGCGGGTATTACAAAGACCGAGTGCAAATCCAGAACCGAAAATAAACGCGTGAACAGAGATAGGGCCGGCGGATGAATTTGGAAGCTTCATAAACTCACGGTACCGGCCCCAATCCCTCAATAAGAATCCACCATCCCCGGCTTTGCTCGGCGCTGCGGGAGAAATGCCCGAGTTAACGGCCGCCATCTTTATAGGGGCAATGTGGAGATTGGCGCCTGCGCGGCCGCCATCTTGATGGGTCAATGTGCTACAGGGCGCATGCGCAGCCGCCATCCTCACGGGGACAATGAGCAACAGCCCGAGGGAGACGTTCATAAAATGTGTGTTCACCAGGAGTTTTAGATCAGCAGCAATAGAATTATAAACCCACAGTCACTCAGCAGTACAGAATTTAAGTATTGCTGAAAAAGGGAGACATATTGCTGATATTTCATGTTGCACTCATCCGGACAGATGCAAAAAAAACAAATTTCTCAGCAAATAACAATTTATGCTGCACAAGGAAAGGATGTTGACTGGTTGGCCAGTCAGCTCTGATTGGTCAATGCATTACCATGGAGAATACATCAAAAAGGTATCGTCCTCCATGCTTTTGTTTAATTAAACAAATGGCCCCATCCCTGGACATGCTCCTTCTGTCTGCAGTGGACAGTTCCCTGTGTATGAATATATGCAGCTTCTAGCAAGCATAAATGAGTCACATTATGAGCCCGACTGATAATCTTTCAAATTTGATGTTCTTGCGTCTGTCCTGATGAGTACAAGAGAAAAGGTTTCAACAGAATGTCTCTTTTTTTAACAATACTCAAGTGTATTAAAGGGGGAAAATGTGGTAGACAGAGGGAGAGGTGTAGGGAGAGAATTTCAGAATTTGGGAACGAGGGAACTTAAGGCAAGTTCATTAATGCTGGAGCGATTAAAATGGAGAATGTACAAGCTATCAGAATTCGAGCAGTGCAGATATCTCGGAGGGTTGTGGGGCTGGAGGAGATTACAGGGATAAGGAAGGGTGAGGTCATGGAGGGATTTGAAAACAAGGATGAGAATTTTAAAATCAAGCTGTTGCTTGACCGGGATCCAAGGCAGGTCAGGAAGCAAATGGGTGTCAGAGGAACAGGATTTGCTACGAGTGAAGACATGGACAGCAGGCCTTTGGATGGCTTCACGTTAACAGAGAGTAGAATGTGGGAGACCAGCCAGGAGTGTGTTGGGATAGTCATTCAAGTCTGGAGCTAACAACGGCTGTGATTAGGGTTTCAGCAGCAGATGTACTGAGACGGGGTGAGGGCGGGTGATGTTGAAGAGGCGATCTTAGTGACGGCACAGATTGAGATCAAATGTAACACCGAGGTTATGAACAGACTGGTTTAATCTCAGACTGTTCCCAGGGAGAAGGATGGAGTTGGTATCTAGAGATTGGAGATTGGAGCAGGGACTGAAAACAGTGTCTTCAGTCTTCTCAGTGTTTAATTGGAGTTAATTAGTCATCAGGAAGAGAAGCAGGAACCAGAATAGACCATGAGACTGATCGCAGGTTTAACTTAGTTAGAGAGGGAGAGAAGGAAGGAAGGAAACCATGGGACGTTTGGAGAAACCGCCTTCATGATCACTCATTAAATCTCCACACAGTAAGTTTTGGACACAAGGTTAAGATCTGCTATTCTGTCTGGTCAGTCAGGGGGTTTCAGATTAATGTTTTAGTCATGAGTAATGACTGAATTGAATTATGAAACATATTGTTATCTTCAGTTGGACAAATTTGTTAAAAAGATACAGGAAGAATTATCCAAAACTCTGTTTGGCTTCAGCACAGGGAGGAGGGAGAGTGTGTGGGATGGGGATTTGCTGCTTTGGGAGAAGAAGGCAGGAAATAATGTTCCATAGAAATGAGAATTGTCTGCTCTGAATTTCTATCCTGTTCTTATAGTGATCACTTTTGTAAACTCCTTTTGCAGGGTATCGGAAGGGGAGGATTTACAGAGGGAGAACTCAAACCAAACATCACATCAAGATCTGACAGAGTCACTCAATTCATCAGGATGTGAATATTATCATCTTTGAACGTGGAAGGAGAAATATTTGTCTGTTCTGTCTGTGGGAAAAGATTTCAAACATCAGTGAGTCTGGAAAAGCACCGAGACACACACACACCCGAATGAGAGTGTTCCAGTGAACTGACAGTGGAAAGAGCTTTAACCAGTTACACAGCCTGAAATAACATCACACCATTCAGAGCGGGGAGAAACTGTACACGTGTTCTATGTGTGGACAAGGATTCAAATGATCATCAAACCTGGAGAGACACAGGGACACTTGAACTATGGAGAAACTGTGGAAATGTGAGGACTGTGGGAAAGGATTCAATTACCCAATCCAGCTAGAAATCCATCGACGCAGTCACACTGGGGAGAGGCCGTTCACCTGCTCCGAGTGTGGGAAGGGATTCACTCTGTCAGCCAACCTGCTAAACACCAGCGAATTCACACTGAGGAGAGACCATTCACTTGCTCTGAATGTGGGAAGGGATTCACTCAGTCATCTGAGCTGCTGAGACACCAGCGAGTTCACAGTGGGAAGAAGCCATTCACCTGCTCTGAGTGTGGGAAGGGATTCACTTCCTCAACCAAACTGCGAACACACCAGCGAATTCACACTGGGGAGAGACCGTTCGTCTGCTCTGAGAGTTGGAAGGGACTCACTCAGTCATCCCACCTGCGAATACACCAGCGGTTTCACACTGGAGAGAGACCATTCACCTGCTCCGTGTGTGGGAAGAGATTCACTCGCCATCCGGCCTGCTGAGGCACCAGCGGTTTCACACTGGGGAAAGACCATTCACCTGCTCCGTTTGTGGCAAGGGTTTCACTCAGTCATCCCACTTGCGAATACACCAGCGAATTCACACTGGAGAGACACCATGAGAACATATGGAATAGGAACGGGAGCAGACCATTTGGCCTCTCAAGTTTGCTGTGCCATTCAATAAGATCATGGCTGATCTTCCTATGTTTGAATTTCCACATTCCCATCTAACCTTGATAACCTTTGATTCCCTTGCCTAACAAGAATCTATCTACCTGTGTCTTAAAAATATTCAATGATCGTGTCTCCACCGCCTTCTGAGGCAGAGAGTTCCAAAGTCGTACATTCCTCTGAGAGAAAAAATTCTCCTTATCTCTGTCCTAAAAGGGCAACCCCCTAATTTTGAAACAGTGCCCCCTACTTCTGGACTCACCCACAAGAGGAAACATCCTTTCAACGTCCACCTTGTCAAGGCCATTCAGGATCTTGTATACTTCAATCAAATCACTCCTCCCTCTTCTAAACTCCAGTGGAAACAAGCCCAGTCTGTCCAACCTTTCCTCATAAGAAATCCCACTCATTCCAGATATCAATCTAGTGAACATCCTTTGAACTGCATCCAATGCATCTATAAGGAGACCAAAACTGCACACAGTATTCGAGGTGTGGTCCTGTATAACTGAAGCATAACATCCTTACTTTTATGTTCAACCCCTCTCGTAACAAAGGATAGCATTCCATTAGCCTTCTTAATTACTTGCTGTACATGCATACAAACTTTTTGTGACTCATTTACTCGAACACCTAGGTCCCTCTGCACCTCAGAATTATGCAGCCATTCTCCATTTAAGCAATACTCTGATTTTTTGTTCTTCCTGTCAAAATGACCAACTTCACATTTTCCCACATTTCACTCCATTTGCCAGATCTTTGGCCACTCATTCAACCTATCTACATCCATCTGCAACCTCCTCATGTCCTCTTCACAACATACTTTCCTACCTATCTTTTTGCCAAGTGCCAATTTAGCGACCATGTCTTCACTCCCCTCATCTAAGTCATTGATGTAAATCATAAAAAGTTGAGGCCCCAGCACAGACCCCTGTGGGACTCCACTCGTCACATTCTGCCAATCAGAAAAAGACCCATTTACACATACTCTCTGCTTTCTGCCAGCCAGCCAATCACCTATCCATGCTAATAAGTTACCCCCTACACCATGCGCTTTTATTTTCCGTAATAATCTTTGATGTGACACCTTCTCAAATGCCGTCTGGAAATCCAAGTAGAGTATGTCTACAGGGTCCCCTTTATCCATTGCACATGTTACTCCTTCAAAAAAACTCCAATCAATTGGTTAAACATGATTTTCCTTTCATAAAACCATCCTGACTCTTCCCAATTGCCTTGAGCTCTTCTAAGTGCCCAGCTATAACCTCCTTATTGATTCTGATTACTTCCCCACGACAGACGTCAAGCTAACTGGCCTATAGTTTCCTGTTTTCTGCCTCCCTCCCTTCTTGAATAGAGGGGTTATATTTGCTACTTTCCAATCTGACGGAACCTTTCCGGAATCGAGCGAATTTTGGAAAATTAACACCAGCGCACCGACTACCGCATTAGCCGCCTCTTTTAAGACCCTAGGAGGTAGTTCATTGGGTCCCAGAGACTTGACATCGGCAGCTCCTTCAATTTGCTCAGTACCATTTCCCCAGTGATTTCAATTTCACCAAGTTCCTTTCTCCTGTAACCTTCTGATTTGCAGCTATTACTGGAATGTTTTTTGTATCCTTTATATTGAACACAGAAGCAAAATATTATTCTATTCTTCCACCGTTTCCTTATCTACTATTAACTCCCCACTGTCACCCTCTGGAGGACCAACACTCACTTTGCTCACTCTTTTCCTTTTTAAGCACCTGTAGAAACACTTGCTATCCATTTTTACATTTCTAGCAAACTTCCTCTCACACTCTAATTTCTTTCTCCTGATTAACCTTTCAGCCATTTTCGACTGTTCTTTAAATTCTGTCCAATCATCTGTCCTGCTGCTCATCTTTGCAGAGTTGTATGCTTTTTCCTTCAGCTGATGCTTTCCTTAACTTCTTTAGTTAACCACAGATGATGGGTCCTCCCTTTATAATTTTTCTTTATGGTCGGGATGTACTCATTCTGAATACTTTGAAATATCCCTTTAAATGTCTGCCACTGCTTCTCGATTGATCTATCCTCTAGCTTAGTTTCCCATTTCACTTCGGCTAGCTCAGCTTTCATCCCCACATAGTTGCCCTTATTTAAGTTTAAGATACTAGTCTTTGACCCACTCTTCTCCCTTTCAAACTGGATGTAAAATTCAACCATATTGTGCTCGTTGCTACCTAGCAGTGCCCTTACTCTGAGGCCATTAATTAATCCTGTTACATTACACAATACCACGTCAAATATAACCTGCTCTCTGATTGGCTCCTGAACATGCTGCTCTAAGAAACTATCTCAAAAGCATTCTAAGAACTCCTCATCCAGGCTATTACTGCCAATCTGATACTTCCAGTTATTGTGTAGATTAAAATCACCCATGATTATTGCCGTCCCTTTATCACAAGCACACAATATTTTCTCTTGAATACTTTGTCCTACACTATGGCTGCTGTTAGGGGCCCGTCAACCACTCCTGGTAATGACTATTTTTCCCCTACTAATCCTCATCTGCACCCAAACCGATTCTACATCCTGATCTCCTGATCCAAGGTCATCTCTAACTATTGCACCAATGCCCTCTTTGATTAACAATGCAACCCCACCACCTTTACCCAGCTTCCTATTCTCCTTGAATGTCATGTACCCCTCAACATTAAGGACCCAACCTTAGTTGTCCTGCAGCCACGTCTCCATAATTATAATCAGATCATATTTATTTACTTCTGTGTGGGTCATCAATTCATTTACTTTGTTTTGAATGCTCCGTGCATTCAGATAGAGAGCCTTCAGTCTTGTCTTTTTGTTACCATTGTAACATCTAGTCTTGATTGTTGATTTATTCTTAGGTTTTTTCTCTCAGTCCTTTCCTGTCATTCTCTGACCTCATTTCTCATATTACTATTTGGCTCTCCTGTCTTGACTCTACACCTTGAATTGCTACCTCTACCCAAACTTGATCCCTCACCGCTCTTGTTTAGTTTAAAGCCTTCTCTACTTCCCTAGCTATGCGATTTGCGAGGACACTCATCGCAGCACGGTTCAGGTGTAAACCGTCCCAACGGTACAGCCCCCACTGTCCCAGCACTGATACCAGTGCCCCACAAACCGGAACCCAGTTCTCCCACACCAATCTTTGAGCCACGCATTGGTCTCTCTAATCTTATTTGCCCGATGCCAATTTGCAAGTGGCTCAGGTAATAATCCAGAGATTATTTGAGGTTCTGCTACATAATTTGGTACCTAGCTCCTTATACTGACTTTACAGAACCTCTTTCCTAGTTCTACCTATGTCATTGGTACGTACATGGACCACGACAACTGGATTCTCCCCCTCCCATTGCAAGTCCCTCTCCAGCACTGAGCAGATGTCCTGAACCCTAGCACTGGGCAAGCAACATAGTCATCTGGACTCTCACTTTTTGCTGCAGAAAACAGTGTCAATGCCCTCACTATACTTCCCGCTGCTACCACTACATTCATTTTTGTTCCCCCTGCGTGAATGGCTTCCTGTACCACAGTGTCATGGCCAGCCAGCTCATCCACCTTGCACATTTCACTTTCATCCACACAGGTTGTGAGCACCTCAAACCTGCTTGACACTTGCAAAGTCTGAGACTCCTCCACAACTGCCTGCTCAGTCCCATTACCCGCCTCACTGACAGTCACATCCTCCTGTCCCTCACTGCTGATCAAAACAGATGACCCTCTTCTAAGAGGTGTGACTGTCTTCTGGAACAAAGTATCCAGGTATTTCTCACCATCCCTTATAATCTTTAGAATTGTCTTCCTAAACGGAGTTGGTGTACTTGGTGACCGCTTTGGTGCCTTCGGAGACGGCGTTTTTGGCCAATTCCCCCGGCAGCATGAGGCGGACGGTGCTCTGGATCTCCCGGGCCGAGATGGTGCGGCGCTTGTTGTAGTGGATGAGGTGCGACGCCTTGGAGGCGATGCGCTCGAAAATGTCGACAACGAAGGAATTCATAACGCTCATGGCCTTGGACGACATCCTGGTGGAAAGGTGGACCTGGGTCAGCACCCTGTACATGTAGATGGAATAGCTCTGCTTGCGAGATTTTCTTTGCTTCTTTTCAGCTTCTTGGTGACTTTAATCAGCGACTGTTTCGATGCCTTGCGGGACGCACCGCCCTTCGTCGCAGCCGCCAAGTCAGGCATTGCACTCAACCCATCCCTTATGTTGCACAGTGTCTGCATTTCGGTTTCCAGATCAATAATCCTGATCCGGAATTCCTCAAGCTGCTTACACTTCCTGCAGACGTGTTTGTCATGGATCGCCTTGGCATCCAAAAGCTCCCACATCTTACAGCTGCAACATAACCCCTGTCCTACCATTCTAACATATGTTATTTAGTTAATTTACTTTAATTACTTTCTTCCTATGTATGCTACAATTTACTGTGTTTACTGAATGCTAGTACCACTGACAACTAAAGATTATATGCTTCTTAAGTACAAGGGATGTGTATTAGATGTTTATTTAAGTAACTCTATTTTATTGCTTGTTTAAAATCTTTGTTGTTTTATTTGAATTTTAAAGTTTTCAAATTTTGGTTTATTATTGTAAAGTTATTTTTATTTATAGATCTACCTGAATTTGCCTGTCCTAAGCTGGTTTCTCACATACTGTCCCTTAGACTGAACACTTACCGACCAATCAATGTACCAGCTTCCTGTGACATCACAGTTGCCTCTTTCCCCCCTCTCCTGCTGCCTCACAGCAGCTGCAACAGTGAAACAGCCCATTCCTCACTCAAATACCCCATCTGTATTTATAGACGTTCCTCACTCAAATACCCCGTCTGTATTTATAGACGCTCCTCACTCAAATCCCCGATCTGTATTTATAGACGTTCCTCACTCAAATACCCCATCTGTATTTATAGACGTTCCCCACTCAAATCCCCAGTCTGTATATATAGACGTTCCTCACTCAAATCCCAGGTCTGTATTTATAGACGTTCCTCACTCAAATCCCCCGTCTGTATTTATAGACGTTCCTCACTCAAATCCCCCGTCTGTATTTATAGACGTTCCTCACACAAATCTCCCGTCTGTATTTATAGACGTTCCTCACTCAAATCCCCCGTCTGTATTTATAGACGTTCCTCACTCAAATCCCCCGTCTGTGTTATAGGTGATCCTCACTCAAAACCCCCGCCTGTATTTATGGGCACTCCTCACTCAAATCCCCGGTCTGTATTTATAGACATTCCTCACTCAAATCCCCAGTCTGTATTTATAGACGCTCCTCACTCAAATCCCCCGTCTGTATTTATAGACGTTCCTCACTCAAATCCCCCGTCTGTATTTATAGACACTCCTCACTCAAATCCCCTGTCTGTATTTATAGACGTTCCTCACTCAAATCCCCGGTCTGTATTTATAGACGTCCCTCATTCAAATCCCTGGTCTGTATTTATCGGCGTTCCTCATTCAAATCCCCGGTCTGTATTTATAGACGTTCCTCACTCACATACTCCATCTGTATTTATAGACGCTCCTCACTCAAATCCCCGGTCTGTATTTATAGACGTTCCTCACTCAAATCCCCGGTCTGTATTTATAGACATCCCTCATTCAAATCCCTGGTCTGTATTTATAGGCGCTCCTCACTCAAATCCCCGGTCTGTATTTACAGACGCTCCTCACTAAAATCCCCCGTCTGTATTTGCGGACGCTCCTCATTCAAATCCCCGGTCTGTGTTTATTGACGTTCCTCACTCAAATCCCCGGTCTGTATTTATAGGCACTCCTCACTCAAATCTTCACTCTGTATTTATAGATGTCCCTCACACAAATCCCTGGCCTGTATTTATAGACGTTCCTCACTCAAATCCCCGGTCAGTATTTATAGATGTTCCTCACTCAAATCCCCGGTCTGTATTTATAGGCGTTCCTCACTCAAATTCCCGCTCTGTATTTATAGGCGCTCCTCACTCAAATCCCCAGTCTGTATTTATAGACATTCCTCACTCAAATCCCCAGTCTGTATTTATAGACGTTCCTCACACAAATCCCCAGTCTGTATTTATAGACGTTCCTCACACAAATCCCCAGACAGTATTTGCGGACGCTCCTCATTCAAATCCCCGGTCTGTGTTTATAGACGTTCCTCACTCAAATCCCCGATCTGTATTTATAGACACTGCTCACTCAAATCCCCGGTCTGTATTTATAGACATTCCTCACACAAATCCCTAGCCTGTATTTATAGACGCTCCTCACTCAAATCCCCGGTCTGTATTTATAGGCGTTCCTCAGTCAAATACCCAGCCTGTGTTTATAGACGTTCCTCACTCAAATCCCCGGTCTGTATTTATAAACATTCCTCACTCAAATCCCCGGTCTGTATTTATAGACACTCCTCACTCAAATCCCCAGTCTGCATTTATAGATGTTCCTCACTCAAATCCCCGGTCTGTATTTATAGACACTCCTCACTCAAATACCCCGCCTGTATTTATAGGCGTTCCTCACTCAAATCCCCATCTGTATTTTTAGACATTCCTCACTCAAAATCCCCAGTCTGTATTTATAGGCGTTCCTCACTCAAATCCCCATCTGTATTTTTAGACGTTCCTCACTCAAAATCCCCAGTCTGTATTTATAGACGCTCCTCACTCAAATCCCCGGCCTGTATTTATTGATGTTCCTCACTCAAATCCCCGGTCTGTATTTATAGACGTTCCTCACTCAAATCCCCTGTCTGTATTTATAGGCGTTCCTCACTCAAATCCCCGGTCTGTATTTATAGGCGCTCCTCACTCAAATCCCCGTCTGTATTTATAGGCGTTCCTCACTCAAATCCGCAGTCTGTATTTATAGACACTCCTCACTCAAATCCCCCGCCTGTATTTATAGGCGTTCCTCACTCAAATCCCCATCTGTATTTTTAGACGTTCCTCACTCAAATCCCCGGCCTGTATTTATAGACGCTCCTCACTCAAATCCCCGGCCTGTATTTATTGATGTTCCTCACTCAAATCCCCTGTCTGTATTTATAGACGTTCCTCACTCAAATCCCCTGTCTGTATTTATAGGCGTTCCTCACTCAAATCCCCAGTCTGTATTTATAAGAACTCCTCACTCAAATCCCCGGCCTGTATTTTTAGATGTTCCTCACTCAAATCCGCAGTCTGTATTTATAGACATTCCTCTCTCAAATCCCCGGTTTGTATTTATAGGTGTTCCTCACTCAAATCCCCATCTGTATTTATAGGCGTTCCCCACTCAAATCCCTGGTCTGTATTTATAGGCGCTCCTCACTCAAATTCCCTGTCTGTATTTATAGGCGCTCCTCACTCAAATCCCCGTCTGTATTTATAGGCGTTCCTCACTCAAAACCTTGGCCTGTGTTTGTAGGCGTTCCTCACTCAAACCCCGGGTCTGTATTTATTGGCGCTTCTCACTCAGATCGCCAGACTGTATTCATAGACGCTCCTCGCTCAAATCCCTGGTCTGTATTTATAGGCGATCCTCACTCAAATCCCCGGTCTGTGTTTAAAGACGTTCCTCACTTAAATCCCCAGTCTGTGTTTATTGGCGCTGCTCACTCAAATCCCCGGTCTGTATTTATTGGTGCTCCTCAGTTCCCCATTGTCTCCTGCAAGTCCATTCTGCTCTGACCTCTAGCAAGGGAGGCCTCACTCGAATCCCCAGCCTGTATTTATTGGCGCTTCTCATCTGCTGATTATCTCCCAGAGCTCCACTCCACTCCATCACCCAGAAAGGTAGAGGGATGGAGCCTGTGTCTATGGAGTGGAGTTTGTAGTGGGGACTGAAGACAATGGCTTTAGTCGCCCCAATATTTAAATGGAGGAAATTTCTGTTAATCCAGTTCTAGATGTCAGACAAGTCAGGACGGTGTGTGACTTGGAGGGGAACTGGGAGGTTATGGTGTTCACATACACCTGCTACGCTGGTCCTTCTAGGGATGGAGATTTAGAGTTTATCCCTCTGCTTTATCCAGTGCCTCTCCCACCTCTCTCTCTATTTACTCTGATGGAGTCCAAAGTCTTGTGTAGGCCCAGACTGGGTGGCAGCTTCCCTTCCCTGAAGGACATTAGTGAACCAGTTGGGTTTTTATGACAATCCAGCAGTTTTCATGGTCACTTTTTCCCAGTGCCAGCCCCACAAATTCCCAGATTCATTCAGCTCAATTTCACAACCTGTTTTTGTGTTTTTGTGGGTTCTCTCTCACTCCCTTTTTTCTGTTCTAAATCAATTCCACAGGGTATGAGAAGGGGAGGATTTTAATTTGCGGCAGCGAAACAAAACACCACATCAGGATCTGATGGACTCACCCAATTTATCGTAACCTGAATATCATCGGATTTTGAACATGGAAGGAAAAAACACCGTTCACAGTGGGGAGAAACCATACACGTGTTCTGTGTGTGGATGAGACTTCAGCCGATCATCTGGCCTGTCAAAACATAAATGCAGTTACAGTGGGGAGAAACCATGGAAATGTGGAGACTGTGGAAAAGGATTCAATTACCCATCTGACCTGGAAACACATCGGCTTAGTCACACTGGGGAGAGACCGTTCACTTGCCCTGAGTGTGGGAAGGGATTCATTAATTCATCCAACCTGCTGGCACACCAACGTGTTCACACTGATGAGAGACCGTTCAGGTGCTCTCACTGTGGGACTGGGTTCAGGCGTTTATCTGAACTCACCATACACCAGCGAGTCCACACTGGGGAGAGGCCATTCACCTGTAGGTGGGAAGTGTTTCACTCAGTTATCCACCCTGCTGAGGCACGAGCAAATTCACACTGGGGAGAGACCGTTCACCTGTATGGAGTGTGGGAAGGGATTCACTCAGTTATCCACCCTGCTGAGGCACCAGCGAATTCACACTGGGGAGAGACCTTTCACCTGTGCAGAGTGTAGGAAGGGATACACTTCGTTATCCACCCTGCTGAGACATGAACAAACTCGCACTGAGGGGAGGTCATTCAGCTGCTATGAGTGTGGGAAAAGATTGTCCCATTAAAACAACCTTGTGAGACACCAGCGAGTTCACACTGGGGAGAAGTTGTTCAGCTGCTTCGAGTGTGGGAAGAGATTTACTCAGTCATCCCACCAACAGACACATCAACAAATTCACAATGCCGAGTGGCCTTTTAAATGTCCAGACTGCGAGAAGTGCTTTAAAAGTTCTGAGGAACTGGTGTCCCATCAACTTGTTCACACTGATGAGAGACCGTTTAGGTGTTTAGGTGCTTTCACTGTGGGACTGAGTTCAGGCGATACTCTCAACTCGCTGTTCACCAGCGAGTTCACTCTGGGGAGTGGCTGTTCAGATGTTCCAAGTGTGGGAAAGGATTCACTGAGTCATCCCACCTGCTGACGCACCAGCGAGCTCACACTGGGGAGAGACTGTTCACCTGCTCTGAGTGAATCCCTTCCAACACTCAGTCAGCTAACCGGGTGAAACACCAGTGATTTCGTAAGTAGCTGCAGTGATTGGATTTTGCTGTGAATCACATCCAGGACATGTTCATTGGGGTCTGTTTCTGCTGATGTTAATAAACCCCAGCCCTGTCATTCTAGTTAATATTCTGTATAAAAATCAAATAAATCAGTTTTGTCTTAAACAAAGTGCATTGAGTTTTTTTAATATCTCGAACACAAGTTAGTTCCTTTGAAGCACTTTCCCTCTCCTTCAAATCTGCCATCATCACTCCCTCAATAAAACCAATCCTTGACCCCAATGCCCTTGCAAACTATCTCCCCATTTCTCTCCACCCTTTTCTCTCCGAAGTCCTGGTCACCTCCAAAATCCATGCCAATCTTTTATGAAACTCCATGATTCAATCCCTCCGATAAGAAAATTGCCCCTGCCACAATATTAAAACAGCTCTCATCAAAGTCAAAAATTACATCCTCTGTGAATGTGACAAAGGTAAATTCTCCCTCCTTGTCCTTCTTGGCCTGTCTGTGGTCTTTGACACCATTGACCAAACCATCCTCCTCCAATGCCTCTCCACTGGTGTCCAGCTGGGTGGGACTACATGTTCCTGATTCCTTTCTTATCTATGTCATTAAAGCCAGAGAATCACCTGCAGGAGCTGAGATTATTTGAGTTACATTTTCATAGACTCACACTTGGTAAGTGATCAGGTGTCACTGAACTTTGACACACAGATGTTTCATTATCACCTTCACAGTGACCGCGTCTGACAGACCAAGCCCTTCTTTCAATAGCAGCCCTTCTTGATAAGATCAACAGAGAAGAGTGAAGCCATAGCCACTACCCAAGCTCATAGCAATAAAAATGTCTGCTAATGCCCATTAAAATATAAAGCACAGCAGAACAACAGGGTGTTAGTTTGTGACAGACTTATTGAAACAGATTCATTACCAAGTATTTGCCAACAGGTCCATTATTGCAGGATGCAAATGGTAGGAGATGGACCTTGTCATTCTTAATTTGCAATGTCTATGTTAGCAGAATCTCACCCTCACTTATTCAGACTCACTCATTAAGTGATCAGATCTCACTGAACTATGACACAAGCTGTGTGTATCTAAGTTACACTTGTACAGACTCACTCAGTAAGTAGTCAGATCTCATTGAACTATGACACAATCCTACTCCAATGACTCACACAGATTGTATCTTGCAGACCATATCACTCTCGATGTATCAGACTCTTTCCACAAGATTGACTATGTCATTGTCCACACCACAAGATCACAGCACTACAAACGCCTGGAACTTCCTGTTAGAATGTAAAGCTGGGAGAACAATGGGATGTTGCTCTGTTACAAACATATTGATAAAGATTGACTGTCAGAATAAACCAATAATTTCTACCACATTATAGATTTGGTTTGGGGCTGAAGGAGGCCATTTGGCCCATCGTGTCTGCACTGGCTCTCTGAATGAGCAACTCAACTAGTCCTATTCTTCTGCCTTTTCCCCATAAACCTGTACATTCTTCCTTTTCAGATAACAGCCTAATTCCTGCCTGAATGCTTCAATTGGACCTGCCTCCACCACACTCCCACATAAAGCATTCCAGACCCTAACCAGATACTGCGTGAAAGGACTTTTCTCATATCATTGTTGATTCTTTTACTGATCACTTTAAAACTATGCCCTCCCGTTCTCAATCCTTTGATGAGTGGGAACAGTTTCTCCTTATCTACTCTGTGCAGCCCCCACTTGATTTTGAATAACTCTGCCAAATATCCTCTCAGCCTTCTTTTCTCTAATGAAAACAGTCCTAATTTCTCCAATTTATCTTCTTAAGAGCTGTCCTTCCTCCCTGGAATCAAGCTTGTGAATCTTTTCTGCACCCTCTCCAATACCTTCACATTCTTCCTGAAGTGTGGCGCCCAGAAATGGATGCAATAAACCACCTGAGGCCAAGCGAGTGACTTATACATGACCTCCTTGCTCTTCTACTCTATGCCCCTATGAATAAAACCCAGGATACTGTATATTTTATGAATCACTTTCTCAATCACTCTCCTGCCACATTCAATGACTTATGGACATATGCACCCAGGTCCTTTTCTCCTCAAACCCTTTTGTATCTTCTGCAAACGTTGAAATTTTTCCTTTTACACCAAGGTTTAGGTCATTAATATATATCAGGGAAAGCCCGAGTCCCAAAACTGACCCCTGGGGAACACCATTACAAACCTTCCACCAGCCTGAAAAACATCCATTAACTACTTTCTGTTTCCTTCCACTGAGCCAATTCTGTATCCATGTGGCTACTGTCCCATTTATTCCATGAGCTATAATTTTGCTTATAAGTCTGTTGTGCAGCCCTGTACCAAATGCCTTTTGAAAGTCCATGTACACCACATCGAGAGCATTTCCCTAATCAACCCTCTCTGTTACCTCTTCAAACAACTCCAGGAAGTTAAACATGATTTTCTCTTAAGAAGTCCATGTTGTCTTTCCTTTATTAACGTGCATTTGTCCATGTGACTGTTAGCTTCGTCTAAATTATAGTTTCTAGGTGTTTCTCACCACTGAAGTTAAAGTAATTGGCCTGCAGTTGCTGGGCTTATCCTTACACCTATTCTGGAACAAGGGTGTAACTTCTGCAATTTTCGAGCCCTTTGGCACCTGAGTCTAAGGCACAAATAAATATTATGGCCAGTGCCTCTGTAAATTTCACTCTTATTTCTCCCAGGATCCTTGGGTGCATCTCTTTGGGCTCAGGTGATTTCACAACTTTAAAGCAAAAGCAAAATACTGTGGATGTTGGAATTCTGAAACAAAAGCAGAAAATGCTGGAAAAACTCAGTAGGTCTAACAGCATCTGCGGAGGGAGAACAAAACAGTAAGTCATACGGACTCGAAACATTAATTGTTTTTTTTTCATTCCACAGATGCTGTCAGACCGGCTGAGTTTTTCCAGAATGTTCTGTTTTTGTTTCACAACTTTAAGTGTTGATAACCTATCTAATATCTCCTCGAATTCAATTTTAAACCTTTCTGAATCTGAATCACCTCCTCTTTCACCATGGTCTGGGTAGCATTTTCTACCTTTGTAAAGGCAGTTGCAAAGTAATCATTTCAACTCTTGGCTATGCCATTTGCCCCCATGTGTAAATCCTCCTTTTCGTCCCTTATCATCTCTAGTCCGAATGGCAGGAGTTGGAACTTGATCTTTCTTATTTTCTATCCCTATGCGAACAGAACCTTCCTCTTGCTTTCCCAGTTTCAGGCAAAGATTAACTGAGACGCGGTCCCTAATGGCGGCCTGATTACCCACAATCCAATGCGCCTCAGAGACCGCTCTATCTGCCACGGGTTGTCCGGGTGGATGGCGCATGCTCGGAGTCTCCTGCTCTCTTTGCTTGAGGTTGGTGCCGGAGAGCAGCCGGAAGTGGCGGATTGTGAGAGTGGAGAATGTTCATTGGTTCCCATCAACATGTTCACACTGACGAGAGACCATTCAACTGCTCCAACTGTGGAAAGGGATTCACTCAGTTATCCCATCTGCAGACATACTAGTGAGTTCACACTGATGAGGCCTTTTAAATGCCCGGACTGCGGGAAGTGCTAGAAATGTTCCAGGCAACTGATGCCTTATTAACATGTTCAGACTGACGAAAGACCGTTGAGGTGCTCTCATAATGGGCCTGGGGTCAGGCAATCCTCACTGTACACCAGTGAATTTACACTGGGGAGAGGCTGTTCTCACGCTCCGAGTGTGGCAAGTCATTTGGTTGTTCATCCACACTGCAGAGATAACAACCAGTTCACAAGTATAAAGATAAAATACTGCAGATGCTGGAAATCTGAAATAAAACAAAGTGTAGAAAGACTCAGCAGGTCTGGCAGCATCTGTGAACAGAAAAACAAAGTTTACGTTTTGAGTCCACATAGACTCTTCTTCAGAAGAGTCACATGGACTCGAAACATTAACTCAAGTTGATAAGTAACTACAGTGATTGGATTTTGCTGTTAATCACATTTGGGACTGAACCATGTTCTATGGGGTCTGTTTCTGCTGATGTTTATAAACTCCAACCCAGTTATAGGGGTTAAAGTTCTGGATTAAAGTCAAATAAACTATCTTTGTGTCAAACAAACTAGCTTTGTGTCAAACACACAGTGTGTCGAGTCTTTTTCATTTCACTACAGAAGTTAGTTCCTTTTGAAGTGCTCTCTCTCTCTCCCCTGCCTGTTCTGTTCTCACCTCCAACAGCAAGTGTGAGGAGCTCATGGAGCTTCTTTTTCACTAAGATTGAGTCAATCCGATCAGTTGCCTCTGCTGCTTCCCTCCCTCCCACTAGTTCACCGGGTCAACTTTCTCTAAAGATCCCCCATGTCCGAGCTCTGAACTCAGATCTTTCTCCAGTTTCCTATTTCCCTTCATAACCTTTCAGTGTTCATCTTGTCCATGAGACTCGCCTTCTGATCCAGTGACCATATTCCCAACTGAACTGCTGACCATTCACCTTCTCCATGTTGGCTGATATTGTTCATGTTTTTTTCCCTCTCTTCTGATACTGTCCCTCTCACCTTTAAATCCACCGTCATCATCCATCCTAAAAAAAGAATCTATCCTTGCTACCTCCTATTTCTCATCTACATGCTGCCAATAGGTGACATCATCCAAAAGCACCATGTTAGTTTTCACATGTGCACTGACAACACCCAGCTCTACCTCACCACCATCCCTCTCCATTCCTCCACTGTTACTAAATTATCAAACTGCTTATCCAACATTCCATACAGGATGAGCAGAAATTTGCTCCTTTTAAGAATTGGGTAGATCAAAGCCATTGTCTTCAGTCAGCAGTACAAATTCCGTTCCTTAACTCCCGAGTCCATCCCTATGAGCTAACATTGGGATATGTTTTCCTATGTTTGTCAAGCCAGGAATCTTTGTTCCTAAGCGAGAGAGAGAGAGAGAGGGGGGGAGGGAGAGCCATTCCTACAATATTCAATACACTTCTGAAGATTTTATAAGGTTATTTGACAGTGATTTCTTACAGATCTCCACACCTTGAGAAGGGAATATCCTTATTGATTTCTCACAACTGATTTCTGACTAACCTCACTATTTCTAAGCTACGAGCTTGTTTTCCTAATTTCTTTATGACAAACCGTGGATAACATACTAAAGCTACTAGAATGATCAGAATCAGCAACACAAACCCTTGAGCTGCCACCAAGAGTAAATGAGAAAACTTTATCCACTAAATGTGATAACTGTCGACTGAGATTCATCCTCCCCACCTGCAGATCATCTCACACAATTTTAAATTATTGACATTGGTAAATACATCTGGTTCAAACAGAAGTTCATGCACGGACTTTAAAGATTCTCTAGGTCACTATTCACCTTCATCCACCTTGTGGATATTTTCTAAATCTAGATTTTGTTTCCCTCTTCACGTTAATTTTACTCCCTCTGATAGGCACTGGTGTGTTTAATTCTATCCTGATTGTTTGAAAGCCAGTTTCTCTATGGAGTGTGTGTCAATATCTTGATTATTTAAAATGTTGTCTCATTCAATTTTCCACAATAGTCACTTCATGTTGTTCTGTTGTCAAGTAGCTGAGTATGTCTGGGACCTGTTCTTCAGTGCAGGGTCACCATGCATTTCCACATGGCGACCTGGGAGGGATGGATCCGGCGGCTGGGTTAGATAGAGAATGTGGGGATGGCAGATTCAGCAGCGGAATTCAAAAGGGAATTGGACCAAATACTGCAACATGTCCATGGTAAAGTTAGGGGAGAGGGACCAGGTGAGTTAATTCCAGAAGAGTAAGAGGTCTCCCTTTTCAGACGCAGATGAAGAGTTTTTTTTTCAGATGGCCGTTAGTCTGAGGAATTTTCTCCAGAAAGCAGTGGAGGTTGGGTCATTGAATTTCGTCAAGGCTGATTTAGACAGATTTTTTGTAGACAAGGAAGTCAAGGGTTGTGGGGAGTTCTGAGGGCGTTGGGAGGGGGTTGTGGGGGGGGGGGGGGGACAGACAGACAGGAAAGTGGAGTTGAGACCACAACCAGATCAGCCTTCATCTTATTGAATGGTTAAGCAGGGCCAAAGAGCTGAATGGCCTATGTTCCTCTGACCCCGCTGAATGGTTTCTATATGTTGTTTTTGGCTCTGAATTTATGGTTAGTGATGGGCTCGAAAGACAAAATGGTCTATTCCTGTTGCTATTTGTTATGTTCCAATTCAGTACCGTTACCAATCAAGGCAATGGTTACTATCATATTGCCAGCAGTAGCGCATGCGAGTGGTCTCAGGCACTGGATTTAAGCACCAGTTCCTATTAAGTCATGGATTTTAATCCCACCATTGCCAAAGTTTCAGTTGGTTTGTCTTTCAGCCGTTTCATCAAATCCCTTAGAATAGGCTTGGGGTATTTGACATATGATGTAGTTCATCTTGGTAGGTAGAACAAGGGAGGCTGTCGTAATTGCAGGGTGACTGGGAATAGGTGGGGCTGAATGTTCTCATTCTCTGCTGTAACCATTCCATGATTTTATATGAACAAGAATGACGCTAGTATAAGGCCTGCAGCCGTGACTGAGTGGTTAAAGGGATGGGTTTAAAATCCATTGGGGTCTCTCCACGTGGGTTAGAGTCCTGCTGACTGTACTTCTCGCTGTTCCTTCGTTTTGCTGCCTCCAGAATGAACTATTGGTTAAATGGAATCAGCAGCTTCCAAACACTTCACTTCCGTGTTGCTTCATTTCTGTTGATCCATAAGCATTCGCTGAATTTGCAGTCAGAAATGATACAAAACTGAACTAATTTGTGCCATTCTTGCGTTCTGACAGTTTTTCTGTCCTTAGAGATAAACCCTTGCTCGCTACCACTCACGTTGTATATTTCTGTGTGTGTCAGTGTGGTTCAGTTCCCCGAGGGGTGAACACATTTTTTGCCATCGCAAATTTTATTCACTTCCGTTATATATCTTCATGGCAAATGGCACAGAGAATAACAACAGGTTGAAAAGTTGTAACAGGAGATTGACCCTTTGTGTTTATTTGAGTGGAGACTGCTTATTGACTCAGAGCCTATATGTTACACAGCGGAGGATGATTGAAATTTTCACTGAGCAACATTTGAACAGACAGTGGATTCATTCATTGTGATGGTGTGTTCCAGTTCTATATATGCAATTTGACAGTCAATTTCTATTCGTTGCTTTGAACCCAATCTTTCCAATAGGTTGGATGTTATGCACATGTTTCTTTCAGTTTCTCGCGTTATTTGAAATGAATATTCATAAATCTATTTAGTCATAGAGTCATAGAGGTCTACAGCACAGAAAGAGGCCCTTCAGCCCATCGAATCTGCGCCGTCAAACAAGTACCTAACTGTTCTAATCCCATTTTCCAGCACTAGGCCCATAGCCTTCAATGCCATGGCATTGCAAGTGCACATTCAAATACGTTTTGAATGTTATGAGGGTCTCTGCCTCTACCACCCTTTCAGGCAGTGAGTTCCAGATTTCCACTAACCTCTGGGTGAAATAATTCTTCCTCACATTCCCTCTAAACCTCCTTCCCCTTATCTTAAATCTATGCTCCCTGGTTATTGATCCCCCAACCAAGGGGAAATGTTCCTTCCTGTCTACTCTATCTATGCACCTCATAATTTTATACACCTCAATCATGTCCCCGCTCAATCTCCTCTGCTCCAAGAAAAATAACCCCATCCTATCTAATCTTTCCTCATAACTAAAACTCTCCAGCTCAGGCAACATCGTGGTAAATCTCCTCTGCACTCTCTCCAGTGCAATCACACCCTTCCTATGATGCTGATTCCAGAACTGCACGCAATATTTGGAGACACACAATACTTGTGTGAGAACTTACCGAATAACAGCAGGGCTGGCAAAGTTTGGACAACATTTCCTTGTAGCCAAAGGACACAAAGCAGAATTATTTCGGTAATATGAGTAGAAGCAGGAAGAGAGGGAGTCTATTTGACCCTTGGTTTTCTTAAACCATTAAACCTTCAGTTGGAAGCTAACTCTCTAGTGGTTCAGCCTCGGTGCTTTCACCAACTGGGTTCAATTCTGTCTTGATGTTGTGAAAAATGTCATAACTAGCAGCCAATATATGGTTTGGAAAAGTGTCAAATTAGACTCGAAACCTTCACTCTGTTTCTCCCTTCACAGTTGCTGTCAGACCAGCTGAGAACTTCCAATACTTTCTGTTATTATTATAACACGAATTACTGTCTTTATTATACATATGATCACAAGAAATAGAAGCAGGAGTAGACCACACGGCTCATCGAGCTTGTCCCATCATTAAATTCGATCATGGCTGATCTTGGGCTTCAACTCCATTATCCTGCCCGTTCCCCATATCCCTTAGTCCCCCGAGAGACCAAACATCTATCCATCCCGGCCTTAAATGTATTCAATGATGGAACATCCACAACCCTCTGGGTAGAGAATTCAAAGATTCACAACCCTTTGGATGAAGTAATTTCTCCTCATCTCAGCCCGAAATTATCGACCCTTTACCCTGAGACTGTGCCCCAGTGTTTTAGACTCCCTGACCAGCGGAAACAATCCCTGTGTCTACCCTATCAAGCCCTCTCAGAATTTTACAGGTTTCAATCAGATTAGTTTTCATTCTTCTAAACTCCAGAGAATAAAATCCTTTCATTTTAGGACAACCAGCACATTCCAGAGATCAATTTAGTGAACCTTCCCTGCACCGTCCCCAATGCAAGTCTATTTTTTTATAAATGTGGAGATGAAAACAGCACACGGGATTCCAGATGCCGTCTCACCAAAACCCTGTAACAAGCCTTCTTTATTCTTGCTCTCCAATCCCCTTGCAATAAAGGCCAACATGCTGATCCTGCATGCTAACTTTCTACTTTGCTTGTACAAGCACAGCCAAGTTTCTTTGAACATCAGCACTTACAGATTTCTCACATTTTAAAAGCATTCTGTTGTTCTCATTTTTATAACCAAGTGAACATAATCGCACCTGCCTACTTTAAATTGCATCTGCCATCTTGTTGCCCACTGACATGACCTTCCGATACAGGTTTTGTTGAAGAGCCATACAGACTCGAAACATTAACTATATTCCTCTCCGCAGATGCTGTCGGACCTGCTGAGTTTTTCCAGGTATTTTTTGATTTTGGATTTACAGTGCTCTGCTCAAAAGTTACCTTGTTGCCAAATTTCATAAAAGTTAATTGCAGGCCCCAGTGAGAATTGAACTCACGACCCCTGGTTTACAAGACCAGTGCTCTAAACCACTGAGCTATGGAGCCAACTACACTATACCACTCACAGTAAGTCTCCTAGTGGAACGAGGAACAGGACAACATTCTGCATGAATGATATTTGATAGACCTGGAAATGCCTGAAAGGGAGAACAGGAAGTTAAAGATGCGACATGAAAGCGGCAGAATTTGAAGTGTTCAGTTGCTTTCAGTGATGAATGTCTGCCGCGGTAATGTGAGAGATTTTACTGCCGACTGTTTACACTGACACAAATATCACTCCTGACCAACCAATCACAACTGCTCTTTGAAAGCAGCGCGCCAGGCCGAATGGCCTCTTTCTTTGCTGTAACTGTCTATAATTTTATGTTTCCCAGCATAATTTCCCAGTCATTCCGACATTTTATTACACGCTTGGGGGAATGTACTTTCTTACATTCTCGCTTTTGAAGTCAAGACACTGAGCAAACTCAAAGCTTTTCTTAAATTCCTGAGCAGGATTTGGAACCAGACCAGTTGAACGACACGATATTGGTGCCAATCCTTCACTGCAGCTACCCCTTAAAAACACCTCTGGTGAAAGTGTCTGAAAAATGGCAAATGTGGCCCAGATAAAGCACGTTGCAAGAGTTCTAGACAGCTTTCCTCGTGATTTAGAGGTAAGGATTCGGCCATTTCACCGCCGTGGCCCGGACTCGATTCCCGGCCAGGCAATGAAGGTTTATTGGTCTGGTACAAACTGTTAAAACAGGCCTGATTTACTTATTGATTGAAAACGGAAACGCACAAGAGCTCCGCCCGAATCAGTGGAGTGAGAGTTGAAGTTTTACATCAGAGCTGCAAATGTCACACGTGGAACAGCTTCGAGAAGAAATACAGTTCCTAATGTCCGAGGGGTATCATTTTGGACTGTTTGTATTTACAAATTCATGCTCTCGATGTGTCCATTGCCTTAACCACTCGACCACACGGACTCGGTGTCTGTTTAAATGTTGCTCAGTGAAAATTTCAATCGCCCTCCGCTTTGTAACATACGGACACTTAGTAACTGAACAGTCTCCACTCAGAAATACAGAAAGAAAATTCCTCCTGAACCTTTTAAACCGGTTTTTATTTTCTCTGTACGATTTTAATATGAAGCCACACAAGTAAGGTGAATAAAGTGGGGATTGCTAAAAACGAGGAACTGAACCACATTGACACACACAGCGGGACACTCACAGACAAACAGACATCGACAGTGACAGAGGGCTAAGGAGAGACAAACATCCAGAAAGATAGGATGTCACCAAACTCGCTCAGTTTTACTCCATTTCCGTCTGCAGATTTCGCAAATCCTTGCAGATGAATGGAAATAAGAAAGCGCGGAAGTTTTTGTTTGATTCTATTTACCCGATAACTAATTCTGTTGGTCAACATCGGGAATAATGAGAACCGCAGTCAGCAAACCAACATTGAGGAAACCCCGATGGATGTCAGAACCATCGCCCTCAACACTCGTCCGCTACTAACAGCACTTCCTTCGGGAAAACATGTCCATATCATATCAGAGCATTCAGGAGATGGCGTATTGGCATTGTCACTGGGCTAGAAACCCAGAGATAAAAGCAAAATACTGTGGATGCGGGAAATCTGAGTTAAAAAAGAAAATTCTTGAAAAATTCAGCATGTCTGGCAATATTTCTGGAGAGAGAAAAAGAATTAATGTTTCAATTCCGTGTGACTCGTCTTTGGAGTTCTTTGAAAGCAGCACACAGGGCCGAATGGCCTCTTCCTTTGCTGTAACTTTCTATAATTTGATATTTCCCAACACCACTTCTTTCACACTCATTCTGCCATTTTATAATCCACTTTTGCGAGTGGGTTCAAAGCTCAACTACGTGCACAAGACTGGAAGGAGCCTGCGACTCTGGATAATCGGCACTCTGCACATTCCTGTCATCAGTGTCTGGGAGAATCAGGAAGATGAGATCCCAGATTATCTTTACCATGTCATCTGCAAACCCCTTCTTTCTAAAATCCTTGGGTCCCACAATCTCTGTCCCTGCTTTCCAAGGAAAGCTTGGGTTCATGAACTGACTGTGTCTGCATCAAACAGCTAATTGACCTGGGAGCTGGACGGGCAGAGGGAGCTGGAGGCGAGGCAGGGGCAGAAGCAGAAACAGATGCGACATGAAAGTGTTTAGAAGTGTGTCAGTTACTTTCAGTGATGAATGTCTGCCATGTGTTCCCTTGTCAGTTTCACAACAGCCGCAGTGATCAGGTTGGTGGGTTTAAGGAATTGACAGTTACACATGAGCAGCTTGTGGGGATATTTCACCTCACTGTCAATTTCATGTCCCAGCTCACAGAAACTGTTGTTGTAATTGACTGAAGAATTCATTGCATTTAAAATGGAAACATGGATAAAAGCAGCGTCAATAAATGAAACGGAAACGAAAATTTTCTAGTTTCCCTGGTGGTCTAGTGGTCAGGATTCGGCGCTTTCACCGCCGCGGCCCGGGTTCGATTCCCGGTCAGGGAATGCAGTTTTATTGATCTTGTGGAATTGTCAAAATGAGTATTAATTACTTATTGATTGAAAACATTTAGCAGCTCCACCAGAATCAGTTTAAGTTTAGGCTCAGAGCTGGAAATATCAAACTTAGAACAGGCCGGGAACAAAGATAGAAGCGGAGTGAAAGAAGGACAAGAGAAGGGCTGTTTGCAAAGCACTGGCCAGAGGGATGGTGGTGCCAGGCAAAATATGGGTGGGAGAAGGGAAAATTCTGGTGCCTACTGTTTGCATTGACAAAAATATCACTCCTGATGGATCAACCAATCACAAGACTAATTGAACGACACATTATTGGTGCCAATCCTTCAGTGGAGCTCACCGCGACCAAAGAGCACTGTTACCATCAGCCTGTTATGTAACTTCTTGCAGTATATCTGCTGAACAATATAAGCTTATCACAATTCTGCTTTCTTCACAATGAAATCCAGTGCGAAAATACGAGAAATTTCAAAGCTGAACAACGTAGACAAGACTGGAAGGAGAGTGTGACTGTGGATAATCGGCACTGTGCACATTCCTGTAATCAGTACCTGGGAGAATCAGGAAGATCCTGGTGTCTCTTTAGCCTGTTATCTGTAAACCGATCAAGTTGTGTATTACGTTCGCACTAACTGACTGTGTGTGGTCAAACAGCTCCTGGAAGGGCGGAGAGAGCTGGAGGTGAGACAGAAAGAGATGTGACATGGAAGTGCTTTGAATGAGTGGTGAAAATCCGTCTTGTGCCAGTTTCAAAGGAACAGAGGTTGGTGGTTATTTGTTTGAAAGAAGCTGCACTCATCGTGCGGCGAGCTCACGACCCTGAGATTTAGAGCCTTTGATCTACCAGTTGAACTAGCCGGACACACATAACATATGTATCTCATATCCCAACATACATGGAGACAACTGTTGCTTTCCACCTGGATCCTCAGCTTGTTCTGAATTTCAAAGTGTAGAATGTAATCGAACTACACAAGCCCCAAGGTTGCAATACATTCCTCTCATTCATCAATAACATCATTCATATCTTCCACTTCTTAGCTGCACCTCCTTCCAAACATTGCAAACTCCTCTTGCATCTTTCATCCTGATATTTTTCTCTGTAACATTTTCATCTGAAGCTGCACAACTAATGTGAATACAGTTTGTGATGGTAAAAATGTGTTCACCTCCTCGGGAACTGAACCACATTGACACACACAGAGGAACACGCACAGGGATAAACACCGAGACTGACAGAGGGCAAGGGATTGTCTCTAAGGAGAGACAAACTGCCAGAAAGCAAGCATGACACCAAGTTTTGCTCCATTTCCACTGCAGGTTTCGTGAATGAACAGAAGTAGGAAAACGTCCACTTGTTTTGATGGATTTTATTCAATATAACCGATAATTAACTTTGTAGTCACAGAATAAAACCAGGAATAATGAGAAGCAGGAAACTCCAATGGATTTGGACTCCATCGCCTAACCACCCGGCTACGATGACTGCCCCTCTGCAGAGGGTAATTTTGTTGGTATAAAGTTGTAGGCGGCCATAGCAGAGAAGAAGGACATTCGGCCCATCGTGTCCGTGCAATCTCACGGAAGAGGAATTCAGCAATCCCGCCTTTTCTCCGCAGCCATTTATATTTTTATTGTCTCTCCTCAGTGTTACTGTTAAAGTGAAACACGGCACACACCTGCTTTAACTGTGAGCTGGCACCTTTTCGACCAATAGGGCAATTTTAACAGCACTGGGATTTGAAACCACGCCTCAATAAAAATGAGACCTTAAACCATTAACAACCACTACAGCTGCGCTACCAAGCTCACGATGCTATTCCACATCGCCTTAACTGGGTCTGGACTCCATCACCTGAACCACTCGGCCACGATGACTGGTCCTATGGAGGGTTTAGTGTTGTTGGTATAAAATTATAGATGGTTACAACAAAGGAGGAGGAAATTCGGCCCAGTCTGTCCATGCCAGCATATGGAAGAGGAATTTAGCTAATTCGACAACCCCACATTTTCCCCACAGCCATTTATATTTTTATTGTGTCTCCTCGTTCTTCCTGTTAAAGTGAAACACCGCACACACCTGCTCTAACTGCGAGCTGGCACCTTTTCGACCAACAGCACAATTTTAGCAGAAGTGGGACCAGAAACCACGCCTCAATAAAGAGTGAAACCTTAAACCAGCACCTACAACATCTCAGCTGAATTACCGAGCTCAGGATGCTACTGCCCATTTTTACTGAAACAGAACAGAATCAAAGCAGCAACAATACGTCATAAGGCCCCATAAGCCTCCTCCGTCACTTAATAAGATCATGGCGGATCCCCAACCTCAACACCAATTTCTCACCCGATCCCGATCGCCCTTCATTCCCTTAGAGTCCAAAAATCAGGAGAATTTTTGGATGCTTTTTCTTCCATTGATCCGAGAGTTCTGTGGACACCTGGTTGAAATCAACAATAATAAGAAGCACTGTTGGTAAGATTTGAACTTTCCTCGGGAAACCCCAGTGGATTTTAAAAACATCGTTTTCACCACTCAGTGAAGAGTGACACCTTCAACCACCTAGAGCGAATCTACCGAACTCAAGCTATTAGTGCCCATCACCTTGGCTGGTATTGCTACTCAAATAGAACAGGAGCAAAGAATCAGGAATACTTCATAAGGCCCCATAAGCCTCCTCCGTCACTTAACAAGATCATGGCGGATCCCCAACCTCAACACCAATTTCTCACCCAATCCCGATCGCCCTTCATTCCCTTAGAGTCCAAAAATCAGGAGAATTTTTAGATATTTTTTCTTCCATTGATCCGAGAGTTCTGTGGACACCTGGTTGAAATCAGCAATAATAAGAAGAACATTCGGTAAGGTTTGAATTTACCTGCGGAGACTCCAAAGGAAATTAGAACCATCCATTTAACCAGTCGGCTATGGTGATTGACCAAGAAGCCAATGCTTTTCATTCATTCATCAATTACATCATTCACAGTTTCCGCTTCTCAGCTGCACCTCCTTCCAAACATTGTGATCCATTTTCCTCAGGATTTTTTTCTGGATTTAATGTTTAGCTGCTTTGTGACCTCATTTTGAAATCAGGATCGCTTCAATATCCAACACAATTTGGATTACAAACCTGACGGACAAACAATGGAAAAACGTCACTCAGTAACACAAATCCCATGGTGCACATTTTCAGATTCACAACAGTTAACTTATCAATAAAATGAAGGAATTTTACAATGAAAACATTTAGAAAGTTTGTGTGACTTTTATTTGTGACTCACTAACTCGGGTATTCTGTAAATGCTGCTCGGAGGTTTAGTGACCGGGATATAATCTACCTCTGTTTTCCTGAGCCTGTGCTCGACGTTTTGGGAAGTTTGGCCCGGGTTGGAGTATCTTGTGTTCCAGGGATGGGCAGTAACCCGCTGATGGAAGCTGCAGTCGCCGCTTTCTGCTGGCAGCGGGTGATTGGAGAGTGCAGGGCCGGAATATTGCTGCTTTTCTGCTTTTCCCTGTCTTACTCATTGTGGAGCTGAGGAAGAGAGAATCATTGATGGGTTTGTTTCAATCCAATGTAATAAATTTCATAAAATTCCAATGTGCTAGATATCGGTACATGGTATGTCTAATTGTTTTCTCATTATATTTGAAATTAATATTCGAAAAAAGGCACTTACCTGGGAGCTTACTTAATAACAGTGGAACTGGCAACATTTTGGGGGTCTTTCGTTTCAGCGCAAGTAGCCAATGACAGCCCGGAACTGTGTGATAATGCCGATGGTGAGAAAACAGTAAAAGCTTCGCCTCTGAGTGGTCTCGAACCACCAACCTTTCGGTTAACATCCGAACGCGCTGACCAATTGCGCCACCGAGACTGATGAAGACTTTACCCAGGGTATCAGTGAGTTAAATCTTCAGATTGCTGCTACTGGAATGACAATTGTCTCTATCATTTTTACTCTTCCAAAATAAAGAGTGGGGCATTCATTGTGGATACATGGAAACAGTCTGATCCAACCCACTGCAGATACATCCATGTCACCGGGAACCAGCTCCCCTCCAACTGGTGCCGTCTCCCTTCGATCCTTTGCATGTCTTAACTGTTACCAAATATTCTCATTGTCCCGAAGCCGAAATTAAGTTTGAATTCCTGATGTGCAGTAACGAGAACGCTGTCAATGTCTCAGATCAGTTCATTTCACTGATAACATCAGAGTCAATATTCCAGCGTCTTAAAGAAGGGAAAGGTGCCTTGACTGTCTCTGGTCAGTCAGACAGTTCACCCTTCATTCTCCTCTAATTCCGGTTCCCAAAGAGTTTCTAAAGATTCACAAAGCTGGAGACTGGGTTTTCTGTTTTGGTTCCTTCTCCATTTTCCCACCTGCCAACTGACAATATTTTCCAAAATCTCATCTCAATTGCCTTGCATCGTGTCCAGGAATGAGGAAATTCAGTTTTGTGGAGAGATTATAGAGACCGGGATTGTTCTCTTCAGAGCAAAGAAGTTTAAGTGGAGATTTCATGGAGCTGTTCGAAATAATGTGGGTGGGGGCAGTGGGGACGGGCGGCTGGATGTTGCAGAGAGGGAGATACTCTTTCCACTGACGGGGGTCAGTAACCAGAGGATTGGGATTTAAAGATAGTTAAGGAAAGACAGACTTGCATTTATACAGCGCTTTTCCTGACCAACGGATGTCTGAAACCACTTTCAAGCCAATTAAGCACTTTTTGAAATAAAAACAGAAAATACTGGAGAAACTCAGCAGGTTTTGCTTTCCACAGACACTCTCAGACCTGCTGAGTTCTACCTGCGTTTTATGTTTTTATTTCAGATTTCCAGTATTTTGGTTTTATTGAAGTACTTTCTGAAGGAGAGTCATTGTTTTCATGCAGGGAGTACGGCAGCCAATCGCTGCTCAACAAACACCCAAAGCCAGGGACTTGACAATGCGCAGATCTTATAATCTTGATCGAAAGATAAACAGTGACCAGGACACATGACCACATCCTGCTGTTTTAACAAACTTCAATCTGCAAGTTTTGATGATGGTTCTGGCCAGTTTCGAACGAGGCAATTCTTCACATATTAGATAAACATGATAACCACTGCCCTGCAGAAACAGGGGACAGGAGAAAAGCTCAATGGGTCTCAGTAAAATGTTAAGCGGTGTCATCATGCGGCAACACATTGAGTCTTTATTTTGAAGACATGGAATTCAGCTGCTCTCTTTGGGGATGCTGGAGACAGACTGATCCAATAATGTCATTATCAAAAGGCACAACTGTACAAGAGGCCCATAGTATCGATGTCAGTTTTCCACAAAGAGCTTTCGAGTTAATCTCAATTTATTTGTCTCTTTCCATAACCCTGAATTTTTTTCCCTTTCAAGTCATTGTCCAATTCCCTTTTGAAAACTCTGAGTTAAGAGAAACAATATTGAAAGAGGCGCAGGAGCTGCTGCCGTGTCCTTGCTCAGTGTGTGAAAATTAACAAAGATTCCCTGACTCATTGAGATGAAGGGTTGGACTCTGAATTCTTTTACAATTATTCAAATTTTAAAAATAGTTGACTTCAGATCGAATTTTCACAAAACAAATGTCTATTCTGACCAATCATCTCCTCATTTTCCTCAGTCGATACCTTTTACCAACATTTCATTGAGCAAACACGCACAGTCACCACAGGAAAAAAAACACATCATTTGAAACATTGAAATAGTGAAAAACTGAAATAATGAAGTTAATAGTGGAGATGATTTCTGTATGTTACAAAGTGCAGGTTGATCTGATTAACTGGCGGACTTGGTTCGAGTTTCCCAATGACCTATTTCTGCTCCTTTGCTTCTGTTCTATTTCGATGATAATCCCAGTGAAGGGAATTAGGAGCATCGATACGTAACGTGGTAGTGTGGCCCAGCGATCTAAGGCGATGGATTAAGGCTGCAGTCTCTTCGGAGGCGTGGATTCGAATCCCACCACTGCCAAGCGTTCAGGTAATGTACCTTTCTGGATCTGCAGCAGCCCCATTCAAATCAACAGACACCAGCGGAGTGTGCTGTGTTTTATTTTCATGGGAAGAACGAGGAGAGGCAATATAAATATGAATTTCTGTAGGGAAAAGGCGGGGTGCGGAACTGCAGGAGTTGACGTGCCCTTCCAGAGAGTCGACATGCTGAATGACCGTCTGATGTAGCCGTCTATGATTTTATACAAACATCATTAATCCAAATCTGGGGCTTGGATTCGTGACTGAGTGTTTAAGGCGGCATGTTTTGAATGCATTGGGATCTCCACACGTAGGCTGGAATCCTGCCAATTACGCTTCTTATCATTCCTGAATTTTACAGTGTATCTGCACAATTAATTGTCCGAATAAGTTGCATAAAAACCATCTAAAACCTCCAGCGTTCTCGAATGTCTATTCGTCTGCAAACATTCACAAAAGTTGCAGCGAGAAATGGAACAAAAACGGAAACAGGTTGGTGTCAGGCTTGATTTCTGGGTGTTTGTCTCTCCTTAGAGACAATCCCTTGCCCTTTTTCACTCTCGGTGTATATGTCTGTGTTTGTTCCTGTGTGTGTGTCATTGTGGTTCAGTTCTCCAAGAGCATGAACATCTTTTTCCCATCACAAACTTTATTCACATTGGTTGTGCAGTTTCAAATCAAAATGTCACAGAGAAAAATATCAAGATGGAAGATGCAGGGGGAGTTTGCAATGTTTGGAAGGAGGTGCAGCTAAAAAGTGGAAGCTTCAGCGAGAAGTTTTCTTCTCATTTAACACGAGATATGGAACCAGATCTGGGAGGTATTTGTGTTGGTGTAAACAGTAAAGCCTCCCTTATTTCCACTATATTTTGCCTTGCACAAACATTTCTCTGGTTAGGGCTTTGCCACCTATCACAGCCCTTCTCTCATTCCCTATCTTCACCTCTATATTTATTCTCGACCTGTTGCACGGGTGACATTTCCAGCTCTGAGGCAGATCTCCAGCTCTCACTCCACTGATTCTGGTGTAATATTATGATAGGATCCATTTGGATATAAACCGAGACAGGGTCAGGTGCAGTAATACTGAGACAGGGTGGAGTGCACAAATTATTGCTACAACATCTTCAATAATATAAAAGGAAACTGGGTCAAGTTCAATAATTACTGAGACAAGGTCCAGCGTATTAGTAATAGACGTGGCCTTGTGTAATGTAATCACAGGCATGGTCTGCACTGAATACAAAAAGACAGGGTCTATTTCAATATAAACACATGCAAGGAAACGTCCAGCGGAATGTCAGCAGAGACATGACCTAGTTTGATATGAACAGAGAGATGATCTAGTGTGACGTAAACAGAAATGTGATCTCGTGGATTATAAAGCGAGGAAGTGCGGGGTGCAGCAACAGATGAGGCAGTAGCGTGTGTAATTTGAACAGAGACATGGACTGAGGGAGTAATAAAGGAGACAGGATCTAAAGTAAGGAAACTGACACAGGGTCTAGTGCAGTTTAACTTGATAAAGGACCTTGTGCAATATAAATTAAAATAAGACCTAGTGCAATCAGTCCTAACCAAGTACCTAGATTAATAGCAATAGAAACATGGACAAGTGCAGCAATGAGAGAGACTTGGCATAGTACAATAGTAACAGAGAAAGGACATTGTGTGATATAAACAGAAAAATTGATATGCGCAGCATTAACTGTGAAATTGTCTAGTTTAGTATGAACGTGGCAGAGTAAAAAGTGAGACACAGCCTCGTGTGATGCAAACATGAGCATGTTCTGTTTTAGTATTAAAAGAGACAGGGCCAAGTTCAGTAACAATTGAGACACGACCTAATGTCATGTTAGCCGAGAGATGATTCAGTGCAGTCATAACTGAGAGAAGGTTTGATACAATATAAAGAGGGCCCGGACCCGGTATATCAACAGAGATTGGGCTGAGTAAGGAAACAAATAAACATGACCTGCGGTAAAATGATCAGAAATATGACCCTGTGATATGATCAGAGACGGAGTCTTAGTTTAATTTGAACAGAGATAAAGCCCATTCCGGTAACAATTGACACAATGACTGTTTAATGTAAAGGAACCTCGGCTTCACTGCCATCTGCTGGACAAACGCTGCTATAGTCAATGCCGTGTAAATGCTAATTTCAGTTAATGCTTGTTATATAAATCATTGAATCATGGAATGCTTGCAGCACAGAAGGAGGCCTGTAAAGCTTAGGAGATTTTGAGATATAAAACCATTTTAGTTAATATATCTACGTTCCGAATTCTTGATTTATATTAATGGAGTATTTAATTGTGCCTGACCTAAAAAGTTCCCAATAAGTGGTATTTAAGGATCAAGTAAAATTTATGAAGCAATATTATCAGGAAGGGAGCTCCAAAGACTCACGACCCAGAGAGAGAGAGAGAGAGAAATCGCCTCATCTACGTTTTAAAGGAGCAGCGCCTTATGTTTAAACAGTGATCCCTGGTTCCAGATTCTCCCATAAGACAAAACATCCTCTGTACACCCTCGCTGTCAAGGACCCCCAGAATCTCACATGTTTCAACCAAGTCGCCTGTTACTCTTCTAAACTCCAGCCTAGCCTGTCTAATCTTTCCTCATAAAACAAACTGCCCACTCCAGGTGTGAGTCTGGTAAACTTTCTCTGAACTGATTCTAACGCATTTACATCCTTCCATAAATAAGACGACCAAAACTGCACACAGTACTCCAGATGTGGTCTCACTAGTGCTTTATGTAACCGAAGCATAGCATCCCTACTTTTTAATTCAATTCCCCTTTCAATAAATGATAACTTTCTATTTACTAATTACTTGCTGTACCTGCATACTAGCCTTTTGTGATTCACACACTAAGACATCCAGATTACTGAATCTCAGAGCTCTGCAATCTCTCACCATTTAGATAATATGCTTCTCTTTTATTCTTCCTGCCAAAATGGACAATTTCAAATTTCTAATATTATACTCCGTTAGCCAGATCTTTGCCCACTCGCTTTACCAATCCATGTCTTTTTGTAGCCTCCTTATGTCCTCTTCACAACTTACTTTCCTACCTATCTTTGCGTCATCAGCAAATTTGGCAACCATCCCTTCCATCCCTTCATGCAACTCATTTATACAAATTGTAAACAGTTGAGGTCCTAGCACTGAGTCCTTTGGCACACTACTCGTTACACCTTGCCAACCTGAAAATTCAATTTATTCCTGTTAGCCAGCCAATCTTCTATCCATACTAATATGTTACCCAATATACGATGGGCTTTTGTCTTCCATAATAATCTTTGATGTGGCACTTTATCCAATGCCTTCTGCTAACCTTACTACAGTATATCCATCGGTTCCCATTTATCCACAGGCCATGTTACTTCCTCAAAATCATGCTGGCTCTCCCTGATTACCTTGAACTTATCAAAGTTATCTGCTACAGCTTTTTTTCATAGTAGCTTCTAATATTTTCCCCATAACAGATGTCAACCTAACTGGCCTGCAGTTTCCCACTTCCTGTCTCCTTCCCATTTCTATCCCAAACTAAAGGGACCTCCGCTGAATCTAGTGAGCTTGGAAAAACATTAAAGCAATGCATCAACTATCTCACTAGCCACCTCTTTTCAGACCCCAGGATGAAGTCCATCAGGACCCGGGCAGTTGTCAGCCCGCAGCTCCAACTATTTACTCAGTACCACTTCACTGGTGATTGTAATTTTCCTGACTTCCTCCCTACCTTCCATTTCCTGATTTGCAGCTGCCTCTGGAATGTTAATTGTATCCTCTATAGTAACTACTGATGCAAAGTACCTGTTCGATTCATCTGCCATTTCCGTGGTTTCCATTAACAATTCTTCAGACTCACTTTCTCTGGTGCGAACGATCACTTTGGTAACTCGTTTCTTTACAGAAAAAATATTCATAGAAGCTCTTACCATCTGTTTTTATATTTGTGGCTAACTTTCTTTTGTATTTTATTTTATTCCGCTCCTTATTTAACATTTAGTCATCTGAAGCTGTTCCTTCTCTTCTGCCCAATCTACTGGCATTCCACCTATCAATGCACAATCATATATTTGTTTTCTTTAAGTTTGGTACTATCATTCACCTTTCTAGTTAACCAAGGATGGTGTGTTGTCCCCTGGACATTTTTTTTACTCGCTGGAATGTATCTATCCTGTGTATCTTGATATATGCCCTAAAATGTTTACCATTACTTCTCTATTGACCTATCCATTAACTTAATTTGCCAATTCACTTTAGTCAGTTCTGCTTTCATGCCCTCACAATTGCCCTCATTTAGCCTTAAAACACAGTCTCGGACTCTCTCCTCTCTCCCTCAAACAGAATGTAAAATTCAATCATGCGATGGTCACTGCCACCGAGGGGCGCCTTCACCATGAGGCCATTAATGAATCCAATCACGTTGCACAATACCAGGTTTGATATAGCCTGCTCTCTCGAAAGCTAACAATCCCGGAAGCATTCTATCAGCTCCTCATCTAGGCTACCTTTGCCCATCTGACTTTCCCCGTCTATACGTAGTTTAAAATCTCCCATGATTATGATCGTGCCTTTCCGACAAGTTCCCATTATTTCTTCCTCTGTGCTACCATGTGGTTACGATTAGAAGGCCTGCACACGACTCCTACCAGCGATTTCTCTACTTTCCCATTTTACATCTCTATCCAAACCGTTTCCACCAAACCATCCTGCTTTCAAGAGTTTTGGTCATCCCTCTCTATTCTGCTAAATGATCATTAACTAGCAGAGCCATCCTTCCACCATTTCTTCTGTTCATGTCCTTCCAAAATGCTCTTTGATGTCCTCCTGCAGCCATGTCTGCAATGGCTATCAAATAGTACTTCTTTATTTGTGGAAGAATCAAAATTAACCTCTTTCATTGGCTTGGGGTGAGGCTCATTTGGTGTCACTTCATCTCTGTATCTAAAGCCATGAACACTGAAGACAAATCTGCATCTCTTATTCCCTGGGCCCCCGGATGTATATTCAATTGTGAGCAAGTAACACACCCCTGTAAATACAGAGCTATTGCAAACAATGTTATATATTCTTATCAATAATACAACTTATCGTATATAGCCACGTCAACACTTGTTTTAGCACCATACCAGCGATACGATACATTATTAGTAAATGTTAATAACACTTCCTACAGTTATGTCAAGACAAAGGCTGCCCTCCAATACAGATCTTCTGCTCTACGGATATGGTTCATCAATTGAACCAAGTCATAGATCATTTAGTTTTAAGATGAGGTGTCGTGTTAAGTTAAAGCTGCTGAATTCACCTTTTTTGTTTATCCGTTTGAAACTGACAAAGAATCCCTCAACTGCACAATTCAAATAAAACAAATATAATTCATTGAACCTAGGCTTCTCGGTACCTTAAAGTAATTAAGGCAATAACACCAGTTCCTGCTCCCAGCCTAAAATCTACATAGCCTCAGTAGCAGAAACTCAAACTGAGCTGTAAAGATAACATAAATATTATTTCATATCAACATAAAACCCTATAATATTCGTAGTTTTATCACTACTTAAAGGCCTTTCCGTTCGTTCTTACTGTTCTTGTACTGTGAAGGAATAGTTCATCTCCTGCCACCCTCTGTCTGCTCCCCGTAGGCCAGATGTTTCCCTCCTTTTCATATAATTATCCAATTCCATTTTGAATGCCTCGTTTGTCACGACCTCCACCACATCTTCACGCAGTCCATTCAAGGTCCTATCCACTCTCTACATGAGAAAAAGAGTTTCCTTGTGTCGCTGATGCTTATTTTCCCAATTACCTTAAATCTGTGCCCCTCGGTTCTCCATCCTTCCACCAATTGGACCGTTTTCTACTTTCTACTCTGTCCAGACACATCTAGATTTTGAATACATCTATAAATTCTACCTCAACCTTTTCTTCTCTATGGAAAGCACTCCCAATTCCTCTAATCTACCAGTTTAACTGGAGGTCCTCATCCCTGGAACCATTCTCGTGAATCTTTCCTACTCTCTCACTGATACGTTCACACTTTTCCTAAAGTGTGGTGCCCAGAACTGGACGCAAATGCTCATGCTGAGACTTTAACAGTGTTCGAAAAACTCTTTGCTTTTGAACTCTGTGCCCCAATTTATAAAGCCTCAGATACCATATGCTTTATTAACCAGCCTGTCAGCAATAACAACAGAGACAGGACATCGTGTTATATAAACAGCGCATGGACTTGTGCAGCATTAACTGTTACTTCCTCTGGCTTAATATGAACATGGCAGGGTCAACTCAAGTAATAACTGAGGGAAAGCCTCGTGTAATGCACACAGGCACATGTTCCAGTTTAGTACAAAGGGGGACATTGTACAAGGCATTAACAATTGGGACATGAAGTTTTGTGATATTAGCTGAGGCATGGTTCCGTGCAGTCATCAGTGATAGTGTCTCACAGAACAGAAAGAGGGCCTTGGTTGAGTATGCTAACAGTAGAGATTAGGCCGAATACAGAAATAAGTGGGACATGACCTCCTCTAATTTAATCAATGACACGACCTAGTGTTATTTAAACAGGCACGGGGTCTAGTTTGATATGAGTGGAGACAGGGCCAATGCAGCAACCATTGAGAAATGTCGGCCTCACGCAATTTGAGCAATCACGGTTTCGGTTCCATCTGCTGGACAAACCTTGCTATTGCAGATGCTGTGAAAATGCTGATTTAATTTACTGTTTCTGATATCAATCATAGAATCGAAGAATTCTTACAGAAAAGTAAGAGGCCATTTGTCTGGCCCGTGCTAACCATCTAAAGGAGCAATTGACCTAGCTCCATTATTTTCCCCCAGCATTTTTTTCCCTTTTCCGAAAATGATGCCATTTATTTTTGAAAGCATCAATTGAATCTGCCTCCACCACACACTCAGCCTGTCCACTCCAAATCCTAACCACTCACTGCGCGAAAAAAAGTTTATTTTTAAATGTCGCCGTTGCTTCTTTTCCTGATTATCTTAAATCTGTGCCCACTTGTTCTCGAATCTTCCACCATTGGGAACTCTTTCTCCCTGCCGACTCTGTCCGGACTGTCATGATTCAGGACAACTTTAACAAATCTCCTTTCAAACAGGGTATGGCAAGGGAAGAAAACGCTAATATATTTGTGTTGTTGTTACAAGAAAATAACATAGGTGGAGTGCGAAAATATGATCGAGTGAGGGCAACACAACTGATGCTAGCCGGGATATAATTGTAGTAAATATGTATTTTTGTTTAATCTTCTATGAAAGAGGGAACAGTTAATATGTACATTTGATCCGCAAATGAGATCATAGGCCTTTCAGGGATAAATTGCTACATTTATTACGTTAGCACCAGCATGGTTGATGAAGAGCTGTGGAAATTCAGGTGAATCACTCCACGGCCCAGATAAGATGCATCCGAGGATTTTCATGGAAATAAGCGAGAAATCTGCAGGTTCTGTCATAAATCTGTGAAAAATGATTGAATTCTGCAAAGACGCCTGGTGAGCAGATAAAATAAAATGCATCGTTTATTGTTCTTCGGTAAAATGTTCGCAAAGGTGAGCCAGGAAATCACAGACCATGAGTTCCCCCTCGTAAACCCGTAAGAACGGAAAGTTTTTATGGGGCATGTGGAGAGAAGGAGCCAGTAAGTGTCCATGAAGGAAAGGACTTGCTTATCTAGTTGACTGATCACTTTGAACGTGAGCAAAAGGAGATTCATGGGGCAAGATAGACAGTGGATGTGATGCATTTGGATTTCTGCAGGCTTTCTAAACAATTCCTTTGGAAAGGATGGGACCCTGGAAGAAATATCACCACTATCAGATGGAGGACTGCAAGGGAATCGGAATTAGTTGATTGACAGATTCCCGATTGTAAGTTTACAGGGATTGTATTCGGACTGGAAGGATATTAACGCTAGGATCCCACACTGTTCTGTTTCATTCCGCATTAGTTTAAAATGATAATAAATGAAGCCAGAAGATCAATGCTTAAAACTGCAGTGGGGGAAAAGGCTAATGAAGATCATAAGTGCACATCTGATCAGGGTAAGCTATGGGCGGATTTAAATGCGTGTAAAATGGGCAAAAAGGCAATGGATAACATTCCTCAGAGAGGAATTCAAAAGTTGCCACATTTAGATAAGGAATTAAGGAAGGAAATATCACATATAGAAAAAAAAACCGTTATAGAAAAAGAAAAAATAAACTGGTTTCTGTCTGAGAAGAGTTGATTATCTTTCAACAATGAGAAAAGCAAATGAGGCCCTGGGACGGACACAGATTCCCTCTCTCCACGTTTCCTGACGCCTTCCCCGGCATAGTGCCAGCCTTGCCGCCTTCCAGCCTGCCTCTAATGGACCTGGAAAGTTCAGGTTAATATTCCACTGGGTGTTCGATCTATGGAGCAGACTCTCGAAAGCAGGGAAGCCGTTAACATTGATTCTTACAGGAACACAAGAACAGGAGCAGGAGTCGGCGGAATGGCCGTCGATCTGCTCTGTAATTCAGAACTTGTGCTTCAACTCCATGTTCCCGCCCTTTGCCCATATCCCTTAAATCCCCGAGACACTGTAACTCTGCCAATCCCGAACTAAAGTGGATGGAGAATCCAGAGCTCTCTGGGGTAGAGAATTCCAAAGGTTCACAACTCTTTGAGTGAAGTAATTTCTCCGCACATCAGACCAAAATGTTCGGCCCCTTGTCCTGAGGCCGTTCCCCATGTTTTAGATTCTCTGACCAGGCTGTACAGATGTGAAAATAAATTATCTCCCGTATATTGTTTGTGTTTGATATGTATAATTTCCCCCCTAGGACCAAGAATGTGAGAAATGGAGAACATTATCTTGGAGACATAAGTGGTAAAAAAGCTTTAACAAGATCCAATGTGTCGGGTTGAACATTGACAATGTATTGCAGAGGAATTACAGAATACAGCAAAGTTTAACTACTCCCATTCTGAACGAGATTAGAGTCTGATAACAGTACCAAATGTGCACATTGCACTCTGAAATAACTTTCAACAACCAGCTCCAGCCAATACCTCCAATGGGGAATGATGAGAGAGTTCATGTACAGGGTCAGGTGTTAAAAGAGCGAACGCTGCTGCAAACTTCAATCCCACACAGTATTGCTCCATATTCACAATTCGTCAATATGTTTTCAAATGCAGCCATGCAGTAACTGAACTTCTCTGAGGCTGGCAAACAGCACCGCCTGTAGTGGCGGTGAGGTGCCAGCAGAGGGTAGGGTTCTATCACTTTAATCACAAGACAATGAAACGGGTTTGAGTCGAGGCTTTGACCCTTTTAATTCATTCATGCGGTATTCTTTGCCGCTGAATAAATTCATTTATCTAAAATTCTTCAGCTGGAATACTTGCATCATGTATCATAAATGCATTGTCAGCATCCTGGAGGTTACCATTGACCAGAAACTAAACTGGGCTAGCCATATAAATACTGTGGCCACAAGTGCAGATCAGAGAGGCTGGGAATTGTGCGATGAGTAACTCACCTCCTAACTCCCCAAAGCCTGTCCACCATCTAAAGGCACATGTCAGGATTCTGATGGAGTCCTCTCCCCTTGCCTGGATTTGTGCAGCTCCTAAAAACAAACACAAGAAGCTTGACACCAAAGCATCCCACTTGATTGGCACCCCATCCACAAACATTCACTCCCTCCACCACCGACGCACAGTGACAGCAGTGTGCACCATCTACAAGATGCACTGCAGGAATCCTTCGACAGCACCTTCCAAACCCATGACCACCACCATCTAGAAAGACAAGGGCAGCAGGCACATGGGAGCACCACCACCTGGAAGTACCCCTCCAAGTCACTCACCATCCTGACTTGGAAATATATTGCCATTCCTTCACATGCTTCCTCCATTTTCTCGCTTTATTTTAAATGAATATTTATAAATCCATTTGTGTGGGAACTTACTGAATAACAGCAGAAATGGCAAAGTTTGGGCAAGATTTCCTTGTAGCCAAAGGGCACACAGCAGAACCATGTCAGTGATATAAGTAGACGCAGGAAGAGAGGGAGTCTAAGTTGTCTTAAACCATTAAACCTTCAGTTGGAAGCTAACTTCGTTCAAAATGTATGCTATAGAAACACCCTAGTGGTTCAGATTCTGTGCTTTCACCGCCTGGGATCCATTCACTGTCTCGATGTTGTGGAAAATGTCGTAACTCGCACCCAATTTATGGTTTGGAAAAGAGTCACATTAAACTTGAAACCTTCACTCTGTTACTCCTTTCACATTTGCTGTCAGACCTGCTGAGAACTTCCAGCACTTTCTGTTTTTATTATAACATGAATTGTTGTCTTTATCATACACATGATCACAAGAAATAGGAGCAGGAGTAGACCACACGGCCCATCGAGCTTGTTCCATCATTCAATTCAATCATGGTTGATCTTGGGCTTCAACTCCATTATCCGTTCCCCATATCCCTTAATTCCCCGAGAGACCAAACATCTGTCCATCCCAGCCTTAAATGTATTCAATGATGGAACATCCACAACCCTCTGGGTAGACAATTCAAAGATTCACAACCTTTTGGGTGAAGTAATTTTTCCTCATTTCAGCCCTAAATTATTGGCCCTTTACCCCGCGACAGTGCCTCAGTGTTTTAGACTCCCTGGCCAGCGGAAACAATCCCTGTGTCCACCCTATCAAGTCCCCTCAGAATTTTATAGATTTCAATGAGTTTGCCTTTCATTCTTCTAAACTCCAGAGAATAAAAGCCCAATTTATTCAGCCTCTCATCGTAGGACAACCAGCTCATTCCAGAGACCAATTTAGTGAACGTTCTCTGTACCGTCTCCACTGCCAGTATATTATTTTATAAATGTGGAGATGAAGACAGCACACGGGATTCTAGATGCCGTCTCACCAAAACAGACTTCTTTATCCTTGCTTTATTACAAACCCCTTGCCATCGGCCTTCCTAATTCCTTGCTGTACCTGCATGCTCGCTTTCTCCGTTGCTTGCACAAGTCTCTTTGAACATCAGCACTTACAAATTTCAAAAGCATTCTGCTGTTCTAATTTTTACGACCAAGTGAACATATTCACACACCTATCTACATTATATCCTATCTGCCATTTTGTTGGCCACTCACATAACCTTCTGATACCCTTTTACAGTGCTCTGCTCAAAAGTGACCTTGCCACCAAACTTCATACTGCTCATGCAGGCCCCAGTCAGAATTGAACTCACAACCCCTGGTTTACTAGACCAGTGCTCTAACCACTGAGCTATGGAGCCACTTGCCATGTCTTATTCACAGTAAGTCTCCTAGTGGAATGAGGAACAGGACAACTCCGCATTGATGATATATGATAGACTTGGAAATGTCTGAGATGGAGAACAGACAATTAAAAGATGCGACATGAAAACGGCAGAATTTGATGTGCTTTCAGTGATGAATGTCTGCCGTGGTTATGTGAGAGATTTTACTGCTGCCTGTTCACACTGACACAAATATCACTCCTGACCAATCAATCTCTTTGAAAGCAGCGCGCCAGGCCGAATGGCCTCTTTCTTTGCTGGAACTGTCTATAATGTTATTTTTCCCAGCATCATTTCCCAGTCATTCCGATATTTTATTACACGCTTGGGGGAATGTGCTTTCTTACATTCTCGCTTTTGAAGTCAAGACACTGAGCAATTTCAAAGTTTTTCATTAATTCCAGCACAGGATTTGGAACCAGACCAGTTGAACGACACTTTATTGGTGCCAACCCTTCACTGCAGCTCACCCCTTAAAAACAGTGGCTGTCATTGCACGATGTTGTCATTTATGATAAAGTTCTGTAGGAGAAACTTATCTCTGGTGAAAGTACCCGAAAAACGGCAAATGCGGCGGAGATAAAGCAAGTTGCAAGAGTTATAGACAGCTTTCCTCGTGACTTCGAGGTGAGGATTCGGCCCTTTCACCGCCGTGGCCCGGACTCGATTCCCGGCCAGGCAATGAAGGTTTAGTGATCTGGTACAAACTGTTAAAACAGGCCTGATTTACTTATTGATTGAAAACCGAAACGCACAACAGCTCCGCCCGAATCAGTGGAGTGAGAGTTGAAGTTTCACATCAGAGCTGCAAATGTCACACGTGGAACAGCTTCGAGAATAAATACAGTTCCTAATGCCCGAGGGATTTCAGTTTGGAATATTTGTATTTACAAATCATTCTCCCGATGTGTTAATTGCCGTAACCACTCAAACATATGGGCTCGGTGTCTGTCTGTTTAAATGTTGCTCAGTGAAAATTTCAATCGCCCTCCGCTTTGTAACATACGGACACTTAATAACTGAACAGTCTCCACTCAGAAATACAGAAAGAAAATTCCTCCTGAACCTTTTAAACCTGTTTTTCTTTTCTCTCTACGATTTTAATATGAAGCCACACAACTAAGGTGAATAAAGTGTGGATCTGTAAAAATGAGGAACTGAAGCACATTGATACACACATGAACACACACACACATAAACCGAGAGCGACAGAGGCCTAACGAGAGACAAACAGCCAGAAAGAAAGGATGTCACCAAACCGGCTCAGTTGTGTTCCATTTCCATATGCAGATTTTGCAAATCCTTGCAGATGGAAGCGCGGGAGTTTTTGTTTGTTTCCATTTATCCGATAACTAATTCTGTTGGCACCTGGTTAAAATCGGGAATAACGAGAACCGCAGTCAGCAAACCAACATTGGGGAAACCCCGATGGATGTCAGTACCATCGCCCTCAACATTCGTCCGCGACTAACAGCACTTCCTGAGGGAAAGCATGTTCATATCAAATCAGAGATGACTATGAAGTAAGTCGTACGGCCCGTCGTGTCTATGCTGGCTCTCAGGAAGAGCAACTAAACCAATTCCACTCACACGCCTTTCTCCCACAGCAATTTCTATTGACATTGTCTCTCCTCGTTCACCCTGCCAAAATAAAGAACCACAACCCACCCCACTCCCCGTATTAAACTGGAGTTGTCTCTTGCTCACCCAAAGGGAATTCCTAATGTGCCCGAAAGTGGGAAGCAACTGAAAATTTGGGAGCGGTGGGATTCGGACCCACTCCTCCAGAGACTCGAACCTGAATCCAGCTCTCCCGTTTGTAGAGCAAATGGAATTAGATTGTAGATATCAGCTCAGAAATAATAATGACCTGTTTGATCAGGGTAAAGTTCTTTTGTAATTCGAAATGAAATCAATTGCATAAATAAATAATGTTTGTATCAAAAACTGTATAAGGAATCTTAGACCAACTCTTCATGTCATTGGGTCAGGGAAACTTTGTTAACTAAGGCAAACTGTGCATGGATTCTGCAGAAACTCCTTCTTCAAGCGAGAAATGGACAATGATTGAAAGGGAGAATACTCAGGTTTAAGTAAAGAGAGAAGGAATTTGAGACGAATTGGTCAGCTCTTTAAAAATAGCTGGCACAGATACGATGAGGTGAAGGGCTTCACGTTGTAGTAAAAACAGGAAATGCTGGAAAAACTCAACAGGTCTGACAACACCTGTGGATAGAGAAGCAGAGTTAATGCTTCGAGTCGGCCTGAATCTGAAGAAGAGACATACGGACTCAGAACGTTAACTCAGCTTCTCTCTTCACAGATGTTACCAGACCTGATGAATTTTTCCCAGCACTTTCTGTTTTTATTTCAGATTTCCAGTATCTACATTATTTTGCTTCCATCTTAGGGCCTCTTACTGCGCTGTGCCATTTGATGATGACATTGTTGATCAGTCTGTCTCCAGCATTCCTAATGAGAACAGCCGAATTCCATTTCTTCAAAACAAAGACCCAAAGTGCTGCTGCATGACGTCACCGCTTAACATTCCAGACAGCTCCATTGGGCTCTTTACAGCGCAGGGTTTGTGCAGGGCAGTGGGGTTCACGGTCATTTCACATGTGGCAGAGCAGCGGTTTGAAACTGGGCAAAAACATTATCCAAGCTTGCTCATTTAAGTGTGAGTGAATGTTCAATCATTTACATTTGTTGTTAATAATGAACACAAGGGTTCGAATCCTGCCGTCGAAGGACATATCATTTAAATAGGAGAAAACACGTACAGACATGTCTGTATTTTCTTATTCAGTGGTCAGCATTGGCGCAGTGGTATTGTTGCTGGGCTAGGAATCCAGGGATAAAAGCAAAATACTATGGATGCTGGAAATCTGAACAAAAAAAAACACAAAACGCTGTAAAAAAATTTCAGCATATCTGGCAGCATCTCTGGAGAAAGGAAGAGAGTTAATATTTCGATTCCATATAACTCTTCAGAGTTCTTTGAAAGCAGCACACAGGGCCGAATGGCCTCTTTCGTTGCTTCTCTATACTTTGATATTTCACAACACCACTTCTTTCACACTCATTCTGCCATTTTATAATCCACTCTTGCGAGTGGGTTCAAAGCTCAACTACGTGCACAAGACTGGAAGGAACCTGCGACTGTGGATAATCGGCCCTGTGCACATTCCTGTAATCCGTATATGGGAGAATCAGGAAGATGAGATCCCAGATTATCTTTACCATGTAATCTGCAAACGCATTCTTTCGAAAATCCTTGGGTCCCACATTCTCTGTCTCTGATTTCCAGGGAAAGCTTGGGTTCATGAACTGACTGTGTCTGCATCAAGCAGCTAATTGACCTGGGAGCTGGATGGGCAGAGGGAGCTGGAGGTGAGGCAGGGACAGAAGCAGAAACAGATGCGAAATGACAGTGTTTTGAATTGGATGTGTCTCCGTTACTTTCAGTGATGAATGTCTGCCGTGTGTTCCCTTGTCAGTTTCACAGGAGCCGCAGTGATGAGGTTGGTGGGTTTTGAAAATTGACAGTTACACATGAGCAGCTTGTGGGGCTATTTCACCTCACTGTCAATTTCATGTTCCAGCTCACAGAAACCGTTGTTGTAATTGACTGAAGAATTCATTCCATTTAAAATGGAAACATGGATAAAAGCAGCGTCAATAAATCAAACTGAAACGAACTAGCCAGTTTCCCTGGTGGTCTAGTGGTCAGGATTCAGCGCTTTCACCGCCGCGGCCTGAGTTCGATTCCCGGTCAGGGAGTGCAAATTTATTGATCTTGTGAAATTGTTAAAGTGAGTGTTAATTACTTATTGATTGATAACATTTATCAGCTCCACCATAATCAGTTGAAGTTTCGCCTCAGAGCTGGAAATATCACACTTGGAAGAGGTCGGGGACAAAGACAGGAGCGGAGTGAAAGAAGGACAAGAGAAGGGCTGTTTGAAAAGCACTGACCATAGGGATGCTGGTGCCAAGAAAAATATGGGTGAGAGAAGGGCAAATTCTGGTGCCTACTGTTTGCATTGACAAACATATCACTCCTGATGGATCAACCAATCACAACTACTCTTGAAAAGCAGCTCATTAGCTCATTGAGGCTGAATGGCCTTTTTCTATGCTGTAACTTTCTATAATTTTATGTTGCCCAACAGCACGGGTGCTTCTTTCACAGTCATTCTGCCATTTCATAACCCACTCTAGCAAGATGTACTTTCTTACCTTGTATTCGGCTCTTTTGAAACCAAAACATGCAGCAAATTCAGCGAGTTGTCATTTATAGCAAGAGATTTGTCACGAGACTAATTGAACGACACATTAATGGTTCCAATCCTTCACTGGAGCTCACCGCGACTAAAGAGCACTGTAATCTTTAGCCTGTTATGTAACTTCTTGCAGTATATCTGCTGAACAATATAAACTTATCACAGCTCTGCTTTCTTCACATTGAAATCCAGTGCGAAAATACGAGAAATTTCAAAGCTGAGCAACGTAGACAAGACTGGAAGGAGCGTGTGACTGTGGATAATCGGCACTGTGCACATTCCTGTAATCAATACCTGGGGGGAATCAGGAAGATCCTGGTGTCTCTTTAGCCTGTTACCTATAAACCGACCACGTTCTGTTTAACGTTCGCACTAACTGACTGTGTGTGGTCAAACAGCTCCTGGAAGGGCGGAGAGAGCTGGAGGTGAGACAGAAAGAGATGGGACATGGAAGTGCTTTGAATCAGTGGTGAATATCCGTCGTCCAGTTTCAAAGGAAAATAGGTTGGTGGTTATTTGTTTGAAAGAAGCTGCACTCAACGTGCGCCGAACCCACGACGCTGAGATGAAGATCCTTTGATGTACCAGTTGAAGTAGCCGGGCACACATGACATATGTATCCCATATCCCAACATTCATGGAGACAACTGTTGCTTTCCACCTGCAGCCTCAGCTTGTTCTGAATTTCAAAGTGTAGAAGGTATCGAACTACACAAGTCCCAAGGTTGCAATATTTTCCTCTCAATCATCAATGACATCATTCACATCTTCCTCTTCTTAGCTGCACCTCCTTCCAAACATCGCAAACTCCTCTTGCATCTTTCATCCTGATATTTTTCTCTGTAACATTTTCATCTGAAGCTGCACAACTAATGTGAATAAAGTTTGTGATGGTAAAAATGTGTTCACCTCCTCGGGAAACTGAATCACTTTGACACACACAAAGGAACCCACACAGGGATATACACCGAGACTGACAGAGGGCAAGGGTTTGTCTCTAAGGAGAGACAAGCGCCCAGGAAGCAAACATGACACCAAGTTTTGCTTCGTTTCCACGGTAGGTTTTGTGAATGAACAGAAAGAGGAAAACGCCCGCTTGTTTTGATGGGTTTTATTCAATGTAACCGATAATTAACTCCGTAGACACAGAGTTAAAACCAGGAATAATGAGATGCAGGAATCCCCAATGGATTTGGACTCCATCGCCTAAACCACTCGACTACGATGACTGCCCCTATGCACAGGGTAATTTTGTTGTTATAAAATTATAGGCGGCCACAGCAGGGAAGGAGTACATTCGGCCCATTGTGTCCGTGCCAGCTCATGGAAAAGGAATTCAGGTAATTCAACAATCCCGCCTTTTCTCCACAGCCATTTTTATTTTTATTGTCTCTCCTCAGTATTACTGTTAAAGTGAAACATGGCATACACCTGCTTTAACTGTCAGCTGGCACCTTTTCGACTAACAGGGCAATTTTAGCAGCAGTGGAATTTGAAATCACGCCTCAATTAAGAATGAGACCTTAAACCATAGACAGCAACTACTGCTGCTCTACCAAGCTCATGATGCTACTCCACATGGCCTTGACTGGATCTGGACTCCATGGCCTGAACCACTCGGCCACGATGACCGGTCCCATGGATAGGTTAGTGTTGTTGGTATAAAATTATAGATGGCTATAGCAAAGGAGGAGGAAATTCGGCCCAGTCTGTCCATACCAGCTTATGGAAGAGGAATTCAGCTCATTCGACAACCCCACATTTTCTCCACAGTCATTTATATTTTTATTGTGTCTCCTCGTTCTTCCCATTAAAGTGAAACACCGCACATACCTGCTTTAACTGTGAGCTGGCATCTTTTCGACCAAGAGGACAATTTAGCAGCAGTGGGATTAGAAACCACGCCTCAATAAAGAGTGAAACCTTAAACCAGCACCTACAACAACTCAGCTGAATTACCGAGCTCAGGATGCTACTGCCCATTGCTTTATCTGATGCTGTTACTGAAACAGAACAGAACCAAAGCGGCAACAATACGTCATAAGGACCCACAAGCCTCCTCCGTCACTTAATAAGATCATGGCGGATCCCCAACCTCAACACCAATTTCCCACCCGATCCCGATTGCCCTTCGTTCCTTAGAGTTCAAAAATCAGGAGAATTTTTGGATGTTTTTTCTTCCATTGATCCGAGAGTTCTGTGGACACCTGGTTGAAATAAGCATTAATAAGAAGCACAGTCGGTAAGATTGGAACTTTCCTGGGGAAACCCCAGTGGATTTTAAAAGCATCGTTTTCACCATTCAAAGAAGAGTGACACCTTCAAACACCTATAGCCACTCTACTGAGCTCAGACTATTAGTGCCCATCACCTTGGCTGGTATGGCTACTCAAATAGAACAGGAGCAAAACAGCAGAAATACTTCATAAGGCCCCACAAGCCTCTTCCATCACTTAACAAGATCATGGCGAATCTCCAGCCTCAACACCAATTTCCCACCCGATCCCGATCGCCCTTCATTCCCTCAGAGTCCAAAAATCAGGAGAATTTTTGGATGTTTTTTCTTCCATTGATCCGAGAGTTCTGTGGACACCTGGTTGAAATCAGCAATAATAAGCACAGTCGGTAAGATTGGAACTTTCCTGGGGAAACCCCAGTGGATTTTAAAAGAATCGTTTTCACCACTGGGACACGCTGATTGACCAAGGCCCCAGTGCTTTCCACTCAATCATCAATAACAACATTCACAGCTTCCGCTTCTCAGCTGCACCTCCTTCCAAACATTGTGATCCATTTTCCTCAGGATTTTCTCCTGGATTTAATGTTTAGCTGCTTTGTGACCTCATTTTGAAATCAGATTCGCTTCAATATCCAACACAATTTGACTTACAAACCTAATGGATAAACAATGGAAAAATTTCACTCGGTAACACAAATCCCATGGTGCTCATTTTCAGATTCACAACAGTTAGCTTTTCAATAAAATGAAGGAATTTTAGAGTGAAACGATTTAGAAAGTTTCTGTGACTTTTATTTGTGACTCGCTCACTCGGGTATTCTGTAAATGCTGCTCGGAGGTTTTGTGACCAGGATATAATCTACCTGTGTTTTCCTGAGCCTGTGCTCGGTGTATTGGGAGGTTTGGACCGAGTTGGAGTATCTTGCGTCCCAGGGATGGGCAGTAACCCGCTGATTGAAGCTGCAGTCGCCGCTTTCTGCTGGCAGCGGGTGATTGGAGAGTGCGGGGATGGAATATTGCTGCTTGTCTGCTTTTCTCTGTCTCACTCACTGTGGAGCTGAGGAAGAGGGGATCATTGATGGGTTTGTTTGAATCCAATAACTTCATAAATTTCCAGTGTGTTGGATATCAGTGCATGGTAGGTCTAAATGTTTTCTCATTATATTTGAAATGAATATTCGAAAAAAAGCCGCTTACCTGGGAGCTCACTTAATAACAGTGGAGCCGGCAACATTTCCGGGGTCTTGACATTCAGCTCAAGTAGCCAATGACAACCGGGAACTGAGTGACAATGAAGGCTGATGGGGGAAAAAGAAGGGCAGCTTCGTCCCTGGGTGGTCCCGAACCACCAACCTTTCGGTTAACAGCCGAACGCGCTGACCAATTGCGCCACAGAGACTGATGAAGTTTTTATCCAGGATATCAGTGAGTTAAATCGTCAGATTGCTGCTACCGCAATGTCAATTGTTTCTATCAGTTTTACTCTTCCAAAATAAAGGGTGGGACATTCATTGTGGATACAAGGAAACAGTCTGATCCCACCCACATGCAGACACATCCCTGCCACCGGGAACCAGCTCTCCTACAACCGGTGCCGTCTCCCTTCGAGCCTTTGCGTGTCTTGTCTGTTACCAAGTATTCTGATTGTCCCGAAGCCGAAATTAGGTTTGAATTCCTGATGTGCAGTAACGAGAATCCTTTCAAAGTCTCAGATCAGTTAATTTCACTGATAACATCAGAGTCAATGTTCCAGCGTCTTAAAGAAGGGAAAGGTGCCTTGACTGTCTCTGGTCAGTCGGACAGTTCACCCTTCATTCTCCTCTGATTCCGGTTCCCAAAGAGTTTCTAAAGATTCACAAAGCTGGAGACTGCGTTTTCTGTTTTGGTTCCTTCTCCATTTTCCCACCTGCTAACTGACAATATTTTCCAAAATCTCATCTCAATCCCTCAATGCAAGGCGCATCCTGTCCAGGGATGAGGAAATTCAGTTTTGTGGAGAGATTATAGAGACCGGGATTGTTCTATTTAGAGCAAAGACGTTTAAGTGGAGATTTCATGGAGCTATTCGAAATAATGTGGGTGAGGGCAGTGGGGACGGGCGGCTTGATGGTGCCGATAGGGAGAAACTGTTTCCACTGACGGGGGTCAGTAACCAGAGGACTGGGATTTAAAGATAGTTAAGGAAAGACAGACTTGCATTTAAACAGCGCTTTTCCTGACCAGCGGATGTCTGAAACCACTTTCAAGCCAACTAAGCACTTTTTGAAATTAAAACAGAAAATACTGGAGAAACTCAGCAGGTTTCGCTTTCCACGGAAGTTGTCAGACCTGCTGAGTTCTACCTGCATTTAATGTTTTTATTTCAGATTTCCAGTATTTTGGTTTTATTGAAGTACTTTCTGAAGGAGAGTCATTGTTTTCATGCAGGGAACACGGCAGCCAATCGCTGCTCAACAAACACACAAAGCGAGAGACTTTACAATACGCAGATCTTATAATCTTGGTTGAAGGATAAACAGTGACCAGGACACATATCTACATCCTGCTGTCTTCAGCAAACTTCAATCTGCAAGTTATGATGATGGTTCTGGCCAGTTTCGAACGAGTTAACTCTTCACATCTTTGGTAAACATGATAACCACTGCCCTGCAGAAACAGGGGACAGGAGAAAAGCTCAATGGGCCTCACTAAAATGTTAAGTGGTGACATCATGCAGCAAAACTTTGAGTCTTTATTTTGAAGAAATGGAATTCGGCTGCTCTCTTTGGGAATGCTGGGAGACAGACTGATCCAATAATGTCATCATCAAAGGGCACAGATCAACAAGGGGCCCATAGTATCGATATCAGATTTCCACAAAGAGCTTTCGACTTAATCTCAATTTCTTTGTCTCTTTCCATAACTATGATTTATTTTCCTCTTTCAACTCATTGTCCAATTCCCTTTTGAAAACTCTGAGTTAAGAGAAACAATATTGAAAGAGGTGCAGGAGCTGCTGCCGTGTCCATGCTCAATGTGTGAAAATTAACAAAGATTCCCTGACTCATTGAGATGAAGGGTTGGACTCGGAATTCTTTTACAATTATTCAAATTTTAAAAATAGTTGATTTCAAATCGAATTTTCAGAAAACAAATGTTTATTCTGACCAATCATCTCCTCATTTTTCTCAGTCGATACCTTTTACCAGCATTTCATTGAGCAAACACGCACAGTCACCACAGGGGCAAAAAACACATCATTTGAAACATTGAAATAGTGAAACACTGAAATAATGAAGTTAATAGTGGAGATGATTTCTGTATGTTACAAAGTGCAGAATGATCTGATTAACTGGCGGAGCTGGTTCGAGTTTCCCAATGACCTGTCCCTGCTCCTTTGCTTCTGTTCTATTTCGATGATAATACCAGTGAAGGGAATTAGGAGCGTCCATAGGTAACGTGGTAGTGTGGCCGAGCGGTCTAAGGCGCTTGATTAAGGCTTCAGTCTCTATGGAGGCGTGGGTTCGAACCCCACCACTGCCAAGCGGTCAGATGATCTACCTTTTGTGATCTGCAGCAGCCCCTTTCAAACCAACAGGTCAACAGATACCACTTCACACCAGTGGAGTGTGCGGTGTTTTATTTTGATCGGAAGAACGAGGAGAGGCAATATAAATATGAATTGCTGTAGGGAAAAGGCGGGGTGCGGAATTACAGTAGTTGAGTTGCTCTTCCAGAGTGTCGACATGCTGAATGACCGTCAGATGTAGCCGTCTATGAATTTATACAAACATTATTAATACAAATCTGGGGCTTGGATTTGTGACTGAGTGTTTAAGGCGGCATGTTTTGAATGCATTGGGATCTCCACAGGTATGCTGGAATCCTGCCAATTACGCTTCTTATCATTCCTGAATTTTACAGTGTACCTGCACAATTAATTGTCCGAATAAGTTGAATAAAACCATCTAAAACCTCCAGCGTTCTCGAATGTCTATTCGCCTGCAAACATTCACAAAAGTTGCAGCGAGAAATGGAACAAAAACGGAAACAGGTTGGTGTCAGGCTTGATTTCTGGGTGTTTGTCTCTCCTAAGAGACATTCCCTTGCTCTTTGTCACTCTCGGTCTATATGTCTGTGTTTGTTCCTCTGTGTGTGTCATTGTGGTTCAGTTCTCCAAGGGCATGAACATCTTTTTCCCATCACAAACTTTATTCACATTGGTTGTGCAGTTTCATATCAAATTGTCACAGAGAAAAATATCAAGATGGAAGATGCATGAGGAGTTTGCAATATTTGTAAGGAGGTGCAGCTAAAAAGTGGAAAATTCAGCGAGAAGTTTTGTTCTCATTTAACACGAGATTTGGAACCAGATCTGGGAGGTATTTGTGTCGGTGTAAACAGTAAAACCTCCCTTATTTCCGCTATATTTTGTCTTGCACAAACATCTCTCTGGTTAGGGTTTTGTAACCTATCGCAGCCCTTCTCTCATTCCCTATCTTCACCTCTATATTTGTTCCCGACCTGTTGCACGGGTGACATTTCCAGCTCTGAGGCAGATCTCCAGCTCTCACTCCACTGATTCTGGCAGAGATGAGCGTCTTCTGTTTTTCATCAAGAAACAACCCAGACTCATTGTAACACTTTTCACGAGGTCAGTAAATCTTCATTCCCTGACTGGGAATTAAACCTGGACCACAGCAGTGAAAGCGCTGAATCCTGACCACTAGGCCACCAAGAAAGCTGCTCAGAAACCTCACCACGTGGCTTATCTATGCTACCTGGGCCTTTTAGTTTTGTTTCAGACCTCTTTCACCAGAGACACGTTTCATAAGAACAGAAGAACATTATAAATAGGAGCAGGAGTCGTCCATTCGGCCCCTCAAGCCTGCCCTGCTGTTCAATATTATCATGGCTACTCTGCCCCAGGCCTCAACTCCTCTTTCCTGCCAGCTCCTCATAGCCCTCAATCCCCAATATTTCAAAAATCTATCTACCTCCTCTTTAAATACTCTGTGAGCTACCCTCCACAACTCTCTTGGTTACAGAATTCCAAACATTCAGTACCCTCTGGAAGAAGAAATTCCTTCGCATCTCAGTTTTAAATGAGTGGCCCCTTATTCTGTAACTATGTCCCCTAGTTGTAGGTTCCCCCATGAGTGGAAACATCTTCTCAACATCCACCCTGTCAACCCCCTCAGAATCTTGCACGTTTCAATAAGATCACCCCTCAATATTCTAAACTCTATTGAATAAAGGCTTCACCTGCTTCACAGTTCTTGATTAGTCGACCCGTTCATCCCAGGAATCAGCCTAGTGAATCTCTTTTGAACTGCCGGCAATGGCAATATATGCTTCCCTAAATATGGGGAACAAAACTGTACACACGACTCCAGGTGCGACCTCACCAACACTCTGTACAGCTGTAACAAGACTTCCCGATTTTTAAACTCCGACCACGAGCAAAACAGGCCAAAATTCCATTTGCCTTCTTAATTACTTGCTGCACCTACATGCCATTTTTGTGTTTCATGCATAGGAACACCCAGATCCCTCTGTGCTGCACTTTTTTGGAGTCTCCCTCCATTAAAATAATATTCTGCCTTTTGATTCTTCCTAACAATGTGTATGATCTCAAACTTTCCTACATTAAACTCCATCTGCCAACTTTCGCCCACTCACTCAACTTATCTATAACCCTTTGAAGATTCCTCAGGTCCTCATCACAACTTGACCTCCCACCTATTTTGTATCGTCAGAAAATTTGGATACATTACACTCTGTCCCCTCCTCCGTGTCATTAATATAGATAGTAAATAATTGAGTCCCTGGGTATGATCCTTGTGGCACTCCACTACTTACGGCTTTCCAATCTGAAAATTCCCGGCTCTCTGCCTTCTATGTGTTAAATTGGGCTCTTTACATTGCAGGGTTTGTGTAGGGTAATAGGGATCACGTTCTCTCACACACAGAAAGTTTCCCCGCTACATTGCAGGGTTTGTGTAGGGTAATAGGGATCACAGTCTCTCACACACGGAAAGTTTCCCCGCTCGAAAAGGGGTAGAAGCATTAACAGAATTAAATGTGATGAAAGGTTGCATCTTTCGCGTTTGTTGTTAAATAGTAACTGGATGCATCATCTCAAAACCATGTGACATTTATACCTCTCCAGGTTTCGAATGATATTCTGAAAAATGCATGGCTTGGAAGAAAAAGAGAAAGATGGGGACGGATTTGCTGTAAGGCCGTTCGCACATGTGTGAGGTGTTGAATGAGCTGCTGATGTGTTGTGTCATCTGATGATTCTAATGTTAGATCAATTTCTCTGCCGCATGGCTAAGGTTTTCAGCCAAATTGTACTTCCACAAAACAAGGTTCAGAAGTGCAATAAGACAGCACAGTTTGACATTCTAGGTCGTTCTGCAAGGAGCTGCGTGTTGTTTTTGTCGTCTAGTGATTCTCACATTTGCTTTACCCGCCGAAGATTTCCTGAATCGAAACTCATTGAAGAACAGTAGAACTGGCAACATTTGTGGGAAATGTTCTTACCGCCATTGACAACCCGGATCTGAGTGACACTGAATGTTGATAGGAGAAAAATATTAACAGCTTCGCCTCTGAACCACCAAACTTTACAGTTAACAGCCGAACGCGCTGACCAATTGTGCTACAGAGACTGATGCAACTTTCTGTGTTCTTTGTACAGGTACAGCCAAGTCTCTTTGAACATCAGCACAACTTTCTCACCTCTTCAAACATGTTCTGCTTTGTCGTTTTTTTAAAACTATTTTTACGACCAAGTGAGTAACTTCAGAATTTGCTACATTTTTCTCCGTCTGTCATCTTGTTAGCCAATCACCTCTTATATATTATAAAAACAGAAAATTCTGGCAAAACTCAGCAGGTCTGACATAATCTGTGGAGAGGGAATCCGAGTTAACGTTTCGAGTCCGTATGACTCTTCTTCAGACCTGAAAAGAAATAGAAAGTGATAGACTTTATGCTATTCAAGCGGGGCGGGGAGGGGGCGGGGAGGGGGGCGGTGTGAGGAGGGTAGAGCAGGCGAGATTGGATAGAAGGTCAGTGATAGGTGGGGGCTGAGGAGAGATTGACAAAGATGTCATGGACACAAGACAAAGGGAGTGTTAATGGCAGTGGTCAGGGCTGAAGAAGGTGCGGATAGTGGCATAAAAGTCAGGAAGCAGAATGTGTTAATAGAAGAACAAGGGTCAGCACTTTGTGAAAGAGCAACATGGAACAAGTAACAGATGGCTCTATTTTGGGCTGGGGTGGGGGGAAGTGCGGTGGTTGGGAAAAAAGGATAGAAAAGGGGATAAAAGGGGGGATAAAATAATGAATAAACTAATAAAAATAAGTAAATAAAAATAAAAATACATTTTTATAGCGAGATTTTAATAAGGGTGAAATTAGAGGAGAGAGTTCGCGGTCTGAAGCTATTGAAATCAACGTTAAGTCTGGAAGGCTGTAAAGTGCCTAATCGGAAGATGTGTTGTTGTTCCTCCAGTTGGCGTTGAGCTTCACTGGAACATTGCAGCAGGCCAAGGACGGACATGTGGACTTGAGAGCAGGGTGGAGTGCTGAAATGGCAAGCGACAGGAAGGTCTGGGTCATACTTGCAGACAGACCGAAGGTGTTCCACAAAGTGGTCACCCAGTCTGTGTTTTGTCTCTCCAATGTAGAGGAGACCGCATTGGGAACAGCGAATGCACTGGACCAAATTAAAGGGGGTGCAAGTGAAGCACTGCTTCACCTGAAAGAAGCGTTTCGGCCCTTGGAAAGTGAGGAGGAAGGCCCCTAAAGGGCCAACTGTCAGCTGTTCTTTCACAGAGTGCTGAACCTTGTTCTGCTATTCACACATTCTGCTTTCTTGCCTTTATGCCACAATCAGTATCTTTTTTCGCCCTTACCGCTATCATTAACACTCCCTTTGTCTTGTGTCCCTCACTCCTTTGTCAACCCTTCCTGAGCCCCCACCTATCGCTGACCTTCCCACCTGCTCCACTCAACCCCTCGTACAACAGTACAAATGCCATAACATTTATGCTTCTCTGAAGAGTCACAAGGACTCGAGACATTGACTCTGTTTCTCTCTCCACAGATGCTGTCAGATGGTGGGTTTTTGCAGCATTTTCTGTTTTTAATACAGATTTCCAGCATCCACAGTATTTTAACTTATTAAATTGCTTCTTCGACATTGGTCTGCAGTCTCTCAGCTTTCCACATAATTTTGCCATTTCAGCTGAAGGTTACCCATAGGTTCCAGAAAGGATTGAACTCGCGCCCCTTGACTTACAAGGCAAGTGCTGTAACCACTGAGCTATGGAGCCACCTATTAACTTAAGCTAACGGAAAATCGACCATATTCAGTAAAACGAGGTGGAGGCTGAAGTTCCAGGTGGATGACATTTGATAGACCTGGAAATGTCTGAGAGGGAGAACAGGAAATTAAAAGATGCGACATGAAAGCGGCAGAATTTGATGTGTGTCAGTTACTTTCAGTGATGAATTTCTGCCGCGTGTCGCCTTGTCAGTTTCACAGGAGCCGCAGGGATGAGGTTGGTGACACCTGGTTAAAATGAGGAATGAGAACCGTAGTCAGCAGGATTCAAACCTACAGCGGGAGGGACCAATGGATTTGAAATCCATCACCTTAAACATTCAGCCACGACTAACAACAGCTTTCGAGCTCAAATGTGTTCTTGTCCAATCAGAAATGGCTGCAAAATAAGTCACTCGGCCCGTCGTGCCTGTGCTGGATCTCTGGAAGAACAACTCAACCAATTCCACACACCTGCCTTCCCCCCACAACAATTTATATTTGTGTTGACTCTCCGCGTTTTTCCAAACAAAATAAAGTTCACAACCCGCCCTATAGTAATCTAGAATCTCCTCTTATTCTCTGAAAGGGAATTCCTAAAGTTCCCCAAAGTGGCAATGTGACTTAAACTGTGGCAGCGCTGGGATTCAGATCCACCCCTCGAGGGACTGGAAGAAACCCAAGTCCAAATCTTCATGTTACTTGGTCGGGAAAACTTTGTTAATTAAGGGAAACTGTGCATGGATTCTGCAGAAACTCCTTCTTCAAATGTGAATTAGACAGTTACTTGAAATAGAGAAAAATTAGTCTTATGGAGAGAGAGAATTATATTGAGACGAATTGGTTCCTCTTTAAAAAAGAAGCTGGCACAGAAGAGATGATCTAATGACCATCCAACCTGCTGTACCATTTGATGATGACATTGTTGATCAGTCTGTCTCCAGCATTCCTAATGAGAACAGCCGAATTCCATTTCTTCAAAACAAAGACCCAAAAATGCTATTGCGGAACTGCATTGTAGTCAGATGCACTTATCAGTGGAGTTTCTGTAGTGTAGTGGTTATCCCGTTCGCCTTACACGCGAAAGGTCCTCGGTTCGAAACCGGGCAGAAACTTTACCGCAACTTTCACATTTAAGTAACAGGAAAAGCTGCGTTGCTCCTTCTTGTTGTTGAATGTTAGCTTAATGCAGTGTCTCACAGCCGTATTGCACTTGCTTTTCGCCTTATCTGTTGGAACTCGCCGGGTAACAGGAGAGTTGGCGATATCTGTCTTTTTTTGTTGTTTAATGATCCAATGACAATCCGGGACTGTGAGACAATGAATGCTACTCCAGCTAACAGCAATCGCTGTTGTCATTGGCTGAAGAAGTCGGTTGTGTTCTAGAGAAACGTGTCATTTTGTCGGAGAAAAGTGTCTCTGTTGAAAGAGGTTTGAAATGAAAATAAAAGGCACAGAAAGCATGGATAAGCCGGGCTGTAAAGCTGCAAATCTGGGGGTCTAGTGGTTAGGGTTCGGCGCTTATAAATGTCATGAGAATGATTAATATAAATATGCATTACTTCTTGATTGAAAACTGAAAACGCATATCAGTTCCGCCTGAATCAGTGGAGTGGGAGCTGGAGTATTGCACCAGCGCCGGAAATGTCACCCGTGCAACAGGTAGCGAACAAATTCAGAGGTGAAGATAAGGAATGAGAGAAGGGCATGGCAGGCTGCAGATCACTGACTATAGAGACGGTGGTTCACGGCTAAATATAGCGGTAATAGGGGGGATTTCACTGTTTACACCGACACAAACCTCTCCCAGGTTTGGTTCCGAATCTTGTGCCAAATGACAAAAAAATTCTCACTGAATTTACTCAGTTCCATGATGTCAGAAGAGCTGAACACAAGTGAAGAAGGTGGATTTTGCTGGAATGGGTTGAAGATGATGGAATGACTGTGAAGGCAGCAGCAGTGGGGATGGAAATGAAACAATTATAGAAAGTTACTTTGAAAGGGTAGTTGTGATTGGTTGATCAAGAGTGATATTTTTGCCAGTTTGAACAGCAGGAAGATAAATCTGTCCCATTCCCACCCACATTTTGCACTATCATCCCTTTAGTCAGTTTCTGTCTCATGCCTTGTAACCTATCACAGTCCTTCCCTTTTGCCCTTTCACTCCCATCTCTCCGCCTCTGGATTTGTTTACCACCTGTTACATCTCTGACTTTTCCATCTCTGATGAAAGATTATCCAGCTGGAAGATTAACTCTGTTTCTCACTCCACAGACACTGCCAGACCTGGTTTCATTTAATCAGGAATTTCTGTTCATTGTGACAGTTCACACAGTAGTAAGGAAAATGATTTCCTTGACCGGGAATTGCCAGTGAAAGCACCAAATCCTCAGCACTGAACAGTCACGACTTCCAGTGAAGCAGAGGGCAATTTTAACGCAGAAACAACCAAATCGATTTTTCACAAAGTGGGACGGAGAAAGACTCAGTTTGAGCGGTGATACTGCTGGAGAAATGGAGAGCTGGGGATCACCCATGGAAGCTGCAAAGTTTTCAGGAATAATGGCGCCTAGCGTGGGGCTCAAATACATGGCCCCGGAATTTAGAGTTTCATGTTCTATCGATTGAGCTAACCGGACCAGCATTTTAAGCCGTTCATATTCCAAAATACAGGGATAGAAATCCTGATTTCCAGTTGGTGTCTCAGCTTGTTCTGAGTTTAACTCATGTGAATAAAGCTTGTGATGATAAAAATGTGTTCATCCCCTTGGGGAACTGAAGCACATTGACATAAACAGAGGATCACAGATAGACATTTACACTGAGAGCGACAGAGACCGAAGGAGAGGCAAACACCAAGAAAGCAAGGGCGACACCAACTTGGCCAATTATTGTTCCTTTCCAGACTCCAAATTGAGTAAATGTTTGCAGATGAATGGAAATGAAGAAACGCGGAAGGGAAGCAGGTAAAGTACACGGGAATGTTGGAAGGTTTTTATTCAATTTAACCAATAACTAACCCTGGAGGCATCTAAAGGAAGATGTGCAGTCAGCCAGACTCAAACCTGCTTCGGGAGACCCCAATGGATTTCAAGCCCATTACTTTAAACACTTGGCCCCAACTACAGGCCTTACGGTGACTTTAATGTTGTTCATATAACATCCCCTAACGGTTCTAGCAGCGACAGAGATCATTCGGCTCCACATCTTCCCGGTCACCCTGCAATTTACACTGACTCTCCTTGTTCTTCCTACCAAAATGAAGATCTTAAAAGGACACCGACTTCGAGCCGATTCTGAGATGATGTGACTGAAAGGGCAACACACACAGGAGACTGGAGTCTAAACCCAACCCCCTGAGACCGCTCGGCCATGCTATCTCCACTCAATGCACACTAACCATTGCCTTGAGTGGTGTTTGCACTGAATTACAACATAACCAACATAACCAAGATAGTCCATTTTATCTCCCGAGCCCCTCATAGTATCATAGTATCAGGTTCAAAGTTACCCCACAGATAGAGGCCATTCAGCCCGTGTCATAGCAACATAGGGCTCAGGAACAGGAGCAGGAATAGGCCATTCAGCCCTTTGAGTCTGTTCTGCTGTTCAATAAGATCATGGCTGATCTTGTTGTGGGCTCAACTCCAATTTCCTGTCTGTCCGCCATAACCCTTGACTCCCTTGTCTATCAAAAATCTATCTAAGTCTGCCTTGAATAAATTCAATGACTCAGCCTCCAATGCTTTCTGGGAAAAATAATTCCACAGACTAACAACCCACCGAGAAAGAAAAAAAAACTTCTCATCTCCGTCTGAAAAGGGAGACCTCTTACTCTTCTGGAAACTAACTCGCCTGGTCCAACTCCCTCGCCTTTTCCCCGGAGACCTGGATTTTCTGTCCAATCCTCTCTTGAAATCCACGATTGAACCTGCCTCCCCCACACTCTCAGATAGTGCATTCCAGATCCTAACCACTCGCTGTGTAACAGAGAAACCCCTTTAGAATTATTGGCTTCGGGACAATCAGAATATTTGGTAACAGACAAAACACTGAAAGTTTCAAAGGGAGACGGCAACTGTTGTAGGAGAGCTGGTTCCCGGTGAGATGGAGGTGTCCATGTATCCACGATGAGTGTCCCAAATTTAATTTTGGGAGAATGAAACTGATAGAGAACAATTGTCATTCTGGTAGCAGCAATCTGAAGCTTTAACTCACTGACCTCCTGCTTTAGGGTATCTCGAAGAGTCAACTTTCATCAGTCTCTGTTGCACAATTGATCAGTGCATTCAGCTGAGAACTGAAAAAAAATCGGTGGTTTGAGGCCACCCAGGGGCAAATCCGTCGTCGTTTTCTCCCCATCAACATTCATTCCCACACAGGTCTGGCTGGCTCTGTGGCTCTGAAACCACAGGAAAATATCGCCCAACATTGCAAGCTCGACTTTTACCCTCTGAGTTCCCACAACAATCTTCATTTCTGAACTTTCATTTCAAAGAATATTCTGAATATTCGTTTTAAAGAAAATAAACGATCATGTACCTCCATCTAGCCCAATAGAAATCTATGAAGTTATTGGATCAAACGAACACATCAATTTTTCTCTCTTCCTCAGCTCCACAGTGAGTGAGACAGGGAAATGCAGCAATTATCCAGCCCAACACTCTCCAATCAGCCGCTGCTAGAAGAAACATTCTTTTAAAACTATTATTATTTTGCTGAATTTTATTTTGAGAAAGAATGAAGACTCAGGGAGGTGGTGGCTTAGTGGTATTGTCACTGGGCTAGTAATCAAGAGTAATCAGGGTAATCCATTTGGGGCCAGGGTTGGAATCCCACATAGAATTGAAAGTCTAACGGTGACCATGGAACGATTGTCATAAGAACTCATCTGGTTCACTAATGTCCTTTAGGGAAGCAAGAATGACACCAACCTGGTTTTGTTTTTGTTCTATTTTCCAGTGCTAGTTTCATGACTGTTTTCGTTAATGAACGGAAATATGAAAACTCTCGAATGTTTGGTTGGATTAGATTCAATTTAAATGATAATTAACTCTGTAGACAGCGAGTTAAAACCAGGGAAAATGGGAAGCGGAAAACCCCAATGGATTTGGACTCCAACGCCTTAACCACTTGGCCACGATGACTGGTCCTCTGCACAGTTTAATGTTGTTGGCATAGAATCATAAATGCCTACAGCAGAAAAGGAGTAAATTCGGCCCATCGTGTCCGTGTCGGCTCTCTGGAAGAGCAATTTAACTAATTTCATAATCCCACCTTTTTCCCACAGCAATTTATATCGATCCTGTCCCTCCTCGTCCTTCCTGTAAAAATGAAACACCGCATACATACCCCTAAATAAAATTTGAGCTGGCAGGTGTTCGACCTGCTGTTCAAACTGCTCATGTACAACTTGCAATTTCCAAAACACACCAACCTCATCACTGCGGTTCCTGTGAAACTGACAACGGAACACACGGCTGACATTCATCACTGAAAGTAACTGACGCACGTCAAATTCTAAACGCTTCCATGCTGCAGCTGTTTCTGCTTCTATCCCTGCCTCGCCTCCAGCTCCATGTGCCCGTTAAACTCCCAGGTCAATTAATTGCTTGATGCAGGCAAAGTCAGTTCACGAACCTAATTTTTCCCTGGTAAGCAGGGACAGGGAATGTAAGACACGAGGCTTTGAGTCGGGATGGGTTGACAGGAGCTCATTTTCCTGATTGTCCGAGATACTGATTACAGGAATGTGCACAGTGTCAATTATCCACAGCCAGACTCTCCTTCCAATCTTGTGCACCTTGTTAAGCTTTGAAACTGTTAATATTTTCACACTGGATTTCAATGTGAAGAAAGCGGAGCTGGGATGAGTTTATGTTGTTCAGTCGATGTACTGCAAGAAGGTACACAACAGGCTCATGATAAAAGTGCCTATTTTGAAAGGGACGCTCCATCTCCATACCATTATGTTTATCCAGAAGCCCTGTTAAAGGTGCAAGAAATATTTACTGGAGTGATGCCAGAACTGAAAAGTTATAACTTTCAAGAACGATTCAAAAGGTTCAACAGGTTCTCTGGAAAACAGGGTGAGGGATGACTTGATCGAAGCTGTTAATGTTAGAAAAGTGTTTGGAAGATGTTTCCACTTGCAGACAGACAAGAATCAATATAACTTAGTCACCAATAAATCCAATGTCCATTTCAGAAGCAACGTCTTTGACCAGAGAGAAAGGCTGAAAATGATAGAAATACTTGGCATATCTGGAAATTTCATTGGATTGAGAGTCAGAGTTATGTTTTCAGGTCTGTGCACTGACTCAGTACAGTTCTGCTGAAAAATCACAGGCCTGAAAGGAAAAATATGTGTCTCTCCACTGACGCTACCAGGCCTGTTTCGAATTCCAAAATGTCCTGTTTTTATTTCAGATTTACAGCATCTTTTCCTTGGATGAGAATGTAGAACTCATTTCAAGAAGGATTTGAGATCCAAGTCTGAGCTTCACACTCTTGGGTAAAGTCACACACTGAAAACATCATTCACCAGCTGAATGTGGAAATGATTCACTCGATCATCTGATGAGTTGACACAGCAGCAGTCACATCTGATGGAGAAAATTCTGGTAGTTCATGTGTGCAAAGTTTGGTCACCAGTCACCAGAGGCTTTAAAAGTTCAAAAGATTTAATCCGCAATAGGCACATTCTTACTGGCAAGACGGAGTTTAAATGTTCAGTATGTGGAGAGAAAAATAACTTCTTCACCTCACCTGCTAAGAATCCAGTGAATTGACATCTAACTGTAGGGGTTTGTTCTGCTGTTAATTACACCCAGGTCAGGAGTATGGTAGAGGCGTGTGTACTTTGTTGCCTCAATTGATTTAATAATTTTATATCTTGACCCTAAATCTTTAGTCATCATCGGATCATCAAAAATAATTTTATATGCAACAGTATCGGCTTCTAATGGCGGACATGTCACCTAGCATTCACAGCGGGAGAGAATGTGCTCTATCCAGAGCCCCAGAGAGATAAGCATGCGCATTGCGGGTGTGGTTGGCACCTGCGCATTGTGGATTCCTGTCTGAGCATGCGCAGTGCTATCCTGTGAGCAGAGCGGCAGCGAGTGGGTGAAAAAACGGCGACTGCAGCAGAATAACAGAGTTGTGGGTGGGTGAGCGGGAGTAATGGAGCCAGCGGAGTGCGCAAGGAGGCTTCATAAACACTTGGTACAGGCCCCAGACGCTTAATAGGATACTACCGGTCCCGCGTTTGCAGCAAACAGACCGGAAATAGCTGAATATCCCTCTGCTCGGCCCGGGGGAGCGGCTGTGCAGCAGGGCGCATGCGCGGCCATACTGGTCCAGGCAGCAGGAGGAAACAATGTTGTGAATTTCTATCCTGGACTGACAGGGATGGTTTTTGGAAACTCCATTTACAGGGGGTTAGAAGGAGAGGATTTACATACAGTAAACTCAAACCAATGTCTGTCTCTTCGCAATTTCTATCCTGGGCTGACAGTGATGGATTTTTTTAATACTCTTTTTACAGGATGTAAAATGGGAAGGATTTGCAAACGGAAAGCTCAAACCAAACATCACATCAAGATCTAACAGTGTCACTCGATTCATCAGGATCTGAATATTATTGGCCTCTGACTGTAAGCATTGTGTTCCAGCTCATTCAACCACTCACTCTGTAAATTCCTTTCCTCGTTGATCTTGCCTCAAATCTTAAACCTGTGTCTGTAATCCTTTTATGATCAACTAATGTGAACATCTTTATCTACCTTATCTCAACCTATCATAAACTTATGCACCTCCATAAAATCTCCCCTCAACCTACTTTGCTCCAAGGAGAACAACACCAGTTTCTCCAAACTAACCTTACAACTAAAATCCCTCATCCCTCGACCCAATCTGGTAAATCTCCTCTGCACCCTCTCAAGGACCCTCCCATCCTTCATAATGTGTGGTGATCACTGGTTTGCACAGACCCAGATGTTCTGTGTCCATGTCTGTGACATCATCGCACATCGACAATTACACTGTGACATCATCGCACATCGACAATTACACCGTGACATCATCCCGCTCCCTGGATATTTCCTCAACTGGGAGATTTTTCTCTGACTCCAGTGCTTCTGATATCTTTCCAGCTGCAGGCTCCAGCAGGAGAGTTTATATTTAAAAACTGAAATTGTTTCAGAGTTGAGTATTCTTGACTATTCATCCACAGTTTAGAGCTTTTAGTGCTGTGCTCTGTTATCTGTGAGAGGTTTCATGTCTCTGGGACTGGTGCGAGTCCTTTACTGTGGATCTGAATCCATGTCCATCTATTGCTCTGTTTCACCTCTGCCCTTCCTGATCACCTCTCTGCCATTGTCTAACTTTCTCTGTCTCTAATTATGAGTGTATTTTAATTATGTTTAGGATTTTAATGTTCCTTCTGTCAACTGTGTCTAAATGAGGTTTCCACTGCTGCCCATCCCCTGACCATGTGCTGCTGGCTCACCAGCTTTATCTTCCCACAGTACCTTTGAGGAATTGTTTTTTCCTGAGCTGTAGTCCATTTCTCATTCACTTTGGCGCCTATGTTAACCATCAAATTCTGCCCAACCTGAAATGGTAATTAATTCATTCTATTGTGTAATTAAATGTACAGGAGTGTTAGAAAACAACATTTGACACTGAGCCACATGAAGAGATATCAGGGCAGATGAACAAAGTTTTACTCAAAGAGGTAGGTTTTAAGGAGGAAAGTGAGGTGGAGAAGTTTAGGCGGGAAATTCCAGAGCTTGTGGCCTTGGCAGCTGCTGGGGGAGACACAAAAGGTGGAGCAGTTAAAATCAGGAATGCTGAGCAGGTCGGAATTAGAGAAGCAAATATATCTCGAAGGGCTGTGAGGCTGGAGGAGATTACAGAGGTAGGGAGGGAGAGACCATGGAGGGATTTGAAAACAAGAATGAGAAATTTGAAATTGAGGTTCTTCTTAACCCAGAGCTCTTGTAAGTCAGTGAGTACAGGGGTGAATAAGACTTGGTGCAAGTGAGCAGAGTTTTGGATTACAGGGAGGCTGAATGTGGGAGGCCAGCTGGGAGTGCGTTAGGATAGTTACGTCTAGAGGGAACAAAGGAATGGATGACAGATTGAGCAATTACATATGCAGATAGTGTGGGAAAAATATTTTGATCAGATTGAATGTTGGAGCAGGCTCAAAGGGCTGAATGGCATACTCCTGCTCCTATGTCCCTATGAACAGCCTGGTTCAGCCTCAGTTGTCAGGGAGAAGGATGGAGCCGGTGGTCAGGGAGTGGAGTTTGTAGCGGGGACTGAAGACAATGACTTCAGTCTTCCTAATATTGAAATGGAGGAAATTTCTGTTCATCCAGACAAGTCAGGATAGTGTGTGACTAGGACGGGATCTTGGAGGTGATGGTGTTCACATACACCTGCTACCCTGGTCCTTTAGGTGGTGGAGGTTGAGATTTCTGGAGACTTTGTCATAGTTCTTGTTGTGTTGTAGATATCCCTTCACCCCCTGCCTCTCCCACCTCTCTCTCCCTCTGCTTCCTTGTAGGCCAGAGCCTTGTGTAGGCCCAGACCGGGTGGCAGGTTCCCTTCCCTGAAGGACATTAGTGAACCAGTTGGGTTTTTATGACAATCCAGCAGTTTTCATGGTCACTTTTTCCTCGTGCCGGCTCCACAAATTCCCAGATTCATTCAGCTCAATTACACAACCTGCCTTTGTGTTTTTGTGGGTTCTCTCTCACTCCCTTTTTTCTGTTTTAAATCAATTTCACAGGGTATTAGAAGGGGAGGATTTGCAGTCGGGAAACTGAAATCAAACATCACATCAGGACCTGACGGAGTCGCACAATTTATCGTAAACTGAATATCATCGGATTTTGAACATGGATGGAAAAGGCACCGTTCACAGTGGAGAGATACCAAGGAAATGTGAGGATTGTGGAAAGGAATTCAGATACCCATTTGAGCTGGAAACTCATCGGTGCACTCACACTGGGGAGAGGCCATTCACCAGCTCCGAGTGTGGGAAAGGATTCAGTCAGTCATCCAGCCTGAAGACCCACCAGCGAGTTCACACTGACAAGAGACCTTTTAAATGCTCAGACTGTGGGAAGTGCTGTAAAAGTTCTGGGGAACTGATGCGTCATCAACATGTTCACATTGACGAGAGACCGTTCAGGTGCTCTCACTGTGGGACTGGATTCAGACGTTCATCTCATCTCACTGTACACCAGCGAATTCACACTGGGGAGAGACCGTTCACCAGCTCCCAGTGTGGGAAGCGTTTCACTGCTTCATCCAACCTACTGATGCACCAGCGAGTTCACACTGGGGAGAGGCCTTTTCAATGTCCATACTGTGGGAAATGCTATAAAAGTCCTGGGAATCTGATGTCCCATCAACGTGTTCACTCTGACGTGAGACCTTTTAAATGCTCAGACTGTGGGAAGTGCTATAAAAGTTCTGGGGAGCTGCTTCGTCATCAACGTGTTCACACTGACGAGAGACCGTTCAGGTGCTCTCACTGTGGGACTGGGTTCAGGCGATCATCTCAACTCACTGTACACCAGCGAATTCACACTGGGGAAAGACCGTTCATATGCTCCAAGTGTGGAAAGGGATTCACCCAGTCCTCCCATCTGCTGATACACCAGCGGGTTCACACTGGGGAGAGGCCGTTCATCTGCTCCGGGTGTGGGAAGGGATTCACTCGCTTATACCATCTGTAGAGACACCAGCAAGTTCACAAGTAAATGCAGTGATTGGATTTTGCTGTTAATCACATCCAGGACTGAACCATGTTCATGGGGGTCTCTTTCTGCTGATGTTAAGAAACTCCAGGTCAGTTATCGGGAGTAATATTCTGGATAAAAGTCAAATAAATAAGCTTTGTGTTAAACTCAGCGTGTATCAATTTTTAATCTCTCAAACACAAGTTAGTTCCTTTCGAAGGGCTCTTCCTCACCCCCGTCTCCTCCATCCTCACCTCCAACAACAAGTGTGAGGAGCTCATGGGGCAGAAAATTACGCTCGGTGGGCGAGTGTCCCGACGTCATCGCGCAGTCCTGCAATATTTCGCCGACAATTAAGAAGCCTGTAAGGCCACTAAGAAGTTAATTAAATTCAAATTTACGCTGCCCATCGAACCTAATGGTTGACGGGCGGGCGAAAAGGCCAAGTGGCCTTTACCTTTTTCAGGAAACCTCATCCACGGGCGAGACGAGGTCGCCTGAAACAAATCAAATTTTACACTTGAATTAAAAACATGAAACAAAAACAGAAAATGCTGGAAAAACTTAGCACGTCTGACAGCATCTCTGGAGAGACAAACCGAGTTTTGCTTCTTTGCAAAAGTATTTTGCAGTATTTTGCTTTTATCGTATTTAATTCACTGCCACTTCTCTTTCAGGAATGCCGACCTTGAAGAAGTACTGCTCTGCAGTATTTTGCTTTTATCTTATTAATTAAAAACATGTCCCTGCTCATGTGACAGAGTGACATGAGGGGACATGTTTCATAACATGTATAAAATCTTTAATTTCTTTTTCAAATCAATCCATCTCCCTGAGACAGCTCTCTGCCTCAGGGAGATTATGTAGCTCGCTCTCGCGTGCATGTACAAAGGTCACACTCGCCCAGCTCGCACTCCTCCCTCCGCCCGCACAGGCAGCGCTGAGCACTGCTGTTCACGTTTCACGCAGCGCAGGCCTTAATTGGCCTCCAGCATGAAATTGCCTTCCGGGCCTGATTGCAGGCAGCGGTCAGCTTCCCGACTGCCCCACTCGCCCCCGCCGAGCCTGCACACCAAGGGCAAAATTCTGCCCATGGAGCTTCCTTGTCACTAAGATTGAGACAATCCGATCAGCTGCCTCTGCTGCTTCCCTCCCTTCCACTAACCCACCGGGACAAACTGCCTTTAAAATTCCCCCTTGTCTGAACCCTGAACTCACATCTTTCTCCAGTTTCTCTCCCATCTCCCTCATGCCCTCTCACTGCTCATCTTGTCCAAGAGACCCACTTTCTGCTGTACTGACCCCACTCTCACTGAACTACTGATCACCCAACTTCTCCATGTCAGCTGATATTATTCACAGTTTTTTCTCTCTCTCCCCTGGTACTGTATCAAAGTGCTTATCCCACACCCAATACTGGATGAGCAGAAATTTCCTCAATTAAAAATTGGAAAGACCAAAGCCATTGTCTTCAATCACTACTACAAATTCCATCCTGTAACTACTGAGACCATCCCTATGAGTTATCATAGGGATACATTGTCCTATGTTTATCAAGCCAGGAATCTTTCTTCCTAAACAAGGGAGAGAGAGAGAGAGAGAGCTATTCTTGTAATGTTCAATAAATTTCTGAAGATTTCATAAGGTTAATTAGACAGTGATTTCTCACAGATCTCCCCACCTTGAGAAGGGAATATCCTTATTGACTTCTCACAACTGATTTCTGACTAACTTCACTATTTCTAAGCTCCGAGCTTGTTTTCCTAATTTCTTGATGACAAACCTTAGATAACATACTAAAGCTACTAGAATGATCAGAATCAGCAACACAAACCATTTAGCCGCCACCAAGAATAAATGTCAAATCTTTTCCACTAAAATGTGATAACTATCGACTTATATTCATCCTCCCTATCAGCTGATCAGCTTACACAATTCTAAATTATTGACATGTTGTAATTACATCTGGTTCAAACAAAAGTTCATGCACAGACTTTAAAGATTCTCCAGCTCTGTTCACCTGCACCCACTTCATGGATATTTTCTAAATCCAGATTCTATTTCCTTCTTCAAATTAATTCAACTCACTTTGATATGTTCAATGTGTTTAATTCTTTCCTGAATGTTTGAGAGACAATTTTTATATGGAATATGTGTTAATGTCTTGACAATTTAAAACATTGTTTCATTCTACTGGCCACAATAATCACTCATGTTCTGTTTTTTTTATTCATTCATGGGATATGGGCTTCGCTGGCTGGGCTAGCATTTATTGCCCATCCCTAGTTGCGCTTGAGAAAGTGGTGGTGAGCTGCTTTCTTGAACCACTGCAGTCCATGTGGTGTAGGTTTACCCACAGTGCTGTTAGGAAGGGAGTTCCAGGATTTTGACCCAACGACAGTGAAGAAATGTTTCCATATCAGGATGGTGAGCAACTTGGAGGGGAATTTCGAGGTGGTGGTGTTCCCATCTATCTGCTGCCCTTATCCTTCTAGATGGTAGTGTTCATGGGTTTGGACGGTGCTGTTGAAGGAGCCTTGGTGAATTCTTGCAGTGGTCATCATCAAACCCCATCTCCTCTCATCCATTTTCCAGCACTTGGCCCGTAGCCCTGTAAGCTGTGGTGTTTCAAGTGTTCATCTAAATACTTCTTAAATGTTGTGAGGGTTCCTGCCTCTACCACCCCCTCAGGCACTGAGTTCCACATTTCACCTGGGCCTGGGGATTTATCCACTTTTAAGGCCGTCATTAGAGACCAAGTCTCAGTTAATCATTGTCCGAATCTGGGGAAGGAAGGGGGAGATTCTGTTAGCAAATGGATTGAAAAATAACAAAGACCAAGTTCCAGCTCATGCCATTCGCACCTTATGATAACATAGTTATGGGATAATCTTGAGATGGATAGAGTTGTATTAGAAGCATTTCAGGGAAGGTTCACACAGTTGATTTCTGGGATGAAAGCGTTGTCTTTCTTTTAAAATTCATTCATGGGATGTAAGCTTTGCTGGCTGGTTCCAGATAGCCCCCACCCTCTGGGTGAAAAGAAAATCCTCAAATCCCCTCTAAACCTTCTGCCCCTTACCTTAAATCTATACCCCCTCAGTATTGACCCCTCCACTAAAGAGAAAAATGTCTTCCTGTCCACCCTATCTATGCCCCTCATAATTTTGTGCACCTCTATCAGGTCCCCCCTCAGCCTTCTCTGCTCTGAGGAAAACAATCCCAGCCTACCTAGTCTCTCTTCATAGCTGAAATGCTCCAGCCCAGGGAACATCCTGAGTGAATCTCCTCTGCACCCTCTCCAGTGCATTCAAGTCCTTCCTGTAGTGTGGCAAACAGAACTGCACAGAATACTCCAAATGTGGCCTAACTAATGCTTTATACTGCTCCATCATAACGTCCCTGCTCTTACGTTCAATGCCTCGACTAATATGTCGACAATGTCTGACACAAAGCTGATTTATTTAACCTTTATCTAAAATTTTAAACTCCAGCTCAGTTACAGGGATTATTAACATCAGCAGAAACAAACCCCAACTGTCGGAAACAGCATGGTTCAGTCCTGGATATGATTAACAGCAGCAATAACAGCAGAGTCCAACCCTGGGAATCACTTGTGAATACAATGGTGTGTCTGCAGGGTGGATGACTGACTGAATCCCTTCCCACACACGGAGCAGGTGAACAGTCTCTCTCCAGTGTGAACTCGCTGATGTTTCAGCCGGAGGGATGGGTGAATGAATCCCTTCCCACACACGGACCAGGTCAATGGCCTTTCTCCAGTGTGAACTCGCTGGTGTGTCAGCAGATCCATTTTGCTTTTATAGCTTTTCACACAGTCGGCATATTTAAAAGGTCTCTTTTCAGAGTGAACACGTTGATGTGAAGTGAGCTGGGTTAGTTGAGTCAGTCTCTTCCCACACTTGGAGCAGTTGAATGGTTTCTGCCCAGTGTGAACTCGCTGATATGTCAGCAGAATCTTTCTGCTATTAAAGCAATTTTCACAGTCAGAACATTTAAAAGGTCTCTTGTCAGAGTGAACAAGTTGATGTGAAGTGAGGGTACTTATCTGAGTGAATCCCTTCCCACAGTCAGTGCAGGTGAACGGCCTCTCCCCAGTGTGAGTGCGCTGATGAGTTTCCAGCTCAGATGGGGATCTGAATCCTAACCCACAGTCCCCACATTTCCGTGGTCTCTCCATGGTGTCGGTGACCCATGCCTCTCCATGTTGGACGATCAGTTGAATCCTTGTCCACAGACAGAACACTTCCCCCTGCTGTGAATGATGAAATGTTTTTTTTCAGTTGGTGTAACAGGTTAAAGCTCCTTCTACAGTCAGTTCACTGGAGCACTTTAACTCGGGTGTATGTGTGTCTCGGTGCTTTTCCAGTCACACTGATGTTTGAAATCTTTTCCCACAGACAGAACAGACAAATATTTCTCCTTCCACAGTCAAAGATCAATGTTATTCAGTCCAATGTCGGGAATTATAGACCAGTCAGCCTGATGTCGGTCGTAGGGAAAATTCTAGAGTCCATTATAAAAGATTTAATAGCTGAACACTTGGAAAACAGTGGCAGAATGGGACAGAGTCCACATGGATTTATGAATGGGAAACCATGCTTGACAAATCTACTGGAATTTTTCGACGATGTAACTCGTAGAGTTGATGAGGGGGAGCCAGTGGATGTTGTTTATTTGGACTTTCAGATAGCTTTCGACAAAATCCCACATAAGAGATTAGCGTGTAAAATTAGAGCACATGGGATTGGGGATGGTGTATTGAGATGGATAGAAAACTGATTGGCAGACAGGAAACAAAGAGTAGGAATAAACGGGTCTTTTTCCGAATGGCAGGCAGTTACTAGTGGGGTACCGCAGGGATCTGTGCTGGGAACCCAGCTTTCACAATATATATTAATGATTTTGGTGAGGGAATTAAATGTAATTTCTCCAAATTTGTAGCTGACACAAAGCTGGGTGGGCGGGTGAGCTGTGAGGAGGATGCAGAGATGCTTCAGTGTGATTTGAACAATCTGAGTGAGTGGGCAGATGCATGGCAGATGCAGTATAATGTGGAAAATGTGAGGTTATCCACTTTGGTAGCAAAAACAGGAAGGCAGATTATTATCTGAGTGGTTATAAATTGAGAGAGGGGAATGTGCAACGAGACCTGGGTGTCCTCATACACCAGTTGCTGAAGGTAAGCATGCAGGTGCTGCAAGCGGTAAAGGAGGCAAATGGTATGTTGGCCTTCATAGTGAGAGGATTCGAGTACAGGAGCAGGGGTGTCTTGCTGCAATTATACAGGGCCTTGGTGAGACCACACCTGGAATATCATGTGCAGTTTTGGTCTTCTTGTCTGAGGAAGGATTTTCTTGCTATAGAAGGAGTGCAGCGAAGGTTTACCCGACTGATTCCTGGATGGCGGGACTGACATATGAGGAGAGATTGAGTCGTTTAGGATTATATTCACTGGAGTTCAGAAGAATGAGGAGGGATCTCATGGAAACCGAGAGAATTCTATCAGGACTAGACAGGGTAGATGCAGGAAGAAGTGTTCTCGATGGTGGGGGAGTCCAGAACCAGGGGTCATGGCCTGAGGATACAGGGTAGACCATTTAGGACTGAGATGAGGAGAAATTTCTTCACCCTAAGAGTGGTGAGCCTGTGGAATTCGTTACCACAGAAAGTAGTTGAGGCCAAAACATTGTATGTTTTCAAGAACGAGTTAGATATAGCTCTTGGGGTGAAAGGGATCAAAGGATATTGGGAGAAAGCGGGAGCAGGCAATTGAGTTGGATGATCGGCCATGATCATAATGAATGGCGGAGCAGGCTCGAAGGGCCGAATGGCCTACTCCTGCTCCTATTTTCTATGTTTTTTTTGTTTCCTGGTGAATCGAGTGACACTGTCAGATCTTGATGTGATATTTGGTTTTAGTTTCCTATCTGCAAATCATCTCCCTCTTGTACCCGGTAAAAGGAGTTTACAAAAATCTCCATCGTATGTACAGGATAGAAATTCAAAACAGACAGTTCGAGTTTCTTTGGAACATTCTTTCCCCAAACATATGGTCCAATCAAACAGAAAGAAGTTCAAATCAGCAACAAAGTCCCAATAAAAGCAAAGGGAACCTTCCTAACTAAACCAGAATGTTGTTTCCAGTGCCTGTGAGACACTCTGTACCCTGAGGTGCCCACTGGATGTGGAAGGTATCAAGCATACCGGTGGACACCGCATGTTCCCTCTCCAGGGACACCCAGACATGGACAGGACCACGGAAGAGAGATCGGCAGCCAATGTGACCACCCCCATTTGTGTCACCCATCCTGGATCTACAAATTCCTGTTTTAAACAGGCCCATGAACAGTTACAGGAAAAGATTCGCTGTCTTACCGCAGCCCCTCTCCCCACCCCTCCTACACTGGGCAACCAGAGATTAGGATTGTGGGGCTGAAGTGTCAACAAAGGCTGTGAATCAGTCCCATAGGGGCTGCAGCCTCTCAGTCTGAACATTTACATGGCCCATGGACTCCTCTAGGCTGCAAACATCACCTGCAGCCTGGGAGTGGGTAAAGCTGCTGAAAACCCTGTCCCCCAGCCTAATTTAATATATTCCGGGCACAAGGACCCTGTTGGGAAACAGGACCGTGAGGCCCCGCCCACTCACTGTTGCCGCAACAGGATGGCCGCGCATGCGCCCTACAACTTACTGAAAAAAGATGGCGGCCGTTATCCTGGGTTTGGGTCTCGGGGATAAAAATTAAAAAACTCAATAAAATTAGAGATGAAATGATAGAGAAACCTGAATGTAACAGAACATCCATTATCCACCGGAAAGATCGGGAGTGGGAATTGTCCATCTCAGTCTCGTCAATAGATACTTAATGAGGGGACATTATTCTCTGTGTCTTTCCCGGACCTGGAGATGGAAAAGGGGCAAATGAATGAACTTTAAACATCTCGTCCACTTGGCACAGAAACTGTCTGAAACTCAGAATAGAAACCACATGGAACAAAATACTGACAAATACTCAACTGTTGGCTACAAATAAATAAAAATATATATTGGGGGAGGTGGTGCCACAGTGGGAATGTCACTGGACTAATAATCCAGAAAACCAGCTTGATGCTCTGGGGACAGGGGTTCAAATCCCACCACAGCAGCTGGCGGGATTTAAAATAATTATTAAATCTGGAATTGGAAGCGAGTCTCAATAAGGGCGACAATTCAGCCATTGTTGATTGTCATAAAATCCCACCTGGTTCACTAATGTCCTTTCGGGAAGGAAATCTGCCGTCCTTACCTGGTCTGACATGTGACTCCAGATCCACATTGAAATGTGGCTACTGTTAAATACCATCTGAAATGGTGTGGCAAGGACTTGCTTCAAGGGCAACAAATGCTGTCCCTGCCCACATTCCATGAAAGAAAGTTTTTAACACCACCGCCACTGAATGGCTACAATTTCGGAAGGAAGTGAAGACAGAGGGTCCAGAAAAGATGCAAGAAAACGGTTCCCCTTCCAAGGATAACAAACCAACTTCACCTCGCCTAATTGAAGTTCCAATCTCTCGTGAATCTTTCCTCCACACTCTCACATTCTTCCTAAAGCTCAGAATTGGACATAATACTGCAGTTGTGTCCAAAGCAGTGTTTTATTCAGGTTTATTCTAACTTGGTTGATTTTGTACTTTATTCCCATATTCATAAAGCCCAGGATTCCACATGCTTTATTCACTGCTTTCTCAGCCTGCCCCGCCATCTTCAATGATTTGTGCACATAAAGCCCCAGATTACGCCGCTCCTGCACCTTTTTACACTTGTATCCTTTATTTTATATTGCCTCTCCTTGTTCTTCCTACCGAAATGAATCACTTCACACCTCTGTGAATGAAATTTTATCTGCCACCTGTCTGCCCATTCCACCATCGTGTCTATGTCCTCTTGAGGTTAATCACCATCCTCCCCACTGTAAACACAACTTGAAAATTTGGTGTCGTTTGCAAATTTTGAAATGTAGCCCTGTACACACAAGTCTAAATCATTAATATATATCAAGAAATCAGTGGTCTGACCACCGACCCCTTGTGATCCCACTGTATACTTTTCCTCAATTTGAAAAAGCAACCGTTCACCATGCATGTTGTTGCCTGTCACACAGCCAATGCTGCCTCTGCCCGATGGATTTTAACTCTGTTGACACGCCTGTTACTTGGCACTGTATCAAATGTCGTTTAGCAGTTCATGTGCACATCAACTGTGTTACCCTCATCAACATTCTCTGTTGCCTTATCAAAAACTCAAGAAATTTAGTTCAACACTTGAACAAATTATACAAGTGACTTAATTTTGACCTGAATTGCCGCTTCTAAATGCTTTCCCACACAGAGGTTAAACTGACTGGTCTGTCAATCCTGGGCTGACCCTTCCATTTAAGATTACTAAGGATTTAATATTAGTGCCAGGAAGTGTGGGGAAAACGTGAGGAGTTGTGAAATTGTAACATTTAAAGACACTGATAACTGATAAATAGCTCAATAAATAATCAGTTTTCAAGACATAAAGTACAGATAAATTAATTTATGAATAACTGAATTGAATTATTAATAATGTCAGGTAGAGTGCTTGGAATGGAGAAGCGAAAATTACTGCAATGCTTAAAACATGAAATGAAAAGATTAAGAACTGGAAACACTCAGCAGGTCTGGAAGAATCTGTAGAGAGAGAAACAGAATTAACGTTTCAGTTCTGTGAGCCATTGAAAGGTGGAAGAGGAACAGAAGGGAAGGTCTATGAAAGGCTGCAGGGCGAGAGAGATTAACTGACAAAAGGCTTCATAATGCAAGGTCAAAGGGAGTGGTAATGGGACTATTAAAAACACAAAAGATGCTTCTAGATTAGGTGTGAATGGCACGATAATAACAGTCTGAATGCAATGTGAAAAAAATGAGAGAAATAAGAAAGGAAAACTAGGACTCAAAGAAATAAGGAACAAATGAGGTAAGAGATAATTACTTGGTTAGACAGAGATCCAGGGACAAAAGCAGAAGGTGGGATTCACTTTGAATGAAGCAGCGGGATAGAGACAAGTCAGAGAATCAAAGAATGGTTGCAGCAAAAGAAGGAGGCCATTCAGCCAGTCGTGTCTGTATTAGGCCCCTGAAGGGACAATTTACCTAATGCCACGTCCCTGCCTTTGCCCCATAGCCCTGCAGTTAAACAAGATTGAACAAGTCTTCAACAAAACTTTTATGAAACAAGATATTTACGCGAAGGGACAGCAGAAAAAAAAAGAAAAGCAACTTGTTTACAGAGTGAATCGGGGGCGGGAAGCAGCATAATGTACCTGTGCAGGTCAGTGAGGATCCCCAAAGTCCATCAGCCGTCTGCATGCAGTGTTTAGTGGGCCCTGGGGGAGGGGAGAATGGAACCATTTGGGACACAGCACAGGGCAGGAGGTCACCCCTTCCCCACTGTCCTGGTAACACGAAGGACTCACCTTGGACTGTCCCAAACCTGGGCCGGGCGGGGTCAAGCTGCAGGAAGCTGCAAGCTGGTAGGTTGAGCTGTGAACTGGGTGGAGTTTGTCCCCTTCACTGTCAGGGCTGACGGCCTGAAGGTGCTGGGGATATGGTTCGCAGGGACCAGAGCATGCGTTAGAAACTGGAAGGAGCGAGTGTCTATGGTGAAAAGGAAACTGGGCATGTGGGAGCGACGCTCCCTCTCCATTGCGGGTAAGAACCTGGTCATCAGGTGTGAGGCACTCTCGCTGTTGCTGTACGTGGCGCAGGTCTGGCCCATTCCACACTCCTGCGTGGTGGCGATCACTCGAGCCATCTTCCGCTTTATCTGGAGGTCAAAAATGGATCGTGTCTGCAGGGACGCGATGTACAAGCCTCTAGATAAAGGGGGAAAAAACGTGCCCAACATCGCCCTCATACTGATGGCCACCTTTGTGTGTGGCTGCATCAAGCGGTGCGTAGACCCTCAGTATGCAAACACCAAGTGTCACCACGTGCTGAGGTTCTACCTGTCCCCGGTGTTGCGAAGGATGGGTCTGGCCACGCTGCCGCAGAACGCTCCAAGTAGTTGGACCGTGCCGTACCACCTGTCCCTCGTGGAAAAATTTATGCAGAAAAACCCCTTTGACCACAAGTCCATCAGGCAGTGGTCAGCACGTAACGTCTTAGAGGCCCTGAGGGAAAAGGAGAGGGTGGATCCTGTGGGATGGTTCCCCGAGCAGACTGTCAAAGTCATTTGGCAGAATGCCTCATCGCCAGAACTTTCCAACAAGCACCAAGACGTGGCTTGTCTGGTGGTGAGAAAGGCCCTCCCCGTCAGATCCTTCCTACACGCCAGGAGTCTCACCCCCTCTGCACGTTGCCCTCGAGGTGGCTGTGGTGGGGAAGAGACCGTTGTTCACCTCCTTGTAGATTGTGCCTTTGCAAAGAAGGTCCGGAGAGAGATGCAGTGGTTGCTGTCGAGGTTCATCCCGAGCAGTTCTGTGACACAGGACTCTGTGCTCTACGGGCTGTTCCCAGGGACACACACCGAGACAAACATCAACTGCAGCTGGAGGATCATCAACTCGGTGAAAGACGCGCTTTGGTCTGCCCGAAACTTGTTGGTCTTCCAGCGCAAAGAGTTGTCCCCGACCGAGTGTTGCAGACTGGCACATTCCAAAGTCCAGGACTACGTGCTGAGGGACGCACTAAAGCTTGGGGCAGCCGCTGCAAAGGCGCAATGGGGAAGGGTCGCTGCCTAAGAACTTTCTGCCACAGCGCACCGAGGGACTGGGAACTGTTTAAATCCCCTCGGGCTGTACAGCTCAAAATGAATGTCTGCAAATGATTGTAATATTGTTTGTTCTGATGCACCTGGTGATACATGTTGTAAAAGTTGAACCTGATTGTACCTTTGTAATGGTGTTTTTGAAATGGTTTGGAATGTGGTTGAAGATATTTTATGAATAAAGAATATTTTTGCAAAAAAAAAAAAATCACGACTTTAATAAAGACTTCCTAGACAAACCTCTGGGTTCTGAGTGTTCACTCCGTTTTTCTGCGACAGATGGCGACGAGGATGGGATCCGACTGAAGTCCAGTGGCCCCTTAAGTTGGAGAGGTATTTGAAAACCTGGACCGTCGGATCTTTGAAAAAGAACCCTCGCGGAGAAAGGGAGAGACTCTCCTAAATTGGTGAGAATACGAACTGCATCCGAGCTGAAAGGGGGAGTGCAGTTAAATAGCGTCCCAGCTACCTCTTAATTGGAGAGGTGGCCTCTTAAGTTGGAGAGGTGGCCTCTTAAGTTGGAGAGGTGAAAGGGGGATGAACAAGCATCCTAGCTGAAAGGGGGTGTGCTTGAAAAAGGGTAGCTACCGACCGAAAAGATTTGAAAGACCCAAGGATTTGGAAGAATTGTTGAGGAATTCTTAAACACCGGTGGGCGCATAGGTAGGCAAAACGCACTGCGCTGTTTAATTGTGTTTCCATTCCAGATAAAATGGGAAATCGTGGCAGCAGAGAGGCATCTGCCGCATCCCCGGCTCCACGGGAATTCAAAAACAGACCAAAGCCAGAACCCAAATCAGGAACTTTGAAGATGGGCAAGAGAACGGAAAAACGCATGAAAATGGTATCCAGGGCTCGGCAGAAGGTAGGAGATCTGCTGGTCCCTCCGGGGTCGCCAGCCGACGTTGTTATAACAGAACCGGGAGAGGACAGGTATGCGGTGCCTTTTCGTAGTGACTGAAATGGCTGGACACAAGGGGAATGGCCGTATGGCGGGCAGTTTTAAAATACCCCTCATCCAGACCTGGTGGGATGGAGTTGCGAATGGGGCCGGAGATCCTACTTGGGATTTTAATTATATGCTGGGTTGTTTTGAAAAATGGATGGCAAAGCGGCATCAGCCCCCCAAACAAAAAAGTAAACAAGAGGGTTTGGCTTCTGATAATGAGACCCCGACCAACCGAGCGAGTACCCCTGATACCACCCTAAAGGAGAAAACTCACGCTCCAGAGCCTGAAAACCCCTCTGCCCCTCCGCCTTATCCCACTAACTGCGGACTACTGGGGCCTTATCCCCAGTTCCCTAGACTCATGTCGCCCGTTTCTGACAGCCCTTGTCAGCCTCCTCTACCTGATACCCTGACAGGAGAACTAATAGAGATGGTAGCGGCTTGGAGACAGTGTAATAATGTAGCGAGACCGGGTGCGGAAGCTGGAGCTGAGGCAGAAGCGGGTCTGGGACCATCAAATCCAGTCCCAACTGACGACCAGCGTGAACACCCTTCCCGATTCAGGGGGTCGGAATCTGATAGTGAAAGTAAGAAAGTGACTCAGCTAAATGGAGCCATCACGCGAAGCCTCTCTAGACAGATAGCAGCTGACTCTGCCTCTCATGCATTTAAGGCCCCTAAAATAATGATTGGAGACATGGCCGGACTTAAACCTTGGACCCCAGCTGAGGCTCGCGCCATGGTAGCCGAGGCACCCAACCCCATTAAGCGTCCCGCAGCCTTCCTCAATTGGTTGGAGCAAATGTGTGCAATTTATCCACCCCTTCCAGGCGACTTACAAGCCTTATTAAAATTTGCTTATGGCAGCTCCTGGGCCACATTCCGGTGCCACCTGGGGAAAATGGGGATTGGCGGTCCGATGATGATCAAGCTGACATGGGAAATGAAAGTTTAGAGCATTGGTTACGAGGGAGGGGATGTATTGCAATTATGGGGGCAGCACAGAGACATGGGGACCTGGGGGAATTAACTCGGTGTTTGTAGAGGAAAGATGAGGGCGCCCCTGATTTTATTGCCAGATTCAGTAATACCTGGGAAGAGTATGCAGGCGTTCCCTTGGAGGGCAACGGGCCCTTGGCTATTCAGACGCTGCTGAACTGTATGCTGCCCCAACAAGCCCAGGCCTTTAAGATGCGAAATCTAAATTGGCAAACTATGCGCTGGTCCGAAATTACCACTACCTTGGTCAATATGGACCGTGAGGGACTGTTTGCTAGCCCCCGGGAGGGCCCCAAACAACAAAAAACCCAATTCTATCGTCAGGAACAGGGCAGATGTAAGGGACAGGCTAGGGGTCTGAGACAGGACAAATCCCAAGACATTTGCCGTAAATGCGGTAAGAAAGGGCACTGGGCCAGGGACTTCCCATCTACTCCCCCCAAGGAGCCTGCTATGCCACACAGGCAGCCGATAACTGCGGTTCCCTCCTTTACTTATAATAACCCTTTTCCACAAAATTAGCGGGGCCCAGGGGAGGTTATGGTACAGGGAGCGGTTATATCACTTTCCCAAGACTCGGAAGCACAACCTACAGTAACCCTTAGAATAGGAGATACTCATTTACGAGCCTTGGTGGACACTGGCGCTACCCTGTCCTCTGTACCCCCCTCCCTGTGATTGCCCCTTAGTCAGAACAGGGTAGTGACTGTGGGAGTGTCTGGGGTTCCTTTATCATAGACCCTATCGAAACGGGTTGTTTTATCATTAAAAGACAATCGTGTAGAGGAGACACTGATAGTATCAGCAACCACTCCCTTACCCCTGCTAGGACGCCAGACCCTGTGCAAATTAGGAGACACTATCTACTGTACCCCTCAGGGTATGTATACGGAGGTACCCTCGCCCCAGACCCATAAGCTAATGTCCCTACTCCTTACCCCCGAAGCTGAGCCCGAACCGACCTTACACTGCTGGCAACTTGAGGGTAACCCTTATGCGGCAAAGATGGGCCGCTTGTGGCAGGAAATTGATAAGCTGCCGTTTTTAACTCCTGTTCGGACTCTGAAAAGCCTGTTACAGGTGGTGCAGTATTACTCTCGCTTACACTGTACTGTGTGGATTACAATGACAGATGACCCTGAGTATCACCAAAAGGCCAATGCTCTTGCAGGACAGTTAACCTCCGTCAGCCCCGACCGCTACATTTATTTCGGGGAAGCGGGCACAGGCGTCCCGGTGCACCTAACCACAGAGCAGCAGCCCCTGTTCCGTATGGACCTTGATTCAAGCCCCACTTGACACTCGCTAATCGCCCCTCTTCCTGGCAAAGCACATAGATCCCATGATTAAACGGTTACAGTCGGCCTCTACCTCTGAATGCATTGGATCTTTTGAGTGGTTTGGACCTGCTGAGGGTAGAATATACCTCCCTGGTATTTCCTGTCAGTTAATCGACCCTCTTGCTGAATTTCAGCGGCAGCAGCCCCCTGAGCAGCCCAGCCTCATTGGCCCTCCAGCCTTGGACATAATCAATAGCGATTTGTAGGCCCTGCACAATACTCATGTAGGCCGAGTGCTCACCGCCCGGGCCACCTTGTCATACTACGAAAGGATGTTGTGCTGCCCTGCATTCGACAGTACTGACTGACCCCTGAAGCTGAGGCAGGCATCGTATCAGTCATAGACTCCCTGCTCCAACAAGGGCTTCTCAAGCCTACTGTCAGCACCTGTAATACACCAATACTGCCTATACCTAAAGTTGGACGGCCAGATGAATGGCGTTTTGTGCAGGACTTGCGAGCTGTAAATAACATTGTGATTCCCATAGCCCCGGTGGTGCCCGATGTAAATGTGATTCTATCCTCTATCCCGTCTGAAGCTGCGGTCTACACTGTAGTTGACTTGTGTTCTGCATTCTTCTCTATCCCTCTCCGCCCTGGATAGCCAGTATTTGTTTGCTTTTACATATAAAGGACGACAATATACCTGGACACGGTTTCCCGAAGGGTATACAGAGAGCCCCGCTGTGTATGCAGCTGCTGTGAAATGTGATTTGGAAGAATGCTGTCTGAATGGAAACTCTACCCTGATACAATATGCAGATGACCTTTTAGTGGCCTCACCTACCCTGGTGGACGGTGTAGAGGACTCAGTGACTTTGCTCCAATTCTTAGCTACAAGAGGCCACAGGGTATCGAGGTCTAAACTACAGTTCTGCCAGTCACAAGTCCAGTACCTGGGATTCACCTTGAAGGCTGGAACTCGGCAAATAGGACCTGAGCGAGTACAGGCTATCCTACGAATACCCCCTCCGAAGACTAAAAAGGAAGTCCTTTCTTTTCTAGGCACGGTTGGCCATTGTCGACAATGGATACCCGATTATCGCCTGCATGATGCTGTCCTCCGTGCTGCTACTCTGAAAGAAGCACCCGCACTCGTTCAATGGACTCCAGAACGGGAGTCAGCATTCCGAGCCCTCAAGACAGCTGTAACAACAGCCCCGGCTTTGGGGCTACCTAACGATGCGCGCCCTTTTCAGTTGCACGTCTGTGAGAAGGAAGGAATCTCCATGGGAGTGCTTACACAGGACCATGGAGGAGGAAGGAGGTCAGTTGTTTACTACTCTACGGCTCTCCCTGCTGTAGTACTGGGAATGCCTGCTTGTCTCCGTGCCATCGCAGCCACCGCTGCCATGGTCGAAAAGTCTTTACCGTTGGTCCTCGACCACCCTTGTCAGGTGCGAGTAGCCCATGCTGTCATGTTACTTTTAAACTCCGTGTCTACACAACATTTTACTGCCTCACGACGTACGGGATACGAAGTAATTTTGCTATCACACCCCTATTATACTTACCGCCAATCGCCTGCAATAATCCTGCCACCTTTGTGCCGGAGCTTGACTGCCTCACAGTGGTCGAACAGTCCACTTCCCCCAGGGTGGATCTGCGGATAGACCCCCTGCTCGATCCGGATGTTATCTTTTACACTGACAGCTCTTCTCATCGACCAAGAGACTATTTATTCCTCGCCGGTTATGCCATCGTGGACCCACACCACACTGTGGAAGCCTATGCATTGCCCCCTGGCACTTCAGCGCAGGCAGCGGAACTTATTGCCCTCACCCGAGCCTGCATCCTGGCCGGTGATCAGGCAGCCAATATTTACACCGATTCCCGCTATGCCTTTGGTGTTGTGCATGATTTCGGACAGATATGGAAAAATCGGGGTTTTATTACATTAGCGGGAAAGTCCATCAAGCATTCCCAACTTGTATTATACCTCCTCGAAGCAATTCAATTGCCCAAGCGCCTGGCAATTATTAAATGTGAAGCACACACTAATTTAACTGATGATGTCTCCAAAGGAAATGCCCGCGCTGACCAGGCAGCCAAAGGAGTAGCTGCCGCACAAGTACCTCTCCTGCAAGCTCTCCGCGTCCCCAGCCACCCTCCCATCCCTGTTTTAGAGTCTTCTGAACTACAGATAGCGCAACAAAACTCTACTCAACAGGAAAAGCGGACATGGGAACGGGCACAATGCAGTTCTAAGGAAGGATTTTGGTTTCATCCGGATGGACAGGTGGTATGTCCCCGAAGTCTGTTTTTGCCCCTGTATCGCCTAGTACATGCACAGGCACATGCAAAGGAGGGATGCAACATGCGATTAACCAACAATGGTTTGCGCCAGGCATAACCCCAACCATACAAAAAATCACTCGCTCTTGTTCAATTTGCCAGCAGAATAACAAAGGGCCAGCAGCCAAGTATGATCACCTCCCGATGCTCAAGATACCTTTCGAAAATTTACAGATTGATTTTGTACATATGCCCCCGGCCTTGGGATATAAGTATATGCTAGTGATAGTAGACATGTTCACCCGAAGGGTAGAAGCTTATCCCACACGAAAAGATGATGCTCGAACGGTAGTGAAAATATTGTGGAAAGAAATAATACCTAGATACGGAATACCTATGGGAATAAATAGTGACCGAGGGACTCACTTTACCAGAAAGATAGTAAAAGACTTAGCGCAGGTTATGGGATTTCAGTGGGAATTGCATATTCCCTACCAGCCAAAGTCCTCAGGGATGGTAGAAAGGGTAAATGGGGAATTAAAAAACGCCCTGTCTAAAGTTTGTCAGGATAATAAACTCCCGTGGCCAGAAGCACTCCCAGTAGTGCTTTATGCTATGTGAAATAGAAAAAATAGAGCCACTGGAATAATGCCCCATGAAGCTCTTATGGGACGTCCTGTGACTATTGGAGCCCAGGCCCCTGTATGTGCCGAAAATTTAGCCTTAGTATGGAACGATGAACAGACTTTGGCTTACGCCTAAGCACTATGCAAAACTGCAGCTGAATTGCATGAAAGGGTAAGGCGGGCTCAGGTGACCGCAGAAGATACTCCTATACACAACTTCCAGCCAGGTGATCAAGTGTATGTAAAAAATCTAAATAAAGACTCTCTTTCTCCTAGGTGGAAAGGACCCGACCTCGTGTTGTTAACAGCTCGGACAGCTTTGAAGGTTGAAGGGAAGGAAGACTGGATCCATGTCACCCGCCGTAAAAAACATTGTCTGGCGACAGTATAGCAACTGTTACTAAGTGACTTAACTTGCATTATGTATAGGATATTGTTCTTTGTTATATTCCGCGGAGTATGCCCAAGGGACCCTCACCCAAACACCTTTTTGTTTCTATGCCACACCAATGCTAGAGAGTTAGGTCAGGGTGCCTGTTGGATATGTGCCCGGACTCCCCAACATGGGAGAGAGACGGGTAATTGGCGTGCTGTTCCTCTAAATGACACTGAGTATGCTGACGTTCGAACTTTTGATATTGTAACACCGCAGCACAATATGTTTAGGGGTTGGTTCCGTCGCTCTCCACCTGCCAATGGGTGGAACTACACAGAACATGGGATTAGAATTAGATCCCCACTAGAGCCGGTAAACGCCACCTGCTGGTGTTCCAACCTTACACTGAGCACTTATGATCTGGGATGAAGCTCCTGTCATACTACAGTATCATACATCTTTGGCCTATCTGTCCGAAAGCCCGCCGGTGCTGAACATCCACCAGACCCTCTTAATGGTACATATTGGGTTTGTGGAGATAAAGCTTACCCCTGCTTGCCTGGGATGCCTCAGCTGTCCTTTTTATCTAACATGTCTGTAGGAAATTCGGAAAAGAACAAAACCACTCCCACCTGGAGTGGCTGTTGCTACCTAGCATACTTAAATCCCTATCTTCGCCATATAGGTAAATCAGATATGCACCCACATTGGTGCCTACATCGCCGTGGCATCTCGGAATCTGAACGATTCTGGATGATTGCTTTGCCCCCTTATGGATCGGCTCGTAATTCACGTGAAATTATCAACCTGGCAGCTGCGCTTGAAAAAGTCGCTAATTCAACGGCTGATGCTCTGATTAAAACACAGAAGCAGATCTCAGCCAGCACCACTGAAATGATAGCATTATGCCTAACCATATTACAAAACAGGATGGCCCTTGACTTCCTTCAGCTGAAAAAGGTGGCACTTGTGCTATGATAGGCTCAGAGTGCTGCACTAATGTCCCCGATGTCTCTGAAAATATCACTGACTTGGGAAAGCATGTCTTGGACAAGGTACAAGAAATAATGAAGGCTGGGGAAAGTTCGAGCGATTTTTATAAAAAAGATTCTCAGTGGTCTACAATACCAGGCTGGTTTTCCGGTTGGGGAAGTTGGTTGCTATACTTTTTAACTGGGATAGTCATAGCATGTATCATAGGGTGCTGTGCGTGTGTTACTTTATGGATTTGCTGCTCCCAGATTATCAATAGTGTCTCCACTGGATTAGGGAGTGCCCCAATCATTACCCAAATGATGCACACTGGCCCCAGCGAAGCCCACTGGTGGGGAGAGAAAGTTTACCCCGCCAGGGACCGGCCTTTTCCTCATGGTTATGAACCCCCGTATGATGATGAAGATATTATTCCTCACTGGTGTTAATCTAAAAGAAAAGATTAACAAGGAGGGACTGTGGAGGAATAAAATACGTGTGTAATTGGGAATGAAAGAAAATACACTTATAATTGTGAATGAAATAAATACACGTACAATTGTGAATGAAATAAAATACACGTATAATTGTGAATGAAATAAAATACACGTATAATTGTGAATGAAATAAAATACACGTACAATTGTGAATGAAATAAAATACACCTATATTTGTGAGAGAAATAAACTTAAAATACATGTATAATGTAATTTACTGTAGACTGTCCCCAAACAGTCACGCAGCCAGCACATAAATTAGCAAATCAAAGGGCCAGTGCTACCTTCCCAGACTAAGGGGCTCTGGATGTCAGATATGGTGGCAAAATCTAAGAGAAAAAAACTATTGTGTGTGTGCATTGCCCAGGATATGTAACCAATTATCACTGTCTATTTGCTAAACCATTGACATTGTCCTGTCTATTTGCTAAACCATTGACATTGTCCTGTCTAATCGTTAAGCCATTAACACTGATCGCTATCTTTTGAAACCATTTGAAACTTTTGTAATTGCCCAAGTTTCTGTCACGAACCTTTTGCTATATCTATGTGTGCAAAGAGGTGTTAGGCAGAGACTGGTTCACTCCATTGTATGTGACTCGGCTCTCCGTGATATCACGACTTTAATAAAGACTTCCTAGACAAACCTCTGGGTTCTGAGTGTTCACTCCGTTTTTCTGCGACAGATTCTGTGGTGACAAGTGGTCCTCGTGTTTTTATCTGAGACAGGCCTCAGCCCAGTCATTTGCCCCGAGTGTTGATGTGATGGTTCAAGTGAAGAGATGCCGGGTACCGGGAGCAGCAGGAACAATAAATAAAACCGAGGTGTCGGTAAATACTGATATAGTTTATTTGTATCTAGTTCCATTTTTATGAATTCTGCTGAATGTGGCCCTTGCCCAGTGTCAGGATATTGGATCAGAGCCACCATGGAAAATGAATTTGACACTGGTGAGATAGACAATGTCAACTGGATCCTCAGTATCTCTAACCTCCTCCAGCCCCACAACCCTTCCTGTAAATACAAGGTGTTGTTCTTGGATTACACCCTGAGATAGACAATGTAATTATATTTTAACCTTTATTCTTCAAGTAAAGTATCTCTCTTCGGGCTGTTCTCAAGGTTGTGCAAGATGAAACCAAACAGTGATTTATTTGTACTTCTTGCAGTTTAGTTACTGTATTCACTGCTCACGATGTGATCTGCTCCACATTGGGAAGACCAAACACAGATTGGGTGATCACTTTGTGGAACTACCTCCATTCAGTCTGTCAGCTTGAATCTGAGCTTCCGGTCACTTGTCATTTTAATTCTCTGCCCCACTCCCACTCTGACCTCTCTGTCCTCAGCCTCCTGCACTGTTTCAATGAAGCTCAATGGGGGCTCGAGGAACAGCTCATCTTTCAATTCGGCACTTTACAACCTTCCACACTCAACATCGAGTTCAGCAGTCTCTGCACCAACAAAGAGTTGTCAGGATCTGGAACATTCTACCTGAAAAGATGCTGGAACCTGATCCAGAACTCACTGCCTACGAGCAGCTCACTGCCTACGAGCAGGCTGGAAGCAGACATGATCAATGCTTTAAAATTGAATTGGACCAGCATTTAAAAGAAATAAATATGCAGGGGGTTGAAGACACAGCGGGGCAATGAGACAGACTGGACTGCTCTACTGAAAGCTGGCATGGATTCAATGGGCTGAATGGCCTCTTTCTGTGCTGTAATTACACTGATGCATTTGTTTGACCACTCCTCATAATTTAACCCTTGGAGTCCAGTTGTTATTCAGGTACATCTGCACTGCTCTCTCTCTAAGGCCAATATAGTCTATCCTTCCTAAAGTGTGATGCCCAGAACTGAACACAGTATTCCTGTCCTGATGAAAGGTCATGTTGACTCGAAACATTAACTCTGTTTCTCTCCACAGATGCTGCCAGGCCTGCTGAGTACTTCCAGCATTTTTTATTTTTATTACAGTGGTTCAGGTGCAGCATAACCAGGATTTTGAAAATGTTGGTGCTTTTCCCACAAACAGAACAGACAAACTTTTTTCCTTCCACAATCAAAGTCCGATGATATTCAGGTCCTGAGGAATCGAATGACTCTGTTAGATTTTGATGTGAAGTTTGGTTTGAATTTCCCCGTCTCCAAATCCGTCCCATTGAAAACCCTTTACAAAGGAGATTATAAAAAATTCATCCCTGTCAGTCCAGGATAGAAATTAAGAGACAAACATTTCTCTGGGTTGGAGTTTGCTGTGTGTAAATCCTCCCCTTCTAACCCCCTGTAAAAGGAGTTTCCAAACACGGTGTAAACTGGGCTCCGGGAGTTTGTATTCCGGGTTTGGTGTCCTACACCGGGTGTTTGTGAATCCTCCCAGTCCACCCTCCGGCTCCATTCCTCTCCTGCACTCGGCCCTTTCTCAGCCGCTGGACTTTCAACCCGACCGCCTTGATCCCGATCCCCACACGCGCTGCGCATGCTCCAATTCAAACCCGGCCACGCCCCTCATTCACTCCGATTGGTCGGAGGAACAGCCGGTCCCGCTGGTCCTCCAGGCCCGCCCCCTGTCCCTATTGGTCCGGAGCTGCCGTCAATCATTGTGAGCTGGAGCATGTGTAGCGCGTGAAATCAGGCGTGAAGAGAGCTGGAGCGAGCGGATTTAAAATGCGGGATTTACAAAGACCGAGTGCGGACTGAGAGCTGGAAAAAAAACCCCGTGAGCATAGATAGGGCTGGCGGGTGAGTTGGGAGGCTTTATGAATTCACTGTCTCTGTCATAAACCCTCAATAATGAATCATCCTTCAAACCACAGATTGGGCCATTTCTCCGGAAGTACAAAAAGCTAAAAGCTACTGTGGATACTGGAAATCCAAAACAAAAACAGAATTACCTGGAAAAACTCAGCGGGTCTAGCAGCATCGGCGGAGAAGAAATCAGTTAACGTTTCGAGCCTTCATGGCCCTTCGGCAGAACAGTTCTGTTTTTGTATCCGGAAGTACGCCCGAGTTAACGGCCGCCAACTTTATTCGGGGGCAAGGAGCAGCAGAGCGCATGTGCGGTCACCATCTTTATAGGGGGCAAGGATTTTCAGAGCGCATGTGCAGTCACCATCTTCATAGGGGGCAAGAAGCAGCAGAGCGCATGTGCGGTCACCATCTTTCTAGGGGCAAGGAGCAGCAGAGCGCATGTGCGGTCACTATTTTTATAGGGGGCAAGATGCAGCAGAGCGCATGAGCCGTCACCATCTTTATAGGGGGCAAGGAGCAGCAGAGCGCATGTGCGGTCACTTTATAGGGGGCAAGGAGCAGCAGAGCGTATGTGCGGTCACCATCTTTATATGGGGCAAGGAGCAGCAGAGCGCATGAGCGGTCACCATTTTTATAGGGGGCAAGGAGCAGCAGAGCGCATGTGCGGTCACTTTATAGGGGGCAAGGAGCAGCAGAGCGCATGTGCGGTCACCATCTTTACATGGGGCAAGGAACATCAGCGCATGTGCGATCACTATCTTCTATTAACATCATAAATCATCCCAGTGAGCTTCACAGGAAATCATAAAATAAAGTATAACATTCAGACACACAAGGAGGTGACCAAAATACTTAAATAGTCGCTTGTTTGTACAGAATTTGATTATTAACGAAAACAGAGACAAGCTGTCAAAGCTTTTCCTGTTGCACTCACCAGGACAGACGCAAGAATCCCAAATTTCAAAGGGAACCACAATTTATACTGCACGAGAAAAGGGTGCTTATTGGTTGGCCCGTCGGCTCTGATTGGTTGTTGCCATGGACAATACAGCCAGGAGCTGTCATCCCCTCTGCTTTTGTTTAATTCCACAAAAGACCCCGTGCCTGGACTTGTTCCTTCTGCCTGCAGAGGACAGGTCCCTGTGGATGAACATACGTAGCTTCTAGCAAGTGTAAGTGAGCCACATTACAAGCCTGACTGATAATTTTTGAGATTTGGTATTCTTCCCTCTATCCTGATGAGTACAAGATAAAATGTTTTGACAGAATGTCTTTTTTTATTAATACTCAGTTGTCTTAAAGGGGGAAAGTGTGGTAGACAGAGGGAGAGAATCTCAGAGCTTGGGGTCGAGGGAACTGAAGGCACGGACACTAATGGTGGAGCAATTAAAACAGGGAATGCTAGAATTAGAGCAGTGCAGATATCATAGAGGGTTGTGGGTTTGCAGGAGCCACACAGAAAAGAGAGGAGGCCATTGGGGGATTTGAAAACAACGATGAGAATTTTAAAATCGAGTTGCTCCTTGAACGGGAGCCAAGGAAGGTTAGGGAACGGGCCTAGCTGTGAGTGAAGACACAGACAGCAAAAATATGGATGTCTTCAAGTTTATGGAGGGTAGAATGTGGGAGACCAGCCAGGAGTGTGTTGGAATGGTCGAGTCTGGAGGTAAACATGGCAGTGATGAGGGTTTCAGCAGCAGATGAGACACTCCTGAGACAGGGGTGAGGTCGGGTGATATTACGGAGGTGGAAACAGGTGATCTTAGTGATGGCACAGACATGAGGTCAGCAGCTCATTTCGAGATCAAATGTAATACCGAGGTTGTGAACAGACTGGTTTAATCTCAGACTGTTCCCAGGGAAAGGGATGGAGTTGGTATCTGGGAAATGGAGATTGGAGCAGGGACTGAAAACAGTGTCTTCAGTCTTCTCAGTGTTTAATTGGAGTTAATTAGTCATCAGGAAGAGAAGCAGGAACCAGAATGGGCCATGAGACTGATCCCAGGTTTAACTTAGTTAGAGAGGGAGAGAAGGAAGGAAGGAAACCCTGGGAGGTTTGGAGAAACCACCTTCATAATCGCTCATTAAATCACCACACAATAAGTTTTGGACACAAGGTTAACGTCTTCTATTCTGTATGGTCGTACAGGGGGTTTCAGATTAATGTTTTGTCACGAGTAATCACTGAAGTGAATGATCAGACATATTGTCAACTCCAGTTGTAGAAATTTGTTAAAAAGATACAGAAATAATTGTCCAAAACTCTGCCTGGATTTCAGCACAGGGAGGAGGGAGAGTGTGTGGGACGGGGATTTGCAGCTTTGGGAGAACAAGAGAGGAAAAAATGTTCCATAGAAACTAGAATTGTCTGTTCTGAATTTCTATCCTGTTCTTACAGTGATTGCTTTTGTAAACTCCTTTCACAGAGAATTAGAAGCGGAGTATTTTCAGGCAGGAAACTCAAACCAAACATCACATCAAGATCTTACAGAGTCACTCGATTCATCAGGACCTGAATATTATCATCTTTGAATGTGGACGGAGAAACGTTTGTCTGTTCTGTCTGTAGGGAAAGATTTCAAACATCAGTGTGACTGGAAAAGCACCGAGACACACACACACCCGAGTGAGAGTGTTCCAGTGAACTGACTGTGGAAAGAGCTTTAACCAGTTATAAAGCCTGAAATAACATCACACCATTCACAGCAGGGAGAAACTGTACACGTGTTCTCTGTGTGGACGAGGCTTCAACTGATCATCAAAGTTAGAGAGACGCAGGGACACCTGGACCATGGAGAAACCGTGGAAATGTAAGGACTGTGAGAAAGGATTCAATTGTCCATCCAAACTGGAAACCCATCGACGCAGTCACACTGGGGAGCAGCCGTTCACCTGCTCTGAGTGTGGGAAGGGATTCACACAGATATCCAACCTGCTGACACACCAGCGAGTTCACACAGGGGAGAGACCATTCACCTGCTCCGAGTGTGGGAAGGGATTCACTCGGTCATCAAGCCTGCTGACTCACCAGCTAGTTCACACTGGAGAGAGGCCTTTCACCTGCTCCGAGTGTGGGAAAAAATTCACTCAATCATCCAACCTGCTGAGACACCAGCGAATTCACACTGGAGAGAGACCATTCACCTGCTCTGAGTGTGGGAAGAAATTCAATCTGTTATCCAACCTGCTGAGACACCAGCGAGTTCACACTGGGGAGAGACCATTCACCTGCTCCGAGTGTGGGAAGGGATTCACTCTGTCATCCACCCTGCTGAAACACCAGCGAATTCACACAAGGAGAGGCCATTCCGCTGCACTTCCTGTGTAAAGAGATTCAGCCTTTATTCCACCTCAGTGTACACCAGCGAATTCACATTGGAGAGAGAGCTTTCACCTGCTCCAAGTGTGGAAAGGGATTCACTCATTTATCCAACCTATTGAGGCACTAGCGAGCTCACACTGGAGAGATGCTGTTCACCTTCTCTGAATGTAGGAAGGGATTCACTTAGTCATCCCACCTGCTCAGACACCAGCGAGTTCACAAGTGACAGCAGGGATTGGATTCTGCTGTTATTGCTGCTGTTAATCACATCCAGGACTGAACCATGTTCATTCTGACAGTTGTGGTTTGTTTCTATTGCTGTTCATAATCCCTGTAACTGGGCTGAAGTGTCCTGGAATTGCTGTGTTTTTGAGCAGGGGTTCAACATTTACAATCTGTCAGTCCTTTGACACCACTACTATATAAGGAGGATTGGAAGATTGTGACCAGAGCCTCCACAAGTTCCATGTGAAGGATGCTGTCTCTGACAGTGCAGCAGTCCCTCAGTGTCACCCTGGAGTGTCAGCCTAGATAATGTGCTCAGGTTTATTAATATTTCCTCTAGTTATTGATGTGGATCATTAAGAAACAATGGGCTCTTATGATGTCATCCAGTCCCAGTGCGATGATGTCATCCAGTCCCAGTGTGATGATGTCATGAAGACTATTCAATACCAGCGGAGCCTTAGTGGTGAAAACAGTTTTGTTCGAGATGACAGCAAGTCCATTACTGATAGATCAGCAAATGGAATTAATGGGAAAGAAAGCGAGGCAGCTGATGAACATCAGGAATAGTATTGTGAATTATGAGGATGAGAAACATGTACAGTATACATGTCCCATCTCCCGACACTCTGCTCCCATCTCCCGACACTCTGCCCCATCTCCCGACACTCTGCCCCCATCTCCCGACACTCTGCTCCATCTCCCGACACTCTGCCCCCATCTCCCGACACTCTGCGCCCATCTCCCGACACACTGCCCCCATCTCCTGACACTCTGCCCCCATCTCCTGACACTCTGCCTCCATCTCCCGACGCTCTGCCCCATCTCCCGACACTCTGTCTCCATCTCCCGACACTCTGCCTCCGTCTCCCGACACTCTGCCCCATCTCCCAACACTCTGCCCCCATCTCCTGACACTCTGCCCGATCTCCTGACACTCTGACTCCATCTCCCGACACTCTGCCTCCGTCTCCTGACACTCTGCCCCATCTCCCAACACTCTGCCCCCGTTCTGACATCCCGTGGGCAGCTCACCCTCTCACTGGGTTCATGCTGAATGTCAATCCAGGCTGGGAGCCATTGGGTGGATGTGCAATGGGTGGGTGAGTGGCTGAAGGAATGTTCAGTTCACAGGGAGGGGGATGGGGGAGGGGGGGTTGGTGCTGGTGGTGGGAAGTGTTCATTCTGAAGGAGTCCCATCTGAAACAGTGACCACTAACTTATCACTTTCCAATGGTGATTGACCTGCTGTGTATTTCCCCAGGCTTGTTCTGTTCAGTATTTCAGTATTAATATACTTTTTATCTTTGCTAAAACATGTTCTTGTTCTGACACTGAAATCCAGAGAATTTTAAGTTCAATCCCCATCGAATACACAGGAGGACTCAACTGGTCCAAACTTTTTCTGGTATCAATAAACAAAAATCCTACAAGATGTTTATTTGGGGAATTGTTTTTCTCTGAAACCCGGGATGGTCAAACTATGACCCAAAGTTCAGATTAGGGCCTTGCGCCTGGCTATGGGGCCCACATACATGGAGCACCATTACCTGATGCCCTTCATCCCCGATTTTAATCACTCCGCCATTGGTGGCTGGGCCTTCAGCTGCCTGGGCCCTAAGCTCTGGAATTTCCACCCTAATCCTCTCCACATTTCTAATTCACTTTTCCCCTTTCAGACACTCCTTATAACTGACCTCCTTGACCAAGCAGTTGGTCATCTGGCTTAATATGTCCTTATGCCCCTGTGAAACTTCTTGGGACAATTAGAAGATCGATATAAATGTAAGTTGTTGCAGTTGTTGATGTAATTCAGTCAGACCTGATCACTTATTGAGTCTGTATCAACGTAACTCAGATAGACACAGGTTGCGTCATAGTTCAGTGAGACCTGATCACTTACTGAGTGTGTGAGTCTGTATCAACGTAACTCAGGTAGACATAGCTTGTGTCATAGTTCAGTGAGATCTGATCACTTAATGAGTGAGTCTGTATTAATGTAATTCGGATAGACACAGCTTGTGTCATAGTTCAGTGAGATCTGATCCCTTAATGAGTGAGTGAGTCTGTATTAATGTAACTCGGATAGACACAGCTTGAGTCATAGTTCAGTGAGATCTGATCCCTTAATGAGTGAGTGAGTCTGTATTAATGTAACTCGGATAGACACAGCTTGTTGGAACAGACCTGGGGAGAAGGAAGCTCTGAATTAATCACTGGATTTTCTGTTCTCCACAGTTGGGAAAAAAGGTGATTCTTTCCAAACATCCAAATGACGAATCAAGTCATTAAAGATGGTTTGTTGTTTTGAGTTGAATTATTTGGTAGAATTAGAGTGAAAGAGTGGGATTGACCCACAGCCTGAGCCACCACTTTAAGGACAGGAAGAGAGAGAATCTGGAGAGGAGAAAAGAATTAGTAGGAGACCGAACACTGAATCTGGAACAATGAGCAGAGAGGGGGAGGACAGGGATTTATAGATTTGGGGGAATGAAAGGAGAAAGAATATTCCATTGAAACTAGAATAGTCTGTTCTGAATTTCTATCCTGTATTGACAGTGATGACTTTTGTAAACTGTGTTTACAGGGGATTAGAGGGAGAGGATTTTTAGATGGGATCTAAAAAATCTCGACAAGATCTTATAGAATCACTGAATTCATAAATGACCAGCCTTTGATTATGGAAGGAGAAATGTTTGTCACTTCTGCCTGTGGGGAAGATTCACATCATAATTTGACTGGAAACTCACCAAGACACATACACCCGAGTCAGAACATATGTCGGGTTCAAACCTGACATCACTTGTGCAAAAAGTCTGGTTTAGTCTCAGACAGTTGCCAGGGAGAGGAATCGAGTTGGTATCTAGGGAATGAAAACAATGGCTTCGGTATTCCCAATATTGAATTGGAGGAAATTTCTGCACATCCACCATTGAATATCAGACAAACAGTCTGATAATTTAACAAAAGTGGAGAGAGGTGGTGGTGAGGTAGAGCTGGGCACTGTCAGTGTACATGTGATAACTGACACTGTGTTTTCAGATGATGTCGCTGTGGGGAGAATGTTGATGAGAAATAAGAGGAGGCCAAGGTTGGATCCTTTGGGGACACCAGAGGTAACTGTGGGAGTGGGAAGGGAAGACATTACAAGCGATTCACTGACGATGGTTAGATAGAGAAGCATGCAACCAGGAGAGAGCAGCCCCACCCAGCTGGACGACAGTGGAGAGGTATTGGAGCAGAATGGTGTGGTCAACCCTGTCAAAGGCTGCAGATACATCGAGAAGGACGAGAAGGGATAGTTTACCTTTGTCCCAGTCACATAGGATGTCACTATTGGCTTTGATCAGAGCTGTTTCAGTACAGTGGCACGGCAGAAACCTCATTGGAGGGATTCAGACAGGGAGTTCTGGGAAAGATGGGCACGGATTTGGGAGGTGTGAACATGTTTGAGGAGTTTGGAGAGGAAAGGAAGGTTGGAGATGGGACAGCAGTTTGCAAGGACAAGGCCAAAGGTTTGTTTATTGACGAGGGCTTGATGGTGTCAAATTTGAAGGAGAGAGGGACAGTAACTGAAGAGAGAGAACCATTGACAATCTCAGTGAACATGGGGAAGTTGGGTGACCAGCAGTTTAGTGGGAGTAGGGTCAATGGAGCAGGAGGTGGGTCTCATGGACAAGATGAGCATGAAGGTGGCATGAGAGGAGATGGGAGCGAAAGTAAAGAAAGATGTAGGTTCAGGGCTCAGACAAGGGGGATCATTAGAGACAGTTTGTCCTGGTGGGTTAGTGGAAGGGAGGTAAGCAGCAGAGGCAGCTGATCGGATTGTCTCAATCTTAGTGACAAAGAAGCTCCATGAGCTCCACGCACTTGTTGTTGGAGATGAGGATGGAGGAGACGGGGAGAGGCAGAGTCCTTCAAAAGGAACTAATTTGTATGTTTAACACAGAGCTGATTTATTTGACTTTATTCAGAACATTAACAGCTATAACTGGGTTGGAGTTTATTAACATTAGTAGAAACAGAACCCAATCCACATGGTTCAGTCCAGGATGTGATTAACGGCAAAATCCATTCACTGTTGTCACTTGTGAATTCGCTGGTGTCTCAGCAGGTGGGATAACTGAGTAAATCCCTTCCCACACTCGGAGCAGGTGAACGGTCTCTCTCCAGTGTGAACTCGCTGGTGTGTCAACAGGTTGGATAAATGAGTGAATCCCTTCCCACACGCGGGGTAGGTGAACGGTCTCTCTCCGCTGTGAACTCGCTGGTGTACAGTGAGTTGAGATGACCACCTGAACCCAGTCCCGCATTGAGAGCACCTGAATGGTCTCTCGTCACTGTGAACACGTTGATGGGACATCATTTCCCCGGAGCTTTTATAGCACTTCCCGCAGTCTGAGCATTTGAACGGTCTCTCCCCAGTGTGAATTCGCTGGTGTTTCAGCAGGTTAGTTGACTGAGTGAATCCCTTCCCACACACTGAGCAGACGAATGGTCTCTCCCCAGTGTGAACTCGCTGGTGTGTCAGCAGATGGGATGAACAAGTGAATCCTTTCCCACACGTAGAGCAGGTGACTGGTCTCTCACCGGTGTGACTGTGCCGATGAGTTTCCAGTTCAGACGGGTAATTGAATCCCTTCCCACGGTCCCCGCATTTCCGTGGTTTCTCCCCATTCTCACTGCATTTATGTTTTGACAGGCCAGATGATCGGCTGAAGCCTCGTCCACACACAGAACACGTGTACGGTTTCTCCCCACTGTGAACGGTGCTTTTTCCTTCCATGTTCAAAATCCAATGATATTCAGGTTACGATAAATTGGGCGACTGTGTTAGATCCTGATGTGATGTTTGGTTTCAGTTTCCTGACTGTAAATCCTCCCCTTCTAATACCCTGTGAAATTGATTTAAAACAGAAAAAGGGAGTGAGAGAGAACCCACAAAAACACAAAGGCAGGTTGTGAAATTGAGCTGAATGAATCTGGGAATTTGTGGGGCCGGTACGAGGAAAAAATGACCATGAAAACTGTTGGATTGTCATAAAAACCCAACTGGTTCACTAATGTCCTTCAGGGAAGGGAACCTGCCACCCAGTCTGGGCCTACACAAGACTCTGGTGTCAAAAATAAAATAAGTGTTCGGGGCAGCAGGAGACCACATGGCCCTTCGAGCCTGCTCCGTCATTCAATACGATTGTGGCTTCTCTTGGGCTGCAACTCCACTTTCCGGCCCACTCCCCATATCCCTCGACTCCCTGAGACACCAAAAATCTCCCCATCTCAGCCTGAAATATACTCAATGATGGAGCATCCACAACCCGCTGGGCTGGAGAATTCTACGTGACAGAAGGAGAAAAGGAGAGAGAGCGAAAATCAGAGAGAGGAGTGGGAAAGGCAGTGGGTGAGGAGAGGGCTTTTCATAGACCTACAAATAGACCAGAACTTTGACAGAATTTCCCAAACCTTCAACCTCTACCCCTATGAAGGACCAGGGTAGCAGGTGTATGTGAACACCATCACCTCCAAGTTCCCCTTCAAGTTACACACCATCCTGACTTGTCTGACATCCAGTACTAGATGAACAGAAATTTCCTCTATTTAAATATTGGGAAGATTGAAGCCATTGTCTTCAGTCCCCACTACAAACTCCACTCCCCTGACACCGACTCCATCCCTCTCCCTGACAACTGTCTGAGACTGAACCAGACTGTTCACAACCATGGTGAAATATTTCACCCCAAGATGAGCTTCCAACCACACATCCACATCATCACCAAGACCACCTATTTCCACCTCAGTAACATCGCCCGACTCTACCCCTTTTTTTCAAATTTCTGCATGGCTGCTCCCTGTTGCTGGAATCTCCTCCAGCATCACAACTCTCGGAGATATCTGTGCTCCTCTAATTTGGCATACTGAGTGTTCCTGATTTCTATTGTTCCACATTCGTGCCCATTCTGTCACTTTCCAAGGCTCCAAGCTCTGGAATTCACTCCCTAAACCTCTCGCATTCTCTACCTCATTTTCCTCCTTTAATTTACTCTGTAAAACCCACTTCTTTGACCAAACGCTTGATCACCTGCCCTAATATCTCCTCATGTGGCTCAGTGTCAAGCCTTGCTTTGTAACATTTCTGTGAAATGCCTTGGAACATTGTCTTACATTAAAAGTGCTTTATAAATACAAATTGTTGTTGTTGTTTTGGAACATATATCATTGTTCCTTCATCATCACTGGGTGAATAACCTGTAACTCCTTACCTAACAGCATTATGGGAGCACCTTCACCACACGGACTGCAGCGGTTCAAGAAGGTCAAACATCATCTTCTCCACAGGCAACTGGGGATTGGCAAGATTTGCTGGTATCTGTGGAGAGGGAAACAGAGTAAACATTTCAGGGTTCGCAGAATGATTTACAAGGAGTAAAAATGCTGCAGAATTTGATGATCAATATAAGCTCAGAAGTGGAATAGAAGTGGACTATAGTGCAGGAAAAACAATTCCTGACTATGAAAGATACTGTGGGAAGATAAAGCTGGGAACCAGCAGCACATGGTCAGGGGATGGGCAGTAGTGGAAACCTCATTGAGAAACAGTCAGCAGAAGTAACAATAAAATCCTAAACATAACTCAAATAGATCCATTATTAGAGACAGAGAAAGGTGGACTATGGTAGAGAAGTGATCAGGGAGGGCAGAGGTGAAACAAAGCAATGGATGGACATGGATTCAGATCCTCAGTAAAGGAGCCACACCAGTCCCAGAGACTTGGAACCTCTCACAGAAAACAGAGCACAGCACTAAAAGCTCTAAATTGTAGATGGATGGTGAAAAATACTCGCCTCTGAAACAATATCACCATTTTCAAATTTAAACTCTCCTTCTGGAGCTTGCAGCTGGAAAGATAGCAGAAGCACCGGAATCAGAGAAAAATCTCCCAGTTGAGGAAATACCCGGGGAGCGGGATGATGTCACCGTGTAATTGTCGATGTATGATGATGTCACAGTGTCATTGTCAATGTGTTATGATGTCACAGTGTAATTGTCAATGTGTGACGGTGTCACAGACACAACATCTAGGTCTGTGCAAACCAGTGATCACCACACATTATGAAGGATGTGAGGGTCCTTGAGAGGGGGCAGAGGAGATTTATCAGAATGGGTCGAGGGATGAGGGATTTTAATTGTAAGATTAAATTCAAGAAACTGAGATTGTTTTCCAAGGAGCAAAGGATCTTGAAGGGAGATTTGATAGAGGTGTACAGGATTATGAAAGGTAGTTAAATAAGAGCTGTTCCCATTAGCTGATTATGCAAGGATTAAGGGACAGAGATTTAAGATTTTAGGTAAGAGCCACAATGTGAGGAAGAGATTTTTTACCCAGTAACTGAAAATGACATCAATGCTTACATTCAAAGGTTGATGCTATTCAGGTCCTGGTGAATCAAGAGACTTTCAGATTTTGACGTGATGTTTGGTTTCAGTTTCTCATCTCCCTCAAGCATCCCTTGAGTTCCTCCTCTTCTAACATCCTGTAAATGGAATTCAAAAAATCCATCACGGTCAATCCAGGATTGAAATTCAGAAAGAACAAACATTTCTCTGGGTTTGAGTTTGCTGTGTGTAAATCCTCCCCTTCTAAACCCCTGTAAAAGGAGTTTCCAAAATCCATCCCTGTCAGGCCAGGAGAGAAATTCACAACATTCTCTCACCCGCTCTGAGCAGCTTCAGTCACAGACCAGCACTGCGCATGCTCATGGATCCGACCGCAATGCGCATGCCCCAAAACAGTCGGCGCTGCGCATGCGTATGGCTCTGCTGTTGTGAAGATAGGGCACATTCTGCCCCGCAGCGAATGCTGGGTGGCCGCTATGCCATTGAAAGATCACGTTGAGGAACAGAAACCTCTGTCCTGTAATCAGAATACGATGGATGCCATAGGGGCAAGACATAAAATTGTTGAATCAATGACACAGCGGCCAAATTGCTCCGGGGTCCACCGCAATTCTCACCTGGATGCAGAACAAATCCCGGCAGGTCGATCTGAACTCAGTGTAGTCTCAGCAGAAGGGGCGTGCTAGTAACATTTTCCCCCTTACATGGAACATTTAAACCATGTCTTGCCAGCATCTCTGCTCTGATTGTGCATCAAATCTTTTGATCTTTTAAAGTTGGATTGTTAACGTGTGGGCAAACTGAATAAAGCTGTTTGCACAAGTGAAGTATCTGAATGGTCTACCACCAGCAAGACTGTGTTGCTGTGTCAGTAAATGGGATGACAGTGAATCCCTTTCCAATTTTAACTGGTGAACAATCTGTTTACAGTGTGAGTTTACCTACACATTTTCAGCTCAGACATGGATTTCGAAATCGACTGGTAATGGGTTCCAAATTCTTAACACTACATAAGAAAAAGGAACAGGAGTAGGCCTTTCGGCCCCTCAAGCCTGCTCCGCCATTTAATAAGATCATGGCTAACCTGATAGTCACCTGAAATCTGTATCCCACCTATCATTGATAACCTATCACCCCCTTGCTTCCCAATGATATATCGACCTCTGCCTTAAAAATATTCAAAGACTTTGCTTCCACAGCTTTTTTAGGAACAGAGTTCCAAAGTTTCACGACCCTCTGAGAGAAAAAAAATCGCCTCATCTCCATTTCAAATGGGTGACCACTTGTTTTTAATCAGCGATTCCGAGTTCTAGTTTCTTCCACAAGAGGCAACATCCTCTCCAAATGCGCCCTGTCAAGTACCCTGAGGATTTTTCTGTTTCACTGATCAGGTAAAGTAAAGCAAAATACTGCAGATGCTGATTATCTGAAATAAAAACAGAAAATGCTGGAATTCTCAGCAGATCTGGGAGTGACTACGGAGAGATAGACATGGTTTTCATTTCAGGTCTGTAACCTTTCATCAGAACTGCACTGCATCTGAAATGTTAATCATGCCTCTCAATCCAAAGATGCTGCCAGATGTAGTAAGGGAGCTCAAGAAGGAAATGAAAATCCCCTTTGAGGAATCGAATCCGATGCGAATGAAGGGTGAACTTCCCCACTGACCAGAGACAGTCAAGGCACCTTTCCCTTCTATAAGAGGCTGGAACATTGATTCTAATGTTATCAGTGAAATTAACTGATTTGAGACATTGAAAGGATTCTCGTTACTGCACATCAGGAATTCAAAACTAATATCGGCTTCGGGACAATCAGAATGCTTGGTATCAGACAAGACAATGAAATGCTCAAAGGGAGATGGCACCGGTTGTAAGAGAGGTGGTTCCCGGTGACATGGATGTGTCTGCAGTGGGTGGGATCAGACTGTTTCCATGTATCTGGAATGAATGTCCCACCCTTTATTTTGGAAGAGTAAATCTGATAGAGTGCGATAGCTATCTGGGTAGAGGCAATCTGAAGATTGGACTCACTGACACCCTGGTTTGGATACCTTGTCAGTTAAGTTTGTGTAAGTGTCTGTGGCGCAATTGGTCAGCGTGTTTGCCTGTTAACTGAAAGGTTGGTGATTCAAAACCACCCAGGGGGTGAAGATTTTTACTGTTTTTCCCCCTCATCACCATTCACTGTCACACAGTTCCAGGTTGTCATTGGGTGCTTGGGCTGTAAGATATCCCCAAACGGTGGCAGGTCTTTTGTTGTCCAGTGAGGTCCCACAAAAACAGCTTCTTTTTAAAATTACGTTTTCAGTCAAATACAATGAGAAAAGATTTGGACCCACTATGTACCTTCAACTAACCCATCAGAAATTCATGAAATTATTGGAATCAAACGAACCCCTCAATTATTGTCTCTTCCTCAGCTCCACAGTGAGTGAGACAGGGAAAAGCAGAAATGCAGCAATATTCCAGCCCCGCACTCTCCAATCACCCTCTGCCAGCAGAAAGCGGCGACTGCAGCTTCAATCAGATGGTTACCGCCCGTCCCTGGAACGCAAGATACTCCAACCCGGGCCAAACCTCCCAATACACCGAGCACAGGCTCAGGAAAATGCAGGTAGATTATATCCCGGTCACTAAACCTCCGAGCAGCATTTACAGATAACTCGAGTGAGTGAGTCACAAATAAAAGTCACACCAACTTTCTAAACTTTTCACTGTAAAATTCCTTCGTTTTATTGAAAATATGACTGTTGTGAATCTGAAAATGAGCACCATGGGATTTGTGTTACCAAGTGACTTGTTTTCCATTGTTTGCCCGTCAGGTTTGCAATTCAAATTGTGTTGGATATTGAAGCGATTCTGATTTCAAAATGAGGACACGAAGCAGGTAAATATTAAATGCAGGAGAAAATCCCGAGGAAAATGGATCACAGTATTTGGAAGGAGGTGCAGCTAAGAAGTGGAAGATGTGAATGATGTTATTGATGAGTGAGAGGAATGCATTGCAACTTTGGGGCATTTGTCGGCCGATTACGTTCCATACTTTAAAATTCCGACCAAGCTGAGATATCAGGTAGAAAGCAGAAGGTTTAACCATGTATATTGGGATACAAAACAGTTTTTCATCTTCCTAGCTAGCTTAGTCGGCAGAGCATGAGAATGTTAATCTCTGGGTCATGGGTTTGAGCCCCACGCTGGTGCTGTAATACTTAGAAGATCTGAATAAAAGTTGTACTGTCTGGAAACATTGACCCTCGCTCCAGCTGCTGAGTTTTTCCAGTATATTCTGCTTTTGTTTCAGATTTCCATCATTCACAGTCATTTGCTTTTATCTTTTTAATTTGAAATCTTGCTGCTTAAATAAATTTGTTCCGTGTTTAGGTTTCAAAAGAGCCAAATACAACGTAAGAAAGTACATCTCGCTCGAGTGGGTTATAAAATGGCAGAATGACCCGTGCTGTTGCTATAAAATTATAGAAAGTTACAGCACAGAAAGAGGCCATTCGGCCGGGTGTGCTGGTTTCAAAGAGCAGTAGTGATTGTTTGATCCATCAGGAGTGATATTTGTGCCAGGGCAAACAGTATAGAGCAAAATTCGTACTTCTCCAACCCATATTTTGCATCACACCAACATTTCTATTATCAGTGCTTTGCAACTTTTCCTCTTCCTTTATTCCCTCACTCCACTTGAACCAAGTGTGATGTTTTCCAGCTCTGAGGCGAAACTTAAACTCTCACTTCGCTGATTCTGGTGAAGCTTTTAAACGTTTCCAATCAATGAAAAATCAACACCATTCGAACAAATTCAGTAACTCGACATTCCCTGACCGGGAATCGAACCCGGGCCACGGAAGTGAGAGCGCCGAATCCTGACCAGTAGACCACCAAGGAATCTGCACTAGCAATATTTGATTTGGCTTATTTACGCTGCTTTTGCCAATTGTTTTTCAGTTCAGATCTCCCTCACCACAAAACTGCCTGTTTAGGTTCAAGATAAACGACTTCTTCAGCCAATGAAAACAACGGTTGCTGTCATCTGGAACATGAAATTGACAGTGAGATGAAATAGCCCCACAAGCTGCTCATGTATAACTTTCAATTTCCAAAACCCTCCACCCTATTCGCTGTTGGTCCAATGGAAGCGCCGATTCCCCGTCACTGGACATCAGGGAAACTACCAACAAGGCTTAACATTTGGATTATGGAGGCAACTTATGACATTTTCTTTTTCATTCCCGATCTCTTTCACCAGAGACAACTTTCTCCGACCAATTGGTCTGTTTGGGTTGAACACAAGTGACTTCTTCCCCAATGAGAAGCACCATTGCTGATGGCTGGAACATGAAATCGGTACTTTCCTCCTTTAAGACAGTTCTTAAAGCCTCCCCCATTGACCGAGCTTTTAGACATCTGACCGAATATGTGGCTCAGTGTCACAATTTGTTATATAATGCTCCTGGGGAACGTCTTATGATGTTTCATTAGGTTAAAGGCGCCTTATAAATATAAGCTGTTGTTGTTGTAGGATATATATAGAAAGGATCAGTCTCCAGTTTTCCCTTTCACGCTGATGCTTTCCTCACCGACATTTTAACATGAATTCCGCACAACTAATGTGAATAAAGTTTGCGATGTTAAAAACTTTTTCACCCCCTCAGGGAACTGAACCACATTGACAATCACAGAGGAACAGACACAGAGAGATATACACCGAGAGTGACAGAGGCCTAAGGAGAGACACACACCCAGAAAGCAAGGATCTCACCAACTTGGCTCAGTGTTTGTTCCATTTCCGAAAGCAAATTTCCTGAATGTTGACAAATGAATGGAAATCAGAAAATACCGACATATTTGGATGGGTTTCCTTCTAATTAGCTGATAATTAATTTTGTTAAAATCTAAAATGGTGAAAACTTTAGTCAGCAGGATTCCAACCCTTGTGTTCATATTTACAACAAATATAAATTATCGAACTTTCGCTCACACTCAAATAAACAAGCTTGGATAATGCTCTTGCCAGGTTTCAAACCGCAGCTCCATCACATGTGAAGCGAATATGACCCCACTCGCCTCTATAAACCCTGCGCTGTAAAGAGCCCAATGGAGCTGTCTGGAATGTTAAACGGTGACGTCATGCAGCAGCACTTTGGGTCTTTGTTTTGAAGAAATGGAATTCGGCTGTTCTCATTAGGAATGCTGGAGACAGACTGATCAACAATATCATCATCAAATGGCACAGCTCAGTAAGAGGACCTTCCACCCATTCTATTTGTAACCAGCCTTTTACAAAGATCTTGCCTATTAGTCCCAGTTTCCTTCTCCCTTTCCATGAATCAGAAATTTCTCCCTTTCAACCATTGCCAAATTCCCTTTTGAAGACGGAGTTTCTGCAGAATCCATGCAGTTTGCCTTAATGAACATTTCCCTTACCCAATGAAATGAAGAGTTGGACTTTGGTTCCTTCTGATGTTTTTGATATAAACATTAGTTATTTGTGCAATTAATTTCATATTGAATTTACAAAAGACGTTTATTCTGATCGGACATGTCCTCAGTATTTTCTCAGTCATGATGATCATGAAACTATCACGGATTGTCGTACAAACCCATGTGATTCACCAGTCCTTTAGGGAATTCAATCGGTCGTCCTTACCTGGTCTGACCTGCCTGTGACTCCAGACCAACAGTGATGTGATTGATTCTTAACGGCCCTCCGAAATGGTTTAACAAGTTACACAGCTCAAGGACAATTCTGGATGGGCAACAAATGCTGGCCAGCCGTGCCTATGAAAGAAAGAAGATCCATGATGAGGAGCGATACAAAGTGATTTTGTACCATCTCTCCCATTCCCTTGTGTTCAATCACAGTATCAGTTGCGCCTGCCTTTAGGGTAATGCTAGTCTTTGTATCACACTAGTAGTCATCTTTCAGTCAGTAAGTAACTGTGAATTTGCATTTGTAAACTCATTAATTTCCGTTGTTGACTAAAGAAACTGGCATTTTTTTGTGCCTAGTCAGTTTCGTCCCTCCTGATTTTGAGAATGCTTTTTGAAGTTGGCGAAGGGCAAATTTAATGTGGCAGCAAGGTACTATATTCAGTTAATATTCAGCAACAAATGTGAATTATGGAACTTTCCCTCACACTTAGATGTGTAAATCTCGATAATGTTTCTACCCATTTCCAGACAGGGGACTTTTTGCATGTACTTGATAACCACTACACTACAGAAACAATAGACAGAACCACAGAGACTGACTTAGTATATCAAACCCTGCAGTCTTACTGCACTCCTGAACTCTGGTTTGTGGAAGTGCAGTTCGACTGAAAAACACAGCCATGAGGCAGAGAAATTGATCTGAAATTAGAATCATAAAATGTCACAGCACATCAGCAGGCCATTTAACACTTCACACATGTGTGAACTATCTCACTGTAATTCGTCTCATTTTTGTCTCTTTCTCATAACTGTGCCTTTTGGAGAAAATCATTCAAAGCCTGGAGAAGTGCCAATGACACATGGCTGTGAGATAATTTATTCAGTTATTGTTTAGCAACAAACGGGAATTGTGCAACTTCTCGCAATTAGATGATTCAGTTTTGATAATGTCTTTGCCAGCTTTTGAACCAGTGACCTTGCGCATCTGAAGCAAATGTGATAACCACTATTTGTATTTTTATTCATTTATGGGACGTGGACATCGCTGGCGATGCACCACAGAAACAATTTGCGAGAAAATGCCAAAGGGAATTGTATAGAATTTCAAACTGTGTAGACCTGCTGCACTGCAAGATCCTGTTTCACAGGCATAAAATTGGGGCAGGGCATTTTGGAATGCTGCAGAGAAATTGATCTAATTGTAAACTGACACCGCGCATTCGGAGGCCATTCGACCCATCGGGTTTGTGCTTTCTTCAAAGGGCTAACCACTTAGTTCCAACATCATTCTCTTCCTTCATAACCCTGCAGGCTTTTTTTCCATTTCAAATAATTATGAATTCCTTTTTGCAAACTCTGAGTTAAGGAAAACAATTCTGAAAGAGGTGCAGGAGTGTGTGAAAATTAACAAAGTTTCTCTGACCCAATGACATGGAGAGTTGAACTGGGGATTCATATGTTGTCTTCGAAATGAAGAGGAATATTTATTTATGCAATTGATTTCCTATTGAATATTTAAATGAAGTTTATTCTGACCAAGCATCTCAGTCGATATATACAATGTAATTCCCCTTATTGTACAGCCTGTCTTAGAAAAGAGGGAAAGGTTTGCTACAGCTAAACAAAGCCCTGGTTAGATCAAACCTGGAGGACTGTGTATAGTTCTGGGAATGGCACCTTATAAAGGATCAATATTGGTCTTGGAAACAGCGCAGTTCTGATCCAGCAGAATGTCAGTTCTGGAATGTAAGTGGACATTCTCCCCTCCGTAAATTGAGGTCATCCAAAACTACTGTCCGCGTCTTCACTCACAGCAAGTCCCATTCCCCTATCACTCTCTGCTCGTTGACGTACATTGGTTCCCGGTCAAAGAATGCATTTACTTCAAACTTTCTTATCCTTGTGTTCAAATCTCCCGTTGTTCTCGCCCCTCCCTATCTCTGAGATCTCCTCGAACCCCACACGTCTCTGAGATATCTGTGCTCCTCTAATTCTGGCCTGTTGTACGTTCCCAATCAGAATCGCTCCACCATTGGTGACCGAGGTTTCAATTACCGAGGCCCCAAACTCTGGAATTCCCTCCCTCCACCTCGACCTCTCTTTCCTCCTTTAAGACTCTCCATAAAACCTATCTCTTTGACCAAGCTTTTGTTCACCTGGCCCAACATCTCAATATGTGTGTCAGTGTCAGACTCTGTTACATAATGATCCTGTCAACCATCTTTGGAGGTTTAATTACGTTAAAGACGCTATCTAAATGTAGGCTGTTGTTGTAATGGGGCATACAGAGAAGGAGACAAGCTCCTCTTCCAACTTTCACCCTGATATTCTTTTGATCTGAAGTTGCACAACTAATGTGAATAAAGGTTGTTCTGTTAAAAATGTGTCCAATCCCTTGGGGAACTGAACCACATTGACACACACACAGACCAACGGAAAGAAGAAACCACGGGAGTGTTTGAGTGGTTTTGATTCAGTTTATCCAATAATTAATTCCATGGGCACCTTATTAAAATCAGGAATGATGAGAACTGGAGACGGTAGGATCTGTGCCTCTGTGAGGAGACCCCACAGGATTCCAACTCCATCCCCTTATCCGCTCCGCTGTGAACACAGGGCCGATAATGACGTCACTGCTGTTTGTATAAAATCATAGACGGCTACATCAGACGGTCATTCAGCATGTCGTCTCTGTGGAAGAGCAACTCAACTACTGTAATTCCACACCCCGCCTTTTCCCCACAGCAACTCTCCTCGTTCTCCCTGTCAATATGAGGTGGCATCTGCTTGTGCTAATGGGGCTGCTAAATGTTGAGCAGCGGTGGGAGGCGAACTCACGATTTCGTACATACTTTAAGCCAGTGACTTAGCTCGCTCAGCCTCGCTGGGCGAAATTTATGAACCATTTCCTTCACAAGTTTTGGCACTGAAATAGAACAAAAACTATGGATTAGGAATAGGCAAAATACTGCGGATGCTGGAAATCTTAAACAAAAGCAAAAAATGCTGGAAAAACTCTGCAGGTCTGACAGCATCTGTGGAGAGAAAGACAGAGTTAACGTTTCGAGTCCGTATGACTCTTCTTCAGAGCTAAAGGGAAGTAGAAATATGAAGTCTTACTTCCCTTTAGTTCTGAAGAAGAGTCATACAGACTCGAAACATTAACCCTGTCTTTCTCTCCACAGATGCTGTCAGACCTGCTGAGTTTTTGCAGCATGTTTTGTTTTTGTTTCAGAGTAGGAATAGATCATTCGGAACCTCAAACCTGCTCCGTCAGTTAATCAGATCATCCTGCACTTCGTAACAAACAGAAATCATCTCCACTCAAAAACACAACGAGCTGCAGTGAAGGGTTGGCACCATTTAAACTCAATGAACTGGTCTGGTTCCAAATCTCCTGCTGGAAATGACAAGAAAACTTCTCACTGAATTCACTCCGGGTCTTGACTTCAGAAGGACAGGACACAAAGTAACAAAGTACATTTCGATAAAATGTGTTATAAAATGACAGAATGACTGGGAAAGATCATCCGTGCTGTTGGGAAACATAAAATTATGAAAAGTTCCAGCTAAGAAAGAGGTCATTCGGCCTGGTCTGCTGCTGTCAAAGAGCAGTTGTGATTGGTTGATCAGGAGTGGTCAATTACTCTTCCGTTTCCGACTGTGAATTTGGTGAATATTTGCAGATGAACAGAAATAAGAATCACGGGGTATTTGGATGTTTTATATTCAATTTAACCGATAACTATTTATACAGACCGTCAGTTAAAATCAGGAATGATAAGAAGCATAAACTACAGGGCTCAAACCTACGTGAGAAAACTCCAGCCAATTTCCAGTCTATCAGTTTAACCAATTCGCCACAATATTTAGTGAAAGTTCGCTATTGTTTGTATAAAATAATAGAATGGAGACAGGGAGTAACAGAGAAAAGAGATTTTCAGTCCGTGCCATTTCCCCAACCACCTCTCCCCATTCTCCCAACCAAAATGCAACACTGCACAGGTCAGCCGTCCCCTGGCCACACAGAGGATTTTTTGGAAGCGTCTCAAACAACAAACCACTGGAAAGTTTAGCAGCCGCGGGACTGGAGCCCAAAGCAGGGAAGCCTCGGCCAGCATCTTAGCCCAATCGGCGACTCAGTACCACATTTAGAGCAGAAACAACCATTGCCTTGACCGGCATCGGCTCTCAATTAGAGTGTGGGAAAAATATGATCAGGAATAGGCCATTCGGCCCCTCGGGCATTCTCAGCTATTTAATAAAATCATGTGAAAACTTCAATCATCATCCGCTTTGGAACATCCGGGCATTTAGTAGCTGAACAGTCTTCACCCAAAAAGAAACAGAAATAAATGTCCTCTTGCATCTTTTAAAACAGCACTTTTGTTTTCTCTGGACCATCTTAATATGAAGCCACAAAACTATCGTAAACAATGTTTGGATGGTAAAAATGAGGAACTGAACCACATTGACACACACAGAGGAACACACACAGACACATACACCGAGAGTGACAGAGGACAAGGGATTGTTTCTAAGGAGAGACAAACACCCAGAAAGCAAGCATCACACCAATTTGGCTCCGTTTTTGTTCCATTTCCGACTAGATGTTTCGTGAATATTTTCGTGAACGAACGGAAATAGGAAAACGCCCCAGTGTTTGGATGGACTTGATTCAATGTAACCGATAATTAACTCTGTAAACACAGAGTTAAAACCAGGGATAATGAGAAGCGGGAAACCCCAATGGATTTGGACTCCATCGCCTTCACCACTCAGTCACCACGACTGATTCAATGCACAGGGTGATGTTGTTAGTATGAAATCATGGGTGGCTACAGCAGAGAAGGAGAACATTCTTGTCCGTGCCGGCTCTCTGGAAGAGCAATTTAACTCATTCCATAACCCTCGTCTTTTTCCTCAAAGCAATTTATTTTGAATCTGTCTCTCCTCGTCCTTCCTGTTAAAATGAAACACCGCACACAAACCGTACAATTCGATTTGAGCTGGCAATTGTTCGACTCGCTGTTCAAGCTGCTCATGTAGAACTTTCAATTTCCAAAACCCACCAACCTCATCACTGCGGCTCCTGTGAAACTGACAAGGGAACACACGGCAGAAATTCATCACTGAAAGTAACTGACACACATCAAATTCTAAACACGCTTACCTTGGTAGGAGGCTGTGGCACAGTGGTACTTTCACTGGTTTGGGATTCTGGGGATCAAATCTCACCATGGCAAATGGTGAAATTTGTTTTCAATAAAAAATCTTGTGATCATCACTAATGGCAGTAGGGACGAAAATTTGCTGTCCCAGCAATAACTCTTATATACTCTCTGGAAGAGGGCTGACCTAGCCAGGGACTACCCACCGATCCAGTTTATGAACCCAATCTTTTCCTGGAAATCAGGGAATGGGAATGTAAGACACGAGAAGGGTTCACAGGACCTGATTGTCCCAGACACTGATTATAGGAATGTGCACAGTATCAATTATCCACATTCTTGTGTATGTTGTTAAACTTTGAAATTATTTTGAACTGATTTTCAATGTGAAGAATCGGAATGAGGTTATTTTGTTCAGTAGATATACAAGAAGGTAAATGCTCAAGTGCAAACACTGCGTGTTTGAAACTCAAGTGAATGGTTCAGATCATATCTGCAGTTGTACTAGTCTGGTTTCAAATTCAGTTCCTAATCTGTTTACTGTCTGGAATTCAAAGTGTTGGATAGAAGGGCAAGATGTACATCTCGCTAGATTGAGTTATGAAATGCCAGAATAACTTAGAGAGATGCAACCAGGGTGTTAGGAATCACAAAATGACAGAAAGGTACAGCAAATAAAGAGGCCATTCGGCCCTGAGTGCTGCTTTCAAAGAGCAGTGTGATTGATCTGAATATTCAAGGGTATTCGTAATTTAGGAAGGATGGGCAAAAAGGGAAAGGAGGCGGGGTCGCACAGTTAATAACGACAAGGTCGGTACTTTCGTGAGAGAGGGTCTTAGATTGAAAGATCAAGATGTCGAATCAATTTTGGTGGAGTTAAGAAACGGGCAAGAGGCAACAAACATTGGTGTGAGTTGTTTATTGGTCACCAAACTGCAGTGGTAATGTTGGGCACTGTAATAAATCAGGAAATTAGAGCTGCAAGTAACATGGATAATACAGGAATAATATTCTGCTGTGCACCACCAGCTCTATAGTCAATGCTTTGTAACCCATCACAGCCCTTCTCTTTCATTTTCACACCCTCTGGATCTCTTCTTGAATTGTTGCACGTGTGACATTTCCAGCTCTGATGTGAAACTTTAACTCTCACTCCCCTAACTCTGACAGAGATGTTCTGTGTTGCTTTCAGCCAGGAAGACAATAACATTGGTTTTAACAGTTCGCCCAAGGGCAGTAAATCTCAATTTCCTGACAGGGAATCAAACCTGAGGTGCAGCAGTGAATGTGCTGAACCCTAACCAGTCGGCCATCGGGGAAGCTGCTAACAGGGCTGGAAATTTGGCTCATGAAGGCTGATTTTGGCATTTTTTCATTCCCGATTCCTTTCACCAGAGATAAATTTCTCTGACCAAATGGTCTGTTCAGGTTGAACACAGTGAGCCAACGAGAAGAACCATTGCTGTTTTCTGGAACATGAAATCGATAGTTTCCTCCATTAATACAGTTCTTCACCTTTGACCGAGCTGTTAGTCATCTGACCGAATATGTGACTCGGTGTCACACTTTGTTATATAATGATCCTGGGGAACACCTTGTGACGTTTCATTAGGTTAAAGACGCTTTATAAATATAAATTGTTGTTGCAGTTTAACATACAGAGAAATAGACAAACTCCTCTTGCACCTTTTACCCTGAGAGTTTTTCCTCGTAACATTTTAAAATGAAGTTGCACAACTAAAGTAAATAAAGTTTGTGCTGGTAAAATGTATTCAACCCCTCGGGGAACTGAAGCACATGGGCACATACAGAGGAACACACACAGACGGATACACGGAGTGTGACAGAGGCCTAAGGAGAAACAAACGCCCAGAAAACAAAATGTCACCAACTTGGCTCAGTTTCTGTTTCATATCCGACTGGAGACTTGCAGAAGACTGTCACATAAATGGATTTGTTTGGTTGTTTTTTCTTCTATTTGAATGAGAATTAATTCTACAGTCAAGCAGAAATAACGAGAAGCACAGTCAGCAAGATTCAAATCTACGTCGGGAGGCCCCAATGGATTTTAAACCCATTCACCTTAAAGACTGGGCCACAACTACAGAACTTGCTAACATGCTAATATTATTTGTTTAAAATCATAGAATGGTTACAGCAGGGAAAGTGGGCCTTCTGCCCGCCCTATCATTGCCATTACCCGAATTTTTCTCCAGAACCCTGCAATTTATACTGTCTCTCCTCGTTCTTCCTACAAAATAATAGCATGTTTAGTTAAAACACAGAAGACTCGTTCAGCCAATAACAGCATCGAGTGTGTTAGACATGAACATGAAGTGAACAGTGAGGTGAAATACTGCCACAAGCTGCGGATGTACAGCTTCCAATTTCCAAAACCCACCAACCTCATCAATGCGGCTCCTCTGAAACTTTCAAGGCAAATATTAATCCTTAAAAAGGGGCCGCTCCCAGATCTATGCACAGTGCTCCAGGTGTGATCTAACCAGGGCTTTGTATAGCTGTAGCAAACCTTTCCCTCTTTTCTATAACAATCTCTGTAACAGGTTGTACAGCAAGAGATATTAGATTGTATATTTCGATTGAGAAAAATGAGGAGGTGCTTGATCTCACAGCCATGTGTCCTGGTCAATGTTCACGAATATTAATCTGCAATATAATGAAAAAAAACACTTAGGCCGACATCGAGGCCATTCGAAATCTATAGAATTATTGGATTCAAACAAACCCATCAATTATTCTCTCTTCCTCAGCTCCACAGTGAGTGAGACAGCGAAAAGCAGAAAAGCAGCAATATTCCGGCCCCGCACTCTCCAATCACCCGCTGCCAGCAGAAAGCAGCGACTGCAGCTTCAATCAGCGGGTTACTGCCCATCCCTGGGACACAAGATACTCCAACCCGGGCCAAACCTCCCCATTCACCGAACACAGGCTCAAGGAAACGCAGGTAGTTTATTTCCCGGTCCCTAACCTCCGAGTAGCATTTACTGAATACCCGAGGGAATGAGTCACAAATAAAAGTAACACCAACTTTCTAAATCTTTTTATTGGATGTGTTCATTTCATTTTAAGTTCTGTAGATGGGAAAATGGCCGAAATAGAGGTTGGTGAATAACAGCTTGGAAGCATGTTCCTCTCGCCCACTGCAATGCTGATCCTTCCAATTTACAGGTATTTGGGGGCAATTATCAGTTTGATACTCAGATTAGCTCCGTCTCCATATTATAAGATGAATCTAGCACTGGAGAAGGTAGAACCATAGAACCATAGAACACTACAGCACAGAAAACAGGCCATTCGGCCCTTCTAGTCTGTGTGGAAATATTATTCCACTAGTCCCATTGACCTGCACCTAGTCCATAGCCCTCCAGACCTATCCCATCTATGTATCTATCTAATTTATTCTTAAAACTTAAGAGTGAGCCCGCATTTACCAGGTCAGATGGTAGCTCGTTCCACACTCTAACCACTCTCTGAGTGAAGAAGTTCCCCCTAATGTTCCCCCTAAACCTTTCCCCTTTCAACCTAAAGCCATGTCCTCTCGTGTTTATTTCTCCTAATCTAAGTGGAAAGAGCCTACTCGCATCTACTCTGCCTTTTCCCCTCACAATTTTGTTAACTTCTATCAAATCTCCCCTCATTCTTCTACGCTCCAAGGAATAAAGTCCTAATCTGTTTAATCTTTCCCTGTAACTCAACTCCTTAAGACCCGGCAACAATAAAGATTTACTGGATTGATGTTAGAACTGAAAAGTTTTAACATTCAACAAAGATTGAATTGATTAAACAGGTTTTCTCTAGAAAACAGGGTGAGGCATGACCTGATCGAAGCCTTTAATATTCCGAAAGGGTTTGGAAGATGCTTCCACTTACGGATAGACAAGAATAAATAAAAGTTGGTCACCAGGAAATCCAATGTCCAATTCAGAAGCAACGTCTTTAATCAAATATAAAAGCAGAAAATGATGGAAATACTCAGGAAATATGGGAATTAAACTATGTCTCTCCTCAGACGCTACCAGACCTGTTTAGAATTCGAAGTTCTGTTTTTATTTCAGATTTACAGCATCGCCTTTCATTTTTTTCTTCAGAATAGAATGTAGAGCCCATTGCCAGAGGATTAGAAATCCAAGTCTGTGCTGGACACGCCTAGGTAAAGTCACACTGTGAAAAAATCATTCAGCAGCTCATTATGGAAAAAGGTTTACTCGATCATCTGATTAGTTGACACAGCAGCAATCACATCTGATGGAGAAAATTTAGAGATTTCTTGCGTGTGAAGGCATTTACTCAGTTTGGCCACCAGTGAACAATCCAGCTATAAAAGTTCAAAGGATTTGCTCCGCAATAGGCGCATTCTTACTGACAAGACGGAGTTTAAATGTTTGGTGCATGGAAGGAGAAATCACTTCTTCACCTCAAATGCGAAGAATCCAGTGAATTCACATCTAACTGTAGGGGTTTGTTTTGTTGTTAATTACACCCAGGATAGAAGCATGGTAGAGGCCGATACAATTTATCGTATCAATTGATTGTATAATTTAAACCTTGACCATAAAGCTGCAATTACCATCGGATCATAAAAATTTATTGGATATGCAATTACGTCCTCCCACCCAGCATTCAATGCGGGACAGAATGTGCCCTATCCAGAGCGCCAGGGTCGTACGCATGCGCATGGCGGTGTCTGATTCGCACCTGCGCATTGCGGGCTCTTGGCTGAGCATGCGCAGTGCTGTCCTGTGAGTCGAGTGGCAGAGTGGGTGAGAAAATGGCGACTGGAGCAAAATAACAGAGTTAGTGGGTGTGCGGGAGGAATGGAGCCAGCGGAGTGGGCAGGGAGGTTTTATAAACACTTGGTGCAGCCCGCAGAGCCTTAATCAGAAACTACAGGCCCCGCGTTTGCAGCGAACAGACCGGATATGGCTGGGTCTCCCTCTGCTCGGCCCGGGGACGCGGCTGTGCAGCAGAGCGCATGCGCGGTCATCCTGGTCCAGGTAGCAGGAGGACAGAATGTTGTGAATATCCTGGACTGACAGGGATGGATTTTGGAAACTCCTTTTACAGGGGGTTAGAAGGGGAGGATTTACACACAACAAACTCAAACCAAGAGAAATATTTCTCAATTTCTGTCCTGGACTGACAGTGATTGATTGTTTTGCAATCTTTTCATAGGATATCACATGGGAAGGATTTGCAGACGGGAAACTCAAACCAAACATCAGATCAAGATCTGACAGACTCACTCGATTCATCAACCTTTGAGAGTAAGTAATGAGTTTCAGGTCATTATCACTCATTGTGTAAAATTTTTGCTCACACCCCTCCTGTAAATCTTGCTTCTTAACTTAAATCTGTGTCCCATAACCCTTTTATGATCAGATAATGTGAACAGCTTTTCTTTAACTACCTCATGTAAACCAATCATTAACTTGTATACCTCTATCAAATTTCCCCTCAATCTACTTTGCTCCAAGGAAAACAACACCAGTTTTTCCAAACTAATCTAAAATCCTTCACCCGTTGAACCACTCTGGTAAGTCTCCTCTGCACCCTCTTAAGGACCCTCTCATCCTTCATAATGTGTTGTGATCAGTGGTTTACACAAACCCAGATGTTCTGTGTCCATGTCTGTGATGTCATCACACATCGACAATTACACTGTGACATCAGCACACATCGATAATTACACTGTGACATCAGCACACGCCGACAATTGTGCGGTGACATCACCCCGCTCCCAGGGTATTTCCTCAACTGGGAGATTTTTCTCTGACTTCAGTGCTTCTGATATCTTTCCAGCTACATTCTCCGGCAGGAGTTTCCAAAGCTGAAAAGAGTTAAATTGTTTCACAGGTGAGTAGTTTTGACAATTCATCTACAATTTGGAGCTTTTAGTCCTCTGTTATCCGTGTGAGGTCCGACAGCTCTGCGGCTGGTGTGACTCCTTTACTGTGGATCTGATTCTGTGTCTATCCATTGCTCTGTTTCACCTCTGCCCTCCCTGATCACCTCTCTGCTGTTGTCTAACTTTCTCTGTCTCTAATAGTGGGTGTATTTTAGCTCTGTTTAGGATTTTACGGTTACTTCTGCCAACTGCTGCCCTGACCATGTGCTGCTGGCTTACCAGCTATAGCTTCCCACCATGTCTTTCATAGTCAGGAGTTGTTTTTCCTGCGATATAGTCCATCTCGCTTCTACCCCTGAGCTTATATTGATCATCAGCTTCTGTATCATTTTTGTTCCCTGTAGTTCATTCTGCACCCCTGAAATGTTAACTCTGTTTCTCTCTCCACAGATACTGCCTGACCTGCTGTGTATTTCCAGCATTTTCTCTTTTTATTTCAGATTTCCAGCAGCTGCAGTATTTTGCTATTATTTTATTGGCAGGCAAAGTTACTGAGGTGGAAATAGATGGTCTTAGTGATATGTAGTCAGAAGCTCAGCTTAGGGTGAAATATGACACTAAGGTTGTGAACAGTTTGGCTCAGCCTCAGAGTTGTCAGAGAGATGGATGGCATTGATGGTTAGGGAGTGGAGTTTGTAGCAGGGACTGAAGACAATGGCTTCAATCTTCCCAATATTTAAATGGAGGAAATTTCTGTTCATCCAACACTGGATGTTAAACAAGTCAGGATGGTGTGTGACTTGGAGGGGAACTTGGAGGTGATGGTGTTCACATACATCTACCCTGGTCCTTCTAGGGGATGGAGGGTTAGGGTTTGGGAGATGTTGGTAGAATTGTAGATGCATAAAACCCCTATCCTTCACCCCTGCCTCTCCCATCTCCCTCTCTATTTCCCCCAGTAGATGCTGGTGTTTTGTATAGTCCCTGACCAGTTGGCAGGTTCCCTTCCCTGAGAGACATTAGTGAACCAGTTGGGTTTTTATAACAATCCAGCAGTTTTCATGGTCACTTTTTCCTGGTACTGGCCCCACAAATTACCAGATTCATTCAGCTTAATTTCACAACCTGTTTTTGTGATATTGTGGTTTCTCTCTCATTCACTTTTGTCTATTTAAACTATTTCCCCAGGATTTTCAATTGGGAAACCCAATGTTTCATCAGAATCTAACGGTGTCGCACAATCAGTCATAACCTGAATTTCATCGGATTTTGAACATGGAAGGAAAAAGCACCGTTCACCGTGGGCAGAAACCGTACATGTGTTCTCTGTGTGGACGAGGCTTCAGCCGATTATCTGGCCTGTCAAAACATAAATGCAGTTACAGTGGGGAGAAACCATGGAAATGTGGAGACTGTGGAAAAGGATTCAATTATCCATCCAGGCTGGATACTCACCAGCGCACACACACTGGGGAGAGGCCTTTCACTTGTTCTGTATGTATGAAGGGATTTATTGATTCATCCACCCTCCTGAGACACCAGCTCATTCACACTGAAGAGAGGCCGTTCACCTGCTCCGAGTGTGGAAAGGGATTCACTTGGGCATCCAGCCTGCTGAGGCACCAGCGAATTCACTCTGGGGGGATGCCATTTACCTGCTCCGAGTGTGGGAAGGGATTCATTCAGTTATCCTACCTGCTGACACACCAGAGAGTTCACACTGGTGAGAGGCCATTTACCTGCTCCGAGTGTGGGAAGGCATTCACTCAGTTATCCAACCTGCTGACACACCAGCGAGTTCACACTGGTGAGAGGCCATTTACCTGCTCCGAGTGTGGGAAGGGATTCAGTCATTCATCCCACCTGTTGACACACCAGAGAGTTCACTCTGGGGAGAGACCATTCACCTGCTCCGAGTGTGGGAAGAGATTCACTCGGTCGTCAAACCTGCTGATACACCAGAGAGTTCACTCTGGAGAGAGGCCGTTCACCTGCTCCGAGTGTGGGAAGCGATTCACTCAGTTATCCAACCTGCTGACACACCTGCGAGTTCACACTGGGGAGAGACCATTTATCTGCTCCGAGTGTGAGAAGGGATTCGTTAATTTATCCGATCTGTTGAGACACCAGCGAATTCACACTGTGGAGAGACAGTTCACCTGCTCCCACTGTGGGAAGGGCTTCACACAGTCATCCCACTTGCTGAGACATCAGCGAATTCATACTGGAGAGAGGCCGTTCATCTGTCCTGTATGTGGGAAGGGATTCACTGCGTCCTCTGACCTCCTGAAGCACCAGCGAATTCACACTGAGAGAGGCCATTCAGCTGCTCCTGGTGTGGGAAAGGATTCACCTGGTCATCCCAACTGATGAGACACCAGCGAGTTCACAAATAACGAACAGGATGTTGCTGTTAATCACATCCAGGACTGAACCTTGTTCATTGGAGTCTGTTTCTGCTGATGTTAATAAACTCTAGCCCAGTTATTGGGGCTAATATTCAGGATAAGGACAAATAAAATATATTTGTGTTAAATATAGCATATTGAGTTTTGTTTATATCTCTAACACAAGTTAGTTTCTCTGGAAGGGCTCTCCTTCTCCCCTCCATCCTCACCTCTAACAACAAGTGTGAGGAGCTCATGGAGCTTCTTTGTCACTAAGATTGAGACAATCCGATCAGTTGCCTCTGCTGCTTCCCTCCCACTAGCCCACCGGGACAAACTGTCTCTAAAATGTTCCACCTTGTCCAAGCCGTGAACCCACATCTTTCATTAGCTTCTCTCCCATCTCCCTTCCTGCCCTCTCAGTGCTCATCTTGTCCATGAGACCCACCTCCTGCTCCATCGACCCTATTCCCACTAAACTGCTGATTACCCAACTTCCCCATGTTCACTGATATTGTTCACAGTTCTCTCCGTTCTGGTACTATCCCTCTCTCCTTCAAATCATCGCCCTTTCCTCAAAAAACAATTACTTAACTCTACTGTCCTTGCAAAGTATTGACCCATCTTCAACCCCCAGTTCCTCTCTGAACTCCTGAAAAGTGTTCACACCTCCCAAATCCATCTCTATCTTTCCCAGAACTCCCTGCTTGAATCCATCCAATCAGGTTTCTGTCCTGCCACTGTACTGAAACAGCTAAGATCAAAGCCACCAATGACACCCTATGTGACAGTGGCAAAGGGAAACTATCCCTTCTCGACCTGCTTTGACAAGGTTGACCACACCATTCGGCTCCAACACCTCTCCACTGTCGTCCAGCTGGGTGGGGCTGTTCTCTCCTAGTTCCATTCTTCTCTATCTAATCATAGTCAGAGAATCACTTGGAATGTCTTCCCTTCCCACTCCCACAGTTACCTCTGGTGTCCTCAGAGGATCCAGCCTTGGCTTCCATTTATTTCTCAGCAACATTCTCCCCACAGCGACATCATCTGAAAACACAGTGTCAGTTATCACGTGTACACTGACAGTGCCCAACTCTACCTCACCACCACCTCTCTCCACTTCTCCACTTTTGTTAAATTATCAGACTGTTTGTGGATGTGCAGAAATTTTCTCCAATTAAATTTTGGGAAGATTGAAGCTATTGTTTTCATTCCTGAGCTACCAACTCCATTCTTTATCCTATTTCTATCAGGTCATCTCTCAGCCTTCTCTTTTCTAGAGAAAAGAGCTTCAGGCTGTTTAGCCTTTCCTGGCGATTATAATGTATCCGTTCCTGTAACATTTGTGAATGAACTTTTATGTCCCTGGCCCTTGCAACGCCTGACAGCAGTTTCGAGTCTGTATGACCCTTCTTCAGAGGGTGTCTCTATTGGACAGAGCGGTTTCTGGGCCGCAGAGAATTGTGGGATTTTGAAAATGGGAGAAGAAAGCACCGTTCACAGTGTTCTACATGTGGATGAGGTTTCAGCCGATCATCTGGCCTGGTCAAAACGTAAATGCAGTCACAACTGAAAGCAGCTGTGCAAATGTTGACACTGGGAAGGGATTCATTTACCCATCGAAATTGGAAACTCATCAGAGCATTCACACTGGGGAGAGGCCATTGACCTGCTTAAAGTGTCAGAAGGGATTCACTCCATTATCCCACCTGCAGACACGCCAGCGAGTTCTCACTGGGGAGAGGTCATTCATCTGTGCTGTGTGGAAAGAGATTCATTAATTTATCCAACCTGATTGCACATCAAAGAGAGCTTTCAAATTTCAGGACTGTGGGAAGTGCTTTACAAATTCTCAGGAACTTGAACGACCACCAGCAAAGTATTCATACTGATAAGAGACCGTTCAGATGCCTTCTTTATGGGACTGGGTTCAGGCAATCATCCCACCTCTCTCTACACAAGTGCTCTCACACTGGGGAGAGGCTGTACACCTGCACCAAGTGTGGCAATATACGCATTCAGTCATCCCACCTGCCGAGACACCAACGAGTTCACAACGAACTACAGTGATTGGATTTTGCTGTTATTAATGTACAAGAATGAACTATACCCATTGGGGTCTGTTTCAGCTGATGTTAATAAACTCCGGCCCAGTTATAAGTTTAATATTCTGGATAAAGGTCAAATAAATCAACATTCTGTCAAACACAGAGGATGTTGAATTTTTAAAAACATCTCTAACACAAGTTAGTCCTTGTTTCGGACTCTCCCTCTCCCCTGTCTCCTGCATCCACACCTCCAACAAGTGTGAGGAGCTCATGGAGCTTCTTTGTCACTAAGATTGAGACAATCTTGAGAAAATTGAGATCAGCTGCCTCTCCTGCTTCTCTCCCTCCCACGAGTACATCCTTGACGCCGACATCCTTGCAATTCTTATCCAATTTCCGACCACTCTTCTGTCTCCAAATTCATGCTCATCTCCCAAATCCATGCACAATGGTCCTGCAACTTAGGGGTAAAATGACATCGTGAAAGGATTGTTTACCGGCTGAATTGTGACGTTCTTACTGACAAGACAGAGTTTAAATGTTCTGTGTATGGGAAGAAAAAATAATTGTTCACACCGCCTACTGAGACTCCGGTGAGTTTACATCTAAATGTCGGGGGTTTTACTGCAGTTATTTACACCCGGGACAGTATTATGGCAGAGGACCCATGCACTTTGTTTGTCATACCAATTGACTGAATAATTTTGTATATTGGTCTTGGGCTTCGTTCGTCATCAGATCACAAAACAGAATTTTCTATTCAAAAAAACGAACTCTCAATGGCAGCCTCGTTACCCAGCATTCAATAGGGGCCAGAATGTGCCCTATCCTCACAACAGGAGCTCCCTACACATGCGTATTACGATGTGTGTTTGGAGCATGCGCAGTGTGGCCCATTTCATGAGCATGCGCAGTGCTGGTCTGTGACTGAAGCTGCTCAGAGCGGGTGAGTGAATGTCGAGTGGAACAAACTAACAGAGTTAGTGGGTGTGTGAGGAGGAATGGAGCCAGCGGAGTGGGCAGAGAGGCTTCATAAAGACACAGTGAAGGCCGCAAACCCCAAATAACAAGGTACAAGTCTTGTGTTTGCAGAGAACTGGCCGAGAAAGTCTGGATTTCTCCCTTCGCCAGGCCCGGGGTAACGGCCGCCATCTTAATAGGGGGCAATGTGCAGCAGGGCGCATGCGCGGGCATCCTGGTCTAGGTAGCTGGAGGAGAGAAGATTGTGGAATTCTCTCCTGGACTGGCAGGGATGGATTTTGGAAACTCCTTTTACAGGGGGTTAGAGGGGGAACATTTACAGACGGGTGAGATCTGACAGAGTCACTCAATTCATCAGGACCTGGATCCTCTTTTTTTAATGCTCTGTACAAACCATTTCCCAAACTTGCCACACTCAGTCCAGGATAGAAATTCAGGACCTGGATTCTATCGGCCTCTGAGTGTAAGCATTGAGTTCCAGGTCATTACCACTCACTGTGCAAACATTTCTTTCTCACATCCCTCCTGTACATCTTACCCAAAATCTTAAATCTGTGACCACGATCCTTTCACGATCTGCTACTGTGAACAACTTTTCTTTAACTACTTTATGTAAACATTTCATAATTTTGTACACCTTTTGTTAATCTCCCCTCAATCTACTTTACTCCAAGGAGAACAATCCCAGTTTCTCCAACCTAACCTTGCAACTAAAATCCTTCATCCCTTGACCCATTCTGGTAAATCTCCTCTGCCCCCTCTCAAGGACCCTCCCATCCTTCATAATGTGTGGTGATCACTGGTTTGTACAAACCCAGATGTTTTGGGTCTGTGTGTGTGACATCACACATTGACAATTACACAGTGACATCATCCCGCTCCCCGGGTATTTCCTCAACTGGGAGATTTTTCTCTGACTCCAGTGCTTCTGATATCTTTCCAGCTGCAGGAGATTTTAAAGTTGAAAACTGAAATTGTTTCAGAGTAGAGTATTTTTGACCATTCATCTACAATTTGGAGCTTTTAGTTCTCTGCTCTGTTATCTTTTAGAGGTTCCATCGCTCTGGGGCTAGTGTGGCTCCTTTCCTGTGGATCTGAATCCATGTCCATCTTTTGCTCTGTTTCACCTCTGCCATCCCAGATCACCTCTCGGTCATTGTCTAACTTTCTCTGTCTCTAATACTGGGTGCATTTTAGCTGTGTTTGGCATTTAACTGTTACTTCTGCTGATTGTGTCCAAATAAGGTTTCCACTGCTGCCCATCCCCTGACCATGTGCTGCTGTCTTACCAGCTTTATCTTCCCACAGTATCTTTCACAGTCAGGAATTGTTTTTCCTGTGCTATAATCCACTTCTGAACTTATATTGACCATCAAATTCTGCACCATTTTTATTCCCTGTAATCCATTCTGCACACACTGAAATGTTAACTCTGTTTCTCTCTCCACAGATCCTGCCTGATTTGCTGAGTATTTCCAACATTTTTTTATTTATTTCAGATTTTCAGCAGCTGCAGTATTTTGCTATTATTTTATTGCAGGCGTTGGTCACAGAACTGAGTCACAGACGGACCAGTTAAGAGCTGGTTTGTATCAGGGTGGGTGTTGGTTACCAGAAGTTGGTCCCTGGCCTCCAGTGTAGGTCCTTTCTCATCAAGTCACAGAATCACTGAATGATGGCGATATAGACGGAGGCCATTTAGCCCATTGTGCACATGCTGGCTCTCTGCAAGAGCAAGTCAGCTAGTCCCACTCCCCTGCCCTTTCACTAACAAGACCAGCAAATATCGCCAATCCCCAGTTGCCTGTGGAGAAGATGATGTTTGACCTTCTTGAATCGCTGCAGTCCGTGTGGTGAAGGTGCTCCCACAATGCTGTTAGGTAAGGAGTTACAGGTTATTCACCCAGTGATGATGAAGGAACAGTGATATATGTCCAAATCAACAACAGCAATTTGTGTTTATATAGCACCTTTAACGTAATAAAACTTTCCAAGGCATTTCAAAGAACAGTATGCGTTTATAAAAAGCATTAGAAATTAGGAATGTACAGTCAAAGCTCTCTGCTGTTGACTGAGTTCTGAATTGGCTGATTGATGGACACTGTAACCAGGTCAGTCTGAGTTTCCTCGTGGTGAGTCTGCAGTGGGACCTGAGTCTGAGGAGGACGAGAGATTAACCCTATGAAGACAGAGTAAAACAGAACAACTGCGCTTGCACAATGGCAGCAAACACAGCCTTTAAAATAAGGATGAGAATTTTATAATTTAGGTTCTGCTTAACACGGAGCATTTGTAGGTCAGTGAGCACAGGGGTGATGGGTGAACAAGACTTGGTGCAAGTAAGCACACGGGCAGCAGAGTTTTGGATGACCTCAAGATTACAGGGAGGCTGAATGTGGGACGCCGGCTGGGAGTGTGTTAGGATAGTTAAGTCTAGAGATAACAAAGGAATGGATGAGAGTTTCAGCAGCAGATGAGCTGAGACTGGGATGGAGTTGGGCGATGTTACTGAGGTGGAAATAGGCGGTCTTGGTGATGATGTGGATATGTGGTTGGAAGCTCATCTTGGGGTGAAATATTTCACTATGGTTGTGAACAGTCTGGTTCAGCCTCAGTTGTCAGCGAAAGGTGCAGAGTCAGTGTCTGGTGAATGCAGTTTGTAGTGGGGACTGAAGACAATGGCTTCAATCTTCCCATTATTTAAATGGAATAATTTTCTGCTCATCCAGTACTGGATGTCAGACAAGTCAGGATGGTGTGTGACTTGGAGAGGAACTTGGAGGTGATGGTGTTCACATACCTGTTACCCTGGTCCTTCTAGGGGGTGGAGGTTGAGGGTTTGGGAGATTCTGTCAGGGTTCTCCTGCATCTCTCACTTCTCTCTCGCTCTTTCTCCCTCCTCTCATAGAAACCTGAATCTTGTGTAGGCCCAGACTGGGTGGCAGGTTCCCTTCCCTGAAGGACATTAGTGAACCAGTTGGGTTTTTATGACAATCCAGCAGTTTTCATGGTCACTTTTTCCTCGTGCCGGCCCCACAAATTCCCAGATTCATTCAGCTCAATTTCACAACCTGCCTTTGTGTTTTTGTGGGTTCTCTCTCACTCCATTTTTTCTGTTTTAAATCAATTTCACAGGATATTTGAAGGGGAGGATTTGCTGTCGGGAAACTCACACCAAGACCTGAGAGAGTCACTTGATTCATCAGGACCTGAATATTATCAGCCTTTGAACATGGAAGCAGAAAGTGCTGCTCACGCTGGGGAGAAACCGTGTAAGTGCGGGGACTGTGGGAAGGGATTCAATTACCCGTCTGACCTGGAAACTCATCGACGCACTCACACTGGGGAGAAGCCATTCACCTGCCCTAAGTGTGGGAAGGGATTTACTCAGTCATCCACTCTGCTGACACACCAGCGAGTTCACACTGGGGAGAGACCGTTCACCTGCTCTGAGTGTGGGATGGGATTTATTAGTTCAACCAACCTGCAGACACACCAGCAAATTCACAATGGGGAGAGACCATTCACCTGCTCAAAATGTGGCAAGGGATTCACTCGATCATTCGACCTGCTGACACACCAGCGAGTTCACACTGGGGAGAGACCGTACACCTGCTCTGAGTGTAGGAAAGGATTCACTAGGTCATCCCACCTACTGAGACATTGGCTGGTTCACTCAGACCAGAGACAGTTTACATGCTCAGTCTTCGGGTAGTGCTATAAAAGTTACCAGGACCTGATCTTGCATCAACGTGTTCACACTGACGAGAGACCGTTCAGGTGCTCTCACTGCAGGACTGGGTTCAGGCGATCATCTGACCTCATTGTACATCAGCGCAGTCACACCGGGGAGAGGCCGCTCATCTGTTCCATGTGTGGGAAGGGATTCACTCAGTCATCCAACCTGCTGAGACACCAGCAAATTCACACTGGAGAAGGGGCTGCTCACTTGCCCTGACTGTAGGAAGGGATTCATCAATTGAACCTACCCACTGAAACACCACCGAGTTCACACTGAGGAGAGACCAGTCAGCTGGTCTGTGTGTGGGAAGCAATTCACTCAGTCATTTGTGCTGCTGAGACACCAGCAAGTTGACAAGTAACAGCAAAATCCAATCATTGTAGTTAATCACATCCTGGCTGGAACCATGTTCATTGGGGTCTGTTTCTGCTGATGTTAATAAACTTCAGCCCAGTTATAGAGGCTAATATTGTCGATACAAATCAATTAAATCAACTTGGTGTGAAATACAAGGTGTGTTGAATCTTTTTAATATCTCCAATACTCTCCTTCTCCCCTGTCATCTCCAACAACAAGTGAGAGGAGCTCATGGAGCTTCTTTTTCACTAAGATTGAGACAATCTGATCAGCTGCCTCTGCTGCTTCCCTCCCTTCCACTAGCCAACTGGGCCAAACTGTCTCTAAGGTTCCTTCTTGTCTGAGCCCTGAACTCACATCTTTCTCCAGTTTCTCTCCCATCTCCCCTCATACCCTCTCAGTGCTCATCTTGTCCATGAGGCCCTCCTTCTGCTCCCTCGACCTTATTCTCACCAAACTGCTGATTATCCAACTTCCCCATGTTAGCTGATATTGTTAATGTCTCTCTCTCTTCTGGTAATGTCCATCTCATCATCAAATCTATCGTCATCACCCATCCTAAAAATAAACTTTTGACCTGACCATCTTTTCAAACTACCGCCCCATCTTCAACCTCCCTTTCCTCTCCAAAGTCCTTGTACTCGGTGTCCCCCGAGGATCTATCCTTGGCCCCTCCTATTTCTCATCTACATGCTGCCACTCGGTGACATCATCCAAAAGCACCGTGTTAGTTTTCACATGTACACTGACAACACCCAGCTCTACCTCACCACCATCCCTCTCCATTCCTCCACTGTTACTAAATTATCAAACTGCTTATCCTACATCCGGAACTGGATGAGCAGAAATTTCCTCCAATTAAAAATTGGGAAGACCAGAATCATTTTTTTCAGTCACCATTACAAATTCCGTTCCCTAACTACCGAGTCCATCCCTCTCCCTGGGAACTGTCTGAGGTTGAACCACACTGTTCACAATCTTGGTCTTTTATTTGACCCCAAGATGAGTTTCTGACCACATATCCACACCATCACTAACACCAGATATTTCAATCTCCATAACGTCGCCTGTCTCCACCCCACCCCCAGCTCATCTGCTGCTCAAACCCTCATCCATGTCCGTGTTACCTTTAGACTTGAAAATTCCAATACATTCCTAGCCGGCCCCTCACATTCACCCCATCCCCACACAGAAACATGAGATCATCAAAAACTCTGCTGCCCATGAGCCTTCTCACATCAAGTCCCGTTCACCGTTCACCCCTGTAGCCATTGACCTAAATTGGCTCCTGTTCAATTTTAAAATTCGTAACCTTGTTTACAAATCCCTTCATGGCATTATCCCTCCCTATCTCTGTAACTCCCAGTCGCACAACCCTCTGAGATATCTGTGCTATCTCATTCCGTACTCTTTAGCATCCCTGATTTTAATTACTCCATCATCGGCTGTGCCTAGGTGCAAAGTCCTGGAATTTCCTCCCTAAACCTCCCCAGCCCCTCCAGCTCTCTCTCCTGATTAAAGATGCTTGTTAATATCTGCCTCTCCAATCAAGGTTCTGCCCATTGACCCGAATATCTCCCCATGTCACTCGATGTCAAATGTTTCTTTATGAGAGTCCTGTGAAGCACCTTGACACATTTTGTTACATTAAACGTGTTTTATAAATACAAGTTGTTTCTGTTTCATGACAGCCAGTTTGTGCACAGTAAGATTCCACAAACAGCAATCAGACTAACTGATTAATCCAGTTTTATTTGGTGGTGTTAGTTAAAACACGAATGTTGGTCCCACTGCACCAGGAGAACTCCCCTGTGGACAGGATGTGGAGTTGTTGAGCTCTCCTGAGCTGAGAGTGGAGCTGATTGAGCTGTCGGGCCTGCAGTGTACCTTGCAGAGCCGCTGTCTGGGATCTTTCCTCTAAATTTACTGACTCCCAGCTGACGTTGTTTCTGCAGTTAAATAGTTAACTTTGAATATCGATCCCAATTTAATCTTCGGAGCAAAATCTGCAACTTTAAATCAGCTGCAGAAGAGAAAGAAATTTCTTGTGTTCATTTATCATCTTTCACACCCTCAGAAAATCCCAAAGTGATTCACAGTCAATGATGTATTTTGGAAGGAAGAATGAGGAGAAGCAGAATAAAGTAAATGGTACAATTTTTAACAGAGTGCAGCAACAGGGTGACTTAAGAGTGTATGTACACAAATATTTATATGTGACAGGACAAGTTGATCAAGCTGTTTAATAAAAAGCTAATGGGGTCCTCAGTTTATTCATGGAGACATGGAGAACAAAAGCATGAAAGTTATCCTGAATCTTTACAAATCAATGATTATTCCTCAGCTGAAATATTGTGTTCAATTCTGAGCACCACACTTTAGGAAAGATGTCAAGGCCTTGGAGAGGGTGTGGGGAAAATTTCCCAGAATAGTATCAGGGATAAGGGGTTTCAGTTCTGTGGAGAGACTGGGATTATTCTATTTTGAGCAGAGAAAGTTAAGAGGTGATTTAATTGAAATGTGGACATTTTTGAGGAGTTTCCCTCCACATAGGGAGAAGTAGTTTTGATTGGCAGGATGGTTGGTAACCGCTGATCACAGCTTTAAAATAACACTGTGTCTCCTGTCAATGTAAAATATCTGTCTGCACATGCTCAGTGGTCCATGCAGATGTCACTCTGCTGCTCCCAGTCTGTCAGAAAGCCTCTAAATAGAAACATGTGTATCCTTCAGAAACAGCAGCTTCCCACTTTATTACACAGCACAAGGGAGGAGAAATAGAGAGTATGGAGTGAGAGACAGTTTCAGAATGAGTCAGGGCTGAGTCACAGATGGTCAGACAAAGTATCGGTTCCAGAAAACCCTGTAAAGCCTGGTTTCACCTAGAAAACCTCTATTGGAGAGACAGAAGATGCAGTCTCATCTCTGACTGATATTGTATCAGAGACAAACACAGTATTAATCTCGCACTCAGGGGCAGTGCCAGCCAGTGATAAAATGTCCCATATTTGACCCTCTCTTACCTGTTGTAATCTCTGCAGATTTCAGAGAGAAAGGTCTTTCACTCACAAATCCAAACCTGCGCTAGACATGGCCCCTTCCCCACTCTCTGCAATAAACAGAGGGAATGTCCCTGTCTCTTCAGAACCCGGGATGTGTCCGGGTGCAGTCAAAGTTTCTGTTCATTTCCTTTTTCACAGATTCAGGGTGACAGTCTGTGAAACAGTGAACATGGTGGAGAAACAGTGCATGTGCGGCATTGGCAGCAAACACAGCCTTAAAATAACTGGCAATAAATCCATGGTGGAGATGAGGTGAAATGCCTCAGGAAGTGGCCAGACTGACAAATGACATTTTCTTCAGAAGTTCAGGGTCAAGGATACGAGCCTGTCCAAGAGAAGGATAGCTTCATCGACACCTTCCTGACTGTCATTGGAATGCCCATGGATGCCAGTTTTTCTTTATTCTTTCATTTTCATCAAGGTCAGCATTTGTTACCCATCCCTAATTGAACTGACTGCCTTGCTAGGGAAGTTAAGCAGCAACCCCATGTAGGCCAGACCAGGTGAGGATGGCAGATTTCTTTCTGAGGACATTAGTGAAGCAGATGGTAGCTGAGACCATTTCCCAGAATCAATTAATTTAAGTTAAATTCCACCAGCTGCTATGTTGGGATTTGAGCCCATGTCCCTAGAGAGATTGTTACTCCAGTGACATTACCACTGCACCAGTATCTCCCTCGAGGATTGATTTATTCAATTGAGCAACACCCAGGGTAAGTTATTTCAATTCCAAGTTGGTAATGTGATTTTATTCGAAGTGGGGCATCCCATTAATTACCATTCTATCTCATTCATGAGCCCTAGAGGAACCTCACTGATTAATTCAATTTTCAGAGTACTGTTTGAAGATCAGAGACAGAAGTAGTTGCAATCAGTTTGGAAGTAACTCCCATATCTCCCGTTCTCAAGCACTTTACCTTGAAAGATAACAAATGGAATGAAGCCAAATTTTTAAAGTGGCAAAGTCTGTAGTTTAAATTGTCAACGTACTGTCAATGGAAAGGGTTAACTTCTCTGCTTCTTTGCAAAAGGGTGGATCAAACATTCACAAATATGCACAATTGTGACAACTTTACATAACTTTATTTTCAGGTCAAAGATGAACCAGACACCATTTTAAGCTGCTTTTAAAATCTTTTGCTTTTTTCTCAGCATTTCTTCAGGCATCTTTCCAAGTAAGTGTAAAAAAACCTGAAGAAAAGTAGAACTGGAAAAGTTTCCTTTCACAGATAAACAAAAACTTCAACTTTCTGAGACTAAAAAGAGTTAAAGGGGTTGGAGTGTCCCACAGCTTGTGAGCTCCAGATCATAACCTCAAGGCTGAAGCTTATATTTAGGGAATCAAACTCTTCGATGCCTTTTACAATTGTACAAGTTCGTTGTAATTCATACTTAAAGGTTTACTTTCACTCAGTAATTATAACCTTTCACTTTTCTCAGCACAGAAGCTGACAGCATTTTAGATTCAATCCCAATTGTACACTTCTCTTGTAGCTGGCGTATGGAGAAGATCATGTCCACTGTAGATCTGCCAGCACAGAAACCACACTGTGCTTCTGGATACACTCGGTCTGCAAGTAGATGGAGTCTTTTAAGCCTGACCCTAGTGAAGGTCATCCCTGTGATGCTGAGGAGTGAGATGTCCCTGTAGTTGTTGCAATCTCCTCTGTCACTCTTGTTTTTGTATAATGTGAGGATCTTTGCATCATTCGTGTCGTGTGGAATGGATCCTACCTCCCAACAGAGAAGGAGGAGGTTATGAAGCTATGACAGTAGATGGGAGTTTCCGGGTTGGGGCATTTCAGCTGGAATTCCATCCTTGCTGAGTGTCTTTCCGCTTGCTAAACAATCAATGGCCTTTTCGAGCTCAGGTGATGAGGGTTCCTCATCCAACTCAACCTTTCAGGAAGCTGCAAGAGAGAGTCAAATGGAGACTGGGAGATGTCTGTTCGACAGGAACACAGCTCACAGTCGTGTTCACCCCAGTGGACATCTATTTACTTCTGTCAGTGAGAACTTTGCCATCTGCTTATTTCAGGGGCAACTTTGGTGATGGTCAGGCCAAGCGCCCTCCTGATCCCATCATACACAGCACGTAGATTTCCATTGTCACAGGCAGTTTGGATTTCTTTACGTTGGCTGATCCAGTGTTTATTTGTACATATCTCCCTGTCTTTTACACAACTGTCTCAGCTAATTACACAATGCTCTTGCTGTTGGGTTTATGTTGTAATCAGGTAGACTTTGCTTTTTGCTTCAATGACAGATTCATCTCTGCTGAGTAGGTCTCAAGCCAGTCTTTGTTGTGGGTTCCACCTTTACCAAATGTTGCTGCTGCTGGGTCAGAAATGATTAAACTCAGCGACTTCCAAGATTCACCAATATCAATGTTGTTTGATGAAGCTTTTGTCGATGTACCTGTAAATATTTCACTATTTTGTTTATGTTCCTTGATAATTAAGTTTCACCAATATAAAATGCAATATAAAAGTAGGGAAGTTTTACAGCAGCTGTACAGGGCCTTGATGAGCCACGTTTGGAATATTGTGTACAGCTGTGGTCTCCTTATTAGAAATAGATATAATTGCATTGAAAATATTCAGAGAAGGTTCACTCAACTCATCCCTGAATCTTCTGAAGTAAATTTGACCTTTACCCATTGGAGTTTAGAAAAATGAGAGGTGATCATATTGAAACAGATAAAATCCTAAGGGCACAAAAACAAAAAATGCTCACAAAACTCAGCAGGTCTGACAGCATCTGTGGAGAGAAAGACAGGGATAAAGTTTCGAGTCCATATGACTCTTCAAATCCTGAGGGGATTTGATAGGGTAGATAGCAGGAGGATGATTCAGCTTGTGGGACACACTAGAACGAGGGGACACAGTTTAAGAATATGTGGCCTACAATTTAAGATGGAGTTGATGAGAAATGTTCTCTCAAGGGGTCATTGTTATGTAGAATTATTTTCTCCAGAAAGCAATGGGGGCTAAATCATTGAATGTATTCAGAGCTGAGTTAGACACATTATTGATAAACAACAGAGTCAAGACTATGGGGGACAGACAGGAAAGTGGAGTTGATACCACAACCAGATCAGCCATGGTCTAATTGAAGGCTGAAGCAAACTCAAAGAGCTGAATGGCCTCCTTCTGCTCCTCAGTCTTATGTTCCTATTTGTCTCTATAACGGAGGTATCACTGTGAGTAATGTGCAAGTCAGTAAGAATTGTCAGCAAGGATTAATCAGCACTTTCTAATTGGAGATGTTCATCAGTGGAACCTCTCAGACGCTGAATTGTAGAATTTGCACGAAAGATCAATTTAAGATTGAATGACAAGTTCATAACTTTATTGAAACCGAGTTCCTGTCGAGAATTCCTGAATTAAGGGGCGAGATCTCAGATGGTGCTTTCAGAAAGCAACAATGCGGCCCCGAAAATCAATGACATACCCAGAGTATTAAACTCCAGCCAGTTATAGGGTGGATAACGTCAACACAAACAGACCAGTCACACTCAGACTATCAGTCCTGCATGTGATTAAGACCAGCACTAACAACAGAATCCAACCCTTACCCCTGCTGGTGTTTCAGCAGCTGGATAACCAATGGAATCCCTTCCCACACACACTGCAAGTGAACGGCCTCTCTCCAGTGTGAACTCGCTGGTGGGCTATGAGGTTGCCTGAATGCCTGAACCTCTTTTCACAGGAAGTGCAGCTGAATGGCTTCTCCTCAGTGTGAATTCGCTGGTGATTTACTTGTCGCAGGATTCCTAGCCTCTGACCTGGAATTGCAGCCACAGTATTTATTTGGCTATTCCAGATCAGTCTCTGGTCAAGTTACCCTCAGGATGTTGATAGCGGTGGACTCAGTGATGATAATGCTATTGAACATCAAAGGGCGATGGTTGGATTCTCTCTTGTTGGAGATGATCATTGCCTGGCACTTGTCTGGCACGAATGTTACTTGCCACTTCTCAGCCCAAGCCTGGATATTCTCCTGGTCTTGTGGCATTTGGACATGGACTGCTTCAGCATCTGAGGAGCCACGAATGGTGTGGAACATTGTGCAATCATCAGCGAACATCCCCACTTCTGACCTTATGATGGAAGGAAGGTCATTGATGAAGCTGTTGAAGATGGTTTAGCCGAGGACATTACCCTGAGGAACTCCTGCAGTGATGTCCTGGAACTGAGATGACTCTCCTTCAACAATGGCAATAATCTCCCTTTGTGCTAGGTATGACTCCAAACAGCAGAGTTTTCCCCCTTATTGCATTGACTCCAGTGTTGCTAGGGCTCATTGATGGCATACTCAGTCAAATGCTGCCTTGATGCCAAAGACAGTCACTCTCACCTCATCTTTGGAGCTCAGCTTTTTTCCCCATGTTTGAACCATGGCTGTAATGAGGACAGGAGCTAAGTGGCCCTGGCGGAACCTAAACTGAGCATCAATGAGCAGATTATTGCTGAGCAAGTGCCGCTTGACAACACTATTGATGTCCCCTTCCTGGATGTGACAGGACTGCAGAGCTTAGATCTGATCCATTGGCTGTGGGATTGCCTAGCTTTGCCTATCACTTGCTGCTTATGCTGTTTGGCATGAAAGTAGTCCTGTGTTATAGCTTCACCAGCTTGACACCTCGTTTTTAGGTATGCTCGGTGCTGCTCCTGGCATGCCCTCCTACACTCTTCATTGAACCAGGGTTGGTTCCCTGGCTCTATGACAATGTTAGAGAGGGGGATATGCCGGGCCATGAGGTTACAGATTGTGATTCAGTACATTGCTGCTGCCAATGATGGCCCACAGCACTTCATGGCTGCCCAGTCTGTTTGAAATATATTCTATTTAGCATGGTGATAGTGTCACACAACACGATGGAGGGTATTCTCAATGTAAAGACCGGACTTCATCTCCACAAGGGCTGTGTGGTGGTTACTCTTACAGGTACTGTCATGGACAGATGCCTCTGCGGTTGACAGGTTGGTGACGATGTATGTTTTTCCCTCCTGTTTGTTCACTCAGCACCAGCCGCAGACCCAGTCTAGCAGCTATGTCCTTTCGGACTCGCCCAGCTCAGTGTGTAGTGGGGCTACTGAGCCACTCTTGGTGATGGACACTGAAGTCCCCCACCCAGAGTACATTCTGCACCCTTGCCACCCTCAGCGCTTTCTCCAAGTGGTGTTCAACATGGAGGAGCACTGATTCATCAGCTGAGGGAGGGTGGTACATGAGAATCAGCAGGAGGTCTCCTTGGCCATGTTTCACCTGATGCCACGAGACTTCATGGGGTGTGGAGTCGATGTTGAGAACTCCCAGGGCAACTCCCTCCCGACTGTATATCACTGTCCTGCCACCTCTGCTAGGTCTGTCCTGCATCTGGGACAGGACAAACCCAGGGATGGTGAGGTTGAATGTGTTTGTGTTTCAGAGCATCTACTTTGATTTAAAATCTCTTTCACAGGCAGAACTTTGAAACGGTTTCTTATCAGAATGAACAGGTTGATGTGTAGTCAAGTGGGATGACTGAGTGAATCTCTCCCACACATGGAACAGGTGAACAGTCTCTCCCCAGTGTGAGTGTGCTGGTAGATACTGAGTTCACATGATCACCTGAACCCAGTTCCACAGCAAGAGCACCTGAACGGTCTCTTGTCAGTGTGAACATGTTGACAGCACGTCAGCTCCAGAGAACCTTTATAACACTTCCCACAATCCAGACGTTTAAAAGATCTTTGGTGAGTGTGAACTCACTGATGTGCCAACAGGTTAGATGAATCTGTGAATCCCTCCCCACACATGGAGCAGGTGAATGACCTCTCCCCAGTGTGAACTCACTGGTGTTGCAGCAGGACGGACAATCACCTGAACCTCTACCCGCAGTGAGAGCAGGTGAATGGAGTGGAACCGGAGAGAATGCACTGGTGAACCATCAATGAATGTGGGTTTTTAAAGCTCTTGATACATCCAAGCATTTAACCCTCTCTCTGCCGTCTGAACTTGCTGAGCATGTGGAGGCTGGATGGAGAAAGATGTGGGTTCAGGGCTCAGACAAGGGGGGAGTTAAGAGACAGTTTGTCTCAGTGGGCTAGTGGAAGGGAGGGAAGCAGCAGAAGCAGCTGATTGGATTGTCTCAATCTTAGTGACAAAGAAGCTCCATGAGCTCCTCACACTTGTTGTTGAGGGTGGAGGAGACAGGAGAGAGGGAGAGCCCTTCAAAAGGAACTAACTTGTGTTAGAGATATTAAAGAGGCTCAACACTGTCTGTTGAACACAAAACTTATTTATTTCATTTTTATTCATAATATTAACACCTATAATTGTGCTGGAGTTTATTAACATCAGCCAAAGCAGACCCCAATGAACATGGGGTTCAGTTCTGCATGTGAGTAAGAGCAAAATCCAATTACTGTTGTTGCTTGTGAACTCGCTGGTGTGTCAGCAGGTGAGATGACTGAGTGAATCCCTTCCCACACTTGGAGCAGGTGAATGGTCTCTCCCCAGTGTGAGTACGCAGATGTACAGTGAGGTGAGATGAATGCCTGAACCCAGCCCCACACTGAGAGCACTTGAATGGTCTCTCGTCAGTGTGAACACGTTGATGGGATATCAATTCCCTGGGACTTTTAAAGCAATTTCCGCAGTCTGGGCATTTAAAAGGTCTCTCAGCAGTATGAACATGCTGGTGTCTCAGCAGGTTAAATGACTGGGTGAATCCTTTCCCACACTCGGAGCAGGAGAATGGTCTCTCCCCAGTGTGAGTTCGCTGGTGCACAGTGAGTTGAGATGGCCACCTGAACCCAGTCCCACACAGAGAGCAGCTGAACGGTCTCTCATCAGTGTGAACACGTTGATGAGATATCAGCTCTCCGGAACTCTTAAAACACATTTCGCAGTCTGGACATTGAAAAGGTCTCTCCCCAGTGTGAACTCGCTGGTGTTTCTGTAGGGTGGATGAATCAGTGAATGCATTCCCACACTCAGGGCAGGCGAACTCTCCAGTGTGAACTCGCTGGTGTTTCGACAAGATAGATGAGGTCGTGAATCCCTTTCCGCACTCAGGGCAGGTAAATGGCCTCTCCCCAGCATGAACTCGCTGGTGTTGCAGCAGGGTGGATGACCGAGTGAATCTCTTCCCACATTTGGAGCAGGTGAATGGTGTCTCCCCTGTGTGAACTTGCTGGTGTCTCAGCAGGTTGGATGATCGGGTGAATCCTTTCCCACACTTGGAGCAGGTGAACAGCCTCTCCCCAGTGTGAACTCGCTGGTGTGTCAGCAGGGTGGATAAGTGAATGAATCGCTTCCCACACTCAGAGCAGGTGTACGGCCTCTCCCCGGTGTGACTGCGCTGATGAATTTCCAGCTCCGAAGGGGTTCTGAATCCCTTCCCACAGTCCCCACATTTCCACGGTTTTCCCCTGTTGTGACTGTGCTTATGCCTCAACAGGCCAGATGATTGGCTGAAGCCTCGTCCACACACAGAACACATGTACGGTTTCTCCCCACTGTGAACACTGCTTTTTCCTTCCATGTTCAAAACCATTGATGTTCAGGATCTGATGAACTAAGTGACTCTGTCAGATTTGGTTGGTGTTTCCTGCCTCAAATTCCAGATCTTCAAAAATCCTGTAAAAAAAAATCATCACTGTAGGTTCAGGATTAAATATTCAGAAGAAACAAACATTACTCCTGGTTTGAATTTGCTGTGTGTAAATCCTCCCCTTCTAACCCCCTGGAAAAGGAGTTTCCAAAATCCATCCCTGTCAGTCCAGGATAGAAATGAACAACATTCTTTCCTCCTGCCACCTGGACTAGGATAACTGCGCATGCGCCCTGCTGCACATTGACCCCTATAAAGATGGCGGCCGTTACCCCGGGCCTGAGACCTGAAGAGTCTCAGTTGTCGTTTTAGCGCAAACGCTGGACCGAAAGTTTCTAATTCGGGTCCGGAGGCCTGCACCGGGTGTTTATAAAGTTTCCGAGTCCACACTGACTCCATTTCTCTCCTGCACTCGGCTGTCACTCACCCTTTCCCGCCTCCTTCCTCCTTCAGCTCGGGCACTCACCGGGCTTCAGGTATAACGACACTGCGCTTGCGCGGGTCGTCAGCTCTCGAGCCCCGCCCCTCGTTCACTCTGATTAGTTGGAGGACCAGCCGCTCCCGCTCGGTCCTCCAGTCCCGCCCCCTCTTCCTATTGGTCCGGAGCTGCCGTCAATCAGCCTGGCATTGTGACGGTTTCAGATGGTGAGAGCGGCCACAGGCTCAGCCTGACTTGCTGATTCTTGGCAGCATTTTCTGTTTGGGAATTAGAGCTAGAGATGGATGGTCAGTTCCCCTCTGTCCGGGGGGGGATTCACACTCATTTCCCTAGTGCACTGATTATCACCTTTACTTTACATGAGAAAGTCCCCGGTTCAGTCCCGGCTGGAAGCTTTGTGTTTACAATTGTTACTGAGGAGGAATTAACAGTGAGTTTAGTTTCATGTCGAACAGGGGAACAGTTATTGTCTCATTCTTTAAAATCCCCTTCTTCACCTTTAAACAGGGAACGGTAATTCAGAGAAAACTGATCCACTGTGACCCTGAAACAAGATACTGCAGATACTGGAAATCCGACCTCAAAACAGAAAATGTTGGAAACTCTCAGTAGGTCAAACAGCTTCTATGGAGAGGGAAACAGTGAATGTTTCAGGTCACTAACCTTTTATCCAAACTGGTAAAATTTAGAAACGGGGACAATGTGTCAGGAGATGGGGACAGTGTGCCGGGTGATGGGACATGTATACTCGACATGTTGTTCATCTTCATAATTCACAACACTATTCCTGATGTTCATCAGCTGCCTCACTTTCTTACCCATTAATTCCATTTGCTGATCTATCAGTAATGGATTTGCTGCCATCTCGAACAAAACTGTTTTCACCACTAAGGCTCCGCTGGCATTGAATAGTCTTCATGATATCATCGCACTGGGACTGGATGACATCATCGCACTGGGACTGGATGACATCATCGCACTGGGACTGGATGACATCAGAAGAGTCCATTGTTTCTTAATGACCCACATCAATAACAAGAGGAAATATTAATAAACCTGAGCACATTATCTAGGCTGACACTCCAGGGTGACACTGAGGGACTGCTGCACTGTCAGAGACAGCATCCTTCACATGGAACTTGTAGAGGCTCTGGTCACAATCTTCCAATCCTCCTTATATAGTAGTGGTGTCAAAGGACTGACAGATTGTAAATGTTACACCCCTGTTCAAAAACACAGCAATTCCAGGACAATCAGCTTCACATTAGTGGTGGGGAAAGGTTGGAGGCAACAATCCGGGAGAAAATCAATTGGCACTTGGAAAAGCATGGATTAATAAATGAAAAAAATCCATGTAATTGTTAAAGACAAATAATTTTTGACCAACTTGATGAAGTAATGGGAGGGTGTGTGAGGGGAGTGGGGTTGATACCTTTTACATGGGCATTCAAATGATGTTTAATATGGTACCACACAATAGCCTTGTCAGCAAAGCTGAAACCCATGAGTTTCAGCCTGGGTATAAAATTGGCTCAGGGACAAGAAGCAGAAAAGTTTGTTTTTCAGAATGGATGGGAGTTTACAGCAGTGTGACCCCAGGGTCTAGTGTTGGCACTGGCGATCTCTTTGATATATGTTACTGACCTGGACATGGAGATAGGGCAGAATTTCAAATTTGCACATGACACAAAACTGGGAAATACAGGAAACTGTTATGAAGATAGTAACTAATGTCAGGAGGACATAGAGGGACTGGTGAAAATGGCAGGCACACAGCAGATACAGTATATATACCATGCTGCTTGACACGTCTTATATCCTTACCAACTTTGGGAACAATGCCTGAATAGTCAGAATGGAGAGACATAAAGCAGATAGGAAACGGATTTGGAAACAGTAAAGAGAAGAAAATAATAGTGGCAATACCAGTGAGAAGTATCCATGGAAATGAGAATGGGATCGGCTGAATGCAGGAGCAATAGAAACAAACTGGGAGACAGGTAAGACTCGTTATTAAGATTGTTGGAAGAAATTTGTCTGGGAGACAATCAGCTCTGAGACATTGGACTAAAATAAATGTGTGTGATGTCACTGACATGAAATAGACAAACAATTGCTGTTTATTTTATATTCCTAGCAGGTCAACCAAGGCATGGATCATACTGAGTCAGAGGATCTGTGGTTTTCCAACCGTAAGGTTGTTATGCAATGTTATAGAACATTTCTCAGAGCCACTGGTTTATGTCAGTAAAATCTGTGCTTTCCTGTTTTTTGTATGGAAATTACAGCAGTCTTTTAGAGATTCAGTTGGAGACATGAGCATAAAGTTGTCAAGAAACCATCATGTTAATGTGGGGACTGTTACCACTCCTGTGAAGCAGTTTGGGGCATTTTTACTACTGTTAAGGTGCTATATCAATGCAAGTTGTTGTTGAATGTGGGAAGGGACCGAATTCCAGTCTGAGCTGGAAACTCGTGGATCACTCACACTGCAGACTGATCACTCAGCAGCTGGATGTGGGAAGAGATGAAGTTGGTTATCTCATATACTGACAGAGCAACACAGTCACACTGGAGAGAGACCACCCCAATATTTCATGTGAGCGAGGGCATCTCATCGTTTTTCCAATTGTTCACACCCTAATTTTTGGGTTTAGAAGGCGCTCACCAAGTCTTTTTAGACAGCACCTTCCAAAACCATGACTACTACCATCTAGAAAGGCAAAGGCAGCAGACACATGGGAGCACCACCACCTGGAAATTCCCCTCCAAGCCACTCACCATCCTGACTTGGAAATATATCACTGTTCCTTCTCTGTCACTGGGTGTTATAACACAGCAGTTGGTAAAGACTGAGTTGTTTAAATCCAAGAGGGAAACTTGAGCAACTGTCATAACCAATATTTTTAATTGGTATGTTTGAGATGCAGCTCTGAATTCAGGAATAAGACCACTAAGCCTCAAAAGGTTTTTTTTATATATAAAACTAAATTAATCATTTATTAATTTAACAAGTTAAACACATGCACATGTCTACAAATTACTACCATAATAGTTTTTAAACAAATCCCCAAATTAATCACTCCAGGTAAATCTTCACCAAGGCAACATTAACCCATAGACTTTAAACGGACACCAGGCAAAGCACATTTGAGCTTACAAATTAAATATGAAGTTCCTTTCAATTTGGTTCCTTTGCAGACACAGTTGTAGGCTTACAGGCTGGTTAGATCTTAAATGCCTCTGCCCTACACACACAAATTCCTTTCTGTTTATACCTGGCTTCCCATTTCAATGTAAATTTTCCATTGCATCCTAGGTTTTTAATGTCACATCTTCGAACAATAACATTTTCATCCCACTAATTTTATTAGTTATTTAAATACATTGCTTGGCATCTCCCAGCTAGGTGCAAGGTTTTACTCCCACTCTTGAATGCTGTATTGAACAAATGCAAATTTACACTTTACCTTTTAACTTCCGTATGTTTATCTAATTAACATCTCAAAAGTACTATACATCAAAACACCCAGACTACCTGGCTTTAAACCCCAACTGTCAGAATGAACATGGTTCCGTCCTGGATGTGATTCACAGCAGCAATAACAGCAAAATCGGACTCCTGCAGTCAGTTGTGAACTCGCTGGTGTTTCAGCAGGTTGGATGACTGAGTGAATCCCTTCCCACACTCGGAGCAGGTGAACGGTCTCTCTCCAGTGTGAGTACGTCGGTGGATTTCCAGTGAAGATGGGTAATTGAATCCCTTTCCACAGTCCTCACATTTCCACGGTTTCTCCATGGTGTGGGTATCCCTGTGTCTCTCCATGTTTGATAATCAGTTGAAGCCTCATCCACATAGAGAACACGGTATGGTTTCTCCCCTGCTATGAATGGTGTGATGTTTTTTCAGGCTGTGTAACTGGTTAAAGCTCTTTCCACAGTAAGTGCACTGGAACACTCTCACTGGGGTGTGTGTGTGTCTCGGTGCTTTTCACACTGATGTTTGAAATCTTTTCCCACAGACAGAACTGACAAACATTTCTCCCTTCACATTCAAATTCCGATGATACTCAGGTCCTGATGAATCGAGTGACTCTGTCAGATCTTGAAGTGATGTTTGGTTTGAGTTTCCTATCTGCAAATTATCCCCTTCTAATTCTCTGTAAAAGGAGTTTATAAATGTCATCACTGTAAGAACAGGATAGAAATTCAAAACAGACAATTCTAGTTGCTGTGGAACATTATTTGCTCTCTTGTTCTCCCAAAGCTGCAAATCCCCGTCCACACTCTCCCTCCTCCCCGTGCTGAAATCCAGAGTTTTGGACAATTCTTTCTGTATCTTTTTAACAAATTTCTACAACTGGAGGTGACAATATGTCTGATCATTCACTTCAGTCATTACTCGTGACCGACCAGACAGAATAGCAGACGTTAACCTTGTGTCCAAAACTTACTGTGTGGAGATTTAATGAGCGATTGTGAAGGTGGTTTCTTCAAACCTCCCTGGGTTTCCTTCCTTTCTTCTCTCTCTCTCTAACTAAGTTAAACCTGGGATCAGTCTCATGGCCCATTCTGGTTCCTGCTTCTCTTCCTGATGACTAATTAATTCCAATTAAACACTGAGAAGACTGAAAACACTGTTTTCAGTCCCCGCTCCAATCTCCATTTCCTAGATACCAACTCCATCCCTCTCCCTGGGAACAGTCTGAGATTAAACCAGTCTGTTCACAACCACGGTGTTAAAATTGATTTCGAGATGAGTTTCTGACCTCATATCTGTGTCATCACTCTGATCGCCTGTTTCCACCTCTGTAACATCACCCAACCTCACCCTGTCTCAGTGAATCTGCTGCTGAAATCCTCATCGCTGCCATTGTTACCTCCAGACTCGACTATTCCAATACACTCCTGGCTGGTCGCACACGTTACCCTCTGCAAACTTAACACCATCCAAACGTCTTCTATCCATGTCTTCACTCACAGTGAGGCCCTTTCCCCTAACATCCCTCTGCTTCCTGACCTGCCTTGGCTCCCAGTCAAGCAACAACTTGATTCTAAAATTCTCATCCTTGTTTTCAATTCCCTCCCTGGCCTCGCCCCTCCCTAACTCTGTAATCTCCTCCAGCACCACAACCCTCTGAGATACCTGCACTGCTCTAATTCTGGCCTTGTACATTCCCTATTTTAATCGCTCCACCATTAGTGACCGTGCCTTCAGTTCCCTTGTCCCCAAGCTCTGAGATTCTCTCCCTACACCTCTCCCTTTGTTTACCATACATTCCCCCTTTAATGCACTTGAGTATTGTTAAAAAAAAGAGACATTCTGTCAAAACATTTAATCTTGTACTCATCAGGACAGACACAAGAACATCAAATTTCAAAGATTATCAGTCAGGCTCATAAAGTGTCTCACTTACATTTGCTAGAAGCTACATATATTCATACACAGGGACTTGTCCTCTGCAGGCAGAAGGAACAAGTCCAGGCATGGCACATTTTGTTGAATTAAACAAAAGCACATGATGATAACTACCTGGAACATTCTCCATGGCAATGACCAATCAGAACTGACTGGCCAACCAATCAGCACCCTTTTCTCATGCAGTATAATCTGTTGTTCCCTATGAAATTTGGTTTATTTTCGGCCCTGCACTCTATTTCCTTTTTGAATGACTCCCACTGCTCTGATGTAGATTTTCCTACAAGTAGATGCTCCCAGTCCACTTTGTCCAGATCTTGTCTTATCATATTAAAATCAGCCTTCACCCAATTCAGAATCTTTATTTCTAGATCATCTTTGGCCTTTTCCATAACTACCTTAAATCTTACTCAATTATGGTTACTATCACCGAAATGCTCCCCCACAGACACTCCTACCACTTGCCCGGCTTCGGACTGCTGCCTCACTCGTAGGACTTCCTATGTGCTGGCTTAAAAAGCTCTCTTGGGTACATTTTAAGAACTCATCCCCCTCTAAGCCTTTCACACTTTGTCAATCCCAGTTAATATTGGGGAAGTTGAAATCCCCGACTATTATTACCCTATCATTTTTACACTTCTCTGAGATTTGCCTACATATCTGCCCTTCTATCTCTCACTGTCTGTTTAGGGGTCTATAGTACACTCCCAACAATGTGATTTCTCCCTTTTTGTTTTTAGGTTCTACCTATATGGCCTCATTTGAGGAACCTTCTAAGATATCATCCCTCCTTATTGCCGTAATTGACTCCTTGATCAACATGTGACCCGCACCTCCTCTTTTACACCCCCACCCCCGTCTCACCCAAAGATTCCATACCCCAGAGTATTGAGCTGTGAGTCCTGCCCCTCCCTCAACCATGTCTCCGTTATAGCAATGATATCATATCCCCATGTGTTCATCAACACCCTCAACTCATCGGCCTTACTTGCAAGAGTCATTGCATTTAAATAGTTGCCATCCAGCCTTGCCATGCTGCCTTCCGCCTTAACTTGACAATATATGCTCTGCCTTCCAGACTGACTTGATTTTTTCCTTCTATACTTGTCTGTGCATCACGCCTAGTATACCTCCACTCTGTAACCCATCCCCCTGCTAAGTTAGTTTAACCCCCCACCCACAGCATTAGCAACCCCCTCGCAAGGATGTTGGTCCTGTTCCAGCCCATGTGCAACCTGTCAGACTTGTATTGGCCCAAACTTCCCCAGAAATGGGCCCATTGATCCAGGAATCTAAAGCCCTCCCTCCTGCACCATCCCTTGGATAGTGATGGAATTTTTGGAATATCCTTTTTACAGCATTTTATTTTAATTCATTCATGGGATGCGAGCATCGCTGGCTGCACCAGCATTTCTTGCCTATGCCTCATTGCCCTTGAGAAGGTGGTGGGGAGCTGCCTTCTTGAACCGCTGCACTCCATGTGGTGTAGGTACACCCACAGTGCTGTTGGGAACAGAGTTCCAGGATTTTGACCCAGCGACATTGATGGAACGGAGATATATTTCCAAGTCAGGATGTTGAGTGACTTGGAGGGGAATTTACACGTGATGGTGTTCCCATGTATCTGCTGCCCTTGTCCTTCTAGATGGTAGTGGTCGTGCGTTTGGAAGCTGCTGCCTAAGGAGACTTGGTGAGGATTTGCAAACGGGAAATTCAAACCAAACATCACATCAAGATTGGACAGATTCACTCGATTCAACAGGACCTGAATATCATTGTTCCACCTGCTTCACCCCTCATAAACAGTCTGAAGTCCATGATATTTCTACTTCTCCTTAGCTCTGAAGAAGAGTCATACGGACTCGAGACGTTAACTCTGTCTCTCTGCACAGATGCTGTCAGACCTGCTGAGCTTTTGCAACATTTTGATCTTTTGCCCCCAATAAAGATGGCGGCCGTTACCCCGGGTCTGGAACTGGGAGAAAGCTGCGGCCTCGCTCGGTGCAAATGGGGAAACGCTTACCCCGGGGACCGGAAAGTTATTTTTCAGGGATTTCTGTTTACATAACATGTTTCCAAAGCCTCCCCGCCCACCCGCCAGATCCATCGCTCCCTCCTCCCCGCCATTCACACACTCACCGATTCCGGATCCGAGATAGAAGCAATAAAAACAAAAAGCTAAAAGCTACTGCGGATGCAGGAAATCGAAAACAAAAACAGAATTACCTGGAAAAACTCAGCAGGTCTGGCAGCATCGGCGGAGAAGAAATCAGTTAACGTTTCGAGCCTTCATGGCCCTTCGGCAGAACTGAAGCATAGTTAGGAGAAGGGAGAAATATAAACTGGTTTAAGGTTGGGGGGTGGGGGGGGGGGGGGTGCGGGGGGGGAAGAGAGACGTTGAGGGTGTGGTGATTGTGGAGATAAGCAGTGATTGGAGCAGATAATCAAAAGATGTCACAGACAAAAGGGTCAAAGAGGTGTTGAAGGTGGTGATATTTGTCTAAGAAAAGTGCTAATTAAGAATGGAAGACAGGATATTCAAAGTACAGCTCTAGTGGGGGTGGGGTGGAAAGACTAACAAGGTTTTAGTTTTAGATTTAAAAATAATGGAAATAGGTGGGGAAAGAAGAATCTATATAAATTATTGAAAAAAAAGGGGGGGGGGCAGAAAAGGGGTGGGGATGGGGGGAGGGGGAGTTTAAGATCTAAAGTTGTTGAATTCAATATTCAGCCCGGAAGACTGTAAAGTGCCTAGTCGGAAGATGAGGTGCTGTTCCTCCAGTTTGCGCTGGGCTTCACTGGAACAATGCAGCAAGCCAACGACAGACATGTGGGCAAGAGAACAGGGTGGAGTGTTAAAATGGCAAGCGACAGGGAGGTTTGGGTCTTTCTTGCGGACAGACCGCAGGTGTTCCGCAAAACGATCGCCCGGTTTGCGTTTGGTCTCTCCAATGTAGAGGAGACCGCATTGGGAGCAACGAATGCAGTAGACTAAGTTAGGGGAAATGCAAGTGAAATGCTGCTTCACTTGAAAGGAGTGTTTGGGCCCTTGGACGGTGAGGAGAGAGGAAGTGAAGGGGCAGGTGTTGCATCTTCTGCGTGGGCATGGGGAGGTGCCATAAGTGGGAGTTGAGGAGTAGGGGGTGATGGAGGAGTGGACCAGGGTGTCCCGGAGGGAACGATCCCTACGGAATGCCGTCAGGGGGGGTGAAGGGAAGATGTGTTTGGTGGTGGCATCATGCTGGAGTTGGCAGAAATGGCGGAGGATGATCCTTTGGATGCGGAGGCTGGTGGGGTGATAAGTGAGGACAAGGGGACCATATCATGTTTCTGGGAAGGAGGAGAAGGCGTGAGGGAGGATGCGCGGGATATGGGCCGGACACGGTTGAGGGCCCTGTCAACGACCGTGGATGGAAAACCTCGGTTAAGGAAGAAGGAGGACATGTCAGAGGAACTGTTTTTGAAGGTAGCATCATCAGAACAGATGCGACGGAGGTGAAGGAACTGAGAGAATGGGATGGAGTCCTTACAGGAAGCGGGGTGTGAGGAACTGTAGTCGAGGTAGCTGTGGGAGTCGGTAGGCTTGTAATGGATATTGGTGGACAGTCTATCACCAGAAATTGAGACAGAGAGGTCAAGGAAGGGAAGGGAAGTGTCAGAGATGGACCATGTGAAAATGATGGAGGGGTGGAGATTGGAAGCAAAATTAATACATTTTTCCAGGTCCTGACGAGAGCATGAAGCAGCACCGAAGTAATCATCGATGTACCGGAGAAAGAGTTGTGGGAGGGGGCCAGAGTAGGACTGGAACAAGGAATGTTCCACATACCCCATAAAGAGACAGGCATAGCTGGGGCCCATGCGGGTACCCATAGCCACACCTTTTATTTGGAGGAAGTGAGAGGAGTAAAAGGAGAAATTGTTCAGTGTGAGAACAAGTTCAGCCAGACGGAGGAGAGTAGTGGTGGATGGGGATTATTCGGGCCTCTGTTCAAGGAAGAAGCTAAGGGCCCTCAGACCATCCTGGTGGGGGATGGAGGTGTAGAGGGATTGGACGTCCATGGTGAAGAGGAAGCAGTTGGGGCCAGGGAACTGGAAATTGTTGATGTGACGTAAGGTGTCAGAGGAATCATGGATGTAGGTGGGAAGGGACTGGACAAGGGGAGAGAGAAGGGTGTCAAGATAATGAGAAATGAGTTCCGTGGGGCAGGAACAGGCTGACACGATCGGTCTGCCGGGACAGTTCTGTTTGTGGATTTTGGGTAGGAGGTAGAAGCACTCACCAGGGCCACCCGGGCACGGACAAGACCACGGAAGAGAGATCGGCAGGCAGTGTGACCACCCCCATGTGTGTCACCCATCCTGGATCTACAAATTCCTGTTTTAAACAGGCCCATGAACAGTTACAGGAAAAGATTAGCTGTCTTACCGCAGCCCCTCTCCCCACCCCACCCACCAGCCCCCCAACACTGGGCAACCAGAGATTAGGATTGTGGGGCTGAAGTGTCACCGAAGGCTGCGAATCAGCCCCATAGGGGCTGCAGCCTCTCACTCTGAACATATACATGGCCCATGGACTCCTCTAGGCCGCAAACATCACCTGCAGCCTGGGAGTGGGTAAAGCTGCTTAAAACCCTGTCTCTACACTAAACTTTGCATTCCCGGGCACAAGGACCCTGTTGGGAAACAGGACCGCCAGGCCCCGCCCACTCACTGTTGCAGCAACAAGGTCGCGCATGCGCCCTACTACCTACTAAAAAAAATGGCGGCCGTTATCCTGGGTCTGGGTCTCGGGGATAAAAATAAAAAAACTCAATAAAATTAGAGATGAAATGATAGAGAAACCTGAATGTAACAGAACATCCATTATCCACCGGAAAGATGGGGAGTGGGAATTGTCCATCTCAGTCTCGTCAATAGATACTTAATGAGGGGACATTATTCTCTGTGTCTTTCCCGGACCTGGAGATGGAAAAGGGGCAAATGAATGAACTTTAAACACCTCGTCCACTTGGCACAGAAACTGTCTGAAACTCAGAATAGAAACCACATGGAACAAAATACTGACAAATACTCAACTGTTGGCTAAAAATAAATAAAAATATATATTGGGGGAGACGGTGCCACAGTGGGAATGTCACTGGAATAATAATCCAGAAAACCAGCTTGATGCTCTGGGGACAGGGGTTCAAATCCCAGCACAACAGCTGGTGGGATTAAAAATCAATTATTAAATCTGGAATTGAAAGCGAGTCTCAATAAGGGCAACAATTCAGCCATTGTCGATTGTCATAAAAACCCACCTGGTTCACTAATGCGGGGAGGAAATCTGCCGTCCTTACCTGGTCTTACATGTGACTCCAGAGCCACACTGAAATGTGGTTACTCTTAATAGCCCTCTGAAATGGTGTGGCAAGCGCTTGCTTCAAAGGCAACAAATGCTGTTCCTGCCCACATTCCATGAAAGAAAGTTTTTAACACCACCGCCACTGAATGATTACAATTTCGGAAGGAAGTGAAGACAGAGGGTCCAGAAAAGATGCAAGAGAACGGTTCCCCTTCCAAGGATAACAAACCAACTTCACCTCACCATTTGAAGTTCCAATCTCTCGTGAATCTTTCCTGCACACTCTCACATTCTTCCCAAAGCTCAGAATTGGACACAATGCTGCAGTTGGGTCCAAACCAGTGTTTTATTCAGGTTCATTCTAACTTGGTTTATTTTGTACTTTGTTCCCCTATTCATAAAGCCCAGGATTCCACATGCTTTATTCACTGCTTTCTCAGCCTGCCTCGCCATCTTCAATTATTTGTGCACATAAAGCCCCAGATTAAACTGCTCCTGCACATTTTTACAATTGTATCCTTTATTTTATATTGCCTCTCCTTGTTCTTCCTACCAAAATGAATCACTTCACACCTCTCTGAATGAAATTTTATCTGCCACCTGTCTGCCCATTCCACCATCGTGTCTATGTCCTCTTGAGGTTTATCACCATCCTCCCCACTGTAAACACAACTTGAAAATTTGGTGTTGTTTGCAAATTTTGAAATGCAGCCCTGCACACACAAATCTAGATCATTAATATATATCAAGAAATCAGTGGTCTGACCACCGACCCCTTGTGATCCCAGTGTATACTTTTCCTCAATTTGAAAAAGCAACCGTTCACCATGCGTGTTGTTGCCTGTCACACAGCCAATGCTGCCTCTGCCCGATGGATTTTAACTCTGCTGACAAGCCTGTTACTTGGCGCTGTATCAAATGCCGTTTAGCAGTTCATGTGCACATCAACCATGTTACCCTCATCAACATCCTCTGTTACCTTAACAAAAACTTAAGAAATTTAGTTCAACACGATTGTCCTGAACAAATTGTACAAGTGGCTTAATTTTAACCTGAATTGTTGCTTTTAAATGCTTTCCCACACAGAGGTTAAACTGACTGGTCTGTCGATACTGGGCTGACCCTTCCATTTAAGATTACTAAGGATTTAATATTAGTGCCAGGAAGTGTGGGGAAAACGTGAGGAGTTGTGAAATTGTAACATTTGAAGATAACTGATAAATAGCTCAATAAATAATCAGTTTTCAAGACATAAAGTACAGATAAATTAATTTATGAATAACTGAATTGAATTATGAATAATGTCAGGTAGAGTGCTTGGAATGGAGAAACGAAAATTACTGCAATGCTTAAAACATGAAATGAAAAGATTAAAAACTGGAAACACTCAGCAGGTCTGGAAGAATCTGTAGGGAGAGAAACAGAATTAACGTTTCAGGTCTGTGAGCCATTGAAAGGTGGAAGTGGAACAGAATGGAAGGTCTATGAAAGGCTGCAGGGCGGGAGAGATTAACTGACAAAAGGCTTCAGAATGCAAACGGAATGGTAATGGGACTATTAAAAACACAAAAGCTGTTTCTAGATTAGGTGTGAATGGCACGATAACAACAGCCTGAATGTAATTTGAAGAAAATGAGAGAAATAAGAAAGGAAAACTAGGACTCAAAGAAATAAGGAACAAATGAGGGCAGAGATAATTACTTGGTTAAACAGGGATCCAGGGACAAAAGCAAAGGTAGGATTCACTTTGAATGGAGCAGCGGGATAGAAACAAGTCAGAGAATCATAGAATGGTTGCAGCAAAAGGAGGCCATTCAGCCAGTCGTGTCTGTATTAGGCCCCTGAAGGGACAATTTACCTAATGCCACGTCCCTGCCTTTGCCCCATAGCCCTGCAATTAAACAAGATTGAATAAGTCTTAAACAAAACTTGTATGAAACGAGATGTTTACGCGAAGGGGCAGCAGATAAAAAAGAAAAGCAACTTGTTTACAGAGTGTATTGGGAGTGGGGAGCAGCATAATGTACCTGTGCAGGTCAGTGAGGATCGCCAAGGTCCATCAGCCGTCTGCATGCAGTGTTTATAGGGCCCTGGGGGAGGGGAGGAAGAGTCCATTTGGGACACAGCACAGGGGAGAAGGTCACCCCTCCCCCACAGTCATGGTAACACGAAGGACTCACCTTGGACTGTCCCAAACCTGGGCCAGGCGGGGTCAAGGTGCAGGAAGCTGCAAGCTGGTGGCTTGAGCTGTGAACTGGGCGGAGTTGGGGGGGGGTTTGAGTGACAGGTCTGGGGCTATATCAGAGCAGGCACAGTCACTACTCCCCCTTTCCTCGTGGAAGTTTGACTGGAATCGTGTTGGTGAGTTTCTAAACTCTGTCTCACTATCCCGGGAATGGAGGTGGATTGGAGGTTGCTGTGAGTGTTTGATGACAATGTTTCTCCTCATTCTTCCCGCTTCTCCCACTCCCAGTTCCAGGCTGCAGGTCCCGGTGATTCTGGATGCGGGACAGTTGTTAGTCCCGGCCCTGGTGCGGGTGCGCAAGCGCAGATGCGCGGCTTATTGTTCTGTAATAATGGCGGGTGATCGTCCTCCTGTATTTTGCTGCAGTTCTTCACCTCCTTGACTCTCCCGGCGCCATAGTTGCCACCTGCCGATTGCGGCAACCGACCTTCCAACAGGAAATTAACAACTTTTAGATAGAGCGGTTTCTGGGGCGCATAGCATTGTGGGAACATTGCCCGCCATTAGTCGGCGGCCATCGCCGAGAGTTATCGTGCCGCCTGAAGGCAGGTCAGCGACCTGAGCCCCTACTTCTGTTTCTTAATCTGTTCATGCTGCCTGACCTGCTGGATATTTAAAATATTTTATGTCTTAACTTCAGTTCCAGTCTGGCAGAGCTTTGCTTTCATTTTATTGTTTCATGTAGCCGAGTCTGGAAACACAGACAGACCAATTAGGAGCCGGTTTGAATTAGGGTGGGTGTTGAATGGGGGTGTTTCTTGTTGCGTCAGTTTTGAGCTGGAGTAGAATTGGAGGAGAAGCTGCTGGGGTCAACCCCGAGGACTTTTCAACCCAGTCGGGCCCAGCAATTTCCAGTGTGAAGCTGTTAAAGGAGGTAGATCCTGGGGGAGAACAGAGTGACAAACGTCCATTCAAGTTAAGAGTGTTGTTTTAGTAACAATATTTCAACAGTGCCTTTTTTTCCGAGATTTTTTGTTAATTCGTTTCTTGGTATTTGGTGTCACTAACAAGACCAGCAGGTATTGTCAATCCCCAGTTGTCTGTTGGTCAGGTGTTGGTGGGCCTTCTTCCTGAATCGCTGCAGTCACTATGGTGAAGGTGTTCCAACAATACTGTTTGGTAAGGAGCTACAGGATTTTCACTCAGCGATGATAAATGTCCAAATCAACAACAACAATTGCATTTATGTAGCACACTGATTAGAATAGAACGTTCCAAAGTATTTCACGGGAATATTATACCGGAATATTTAACACTGAAGCACATGAGGAGATATTGGGGCACATGATCAACAGCTTGGTCAAAGAGGTAAGTTTTAATGATAGAACACATCTTTTACCAGTTTCTCTCCCATCTCCTCTCATGCCTTCTGTGTGCACCAACTGCTCCATCGACCCTCTTCCCACTAAACTACTGACCATCCAACTTCCCCATGTTTGCCGTCATTGTCAATGGTTCTCTCTTTTCAGATACTGTTCCGGTCTCCTTTAAACCTTCCATCATTATAACATCCTTAAATAAAAACAAGCCCTTCACTCTTCCATCTTTGCATGCTGTCGCCATATCTCCAGCCTCTCTTTCCTTTCAAAAATCCTTAAACATTTTGTAATCTCCCAAAACTGTGTCCATTTTTCCGAGAACTCCCTGTTTGAATCCCTCCAATCAGGTTTCTGCCCTGCCTCAGTTCGAAAACAGTTCTTATCAAAGACACAAGTGAGATCCTATGTGGCTGTGACACAGGTAAACTTTCTCTTCTGGTCCTTCCCGACGTGTCTCACCTTCTTGGAGAGGAGACAGCCAGACCTGTGAGGAACACCTTCGATCGGGCAGCGGGCTGAGTTTGAAAATAAACCCAAGGGCGACATCACAGGAAAACTTGGTTGGTGAGAAGTTGCTGTTAGGGATTGTGTTTAAATAGCTTAAAACTAGAAACAAAAAACATAACATTTATAAAGAAGTAGCTGCCTGTATTTCAGTAAGGAACACCAACAATAGGGCAGTAACATTAAATCAAGTCAAAGTGAAATAGAGTCATAAAGTAAACCAAAGTAAGGTAAAGTTAGGAGAAATGTCGCAAAGTGAAGTTACTGTTAATTTATTCTACTAGTCCTCCTTACTTTAAGTGTAAAATTAGAAGGAAGTAAAATGGGTAACAGGAAGTAGTAGTGAGGCTACAAGGCAGGAGAAACAAAGCAGAGCATTGAGTCTGCTTCGAATGCAGAATTATGTTAAAAAGGGAAAATTAAAGGCACTCTCTCTGACTGCACACAGCATTCGCAATCGATGATCAAAAGGCACAAATAGTAAGATATTATAGGGGTAAGATATTATTGCCATTATGGAAACATGGCTGCATGGTGACAAAAACTGGGAACTGAATATTCATGGATACTGGAAGTTTAGTAAAGGCAGACAAGGAGGTGGAGTTGTGCTGATAATAAGGGATGAGATCAGTGCATTAGTAAAGGAGATCTCAGTTTGGAAGAACAATGTGGAATCTGTTTGGGTGGAGCTAAGCATTAGCAAAAGGCAGCAGACATTTGTTGGAGTTATTCATAGCCTGCCAGATAGTAATGGTAATAGTAATGTATTAATCAGGAGATGATAGAAGCATGTAGCATAGGGTATACATTGATCATGGATGACTTCAATCTACATGTACACTGGGTAAACCAATTGAGCACTGATGCAGTGGAAGATGAATTTCTGGAGTATGTTGGGAACGGTTTTCTAGAGCAGTATGTTGAGGAGCCGACTCGAGGACAGGCTATTTTAGATCTAGCATTATGTAATGAAAAAGGACTAATTAATAATCTTGTTGTAAAAGAACCTTGAGGGGCGAGTGAACACAATATTATAGTGTTTTATACTATGTTTGAAAATGAGGTAGTTCACTCTGAAGCAAGGTTGTTAAAGTTGAATAAAGGAAATTATGAAGGCGTGTGGGAGAAATTGGCTGAGATAGAATGTGAAAATACATTAAAATGTACACAGGCAATGAATAGTCTTCAAAGAATTATTAAATTGCTTGCAGCACATACACCTTCCTTCAAGGTGCAGAACCCCCAAAAAGTCAGTCAACCGTGGCTGACAAAGGAAGTTAAGGATGGTATAAGATTTAAAGATAAGGCTCATAAAGTTGCCAGAAGTGGGAGTAAACCTAAGGATTGGGAGGCTTTTAAGATACAACAAAAGAAGACCAGGAAACTGGTAAAGAGAGGGAGAATAGCATATGAATGCAATCTAGAGAAAAGATAAAAACAGACTCTAAGAGCTGCTTTAGGCAAATGAGGGTCCATTTCATGCAGAGTCGGGGAACAGAGAAAGGGCAGAGAAGCTAAATGATAATTCTGAGTCTGCCTTCACCGGGGAAGATACAAGAAATCTCCCAGGTTTAGAGATCCAAGGGAGTAGGGAGAATGAGGAGTTGAAGGTAATTACACTGTGGTACAGGAAGCCATTCACGCAGGGGGAGCAAAAAGGAATGTAGTGGTAGTAAGGGATAGTATAGTGAGGGCACTGACACTGTTTTCTGCAGCAAAAAGTGAGAGTCCAGACGGTTGTGTTGCCTGCCCAGTGCCAGGGTTCGGGACATCTGCTCAGGGCTGGAGAGGGACTTGCAATGGGAGGGGGAGAATCCAGTTGTCGTGGTCCATGTACGTACCAATGATATAGGTAGAACTAAGAAAGAGGTTCTGTAAAGTGAGTATAAGGAGCTAGGTACCAAATTATGTAGCAGAACCTCAAAGGTAATAATCTCTGGATTATTTACCTGAGCCACGTGCAAATTGGCATCGGGCAAATAAGATTAGCGAGACCAATGCGTGGCTCAAAGATTGGTGTGGGAGAAGTGAGTTCCAGTTTGTGGGGCACTGGTATCAGTGCTGGGGAGAGTGGGGGCTGTACCGTTGGGACGGTTTACACCTGAACCATGCTGGGATGAGTGTCCTCACAAATTGCATAGCTAGGGAAGTAGAGAGGGCTTTAAACTAAACAAGAGCGGTGAGGGATCAAGCTTGGGTAGAGGTAGCAATTCAAGGTGTAGAGTCAAGAAAGGAGAGCAAAATAGTAATATGAGAAACAAGGTCAGAGAATGGCAGGAAAGGACTGAGAGAAAAAAACCTGAGAATAAATCAACAGTCAAGACTAGATGTTACAACGGTAACAAAAAGACAAGACTGAAGGCTCTCTATCTGAATGCACATAGCATTCAAAACAAAGTAAATGAATTGATGACTCACACAGAAGTAAATAAATATGATCTGTTAGTAATTATGGAGACGTGGCTGCAGGACAACTAAGATTGGGTCCTTAATATTGAGGGGTACATGACATTCAAGGAGAATAGGAAGCTAGGTAAAGGTGGCGGGGTTGCATTGTTAATCAAAGAGGGCATTGGTGCAATAGTTAGAGATGACCTTGGATCAGGAGATCAGGATGTAGAATCGGTTTGGGTGCAGATGAGGAATAGTAGGGGAAAAATAGTCATTAGTGGGAGTGGTTGATGGGCCCCTAACAGCAGCCATAGTGCAGGACAAAGTATTCAAGAGAAAATATTGTGTGCTTGTGATAAAGGGACGGCAATAATCATGGGTGATTTTAATCTACACATTAACTGGAAAAATCAGATTGGCAGTAATAGCCTGGATGAGGAGTTCTTAGAATGCTTCTGAGATAGTTTCTTAGAGCAGCATGTTCAGGAGCCAATCAGAGAGCAGGTTATATTTGACTTGGTATTGTGTAATGTAACAGGATTAATTAATGACCTCAGAGTAAGGGCACTACTAGGTAGCAGCGAGCACAATATGGTTGAATTTTACATCCAGTTTGAAAGGGAGAAAAGTGGGTCAAAGACTAGCATCTTAAACTTAAATAAGGGCAACTATGTGGGGATGAAAGCTGAGCTAGCTGAAGTGAACTGGGAAACTAGCCTAGAGGATCGATGAATAGAGAAGCAGTGGCAGACATTTAAGGGGATATTTCAAAGTATTCAGAATGAGTACATCCCGACCATAAAGAAAAATTATAAGGGGAGGACCCACCATCTGTGGTTAACTAAAGAAGTTAAAGAAAGCATCAGCTTAAGGAAAAAGCATACAACTCCACAAAGATGAGCAGCAGGACAGATGATTGGACAGAATATAAAGAACAGTCGAAAATGGCTAAAAGGTTAATCAGGAGAAAGAAATTAGAGTGTGAGAGGAAGTTTGCTAGAAATGTAAAAATGGATAGCAAGTGTTTCTACAGGTGCTTAAAAAGGAAAAGAGTGAGCAAAGTGAGTGTTGGTCCTCTAGAGGGTGACAGTGGGGAGTTAATATTAGATAAGGAAATGGTGGAAGAAATGAATAATATTCTGCTTTTGTGTTCAATATAGAGGATACAGAAAACATTCCAGTAATAGCTGCAAATCAGAAGGTGACAAGAGAAAGGAACTTGGTGAAATTGAAATCACTGGGGAAATGGTACTGAGCAAATTGAAGGAGCTGCCGATGTCAAGTCTCTGGGACCCAATGAACTACATCCTTGGGTCTTAAAAGAGGCGGCTAATGCGGTAGTCGGTGCGCTGGTGTTAATTTTCCAAAATTCGCTCGATTCTGGAAAGGTTCCGTCAGATTGGAAAGCAGCAAATATAACCCCTCTATTCAAGAAGGGAGGGAGGCAGAAAACAGGAAACTATAGGCCAGTTAGCTTGACGTCTGTCATGGGGAAGTTATCAGAATCAATCATTAAGGAGGTTATAGCTGGGCACTTAGAAGAGCTCAAGGCAATTGAGAAGAGTCAGCATGGTTTTGTGAAAGGAAAATCATGTTTAACCAATTGATTTGAGTTTTTTTGAAGGAGTAACATGCGCTCTGGATAAAGTGGAGCCTGTAGACGTACTGGACTTGGATTTCCAGAAGGCATTTGAGAAGGTGCCACATCAAAGATTATTATGGAAAATAAAAGCGCATGGTGTAGGGGGTAACTTATTAGCATGGATAGGAGATTGGCTGGCTGGCAGAAAGCAGAGAGTATGTGTAAATGGGTCTTTTTCTGATTGGCAGGATGTGACGAGTGGAGTCCCACAGGGGTCTGTGCTCGGGCCTCGAACTTTTTATGATTTACATCAATGACTTAGATGAGGGGAGTGAAGACGTGGTAGCGAAATTGGCAGATGGCACAAAGGTAGGTAGAAAAGTATGTTGTGAAGAGGACATGAGGAGGTTGCAGATGGATGTAGATAGGTTGAATGAGTGGCCAAAGATCTGGCAAATGGAGTGAAATGTGGGAAAATGTGAAGTTAGTCACTTTGGCAGGAAGAACAAAAAAGCAGAGTATTGCTTAAATGGAGAATGGCTGCATAATTCTGAGGTGCAGAGGGACCTAGGTGTTCTAGTAAATGAGTCACAAAAAGTTTGTATGCAGGTACAGCAAGTAATTAATAAGGCTAATGGAATGCTATCCTTTGTTAGGAGAGGGGTTGAACATAAAAGTAAGGATGTTATGCTTCAGTTATACAGGACTGCACCTTGAATACTGTGTGCAGTTTTGGTCTCCTTATTTAAGGAAGGATATAAATGCATTGGAGGCGGTTCAAAGGATGTTCACTAGATTGTTACCTGGAATGAATAGGCTGTCTTATGAGGAAAGGTTGGACAGACTGGGCTTGTTTCCACTGGAGTTTAGAAGAGGGAGGAGTGATTAGATTGAAGTATACAGGATCCTGAATGGCCTTGACAAGGTGGATGTGGAAAGGATGTTTCCTCTTGTGGGTGAGTCCAGAACTAGGGGGCACTGTTTCAAAATTAGGGGGTCGCCCTTTTAGGACAGAGATAAGGAGAAATTTTTCTCTCAGAGGAATGTGCGAATGGGAACTCTCTGCCTCAGAAGGCGGTGGAGGTGGGGTCATTGAATATTTTTAGAACAGAGGTAGATAGATTCTTGTTCGGCAAGCGAATCAAAAGTTATCGAGGTTAGATGGGAATGTGGAAATTCAAAGACAAGAAGATCAGCCATGATCTTATTGAATGGCACAGCAAACTTGAGAGGCCAAATGGTCTGCTTCCGTTCCTATTCCATATGTTCTTATGGTCTCTCTCCAGTGTGAATTCGCTGGTGTATTCGCAAGTGGGATGACTGAGTGAATCCCTTCCCACACACGGAGCAGGTGAATGGTCTTTCCCCAGTATGAAACCATTGGTGTCTCAGCAGGCCGGATGGCTGAGTGAATCCCTTCCCACACTCAGAGCAGGTGAACGGCCTCTCTCCATTGTGAAGCCGCTGGTGTATCAGCAGTTGGGATGACTGATTGAAACTCTTCCCACACTCGGAGCCGGTGAACAGCCTCTCTCCAGTGTGTAGCTGCTGGTGTCTCAGCAGCTCAGATGACTGAGTGAATCCCTTCCCACACTCAGAGCAGGTGAATGGTCTCTCCTCAGTGTGAATTCGCTGGTGTGTTCGCAGGTTGGCTGACAGAGTGAATCCCTTCCCACACTCGGAGCAGGTGAACGGCCTCTCCCCAGTGTGACTGCGTCGATGGATTTCCAGCTGGGATGGGTAACTGAATCCTTTCCCACAGTCCTCACATTTCCACGGTTTCTCCATGGTGCAGGTGTTCCTGTGTCTCTCCAGGTTTGATGATCAGTTGAATCCTTGTCCACACATAGAACACGTGTACAATGTCCCCCTGCTGTGAATGGTGTGATGTTATTTCAGGCTGTGTAACTGGTTAAAGCTCTTTCCACTGTCAGTTCACTGGAACACTCTCATTCAGGTGTGTATGTGTCTCGGTGCTTTTCCAGACTCACTGATGTTTGAAATCTTTTCCCACAGACAGAACAAACAAATATTTCTTGTTCGACATTCAAAGACAATAATATTCAGGTCCTCATGAATCGAGTGACTCTGTCAGATCTTGATGTGATGTTTGGTTTGAGTTCCCCCTCTGTAAATCCTCCCCTTCCGATACCCTGTAAAAGGAGTTTACAAAAGTGATCACTATAAGAACAGGATAGAAATTCAGAGCAGACAATTCTCATTTCTATGGAACATTATTTCCTGTCTCCTTCTCCCAAAGCTGCAAATCCCCGTCCCACACTCTCCATCCTCCCTGTGCTGAAGCCAAACAGAATTTTGGATAATTCTTCCTGTATCTTTGTTACAAATTTGTCCAACTGAAGATAACAATATGTTTCATCATTCACTTCAGTCATTACTCGTGACAAAACATTAATCTGAAACCCCCTGACCGACCTTACAGACTAGCAGACATTAACCTTGTGTCCAAAACTTACTGTGTGGAGATTTAATGAGCGATTGTGAAGATGGTTTCTCCAAACCTCCCTGGGTTTCCTTCCTTCCTTCTCTCCCTCTCTAACTAAGTTAAACCTGGGATCAGTCTCATGGTCCATTCTGGTTACTGCTTCTCTTCCTGATGACTAATTAACTCCAATTAAGCACTGAGAAGACTGAAGACACTGTTTTCAGTCCCTGCTCCAATCTCCATTCCCTAGATACCAACTCCATCCTTCTCCCTGGGAACAGTCTGAGATTAAACCAGTCTGTTGATAACCTCGGTGTTACATTTGATCTCAAGATCAGGTTCTGACCTCATATCGGTGCCGTCACTAAGATCGCCTCTGTAACATCACCCGCCCTCACCCCGTCTCAGTGCATCTGCTGCTGAAACCCTCATCACTGCCGTTGTTACCTCCAGACTTGAACGACTATCCCAACACACTCCTGGCTGGTCTCCCACATTCTACTCTCCGTAAGCGTGAAGCCATCCAAAAGTCTGCTGTCCACGTTTTCACTCATAGCAAGTCCTGTTCCTCTGTCACCCATTTGCTTCCTCACCTGTCTTGGATCCCGGTCAAGCAACAGCTTGATTTTAAAATTCTCATCCTTGTTTTCAAATCCCTCCATGGCCTCACCCCTCCCTTTCTCTGTAATCTCCTCCAGCCCTACAACCCTCTGAGATATCTGCACTGTTCCAATTCTGATAGCTTGTACATTCACCATTTTAATCGCTCCAGCATTAATGACCTTGCCTTAAGTTCCCTCGTTCCCAAATTCTGAAATTCTCTCCCTACACCTCTCCCTCTGTCTACCACATTTTCCCCCTTTAAGACACTTGAGTATTGCTAAAAAAAGAGACATTCTGTTGAAACCTTTTATCTTGTACTCATCAGGACAGACGCAAGAACATCAAATTTCAAAGATTATAAGTCGGGCTCAAAATGTGGCTTACTTTTGCTTGCTAGAAGCTGCATATATTCATACACAGGGAACTGTCCACTGCAGACAGAAGGTGCATGTCCAGGGATGGGGCCGTTTGTTGAATTAAACAAAAGCATGGAGGATGATAGCTCTTTGGTGAATTCTCCATGGTAATGCCTTGACCAATCAGAGCTGACTGGCCAACCAGTCAACACCCTTTCCTTGTGCGGCACAAATTGTTATTCGCTCAGAAATTTGTTTTTTTTTGCATCTGTCCAGAGGAGTGCAACATGAAATATCAGCAATATGTCTCACTTTCTCAGCAATACTTAAATTCTGTACTGCTGAGTGACTATGGGTTTATAATTCTATTGTTGCTGATCTAAAACTCCTGGTGAACACACATTTTATGAACGTCTCCCTCGGGCTGTTGCTCATTGTCCCCATGAGGATGGCGGCTGCGCATGCGCCCTGCAGCACATTGACCCATGAAGATGGCGGCCGCGCATGCGCGAATCTCCACATTGCCCCTATAAAGATGGCGGCGGTTAACTAGGGCATTTCTCCCGCAGCGCCGAGCAAACCCGGGGATGGTGGCTTCTTATTGAGGGATTGGGGCCGGTACCGTGAGTTTATGAAGCTTCCAAATTCATCCGCCGGCCCTATCTCTGTTCACGCGTTTATTTTCGGTTCTGGATTTGCACTCGGTCTTTGTAAAACCCGCATTTTAAATCCGCTCACTGTTTCGACACCGAATGATTGGCGGCAGGTCCGGACCAATAGGAAGAAGGGGCGGAATTGGAGGACCGAGCAGGAGCAACTGGTCCTCCAGCCAATCGGAGTGAGAGGGGCGGAGCCTGCTGGGAGTGGAGCATGCGCAGTGTGGGCGGGGGACCGGGACGAAGGCGGTAGAATATTTTTGCCAATAATTGATATAGATTTTTCTTTTCCCGCCTATTTCCATTATTTTTAAATGTATTTCCATCCATTGCTTTATCTCTACCTTTTATCCTATTTCAATCCCTTCACCCCACCCCCACTAGGGCTGTCTGTACCTTGCTCGTCCTGCTTTCTACCCTTAATTAGCACATTCCTTAGATAATATCACCACCTTCAACACCTCTTTGCACTTTTGTCTGTGACATCTTTTGGTTATCTCCACCTATCACTGGCCCTCTATCCAGCTCTACTTGTCCCACCCCCCCCCCCCCTTAAACCAGCTGATATTTCACCTTTCTTCTATTTTTACTTAGTTCTGTTTAAGAGTCATATGGACTCGAGACGTTAACTGTGTTCCGCTCTGCAGATGCTGTCAGACCTGCTGAGTTTTTCCAGGTATTTTTGTTTTTGTTGCGGTGGAATTTAAAGTCCAGCGGGTGAGAAAGGGCCAAGTGCAGGAGAGGAATGGAGCCGGAGGGTGGACTGGGAGGGTTCACACACACCCGGTGTAGGACTCCAAACCCGGATTACAAACTCCCGGAGCCCAGTTTACACCGAGTGTTTGGAAACTCCTTTTACATGGGGTTAGAAGGGGAGGATTTACACACAGCAAACTCCAACCCAGAGAAATATTTGTCGCTTTGGACTGACCTGCTGAAACACATTGAATTCACACTGGCGAGAGGCTGTTCAGTTGTTCACAGTGTGGTAAAGGTTCAAGACA